>NC_136549.1:10194698-11410475 GCF_910591455.1 Pholis gunnellus | reverse complement strand
GCCCAGACTTTAGGGACGCTAAAGTAACGGAAAGCATGGTGCTGTGATATCTACGGGGACTTGCTCTCTGTGGTGGGCAGTGAGGCCAGCTGCTGAGGTTAATGTGACTTTATCTTAAGTCCTGGAATTGTTTTGCCTGTGATACTTAGTATCCCTTTGGGTCACATGCTGTGTGTAATTTAAGGTTAATAAACTTGTTCTCTTTTTTTTTTAACAGATTGAAAAAAACATTTTATTATTTATTATGTGTTGCTTTGATACATGAGTAAGGGAGACAAGGGAGCCAAATGTGTGTGGCTTTTTGAGTTTGTGTCTGACTACTTCACTATTTCCATGAATGCCATTCAAGCCAAATTCCAGTTAAACAGACGTTGGTGACTTTGATTTTCTGAGATGATGTTGGAGGTGTTTGGATAGACAACATTCCCTTCGCTCACCCTCCTGCTGTTTGGTCCGCACATAGAGTGAGCCATGGAGACGTTGTGATGAGCAATGATGAGTCATTTCTTTTTTTTTTCTTTTAATGCTGAATGTTTAGGATAGTGTTACCTTAAACGCTGTCTTCAAACAATTAATTTGTTCTGTAGATGTGACCTTACTTTATTGTCAAAGCATTGTTGTTTTTTTGCTTACACTCTGGTTGCACACAAGGCTGGTGAACCCCTTTAACACAGCATATCTGTGTGTCATTCCCTGGAATCCGTGTCATTTCTGTTTGAATGGGAGCGTTTGTTGGACCTTGAGCTGATTTTTCTAGACATTTAAGCAAGGGAGGAAACAGAGCAGGCTCCTCATGCTATAGTTTTAACCATGTAGTGTGAATCTCTGATCCAAATGCCACTTACGGAGTCAGGGACTTTGTCTCGATCCTGCACCAACACCCCCCCCCACCCCCACCCCCCCACCCCCACCTCGCCTCCTTCCCTCCCTCCCACCCTCCATTGCACCTCATGTGCTGAAAACAGCTGCTGGAGCGTATGCAAAATGCAGATCCCCCAGTACAGCAGTCGCACTGAGTACTCTGAGCCCCTCTGCCGGTTTCCTCCTCCCTCGATCCACCTGCACCTCCAGACTCAATGCATCAATTCAGTATCGCCCATCCAAACGCTCGTTGTTTTCAACTCTTAATGTTCACCGTTGTGTTATTGCTTGTGCACGGGTGTCTTGCAAGAACACATTTTGAGTTGTGTGGGTTATTCTTCACAAAAAGATCACACACTTGTGCTTAGTGCTCACTCAACAGAGCGTGGCTGAAGGGACGAGGTTATATCCTGGAGAAACCATGAGGGGCAGTGTGACTTCACCGGCTGGTGCAGCGGATAGATCGATCCCATATGATAGGCATGGCATCAATTTAGATTTACTTTCAGCCGTGCAGTAACATTATGTGTGATGTGTGTATATTGGATAATTAATCAAAAACATTATATTATTGGATTTTATGCCTTTTTTTTTACCCAAGTCACTCTGACAGAAAACTGAAAACAGACTTGATAAGATACTGCTGGCTGATGTGTGGTTTGTTAGTGGGTGTTTAACTGTGTGCAGCTTGCAGTTGTGAGGTAAAGGAGAGTAGATCACTCACTAGCAGGCTGAAGTTCCTCTGCTTATCTGTGTCAGTGTGGCTGTGTCTGGCAGGCATAGCTTGACTGTAGCTTGTGTGTGTGTGTGTGTGTGTGTGTGTGTGTGTGTGTCTGCTCTCAACTGAATTTCTGAATGTTCCAATTTGTGTATTAGTCGTCTTTTAGGATGTGTGTGTGTGTGTTTATGTTCTGCTGCTGTCAAGGTTTCAAGGGAAAGACATTTAGTCCCTGGGCAGTTTGAGAATCCTATCTCATGTCTTGCCTCCTTGTCCTTTCACCAAATTCCAGCCCAGTTCTAAACTCTTGAAGGCTGTAAGGGCACTTGGCACTATTCAGTCTCCCTCCCTCACTTGCGATTCTCCCTCCCTCCTTCTCTCCCCGTGTGCTGTCCATCAAGGCCTGCCGATAGGAATTGAAACAGCCGCCTTTATCGGCCTGTAAGCACCTCACGTTGACATACTACCCCCTGTCTGTCGGCCAATGTTACGGCTACAAGGCTGGAGTTTGGACCCGGAGAGCACGGCCCTGTCAATATTATGGCTCGCTAATGGATAAACTCTCACTCCAACCTTGGCGGTTAAGACATTCATTACATTTTGGGGGCGGTGCACTTACAAGAATAAGCTCCATAGAACATCTTACAATATGTTCATGTCAAGGGGGGGGGGGGGGGGGGGGGGGTCGACGACTGTGAAAGAATATGAATTGGGAAGATTCTCTGTAGTGATATAAATGCCTGGTAGCAGTGTAGGCAAGACTCTGCAGAAGTGTGTCTGTGTGTCTGCGTGTGGGTGTGAATGATGCATCTGTGACTGGCCTGGTGAGGCCCTATATGAATACTCGGGTCACAAAGATGTATCGTCATGTCAGACTGAATGATGCGTCTGTGGATTGGACCTGAATGGAGCTCTCTGTTTGTTCTCGTTCTCTTTCTGTTGCTCGCTTTCTCACTTGATGTGTCCCCCTCTTTTTCTCTCTCACTCTCTCTCTCTCTCTCTCTCTCACTCACACACACACACACACACACACACACACACACACACACACACACACACACACACACACACACACACACACACACACACACACACACTCACTCACTTAAACCCCTCCGGGCTGTGACAGGACTACCAGACGCAGGCTAGTGCCCAATTAGACCCCCCCCCTCCTCCCGCGTGCCACCAAACACCGCAGAGAAGATGCAAATTGTATTTCCGTGTCACCAACTGTTCTTCACACCATAATCACTCTCCCATATTTTAGGATGGTTAGACACATGACTCTATAACAATGCTGCAGGGCTAACATAACATTGAATATATATATTTTATTTCTGGCAGGTGCTACATAATTAAATATCGAGTGTGTTGGTTGAATTTTTTTTGTTTAGGATGAGAACTTATTACCTGGAGTTCCACATTGTGTTGAATTCAGTGACAGTTATCTTTGACCTTTACTTGCCACTTTAAACCTCCGTCTTTGTTATCTCGTCTGTGAGGACTCGACCTCAGAGCAGACTTCAAACTTGGCGTGCAATGTAAGATTCAAAGTCTATTATGGTTTAGTTGACATTTCATTAAAAAGATGGTCTCACTGACTTACTGCTTGATGGTTCTGCTCTAAATTCCAATTTGGGGGGGGAAGGACTCTACGCTACATTAAGAGAGTAATTGCTTACAAGTATGTAATTAACCCTTTGTTAATGCACCACAGAGCTGCATATTGATGTTTGCTGCAGCAATGACAGCAGAGATCTAAAGTGAGCATCTCCAAACAATAGGCGTTGTGATTTCTATGGCGGGAAATCAATACGCGTCACAGCATCCAATTTAACAAGAACCTTTGTTCTCCTCCGAATAGTTTACTCAGCATATGTGTGACGCCTGCAGAGAAGATGTGTGTGTGTGTCTGTGTGTGTGTGTGTGTGTGTGTAAACATTCTGCTGTCCTGCTGTTCAGAACTTCTTACTTATTTTTCCCTCCTGGCAGCCACAGTCCCATTAAGCCGTCACATGCTTTTATAATGGGGCTCAATACATGTACATGGTTCTATATCACTGTCGCACCACTTTTATTTTCTCCCTCCAGCCTTCTCTTATGCTTCTTTTCATCTTTTTTTTTTTCCCCTCTATCCTTCTCTCTCACTGACTGTTTCTGCCTCTGGCTCTCTCGTCCCGTATCTTTCTGCCTCTAAGCTGACAAGCACATAACTTTATCTGTGTGTATAAAACCTATGACCTATGAGGCGGGACACAAATTGAGAAGGAGACGTGGGCTGTTGCTGTTTCCGGTGGGAATCGGGGGTGATGCTGAAAGGCCCCCCAACATATCAGTGGGGTTGGCCAGACAGCTCCTTTTGATAAGACCACGTTAAGCGTTTCTCCCAGGTATCTATGATTCATACGGTGCCGTGAGTCTGATGTATAAACAGCTCTCTTTGATGCAGCGGCAGGTGACACGCTGTGGCATATTGGCTCTTATGTTTATGTGCGCCAAGCCGAGCATGACAAGCACTAAATTAGTTTTGTTTCAGATCCATGAAATGATGAGAAAATTGCAGACTTGTCCCCCCCCCATCTCTCTATCTCTCATTTGTTCCCGTGCCGACACCTTAAATCCACGCCAGGATTAGGCCCCTAATTCCGTTTTCATCCCGTCTATTGCAGAGAGGCATGGGCACGCATGCTTAAGTGTGCATGCTTGCGTGCACACGTTTGATTCCTCCATATCAGACAATACCCCAGCACTCTCAATATTCATCATGTAACCTGCAACCAACATATGAATTACGTTTCATTTACGACTTGTAATCTATCCCTCAGTGACTCTGTTCAGGCAGACACTTCCTCTGACCTTTTGGGCTTTTCTCTCACCACTCTCAATAGCATATTTTTGTTTATTTTCTCCAAATTTGTTGATTTCGAACAACACACAAATGTCCAGATAGTAACTTTTCAAGTTTCAATATAGAATTAAGTAAAACATACATAGAGAGAAACTGAACATGTACATAAAGTGCAGAAGGAAAAAAAGCTAAATAACCAGAAAAACAAAACACAAAGGATTTATTTAAATTTCACTGCAGGATCTAGCCAAGTTTTGATAGTATGCATGCGATTCTGGAGCCTAAAGCAGAGTCTAAGGATTAGGGCTTGCAGGTCCATCGCCATGTAGCAGTGGAAGTTAATCTCAGTTTGTTGTCAGTAGTGTGGAACCTCTTGAAAAGTCCACCCTGGTCCCTGCCCAGAGTTAACCTGGTTGGCCGTAGGAGCTCTGGAGTGCCAACGATGAGCGCCGCTTTCAGAAAAGCTGAACTTGTTTCAACTTGAAAAGCGGATAAGTGCTTAAGGCGCTCGGTGCAATGAGAGGTGTTAGGGGTCGTGAGCACTCAGAGCACCACCTCTCCTTTAGAAATAAGAAAACACCAGCAGGTTTTTTTTTTGGTAGATTCATGCACAGAGCTTTTTATTAGGTTATCCAAAGGTCTTCCTGTGAAAAAAACACGATGTGACCAATACAAAAAATTGCCAAGCATAACGTGTCTCAGCAGTTATTTACTATAGTCTGTTCTTACTGAAGTGCAGTGCTGCTGTGATGGACAAGTGTTTCCACGCCGCGGTGGGAATGGCCCCATTGAATAGTGTTGACAGTAAAATATACTGCAAATATGACTACTCTGTTTGATTACTATATTTTCACAGTATTATATTGTTTCCTAGCAGGAAGGGCTCCTCTGTTGGGATGGCCGAAGGATTTAAAGTTAATGATACGTCTCACCACTCTGCTCCACTCTCCCTCTCTGTCTCTCACTTCCTGTCTGTGCTCCGAGTGTCGGTGGTGTCAGGGGCCATCAGTATGCAGCGTTACCACAGTAATTGTGAAACAGCGGGCTCAGGGAGGACCCCTGCCGCGCTATAGCCAGAAGGAAGTACGGTTGGGGGGGGGGGGGGGGGGAATCTGCTTTTACTGTAATACCCTCCCTGCATCACCCCACCTACTCCCCCCTCCCTTCTGGATATATCATAGTCTAGCAGCATAATGTTGGGGATGTAACGGAGAGATTTAACAAGGCTTACACTGGGTTTCCGTGTTATTCTTCTCTCTGTGTGCTACTCCCTTTTGAGTTTGGGATTTTGCCTTTCTTGAGTATTTTTTTTTTTTCTTCCATTGATGGGATTTGGACTGGCTTGTGTCTGTTCGAAAAAGCAGTGATTGACTCTTAGCCAGGGCCCCAACTCTCGCCAAGTGCTGGGAGAGAAGTTTGCTGCTCTCCTGGAACACAACGTGTTTCATCCGTCATTCCGGTTAAGCCTCGGACTTTCATCGCTGACGGCTATTGATTTTTGATTGCTGTGATTAAACTTGCCAGCAAAACGGCGACTGCTCCGGAATGTGAAAAAATTTTTTTTGCCGCCATTAAACCTTTTCTGTCTCTTCCCCCGAAACTCACGAAATTGTCCCCCTGGTTAATCCGCACGATGTGTTTACTCACACACGACATCATCCCCTAACTCTGACACACATGTTTGATGTCATCATGTCTCGCTCCCTCTCCTGTAGATTGTTAGAAACGAGAATCATATCAACTGAATGCGGAGCGCTTGCTGCTATCTCAAGCTTGCATTCTTGCTCTGTGTAGGGAGGACCTATTAAATCTTTCCACTATAACGACACACAACATCCCTACCTGCCACCCACGCAACTAACAGCGTTCCTATGGCAACATGATTTGTCAACTGAGAGCCCCTCCACAGAAATTGTCTTTCGCTGCTCTGCTTGCCTTGAGAAGTAGCAGGTGAGAAGTGGTGGGTTGATACTGCGATGGACATTTGACCTTTACATTCCCCTTCACTGCAGTGAGAGAAGGGTGCCAACACTTGTTGGCAGACTCCACACACTGATCACCATTGCCTGCGTTTAGAGGTGCTCTACAACAATGCAAGTTTCTTTTATTTCTTTATTGCTTACTTGGTGCTCATACTACCTTGAGCGACGGCAACATTTATTTTTCCTTCTTGCTTCAGATTTCTAAGCAGGATTGGGTCGCAACTAAGAAACCTTTTATTTTTCATCACAGGCTCCCAGAAGCCAAGCAGACCCCCTCAAATTGCTTGTTTAGTCTGATCGGAAGATCAATATACAATGATAGGCTGTAGATATAGTATTTAAATAGAAAATCATTAAACGCTAAAATCCTCACATTTGAGAAGATGGAGCCCTTTGGCTTGATAAGTGGCTTACACATTTATCCAAATAGCGGTTGATTAATTTAATGTTGATTAACTACTCAATTAAGCAACTGGTCATGTCCGCATCACTGCACCACTTTGAGGGATAAGCTGGCAGAGAGGGGAGATCACTTTGGAACAAGATGTCCAGTGGTATCTATACGGACAAAGTCTTGGCTGTTATAACTGACCCCCCCCCCCCCCACACACACACACACACGCACACACACACACACAGACCGAAAGAGGAGGAAAGTTGAACCACTTTGTTGGATTGCATCAAGCACCCTCTCTCTGACGCTTTTCCTCTGTTGGCTCACAAAAAGGCCGTCTTTTCTCTCTCTCTTAAGTCTACAAATGTTACTGTGGAGAAAGCACAAGTTCTGAGAGAAGTTCTCCACCCCCACCCTCCACCCTCCCCTTTTCTTTGTGTCCATCCGTTCTGCATTGTCATGGCGCTCCTTCCAGCTGAGCTTTGATTGGGTTGTTCTGGGCCCACCGGCAAATCTGGCAACCGAGTTAGTTGTGTGGTGTGTGTGTGTGTGTGTGTGTGTGTGTGTTTGTCCATGTGTAAGTCGTGTGTGTAAGAGGTTTTTCGCCATGTCTCTGGGGGAAAAGCAATGCGATGAGGTAAAGCTTGCAGAAAATCAAAGTATAAAAACGTCCATGACCAACTGTGGAGAGACGAAAGCAGGGGAGGAGGAGAGGGAGGGAGGGAGGGAGGGAAGGAAGGAGAGGAGGGGTAAAATGCTGGATAACAATTTGCATCCTCTCCTTTGCCGCTGTGAACGACGGCTGGGTAGAAAGCTTGTCTGATGTGTTTATGCCATCGGCTTACAGGGATGGAGTTGAGGGGAAGTTTGAGGGGAGACAAAATGAGGGGAAGGGGGGGGGGGGAGAGAGCTCTGGAAAGGCATGTAATGGAGTCTAAACCTGCCTGAACTTAGTTTACCCACCTCTCAGTTTGTGAAATGTCTCACACATATTTCCAGCTGATGTTCAAATGTTTTTTATTATAAATTCAGAGTGCACATAGAATAATTGATGTCAAACTGTCAGTGGCATGCATTTCTTTTTTTTGCAAATGAATTCATGTTAATTATACTCTGACATTTTAATAATGACATTCAATAATGAGCTACAAAGTCATCGCCAGTATTTTCAGACACACCAAGAATATTTATACGCACCCTTATTAAATGTAGTGGCTCTCTCTCTCAAAGCTGGGTATCCAACAGCCAATGGCAGCGGCTGTAGACCGAAGCTGCTTTGCAACCCTCCTCAAGTTTCTAATGAGAAGTCGGTGCAGTTGCTCGAAAAACAAGTCGAAAAACAAGTTCCGCCATGTTTCTGTTCTGGCCAGTATGTGGGTTTGCAAGGCCGAAGGGCTCCTGCAACAGCGGGGATTTCTATTTTTTTTTTTTCGTCTATGGTGCCGTACACTGCCTGTGGTTTTGTAATCTGTGTGCGCTTGTGTGTCGGTGACAGAAAGTGTGAATGAGTCTGTAGCTTCTACCAGACATTATGACAGAGTGGATTCATGAGTCTGTGAATCGTTTAATCATGGCCCCTCATCCCACACTTTGTGCCCCAGGACATCACAGACCAAGTATGATGCTGACATTTGGCTTGTGGTGCACATTTATGGCTGAATGGATTGCCATTTTCCTTACACACACACACACACACACACGTACAAACCCACCCATTCAAACGTTTTCGCATTATAATTAGTTTAGTCAATTAGTTTAAATGTAATTGCCTTCAATAGCACATGTTGTTTAAATGTTTGTGTTGAGTTAAGTGCACTTGTGTATGCAACACAAACGCCTTCAAAATCGCACAGTATTTGTGTAAAGTATGGTATCGAACAAAATATTTTTTAAAGCATGCAATCATTTTTTGAGCGTTACATGACACACATTTTTCAGTTCATGCTTCTGTATTTATGTACTACTTAGATTTTCTCCTCACTTGAAGGGAATCACCTCCATTGACCTGATAGTTCACACACTTTCTTAGCTTTAGCAGCATTAGAGCTCTGATCCTTTCCAATGCAGTGAGGCACAGGAGAACTAAATAGGTGTGTTGTTGTGTGTGTGTGTGTGTGTGTGTGTTACTCTCAGCAGCACCACCTTCATCAACAAATGGCTGCAGAATCTCTTTACGAATGTGTTTGTGTGATGTTTTATAGGTTTGGCATGCATCTGCTGCACGAATGACTCCCATAGTGCACCGTTCGACTCATCAATTAAATATTAACATTGTCAACATTTTCACAACAAGCCCAAAGGACACTCTCCACTGTAATTATTGGCAATTATTGGAAATTACTGGCAATTACTACCTATTATGGCTCCACGCCAACATTAGTTTTGGTAGTTTGGATGGAGACATACTTTACTCATTAGACAGTAGAGGAATGACGATATAAAGGGAGAAATGTTTTGCTGCGTTTAAATGTTTAGATATGATTGGAATGGAGTGTGAAAATGTCGAGTTTGGGGAGAAGCCTAAATATCACACAATTTATTCGCAATCATTTCTTTTGGTGAGAACAGTAGTGTTATTTCTCCGCTATGTGAAAGTACAGACTCGTCGTTTTTTACTTTGACCTTTTTAGGAAAGTGACACATCCAATTCTGCTCAATGGTGCCAGCTGTTTCTTCTTCTGTCTCTCCGTCTTTGCTCTTTCTCAGGCAGTAGTTATAATACAGCACCATTTGCTGAATGTGTTTTTAAAAAATGGGATATCTCAGCGGCTGGAAGGGCACTTTTGACACATCCTGTCAAACTGCAAATCCTTCATATTTCCTGAGACTATTACCGCGGGGCTGCAAGTCTCTGCAGGTGTAGACATTCTGTCTTCACTAGCATGTCCCACATTCTCCATCTGTCCCACATGGCCCATCGGTTATTTACACTGGATGGGCATGTGAACAGGATGACGACGTATGACATACTTTTTCTAAAAGGAGATTCAGAAATAAGGTCATATGTTTCTTTCTAATAATGCAGCATCAAAGTGAAGAGCAAGACGGAGTCAGAGCTACATGAGAGATGAGACATGCATGTATTGTATATATCCAATGCAATGTTTGACATTGGCTCAAATTCAACTCAGTGGTAATTTGTTTTAGGCTGTTTGTTGCTGTTATATTGTGGACGGCATTGAATTTCATGGTTGTCCTTGTTATTTTGTCCGACTTCCTTCCTTGTACAGAAGACCACCAAGTATAGAGTAAAAGATATGCACCATTGGTTAACTTTAACAGGATTTTATGTATTAAAAAAAATCCCTTTTCATACCGTGATGAAGAATTTAAGTCAGAATGTAATAGTGGTGATTTAATCTTGGATCAGTGGCTGAGTAAAGAGTTTACTAAAGTTAGTTGGCAGTTAAAAGTGAATTACAGAAACAAAGGACACAACAGTTTAAAAAAAGCACCACAGGCCAGTTGACTGACCTCATTCCAGCTGTGCGTAGTAAACCAGGAGCTGAGATCTTTAAGACTCCTCTTCATCACCACTACGGATTATAAGGGAAAAGCTGTAATCCATGCGCTTCGAGTAAACCAAATCAACTGCTGCACTGATGAGCTCACAGATGTGCATGGTGCTCCTCTATAGTGTGTGTGTGTGTGTGTGTGTGTGTGTGAGAGACAGAGTGAGAGTGTGTGTGTGTGTGTGTGTGTGTGATGGAATGGGATATTAGGATAGGATGGATTAATATAATTGTTTTCGTCCAATGGTTTATTGGACAAAATAAACTATTGGCTCAGCATAGCACACATAAACACACATGTGGTCACACACGTGCACACTTCACTTTGCGTATCATCACAAGTACCTGGACACACACGCACCCGAAACAATTGTAGAAACGGAGTAAGGGATCAGAGGAAAAATTAAATCAGCAGTTTAACGTTTTATTATAATCGCCACAAAGCCGACTAAATTATCAAGCTTTCATGTCTTCGAAGTTAATCTCAGAGGTCAAGTCTGCTCGAGCTCTGTTCAGCAACTGTAAGGGAGGAAGCGGCGGATACAGACAGGTCGCTGAAAAGAGGATTTACTGTGGAGGGAGAGACGGAAAAAAATAGATATAAAGAATGAATAAAAAGAAACTGTGACACCGCCTGTGTGGTCAGTGATCAATAGCTTAATTTGTCATGAAGAAAGATCTGAACTGGTCTGATCCTGTTTACAGCGACCCAGCCAGAAAAGCTGATCCAGAAGCAGTTATTTTGGCATGTGGAGATAAGGGGGGGGGGGGGGGGTTCTTGTTTTTTTTTTTCCTGGGGCCACGCAGGCTGTAACCAGTTGGAAATAAACACTTTTCAGACAGTTTTATTAATGTCTTGATGTCTGAGAGTAGAGTGAAAAAAACAAGTATAACTGTATGTTAATGACAGCGAGGGTTACTTGGCAAAATACAAGTTCATGTGATAATCGATTCTCATCGAGCACATTGAAAGGGTGGACATCGCTTTGTCCTGAAATATTGTGAAAGTACTTTTTTTTTTGGCAGTTGGTTACAAAACTGTGACACACACATGGTGTTGTGGTGCTTCTGACGGTTCTGTGGGCTTCTTTGTTCTTTCTATGTGACCGGATTCAAATACAAGGGATACTCATTTGTTTTTCTTTTTCTATTTCCATGAAATGTGTGTGTATTCAAATGTCATGGTGACAATTTGCATGCCATTTCCCTGAAGCTACCGGTAGACTCTTGGCTTGTCTCAACCTGGACAACAGCGATCCAACTGTTCTGCACTCTTCCCTTCGGCTTTGAGCTTGTGTATTTGTGTGTGTGTGGGAGGGTTTCGTGTCTGCCAGTATGTCTGCGTGTCCGGACTTTTTTTCACAGCAAACATTTTGGCACGTCGTAGCAGGAAAATCACAGGTGTGATTAAAAGCATTATTAATGGATACCCCTTGTAGCTCTGTGTTTGGAGGGCCAACTCGAATAAGGGAGACTCAAAAATCCAAACCAAACAACCTCCTATCTTCTCTTGCTGGTTCCCTCCATCATGGGTCAAGAAGCTTCCCCAGCCCCCCCCCCCCAGTCATATAACTCTACTCCACAATCTTAAATAAGCTGTGTATTATGGTTGGAGGCCTAAAGTGTGCTGTGTGCAAAATGAAGTGTTATAATCCCTGATTTATTACCTGCTTCAGTGGCACTGACATGCTTGGATATTGCTGAGCGAGAGAGAGAGGCCGGGAAAAGGAGAGAGGGTAAGAGTGAAGAGCTAATGTGAAAGAAGCGCTTTAAGGATGTCACCTTTGCTGGAAATCAAGTGTTACCACAACTCAGCAAGCCTGACTGCATGAAGGTGAAAACCACAGAGGTCACACACACACACACACACACACACACACACACACACACACACACACACACACACACACACACACACACCATGCCTGTGTATGAAGGGTTTTGTTGCTTGTCATGTTTGAATTCCCATCGTTGATTCAGATCAGAGCCAAATCTTTACTGGATTTCTGAGCCAATGAGCGATGATACTCATTCTTGATAGCTTAAAAAAAAATAGTGTGACCAAGATGCGTCCTGGACGGGACATTGTAGCTCCATCTTGTGCTCTCTGATGGACGGACTACGGCAATAATGGCTGCAATTCAGATAGACTCAAGCACTTCCATGATTGTTGAGCAGGAGCACAGCCTGCTTTTTGAAGGTAACGGGACAGCGAAGCCATTTCTGTCTCTTTGACCAAAGCTCACACAGCACACGGCCCTGACGTGTCTCGTTTCAGTCTTGTTCTCACACTGCAGCAAAACATCTCGAGTCATTCCAGCAGCTTCAAGCAAACTACGACTCATAATTAATTACTGTGTCGAGAGGGGAAAAAAGGGATACTGGAAGCCAGAGATGAGACCGAAAGAAAGGGGAAGGGAGGCAAAGAGGGAGGATGAGAGTTAGGGAGGGAGGGAGAAATTTCACTCATGAAATAACAGAGGAGCTAAGGGAAAGCTGGAAGGAGAAGAGGTACAGGGAAGTAAGAGTGGATGGATGGAGGAAGAGAGGAAGGACGTGTTGGGACTTAAGATGGTGCCAGTCTGCAGCCGATGGAAGCGAGAGCTGATTTGTCTACACAGCCCTGCATTCCTGTCTGCCCGTTAGCGTGGGGAATAAGGGAATAGGGAGAGAGAAAGAGAGAGAAATGGAAGACGAGAGCGAGCTAGAGGCTTTGAATTTGTTCTATGAAAGCAGCTGTCAGACAGTGCCTAGCAACACCATTTAAGAAGGATTCTTGGCTGCATTTATAGTGATTACAGTGAAATATCTGCCTTTTTGATTCCGAACGAGCTTTTGTGGCACATTGCTATAACTAGGGGGCAGTTCGGAAAGGATGATAGAGAGGATATCTTCTTTGTTAACGCAAAATATGTCATGTGTGCTTCTTCGTTAAAGATGGATTAAAGGGAAATATTAAAGCGCTGCTCCACTCTTCTCGTCCTTTGACAACTAATGCTACAAACAATCCCTTTCTAAGAAGGATGGCAAAACTCGGTGCGCAGCAGCGGTCGTCAGCTGTGTTGATACTTTTGCTTTTGGTTATTGGTTTTGTTATTCGAAGTTGTATCCAGCTAATAAATGCAGATGAAGCTCCTTTGAGCCTAATCATTTTCTTAATATCCTTTTGTGTGATTACGCTCCCTAATGTTCCCTGATGAGTTGCCTGTGTGACTTTGGATTCAATTTTGGATGACCGAGTTCTGACGGAGCTTCATTACGCTCGCCTTGTAAATGGCCCTCTCCGGTCCCTGCTGTGTGTCAAACACAGAGGCCCCGCCCATGCAGGAAGTCGGCCGCAGTCCGACCCAATCGGAGCGAGGCGCTGACGGCAGGCCAGTGGGCTCTTCAACAGTCTTCCTAATGACATTAGAGCCTCTTGATCTGCACTGGTGATAACACACTCCACCAAACTCAGCCTGCATCAGCACCCACTGCACAAAAGTCCAGCCCGAGCCAACAATGTGTGTGTGTGTGTGGAGTTTGTCCGTGTGTGTGTGTGTGTGTTAGAGTGACCTTACTTTGGAACCAAGGACTGTTTGAGTGCTGTACTCCCTCAAGGACTCTATCTTTCCCCAATTGCTTTGCAGTGCAGTAACGCCACCAGAGGTATTATAACAAAAGACGCAATGCAGAGATTATTATTTCTGCACAGAAAAGGTTCTGGAGGGGCCTGACTCTGGAAAAATGATTGTGTTCGAACCCCATCCTACTGAGGAGGTTTAGTAAGTCCCCGATGTGAGAAAGGGAGAGAGGAGGAGTGGCACAAAATGAAAGCAATTGAGTGAAGAAAGGGGATGGGCAGATGTGAGCTATTCCTCTAAAATCCAGACGGGATGTCCATTTGGATCTTTGCCTAAACCCGTTCTTTGCAATGCTTTGACTGACTCGAGAAGAGCAAAAAAACGAGCGACGGAAAGACAAGTCCGTAAGCTAGCAGGAAACAATGGGAGCTTGACATACTTACACTGGATCAGTGATTCTTACATACTGTATCTTTTCACGACACCTACTTTTACTTCGCTGCTTTTCTTTACTGCCAACTTTTGACATTAACGCAAAAGCAGCGTATTCAGAAAACGCCAAGTAGCCCAACAATTAAGCTCGGGCTTTGCGGAGTTGTCAATATCATCAGTCTGTTTGGGGATTGAAAGCCATTGTTTGCATATAATTTAATATTGTAAATCGATGTCAACCAAACTCTGAAGTGACCGACGCAAACACTTACGAATATGCAGTCAGTCATAATTGGCACATATAGGTATTAAATATTGCTCCGGCTCAACGTAATATCAATCTGTCTGGTTATATCCTCAGCGGACTGAACAGGGAGAGGTTTCCTTGAAAATTGTAGGTGCAGATTTTACAACTCAATACTCTCTTTAATATTTAAACACAAAGTATTGTTTGCAGCACGTTGATGCTTGTAAACACTGGGATGATTGCTACATCTGTAGTACATAATGTCAGTCTCCGTTTCTGTCATTCATACGATGTGTACCCCGTTGACACTGCAATCCAAAGGCTCTCTTTGTAATATCACCAGCTCCGCGCTGGATTAGACCTCCTAACCCTGATCTAGACGGGGTATCTGGTGACAGTAATCCATGCTGCTAATCCACGTCTTGATGCAACCAAGGACACCCCGCCTTCTCTCTCCATCCTCTCCGTCCTCCTTTTTTCTTCTCTGCTGCTGCTTTCCTGAGAGAGATGAGTGGGCCATCTGTTTAGTGTCCCAGCAGGGGTTATCTTAGCCTGATGGGCACGTTAGACCTGACCACACCATCATTACTTAGGTTTTTATCTGTGTTTGTTAGGCTTGTGTGTGCATGATTTTGTGTGTGTGTGTGTGTGTGTGTGTGTGTGTGTGTGCGTGTTATTGATATACCTGCATAATAGCGATGCTTAGATTGCTGCTCATATTTACTTTAAATGCACGTTTGTCCGTGTTATTTAACCGTGTTTTCATATTTGTACGTCATCTCATTCGTTATCGAGCCCTGTTAGAGCATTGGATTACTGCCTTTTTTTTTGTGTGTCTGCGTTCATATGGAGACTTATGCTAATTAGCGCTTCCGATTTTAATACATTTTTGTGAGAGAAACAGTGCGTATATTCATGTGGTAATAATGAGTCATGAGTCCTCCTGTCCTCTGTCCCTTGTTAATTCTAGTATTCCTGCAGGCGGAGAGCGCCGCATGTGTTGTTGTTTGGGTTCTCTCTTAGCTACAGCTTCTCCTGAGCTGCATGCTTAGATAGCAGAGGCATTTGCCTTTTTTCCCTCAAGCTGAAAAAGCCTCAGTTTAGTTTGCTCTAGTTTAATTTGTTTTTGCCAGTGTTGTAGTTTAGGGGGGGGGGTGGCAGGTAGGGCAGGCAAAATGTACTTGTGTTGGTGCCAAGGTGTAATGCCAGTTGTGTGTGTGTGTGTGTGTTTTGCGGGAGGGGTGTTCCTGCCCTGTCTGCTTGCTGTGTTTGTGTGTATTTTATTCCGGAGTGTCAGGTTGGAGTGTGTGTCTTGCTGTGTTGTGGGCTGGATGTTTGCGTGTAGATTGGCGAGCCCGTGCATTTGTGATTGTGATTATGCTCTGTGAGTGCAGGGACACTCTGTTTTCCTCCAGTCCCAGTGTGTGGCTGCGATGCAGGGTGACGCTTCTTCTTCTGATCAGTGCCACAGCTCAGCGGGGGAGGGGGTTGGTTTGGGGGATTGGGGGGGGGGGGGGGGGGGGGGGGGCTTCACCACTCCAGTCAGTACATCCACTGATCTGGGACAGACATCTCTCTCTCTGCTTGTTTTCTTTTTATTCATCTGCCTCTGTGTCACTCTCTCTCTCTCTCTCTCTCTTGTCTCTCTTACTCTGGCTCCCTCACTCACTTATTTGTGCTCTCTTTTCTAACGTTTCTTTTCCCATGCAGAGTTTTCCTACCAATACCAATACTTCCTGATCTTCTACAATTACTACTACGACTACTCGCAACCCAAATCCCTCCACCCGGGACCCATCGTGTTCCAGACCAATAGCCACTGCAATCATTACAAAAGGGGTCTTCAATAAATGCATCTTGACAATCCCTTACGATGGGATCCCCTTACAGCAGGTTATGAGACATGCAACCTAGCTGCCAAGCTGACCTCGTAGTGGCATTTAAGCAGTCGCATAAGAGCAGGTGCATAGCCTGAAGCGGTGTTCGTCAGAGCCTTAAAAGTACTACGGCAGCAATCCACCACCCTGACCCTTGCCGGCTGATATCATGTAAACCAGAAAATACACACAGCCGTGGCTGACAAAACCATTCCCAGTGTGCAAAAATCACAATAGGGCCCTAGGTCTCAAAAAACAATAAAACAAAAATGCCAGCCCACAACCTGACCACGACTAGCTTCCATCCATCTATGCGTCCAGTCATCATTCCCTCCTTTCCAAGCAGACGGACACGGCTCTGAGTGTCTTGTAGCCGGAGCAAGACATGCTCTTAACATCTCCGTTCCCTCTCTGACACCCCACTGACCGTCCTTCCCTCTCACTCTGCATGGCCGGGTCCTACTGAACATCCCTGTCCTCCTGCATTCTGTTCATTCACCTCCTTTCACCCCGTGACAGATTACCTTAGATAAGTGTGCCGTCTGTCTTTTTTTTTCTTCTTCTTTATGAATATAAAGGATTATGTGTAATTACTTCTTACTCACTCACAATCTCTTAATCCCATTTGACTCAGTGTTTTATATGAATGTGGTAGTTTATTTTTATACATTTTACACAATGAGAAGTTAAGCTGTTTACCAAAGACTTTGACAGTTTCTTCAATTCCAAGTCATTTCTTCAACATAAATGCCTCCCCTCCGTCAGGCTATAACTAGCAGGGGATTATTTTGTCGAGACATGCTTTTTTTGTTGTTGTCTCCCCTCCAATTGTCACGTCTGGCCCCGGCTCTCCATTACACAATCATTGCCAAAGCAAAATGTCTCATGACATAACCATAATAGCTTTGCCTAATACTGTTGTCCCTGGAATTAGCTCTGCAGCATCAAAATACTTTATCTGAGACAGAGCAATTTGTAGCAGTTGATCTGTGAACCCAACTTGGTGTTTGTGTCTCGTCTCGAGATTTTTGAGCAATAATTTTGACAGCCAGACTAAATGTATAGAGATGGAACAGAAAAACTGTCATCTGGTTCAGGGTGGAGGAGACGCATTTTATCTATCTGCCAACACATTTCTGGTGTGTAGCCATGACGATGCCACTTCACCTGACTCCTCTTCTCGTTTCCTCTCCTCTCTCCTCTTCCTCTCTCCCCTAGAAAAAGAAAAAGGATAACGCCCTTAATTAGTGAAGTCACACGTTTATACATGTAAATGCTGTTTGTGTCTCGCTGTCAGGCTTGTAGTTTTACAGTTATCACGTGATTCCTCCTGGCTGGCTGCCGGCAGCATTTAGGAACACAGAGAGAGAGAGAAACAGGAAAACAGAAACATCCCAATTATTTTCTAAAGACTTCTATTCAGTTTTGGAGTCTCATGGATGGAGTCAAGGCACACAAACACACAGGGTTGTTTTTACCCATAGTTCCAGTGATACTGGAAGTGCTTTTTGGGGAAAGAGTGTGGTGCTAATCATGAATTAATTAGCACATTTTGATGTCTATAAGGCTGTATATATGTGTGTGTGTGTGTGTGTTTTGATATTTGAGTAAATCTTGCAGCTAGCAAGTCCGCTACACACTTGGGTCACGGACCTTGAAGCTCCAGCTACTTTTTGCATCAGCCACATTTTTGGTTGGTCTGTTGTTACACATTTGCACAACTAACTAAACTCCATCAGTCATCGCAAGCATAATTAATCATTTTTATAAAGTAAATAAACTATTTTGACAACGTAATTAGACATCTTTTTTTTTTTTTTTTTTACTGTAATGCTGTAATTGTCACTTCTTCTCAAGCATCATCACCAGTAGCGCTCCTTATTTCGATATGCTTATGCAAAAGGCATGTACTAATTGCACGCAACTTGATAAAGATAAATGTGTTCGAATAATCAGTCCGTGTGTGTGTGTGTGTGTGTGTGCACGCGCGCGCACTCGTCTGATGTGTAAATCCTCAGAACCAAAGCGTGCCTTAATTAATGGCGCTTGATGATCAGCAGGCAAAGGCAAACAGCAACTAAACGAGCTTGTCCCCCCCGTCAGGAAGGATAATTACATTTCACCAACAGATTCATGTGTCAGACACACTGCTATTTCAGAGTACCACTGATGAGAGTACATTTATTTTTCATTTTTTTTAGAGGTTTTAGTGTTTTATGCTAGCAAAACTATTATTTCTCAAGGGAGACTACTCGGAGGCTTTCTTTTCCATTTTGTGTTTTGGATGTGAGCTGTTGTTTGAGTGCATTAATGTTGAAACTCGGGAGGATAGGTGGATATGAAGGTGGTGTAAGAGCCTCCCCCTGCGTTTCTCGCGGTGTCTCGCTCCCTTCTTTTCCCTCTTGGTCCCTTTCCGTCTTCCTTCCTTCCTCTCTGTCTCCTTTTCTATTAATAATAATGCTGAATAAAGTTGTCTGGGTGTTTCAGAAGAGCACTTTGTTATGGCCGTCCCTTACGCTAGATATATGAGAGGTGGGAGCTCCAGTGCCGTTCCCTTATGTGAGATTAATATGCAGCTCCCCCTTTTTTATTTTTAACATTGTGGGCTCACTGCCCCGCCATAACTCCTCAAGTAGCAGCAGCAGCAGCAGCTTCCACTGGCTCTTACTCTAAACCTCTCTCTTACACTCTCTTTCTCTATGGTGGGTGGACACAATAACAGAAACCACTTTCAGTGCAATTGCTCTGCTGCAAATGCCAATTCGGTGAACGTGGTAATGTAATTTATTTTTTCCAGACACCCAAATGTGTAACTCGGCAACATAGTTTTTTGGGGTATAGTTACTTACCATAATATACATTTTTGTATGTCACTAAATTTGTATTTACTGCAGTGTTTCTATTATTATTATGTCCACAGCCTGTAATTCCTATCCTTCACCCTCCTGCCTTACGCCTGCGTCATAGCTATGGTAATGATCGCTCTTTGACTCTCACTCCTCCGTAAACAAACACACGCGCACTCCTGAACATACACACACACACACACACACACACACCTGAACAGGCGTCACCTTTTCTATCGCTGTATCAGTTTTCATCCCTCTCATCATCCTCTCTGGTCCTCTTATCATGTGTGGAGAGGCTGTCTGCTCTGTTCTTTCTCTCTCTCTCTGCCTGCCAGGAGATGGAGGGGAGATTGGTAAGATTGCAGTGAGGTTGCGTTTGTCGCCACCACAACTTGTGATTGCTTGGATATGAACCTGAGATGAGATCTGTGGCTGGATGATGCCAGGTTGCTCCGCCATTTATGGGTGCAAGCGTTCATACTGATTATAGTTTTAAAAAAAAGTAAAAAATGTACGAAGTAGACTTTTTTTTAGAGTCTAAATTACAATATTATTATAATGGGATAATTATAATTGGAATATGCCTAGATGGATGAAGTTTTTTAATAATCGCTCCATTTTTTCAGCCATGACAAAAACATTTTTTGTGACGGTGAAAATATAATTTTTTTTTTTAATTCTTACATTTTTTACAACAATATAAAAATAATAAAAATACATTGTTGTATTTATTGCTTCGAGCTAAAACACAACCACCACCGTAAAGCTGTCTATTTGGCTGATTGAGATGAAACTCTCGCATAGCTTTACTATGGCTGACACTAAAAGGTTTTTCCTGTCTTCACCCTGTACCTCTCGCACAGCAGCATACAGATCGTCATAAATTGAATTTGGAAAGAAGCAATGTTGGTTAACACCTTGATCACAACTGCAAACCCTCTGTCTGCTGTTGTTTTTGGACTATTTTATATTTTTCCGCAAAGAACAAATCTGATTATTGTATTTTTACGTGATAGTGATATGGGTTGACCACACCAGGTTAACACTGTGGAGTTCTAGTGCAAAATATCATTTGGATTAGTGTTGCAGGACTTTCACTCTTGCGTGTGTCTGTGCAAAACTAATATCTGGATACTACCCAGGTGAACACCACTCCTCCATAATACCCAGTTGCCGTTGGAGAGGTCTAATGAGCAGGCGACACACACACGTGGGACCACCATGTTTACAGGAAATGCTGTCATTTCCCCTTGATAATCTGTGCTGGTGTGTGTCTTATGCTGGGTGCTGAGCTCGCATGCAAAACATTCACTAAATTGCCATGGTTCTACATGTGGTGTGTGTGTGAGGATGCCTGTCTGCTATGGCTGTGTGTGTGTAATGCTGAGACTTTGCAAATGACCTAAGGAGTGTAGGGAAGCTTATTCTGCAAACACTTGCATTTCCCCCCTAATTGTTCCTCTTCTGCTCGTAAACCTCCTACTTTGTGTGTGTGTGTGTGTGTGTGTGTGTGTGCGCGTGTGTGTGTGTGTGTGTGTGTGTGTGTGTGTGTAGGTATGTTAAAGCGAGAAAGAAGGTCCTTTTCTCTCTGCTAGCAGTGTCAGCAGGTGAGCTGCCCTATTGGGAGAAAAGAGAGAAATTGCCAAAGCATGCAAATTGCTACTCCAAGGGGAGAATCAATTAGGTGCATAGCGGCTGGAGCAGAAAGGCGAGGAGGGGTGTGGAGGGGCAGGGGTCTATGCGGTGAGATGGTGCGGAGCCATGCTGATCACCTCCTCTGAGACGATGCATTACTCCTCCTCTTCTGTCCCGTTCCTCAATCCATGGACTGATCCTATTGGCTAAAGCTCTCCCTGCACAATGTCTTTTAAACCTCGACTGAGCCTCAGCCTCATTCCTTTTTCCTCTCTCTAGCCCACTTCTTTTCTAATTATAGATGGTGCTAAAGTCTCAAGTGTGTGGCCTCTTCACCTGTTTTCCTCGTTATTCTTTGTAGATGCTCTGCTTTAATCTGTGCCAGATCACAGTCTTCATATGCATAATGTTTATCCATCAATACCCTGTGATTGTTGCCCTGAATGTGTAGTCATGTGTTTGTGCTGTTTGTGTTCATGTTGCTGTTGTTCACTGGGTTTTGTCTCTTCCCTCTTTAGGTTCATAATGTCCTCCATCTCAAGAGAGGCTTGATCCTGATTGGCCGACAGTACTGGACTGTGCCTTCCTCCCTCTCCTCACCACTCCCAACCTCGGAACAGCCATGACGTCCCTCACCAGGACACGGACCTGCTTTTTTGTATGCTGCTGCTTCCTGTCCAATCTGGAGCTTCCTGTGACGTCACAAACAGTGGTGCAAGCCCCACAGGCTCACAGTGCCGGCTCCCAAGTGATCACAGCGTCCCTTCAGGAGGAGGAGTACGCATCATTTCACGCTGAGAACCCCGCATGGACATTCAACCATCTGGCAGTGGACTATCGCAACGGCAATGTTTATTTGGGAGCCGTTAATCGCATATACAAACTGTCCCCCGACTTGGAGGTCCAGGTGTCCCACGAGACCGGCCCGGATGAAGACAACCGCAAGTGCTACCCACCGCGTATCGTCCAACCCTGCAGTGAGCCGCTAACACTCACCAACAATGTCAACAAGATGCTTCTGATGGACTATCGGGAGAACCGGCTGCTGGCATGTGGCAGCCTCTACCAGGGCATCTGCAAACTCCTCCGCCTAGACGACCTTTTCAAACTAGGAGAGCCCTTCCACAAGAAGGAGCACTATCTCTCTGGCGTCAATGAGAGCGGCTCTGTATTTGGCGTCATTGTGTCGTATAGCACTACCTCTCCGGACATGCTGTTTGTAGCCACAGCAGTGGATGGCAAACCAGAGTACTTCCCTACCATCTCTAGTCGCAAGTTGACCAGAAACTCGGAGGAGGATGGCATGTTTGCCTACGTCTTCCATGATGAGTTCGTGGCCTCTATGATTAAGATTCCCTCAGACACCTTCACTGTCATCCCAGACTTTGACATATACTACATCTATGGCTTTGCCAGTGGGAACTTTGTCTACTTCCTGACTTTGCAGCCCGAAATGGGGGGTGGGCCAACCACTGGCTCCTCCTCTACCGGTCGGGAACAGGTCTACACCTCCAAGATAGTCCGCCTTTGCAAGGCCGACACCGCCTTCAACTCCTATGTGGAGGTGCCTGTTGGATGCATTAGTGGCAACGTGGAGTACCGATTACTGGAGGCGGCCTACCTGTCCAAAGCTGGCGCCATCCTGGCACGTTCACTAGACGTGGCGCCGGACGATGACGTTTTGTTTGCCGTTTTCTCAAAAGGCCAGAAGAGGCGTCCGCGCCAGGCCTCGCAGGACTCTGCACTGTGTGTCTTCTCTCTGCGGAAGATCAATGAGAAAATCAAGGAGAGGCTGCAGTCGTGCTACAAGGGAGAGGGCACACTAGACCTGGCTTGGCTCAAAGTCAAAGATATTCCCTGCAGCAGTGCGGTGAGTACTCCTAGAACACACACACACACACATATTTGTGACTTCCTCCCACATTTATAGACACAAGTTTATTGAAAGTACTGGGGAAATATATACTGTATTGGTAGTTTCTTTTCATTCCACACATACTTTGCGTGCACAAGTACACACATTCCTGACTGTAACATGTATTACTGTATTCAGACCAAACTGCACCAGAACAGCAGGTGTCCAGCAGTTCTGTGTTAAGTAGAAAGTATCACACCCGTTTAGGAAAAGAGAATTATATGAGACTGCATTCAGGAAACTGAACCCTGACGTCTTGTTATTGTTCTAATTGTGTGTTACTGAGGGACACTACAGGTGAGTCCCTCTGAAGGAAAATCAGTTGTGGACGCGCTCCCAATGTTACTTTAATGAGCCCCGGCTCACTGCGGGGAAACCTTTTAATGAACACTCTCGGATGGGTTTGTGCTCCATCCCTTTTTGATGCGATATTAACCATCCACTGCCTCTTTTAATCCACTCACCCTTTAAACAATGCAGCCGAATGCTCAGCCAAATTACCATAATTCCAATCTCCATAACAGCATTACAAATTCAGTGATTCAGTTCATTTGATTTCTCACTTTGTGCACATAAAAAAAACAAGGTTAAATCGGGTGTTACGTGTTTAGACCACCTTCACAAGCAGCCAAAGCCACTTTTGTCTTGATCTCATTACGCAGTGTGCATTTGCTAGTTAACATGTTCCTCTACATGAGTCAATTTCAAGTTCGGAGGGGTGTAGATAATGGGTTAAAATACGAATACGTGTAGATCAATTAATGGTGTATTGTTGGAAATGGATGATGCAATGTAATGTTTTGGAGGAGTTTCAATAACTGTGTTACCCATAGATAATTCATGAAACTACTTGTACAGTATTTCTTTTTGGAATAAAGACAAAACTTGGTGCATTCAACCGCCAGTTTGTATCGTAGGAGAAGACTGAATGAAGACTGGTGAGCGAAAATACAAAAATGTTTTTGCCAAGAAATGTAATAATTGGAGCGATGATGAGTATCTTCCTTATTCTGACCAGAACCTCATTATTTCATTGAGGTTCTGGCAACAATTACCTACATAGGATGTTGCGTACATAGCTCCATATATGTACAGAATAGTTTTTGAACTACTTTCACAAAACAGAATCACAGCAGGAGTCACAAATTAAATAACACGATACGGGAAAAAATTTACTTTTATTCCAGGAGCCACAACAGACAATGTATATAGCCAGAAATACTTCTAACAAGAATGTGATCGCCTGGTCGTAGCCATATTTCACAAACATACATTTGATCCTCTCACCGCGCCTCAGTCCATATTGTTCTGACCTTAGCCATGCTCTATCTCAAGCCATTATGAAGTTGACCCTCTCTCTTGTGTTTTGGTTCGGGAATCACAGTGTTTATCTATTAATCCGTCTCTGGCACGGCACACGTGCCGCGGGCGCCTTTGTCTGCTGCTTGAGGGCCTGATAAATCATGCCCGGTGTGGAGCTGTCAGCGGCGAGAGGAAGTGTGAGGGAGCACACGGGGGTTAGCGCTGAGGAATGATGCCATTTCAGCGTGCGCCGCAGTATCGCCATCGCCACTGCATAACTTAGACCCTGCTGAACAAGTGACGGTGGACTCTGCAGGAGATAGATGAGTTGTGACACACACACACACACACACACACACGCACACGTGCCATCACACTTGTAAGTATGGCTTCTGCAGAGATGGGCATGGTGGCGTTTAAATGAGGCGAGAGGCTTTTGATAAAGTGTAATAATGGCAATAGATAAATTGTTATCTGAAAGACTTATTGAGTCATTTATTTAAATGTAGATCAGGTAATTCTAGGTTGTAGAGTGGAGTTGATGCTACAGCCATTAATCAGGAGTCATATTTAAATACATGGACACACATAAATCAGGGGCTTATTGCGTGAGCATTAGTAAATTAGTAGATGTAAATATAGGCCGTATATATTTACTATGAGTGTTTTCACAGTGAGACCATGTTAAGGTAAAGAGTTGTGGGCAAACATAACTTCCATCTCTCGTGTGTTTCTGTGATGGATGGTTGGTGTCTCCAATATCCCGTGGTTGATTTTTTTTTTTTATGAATCGTTGGTTGTTAGTCACTGATTAATTCCTTTGGCGCTTTAAATGATGCCTGACTGGGAGCACCGTGTTTCTAATATCATCAGAAGTGTAGTTTAAACTCCTCGTTCACATCCTCTCTATTCTGTTTCCCTTTGGTGCAGAGAGCCAACATAGACATACACAGTACACACCCTATGCTCACTCTTTATTGAAAACACCAAACAACCAGAATATTTTGGACGTCGGCGTGCTTTCATTGCACTCATAAGACACTCCAATCGAGTTATCACACAACCACATACTGTACTATACAGTAAGTATCAAATAAGGGTCCTACCGATACTCCACAACTCCACAACCTTGCTTTATTCCCTCTCATTCTTTCCTGGAAAAAAACATTAAGGACTGTAATGAAAAGTTACTGTGTAAGGATATATGGTCTAATGTTTGTACATAAACTGCATGTGGACAATGTGAGCAGGTGTCTTTCAGATTTTAGAGTAACAAAAAAAGTATACAAGGTTCAGTGGAAAGTTTAGTTTGATATATTTCAGATTTTTTAACTTAATTAAAAGGGACTCTGGCTCACAATAGCAGCTCATTATCATTTTCTCCCCATATTTCTTTCCACTTATTGGTATTTCATCACCTTGCAGCTTTGCAAGAGGACATTGTTTATTGTAAATTGTAGTGGTCAATGTTCACTTGGCGCAGCAACACAACCCGTTTTGTATTTGTCGGCGATACAGTTGACCTTGACTTGTCGAAGATAGAAATGTGTGAAAACCTAAATCGACTGAATTGACTGGAAGAAAGACATATCACTTTTTTTGGAATGAGACATAATCAAATCATCGAAGTAGTGATATGTTGAAGGACACAGGCCCGAGTAGGACGGTATTAACACTCACTCCCGTCAGGCCTTTGTTGCTTTACATCATCTTTAAGAGGCTTTTAGTCGGAGTAGGTGAGATGGAAAGAGGGCGAAGTTGTGAAGAAAAAGTATGCGCAGAGAGTGATATGATGGGTGAGGGAGCAGTCGAGAGGATATAAGGGAGTGAGTGAGGGGGGGGGGATGCTTCTTCTCTCCCCCAAATGGCCACGCTTGGCTGAGCCACATAATGCATGCTCAACAGTATAAGTCTGCAAAGGGCCTGCATCCATAGATCATTGTGAAGTGGCATGTGACCTATAAAAAACCGCTGCCTGCTCCCTCCATGTTCACTGTGTCAGCAGAAAAAAAAAAACAGAACAACAAAACAGCGGGATCGCAATAAATTCACACTCTGCTCTCGTCTCTCTCGCGTCCTCGGTTCGTTGCTCACCGCCTTGTGCCGCTCTCCTCTCCTCGTGTCCTTCTCCTCGTGCTCTTATGAAAATAGTTTGCCGCCGTCCCTTCTCATTGCGTTCCCCCTCATCGAGTCTTTCGCTCCCCTTTATTTCCTCCTCTAATGCCTCCCATAAGCACGGGGTAAAGTTTTGTCTCTAACCCCCCCATGAACGAGAGAATTACAAGGTCGCCTGTAAGTCCCTGACAGGCCACGGCCATCCCCTCATCCCTTCTCCTAATGATCATTAATTACATGTCATTAACTAACATGCCACGGGCCATTCTTCCACATTTGTCATGTGCTATCGACTTCACATTCTGAATTCACTCCAATTAATTAGATTATTCTACTCGGCCGCTGCTGTTTCTTTGAGTCCTTTCCTTGATCTCTCTCACGGTCCTCCCAACACACACTCATCCACGGCTCGCTTCATCCTTCACTTGAAAAGAACTTTTCCAATATGACATTCTGTGTCTTCCCCACCAATGCTCGTATTTCACGTTATCGACTCTTGTCTGTCTTCTGTTTTCCTCCGTGTTTGACCAACCTTTGAATGATGTTGTCTCCTGCGCTGACCATCTCCATCCCTCCTCCTCCTGATTGCGGAGCTTAATCAGTGGCTGGCTGGCTGCTGCTGATGAGTCAGTCTAGGCCACATCCTCAGGAAGGGAAAGGCTAGTAGATTCATTAAGAACATCCAGACTGCCCCCCCTCCCCCTCTTCACCCCACTCCATCCACATATCCGCTATCCTGCTTGCTCGCTAATTAAATCTCCATACATGATACCACTTGCTAAAGGTCAGAATCCATCACAGTATCATTATTCTGTGATTAAACAAATGTCCCCCACTTCCTACACTATCCTCTGCTGGCTGCTCTTCACCTAAAAACACGGACTGACTCGGGTGCCTTCATTTCTTTGCCATGTTATTTTTGTCTTTTGTTGAGCTGTTGAACATGGATTTACCAATGACATTATTTTAGGGCGATGGCATCTTCAAACATGACAACAGACATTCAAAGCTTCATTTGAAAACGTTAATAGAAGCTTCAAATGTAGAAATATGACATTCGGTACAGCCCCAAATGCAATCAACTACAACAATTAATACAATCAATCCTGCATGCATCACAGTCATGCATTTTGTTGAATATGTCTTGCATTTCTGAGTTGTTTAACTGTATAACATTATGCTAAAAGTTATCTCTTAATATGTTTTCCCATCAACATGAATGCAACACACTTAAATGTGATGCAGTCCAATTTAACACACCCCACTAATAACATCCTGACAAATGACCGTCAACTTCTCTCTCACACAGCGTCCACAAAAAGGAAATATGAAAGCTGCAGTGGATTGGCGAATAATACGTCCGGCTTGTTTTTCTCAATTTATTCTGTTTATCACTTGAATAAATACAGTTTTTGGTAGAAAACAAGACGGTAATGCCTAGTAATCATTCAAACATAAATAATGAACGTTTTTCTGCCAGTGCACAGTGACACGGAAAACATAGGTTAGGGAGTCATCTGACACATCTCTCTCTATGATATTGAGTTCTATTTTCAGCTCCTAATTTGATGTATTCCAGCTGTTTGTGTATTCCCTTCTTTTTTTTTTTTTTTTTGCTTCCCAGTTTGATTGTTTTCCCGACCCAATGTTTATCATTTGTCGTAGCGGCTCAGCTAATGGTTGGCAGGTGCAAGCATCTGCAAACATGAATTAACAACATATCGCAGGCTTATCAAAGCCCGCCTCCTCACATTGAAACCTGCCAAATAAATCCATTCAGGCACGTCTTGAGAAGTATATGTACAGCCATATTCACACACACTTCAATATACGCATATTTGATCCCCTTTCAAGCATTATTTAATATGAATGTGCACTAAATCCGACTATCATTCCCCATTTTCAGTTGTGTAACTGCACTGATATGCCAAGATTGATGGCACGTCTTCCCTGAGATGACGTTTCGGGCATTGAACCAGCCCTGTGTGCGCCACATATTCTTTCTTTTTTCAGTCCTAATTATTGTGACTGGCTTTCGAAACAGTTCCCAAGGCGCCACGCAAAGGGGAAGTTAAATCTACTTGGTGACGGGGCTCGTACTCGGCATCGACACTTCAGCATCAAACTGACTTTTGAGCATGATTCAGTCAGTGATGCACTCTTGTGGACTGCCCTGTGGAGGCCTTAACTAAATGACAAAGAGCACCGACCTCCAGCCATCAAAAATGGATTCACAATGACTCCTGCTCTTATCAAGACAATTAATTGCACATTAGTTTTTTTTAGTTTAGCCATTTTTCACAGGAATGATATTGCTGTTTATCATAGAATATGCTCTGTATCCATGTTCTTTCTCTTAAAACAGCCTAATATATTTATAATCAGAAGTAATTATGTGTCAGTGTAACATCGAGGCTTGGCTCAATTGAGTATAAGGTTCCAAAACAGAGGAGGAGGTATAGGAGAATGATTTATGGAAACGGGGCACATGTGGGAGAGTGACTTGTGTAGTGCCCAGCTCACTGTGTACGTGTTTACTCCGTGGTGAGTTCTGTCACCGGTGTGATGGAGGGCACCGTGGATGAGTTGTCAGACAGACAAAGTCTTGGCACAGTGGCCAGTGGTCCATCTGATGCACATCAGCACACACACTCTCTTACTCACAGGCACACAAACAAATTCATTTAAACTTGCTAAATCAAAAAGTTGCCAGATGTGATGATGATTCTTCAGCTTTTCCCACGGTGGAAGCAGACACTTTAACAACAAAACTTACAGGAATGAGAATACAGAATGCAGGCAGGTGACCGGCTGAAATGCTCCAAACAAGCAACGAGGGCCGATATTACAACCCACAGTGAAAATGCACAACTATAAATACACTAAAACTAATTAGACAACGATACACAGGTGGGCAGGCTGAAAGCTGATTGATGGTAGAAACAATTGGACCGGGGCAAGGCTGATGAGGCCACACAGGTGATTCCCCGGAAAAAGGGGAGGGAGAACCACAAAGACATGAAGTAAAACAAACGGAACACTTAAGACAGAGAACTTTAAAATACAACAGACCAATCAAAACCCCCAGACCATGACAAGTACATTTGCATTAAAGCTAGCGTACTTTATATGCCTTCCAATCACTGTGAGCTAAACATTCTCCGACATGTATTGATTTACTTCAAGGTGACTCACTGTTTGGGCAGGAGTCATACAGCCAATGTTTTCAATGTTAAGTTCAATGTTGACATATCTTACAATGAACACTGCGAACCCATTTAAAGCGTGGCATAATTTGCTAGCGCTGCCAATCATCCTGGCAGGTGAGTCATTTTGCACAGTAGGCTAGAGGAAATACTGGATGTCGAAGCGGCTAATTAAATGGAGAGAACCACTCGGCTGTATTTTCTTAAATTTCACTCCTCCAGTCTTCCTTTTGCGAGGGAAGCTCTGCCATGTAATCATCCGTAACTCTCCAGTGAAACAATCGGCCAAATGTTGCGGGAAGACTTTATAAAAACAAGATGCAGAATGAGAAAAGATTGGGGAACAAAGTCATCGAAACTGCCACATGGTCACGGAGTATAATAACGCATTAAAGAGGAGTAGCTAGTGCAAGAAAATGGACTCTTTAGACCCTCCAACGGTTGAGCAGCGACGTGAAGCGAATCGTCTCTGCGGTTTAATGCGTGTCATTAACTTTGTGAACTTGCAGCCAATGGAACGCGCCCTCACAACAGCGCAGGCCCAGATTAGGCCGTACATCAGAGAGCGTCGGAGAGCGGATCTCTTTCAGTCCCCGCTAATCGCGTAGAGCAACTCTCGCTGCCCCCCCCCCCCCTCTCATTCTCTCCACTCTGTATCTGCTGATCCCTCTGCACAGTCCAGAAGAGAGCTTCCCTTTGTGCCGGTGCTGGCAGGCCAACAGAAGTAGAGAGCGATGGATATGGGTGAGAGTGACCTGATTCTGCCTCGGTGCCTGGCCTCCGCCCAAATACAGGGACTCTGCTCTCCTGTCCCTCTGTCTGTGGGCTGAAATACCTTCCACACCTGAGCAGGAATAGAGTTTGTAGTTTCAAGTCATTCGAGTTGTCAGTCACTCCAGCACTTTCTACACATATTCAGATGTGACACCCGTACCAGTAGTAATTTGTTTCAGTCGTATACATCAAAGGGATGTATGCAGTATGTTATCAATCACGTATGTGTGAGTCGTTGGCACTTTTGTTGAGTCCTACAAGAATTCACAATTTGTGTCCGTGCAGAAGTTAATAAAATCAGATCTGTGAATACAAGCATCGAGAGAGAGAGGTCCTTGAAAACTAGGAGACATAGAGAAAGAAGACAGAAAATCATCCTCAAGGTCCACATGCAGACGGTGTCTGCCAATGGTTGGACAACTTGCAAAGCACTGGCTATCGGATATTTGACAGAAATGGTTGAGAGAGAGGGAATAAGCAGTGAAAAAATGGAAACCCTCGCCGTTTGAAAATGCATTAATTAGATGGGTTGAGAGAAAGAAAAGGGGCATAAAGTGTGATAGAAGTTGTGACAGCGGTGTCATATTAGCAGACAATGTCAAGGGCTACATTGATGTTATTTGGTATTCCGACTAGAGACGTCTTTGGCATCACAACTACAAATGTCATGTTTTGCTGGTGGCGTAATGAAAATGTGTCTGCTTCCTGAAAGGGCTGACAGACGAAGTATATTTCATTAGATTGCAGAATGCGGGACAGAGATGGCAGCTATGATTGGCAACCAGTAGAAATAATACAGCATGTCGGTGACGAGAGATGAAAACACACACACACACATTTTCACACGTATAAAAGCAGCCTCTTCTTGAACATACATCACCCACCACTTACGCAGACACACACACACACACACACGTGTGTTGACAGAAACTCACAGATAATGTGAAGTGATTTTTTTTAATGACGAAAACCACTCTTACTCTTTTGGGAAAGTAATCAATCTTTGGAGAAATGGCTGCACCTTTTATCACCTTTTGAGGCGGCATTCAATCACAAAGGCTCCAAATACTACAAAGTACTCCATTTTGCTAGTGATGGGCCGTGTTAACCTTTGAACTCTGGCACGTTGAGGCTACTTTATAACTGATGGCAACACAGAGAGGCTGTTTCTTTCTGTCACAAAAACACGGAACCTTAACGAATGCACGTAGATGCACCGCTCCACTGGTGAGACACATACAGTAAGTGGACACTATAGTGGAGACCGGTGTTGGCTTGTTATACGTCAGAAAAGGAGAAATAATTGTGTTGATTATGAATAGTTGTCTCAAAAAGAGGGGGGACGGGTTAGCAGGTACTGTGATTTCACACGGCGACCCTGGTTCTCATCATAGCACCATTTATCTGGCAGTGGGACGCCACATGAAGGACCTGTAGAGAGCGCATTCTCGACAACAGCTCATTCTCAAAAGGTCGGAGGAGGAGGGCAACGAAAGGGTGGTGAATTGAAGGAAAAATTGTCCACTTAAGTTTCTTTTGTGCACCAATATTCATCATTGTTGACTCACTTTGGCTTTTCAGCATCGGTATCTATCATCTCTCCTTCCTGTCGTTGGCCTCGCTGCATTTTGTCCTCATCTCAACCCTCTAACCATATGACATGATCTTGACCCAAATTCCGGTCGTCTCTATCGATCACTCATTCCATTTTCGTATAACCCCCGTGTCACAGCCCGAAGCTCATTGTGGTCCCGACCAGCCATGTTCCATTTGTCTAATGAAAGCGGGCCTCATATTTCTTCTGTGGCTCAGTCTGAGGCTTCTGATGATGATGATGGCCTTTAGTGAAAGGTTGTGAGGAGACACTTGGTGCTTGCGTGATTGATTGAAAGCCCAGGGGGTGCACTTCCAAGAGTAAAAAAAAAACAGAAAATAAGACATCAACTAAAAGACCCTCTGTCCCCTTCCCCACCAGAGCGCACCACCTCTGACGGCTCAAACCACTAGACAACTGTAGATTTGAAATGGTTCGATAGGTTTAAGCCAAGATGTTTTTGGTGGATATTCTCCATTTTCTTCTAAACATGGATATTCCTATCTTAGGCCCAGGTAATTTGCCATAAGCTAAAAAGTTAGACGTCATCGTCTCGTTTTGCTTCACTTGACATGTTTTGAGTTAAACATGAATTTAATTTCGGCTAACCTTGTGTTTGGCATATAATTTACCTCTTACCAATGCCTAATCATTCATATCAGACCAGTACTGATCATAATGTCTTTACAGGGGCTTCATTTGTACACTCCAATCAATCTGCAAGAAATTGCGTTTCATCAAGTCATTACAGTAACGCTTGTGTTTAATAACTCATACCCTCCATCTCCCCTTACGACTGATGTTTTCGGTGCGTTTTGAAAGAACGTGACGGCAGTGTCAACTGCCAAGGCCTCTCTCCCAATAGCTACCCACCACTTAGCTGAGCTATTAATCAAGAACGATGTCTGCCTCAGTCCTGAACCCAGTGTTTCAAATCCATCCACACACACAGAATGATGACCATTAATCTCTTATCAAAACCCATAAGTCATTCTGCCCTCAGTGACTGCTATGAATATCGCCCCGGCCAGGGTAAAACACATGAATGCAAACAAATGTAGAGCGGCACAGTACATGAAACACACCTATCTGCATTTAATAAGAAAATCACAGCAGCATGTCCGAAAACAGATGAACCTCCATCAAGAGTCGTTCAAATTTTGTATATATATTTAGATGAATTGCAGTGATTTGCCTCGGTGTGATGATGCAGCTTTTTTTTTTTTTTCGCCTTCATTTTCACTCCGCTCACTTTGAATCTTTGCACATTGAATAACTTGCCACACTGGCATTTCTGTAGTAGCTGTAGCGTTGGGTGGACGGTGGGGAATTGTGCCTGACAGAGCACCCTCTGGCACTATTACAGAGCTGGAGCCTGACTGCAGTCTTCTTCCATCTTCATCTCGCTCGTACTTCTTTCCACATTCGCCGTTTCTTGCATTTGGATCGGCAGACGCACACATGCATACAAATGCTCGCGTAGACTTTCACGTGCAAACTGTTTCTCCTTTTGTTGACCTCCCCTCTATAATGCCTGTCCGTTTAAAGAAATACATTCACATACAAGATATTCTCATTTGCATTAATGTTGAATCCAGTCTTTACTGTTTATCAGACCAGGTATAGGTTTATATCTGGATAGCCATGTTGGATACCACTATCTCTGCCTAACTTAACCCAAACCTCCCCCACTTAAGACCTTTGTGGCGTGCAGCTCCATCCCAAAGAAGAATTCATGAAGTGCTGGCCTAAGCAGTGGCCTTCGTGTTTGTATTTCTAGTACTAACGAGGGAAAGTGAATCGGATTTGTGACGTATTCTCCTCCTCTTCTCCACCGCAGCTCCTGACCATCGACGACGACTTCTGCGGCCTCGACATGAACGCGCCGCTGGGCGTGTCCGAGATGGTGCGCGGCAAGCCTCTCTTCACCGACGCCATTGACAAAATGTCCTCCGTCATCGCGTACGTCTACAAGAACCACTCGCTGGTCTTCGTGGGCACAAAAAGCGGACGAGTCAAGAAGGTAAGGAGCGGCTGAATGCCGGCATGAACGGTATAGCGGAGATGGCTGAAGTGCTGGAGTGCAGAGATTTGGTTTCTCTCTTTGAGAATGTGGAGCAAGGGCTGGGAATTGGGGACTGCTGGATTGGAGGAAGGATAGTAGTAGTAAGGCAGATTGACTTTCAGACAAATCGGCTGAGTCGGCTGCATTTGCAGAGGGGGAAGAGGTGTGTGTGTGTGTGTGTGTCAACGAAAGAGAGGGAGAGTGAACGGAGGAATTGTGTGTACTTCACTGTGGAGAGAATTTAAATGTGCCTGTGTGGGTTTTGAGGGGAGGTGGGGGGGGGGCAGGAGAGCCCCTTGAGGGTTTTTTATTCCTAGAGCCAAGCCTATCTGGTATCTCTCAACATCCTCCTCATCCACTGCACCATATATCACACGTACACGAGGGTACACACAGTATCGGGAGTATCGGCTGTACTTTTCCTTCACTTTGGTCTTGAGTAAAATCCAGAGCCCCGGGGGCAGATTGTAGCACACGTCAGCATGTTGGAGAACTTGCTAGACAGCACAGATCAGCACGTTGCAGAATTGATTAGACTAAAGTTTCTCGAGGCAAATTGAGGGATCAGAATAGAAATGAAATGCATCATTTACTAAGTGATATACTTAACTGCATTACAGTAGTAGCAGTAAAATAATAATAATTTTTTGACATTTTTGTTTATCCATTTGTAATACAGTGAAGGGAATCCAGGTTATTATTGCATGATGAGTAATTGTATGGGCTCTGATGGCTTTGAAGCTCCCGAGAACCTTTGGAGATGTGTCTTTGCAGCCGGGAGTGTCGGCCATCGTGTTTGTGAACATCTTTGACCATAACTGCCTCTCCCTTGAAAAACATGTCACACTCTGTGTGACAGCAAAGCCCTCGGCTAAACAAGATTTGTCTCCTCGGAGTTAAACAGGACTGGATAAGCCGGGTTTTGGCGTGTTGTTGCTTCCACCCTAGACTCCCCTCATGCCCCTGTGCCCTCTCCCCCCCCCCCTCCCCATGTGGCCGCCCTTTTCTGGGCTAATGGGATGATGCACTGCTGCTAGGTGTGATAGAAGGGTGGTTGCTCCTGTGCTTTCACTCCCCACTTCCTCGCACTCGCGCACACATATCATCGTGGGGCCGTGACTGAGACTAATTCTGGGGCAGTCAGCCTCACAGGCCTGGGAAAAAAATGGGCATTGAACAGAGAGGAGGAAAGAGAGATGGATAGAGTGACTGAGGGGAGGCCGAGGAAGGCTGAGCTACAAGGGAGAGTTTGGACAGATGGACTTTATTCCTGAAACGATGTATGTCTTCAAGGAAGGAAGAGCGTTTGTATGTGGAAGGTTGAAGGGAGACGGATGAAAGACGGAGTGGAGGATGTTAAACAAAGATGTTGAGAGGTGTTTTTTCTACGGATTCACAGGAGCGCTGGTTTTCACATTTGTTTTCATTGATTGCGGCCCCCCGAGTTTGTTGTTTTTGTTTCCGCACAGAGGCAGAGTGATCGAGGCAGCGGTTTTCCATGTTGTGAGACAATAACCAACACGCAGGTGGACGTTTCAAACAGGGGAGAACATGTGATGTTATTTAATACCTACTGCTCATCTGAGGCGATGTGTGAGTTAGGAATGGGATATTTAGTGGCTTGGAGTGTAAAAAGCAGTAGAAGTTGTTTTCAGGTTGTTGTTTTTTTAATATATTTTGGTTTTGGAAACATTTTTTCCCTGGTTCTCTTCGAGCTTTTCTTCGTCGCTCCCTTGGCCTCTCTCCAGGCATGGCCCTCAACGCCGCATATTGGCACTTGAGAGAGCCGTGTCTGCAGGATTTCTGGCATTGTTCTTATTCAAACTCGACATGAGTGAAGATCATATTGGTGATCAATATCCTGTGTCAATACAGACGTGCGCACAATGCACACGCAGCTCCATTACCATCCCATCCTCCCCTCCCATGTACATACTTCCCCTCCCCTGTCGTTAACTGTATACCATTAGATGACATCACAGGCAATAAAAGACAACAACAAGACAATAAAAGGTTTGAGCTTCAGTCCTCCTCCTTCATCAGTGACTTTATAACCCCTCCGCTAATGGATGTTGATTTATCTACACTCCTCCACCTTACTTGTTCCATCCCTCAACCCCCTCCTCCTCCTTTCTCTCACTTCTTCTCTCACACACTATCCTCCTGTTGTGGGGTTTTTTTGCCGTTATTTATGACGCTGTGACTAACACGTCACCCTCAATAAATACAAGCATTACGGTAAAAGAGAGTGGATTGACTTTAATGCAATGGTGTTTGGGTGAGCTAAATTGTTAGTGTTTACAGGCTCACGTTTATGACATCATGAAGTTGAGTTAGGCAGAAAGCTGAGTGAATTAAATTAAATTTGCTTGTGAAATAGTTTTATATAATAGGAGTGAGAGTAAAATTTCGCTAGTATAACGTGAGACCAGTGGACCAGACTACAGACATGGTTGTACTTCTATACTGATAATTAACATATTAAATATGCACATAATGCATTCCCACGCCTCTAGACCCAACCTTAATTACCACAACTACATACTTAACCTAAACTTCAACCTAAACTACAGATCAACAGGAGACGTAGAATGGTAATTGAGATGGCCATTAGTAGTATTAGTATTTTCATGTTATCTATGGCCATGAAGAAAGGAGAAAGGACACGTTCTCCTGGAGAATAAAGTGGTGGTGATGGAGTGAATTGTACAACTGTTCTTAAAGATGAGCCTAATGTTGATATTGTAGACGTGGGAGAGCAAAAGTGACCAATAATCTGGAAAGTAAGGTTAGCCTGGGAAGAAACCGAGTCCTAGTAAGGAGCAGTCAAAGTTCCCCGTTCACTTTCGTGGTCTACAAAGATAGTAGTACAAAAAAACCACACACACAAACATAGCCTTTGCCTTAGATGTCTCTGATGCCGAGTGGCAGTGTTGTGTAAAGACCGTATTGACACAGTCTAAACTGGATTTCATAACACCCTCCTGTCAGCATAAAACCGGCAGTGCTGTCGAAGCAGTAGGATTCTGCACATGCCCACAGCTACAGCCACGCTTGGCCTTTACTGCCTCTCACAACACAGGGCTTATTTGATCTGTACATCTCTGTGCCTTTCCCCACTCTTTTTGGTTTCCACCTCACTTCTAACTCTTTTGAATTGATTGAATGTCTCTTCGTTTTTTTTACTCTTCACCACACTCCCCGCCTCTCTTCCCTCTTCTTTCTTTGCTTCCCCCTCGATTTCTCCACCTCTGTTTGCCCTCTCCTCGTAATTTCCCCGCTTCTTTTTCCTCTTAATCTCTCCCCTCCCTCCGTCTATCTGCCCATGGCTGAATGGAGTTGCTGCGAGAGCTCTTTGATGGCTACCTCCTGCCATTGGAAGTGAATGGACCATATGGCTTCTGTCGACCTGTCTGTCGGTCAGTTTTTGTGTGTGCGTTGGTCTGTGGCTTAAGGAGGAGATGGAGATGTGATGGAGATAAAAGGCTGGGGCTGGGTACGGTTTAAACCCATTCGCTGCAGGTCAGTGCACAGCAGCAGGTCAAGAGGAAAGCCTTAACCCCCTGCAGGCTTCGGTTTAGTTTACGGTCATCTGGTCAGACTACACATTAGCATGAGAAGTACACGTCTGTACACACATGCATGACATTCACACTCTGCACACAATTGCATGTATTGAGAGAAGCGCACATTCATGCATCATTGAGCACACACACTCTAGCCTACATGCACGCTGTTGGACAAAGGCTGGCCAGGTACCTCCATGGATGGCGAGGTGGACTATGGGATGAGGGGGGGGGGGAGGTGTGGAGGGTAGAGGTGGAGAAGCAAAAGAGGGAAGAGATGAGATTGAGGGGCCACCTGCCAAGGTGCTAATGCATCTCTGCTCCATCCGTCCCGATGGGGGAGCATTGGCGCTCGATACGATGAGCAGCTAACCTTGAACTTGACAAAGGCATGGCATGCAGAGGTAGTGTGGTCGAAGAAGCTTTGGGTGGATGTGGGTGTTGCTGTTCTCTGTACGCTGACACAGGTGGTGTTTGTGAAAGCAGACGCGTGCATGCTTCTCGGAGTGAGCGTACAGAGGAGACGAAAAGAAACGAAACCTTCTTCTCCCCATGAGCGGCAAAGAGCATCGTGTCTGGTTGTGACAATTCGTTCACCATAGCCACTACTTTTCGATCTGTTCCAGTCAGACAGAGAAAAGGGAGGAAGAAGAAGCAACAGCAAACACACAGAAAGAAGAAGAAGAAGAAGAAGCAAACGCACAAAGAGAAGAAGAATCAAACACACAGAGAAGGGAGGTCATGGAGAAAAGAAAAATGGAGGAAGAATTTGCAGGAAAGGGAAAGGAGAGGTTAGATTGACATGACAGATGGAGAGTGAGAGGTGAATCAATGGTAGTTTGCGAAGCTGTAGCTTCTTGAAGGAGAGTAAAGCTTGCAGGAGTGGAGAGATAGAGAGATCTGTCATTTAAGGTTGTCAGGGGAAATGGCATGAGCTAGAAACGGGTCAATTCCAACGCTGAATGGTTAATGTTTGTTGTTGGGCAGAGAAAGGTCAAACTCCCACTTTTGACTCAACCTCTGCCTATTTCTCTATCGCCTTCCTGTGCGGATATGAGGATACTGATTCCTATTAGCCACTCCAAGGCTTTTGTAGGGTAAAGCAAACTTTTACGTTTGCTCAGCAACACTTTAAACCTCGCAGGTTAATCAGATAACAATTTGATGGAAATACATGTCCAATTATTATGAACCTATTGCAATCACAATTATCATTCCATTACTGAGGCATTCCCAGTCGAGTAGATGAGCCGGGCTGTTCTGCTCACTGTCTTTGCTGTTGGAACAATAGATCATGGATGGATAGATGTACACGCGTGTGGGTGTCGGGAGCTTTTACGTGAGATATTTATTGCTCTGGACCAGTCCCATATGTTTTGTGGGTTGATTGTGTCCTTGTTTCCCCGCGCGCACGTGTGTGTGTGTGCGCGTCTCTCCGGGTGTGTATGATGGGTTGGTTAGCCCCAGATGCAGATTATTGAAATGGGCTGAGCTGAGCCATGGTCAGTGGAGCAGAGGATTAACTGCTTAGAGCTAATGATGAAATATGCTTTAGGACGGCGGGCAGGCATCGTGTGTGTGTGTGTGTGTGTGTGTGTGTGGACAGTGGTTTGTGAGTTAAGCCCCCTCCCCACCCTTGTTATGCTATAAACACAAGCTCTTCAACACAGGTGCTCACAGACGCACACACCGCTACTATCGCCCTGGCCAGTAGCCATTAGCAGTCCATTCATTCTGCCCAGTGGTCTAAACCGCTGCTGCATTCAGCCAGTATTCCTAGAATGTCAATGTTCCCATACTGTTAAGTATTCCTCAGCAGTCTTCCTAGTTGCCTTGGCACTGTGTGTGTGTGTCTGTGTGTGTGTCTGTGTGTGTGTGTGTGTATGTGTAGCTGCTCCCACACCAGCTAGCGCAGCAGCACACACTAAAGCATGCTCATTCGTGAGTTGCCATGGTAGCACAGGCTGTACCACACACAGGATAGAATGTATAGACGGAATCAACGCCGGGAATACACACACACACACACACACACACAGACTGTATATCTAACAGTATATTGTGATACATGAATTTAATTTGCAGGGAAGCCTACATTACTGTACACACAGCGTACATTATGCTGATTAGGGTGATCTGGTCTGAGGACAGCGGGCTGGTAGAAGATGACGGGTGCTGTCGACCTCGCGGCTATAAGGCTGATTGAACACGCACAATATTAATGTGTTGGTGTTTTTGTCTCGCCGCGTTAACTGCTGTCTGTTACCCGGCTTTACTCTGCTATTTGTTGTAGAGATAGAAAGGCATGTCAAGGGGAATCAGTCAATGGGAATCCCCCCGCCCCCCCCCCCCCCCCTCACCTTGTGCTTCTTTTCTCAGCTCTTTTTTTTCGCACCATTGTTCCCGGCCAATTGTTTCCACATACATCTTCTTCTGGTAATTGCTTGGTGCACAATGTTTGCTTAGGCCCCCTTCCAAAGACCAATTTCTCCCCTAGATTTAGGGAAGTGGTAAATACTGTGTGTGTGTGTGTCGTACTTGTATACGGGTCTCTGTGTCTATGTTAGAAAATTCTGTGCAGAAAATCACGGGAGCTAATGAGAAGTGAAGTCCAGTAATGGCCTGGGAAGATGATCAGAACGTAGCGCTTGCCTTGTATGCTCACAATTCCCACAATACTCGCCGTGCCAGCTGTCAACACAACACACCTCGTCCAGTAGCCAGGCGGTCTGACTGGACAGCAGGCGGGAGTCCATGTTGAATTCAGAGAGGAAGTGTTCGCTCGGGGTAGAGTTGAAGGGAGGAAGGCAATGAGAGAGGGAGATGGGGGAAAATACGATGGGGTGGAGAGACAGAAAATGCAGGGAAAGTGGGCATCTATTGGGAGTTGAAGGATGAAACTGATGTAGAGTTTAAAACAGATGAGGAGGGAGATCAAGAGAGAGATGGTTAGATGGATGGATGCATGATGGAGAAACAGAAAAGACAGATGGAGAGATGCAGTGAGGGATATATTGCTGGGAGATTGAATGTGCGAGAGAGAGAGAGACCGTACAGATGGATGGATGCCGAGTGAAACTAAGAGCTAAATAATCCAAGGGAAAAATAAAAAGGTGGAGGGACACGGGAGCAGAGAGTGAGGTAGAAGGAGAAAACAAGGGACCACCAGTGTGTGTGAGAGAGCATTGTCTTCCAGACCAGAACGGAATTTACCTGCACTCCTGCACGTACACACACACACACACACACACAAACGCCTCAACTTTTCCGTTTGGCCATTCAGCGAGAGTGTTTAGTGGATGAAAGACATGAGGGGAAGAGGAGGAAAGCAATCTCTCCTCTGATTTAGACGGAGTATCACATGGTGCTCAGGTTAGCAAAGAGCAGCCACTGTGCTCTCTGCCGTCCTGACTCAACAGATACACAAAGTGCCCTGATCTGGTGGATGACATTGCCTGTGTGTTCAGCGTGTTTGGCCTGTCAACCCTTCGTGTGTGTGTGTGTGTGTGTGTGCGTACGCGGCGGTTTGCAAAAATAGCTGTTCACCTCACGCGTGTCATTCAGGTGTGTATTTATAGATGCCATTGCTGTAGCTTGGCCTTATCCCTCCTTTCCAGGGCTCCTTTATAATTGATGAGCTGCCAGGGGCTGAGCAGGGCAATAGCGCTTGTGTATACACACACACACATGCACGCGTACACACACCCACACACACCCACACACACACAACCAACCTTGGTAACCAGCCCGCTTCACTGCAGGTTGACACCATGTTTACATATGCACACTAAGTCACGACCACGCGATTGCTTTAAACTCCTGTATTGCAGCAGCTTGTCGCCAAGGTGAGCCTCCAGCTATGAATCATGGTCCGTGCACAGTGGTGTTGCAGCCGAGATGTGCTTTTCTCCGACTGGCTGATTAGCGACAACGGCTCTTAGTCAGAATAAAGTTAAACTACCTCGGAATGTCAACTTAATGTACCGCTGATGGTTATTTTAATGCTTTTCCCCCAACGTTCTTCTGAATTTGAATCCGTATTCAGACACAAGCCTGGCGGAAATCTATTTTTTTTATTTATTTATACAGATCTTTTCTGACATGGGAAGCTGGAAGAGAGTGGGTGAACAGCTACAGAAAGAAGATAATGTCAAAGAGATGACTGAAAGAGTGTAGAGGGCAAAATTGGCGAGCGGGAGTGACGGGTGAAAGCTACAGAGATGGAGAGAATGTCGAGAAAGGGTAAAGGGAGACAGTCTGATTGGAGGGAGAGGGTGAGAGCGGTGAAATAGAGTTTGATGTTCATTTCACTCTCGTGAGTTTGCACCTATTGAGAAGAGTACCAGTATGTGGCAGCCTATTGAGCCGTGAGCGATTTGAGTGGCTATTCTCCACAGTGTGTACATGGAGTTGAAAGGCTCGAGCCAGCAGAGAAGTTGGAGAGAGAAAATGACTAACTTCTGATCTTTCCGTTTCCTGGCAGTTTGAACTGTAGTTGACTCCGATGTGTTGCTGGCTCACGGTTAAAACAAGGTTGTGCCTGGTTGTACAAATGTGTGCCTGTCATTTGAAAAAAAATAAATCTCGACTCAGTTTGTCTCGTGCTTAAAGCAGGAAATCTCCGAATTCTTCGACCTTTTGGGGCGAACAGTATTTCAGCAGTTCAAATGACTTTTGTGTGTTTATTATTCATTATCTGTTTGGACTAAAAGACTCCAGCAATCTTGGCATGTATTGACTGTTCAGAATATATTGAAATCCACTGTGGATGAACATAACGTGAACAGATTTGAACATTTATTTTGCCCAACACAATTGTCCTAATACTGCTGATTATCACTTTGCGGTAGTTTTCCCCGTGTTTGGATCCCGTCAGAATGATGAAAAGCTTAGGTTAGCCATGTTGGTGGCTATCTTTTCACTTTAAACGTGACTCGGCTTTGTGATTCTGGAAAGCCTGAGTTACGGTAAACCCAAAGCTAGCCACTAATCTGGCTCTGTACAAAATAAAAAGCTGATGCCCTCCAAAACTGTACAAAGATGTTCTGTAAACACACACTCTCTCTGAATAAGTGCACATGAATATGCACATAATGCACAAGCAGCCTGATCAACACGGAAAGACTGACGATGAGCATGGTGGAAGAGGAATACAATCTACAAACATCAGGTATCACTCCAGCCAAAAATGTGCACTTAAATAGTTTTGGGTTGACACAGCCATGCTTCAGATGACATAAGATAATTGCTTCGTTACATCTCTCAAATGTTCATACTCAAACAACACATCAGTCTTTTTTTGCTCCACCTCGCCTGTCAAGCTCTCTCTTAAAGCGTAGATCCACTCAGCCAGTTAATTAGCATCACTATTAACATTCTTCAGCCATATCAAGTCTGTGTCAAGCCAGCAAATGGGAATGTAATTATGTCCAAGCTTTCGCTCTCTTTTTCTCTCTTCTGCTGATTTACCGTTGAGTCAGTAACTACAGAGAAACACTCCAAACAGCTGTCTCTGTCACACACACACACACACACACACAGCTACACATTTACACAGACTTCCACTCATGTCAAAGGTGGCTGAACAGTTAAGAATCACCATCAGTGGCTGCTGCTGAATGAATCCGCTTCTGCGTTTTCATTTTTTTCCTTTCCTGTGCATTGGTAGAAGCGCTTGAATTGGCATTAATTACTCTTGTGTAGCCGACTGTGAAGGCATGAGCTCTCCAGCACCTAATTAACAATTCCAAAAGGTAATTTATTCGTAATTAAATGGTATAGAAAAAAAGTTTATAGTAGCTGCTGCACCCCAACAAAATTACAGTGCATCAATTATCATTTCAATTTTGTTTCACGCGTTGGCGTTCGCCTGTGTGCGGGTACCAAATCATTGCAATGGCGATTGTTAATTTGTGCTCCAGCAGTAGGAAATCAATACAATATCTCGCAACTAGTCGCACAGTGTGTTGCTGCTCAGTGGATGGATGGCTAGCAGTAACCCTGCCATGGCCACAGTTTAATTTCCTTTCAATATGCCTCCTTTACTATTATGAGAAAAGTAAATCAGCGTGAGGATCATAACTAAAGGTTCATGATGATCAAGGACAAGTGAAGAATCGTGTTCTTTTCATTTCAGGGCTGGTTTATCAGAGGCAGAGTAATGTTCTCCTTGTCGAGTATGTCTCTCTTTCTTCTTCATTCCACTCTCGACGAACTTTCATCACTTTGTGTGTAATGGATTTTCTCAAAATCACTGATGGATGACTGGTTGAAGCAGATCCATTTTCTTCCCATTTTGTATCAGTGGCAGTGCATGTAGCGCCAGTATTTCTACAGTAACTCCCATTCTTTTTGGATTCGTAGAAGCAACTCATCGCTCTTTCTCTCTTCTACATCTCCATCCTCTCCTCTCTGACTTACCTCCCCTCTCCAAGTCTCTGTGACATACGGCCGGGTCTCTGCAGCTATAGAGGACACGCCACTGCAGGTGAGCCCTCTGCCTCCCCTCCTTCCCTCACCCCCACCTTCCCTGCACGCCTGTAGCCAATCATCGCACACCACAGGTCTCTTGGGGCGACTAGTGCCCCCACACACCTTTTTTTTTCTTCTTTCCTCCACCTCTCCCTTCTCTCTTTCTCTGTCTCTCTCCCTTTCTCTCTCTCTCTCTCCCTCTGCAGAGAACAGTTTGCCTCACAACTGGGTCATTCTCTCTCCTCCCTGCAGTAAAACGCTAACAGCCAGTCAGGGAGGCAAGGCCAGGCTAGACTAGGCTGCACTGTGTAAGCTAGGCTCAACTGCGAGGGAGAGTTTTGAGACTGCAGATGGAAGTGCGTGCCTTCGAGGGGGGTTGCGCTCGTTTGCGTGTATGTGGGCGTATGCGCACCTGTTGAGATTGCAGGTAGATCTAGATGGAACATTTGAACATGTGTAAGGGACGCGTATACGAATGAGACATTTCTTTTCAATGTGCCTGCGTGTTCAATTCAATTAATTTTGTTATGTTGGTATATATTCTGTGTTTGGAAGCTTCCATCAAGCCTTTACATGTATTAAGTCTCTCGCAAACATCAGCTGCATCTCTCAGCACCTGCTTTGTTTGTTTGTTTTGCTTTATTTTGCACATTCTTCTATTGCTCAGCTTATCCTCCCACTCATCTCACAGACACACACAGACACACATGCTCACACGCGCGCACACACACCTTCTAATGTAGCTGCAATGGTGTCAGTGAGTTGCGATTTAGATTACTCCGACTCGCTCATTTAAGCAGATGCAGGTGTAAACATCTTTAAAAGGGTCCCTGGGTCTGACTTGTTTGACATCAAGACTTTGAAGTGTGCCTAAGGTGCCGAAGCTGCTTCATAGACAAAATGACAGCGGAGACGAGAGAGTGAGAGAGACTGAGAGAGTAAATAACTGAGATGGAAGGAGGGAGAGAGGCTGCGAGAGGAATGCTGGAAGAGATATGAAAAAGACGGCAGAGGCAAAAAAGAGAAATAGAATTAACATCTGTAATCTTGCACACCTAGCCTCGCAGTCTTCTCATTCCTCTCATCTCCTTTCTTTTCCCATCCACACACAGGCCATAATAAGTGGATTTTTATCTCAGCTACACCAGCACTCCCAAAGGATTATGGGATTTTCTCCCCTGTTCCACACACAGAATGGTACTTGCCAATCTGCAGTTAGAGAGACTCATTGTTTTTAAGGAATAAGGATTTTATTTAAGTGTTGTTTGTTCGTTGCTGTGGTCTTTTATATTGCCTTAGCAGCTGTGCTGTAATCTGTGTGTAAAGTTCACACAGGCTCTCATCACTGTCTAGACTGAGACACATTATCAGTGGCCTGTGTCAGCTAAAGGTGCGTCCTCCTCCCGTCTACTCTCTCCTCTTTCGCTCTAAATCTCACCTTCAACCAGAGTGGGATGAAAGGTGTGGCACCCAAGTTCAGCCATGCATGCTGCTTACAAAAACAGATTCTTAGCACTCGCATGTAGTTACACTCAAAAGGATGCCGTTTCTGCCCTAGGACTACACAGTTCACACGTGTGTGCGCCAGACATCTTGAACAGGCAGAAAAGCACCAGAACAAGAACCCCTTTAATCTTTACATAGTACATGCATCTAAACATAGCCTGATACAAGTATGCAGTTCAACAATTGAAGGATGTTTTAATTGATGGTCATTGTTAGCAAATGCCCAATGTGCTGTTCATTTTTTTTCCTTTTGGACAGCGTACAGGTATGTCTTAACAGATTAGTCTCTTAAATGTATTTTTTAACAAATATATCCTTATTTTACTAGTACATACATTTAAGGCAGGCGTAAGCATCTCTGTGGCCACATGACATTATGTCCAGGTCTAGCCGGGATATGGCTAACACGCTTGCAAGCACTTGCTACGTATCTCCTCTTCTGCCTGATTATTATATAGCTATTTGTCAGTCGTGTCCACAAGTATGGTGCTGTGTGGTACCCAGCCCCAACCCCCCCCCCCCCCCCCCCCCCCCCCCCCCCCCCCCCCCCTCCTTTCCCCATCCACTCCTGCCAACTAAAATCCAGTGAGGGAGCCAGTGCAACTCTCCATTAATTGTTTTTTAGGAGAGCAACAATCACAGAGCCCAGAATCGCTCGCATTAACACGCTGTTTGTGACACCTTTTGAGCAGTTGCACGGGAGACTCGATCACTGCACACACCCACTATGTCTCTCCTTCACTGTCTCTGTCTCTCTGCAAGTGCCAGCTCTTTGCTGCTTGATATTCATCCCTGCTGTGAGACTGGACTCGTGGTTTGTTTAACATGGACGGCAAAATAAACCTCCAGTGTGATACTGTGTGTGTGTGTGTGTGTGTGTCTATCTATTTGGAGGGTATGTAGTTCTTATACACATTCATCACTATAATAGAAAATACAGAGCGGAGGCACCCGGCGTGATGCGAGAGATTTGTCAGATAAGTTGCGGTAGGGATTCTATTAGTAGTGTTGGCTACCTATTTCCTCCCTCTAATGTAGCTCTAAACCAATTGGAAATGATCCAGTGGGAAAAGTTGTGAGAGAACGGCGATGCTTTTTGTACAGTACAATGCTCCTTTTGTGAGCAAAAGCATCAAAAAGCATTGGGAATACCATGCGCTCCTCTCCTGTCTGTCAGAAAATTGTCTGCCAGCATGACATTATCTAGCCCCACCTCAGTCCAGTCAGTGCTCACTGCTGTAATAGTCAAGGATGGATTTAGGTTACCCATCACAGTAGCACTGCAGCTCCACAAACTGGAGCTCTGTGTGCTTACAGAGGTGTGTGTGCGTGTGTGTGTGCATACGTGTTTTAGTGTATCTTTGTGTTGCTAGTACCTGCCTGAGTCCTCTAAAAGCCAGCACCATGGACATATTTTATCCCTTTCTCCACGTCCTTGATTCATGACACATGAGCACCCTGGGAAATTTGACTTCCAAGGACACTCTGACGCGAACACCCCCCACTACCCCAAATTCCTTTTTTTCCTCTGTTTGCGTTCATTGTTGACCAAAACGTAACGCAGCATCTCGTCTACACTGCTCCCTGGAGATGGGGGCCCAGTTTTCTCTCCTCCCCATGTGTAATCAACTTCTCCTCTTTCATTAAAGTTAAGCCATTAGCACTTACAGGAAGGGCCAAAGAGCTTAGTCACCGAATGTGCTGAATATCAATCAGAGAAAAGGTTTTGGGTACAGACGAGTGGGGGAAAAGAGCACATAGAGGGCTGGAGAAAATGCACATTAAACATGTAATGTAACAAAAAACTTGGAAGGAAAGAGAAAATAGAGATGCAGAAGAGACGACATCCCTACGTCTCCATTTCACACTCCTCCCTTCTTTGTGTCTTCATCTTTTAGTGAATCTTTGTCTCTGTCTGTGTTTGGCTAACGCGCCACGAGCTTTGCCAGGCAGGCACGTGGCTGTGGCCGTTCCATCTGGTTTGGCTCTCCAGATCTCTCCTCGTTAGGCCATTACTGCCGTTTAGTCTCAGCTGCCCGCTCCTACAACTGGCAAACCAACCAAACCACTGTCGTCCCCTCCTTCTGCCGCCACCATCGCAGCTTGGCCCTCGTCCTTGGTAGCAGCTTAACTGTCAGCTCCGAGTCCCGTCCAATAGGCTTTGCAGCCACATAGAAAGTGCTGTCGGGCCCCAGAAAAGTTAAAAAAAAATCCAACCAGTGTGTGTGTGTGTTCTCAGCCGGAAGTGAACTATTTGCACCAGCGGAGTGTATTTGGGTCCAAACCCTGCTGTGAACACAGACGCTTTCTACTTTTTTATGATTCCCACTTTACATGAGATCTTTTTTCAAATTGAAATTGAATCCAAAACATGCAGCAATCAAAAGGACATTTAAAAGAAAACAAGAAAACCACTACATGCATCATTCTTGCATCACATTGCATCATCAGCACATGTTAAACCTGCTTTTAAAGGTGGATGCTGGTTTAGCTCTTATTTATTCTCACTCGTACCTTGTGTTGTGATACAATGCCCTACACTTTAGGCCCCAATTCCCCGGCGGCTTAGCACACTACAGATGTAACTGTGTTTGTTAGAACATGTTGGCAGGCACCCCGTTTCACACAGCGTGGGCTACAGACTTGGCCGACGAAGACACACCAAGGGAGACACGTTCCGAAATAGAAACATCAGTCCCACTCTCTTCCATCCAGACGGATGAAGAAATGGGAAAGCAGGGAGGTAGCGACGGATGCCAGAGTGCGGAGAAGGAGCTCGCCGCTTTGCTCGCGTGATTGGCTGATGTGTTTGTCAGTCAAATATAATCTCCCAGTGGGGCTGATATTGCACCATGCTTTTCCTCCTTCATCATCACTCCCGGTCGTCAAGCCGCTACTCGGTGGAGGTTTTTGATTCAAAGCTCTTGCTCAAGATCATCAGGCCAGCGAGCAGCTGCTGGATAAGCCACTCCTTTCTGATTTGCACATCAGGCCAACATGTCTACCAGTAGTTGAATAATGAGCTTGTGGTGCCAATTTGGGAGTTATGGCAGGTGGGGGTGGTGTGCATGTTGGATGAAATGCAAAATGAGCAAAACAAGCAATTGAGGAGGAGGAATGGAGGGTGCATTCTCATCTCTTAGGAACATGTTATTTAGGCTTCATTTGTCCCAGAAGAATGCCAGCAAAAGCGCTAGAGCAGTCCAGAGAGTCGACGCACAAAAAGTCAATTTTTCTTTTTGCTTATGAATATGTCAAATAATATTGAAGATAAATGCTGTACCTTTCCTCCTTTTATTTTATCCTTTATTTCCTTCCCTTCATTGATTGCAGACTCTAGTGCTCCCTTTCACGTCTTAAATAAAATAAATACACCCTGGGGTTATCCCATAATTGGTGATTATTTTTAGCCTTCAATATGCTACAGTGTTTTATGTCAAATTCACAGTTAAGGTGTGAAAGCTGCATGTTTAAATTATCCTAATAATACATGTGTTTATTTAGTAGATCGATGCTGAGGATGATTCAGTCACAAGGCTGTAAGCCATGAGAAGATTTGTGAACACTTGGAGGTAAAAGGGGCCCAACCCACACTGAACTGAACCGTTGATGCTTTTGCAACATCACCATGGAAAATAACTGGGAACAGCTACTCAGTGTTTTATAGCCCTGTATATTATGTCCACGGTCTCTGTGGTGCTATCCGAGGAGACTCCAAGCTTGTTTTCTGGTGCAACATTTTGCCCATGTTTATATCAGTGTAACTCTTTCTGTAAAAACAAATCATCTCTCACACACTGTTCCCACATAAACACGCCTGCATGTGTTCACGAGCACACACTCGGTACACTCAAACACTTAGCTTCCTCATGTTAAATGGCCACTAATTCTCTGTATCAGGGGATTATACATAATTGATTTACGGATGAGGAGTGAAATTACTCATCAGTTGAAAGAAAAAAGGGCATTTTGTCTTCAGACTAGAGCGTGCCAAACTGTGTTTCTGGAGTTAATAGAGGATAGTACTTGTGCTCACGGCCATCTATACAGCCTGTGTTAATCCAATGCAGTTCAGTACATACTGTATGTCCAAAACTGATGATGATGATTCCATAATATAGTAACAGTTGCAAAATATTAGACAAATTGAATTACTTAGACATTGTCATCATCCAAGATATTGGACCCCGAGGCCTGCTACTAACAGCAGTCGGCGTCGTCGTGTAACATTTGTCTTTCTCTTGTTGTTGGCCAGCAGGCCCATCGCTGAGTAGAAAGAATATACACACTAAGCTATGAAACTGTCCCTCACAGACCGCAATCACCTTTTTTTTCTCCCTGTCACATTTGGATGCATCCCCTTGTAGCTCTATGAGCGTGTTTGTGTGTCAACAGAAATCTGAGCTAGCACCAAACACTAACTCATCAAAGGCGATTCATAGTGTGAGCATACAGCGGGAAAAGGATCTGTGTCTACATTACAGTTGATACGGCCGATCCATTTCAGTAGTTTGTTGTTTTCCCCGGGTCCCTCTGTTAATAAATGCCTGCTTTGCTGAAAGTGGAGGCATTCCTCCCCTCGTGTTTCCTGTACAGCGATAGCATATCTACACCGCCGATGTTGCCGGGCTCTGTTGCCTGGCAACTATTTATCTACTATTATGGGATTCTGTGGGGCTCAACGAGGGGAAGTTTGCGCGGACAATTTGGCCTTCTGTTTTGCGCACTACGTGATGTCATGCGATGCATATTCAAGTTGCAAGTGTGCGAGTTCTGCTGCAGTGGAGGTAAACAACAGCTGCAAGTCAGCTGCTGCCCATGACACATTCATGCATAAATATACAGGACGAGACCAACAACAATAACAAAAGACCCGAGTCAAAATCATAAATCTTTCAGACGCTCGGAAACAGTGGTGGAAGTCTCGCTTGCTGCTGTGTGTGTGCAGATGTTACAGCTGGTAAGTGTCGAGGAAGAAGGCCAGCCGCTAATTCAGAGCGTCGCTATTTATACAAGAGTGACTTCTACTCTATCTCCCGACCTGTCTTGTCCCACCCAAAGGTGAGTCTCCGACATTTTCAGCACTCCCACTGGGTGGTATTGCTGTTCAATCTAATCTCACGCAGGCACTCTCCAGAACTATCTGCCGAGAGATGCCATAAATACACGCACGCCGCCATAGTATCATCAATGTCGGCAGCTACAGCGGTGCGGGCTCACCATTGGACGGGGGAAAGGAGATGATTGATGTCAATCAGCAGCAGATTTGCATGCCAATAGGACTGTGAGTAGGCAGAGACGGAGTGAATAGTTAATTTCATTGCAGGCTTAGGAAAATCTCTCCTCCTCCTCCTCCTCCTCCTCCTGTGGGGTAAGAGACACCGACTGTGTAAGATTCTCCTGATGGCTTCCACGTTTTCACATCATGAATTAGATTAATTGCGTGACTTGGAAGATTTAATGGCCATCTGTTAGCGGCGATGATTTCCACGTGATTAAGGTCATACTGTAGGGATTGCTTTTACCAAATGTTTTGATACTAATCAATAAAGCGAGCATATTTTCTACACTGTTCAATTTCCTAACATTGATCATTTACAATTCCAGTTTTCCGTCAAACTCTGCATTCAACATTTAACGAATCAATTATATTTGGGATAAATCAAGAAACGGCAAAACGTTAAGTTCCTCAAGCATGTTAGCTACGGTTTAGACATTTTCTCAGGACACGAGTAGAAACTAGTTTCCGTTAAAGTGGTAAAGCAATGAATGTCTTGTGAAACTGACTTATTGCGTCTGACATGGATATGTTTGTGAGTGTGTGTTTACACAAGCTCTTACTTGCTTGTGGACGTAGTGTATCAAACATAGTAAGGGGAGTGCTTTTACGGAAAATGAACACCCATAAAGACAATGGAAGAGTTTTTGTGTGAGTGCATTTGTGTGCACGTGCGTCAGTGTGTATGTGTATGTCGTTAGGGCCTCTGTCCAGGTGATGAATGATCCACGGTGCTGAGTGGTAGAGAGGGTCTATAAAACACCCCAGCCATCCATGCACCCCCCCCCCCCCCCCCTTTTTACCATCCTCCACCCTTTCATCTATACTCTCTTTCTCCAGCTAAAATACCCTTTGTTTTCTCTCTCCTTTACCTCTCGCCTCTGTTTTGTTTGTGTTTCTCCATGTAATCAGTCTCTTCTCTCTCTCTCTCTCTCTGCTCACAAACCTCATCTTTAGTCTGTGCTGCTCCAGGCCAAAGCTCCAGCGGCCAACAAATGAGCGCAATATAATTTTACGGGACGGCGACTTAAGTTTCCATCTTTTTGGGACAATTAACAAGGCAAAGACCCGAGGGGTCAATGCAAGGAGAGACGGTGTTTGGGAGAAGCATAGTCGGCAAAAAAGGCAAACGAGAGGAGTATGCTGAGTGTGTGAGCTGGTGACGCTCTGTTAAGAAAAGAATGAGAGACGATAGAGAAGGAGATCGGTCTGGAAATGATAACTGAATGAAGGCATAGCGGGATTGAAGGCGTTAAATGGTAAAACTAAGGCCACACCATAACGTTTTAGGCCATTTGAGTGTTTTACATTATTTAAAGTCAACTTTAAAATGTACATTTACCGTTGAGAAAATACATACAAAGCCAGTGGCTCCGTCCTCTTTGTAACTCACTTAGTCACAGGATATGATTTTGTTCTGCAGCACCTGTTGGCCTTGACCATTATGGCTGTTTTTCTTCAACCCTCAGATCTCAGCCAGCAGCTCGCACCCCCCCCCCACACACACACGACACAAACACTACTTAAATGTGCTCAGCACCACCCAGCTCCCTGCCTTTATATCATGGCGTCTAGCCCTTGTTTGTGCCAACTACCCCATACTGTGCCAACTAACAGCCTCCCTGCAACCCTCCATACACACAGAGACCAACACACACACACACACACAGGCAACCGCATCGTCCCCCCAAACCAGCTGAGATGAAAAGGCCGCGGATCACACAACTGCTAAACTTTGATCAATCTGGCAACAAGTGTAAATAGGATCATTAATAGGGATTTAGCAAGAGGCTGCCGTCTGCGATTAGACGTACGCAGACATGCACATATGCTTTTATCAGCCGCTAGTATTTTAAATGGCTTTTTTTTTGTTGTGCGCGCACACACACACACTAACACAGACACGCAGTTCATTTTTCAGTTCCCAGAGACGAGCTGCAGCATGCAAACAGAGTACCAACGGGGCCTTTAATTGGGGTGTAATCTGAAAAGTGTAATTTGCCTGGAGTGGATAGAGAGATCTGACAGCAAGAGTAGAGGAGGGATGGATGGGAGGAGAGGATTACTGCGAGGAGAAAAAAAAAAGGGGGGGTTGGAAGAAGAACTAGTGTGGATGAGCGTAGCAAAATAAGATGAGAGCATGGTGGAATAGAAACACGAAAAATCACTTGTAAAGAAAGTGGGATTTAGGGACAGAAATCGTGACGGGAAAATGAGTTGGAGGCAGACGGAATGAGAAAGAGACGGGCGCAAAGGCTGTAAAATAGTAAGCTTCACATACCATGTGTCACTAGTGGCTGTCTCCCTGTCTCCCTTTGAGCCCCTCCTCAGATTACAGCCATTTACCACATTAGAGCTGGTTCTGAACAAGTCTCTATCCAATTCAAATCCACAAATCAGTGAGTCTTTCCCTCCCTAAACTCCTTAGGTTTCTATTGCCAAAACCAGATTACATCGCTTTTATAACCCACAAAAACCCGCTGCTGCTGTGGCTTTCCAGCTACAAGCCTCTTATCTATCAAAACGGACTAATGAGTTTGAAACTGACCGCCACCAAAGCCAAGGTAGAGAGAGAGAGAGAGAGAGAGAGAGAGAGAGAGAAATGTATTGCATGTTGGTTGATGCTTCTACGAAAACACAGCAATGTGATCATGGAGATAAAATACTGTGACTGTGATCTCCCAGCAGGGTGAATGAGGGTTGTCATTCTGAAAAAAAAAGAAACTCTGACTTTGACGCCCTTTGCTCCCGCCCTAATGGATCTTTTTGCCACCATCCTTTTTTTTTTTCTTGTGTAATTTCATTTTGAATCATTCATCATCAATTTACTCGGCACTTGCTGTAGGCCATGACTGGAGACTTCTAAAGGCACTGAACCAATGACTCCAGTATCTGACAATAGCATTATCTTTATTCATCGGCGCAGGCTTCCCCTCTGTGTTAAGATCAATTATGAGGAGCATGTGTTTATCCAGCCAAGGTCATATAGTATCAGTCTATTGTTCAGCTTTTCAAAATGGTTCTGACCTCAACCCTCACTGTAACCTCCCTCACCTTGACCCCTGACCCCTGACCGTGCGTTGTCTATAACTTTATTTGTCCAATGAGCAGAGGCAGAAAGCAGGGAACCGCAGCTGTTGCTACTTGTTTTAATGGGTCTACTTAGCTTTACAGGTCTGAGCTTGTCTCTTTTGGGTCTTTGGTATCTGTTATATTCTTTTTTTCCTCCTACCTCATTCATCCTTTCACCCTACCTTTGGCTCCTCTTCTTCTAAAATGAAAGGAGCCTGGCAGTTGGCATTTTGCTTTTTGGACGGCAGGCTCCCCCCCCCCCCCCCCAATGTTCAATTATTCATGCTGAGCTCCCCACTCCCCACAGCTATGGAAGCTAGAACACACACACACTCGCTCTGTAAATGCATGTGCCATGTGTTGGCAGTGATATTTTTGGGGCTTTGTTTTGCGAAGGGGAACTGGCAGCTTCTCTACAGAGAGTGCAATACACAAGTGAGAGACTATTATTGGGGATGAAGGCAAAGGGACTTCTTTTTCTCTCAACAGTTTTGACGTCATTTCCCTGAGACCTGCGTGCCCTCACATTATCACTAATCCCAGTTGTTGTTTTCTCTGTTCAAGGTTCTTTTTAACACTCTAATTGTCCTCACTTTTATGCATCTGCCTGACTTTTATTTGTTTGCCTTCTTCCATAATGCCCATCAAAATAGTGCATCTCCTTTTTGTTTCCCTCATTTCTCATTCATCTATTTTCCTCTTCAGTCCATTTCATTTCCACGCTCTGCTCTGCTTATTTTTCATTCATCTGTTTTCCCTCTACAACCCATTCATCTCCATATTCTCTCCATCTCCCTCTGTGTGCCGCCTTGATGTCCCTCCCCTTCCCATCCAGCCTCACACATGTTGTTGTTCTCTCTCAGTGCTGTGACAGTGTCCCTGGCAGGGTTAGGTAACAGTGTGCGGCGTGCCCTACTGAGATGCGGTGAATAATTCAGTCAACAGGACACGAGGCTATACTCTTATGTCAACTAGAATTACAAGTTACAAGATACTGTATTTACAAAGGAGAAAGTGAGGCTGTGTGGGAGAAATGTGTGAGAGAAGACACGAGAAGTGAGAAACCCAGGTGTGCCTGCAGATTTAGCTTTCTTAAAAAAAAAAAAAATAATAAATCAACATGACAATATAATTTAGTATGCGCAGTAATTGTGCTATCTTGCTTGTATTACATGTTATCCCTTTCAGTGTTGTGATCATATATTGGTATTGGTATTAGACGCGCCAAACAGCTGATGACGACGTGTTCCTTTTGAGTTTGTCGTCATTAAAAAGACGAGTGGGTTCTCGTATGTTCGGTTACGAAATACTCAGGGCTGTTTGTCGTTAGGAATTGAAGCGTAAGATGGTGGGAAGAAGGGATTTTGCAGTGCCTGGGAGAGGAGATGAGTCAGTGGGACGGATAAAGGGCAGAGTGGAGGGAGACTTTTTTTTTAAACTACCAGAAAAGGCTGAATGAAGTGAGGAAGGGATGCAGTGAAAGGAGGAAATGCGGATGTGTGAGTGAGGGAGATAGGCATGAACATGACTCCCTGGCGTGACTCATCCAGCCGGTGAGAGATGGGTCACCATGGACACGGCCGCTGACCCTGCACTGATGCCCGATCTATTGATCCCATTAAAGCCACACTTCTGTGTTTCTGTTCCTCTCTCTTTCTCTGCGGTTGCTTTCCTGTCCGACTGTATTAATCTTAATGAGATCAACAACTCTGCGTCTCTCTCTTGTCTGCGTCGTCTGTCTCTGTGCCTCGGCTTTTTGTCTCGCCGTCTCTCGCTGCACGTCTGCCTTCCTGTTTTCCACATCTACTTTGTCCTTTTTAACGGCTGACTGCCTGTAGTTTGTAGTTTAAGTGCCACGACTAGCAAGCATTATGCAAATCGTGATTAAATACGTGGTGAGGAAATAATACCGTGAGATAACCTAATACATACAAATGTATTAGGCTGCACATAAATGAATAAAAGTGTGTCCTCTAGTGTTCCAACCCTTTCCTGTCTGTGTCCCTCTTGTCATCTTTTCTGCCACTTTTTGTTCTCTATATTTTGTCCAGTTCTTTCTCAATTGTCAAGGTTCAATCAGACAGTAGGTTTGACATATTTGTCTCTCTTAATTGGAGATTAAAGCAAAGGCCATCAACAAACAAATGTTCGGGTTTCGGATGTATATTCTAAATGTGTAGGAGACAGAAGTGCAGTCTGATTACTCACCAGTGAGATCATTCGCAATTAGCCTCCTTTGTGCTAATATAAAAGGTTATCTGCCACGTGGCGATGCGTGCACACACACATGTACGCAAACACCGTGATTTAAAACTATTAAAGTTATTTCTGCGGGAAATATCCTCGGCAGTGAAGCTTCACCCATTCTACACAGAGACTTGATTAGAGGTTGATTTAATGCTCTCCAAACAATGAGCTCCTGTTTATTTCCAATTAGCATGATGGATGCAGACTGCAGCAAACATACTGCCTTCCTCCTCTTCTTTTTTTTTTTCTCTCGCCTCTCTCACCTCGTGTCTCTTCCTTTCTTTCATTTAAAACACAGTTTTCTTGGATGGCACTCGCATGGCAACAGCACGCTTGGACATGAGTGTTGCCATGGAGCAACATTTTAACAACTGCGGTTGTTGCTGCACCGTATTACTTATTAATTGGATGTTCAATGTCCTTAACCTCTTTGAGGGTTGAGCTTGGCTTGGCTTTATCTTACCTATTTGCTTCGGTCTCTGAAGTGATTTGCAAGGATTTTATTTTTTATTGTTCCAAATTGGCATACAGTATATGGTGGTTTCTGATGCTGGCTCTCTTTATGTGTCGTGGATCTCTTGCCTTTATGTTATTTTGTGACTAGAGTTGTGAATGTATCTTTATGGAGGGTATTTGATGTTCAGAGCAAGCCAAATTAAATGAAGAGCCTTTATCTGGATCTAGGCGAAGCACATCTTCAGACGACGGACTCAACAGTACATGCATAAGCACCACACACACACACACACACACGCATGCACATATGTGCTAATAGGGCACTGTTCCATTAGATAGGCTACATGCATATCAACAGACTAGCTCATGTAAAAAAAAATCCCAGTTAAGCCCATGCAGTAGTTCTCTTCCATTTTCAATAACTTCTAGAGTGAAATTATCTGAACTGTGTTATCTTTATCATACATAGAGTCTGGCGTCGCACCCAGGGAGCCCCAAGCTATCAGTCTGCCACACATCCACCTTGACACAGCCCATCATTTCAAATCAGAAGCACTCAAGGCTCTTATTTGCAGGCAAAGAAGAGGTGGCAATTTTATGCATTTTTGATCTGAGACTGGAACAAGCTCCTTTCCTCTCCATGCTGGCTTTCAATAAATTCAGATGATTTCCCGTGTCATTAAATGCTGCATTTGAATTGCAAATGAACTCCTTGTGCTCTCCACGAAGACGCGCTACACACGCTCGTATATCCAGACGTACACGGGCAGACAGACAGCACTTGCATTGCTCATGTTTAATTAAGCGGTTTGTCTGTGAGAGAGAGAGAGAGAGTGATGGGCCTAGTACACACTGTTACCTCAACGTGCGTTTTCTTTAATAAACTTTTCCTTTTCACTGCTCAATATCCTGTGGCCCTATAGGGGGCAGTACATATTAGGGGCCTCTTTTGTCCTCTGCCAGCATGACCAAGGTAAACATCCTCTTGGATTATCTCTTTCATTCTTTATCTCACTCTCTTCCTCCTCTCACCCCCTTTCTTCACCCTCTCTCCCGCCTTCTCATCCTCTTTCACACTCACTCCATCTTGATTCTGTCTTTTTTTTTTTCGTCTCGGAGATGAAAGCCTCCCCACAGCTCCTTTCACTCCTCCTGAAGCGGCCCAAATGAGGTAGCTTATCTGATGAATTCCCCCCCCCCCCCTCCTTCTTCACAGACAGGCAGAGACACACACTTTCACACTTCCACACACACAACACACACACACACACACGCACGCAGATACTTCTTTTTTAGCTTACACTCTCACAGCACTGGCTCACAAAAAAAAGACCAATTCTTACATACTGCACATGTACACGCTCTCTTTCAGATGTCCATAACTCACTTATGCACCATATAAACATATGCATAGGCGGGATGATAAGGAAAACACTCTCACACAGACACACATACGGTGTGCCTGGAGGCATGGCAGGGCCTGGTGGGAGATCCGGGGGCCTGGCATTGTGGTACGAGGTGCCTGGCGTCGGGTCCCCCGGGGTAGTGGGCTGACTCTGATGTTAGGTTATTGGGCTCCGCACAGCAATGCCTTTTGGTCTGCTCTGTAGGGGGGCATGAGGGAGTGCATGCGCTTGACGGCTTGTATTAAACAGTAATCCCAACAGCTGTTGTTCAACCAACCGACCCCCCCCCCCTAACTCTCTTCCTACATTCTTTCTCTTCCTTCCGTCTTTTCAGGCGTCTGTCTGTTTTCCTTGTTGGAGCGCAGCACGAGCCAACCGGATCCACTAGAGACCCCTCATTACCAGCTCACGCCTCCCAAACATTACATTCATATACAACTCATTTACATTAGCACATTTGTTTATTAGCAAAAATGTAATGCCGCCTGCATTATGTATTTAATCAACATAGCAAGGAAATGAATGTAACTGAATGTCTCTGCACACTGCTCATGTAACATGTACTCCCCCTCCCCCCTATAATGCCATTAAAGCATGATACACATGCAACATACACATAGGTAACTCAAAACACTTGGTTAAGGAAAGGTGATGGTTAAATACAAGAGTGGTTGTGTTGACTTTTTAATTATTTAACCAAAACTATCTACACTGTAACTGTTTCCAAACCTTAGCCAAGTGTTTCAGTTGCCTAAGCCCAACCACACGTGGGATGCAGGACATAAACTCCAGGCTGTGTGGATAAAGTCCTGTGTTTTTTCGACTTAAACACAACTCCATCGTCCTCCCGATGTATTTGGAATGTTGCCAGTGAATGTAATTCAGACAGCAATGCTATTCCCTTCCAAACATATTTAGCAAAGCATCCATTAGTACTATATAAGCATATTTGTAGTAAATTGGGTTGATCTTCTTCCTTCACACACACACACACACTAAAGTCTATGCTGACTATGATGTCCAGACAGAAAGTGACACCATTAGAGCAGCTGGTATTCGATAGTGATGTGTGTCTCTATGTATGTGTGCTAGTAAACCCTTTAATGTAGCATAAGAATTAATGAGTCAGAGTGCAAAGGGTGAAAGTGCAGCTGTACCCTGGCACCTGCACTCCACACACACACACACACACACACACACACACACACACACACACACACACACACACACACACACACACACACACACACACACACACACACACACACACACACACACAACCCCTATACCTGCAGCTGGCTACTGATTGAGCTGTTCCCCACCCAGGGGACCTCCTCATCGTGGGGCACGTGTGTGTCTCTCTCACTAATTACCCCCTTTACACCAGCTTGCCAAGAGTGCACCCCTTCCTCCTTCTCTGGGTCTAATAAGATACTGTAGTTTCATCTCTGTCCCCATACGTCCATACATCCTCCCGTCCCTTCTTATGACCGTCTCGTGGCTCCCCTCCCTCCCTCCCTCCCTCCCTCCCTCCCTGCTGCATGTCTGTCACCCAGGACGTGCTGTCCCACCCCAGCCCTCTCCCCCAGGCCTCTGCCCTCTCCCCTGGGTACCATGTGGAGGCAAGGCCCGGGCTTTGTCTCCCTGTCTAGACCCTGACACCGACCACAAGGGGAGGGAACTTAATGATGGGTTCAGCAAATGTGCTTGCTGGCTCTAACCCACATGGTTGTGGGTACACACACAAGCGCATACACACTCTCTCTACTCTCTGCTTTTCTTTCTCCTTTCTCTCTCTTTCAGTGACAGAATTGACAATGGCGCTGTCTGTTCACCATGTCATTAACATGTCCCCCACTGTACTTATCCTGTTGGGTACATAATTAAAGATTATTTTTAATCTAATCAACAGTTTAAGCCCGATACTGAAATTAATAAACTGTGAGCTCTTTAGCTGACTTTATGCTAATGCCGCTAAATAGTCTTGTTTTGAGTTGTGAGTTGTAAACTTTGTTACTAAGATATTTAGATGGATTCTTTTCTTGTGTGTTTCAAAGACTTTGTGTTGTTGTCTGCTGCATAACTAAGTCGTAACAGGAATGGGCACGTGAGAAAACTTCCATCCAAAGGCATCGCTCTTTTGAAATGTATGTTTCAAAGAAGGAAAATTAATATTCACAAACATCTCAAAGCCATTCTAATAGATGGAAGCATATTTAATTTCTTTGTTGATTATGTGTGAAATTAGGAAAGCTATTTGTTTCATCCAAACCTGTGAAAACATTGGGCTCCAACTTTTGATGTGAATGTAATTTGTAACGGTGTGAAGGTTTGTAATGTAGTCGTTCCAAGGAATTACATCTCAACGCCATTCTCAGCTAAAGATGCGGCATTGTTCCCCCGATCGCGAAGCGTAAATGGCAGCAGCAGCTTGAGAAATAACTTTGACGAAGATTTAGAATGCATAATTGAGAATTCATCACAATACGGCATTCTAATTCTTCCTGAATGCATTTATTTTCTGTTTAAGGCGATTGAACACCGAAAAAAAACCATAATGAACTTGCACATTAATTAAAAGTATTTACTCAATGTTTTTCTCGCGCATGCATCATTTAATCCTTGGAAGTCAATGTTATTATAATATCCTCAATTGGAAGTCTGGGCAAGATTTAAACCCCAAACATTGAGCATAATAACACTGCACTGCGGCTGGCTTCCCCTCAGGGTGACCTACAGTACTTCTCTCCTTGATTCACATGTTCAAACACTCCAGTTTAGTGTGTGGCAGTGCCATCTCTCACATTATGTCAGGCTCTCAGGAAATATCCGTGAATACAACGAAATTGCATGAAATTTTGATTTAAAAAAAAAATAACCAAGACATCTACAAACCCGTAGATCCCAGAGTATGAAGAGTTGAAAATCCGGACTGGTATTAAAAATGCATGAGTTTTTCTTTGGTTGGAAAATGGCTTGACTGGCAGACGATGATAAGAGATTGTCTCTGACTCTCGTCGCACACGCTCTGTCGTTCTCTGCTTGCTTTCCCTCTCTCTGTCTCGAGCCGACATTCTGCTTTGAGCACTAATGAGAAATCGTGAACGGCTGCTGAAGTCTTTGGTCATGACGGTCAGGACAAGAGATGGACGTTGCCCTTTTCTCTCCTGTGTTTGTTTGGCTCTGCGTTTGTCTGAGCAGTGAGCCAAAGGACAGGGCCAGTGGTGTTGAATGATAAACTGAATATGGCTGTGTGTGTGTGTGCGTGTGTGTGTGATTTGTTTTAACTGTCTCGATGACTGATATGAAGGCTGTGGTGCAAATGTCTTGGAAGAGGTTGATGGAGGGTTTAGGTCGGCATGACTGTCAGATTTAGCCACTCTCTGCGTGTGTGTCGGTATATCTGCACTAAAAATACATTTTCAGTTCCCTATTTTATCTTTGCTTTTATTAGACATTTAACTACGTTTCAAACTGGATGTTTCTGTAGACGCTATGCTGTCTTCAGTAGCCTGCTATCCTCCTAATTTGTATTCTTGATCACATTGTTGAGTGTAGTTTAAACTACGTCTCTTTTCTTCTGTTTTGGTCTAATTGCTCTCCAACTCTTCTCTCTCTCTCTCACTCTCTCTCTGTCTGTGTGTGTGTGTGTGTGTGTGTGTTTCTGGGTCTTGTTCCCTCTACAGGCAGTCTAATGAGCACACAGACTTCTGTGGAACACACACACACACACACACACAACTTGATTGGGCCCTGCCAGTGCATCTCTCTTCAGCCTAATGAGCAGTGCTGGACAACCAGTGTAACAATCATATCTCTGTTTCTGTGTTTGTCTTGTTTGTGTTGGAAGCTCTGAGGCTGCGTTAATTCCAGAGTAAACTCTCAACGGCTTGATGGGCACTGTTTTACTCCAGTACTTCTCTGCAGCGCATGCTGAAGAGCAATATACATCTTAGAGCTTTGGTGGTGATTTTTTTTTTGACTGTTTTGTGAGTATAATAAGCTGCTTGACTCTGAAAAGAAATAGGACAGAGAAAACTGTGATGGGATATTGGTGGAGTGGCTTAGCATTCTGAAAACAGCTGGGGCTTCTTAGTTTCTTGTTGTAAAAGTGAGGGCTATAAGTCATTGCCATTTATCTGGAATTGAATAATGAAATCCAGATCTGTGGTGAAATTTGGGACTTTTTATTGGAGGGACAGCATGTGTGTTTTCTCCAAATGTTGTGCAACTTCCTGATTACTTTGTGTCGAAATGACTCGCACTAAGTTTAAGTTTGTGTGTTTCGAGAGGGTCAGCAACTTTTTGGCTGTTATTGAAATTCTTGATCTTGAAGCAATAGCTTCAGTGTGATACTCTGTCGACATCTGACCTTCAATTATGATCCATGGATTATTTCTTCACTTCTTGCTCTGGCGAGGTCTGCTCCCTCAGTCGTTGCACGCAATCCTTTATGTGAGGAATTTCAACAAGGTACATTTTTACGATGTAGAGACCAATCACTCTGTCTCTCTGCCTCTGACAAATCTCCCGACAAGTGATCCCTCACACGGTGATGCAATCCAGAACGCGTGAAGTGAAAACATGGTTGTGATTATCGGTCTGAATTGAATACATTTCAACAGACTGGCCGTTGTCTCCACACAGACGCGGCATCTGGGCTTTGCAAAAGAGAAACAATCCTTTTTACCACTGATGATCAATCTTACTAATCAGGTTTAAAACATTGTGTGCCGGTCGATCAGATGTCTTGCCGTCTCGTCGGATAAACGGAACAAATATATGGGCAACGCAGCGGTGGAGGATAAAACAACTGAACCGTAGTTAAGTCCTGTTTTATCAAGTCTATAAACCAGTTTCCTCTAGTTTACAGCCTAACCTTTTGTAACACTAGTTACTAGTACACAGTATATCAGAGTAAGCAACACAAATAGTTGTTCTGAATATATCAATTCCTATCGCTTGCTGCTTAATGATGACCACCGACTGAGTTTGACATGTTTTGCTTTACCACTAACTGTGTATCTTGAAGCTGGCTGTGTCTAATGATCGTAATCGCAGTGTGTTGGTTTGTTTGTGTCCGTTATTCTTTTAGACTGCGGTCCGCAGCAGCTTTGTCTTATTGGGGTCTTTCCTTTGAAGCTGCCCGGCCTCTAGTCAGGAGGTTTAGACTTCAACTCATCTCTCTGCCTCTCCTCTCAACCCCTCTGGTGGACATCTGTGTTCTGTCACACACAACACAAAGGCTTCAACACGTACACACTCTTATGCTGGCTCGTTCTCTGTTAACATGGCACTTTGAATTCACATCCAATTTGGATTCTTTGATGACGGTGTGTGTCTGTGTGTGTGAACGATCATGCATCTGTGTGTGTGCTCGGTGTGTTTGTATGTGCCTTTTAATGTGTATACTATATACTAAACATAATGACCATTTTAATCATTTGGCACACGGACACACGTGCACACACACACTCACACTCATCCACGCCTCAGGGAGCATGTCACTTGATTTGACCTGTGGAGTTTTGGCACCAGATGTCTCCAGCTGGCACTACTGGAGACATCTGCTACATCTCCATCCTTGTGTTTGTGTCTGTGTGTGTGTGTGTGTGTGTGTGTGTGTGTGTGTGTGTGTGTGATTCTCTGTGTGCGTATGTACCTTGGCACTTTCAATAAGCCCAAGTGTTTGCTTTTGCCTTATTGCCTTTTGTCTTTTCATTTCCAATCTTCTCTTGCTTACTTTTCCATCCTTCCTTTCCCATTTCACTGTTGTCTTTCTCTCTGATTTTTGTCAGAACTCTCTCCTCTCTATCTGTGAGTGTGTTCTAAATAAGCAATGCCTCGCCACCTTGAAGTATCGGGACCTATTGTTGTGTTAAAGAAAATAGTTTGGCCCAACTCTGAGCTACTGTGTGCTGTAACTCACCCCGAGGGGAAACCGAAAAAGAAAATGTATATCTGTTTGTGTGAATGTTTGTGTGCGCCTTTGTTTGTACTTTTTTCCTCACACATGGGGAGGCGTGATGTATCCACATTCATACATGCAGACTCATGGACACAGTGTCGCATTAGAAAATAAATGAGTTGCTTACACCATAGTCGCCCCTTTGGTTTGTCGTACTCTCGTTTATCATTTATGAGGCCCTTTATTCTTCAGCATGCACGAGGATGCTGCTTTATTTTGTAGCGTTGCATTATTCAGCTGCTTGTTGTGAGGGATGTCCATGATGATAAGGGATAGTAACACGTGCACACACACACACACACAAATAAACACACACGGTGAGATTCCCCTTTGTGATCTGTGGGGATTCTTCTTCCGTTGTTTATCGCTGCAGTGCGTACGCGTGATTCCCATGATAGATCAGGATGAATCATAGACTTGCCTGATCATGTACTGTTTAGGAGCAGCATCTTTTAGCAAAGACAACATCCACTATTCCATGCTGATAACTGAGGAGCAATAATGACTTTACTGCCATAACAACACAGCTTGTTAGGAAGTTGGCTTGCGGATATCTTGCAACATTGTAAACTCTAATAGCTTAACACACACACACACACACACACACACTCTATCTGATGGAAAGGTTCACCCTCTCCTGTGCTCTCCAGCTCTTGTCTACTTCCGTTGTGTTGAGACAAACAGCGATTTGTTCCACTGTATTTGTTTACAGCTTGTTACATCATGGCACCTTTCAACGCTCTCCCCTGTTATTAGAACTGATTTGTCTTGTTTTGCTGCTGTGCTGGAAATGGAGCCTCGGAAAGTTTGTGTGTGAGAGAGAGAGAGAGAGAGAGACAGAGTTTGAGTGTTTGCTTATATCTGCATGTTCATGTGTGCATCTTCTTGCAAACCAAAGCACATGAGCTGAGGAAAAGAGAGAGAATAAAACTGTTTATACTTTTGTCTGAGAGAGGGAGAGATAGAGTGTGTGTGTGTGTGTGTGTGTGTGTGTGTTTTTGTTATGTGGTGTGTCACTCTCCTGTTGCTTGTGACAGTCGAGTAATAGTGGCTGGCTGACTTTTGGACCTCCAGGCCCCACACCATCGTCACACATCATGAGCATCTCTTAGCAGAAGGAATTGGTTTGCCTCCCACTTCTCTTGCTGATACTGCCAGTGTGTGTGTGTTTAGACACACACGTGTACACACAAACGTTGGGTGCTTGAGCGCACATTAAGTGCAGAAGTCTCTAATATAAACTCTCAACATAAACACATCTCTGATCAAATTCTAAGTTGACTGTACTGAATAACTCCACCATTAATTGGCTCTTTTACTATTGAAATACTGCTTCCCTCAAGCTTACAGAACATGGCTACATTGAAGAGATGGTATACTGTAACATCATAAATATTAAAACACACACATTCATGGACACACAGGGAGCACTGATGATAACCTCCCAGTCCTTATTTATCATTCATAAGTGGAAAGACATCTGAATTTTAAATGGGCAGAATCCTCAGGCAAATTGGTCAAAGCTGTCTCGGTGGTTAGTTTGTTGTTGTTGTTGTTTCTAGTGGCTGAATTGTATCATTATGACAGAAGGGTTTAAGTTGGTAAAGCTTTTTCTGGACATCATATGAACAGAGGAAAAGTTTTGATCTTCCCTTAGAATATGTTTTTTCTCCCAATTATAGGGCTTCCCTCGTTAGTTCGAAGAGATCACACGCACCTGACGTCCTTTGGCAACTTTGGAGTAAGATCCACACGTGTGATAAAGAACTTCATTAAGCGGCGCCGAGACCAAGTCGAGGTTTCTCGGACACAGTCCACACGAGCGGCTCTTTACCCGTGGGGGTGCTTCCCGCTCTCTGTTAAAGGTTGCGGTGCAGTCTCCTCTACATTTCTGAACAGTTTAAACGGCAAGGCTCCCTGGAGATCAATTAATAGCTCCTAGAAGAGAGGAGAGAACAGTGAAATTGCCTGTCTTAGTGGTTCACGCTCTGATGCGCCGCCGATGCGTTTGCTTAATTAGGCCTAAAATATCTTTCAGAACTTGACTGCTAAAAACATTTCTGTTTGCGTTTTCACATGTTAATGAGTTTTCTCATATTTATGTGGCTAGATAAGAGAGTGTGTCTGAGCTGATGGTGTAATAGAGGCAAGGCTTCTTCCATATGAGAGAAAACACGTCTAAAAGCCCACTAATACCCCGAGAGGACATGCTGTAAATTACAACTGGGCCTGGAAACAGATGATTGTTCAACTGATCGATTTAGGAAACGACCAAGTTAAACCGTTTTTCTAAACTTGAAATGCTTCTGTTCAACACAGCAGGCAGACTCTATAGAAGTGGATTGTGTTGGTCTACTGTGTAAAATGACGGTTTCATTTGGACTTGGTGACCTGCAAACTGAGCACAAACCGAGTGTATGTACCTAGTTATTTCATGGCAATATCCCTGGGGGGTGGCAGAGGTGCTGTAAATCCCTCCTTAATTCAGATCAGCACCATGGACAGTGACAGGGAAGCCCCTGCGATTGGCATCAGCAGCACCACGGCCGGCGGCCGCGTTACCGGTCTCGGGAGATGCGGTCCCATTGTTTGCACATTGAACTTGTCACCACGTCGCGTAGAAGTGGTGTACGAAATCCAGCTTCAAGTTTAGTTTAGTTAAATCAACATAGATGAAAGGCTAACTATGCCTCCAGCTCTGAAAACTTAATTTAATTTGCCACACATATTTTGCCTGCAGGTCTAAATGTATTACAGCAGTGACTGTTTACTCATGTTTTATTCCTCTCGGGTTAACATGGTCTCTTTAATGCCATGGATTTATTGCAGAGGGGGGTTCTGCTAACACTGCAGCGGCTCTTTCAGAGGTCCCAGTGAATGCTGTAGCACTGCAGAGGTGGTGGCTGCCGTAGAGCACACACTGGAGACTACAGAGCACAGGCATACACACACAACTCATGGTAGTCTGGCAACAGAGGTTGATGAAAACAGTAACTAGTGTAGTCCACGGAAAGAGGAAGTGGACACAAGAGCATGTCCTCAGTGGAGGACGAAAGGTGGAAACTGAGCTGTAATAACTGACAGCAAAGAAGATCTTATTTCCCCCCCCCCTTCTTACTTCAGTCGCTGTCTGTAGCCCTTGCCTTTCCACCTTTACAACAACAAATACATCTTTGGGTTTAACATATTATTCTAAGCTCTGTTTTGGTTTTTTTCTCTCACATTAAAGCTTGTTGCCGATGAATTATTTAAAGTGAAGGGAATATAGTGCAGCTTGCCATATTTCTTTTTTAGCTTTGTGTGATGATTATTATATTATACTCCGGGCATAACGATGTACATGGTGTATGTGCTGTGCTTTGATGTGAAAATCACTTTTTTTATTTTTTTTTGTGCAAAGGAGATCCGTGTCTGTACGTCTCTGTGTAAAACATCTTGCTAGCATGACACTGTGTTAGCATGCCTCTGCCCTTGGTGCTGTCAGATTGGAAGACAGGTGACGGTGAGGTTTGTGCTGTTATTCGGTGCAGGAAAACAACTTCGTGGGTCTGAGTAAAGCCTGTGCTTTTATGTGCATAAATGGGACTCATTTATCTGCTCCGTCATTTGTTAATTATGGCATTGTCTGGGCATGCATAAATTACGTGTTTACACAATTAATTGTGTCTGAGGCACATGCACTTGCACAAAGAGTATCTCCAGAGGGGCAGCATACATCTGCTTTTCCCTCATTAACTCCGTGCAGAATGCTATTTGTCAGCTGCACTGTCGTCAGCTTCAGTAGGCCACATGTGTGTCCAGAGATGGATCAGGTGGAAAACTCAAATCCCAGCAGGCCTCTTTGACCCCGCCTCCACAGAGATCAGTACAGTGCCAGTCGCTCACCTGCTGCTTGAACTCTGACAGAAGCACCTGGGGGGAAAAAGACGGGGGACCATGGAAAGCTGTCCTACTGCTTCCATTAATTCACTCCCTGTTTGCGTTGTACTCAAACTCTCCATCTGTGTTTCCGGTGGTTCAACATGGTCTAAAGTTGGTTCTCTCCTTCTCCTCCCAGCTCTGTCTATTCCAAAGAGAAAACACACCGGTGGTTTTGAACAATCTTGTCCCATTTAAATAGGCCAAGCCAGAAATAGTATGCCCGTGTAATACTCTGAAATCAGGCCTCATCAACTCGAGTCTTGGTTAATGAATCCAAGATGTGTGCAGTTCATTTCCTTGTCTTAACCTTGACGGCAGGTTCTCAGTGTTCATTGGACGCCGGCTGGAAAGATCTGATATGTATTTTCATCATACTTACAAGGGATGTAATATTCCTTTCATAAGGGAGTGTATTATTAAAACATGAATAGATTGAGTAACCTTGAGTCTCTGACTCCCAACACTTCACGCTCTCCTCACCGTTGCCATGGTAATGCAGCAGCAGCAGCACCTTGCAGTGTCGAGCGTTTTCTCAAAAGCTCACTGCAGTTTTCATTCCAGCGGATTTCGCCTCCCCTCAAAGTTTCCACCTGCATGGAGATGACCTGAACAGCATGTGCAGCCACTGGAGGGTGGGAGGGAGGGAGAGAGAGAGAGACTGATGCATGTGTAGAATATGTCAGCTAACAGAGTGTGTGTGTGTGTGTGTGTGTGTAGCCAGAGAGATAACCATGATTGGGTGTGCGACTATCAACATGGCTTCATGTCATGCCTTCTCACTTCTGCCTTTTGAGATAAGACTAACACACACACACACACACACACACACACAGCCGCACACAGTTTGATCACCTGGTGTTCATTACACCCTCGCATATTGAAACTCAAAAGAGTGGAATGCAGATTCTTTCAATCATCAGAAGCAGATCATTTATGTCAAATGCCAGATTTTTTTTCGCGCCACAAACAACAAAAAGATGCTGGAACTATTGCTCACTACGGAGAGCCAGCTGCAGAGCTCCACGTCGTGTCCTGTTGAACAGCCCACTTGCTTCTCTGAAAATGTGTACGTGTCCAGTTTGAACCCGGCCTAAGAGTCGTACCACGTCCTCACGAGTGTTTGAATCTGGCTCATGACCTTTATTTCATGCTCCTATCTTTCCTCTAACTCTCTAGAGCATCCTGTGTAGCCAGCAGTGTAGCTTTTGCAATATAAAATGATTTTTTATAACGACTTATCTCTGTGCCAGTTATTACTGTTTGAAAGTAGAAGTTCCTCTGCCACTGTGGTGACATCCCTAGAGCTCACCACATGTCTAAAAATACTACTTCTGGCTTTCAGCGTCTCGTGGCGGATCTACGTATGTTCAGTGGCTGTCATTCTGCCTTTCCATCTGATTTAGCCCACGTTAACAACATTCAGGGGGGACGGCAACACCTGTCGATGAGCAATGAAGAACAGGTGCCGTCGCACCACGGGGAGAGCTGCTGAGTCACTCTCGCACACTTACACAGGCACTTACACAAAAGACGCCACGTGGATGGAATCTCAATGAACCATGGCTCATTTAACTTTTTGGCGTTGTCATGGAATGGATGTATTTGGACATCGTTTTTGTTGGTGTCACATTTGAAATGAAGAGCTACTACTGAGCCTGTTGACCTGGATTAGATGTTCTACTATGGAATCCAGCATAGCCTACATCTACATTACAGATGATGAAACAACAGGCTGCTTTATGCGGTGAACATTGAGATCCACCTTGTTTTACTAACGTCTTTGTCTAGTGTTTGCACTAAACCGTTCCAGAGAATAAGTGTTGATAACCATGCTGACTGTTTCCATGGAGTTTCAGTTAAATACTATGTTGTTATATGGATCACTTACGGAGAGAAAAGGAAAGTGACCATGGATTATTTATACTACAGTATAAACTCACCGACCTTAGTTGTACGCTCACTATATATATATATATATATATATATATATATATATATGTTGAGTGAATTGGAAAACCCCAGGGGTTCATATGGTCTTCAGCTTCTCTGTTACTACATGAAGCCAGCAGCTCACGCTGCGTCAGTCTCTGCTGCAGTTACATCTATAGTCTCAACCCAGGGGAGCCTTTCTCCAAGCTGCCTGATGAACAACAACATCAGAAAGAAAACATTTGGACACGACAGGAACAGCATCCTCTATTGGTTTTTATTTCTCCCACTCTGCCATTAATTCCCAGTTCTGCTCTTTCTTTTCATCGCGTTATTTGTGCCACATCCTCACCTTTCCCCCTCAGATTCTCTCCTTGGCATGTTACTTATTCTGTTTGTTGTTTCCTTAATCTCTTACTTCCTTCCTTCCTTCCTTCCTTCTCCATATATCCTCAATTATTTCCTCTTTTCCTTTAACCTCCCCCTTCTCCGCCTTACGTTCCCTCCCTCCCTCCCTCCCTCCCCTCCTGTCTCCCGCTGTATGCCAGCCAAGCTCCCCACTATCTATCTTTACCCGGGTAGCGTTGCCAACAATTAGAACACATTACTGCCAATTGTGCCACCTGCGGCCCCCTGAAAGGCATAAAAAGAGGAGAGGAGGGGACGGCACTGTGCCAATGGAGGTGGTGTGGGTGTGTATGTGGTGGGGAGGGGGGGGGAGCGCTTTACAGCATGCTGGATGCCGCCACAAAGCGCAGTGTTTAATTACCAATAAGCACTGGTTTAATCATGGGCCTGAATACCGCTGGATAGAAAGACTGCTACTGTCGTCTTCTTTGTGGGGGGGCTCGGTTATGTAGGAATAGTATCTGTGGGTGTGGGGGTGTCTGTGAGAGAGAGAGAGAGAGAGAGAGAGAGAGAGAGAGAGAGAGAGAGAGAGAGAGAGAGAGAGAGAGAGAGAGAGAGAGAGAGAGAGAGCGAGAGAGCGCAGGGGTTTATGGTTAAGCTGCTGTTTGGTTGTGGAAGAATGAGTCGCAGTCTTGGAAAGATGGAGAAGGGGCTCCATTATTGTTTTTTTTAATTCAGTGGTTGTGGAAATGAGATAGTGGAGAGAGAAATGCATAGAGAGGGAGAGACATTGTGTGTGTGTGTGTGTGTGTGTGTGTGGTGTACACATTCACACCTGCATTTTGGACCAAGGACTGGCTCAAATCACAGTGAATTGGATTTGTTGTGCGAGGCTTGAGTGAAAGCAGTCTCTTTTCTGGTCGTGTGGAGAAAACGAAGAGGTGTCTGTGAGGAGATTTAGCCCCGAGCCAAAACCAATTCAGAACCACTCCACACTGGAGAGGGGCCTTATCCCCCCAACCTGCCCTCGCAGTAACGGGCCTGAGCCTCCTGCACACACACACACACACACACACACACACACACACACACACACACACACACACACACACACACACACACACACACACATACACAGATGCACGCATACACACATTGATAGATGCACAGCTGTGTGCTGTAACTCGGGTTGCTGGCATAAAATATGAAAACACACACTCACGTTGACACAGACGCACTGTGTGCCAAGGTAGTATTAAAGCCGTAGTGTTTTTCTGTGCCGGCTGCAGCCAGTGGCCAGATGCGAATGTAATCCTCCATTGTGTTTTAAATGGATCAACCTGAGGGCTTAGCGAAGACTAGGAACACTGCAAGGAGGCACGTCCACACACAGTGAATTTACTTGTATTCACTGTTACAACTTTCCTCCACTATATTGTGGCTATTTCATCACTGTTTCAGGTGTGTGTGTGTGTGTGTGTGTGTGTGTGTGTGTGTGTTATCTTGCAGTAAGAGAGCTACAGATGGTCGATTGGCCTTTTCTGTTTTGCAGAAGTGCCTTGTGTGTATTGTGTTGAGATGGTGTGCGTCTCAGCTGTAACACACACATTTTCCTCCCCAATGAATAAATGATGTTGTGTCATACTGCTGTGACCCACCTCCCTCACAGACGTGCACTCCCCTTAACCCCACACTGCACACACACACACACACACACACACACACACATGCATGCTCACATTCGCTTGCACAGATCACCCTTTTGCTTGACCTTGGTCGTTGAAGAGCAGATGTTTTGAGGTGCTCTTGTTCAAAAGCGTCAGACTCTCGCAGTCTGTGACAGGCAATTTTGATTCACCCTTGCTCTACATCTATCTCCTCTCTTTTCATCCATCTTTCTGTCCTTCACCCCCCCCCCCCCCCCCCACCCCCCTCTCTCTCTCTTTGCTCTTCTCTGGAGTCTCAATGAGTAATTGCTCAGGGCTTCAGAGAGAAGGAGGGATGGAAAGAAAAAGTGAGAGGAGGGTGTATGAGAGCACGTATACACGAGAAGCTGAGCAGGAGTGAAGGTAGTATGAAATGAGCAGGGTTGGATGTATGCGTGTTGGTGTGTGTGTGCGCGATTGTGTGTGTGTGTGTGTGAGAGGCACAGTGGGATCATTGATCTGCTGAAAGTGCAATGTGTGTGCTGAATTAGAGGAGCAGGCACAGGGCTTTGAGCTTGTAAAACACTCCCACAGTTATAGCTCTCAGCGCTCTCTGTCTGTCTGTCTCTCACTCTCACATAAACATGCACGCTCGTACACACAGATCTATATTTGGGTGTTACTTACACTATCCAGAGTGTGCGAGTGCTTTTATTTATGCCTCATCTGTGAATAGGTGACTGTGTGGTGATATTGGCAGCTTTATTTGGAGCGTGCGAACCTGACTGATGGTAAAATTGATGAAACAGTTTACGTAACCTCAGTCTCAGTGAAGGAAATGAGTCGGCAAGTGACTGAATACTTTTCCCTTTGGCATTTTAGTCCATAGCGTCGGCAGCACACTTTCAGACCACAGGCAAGCCTAGAATTAGTTATGAATAAAGATTGAATAAGTTTGATCGCAGGTAAATGTGTGAATTTAAATATTTACAGTATAATTGTTCTGTGGGATCATTCATAGAGATAATCCATCTTAAAACGCCAAACGGACATTATGAAATGATAAAGAGCTCAGCTTAAGAACCCACTTCACAATGAACTCTTCAAACTAAGACAGTCATAATTGAATGAACAATGACTTGGATGACTGAGTGAACTCTCGGTCTCCTCCTCCTTCATTCAGCCCTCAGCCAAGGCATGTTACCAGTGTGTCGGAGCAGAGCTATGCAACTCGTAATGGACACAATCTGTCAGACATGCATGTGCAATCAATATTAATTCTCTTATCTGGGACGCGAGCTCCATCCCATTGTTCAGCCATTCAGTCACATGTCACCTGCTTCAGCCTGATTGCGAGCCTGACATGCCAGATTAGCTTGGCGGGCCAGCAGGAAGATAGCGAAGCAATCGGCGCTTATCCGTGGCGTTGCATAGTGCAAGTGCTTGACAGCAGCGGTGGGCATTATGAGGACATGAGGCTCTGATTCCAAAATCTGTCAATTAAAAAAGCAGTGTGTGGGGTTTCATTGTGCAGAAAGGTCATGGTGACGACTACGGCGGTGATGACGCTAATGACGATTCAATTTGGCTTCAAGCGGGGAGAGATTAAAAACTCCTTCCTTTCTGAAATGTTGACAAGCGCTCAGGCCGATAACCATTACTGCTGGAGACTACTGCAAGACCACGAGTACAACTTTCTGTTATATTTATCCTTGAACCCCAAAAAGTGTCCCTAACCTATGGAACACAAGGCGTCATCCCTGTCCTTACTACACCCCGACTACTTTTAATGACTTAAGGCCGGTGGCCCTTTCTCTCGTAATAATCAAAAAGCTTTCAAAATGTTGTGAAAACATGCACAAGTCTATGCAATTTGCCTCCAGGGTGTAGAGGCAAGTTGAGGATGCTGCACTTACCGTGGTAATCCACTTATAGAGACAGGAGCAAAAAATAAAACCCATAGTGTCAGTTGTCTGTGAGGCAAACCTGTCCTTAAAAAGCAAGAATTCCCTGAGTCGAATTGTTGAGCAAGTTTTAACTGAAACAACTGAATCAGTTATACCGTGAAGGTCAATGCAATTATTTGGGCCTCATGCCATTCCTTGCATACTAAAGTCCAACTTATTCCTTTTGGAAGGCAGTTTTGGGCCTCCAGGTGCAACATCGAGTAATACAGGAAAGCATTTTATTGCCAGAAGCCACTGTCTTTCAAAAAGTGGAGAGCATGGGAAACTAAATCTACACTTTATTCTAGGCTCAACTGTGTACACCGTTTTGTTTTAAATGACATTTCTTTTGTTACTTGTGATGTATTTTGATGTTGTTTCTCAATGCTCCAGCTCCTTGCCTGAAAAACAATCTTCCCTTGTGTATTAATACACTCTGAACCTTGAGTGAACCTCACAAAGCAATGCACAAGATGTATTCCTCACTGTTTAGTTGCACTAGTTAATGGAATTATAGGAATTATATACCAAATGTCTTGGCCGTTTTGTTTACGGTGGTTTGCCATTATGAAGGCTATAATACAGTTGATGACCGTTATGACAATAATGATTTCAAGGGCATTTATGACCCTAATGGCAGTGGCATGAAAGGCCTGAAATAATGTGTAGCACGCTGACCACAGTAAGCCTATGGATTTATTTTTTTTTAAATACCGGAAGCTTCCATAAGGCATTCAGATCCCACCCCAATCCACCTGCTGTTGACCATTAGCATAATGAACTAGCACCCATCTCCTTACAAATTACTGCTTAAAGCTTTAAGAGCGTCTGGGAGCTCTAATGTAGTGTCTCCAAACTTTCTGAAGATGCCATATTGATTGTGCCAATCAATGCGCCTGAAAAGCCATAAGTGCATCTGGTAACCATAATGGCGGCACTTAAAAGAAGGATGGATGAGCGTAATATTCACTGAGCATCATAGCCTGTGATGGAGTAAGGAGGAGGAGGAGGAGGAGGGATGAGGCGGGGTAGAGGAATGCGTAAACAGGAGACGCTAACGCAGCAACAAATTGTGAAAATGTGTGGAAGAGACGTGACGGAAAGTAAGATCTGAAGCCGTGGTGGAAAAGAAGTTGGAGGGTTGGTTTTGATGAGATGAAGTGAGAGGTAGTTGGAAAAACAAAAAGTGCAACTCCTATCAGTGTCTTACATAAGAAAAAGCCTTGTCTTGCCCTTGCGTGGTGCTGAACGGGAACTGCATGTGAAGTGTTGTTGTGGCTTCAGCGTCGTCCTGTCTGCCTTCATTCCTGCTTTTTTTTTTGCGCGTTAATGATTAATGCGCCGGTAAGCGGGGGGTCCTCCCTCTCACCATCCATCCATCCATCTCTCTTTCTCTTCCCATTCTTTGTTCCACAGTCACTGTTGAGCAGTGATTTGTGTCAGCTATGCTCTGATACCGAGGCCCAGTTTTGGATATGAAGGATTGCTGACGGTGCACATTAGGCATGACAAGGCATTGATCCTCAACCTGTTCTGTGAGTGGAAGGGAAATGAGTATAGGCATAAACAAAATAGTCCTTTAAGTGAATTTAGATAGGGAATCCTACCTTTATAAATAAAATAAAAAACTCTATCATATCCGCAAACTTCTCAAGTCTCATCAGTCTGTTCTGCTGCACTTTACCCTCCACTAAAATCCCATGTGGACCTCAGCAGCTGGGTCACACAACAGGCCATTTGGGCTCATCAAACATTCATCGGCCCAAATCTCCCCGCCTCTCCTTCCACCTGCCCACCCCTTGTTTTCCTTATCTTCCTTTTTCAAATAGGCTTCAGAGATTATCAAGCATTTTAAATTTCAAATCTTAAAAGCCTCATTGGGGCTCCAAAAAGGTGAGATCAAGAGGGATGAGCCCGAGCTTATTGCTCGAAATACATTCATTTTACAGCACACAGTGAGGTTGTACAGTTCTGATGGAGTGACTCAAACCTAAGCTTTCTACAATGGACATTGGAGTTTCTCTCATTACACTAAACATGGTGGATCCGTGGAGATATCTGCCCCAAGGGTTGAGGCTTTAGGACTGATTTCTATGTATAGTGGTATACGTCTGTCTGGGAGGGGACGAGGAAAAAAGAGGTGAAAGAAGGAGATGAGTGCAGGAACAGTACAAGAGTATTAGTGGAGAGGTGGAAAGCCCTTAGACCTAATCCTGGAAATATGGTCTCACTTAGCTTTTAGATATTCCACCACCTCAAAAAGCCCTAAAGGCCTCCAGTGGCACATTCCCAGCTCATAAACTCATGCATGTTTTAGAAGGGCTCACCTCTGGGGAGGGGGGTGGGAGTATTGACTGGTCTAGTATACACAACAGACCACAATGGAGCGGAGGATGGAATTTGAGCCATAGAGAGCATCCCTGAGGCAAACTGCCTAACTAGCACTCGCCATATTTCATAGTCCCTTATCCCCCCCCTCCCTCCCTCCGCTACATGCTCTCAAGGCCCTAATACTTGAGGGAGAGGGGCTTCATAGGGCAAAGTGCCTCCCCCTTGATGTTGAGTGTTTGAAACAGTAGGACCTTCTTATTGTCCTTGCTTTGATCCATAAGTGCCCTTTATCTTCTGTGATGGGAATAATGGGAAATACCAAAGGATCTCAAAGGCATACACACACATAACCATTGAGGTATGGCAAGAGGCTTGTGGGACATTTCCTCCCCCACCCCCCCACCCCCCCCCCCCCCTTTTTGTGGCTTGCAGAGACTCATGGAGTCAAGTGTTTTGATTGATGATCCCAGCCAATAACTAGCCTAGCATACGTCTAAGCACCATTGATTCCCAAAACTACCAACCCTCCCCCTATACACCACACACACACTTAAGCTTGTGTTGACACAATACAGATGACCTAAACACAGAGGGGAGACTATCAGAGAGCCCTTTTGTCAGTTTCCATTTCCATTACGTAGATTGCTGCCTTACAGCACGTACTCCATCATAACGGTGAACCAAATATACAGCAGGTGTGTTGCAGCCCGTCTCATCCAACCACAAAAGTTTGATTATTTTATGTTTTTTGCTTTTTGTGTCTGCCAGAGTTTGATGGATGGTTTTGGACTTAGTCCACCTCATTTGCAGCCAGTATTTAAAGCCAACACCGATTAGCTTTTTTTCCTCAAATTCTTATTTGATCAATTGCTCGTTCTGATTGAATTTTCTCTTTCCCCATCCAGCTATAAGAATGTTTTTAAATGCTGTTGAACAGATTGGGTTTGAAGCTGAAAAGCTTAATTTAATGTTTTATGACTGATGATTAATGGCTTTATGAAGTGAAAAAATGTAATTTCTCCTCATTTTTATGAAATAAAAAAAAGACCCGCTCACACATAGACACAAACTCACAGGTACACTTGTTTTCCAGACAAGATTTCCCAGAACAATAGAGTCACTTCACCCCTGTATGTAAAAAAAATAAATAAATAAAATCCTTCCTTTTTTTAATAAATAGATCTTAGTCAATGACATCCCGAGAACTCCCTTCTTCGATCAGTAAGTGATCTAGACATTTTCAGGACTCTGACACTGTGTGGCTCTTAAAGGTCAGGAGGTTAAACACAATGCACAGGCGAGAATGATTGCCGCTGGTGTCACCCCTGGGGCGAAGTCTGGCTTACACGCACACACACACCCACACAGGACTTTTGCCTTTATGCATGCATGACTTGTCTCTACCATTATCCAAACAATGGAGTGTGTCAGCTGTGTAATTGAGTGGTTTCACTTGTCCTGTGTATACCATGGACATACATAAGTCTATGGATGTCAGCTGTTAGACTGCAGAGGTCTTCATTAGGTCTACCTTTAGACGGGCTTCTATTTAACAGGCTTGTTGACGAGGAGTCGGGGTACCTTGTGTTAGAAAATACATGAAGCTTTAGGGGTGGACTCACGGAGTGGACAAAGAATGGCAAAACATGTTTGTCCTGTTGCATTACTGAGATGATGGAGGACAGACAGACAGACAGTAGGATATTATGGACAGCAGTTAAGTGTTTCAGACACTTGATGACAGCAGTGCCAGTAAATATTTAACAGGGTCAAGTGCTACTTCCCCCATCCCAGCATGATGAGCTGGATGTCTGTGTGTGTGTGTGTGTGTGTGTGTGTGTGTGTGTGTGTGTGTGTGTGTGTGTGTGTATGTGATCTGTGTGGGTGTGTGTGTCTGCCTCGTTTGATGTGTTTTTTGTGCGTGTTTGCGTAGTATGCAGTATGCAGTGACCCAAACATACATTTGTGATGTCTGTCCTAGCCAACACACACACACACACACACACACACACACACACACACACACACACACACACACACACACACACACACACACACACACACACACACACACTGGTGACATCCGACCTCAATTTAGAGATGTAGCCTGAGGGAAGGTGATGACTTGAATGGACACAGACAGACAGACTGATATGGTTAGAAACTGGACATTGACCACTATTGATGACACACAAAGAGCTCTGTCTCTGTCTGCTTAGTCTTTCATCATCTTCTTCATCATCATCATCATCACAACGGAAGCCTCTGCCTTTCATTCGTCAAGCTTCCATTCTTTTATCTCGTTCCGAAAGTGATTTAATGTTCTGACCTTCTGGCTTCTTCTCATCTTCCTCTTCTATGTCTTTGTATCCACTCTTATTTCCCCCCCCGTCATGCACTGTCATAGATGATAATGACGACAGTTATGGCTCCACTTTGGTTGTAAGTCAAGGTCATACCCATTGTGGCCCATATCTCTCGTAAAGCTGCATTAAAATGATGCAATCGGGTAGAGTTCAAATTAATTACGCATTGATATAGCAATTGAGGGATTGAAATTATACAGGAATATGTGGTAGGACTATTTATAAGGAAGTTTCATATGGCAACACTGATGCATGCACACACACACACACACGCGTACACGCTCAGCGAGCACGGCAGACACACAAGAAGCGAGACAGATCCTGGAGCAGATGCACAGGTATTTAATTGGGACTGACTGCAGCTGTTACTGTTTATTACCTCGACATTGTGAAGAAGAACGTCTGAGACACACGCGCTCACAGGTCAACCATTTGTTTGAGGTGGCTTCCCACGGGAACATCAGCAGTGTGTATTTGTTTGAACTGTGCGCGTGTCCAAATACACCAACGCCCTCCTAGTAGTGCGGAAGCGGCCATGTCCACCGCCTACCGTATGGTAATGTCGTCCTCTCCATCCCCTCAGAGGCTACGTGAGTGGGAGACCATGAACGCTCCAATACGTGCGTCTCACAAACTAAGAGCGCATTCACTCAACATGCACAGGCCCACATTCAAACACTCACTCATGCACACACCAGATGGCCTGCTGTTGTTTTTATCCTTTTCTTCCTCCCAATGTTTCTCCATATCTGTATTTTTCTCCCCCCCCCCCCCCTCCCCCCTTCCCTGTTCACCTTTGTTGCTGTTTCCCTTTCACATTCTTTTTTTTCCCCCTGTATTCCCCGTATTCTCTCTCTCCCTCGCCTCCATCCCTTACCTTCAGGTGACAGGTCTCCTGCTTGCAGTTAACGCTGCTGTGTTCTCTGTCTGCTCTCTGTCAGCGTCAACGCTATCCCACATACACACGCACACACACACACACACAGTTGCACAAAATGGGACGCTACTCTGCTTTGTACAAATTCAGACAGCCTGATATTTACAAAGTGGCAGCTTCCTGCTTCCTAACAATTTTACATTACCATCATGTTTTGCGGGAAAACTTTAACTGGAGGTGGCACAATTATAGGCACATAAGCGATACACTACCAAACGCTGATCCAATGTAGACGCGAAAGCTGGAGCTCGGAGTAGTTTGCTTCTTTGTGTGGAATGGCTTGGCTTCTTAGAAAAAAAAAGTATCGAAACATCCCTGCATGCTGCTCTTACAGCTTTGTAGCCACCTCTTTGTGTTCCAAATTAAACATGAAGCACTAAATACCCTGCTTTCCTTAATTATCCTAATGCACAAGCCCGTTGAGGTTGATTAGTGTGCATTAGTTAAGTATACGTGGTTAAAAGCTGTCTGTACTTGTATGTACATGCCGTATATGCTGAATGTGTTGCGGTTTGTGATTAACCTGAGCATCATGTTTTGTTTCGGGGGGTCACTGGTGTGTGGGAGGAACTTTATAATATTGCTCTTGAACGATAATTGCCTTAATACATGTTTCTGTTTGTATATGCCTCGTCTTCATTTAGCACTCTAACGCACATATATACAGTTCATATAAACACACCCCAACCCCCCGTTTTTTCACTTTGTATAAGGAACTAGGCTAGTATGATTAATGTTCATGGGATGATCCATCGCTGTTCTCTTTTCTAGTGAGTCCCATAGGGAGCTCTCTGCTCTCTGTCTCACATAGGCTGGCTAGCCAGCTATCGGACTCCTACATACTGAATGGTTCCTGTGATGAATGATTAACATGCAGCCTTGCTAAATGATGCCCAATAGATCATGTATACCATAACTAGAGAGGAAGACCTTGCAGAAAAGCCAGTGGGGCGAGTGAGCGTATTGCTGCCTCGGCTGCATCCGTCTCTCCTTGTCTCCTTCATGTTGCACTATCCTCTGCCTGTGTATCCTACACAAGTGAAGTGATTTCCCAGCTGATATGTCTGTTTTGTTTTCCCTACACGCAACGCTGTGTTCAGCCACCTCAGCTTCAGCTTCTTGCCTCATTAGCCCATGTGTGTTTAGTCTCCGTCCTCTTCCTACTCACTGCTCGATTGCTGTGTGCTTTTGGCTGACTGATTGCTCTGCTCAGTTAGGGTTTTTTTTAGTCAACCTTAGTTGCCCTCTTGATCATGATCCGGAGCCTCTGTATTCCCTCGTTCAGCGCGTCTGTCTGCTTGCTGGCATCTGTGTCATGTTGCGGTGGCTAGTGTTGGTCGCTGAGGTGGTGCATTGGCCCCCTGGCAAGACACACACACACAGACGCCACGCACCAGCACTCGCACCTTGGGCTCCTTCCATCGGTCATCAACAGTCTTTTCTGCATCTCTTTGCTTCCCTCTGCATGTCGTGGTCTTCTGTCTACTGCCGGTCTTTCTCTCTCTCTTCTTTCCCGGCGTGTCGTGCTGTGAAGACAGCCGTGAAACACAGCCTCATTTCCCCAGCTATTTCCCAGGGAAACCTAAATGAAAAGGTACTACCAACCTTTTCTTTCTCCTGCCACATCGCTCACCGTAAATGCTGTCAAGGGACTGCAGTACCATCTCTGACCTTTTTCAGGGCTCTCTCTCTCACACACACACACACACACACACACACACACACACACACACACACACGCGCCATTCCTATTACTGGCAGTGCCTTTGAATCAGCAGGGTCTGGGGTGGTGTAGAGGAATTTAATGACACACAATGTCGCCTCAATTTTAGCGCTCCCTGGCCAGGCTACCAGGTGCACCATTTGTCCTTTAGTCAGAAGGAGAAAGGAGAAAGGAGGGGGGGGGGGGCTTGAGTGGCCCTTAAAAGGGTATGTAAGAGAATGAGGGACTGAGTGAGGACGGAGCACATTCCACTGTTTAGATGTGAATGAATTTAAGGTCTTTATGTGTTTCTTACTGTTAAATTTACAACATAGCCACCAAATCCCACCCATACAATCTACAGTAAAGCCCCTTAAATCCCCCCCCCCATCTCAACCCTGACCCCTTATTGCCACTCTCATAAGCTGTCCATATTTCATGAGGACCGGGTTGTCCTTTCATCATGCCCTATGACCCCACAATATGTCTTCCAGGGGATGGTGGATGAGGAACTGAGAGGCAATGGCCTTAAATATCCTTTATGGAAATACTGCTCAGCCTCCTCTCAGACCCCCCCCCTTCCCCCTTCCCCCGATCAATAAATAATGTGGTGAGGCGGCGAGAGTGTGCAGCTAACAGATTGTGAGAGCGGGAAAAGAAAGCACGGAGCGAGGGAAGAGAGTGCTTGCTGCATTGCAAAGAAAAGCTGTTGGAGCTGTCAATGGCAGGAGAGACGGAAAGTAGAGAGAGACGTTCAGAAGCTGAGGAAGAGATCAACAATGGCAGAGAGAAGTGAGGGAATTAAGAAAAGGTGTAAAATATGAGATAAAAAAATGTAGACAATATGTAAAAGGGAAGGAATAACAGAAGGCTATAATAAGACTGCACCATTCAAAAAACAGTTATCTACTGCATTTATTAGATATAATTGTGTAGCGGCGGTCTTTTCTTATCACAGATGAGAAAGGATGATGAGAAACTTAAAAATTACAGCAACCTAGATCATTAATGTTCAAGATATACTAAATAAAATAACACAGAGCGAGGGGAACGAGGTCAAATAAAAACCATAGTGACCAGTGAGTCTAATGCTTTGAATCTTTTCTGTTTTATACCCATGCTCCCTTCTCCTCAGGCTCAGGCCTGCTGCTGTTACTGTCAATTATATCCTATTGACAGGTAATTACAGGCGTATTAGGAGCAGTCATTAGTTGCTGTGCAATAATGTTGTGAATTCTACAGGTAATTAGTTTGAGCCACAGTCGAGTGTGTGTGAAAGCCGTGTGCAGACGACAACAAGAAGCGTTTAAGCCCCCTCTGTTGCTCCCTGTAGTATTTGAAGTACAGACGCGCGCGCACACACGCATGCACTTATTCAGACATGCTTACACTCGCATGCAGAAAACAGACGCATACCACAATCCTCCTCTCCTCTTAAGTGTTTACTTAGTGCAGCCTTATTTTAGCAGAACCACTCTCAGTACCCATTTCCCCCTGGTGTAGAAATGTCAGCTGTGGCTCATCTAAATGACGCCCATCTGTTGAACCTTAATCAAAATTTCCATAATTTTCTTCATGCACTATTATGTTTCTTCACCCCCCCCCCCCCTCCTCCCCCTCCTGCCCGCCTCTTATCTCGTTTGCGGTGTTTAAATGCTAATTCATAAACTGGGGTATTCTCAGGGTGGTCACATATGTTGTGGAAATATGAATTTGAAATATGATAATGAAATAAGTGGCTCCCAGTTGGTCAGATCTGGTCCCACTATGAACAGGGTCTTGACCCGCTGTGGCACTGTTATGATGGATGGAGGACATCTAGGTATTGAAAGGGGTGGAGGGATCTTCCTCGGTGTCTCCTGGCTCCTTTGCACTGTGCCCTTCCATGATGACAGGCAATGGCCCTGCATCCTTTGGGCCTTCAATATGGGTTTTCCTTTCCCTTTTAAAGCAGGTTTAATCTGAAGGAGGTGGTGGCTGTAATCAGTTGACATCTAGAAACACCCTTTGGTGGCTGACAGGACAGGCAACTAATGTGTTGAATTAGTAGATAATACCCCTGCTTTTGTGAACACACTTTCTCCACCTCAATAGCATGTGCAGTCAGGCAAAACCAGATGGCTAATGGTTGGGTAAGGGGTATTGTTTTGTGCCTTTTAGGTTGCAATAGAGAAATGCGGATTGAACCTGATGGGTATTATTAAGTTAATTAATTTATACTAAAGACAAAACATCTAAAAGCACAATGTTCCCTGGGACTTTTCCATACAGTGAAAATCCTGAGGTATTACTAATACTGGTATTGGATGTTTGGAGAGAAAGGTATAAGTCACCCAAACATCAAAGAGCTAATACCTCAGAAACCAGACCCATCTGTCTTTAGACCTAAATGTGAGCCAGCCTCCCCGCAAATTACATTCAGCACACGGACCCAGCTCTAAGCAGCGAAGAGTTACTACTCCTGTCAGCCGGAGACAAAAGGCTGTTTGGACTGGGGCTGACCGTTGTTTACATTTCACCTCTGTTCAGCTTTTCTGTCCTTTTTTTTTTAAAAACACACTGCCAAGCACACTTGTAGTCGCCTCCCTGCGTGCTACAGGCTTCAAACTCTTTCAGAAACAGTGTGTGAACATTGTCAGTGAGATGCTCTCATGTTCTGTTTTTCTTCTTGAGTCTCTAAAAACTGCGTATCCTTAGTGACTCATCTTCAACTTGGGCTCTGGCGCTTACTAAACAGTATCCATTAAGACTTTTTGCTATAGGTCGACGTGAGAGACACACTGTGTCAAACTGTGTTTTGGCTGCACGGTTATGGTATTTTTTTATCTCTAATCCCAGCCAGGCTGTCCTCTTAAATTGTCTGTCTGAGGGCTCCGTGGGGCAGACTGCATGGTTTCTCATGATGCTAAACCGGCACTTAACAAGAGCCTGGGAACCTTAGGGCATTTCACGGCATGTGCAAGTTTTTGTAGAAACTCCTCCTCGGTGTATTGGCAGGAAGCGCTGCATCCGCAGAGTGACTTTGCATCGGGCACTCAATTTACTATTTTCTCAAAACATCACATTAGCCAGTATGAAAATGACAACCGTTATCTGAATGACGGTTTCGTAAACGACACTCATATCTGCAGCTTACAGTAAAAGCATTACAGAAAAAAAAACACATACCCCGGAAGGCCCTCTCACCTTTCCAGAGCAACACGGGGGACCTATACAATGTCATACATAACACAGCAAACAACAATTACTATCCACTTCAGGCCCTATTATAGCTGACAGTGATTAATAAAACCACTGTTGCTGCATAAACGAAAATGGGAAGTGAATGTAAACCGTTGACCAAAGTGGCCCGGATGGCAAGAGAAATCTGGAGCTTTCAGATAAAAAAAAATTCCCACTCCGCTTTCAACTAATTATCCTCCGAGCCGCGTCAGTCCCCAAACCAAGTTCATTCCATCACAGATGAGCCTCGAGGGACAAAGCTCAGGCAAAAATAAAGTATGAATATTTATGTTGATGTGTGTAAGTGTGTTTAATTACGAGCGGGTTGCATAGAGGTGTGTTTTTTTTTTCTTTTCTCATGCATACGCTTATGTACACAGCATACTATTGTGCTGTTTGTCCAGCGAATAGTCAGAAGGGAGTGGAGGGGGAATGGAAAGAGAGGCTGTGCCAGCAGGCAGCATTATTCCCTGCGGGGAGTGTTGATTAATGAATCACATCTTTCTAACCTGAGGCTGCTACTGTGCTGCTGCACTTTCACGGCATTGCAGAGCGCCAGTCAGCCCCGTGCCAGCCTGCCTCACTGGCCCAACATGGCACAGGGTGCGGGGTGCTGTCACGGCTAACGGGGGGCTGAGATTCAGCGCGGGGTGGATGGGGGGGGGGGGGGGGTAAAATTCGGGCTGTGAGCAGAAACTGCCTGACAAATTTGATCATTTCAGCCTGTGGGTGTTTTTCGCTTCACACAAACAACCCCCTGCAGAATGTTGTTGCATTAGTTTGACATATGTGGTTATTATGTGGTGTAAATTGAGCATTTCCTTTTTTAGAGTTGTTTTTGCTGTGCCAGTGTTAATAATCTTTGCTCAAATGGATTATTGTGTATCCTTGTTTTCATGCCCAGTACTTTATTAACATGTTTTTTTTTCTCTCCCTTTTTCTCCCTTTCTTCCATATCCCCATGTTGCCTCTACTTCTGTACACCTTTGGAATGGCCCTCTCCCAATATCAGGTACAAACACAAACACACAGTTCATACACCCGCTCTATGCCACCGAATGGACAGGCAGTGATTGTATAGACCATTTCACAGTTGTAAATGTAAACATTTTAAATGTGTTTCATTTCCTGTTGCAGTGTATGGGATTACATAAACTGGCAGGAGGTAAAAAAAAAGGACCCAAGCTGTTGCCTAGCAATACAGTTCTGTTGAAATGTACGCAATTAAGCTTTATATGAGGACAGGAATCAGGACTGTCGCTTACTTCATTTTTTCTTTTTAAAGTTAAATAATTAAGGTCTATGAGTCTACTAATAAAGTGTTATCTTTACGCCTACAGAATGATTAATGTCACACAAGTTTAAAATTGTTGAGTTTATTATTTACACCAAACTATTTCTATTCTGCTTTTTATTTTAAATGGATCCCTAGACTTATCATGATGGTTATGAATAAATGATTTGATTTAGTGCTAATTTTCAGCATATTCGGTAAGTTCACAACGGGGACTTTTCATCGTTTTTATTCCATTTTGTTTACTGTTGTGCTAACTTCCTGCTACATTTGCTGCACAACTGGATCCTAACAATAAGTGTCTCACACTTACTGTCTGTGCCCAGACTTGTCCAGCCTGTCTGGGGGTTTCAAACTGTGACCTTAGGCTGTGCCAGGTCAAAATGTTCCTGTTGCACTTTCTTCTTCTTTTTGCCAGGCTAGCCTCTTGCTCACTGAGCGTGACACAAAAAAAGTGATAGTGAGACCATGTGATCTTGCCCAGGTGTGTGTGTGTGCGCGTGTGTGTGTGTGTGTGTGTGTGTCCTGTGTGACCTGCATGCTCACCATGTTTGGGCCATTGCCCCTGGCAAGAGGCTCTCTTAATCACTTTGCAGCTGGCACAGCATGGCACCACACCGCTAGCTTTAGCATCTGGTATGCTGCTGGAGCTTCTGTCCTTGCTCTGCTCTGAGTTGTGTTTTCCTTGCATCTCTTTTAATGGGTTCTATTCTTTTGCCTGATTTGAAGCGGTGTGGTACGTGAGGTATGAGCACACAGTTTGCATAGGCAAGCAATTTCAGCTATACTAGCTGAATAAGAGATGTGTGTGCAAACTCTGGCCTAGATGTAGGGGCCTATTGCTTCACAGTCTTCACAACTTTTAATATGTAGAACGACGAGTATATGTGTTTGGTTTGGTTGTATTGATCTAGTGGGACTGGTGCCCAATGATAGTGCTTTGTCCCTCTTTACGGCTTGAGGCAGATATTGCCGTGCATTGTCAGCAGTGTTTACTTCCACACACTAGGTCCACAGAGCGCCCTGTAATGACATTGGATGGCAGCGCTATATGTGTTTGTGTGTGACGGGGCACATTTATGTTTGTTTTGAGAGTGATTGCTTTCATAAAATCTACATGCATGTCGTGTTTGACATGCTGTGTCAGACAACACATTACTAGTTGTTTGTTGGTGTAATTGTGTCTTACAATCAGTGGGCAAGGCAACAATGATAACTTAATAACTGTTTTATCCCCTATCCTATCCACTATCCTGTTGGTTCCTCCATTAATCCAGTAGTAAGACAAACTATAGTTACTGCTGTGCATGTGGGTGTCCCATAATCATTATCCTGAGCCTTTAGTCCCTAACAGTTCTGTAGCAAAAACACATCTCAATATCAGAGAGTGTTAATCTGAAGGTGATGAATACAACGCTATGTAACAAACGCATCTCGACATGAGATTTTGTCCCTGGTGAAAACAGTTTTGCCCTACAAACAGCCTCCATTTTATTTATTCAAGTTATAATTGCCCCAGTAGACAGAACGTGTTTGTATTTTAGATAAATAGAAATGTTCCTAGACTCCTCTATCGATTATATCTGGGTCAAACAGTAGTCGCAAAGAATCCCTCCTGGTATTTATAACCTTCTTACTCTATCCGCTGTGTCAGTTTCGCTGCATGTCAATTGACATAGTGTAAGAAAAGTTGTCAATCACAGAAAACTTCCATATTCTTTGCTGTGATTTCTGAAACGTTTGGTACGTGTTGCTTTGCCCTACATGGCAGAAAGCAGGAATATGAGACTCAGAGACTATATCATACCTAAAGTTCCCCAGTTTTACAGCTTTCCCCAGGATTCATTTTGACACCCAGTTGACAACAGACCCGTCTAAACCGAGAAACTGTTTGCATGAATATCATGTAACTGATAGCGCTGTGCTGCTGAATCTTATTGGCAGATTTCCTGCATTTCAGCAGTGTAGCTTTTGAGGAAAACCCATTTAGAAAGCAATGTACATAACTATAGGAATTAACATGCCATCGTGTGCTGTCGTTCTTGCTGTTATCATCTCGATTTTAAGTGGAGACTATTGACCTTTTAGCCAGCGCTCTTCCTCCCCCGTCACAAAGGAGGCTGTTAAGCTCTTAACAGGACTTTTTTTTTTAGCTAGATTTTCAATTGCTGTCTCTGGGTAAAAAACCCTGCCACAAGAAGAAAAGCACTTAATCCGTCAGGTGATGTCAGGGGGCTGTGATGGTGTCAGGAGAAAAGGCAAGGGAGCAGGGACAGCCTGTGATTTATTTTATTTTTTTTTATTTTTTGGGGGGGCTTATAGTTAACTTGGCCTTTTCTGTATCGAGTGTATTTTCACTCTCAATCATACATTTTTCTAAAATCCTCCACGCTTCCTTTTTTTTCCTGCTCTTTTCTGCCCGACTAACCTTTCCGCGACTGCTCTCACCTCTGCTGCTCCTTCCTCAAAAGCCCCTCCAATCCAGCCTGGCGACACCTATCTCCCCCCCCCCCCCCCCCCCCCCCCCTCCAACTTGTAGCCGCTCTGTCTCTCTCCACGCAATTTGCTCATGTGATCGCGTAATGCATGCTAATTTAAGCAGATGAGATGTGTAGCGGCAGAAGTGCCACATGGCCCAGCATGGTGTCATGGGCTGGTGTGATCACTCCTTACCTGGAGGGGCTGCACTGGAACAGCAGGCTGGGCCCCTGGGGGAGGGTGAAAAAAAATGAAGATGGGTGATTAGAGGTAGAGATGAAAAAAGGGACCATAACATCTCAGAATTTAGAGTTTTCCCCCGTTGTCTGCAGTGGCTGTGTAGCTGCATCGTGGGGAATGCAGGTCTGGATATTTCTCATGACACAGCATATAAGCCCATAAATTCATTGAGGGCGTTTGCTGACTCATTGTTTATCTCTCTCTCTCTATTGTCATACTATCCTGACTGACAAGAAAAGACACGTCGAGGTCACCCACTCTCACACACACACACACACACGGACCTTGAGGTAACTCTGTCTGCACAGTCAGCTGTCACGGGTTTATTGATTCATAAGTCATTGGCACCTGTAGCATGAATCACTTCTTATGGCAAAGAATGATTCAAGTTGCTGAAGTGAAGTTTTTGAAAGTACCCAAATGTGACTTCATTTGCCAATTAATTTCAGGGGTTTTAGGTAAATAATTGCCCTCAAGCGCCGCAAGTTTTATTTTTAATAGACGCATTAATAGTCTCCATTGTGTCATTTGTCATTGTGTCAATCCTCACCGAAAAGCACCATAGGATGTTTTGTAGTCGGAGCGGCTATAACTAAATGAGTTGGAAGGCAGCCTGCAGACATTGTGAGTCAAGGGGACACATAAACATGATGAGATAACAGGTGAGAAACATCCAGCTCCCGTAATAACCTATTTACTTTTTAATGCGACCGAGGACTCTTAAAACCCCTGGCAGCTGTTTGAGCTGATGGTAATGAATTGAGGTAAAGACATAAATAAATAACTTTAGCAGATTCCTCTGCAGTGCTCTGCCCCGGCCATGTGGGTCCAACTGCGAAAAGCCATTATTATTACTATCATTATTATTATTATTGAGACCACAGTGAGCTGCCGGTCTCGCAGCTATCTCGGCATCACATTAATATGCCGATCGTGTGGAGTCACGATCACTTTCCCTCTAATTTTTTTAGATGTTCTCTCAATCTCTATGCTCCTTCATCCCTCCGAGTATATCTCTCCTCGCTCTCTCCCGACTCACTGGAATAAGTGCACAATCCTAACTGATTGAGGGGGGGAAACAGAGGATCACATAAATAATGTATAATTTCTTTCTTTGTGGGTGAAACAATATGATTTTCTTTTCTCTGTTTCTCCTCACAGTTCACATCGCCTTTGTCCCTCGAGTGTTTGGCGCTTCCTCTTTCTCTCCGTCCTCTTCTTTACCAACCATCTTCGCCTCTTTGCACCTCATGCTACAGGGAGATTGGGACCTTCTTTGAGTACCCTCACAATTTACTCCTTGCAGCATCTCCAAAGGAGCGTCTCTCAGTCCATCTCCCCCCCCCCCCTCCTGCTTTTAAAATATGTATGACTGCCATTGGCCTCACTAGATCACTCGTGGAGTGGACAAAGCTCATCTAAATGGGGCTTAAATTATGTAGGGTGAATACCAGCGAAGTTCTGGCATGCAAACCAGCTGTTAAACAGCGTTTCCATGGTAATGCACAAGGATCAGAGAAATCAGTCTTTTTTTATTGTGGCGTGACAGCTTTTTGGTGCGACAGTGTGTGCGTGTCTGTGGGTACAGTATGTGTGTGTAGCCCTTTGGCAACGTGTCCCTCACATTTTCAGAGGCCAGGTTTTTGATAAAGCTCCCTATTCAGTAGAGAAAGGCTTTGAAGCAGATGTGTGTGAGAGACAGACAGACAAAGACAGAGGGCAGTTTAATATCTATGATACATGCTTTCTCATTGGTTTTGTTTCTATGTATATTTGACCATATCCCATACTTGTTCATATAGCTGCTGTCAGTTTTGTTATCCTTGTAAAATGATGCAGATTTGTTAAAACGTGGGTCTTATTTCTTTGCTGTGGTCATCATTTGAGTCAGTAATGCCCCGGCTGTAAATGGATCGAGGCAGAAGGCCACATCGATTAAATAATCTCACTCAACAGGAGCTACGAACAGGAACAGTCAGACAATCAAACTGATTTTATGCTACTTATTTGGAAGACAAAATGAGGGCAAACGTGAAATGAATCACCCAAAATGTCTGTTGTGACCGTCAATGAAAGTTTATAGACCAGCTTCACATTTGATCTACTCTATACTGTGTGCTGAGCAATTAGAAAGACCTTTAGGGTTTGCTCACTTTGGGATTCACCCCCAAAATACATTGGTTTAGATAATCCGAGTAAACCGTTGGCCTGTTTACAGTCTCATTGTTTGACTCTCTTGTGTTTCTTGCCTTGTCAGACTTTGTCATCATGTTACCGAATCACAGCATTTGCTTTGGCGAGTTAAATGTTATCACAACAAATAGAGATGATGGCCAAAACTGCAAAAAACAAACAAAACCCAAGATATAATAAACCAGGTTTTTTTTCCCTTTTATGGCCAGTGGCTGACCCTTCATTCTGCTCTATTCTAGTCATTTTTCATATTCCCTTAAAGGTCTAGTGTGAATATTGTTAGCCTTCTTTGCATATTGAGCTTATTTCTGGTTAACCTTATTAAAGTTCTGATGATTAAAATGCATAGCGGCTGCTATAAAGCCCTAGAATTTACTTCAGAGGACCCCTTTTTAAAGCCCCTGCTTTGAAGCACTAAGCTATATGTTCTAAAAAACAACAACAGCTAGTGAACACGTTGTGCAATATTTGTTCCAAGCTTATATCAAACTTGGATCGAACAGAAATTGGTGGAAGAAACTCCCCCCTCCTGTTCTTTCCTGCTGATTTACTGTGAGTCACTCGGCGCCTTATGAATATTCAGAACTGCAGTTGGTCTGCTTTTTGTTTTCACCCTCGGTCTTTCTTTAGTTGTCCCTCTCCGAGCAATTGCCGCTTTTCCGCCCACACGAGGACACTGACGTACAGAAGCACGCTTATCACACACACACACACACACACAAAAGCGCACGCACAAGCACACACACAATGTCTCGCTCACTCACACAATGGTGGTTGGAAAGGCAACCTGATACTCGCTCTAGTCATGAATATTCATCCACACCTGCTTCCGGCAGAAAGTTTTTTTAGCAGGTTTCATTGCTGCTAAGACAGAAGTTTGGACCTAAGCTCTTTTGTCTATTGTGTTTTGTGTATGCGTGTGTGTGTGTGTGTGTGTGTGTGTGTGCGTGCTCTGCTTGCCCCACAGCTGTCGTTTCAGTTCATATAATGGGCTATAACCACGTTTATTTCTGTGTCCTTTCTTGTCAATAATAATCTACCACCACACTAAAGTAATATCTTGTGCCACATAAAATAAATGTATTACTATAATTGGTTGATATTTTGACCTTGTGGTAAACCTATGCTTTTATTCTCCTGGTGGGAGCTTACATATCACTTTTTTATTGCCTGTGAAATAGCAAGGGTTACTAAATGGCGACAGGCTGATTTGTTTTACCTGCTAATAGCCTGGCAATTATGCAGATCGGCCCTTTTTCTCACCAGCTTCGGGCTGTAGGGAGCTTTTGTTTTTTCGTATGCGCGGTTTACAATACTGATCTATACCTCAAGGAAAGTCTGCGGTGCCATCAAACAGACAGCAGCCGTGATGCAACATCAGTGGAGGGTTTGGAAATCACTGTAGGCTAGAGGGAGGAGGAGGGTTGAGGGGATTACAGTTTGGTGAGGAGGGTTTTGCGGATTGACGGTGTGTCCCCGAGGCTGTTGATGTGAGTGTGTGCATGGATGTTGGCATTTATACATCGCGTCTGGGTCTGAGGCCCTTTGTGCCAAACCTTTCACAGCTTTAGTTTACAGTTTATTTGAAGGTGTTTGGTTTAGTTCTGCCTGTCTGTCTTCCATCTTGTTTTCTTTTTTTCTCCTCACTTTTGCTTTTTCCATATTTTCGTCCATTCCTTCCTTCATCCATCACTTCATTCTTATCACTATCTGCCCTCCCTTCTCTCCCTATTCTCCTTTCTATTTAATCCTTCTTCTCTCTGTCCCCCAGAAAGCTACCAGTGTTGTAGAGGCTGTGTTAGGAGAGTTAAGAAAGCAAGGGAACGTGACACACTCATAGAGAGGAGTTATTGCTGTATAGCGACAATATCTTCCTTCCCCCCCGACACACACACACAACCACACACACACACACCACCCCCTTCCCAGAAAGCTGCCAGTGTTGGAGAGGGTGTGTTTGGGGAATGAGCAGCGCAGGGGAACACGACATGCTCATTAAAGAGAGAAGTTATTGGCCTGGTCCACTCGCACAGAGAAAATAGGGAGAACAACTTCTCTCCACTGAGCGCCAGCACTGGTGGGACAAGTGACAAAAGAGGAGGGAGTGATGGAGGTGCATCAGAGGAAGAACGGGAAAGAGACAGAAGTTTATCTGGCTTGGCTCTTCGGATGACAGAGCAGTTATTTTTCTCTCCCTTCTGTTTTCGGTGTGTGGGGGGGTGGGTGGATGGTGGTGTGTGCGCATGTGTGCATGCACTAAACCAGTACCAGGATGGGGAAGATAAAAGACACAGAGGACCCTTTGATGTCTTTCTCAAAGACCGTATCAGTTAAACACCAAACCAAATAGCACTCAACTTTTTTCTTTTTTTTTTTGACCATGTTATTTACACATCAGAGCAACGCAGCAACACGCACTGACTTCAAACATGGTTGCCCACTCGGACAAGTAGATGATTGAATATCCTCAATCATTTATCTGTATATGAAGAGTCCTGCTACAAAATTGGATCAAATGGGAGACCTACTTTGAGAAAATGATTGCTTTCATTACAGTAAAAACATATGTAAATATATATAATTGAAATCTCTCTCTCTCTCTCTCTCTCTCTCTCACACTGATTTTGAGTTTACCATGCTGTACTTCTGGAGGCAACTGCCCGGCGTTGGCCAGTCCATTTTTAATAACGCTTTGCTTTTTGGGGTCTTGTAGGTAGGCAGTTGTAAGAGCTTTTTGCCGCACAGCGATGTGAAAGCTGCTTTAGTCTTCAAAAGCTACGACAGGTCTGCATCAAAAATGTTTGTGTCGTTTTAACCTTACCCTCTCCATCAAAATCGCTGTCCCTTGGGGATGGATCCTGTCCCATGATGCACTTCATCTTGAATCTCTGAACAGTAGTATGACCGCATTCTGACGTGGCAGCGACGATCTCATTGCCGAGCAGTCGTATATCAATAAACGTTTAAATTGAGACACGTCCGCGGCTATGTCATTGGACACCGATTGAATGTTGATTAGATGTTGCTCACCTGTTAACGCGGCGCTAGATCATCCGCTGACGTTTACTCTCCTGCCAACCATCAGTTTGAATAAACAAGGAGCAAAAGACATAAAGTGTGAAACCAATTACTCAACCAAGCATGTTGAAATAGTTTCTCCAGGACTTAAGTTTGAAAGCTCATTTTGAAGCTCCTGGCCAAGCCGAGTGGGAAAACGACAATTAAAATCAAAACGTGGATACGTTTGTGGGTGGAATCGAGCTAAACCTTATTTATGCGAATGCTTGATGCGGAGAGCCTTTGTTAGTGTGGCCTCTGTCTTTCCCTTTGCTTCGCTCATTCCACTCTTTTCCCCGTCAGCTTCTCCCCCCCCCCCCCCCCCCCCCCCCCCCCCTTACCTTCCACGTATCTCTGTAGATTGCTGCTATTTGGACATAGTTCACACACGCCCTGAGATATCTCCGCTTCTCTCATGCTCTCATTCCCAAACTGGGAACCAACATGGCGGCCAATTACACTGCTAGACGACGCTCGCCATAAATCATCCATTGGACCCCCAGACACATGGGGACTCAGCACGAGAGGAAACATGCTCCCCTCTATTCTCTTCTCCTCTCTCTATTCGGTCTCTCCGTCCTTTGTTCCTTCCTTTTCTATATTTATGAACCGGTTCAGAGACGCCTATGATGCATTGCAGTCATGCTTTGCCACATTCAATCTGAAAAATCTGCTTCTTTTTCTGTTTAGTACATTTTTCCTCATTGATTTGTCTTTGAACCTGTTCTGGCTTCATTTTAAATTGCATTTATTTTCATACCTTTGTTGCTTACTTTAACTTTTTTTTTTATCAAGGTTGTCATTTGTTGTCTCGCTCTTTTAATCCAACTCGGCATGCTTTGAAATGCCCGTTCCATGAACAAATGTTTTTGACAGAGTAGTTTGATTATTTGATTTACTGGTATTTGTTGTTGTTGTTGGTTGGTTATATCACATGTGCTGTTTGTACATTAGCAGTAGCCTTCGGCAGCCTGTGTTCTGCCCTCTTCTCCCTCTTCCTTTCTTCCTTTTCTTCTCCTCCACTTTTTCTGTATTGGCGAAGGAGCTCCCTCGCTGGTATTGTCTTTCTATTATTTATTTTTTTACTGCGCTTCTCTTCTTCTGCTCGCATGTCGGGGAGCACAGCAGAGCAGGGCCATCAGGGAGAAGAGGTTTTGATGGGGAGAGTGGGAGAAAGAAGAGAGACGTTGCATCGGGTCAGAGGCACGCTTTAAAGAGAGATAAAGGAGATTAATCGAGGAGGGATTTGTTTTTATTCTTGGTACGACTGTGTATAAAGCGGTAGTTTTAAATGCTATGAATCTATAGTCGCAGATGTTTACATTCTGCAATATTTATATGGTGCTTCATGTGTCCTGTAAGGACAAACGTATACAGAGACAAGTGGAAGGTATTCCTGTAGGATACAAGAGACTCTCGAGGGCCAATGGAGTGAGAGCTGGAATAGACCAAAAGAAGAGTCTCTGTATTGTATATGTGTAGGTGTCTATGTAAATGCACATGTGTGACTGCTTGCAGATGGATTTTTCCCTTCTGGGATTGTTTTTTTGTATTTCAGTGTTCACCCAGAGGTGTGTTTACTTGAGTGAGAACACAAACGATGTGTTTGGTTGTGCACTGGTGTGTGTGTGTGATTGCAACATAGCAGGTAATTGTTTGTGATCAGGGCCCTGATCCTGATTGGTGATGGTTCTGTGGGACGGCGACGATTCAAAGGACCCTATTCAGTGACTGCACGTTGATGTGTACATGTGAGACAGAGAGATAGTCAATGTGTGTCTACATTGATGCGTAAAAACTAATTCTGAAGGTGTGTATCCTTATCTTCTATTCCTTCCCACTGCTTTTCTCAAGGACCTGTTTCATACATCAATTGGCACACTCACTCTCTATACACACACACACACACACACACACACAAATGGAAAAACAGCTATTTTCTCATTTTAGCTGTAACAGATCAGAAATCTAGCAATTATTTTGCATTTGGAAGTTTCAAATAACAAGAAGTCGCATTAACATTAACAAGACATTAACAATGTGACCGTGACAAAGTTTGGGGTGTTTTTAAACGTGTCCTTGGCATGTTGAAAGGACAACACATTGGCATCCTCTCTTCTCACGAACCGCGTATTTGTGTTTAAACATGTTCTCGTGTCTCATATTTCCTCCACATGAAATGCAATTGTGCCTGGGTTTTCTTTCGGCTTGATTTATTGCTGGTGCAAACAACATAAACACTACAGGCCTGCAGCAGTGTTGTAGGAACATTGATAGAGAATTTGGGTGTGTCGCTGTTGTATCAGTGGAGCCTCCCTCTGGCAGTGTGTGTTAATTAAAGTAGCGCACAGCAACCTTGAGAGAGGCCTGATAACGCTCAGTATTGTTGCGTTTTTTGACTTTTGTAAGCCTCGGAAACACTCGTGGAAGTGGGCGCACAGTGCACACGCATATTAATCTGCAGACGCAAATCTATGAGCACTTGACAGACACAGACTGAGATGTGCTACATGAAGTCAGTACGTCGTAATTGGTCTTTCCTGTTTGTATTTTTTCCTCTGTTCATTTATGAGTTCGCACTAATGGAGTCTGTTAATGAATGAGTCTTGCACCATAACACCTCTTCATCCAACATCCGTAATAAAAGCTTCTCCAGCGCGCACAGCATTTAATCTCATCAACTAGCTTGTTATTGCGTTTTGTTTTATAACTCAACAGTGAAGAGGACAGTTATGGAGTTTAGGATTCAATGGTGCCTGCAGCCCCACTGCCCCCAATCTGTGTCTCTATACCTCATCTGTCCTCTCCCGTCTTTCAACACTTTTCCTTGAATAGGGAGTGAATGTTGGACGTGCGCGGACAGGCAAAAACCTGGCGCACGGATCCACCGCGTCAGGCTAAATCATAGTAGACATGGCCACTCCGGTGTTAACACCATGTTGGATCACTGTCGCATTGTGTGACAGCAAGTGTTCCTGCAAAAAGAGAGACAAATGGTAATGGCTAAGAGGCCATAAAATCAGGTTCCAGCTGAGCAATATACTGTGTCCCAGAATCCATATTTTATTCCTCTGCAAATAAGAATCTGTGATTAAATGTGATATCAGAGAGTCTAAATGATATGTTGTACGGCAAGATATAGCTGAGTGACCTTGAGGAGGATCCATCCCAGTGCAATAATACATATCCGAAATATCGAAATACAAAAGGATCACACATACTGTTACACACCCATGTATTGCCTTTTGTGAAAAACAGGATGCTGGTAATTGGGTTATGTTGTCTTTCAAAGGGAACGTGAGCTGCAGTAATGACGGGATAAGCAGGCTGCCTGTGTTATGTGTCAAAACGTGATCCAGTTGTGTTTCGGTGCAAAGGCATTAGAGGACGTCCCTGAATCTGATCATATCTGGCCTCTATGTGATTTCCTCTTGTCATCCAATACCTCAAATCTGAACCAAAATCAGCTGGTGAGATCACTCAGATCACAGTTGGTTTGGTAGCATAAATAGTGAAGATGAATGTGGCTGGAGCTTGGCCTGTGTGTGTGTGTGTGTGTGTGAGAGAGATGTCTCTCCATCTGTATCTTTGTGTGTCGTTGTGATGGTGTATGGATGTTGCATCTATATGTGCCTGATACCAATCTATACACTCTGTGACAGCCAATATAAATCGTTTTATGAACATCTTTATCAGTCTGATGGGAGTCTCGGCACCCTGGCCCTGCTCGGGTCAGATTGTTACATCAGTGTGACAGCTCTGCCTTTACTCGTGACTCTAACCAGCAAAGATATAGATAGACTTTATTACTCACTGCCTCCAAAGCCACATAAGCTTCTCGTACAATAACATTAATGTGGGAATTATGATAAGGCTCCATGGTATATCACTATCAAGGCATGAAATAATGGTTTTGGTATATTGCAAGAGGACTGTAGGTCAGAGAAACTTTTTTTAATATGATGCTGATGGATATGTATTATAAAACTGATTAAACGCAATTGGTCTTTTTGCTTGGTCGAATCAGATAGTCTGCACCGCAGCACAGTGGATGCTTGCCATTGCAGGGGCTTGATCCTTGTGTTTCTGGTTGAAGAAATGTCCATTTAAACCCACTATCATCATGAGAAAATTCTGAATTTCTTAAAATTTCTTATTTTTTCGAGATAGCCTGCTATCATTCATGAACCCTCCTCTAGGAGAACATCGACAATCTCAAGTGCACATACTATTCTAAATGTCTCGCACTGTATCTAAGCAGGAGACCAGAAAACATACATGTAGACATGTTTTGAATATTCCTATACGTGGCAAAGCCGCTGGGTGAAAAGAAACTACGGCATGAGATGTCCAGTAGTCCATTTTATGTCTGCCACAAAATGTCACGAGGTGACATTTCAAGCCCAAATATTTGTCTCAGTCCATAAAAAGAGGTTCACTATGCCATCATAAAATAAAAGCTTCTGTGTTTCTTCTCTCGAGTTACGTATAAGACTGATGTGAGCCTGTAAATACAATGAAGCCGAATTAGTTCTTCCATCCCTCCAACAAAGTACAGATGTCACAGACAGTAATGGCTCCTCTCTTCATTCTCTTGGCATAACCAGGAGTGACATTTTGATAATTACAGTTCTCCTTCACCACCGTGGACCCAAACCACTGTCATAACTAATTCATCCCGGGGGGGGCGGACGCATAGACGAAGATGAGAGAAGAGGGGAAAAACAGAGAAATAAAAGGTTGGTAGGACAATGATTTCGGGAGGGGAAAGGAAAGAATAGGAGGGTAGAATAAAGGAGCAGAGGACAGCGATAAGAGGAAGAGACAGAAGGACGAGTCAGAGTTGATGCTGAAGGACAAATGTGTGAGAAAGGAAGTTGAGGCCGAACTCTTGTCTCTTCTACGAGATTCCCTCAGGGTTTCGGCTGCTGGTAGGAGGACTGCAGGTGGACTCGTCCTTCCCTCTCTTCCTCTCCGTTCTCCCTCCGTAGTCCTCCCCATGCCGCACCAGTTCTTGTTGCCATGGTAACACGGGGCGAGCCGAGCCATCCAACAGAGGGATGTAGGAAGACGGAGAGAGAGGGAGAGAGAGAGAGAGAGGTCTAGAGGGATCCGCTCTTCCATTTCCGTAATCTACAGGAAAGAGGGTGTCCCCCCTCAGGTCCACCTAAGTGGAAAAATAGATTCAAGAGATATGTTTGCTATCAGAGCGCACATACTTTGGATGCTGTCATCTATCAGCTTGGCTTGGTTTTTGCATTTTTGTTCCTGTATTGTATTTGCAGGCTTGTTGAGGCTTCAGTGTGTAGTTTGGCATGCAAACGGGAAAGAAATTAGGAGGAGTAAGCAGAGAACAAGACGAGAAAAAGTGTTTATATTTGACATAAATCTGCAAAAACTCTATCTGCACAGTGAATCTATTTGTGTCCATGTTACCTTCTTGGTAATAGCATGCGCTGCATATCATCTGCGATGAAGTGCAACTACTATAGGTGTGACACCAGATGGTCCATAAACTCTGCTGTTGATTGAATTTGCAGCAAGTAACACGCTTCAGATTTCAGTTATCATATAATGTGTTTGTTACCTTCGACTCTATGGTTTACGTATATTTGTGTGTCTATATAAATATACCTATTTATTTCCCCGTGCCTAAAGAAGCTGACTCTAAAAACCTCAAATGTTTTTTTACTAAGTCTCTTGGTGTCGGTTGTGCGTCTGTGTTTGTTTGTTTAACAGCTGCCGGAGGATAAGCTTATTAACGGCACCAAGCTAAACAAATAAAAAGATGAGTCTGTTAATCAGATTTTAGACACAGTTGGAAGGGATGCGTGTGCACACGTGTATGTGGAAATATATATCTATATTTCAACCAGACAGGCGTACACACTGCACATAAACGGAACAACCGACTAACTCGTTACCAACTCGTTACCAACTCTCCCTCTTTAGCAAAAAGCACAGATAACAGGAGAGCAGGCGCAGTGAAAGCGCCGCTCTGCTCAGTCAGCGGCAGGGCTCGACTTTTGAGACCAACATGAGTATGATGGAGCACTTTATTGAGCCATTTTGAATAGCTGCCTGGCCTTGTTTATGAATAAATCCCGTCTTCATGGTTCCTTTGTCATTCACTGCAGCATTCTGAAGAAAGTCGGATATTAGAAGATTTGTCTCCCACCTGATACAAGACTGAAGACGCACTTCATTTTTAAAATGTGGCGGTGTTTTCATCTGGAAGATGTTTTTTATAAAAAGTATCTCCAGATGTTTAAACGCTTTCAAATAGATTACACAAGACATTCTAAGAGCGGAACAGAATTTAAAGCCACTATCCTTTTTTTATATGTCGTACCAAGATGTTTACCCTTTCTCATTTTCATTTGATCCTCCCTTTCCGTGGTTATCTATTTCGGCTGATGGAAGACGCGGCGTAGTCTCACCGTTGGAAAGGTTAAATATTCTGGCTGTCGCTCATTTTCCAAATACGCCGTAAATATTTGCGGTCAATCAAGATCAGACAAAGTTGAGAGCTAAAGATTTATTGTCAGAGTGCCTGGTCCTCGGAGCTCATTAGTGAGTGTCATGTCTAAAAGCGGATCTTCAGCTGTATTCATTGTGTCCCTGACGGGCACATGTGTCACACTGTGTTTCACCAACAAAACAAGCGAGCCGCTTTCTTGTTGAGCAAATATTTAATTCCCTTCCATTCCCGAGTTTATGCCTCTCTGTGATCAGGATAATGGTCAATAACATACTGATTGCAGCACCAAAGTGTGTCCATACCCATGATGGAAATATCACATGTGTGCGCACAGACACACACATGGAATAAGAATTAACCCTGTGTAGTGAGGGGGATAATTCCATGGTAATTAGTGTTCTGTTTAATCATTTTTTTTTTTTTATTTTCCTATGCTGTTGTTCGGCGCAACAGACGAAACAAAAGGAGGCTTGCATGCATCTCTCCCTCTCTCGCCCCCTAATTACAAACATATCCAATTAATTACACACAAGTCCCGCTTTCATCTGTGTGCACACGACGCGCGCGGGGGTAAGATGAGAATGCAGAGCAGTCAGGCAGGAGCGGTGACACACACTGATACACAAAGAAGAAATTAATAATTAGTCACACACCAGCATCGTATGCATTCACGTTCACATCCGAGCCTCAGAGTGGCTGCTTCAGTCAAACATGTTGGGCATTTGTGACTGATGTTGATTTGAGTATCAACTAATGCTTGTACAAAGGGGGGTTGTGCATGTACCGCATGTTGTGTATGTCCCTCTGAGCGTAGAAGGTGAATTTTCCTTTGACTATTTAGTGTGTGTGTGTGTGTGTGTGTGTGTGTGTGTGTGTGTGTGGGCGTGTGTATAAATAGAGTGATGAGAGAGCCCCGTAGCGTGCGTCCTATCAGTAAGGGGATTAATACGCACCTGCTGTTTGAAATCAAACAACTTAGCAGGATAGAGGAACCTCCAAGCAGCTACCTGCACATCCTTCTCTTTTATTCTCTGCACATGCAGAGTTTCTTTGACAAGTTGGACAGATGCGTATCATGGAGTAACATCATGCATGTCACCGCCTACAGGTTTGTCACGTGATGCTGTATTCTCAGTAGGAGCTGAGGCTTGCAAGCGAGGAATGCACTTACCCACGTGTGCATGTATGTGTTTGCAGGACAGCTCCGACTCAGACTGATCTCTAAACTTCCCAGGAACTCTGCTTTCTCCAGATTCTCTCATTTTCACTTGACCCCCGTACGTTCACATATTCGGGACTCACAACGTCGGGAGAAATTTGAAATTCCCAGTATTCTTCGCATCTTTATGCACTTCGGATCTTTCAAGATTATATATTCATGTGATGGTTTTCCTCCAGCTCTGTTTATTTTCTCACCGACTGCCCTCTACCCTCTTAAAAGCAGTCCTCCTCTGTGTGCATACAGATTCCAGTACCCAGGTACATGCCAGCCTTAGTGACTGCCTTATTGTCCAATGAAATCACTTCTCCTGCCTTGCGCTTTCTCTGCGTGTCTCCCCGACACCCTTCCTTTCTGCTCCTTTCCCTATGAGGCGTTCGGCCTATTTCTTTAGTTGAAGAAGTAAAGGCCTTTGGGCCCTCTGCTTTTCAATTACCCACGGTGCGGAGAGCGAGGGGAGCTGGAGAGGGGTGGTATACGGAGAGAAATGGAGAGAGAATGCTAGCTGCCTCCTAGTCTCGGAGTGTTCCCTTGGGGAGGCCGTCCAGGTAAAGCAGAGGTGTTTGTTCTTATTTAGCGCCTGTGGCTGGCTGTGATTTAGCATGCCCTGGGACTACAGGGCCTGAACACAGAGGAAACAGGCTTGTTGAGGAGGGAAGAAGTGAAAAATGGCGAGCGAAATAGAGGTGGGTGAAGGTCTAGCAGTCGAAAGTGGAGTGTGTTAAATAAGATGTAGTGGGGGGGACATAAGTGGAGGAGGTCATTAAGAGGGTAGGAAATAAGAAGTGTGCTTAGAAATAGAGGGAAATAATTGCAGAAAGAAGGGGTGGATGTCTCGGCTGTTTCATAGGTTGAGGATATGACTCCAGAGAGGCTTGGTTGACTGGCATGGGTGCTTGCCCCCTTGTGCCTGAAGTCATTCAACGTATGCGTGAGAAAGATTGAGGCAGATAGACAAAGCCTAAGTCATTGTCAAGCTCTAGTGACAGTAATGATTGTGTGCTATGCCCCTTGACACCCGTAGGTCATAGCATTGAGCCCAGCCCTACACCATAGGCATTTCTGCCCCAAGGCCAAGTGTCTTCGGCTGTGAAATGGTTCTCAGTCTCACCCTCTCAATGCCAAACCCACCGTGAAGTGGACTTCAGCCCGTATCAATGACTCCTCTTCATGGACTCCTCCATTATAACCAATTCAATAGCCATGGCTGCATGCATTCACATCAGTAGCATTCTTTGGCTAGTCTAGTTCCTTCTTTTTATGAAACCCTTTATCGCTGACACACACTGAACATCAGTTCAAGGTTATTTGTGTTTTTTTTTCTTTTTTTTCTCTCCAAGGTTGATTATCCATGCATTCTTTCATAGCGTGCATGTGTGTGTGTGTGCGTGAGTGTAGAGTCCCAAAGAGCCATTGTCCCCTCTTTTGAGTTTTGACCACCCTTCTGACCCCCTGTGATGATTGACAGGGCTTTTTGTCCAATAGAGAGGACTCACTCAGACCCCCAGCTGTGACTGAAGTTTGGTTTGGCTGTGGGGTTTTATAGATTCTGAAAAAAAGAAGAGTTGTTTTAGTCTAGATTTCTTTGAGGTGTCAGTGGGTGCTTGCTCCCACGGAGGCATCGACAAGTACATGCACATCCATGTGCTCACACACACACCTTTGATCTTTACACACACCACGAAAGCCCTCAGCCCCTTTGCGTTTCCCACTGTCCATCCCTGTCAAGCCCAATGGCAGCCCAATGGCTTTCTGTCCATTCTCTCGCCCCAGTAGCAGTAGCTTTGTGCTCCTTTTTTAAAGCATCTAATAGACATCTGCTTGCATATCCCCAGGTGGCTTTGGAAGCGTATGTCAGAGCCAATTTGCTAATATTGAATTCAGTGGCACACACATGTCCTGTTGATTGCAATGCCCTGAATCATCTGTAGTCTTTTCTGTCAGCAGCTTTTATTTTACAGTTGGTTGAATGAATCCAAGTCACAATGTATAGACGCCGAGTGCAATTTAAAGAGAAGCAGACAACGGTAGCCTGGAAGCATTTGGGGTATTTGTTTAATCCCAGGAAAATACAGTCCCAGACTGTTGCCCTTTCACCAACTTAGACTTATGTTCGTTGTCTTTTGTGAAAGTGATGTCGCAAATACAGCATTACCAACCCAATTTCTTTTCCCCTGCTAAGTTAACCCTTACCATTCACTTGGCTGGTTTTGTGGATTTCTGAAAGGGAAATTGTCTGGTTTTAGCCCGGTAGTAATAATAATATTCATATCAGCAGGTAATTACAGTTCCTTCAATGGAGAGTTAATCCACATGTGCCCTCTCTTTGTTATCGGGGTGCATACCAATGGGAGCTTTGGAGGTAGGCCCATAGAAAGACCTAAATTACTCTTTTATTCTGGGAGAAGACACACATAGAGGTCTGTGCGTACACACACTCTTATACGACACCCACATACTTCCGTCCCTGTCTGTTTCTCTCTCATGCACACACCTCTGCTCATTCGCCGCTCATCAGCACCATATCTCACTCCGTTTCTAGGTACAATGGCTGTGCTGTATTAGAACCGTCCCTGAACCCCTGCAGCCGTACTCTGTCCCCAGGCCCAGACTATGACACAGTTGGCTGGGGCAGAAGAAAGACCCTCTGGCCCTGCCTCATTAAAATGGTAAAGAGCTGTAGAAGGATAGGGAAGCTAATCCTTCTACCAGTCCCCTCTTAGAGTCCTCATCTCCTGGCCTGAGACGGGGCTTGCTAAAATACAGAGCCTCTGGGAGATGGAAATGATTGGGCTCAAATGGGACAGTTTAGGGGGTAAGGGGGAAGTAAATGGGGTTTGGGGCTGTTATGCTGTTTAATATCAGTAGAGCAATTTACTAGGAAGTATTGTTAGTCTAGGAGTATTGGATGCTTTGAGGTTTCTACAGTAATAACAGCATACACCTCTGCAATGATCCTAATACAAATACTTAACGGTAAACAATTTGGGATATTTTACTTTGTTTTTCCCCCAAAAGTGAAACTTTGCTCCAAGGCCTGTGCAGCCAAGTCCGCACTGCATCAGTCATTCAGTCACTCGCTCTGTAAGTTGCAGGGCTTGCAAAGCAGGAGGGAAACAGGGAAATGTTAATTTCCCCAAAGACTGACGGTACACCAGCTAGCTGAGTAGTGACAACAATAATCCCTTTTACTATTTCCACACAGTGGCAGCTAGCTAAAGAAACGCTGCAGTGTAGTTTGTGGTATTAATTGCATGTATTGATTGCACTTTAAACACAGAGCAAGTTAATAATGCAGCAATTGATTGAGCACACAATTAGTTTTGCATATGCTGGTTTTACCGCTGAGGCAGTGTTAGTTCCCGTAACTTTCCACACCCGGAACAATGGGAAAGATGTGTCGAGAAAATGGATGAGGTTGGTCAGTGTACTTACTCAGCAGGTTCACCCCAGAGAGAAAGCATCGGTTTGTGTCCAAAGTCAAAGCACAGAGGCACCGATTGACCAGTTACTCGAGCATTCCCATCAAATAATGAAGCGAAAACAACAAGCAGTCACCTTGACCATGTGAATAAAAACTCTATTGGCTAGTTTTTTTAATATACATGTACATCAGTAGCCTGAAGCAGGATACAAGGGAGACTGACCTCTGACTCTGTATCCGGGTAGCTCTCTGCTCCAGACAGTTCTTCACATTAATACTTGACATTTACCCGTATCTTCCAAGTTCATTACACGATGCACAATCTTGTGCTCCGAGACCGTTGAACTGTATTGTCTGCAGTCGTCTTCACGAGCATTTGCAGAGTGCTGCTTTTACAGCTTTGCACAATGTAGTTGATTTCATAATGACTTACTTGGCTGATCACAGCAATTTCACATCCCTTCAATGTAAACTATGATCTTCCCGCCGAGCCTGACGAATTAGCTGTTCAGTGGAAGGCTTTAGTGATAGATGCTTATCATAAGGGTCTTATCTTTGTCCGTATATGTGTATGTTGTGCTTGTGTGTGTGTGTGTTTGCGGGATTCTTCTTTCTTTTTCAAATGCTGTAAGACTGTTGATCGCTTTTCATTCATTCACTCATTCATTGAGCCTGCTCATCTGCCTCAAGTGATTTCTGGATCTGCACACAGAGGATGTGGACGGCCACCAAAGACCCTCCGAGAGCCCATTGAGAAAACCACCACATGCTGTTAGCTTTGATTATACGAATGATCATGACATACACGTTAATGTATCATTATGTGTAATTTCCATTTTACTCTGTGTGGGGGTGGTAGTTCCCGCCGAAGACTAAAGAATTATTATTTTCAGAAATTGCTAATTCAATTCCGTTTGAGAGCAGAAGCACTTCTTAGAGGACAGTTTCGCTCCGTGTTTTTTCTCTCAAGTGTATTTTTTTTCCTCTCGATTTTCTTGCCAAGTTATTGCGTTGCGCCTAACCTACAGGACCTGGACTGGGAGCGAAGGCTGTGATTTGGCATGTGCTTTTTGTTTGTTGTCGGCACACGAACATTCAACATGTATTGTGACCAGTGTTATCACTGAGCGCTTCTTTTTGCCCGTCACGTCTGGCCTACATTTGACTGGCGTACCGTACTGTACTATACAATGGTGTTGTATTTCAACGGTCTCACATTCACACTCAAGTGTGTACGTGTCTCAAGTGTACAGACACACACACAGTCTGCCTATGTGCTGACTGGCAGTTAGCCAAGGCCATAGTCATAAGGCAGTGACAGTAGATGACAGCGGTAAGATTAAAGGGTGTGGGAGTTGTGAGTAGGGTCGGACGCCTGGCAGGTCCATAAATATCACATGCAGGGATGCCCATAATATTTCAGAGCACCATATCATCACACGGCGCCATCATAGAGGACAGACCTGGTACGATGACATCTGGATGTGTTGATGTTACTGCGTGTTTGAAGAAGAGTGCAACGTTAGGTTTTAGGGCAAAGAAAGAATTCTGCATAATCTAAAGGTCCATTTACAAATCTGCCCAAGAGGAAGCGGATGAATGAATGAATTTAGGGTTTTTCTTGTTTTCAGTAATAATTTTTGTTCCAGTTTCTGCCAAAACAATTACTTGAATAATTGATCGGTGGATTGACAACAAAGGGAATCGACCGCAAATCTCTTTAATCATTTATTTATCACACAAAAATGCCAAAACATTCACTGGTTTCAATGTTGTCAAATCATTGCGAGGTGATTTTGCACCGTTAGTCGGATCGAGAAAGTCTGCTTGGGTTGGCCATTTTATAGACCTAACCATTAATCGGTTTATCAACAGATTAAACAATACGACAGTAAATGTTCTTTGGAGCCCTTGACCTAGAGATGTTTTAAAATGTGTCGTCATGCCTTCGTGGAGTGGCTTAGTCTCTTATCCTCCAGATAGCGAGCTTATTTGTAGAAAACTGTAGGATTCATGAACTGCAGACTGGACAGATGTCTGTTATGGCTATTTTCGATTTGCTTTTCAGACATTTTTAAGGAAACTTTTGGTTTTAAATCTTTATGTGCTGCTATCTACACCGACAGGCAAACAAACTTATAGGGAGAGATACACACAGACACACACACAGCAGCATAAATGCTGTTCTTTCTTAACTAAACATTGCAGTTGTTGGACATTTATGTTACAGCGACAGTAGGATACTCACACACTGACACAGTCCCCTCATTTCCACAACACACACACAAACTTCGACAAAAATATATAGAGTAAACACACACATACACACACACTCACACACACACACACACTGAAGCAGAGCGATCAACAGCTGCAGGGCTTTCTGTAATTAAACCTGTACTGCTGTTTGTAAGCTGTCAATGCATGTATGTAGGCAGAAACAAACACACACTTAGGCACATTTTCTGTTGCATTTACATCTCACACTCACTTTCTCTCAGGGCTGCGTCAATTTCAGAGTTCTGTGTGCTGATGAGTGATGCCAATCTGACTCAACACATCTCCAGGTATATTATCCTGATGCCAAAATCTCCTGTTGCATCTAAAACAGATGAATAAATCACCTGGTAGACTAGATTTTATTTTCTTGTTCTTATTTCCTACATCTACTGAGCTTCTTGGTTTTATTTCCACTCTAATATTAAGCATATTGTTGTGTCAGCTTATGTACGTTCAGACGACACTGGTTTGTGTCTACACTTACTATATTGTGTAAGTTGTTTTGTGTTTATGTTTGTGTGTTGCTTCTGCCAACCTGTGCGCCTATGTGTGCACATATTTGTCTGTCCCTTGTGAGGTGTGCTCTCAGCTCTGAGTGGGCGTTTCACAGACAGCCAAGAGACCAGCAGGGAAATTTCCCATCAGCCAATGCAATGTGCAGTGCAGGTTAACACTTAAGGCTCTGAAATCCATAGTTGCAGTACAACACAGCCTTCTCTCAGTCTATCTCTCTCTCTCTCTCTCTCTCTCTCTCTCTCTCTCTCTCTCTACTGGCATCGTCTACATTCCTCTCTCTCTCTCTCTTTCCCTCACCCCCTCTACCTGACTCCCTCGCTCTCTCTGTCTCCCCAGATGAATCGGAGCAGAGATGAAAAGCTTTCAGGAATGCTGGCAGACAGGCAGTGCTTTACAGTAATCTAACCTGGGGAAGATGAAAGCCAGCTGGGAGGCTGGGAATAAAGCTTGGGGGGATGGGGGGGGGGGGGCAAAGAGAACGACAGGATAGAGTTTTGGGAAAGAAAGGTGAAGAATGGCTACATGGGCAGAGAAAGAAAGGGTAAAAGAGTGAGTGAGAGAGGGTTTGTGGGGTAACAAGAGATGAATAGTTTGTAAAGAACGCGGAGGGAGTTGATAGAAAGAAACGATGTGAGGATGATGGAAGGAGAAAAGAGTAAAACCTACCCGGAAGTGGGATGGATTGGAGAAAGGAGAATATAAGTTTTTTTTTTTTATATTGTCAGACAGCTATTACGACTTAAATCTTACTCGTGGTCATACTTTACTCATTTTTCATGCTCCGTCGTACTTCATGCAGTCACGTCTCCAGATCTGTTCTCTTGAGCCTCTACACTTTCTTTCTGAAAACTTGAGCATAGCTATTTACTTAATAGTTATATAAAGACATTCATTTTCACTTGGATGACCCTCAACAGTTGTTTTTTTTTTAATACAATTGAATGCTTTAAGTCGGCTATTTTAGTCCTTTTTCTATCGTAGTCAAGGAGAAGGTGACGAACAAAGTTAAATGGAAGCGAAACACATTAAATGAAAACAACGCATGAAAATTGGCTTCTACATTTGGCATTGTAATTACTGTAAGTCACCGTCATTTGGAGAGGCTGACACGTAGTGTAATTGTAGCTGTCATACAGATGACAGCAGCCCAACACAAACCTGTGGAGTTTGAATTTCAGATCCTCTTCAGTGGAACAAACTCAATTGCAACACTGCTGACTGAACACTGAAGTAGCATCAAGTGTACCACTGTTGTCACTCGAAAATGGCTTTGGCAGGTGGAAGGGGGTGCTGTGTTTGTGTGTGTGTGTGTGTGTGTGTGTGTGTCCTTTGGATCATAATGTAGGTGGAGCAGGCCTGTCGCTGCTGTGACAAATCCCACCTCGTGCACCTTGTACTTCCTGCGCAGAATGAGAGAAGCGCACAGCACCAAAACGCGTCCCCACCTAATTGAAATTTTGAGGTATAAGAGGATTTCTGCACAACGCAAGCTGACAGGCTCCATTCACCAAATATCCTCTTAGACTCCTCTCTCTCTCTCTCTTTCTGTCTCTCCCTGAGAAAGAATTAACTTTTATCTGTCTGCGAGTTTTAGTGCAGCTTACACCCATCTCTATCTGAACGTCCTCCAGTTGATCTGTTCTCAGTTCCTCTCAATCTGTCCTCTTTGTCTCTTTTCCTCGCCGTCATTCAGGATTGCTCTGCTCCTACAGGGGCACTTGGTTTGCCCGTTTGCTCGTCATACTTTGATATGTCACATTGTAAAAGGGCAGAATAGGTAGACGGGGAAGAAATGAAAGTAGATAATATGACTGAGCGATGGGGGGGGGACGGAGAGGACGAGAGGAGATGGTAAAGAAAACCAAACAAGAGGAAGCGTGGGAGTTAAAAGTAAGAGAGAGAATGTGGTATTAGAGAAATGCCATATCAGCAAAGTCAAATCCTACTGTCTGAAGAGAGGAATAGAGAACAATATTTTAAGTTACGAGTCTGTGACAGATTAGCATTAAAATTGATCCACAGTTTAATTTTAATACCACCAAGTGTGCATGTTCAATATGTTTTACACTGCTGTAGCTAATATGTTTGTTTCCATGTTTTACACACACCCAAAACATCTACACGCTCACACATGCAAACATCGTTGTAAAGCTGTCGTTTTCATTGGAACATGCTCGCATGCTCCTTTTATTTGTTCCTCCGTCTGTCTTTGGGATTAGATAACAAAACCACCCTGAATCAACGCACTTATTTATTCATGCGGGGAAGTCATTTGACTCCCACTGTGAAGCCTGCATCACCATGCACTAAAACACTGCTTTTGTGCTACAGCATAATGCATGGGCGGGAAACTGTAATGTGCTCCCTTGATAAAGAAGCGCTAATTTTAGAGAGAACCTCCCGTGGAGTCGGTGGGAAAAAAAAAACGGCTTATGCTTGTGATGTCTTCATTGGTAAAAGAGATGAAAAGGGGTTTGAAAATAATAATACAGAGAGAACGGTCGTACAGAATCCAGTTCGGTAATAATCTTTTAATTGATTGGAATATATAATTTAGCTTATATTACAAAACTTTAACCATACCACCTGTTGATAAACTACTGTAGGCTAAATGCATGAGGTTAATAAAGTGGCAAAAATAGCACCAGGGAAGGTCTGGTCACGGCTCCTGTGACTCCTGCGGCTGCTGGACACTGGTTGATATGAAAACATATGAAAACATATCAACCAGTTTTGTTCCTTCACACACCGCCTTCATTAAATGCATCCTAACAATTTCCAGTGGATATTGGCCTTTAGTCTTCTTGCTCTTTCTCAGTCCCTCACCATCTTTCCTCCAATGATTTCCATTATTATAGCACATGCCTCGAGGGCTTACTGCAGTGTTATTCCTCGCTCTCTGTGTCCTCCTCACTCTCCTTGTTTTTTTTAATTTTCTCACTCTCAGTCTCTTTGTCTCTGTCCCCCGCTATGCCAGCGACGCAATTTTTCACTTCAGTGGGAAAACAGGTATAATAGAGGGAGTGTGCCAGTCTGTTTAATAAAGGAATAAAAGCAAAGAGGAGAGATGAGACGGAAAAAAGGAGGCGCCCTTGGGGCTGGAATCAAGGGAATATACTGCACACATACTATCTGCACACATACACACTTGCACAGACAATAAGGAGGGAACACAGATATTCACACCTGCTTATCTCTGAGGAATTGGTCGTGAGGTGCTTCCCCATTTAATTAGAAACTTTAGTAGGAACCTCATAAATCACCACAACATAAATGTGAAGGGTAGGCAATGAATGCTCCCCGTGTACACGCCGGTGCGCACACACAAATCTGCAGATGTCCGAAAGGTAAGCCTATTGATAATTCATGAATTCATGAGCATGTGTGATCTTTAGCTTCAGTCAGTGATCCATCGATTTAATATGTGTTCGTTTATGTGCGTACTGAGTTTAATCTGTCTTTACCTTGGAGGCCGAGTATACCAGTAGAATATTAGATTGTAACTGTCAGGAATATTGCTGGATTAATGCGTATTTCATCAACGTCCTCTTTTTTTTTTTTTTAAAGAAGAGTTAAAATACCTGTCAAATCTATTACTCGGACGCCGTGATTGCAGCTGAGCAAAGAAACGGGAAAGAGAATATTGTCGTGTTGACAAACAGCGCAGGGGTGAAGAAAGGCCACTGTGCACGTGTGGCTGCGTTGTGCTCACGGCTGCACGTACGTAGCCCTGCGCATGTGTGTCGGTGCTGGAACTTGGGCCACGTGGCGTGTGCTCGTGTCTCCAGAGTTACTCTGATGGCAGCGTGCGGTAACGGGATCCAGGGTTGATGTCTGCTCTCAGACAGCGTCTGGCTCTCAGCTCCCCATCTATTATTCACACATCTGGACACACACACTGCTTTCTCCCCTCGTAGCCTACTCTTTACCACACTTTCTTTTCCACATTTGTGGCTGAACGGTTAAAAAGGTTCGGGTTTGTTGCCTCTTGTCTTGGCATTTTCTTCATGCATGCATCAGCGTAAGTTTGTGACGATGTGTCCTGTTGTGTGTTTGTGGATGTCTCCCCAGGAAACCAATCGCACCCTTGAAGTCGATGTACTTCTGCGTTTACCTTGGCAAACAAGCCGAACATTAGTATTGACCAGAAGATAGAGGACAGACTGATAACCACTAAAACAAAGCCTCGGCTGGAAAAAGAGACAAAAGAGTTTTCAAAGTCATCCCTTGGCTGAAGTTGATCTGAGCCTGTCAGTCGGTCCTTATCAGACCTAGACATCTCTTTGGGGACCTGGCCCTTCTCCACCACCACGGTTGGATAGGCTGCTGATGGACATTCATAGAAGCAGAGTATGCTCCGATCAAGAAAAGCCTATTGAGTTCGCCCTGTTAAGAGGAGAGAATGCACCCCTGTTATTGTGTTGTGAAACACAAGCTTACATAGAGACGCGTATAGGTCACAGTGGGGGGTGTTTTGGGAGATGACCCTGTGATTGCTGATCAAAGTCTGTCACCAGACCACCAGATGTAAGGAGCTCATATTCATCTGAAGTTCATGAAGAGAGCTAGATACCTGCTCTGATCTGATCCCAGGATTTCCTAACGTTGCTCTTTTTGTGTGTCCAATTAATCATGACCTTAGGTTATCTTAGTCTCACAGAACAAACAGATCCTTTATTCATTATCCTCAATGGTTGGTTAGATTTGTGATTGACAGGTAAGGAAGCAGGATGTGGTCAACTAATAAAAGTACTATTAGGTTTACTTAAGCAGGGTGGAAGAATAGGCATTGTTTTCCATATGCTCCCTATGCCTTTTGGCCGGAGAGTTCCTCTATCTGAAGGCTGCATGCCAGTCATTTTGGGATGAAAGGGCACAGGGAAATGAGGGAGCGGAGCAGTGTTCTGATCAACTTCATTTGGTGGCACGCCGAATACTCTCAATGTGATTATTCACAACAGGGCCACACTCTTAAATGAAGGGCCATCCGTAGCTCTGGGTTGTGAGCACTGCTGGCTCGCTTGAAAGGCCAAGCCTTGATTCGACACAATAGGCTGATTTGGTGCCCTCGCTGCAGCGAGGAGTATGTTGACTTCATTAATGGCTCCCAAAGCCTTTTAGCTCTCACACGGTGGCCTCTGGTCACATCATATAATGGGGTGCAGACCGCTCTGTATCCCTGCCACCGGGTTGCACCACTAATAGAGACACCGGTGGTGATGCGCGCTCACATTACGCCGTTCCCTCTGTGGGGTCCTTGAGGCCCAGCCAGTGGCTGCAGCGGGAGAGAGGCGTGAACGGCAGCTCTCATCACTGCAGGAAACGGTAAAAGAAAAGGAAAAACAGGAGAGGAAATAATTGGTTTGAAAGAGAAATGTGCGTAAGGGTTTTTCTCAGCCAGGCCAAGTATTTGTCTGCATTAAATGAGGTCTGTCAGGAGATCTCTACCTGTCGCCTCTAACACCCTGCTGCGGCTCTAATGAGACAGCGAAAGAGGAATTGGATGGGAGAAGACGGAGGGAAAGAAGGACGAGGAACAGAGGGATTGTGTAGAGAGAGGCCAGCTCTGACATCTTCTCCGCGCAGTAAACCTAATGGAGTGATGCATATTGCGCGGAAAAATGGCAAAACTAAAAAATTGATGGACAAAGATATTAAGACCATGAGAGCAGAAAGAGATGACTGAGAGGGGAGCAAAATAAGAGATGGAGCAGTTGTTGAAACGGGAATTGAAAAGGGACAAAAAGGAAGTTTTTTTTGCTGTTTACTCTGCAAATTGAATACATTTGTTTGTGTTTTGTTTTATTGACTTGATAGAAGAGAACTTCCTGTCCACTTCCACATAGATTACAGCTTCAAGTGTCGGCCCTTTTCCTAAATTATCTGGAAAAAATGGGTACCACCGATAATTATATACCAACAAGGTTTGCAGGAAGAAATGAAAAAAAAAAAAACATTAAGTCTGCAATTTTTTTTTAAATTTCCGGTCACATCTGACGGTAAAGAGACATTTTCAGTTTTAAAAATGTGCAAGAAGCACAATCAAAAGATTGAGCGGGTGAATGGGAGACAACATACAAAATGTCCTACATCGTTCCAGCAGCAGAGTCTGCAACAAACATGCCAAGACAGAGGGAGTGACATTTTGAAAAGAACAGATGGAAAAAAGTAAATCAGAAAAAAACTGAGTGAGTTGTTAGAAGTCAAGTGGTCACAAATGTTCTCAAGATTGAACCGACCATAAGCTTGCAGGTGTTTTAGTCAACCTCATGACTTACAGATTGAGACAGAACGAGTGTGGGTAGGGGGGGGGGGGGGGAGATGAGAAAAAGTGCAAAAGCAATAGCAGAGGACAGAAATGAGTAACAAAAGCTAAGCTGTGAGCCCCCTGCCTGGTCACAGTGCTCTCAGGCAGCTCAGCAGTGAAGGGAATGATAGCAGGGAGACCTGTCACTCACCCTTTGAAGCCATGGGGGAGATTGAGGGAGGAAAGGAGAGCAAGGGGAGAAATGAGCTAGGAAGCCTCCAGACACTTGTCCCCTTTCACGTCTAACACCATCATCCCTCAAAATAACAATCTTGTCCTTCTCTCTGCCCCTCTTCTTGCCTTTTCCGTCTATCTCTCAGCAGGGGATAAGGTTGGATTAGTAGGCCGCATGGACCTGCAGGCTAACAGGTACCACACCTTTAATGCCACAACGGTCAGTCACTGAGCCAGGAGTCCCCCGGCGGCTCTGTCTGCTATAGTGTCAGATCCCAGATGTGAGCTTGTGGAGACTAAAGTTGCACCAATAGAAACAAACACAAGTGCCTGCATGCTTCTCTAACTCACAAAACGTGTGACATATATCTATTTACTTTCCTCTTCCTCCTTAGTTACTTTGTATTGCTGCTGCTTTGACACAGTCACGCCCAGGCCAACCCCGAATTAGTCTTAGCTATACCACTTTCATCTCATAGCATCGAGTTGTGGACGTTTTCCAGAGGTTTCTTTTAACCTCCTGTTCCCGAAACAACCTACCCAAAATATAACATCTGCAGAGGATTAACCTCAATAAACCCAAACCCGACGGGAGGGCCGTTGTGGAGATCAAATTTCTGCGAAGGCTAGACAATGCCAATGCAAGTCTCTGTGGTTAATTTACCTGCTAACAATGACATTTCTCTGTTTTTGCACCCACAAAGCACCTTCCCTCACACTGCAGGCATGGGGCGTGGGGGGGGGGGGGGGCGTGGGGGGGGGGGGGGGGGTGCATTAATTAAAATCCTGCTGTGTAGGAGATATGCCTAATCGCAAACATAAAACAGAGAATAGTGAATTAAAGCACAGAATGAGTTTTTTTTTGCCCACTCCTATAGAGAGAGAAGTCGAGCCGGAAGGAAGGAAGGAAGGAAGGAAGGAAGGGGGGATATTTAAAGTGCCTTTAATGAACTGAATGAATATTTTACTTCCATAAAGGAACGCAGTAAAGCATTGAGTTCATGTTGTAGCTTTGGGTAAATGCAAGGTGTCTCTATTATAGCGTGTCGTAAAACATAAAAATACTATGCCAAATGACATTGTAAATGTAGAAGTACCACGGCATTAGTCTTTCATGTGTCACCTGCAGTACTCCTTTAAGAAGCCACATATCTTTAGTGCACTCCTCTCTGGGCAGTCTTCCTCTCCGACGGAATAAAAAAACGTGTCCGTCTTTTATTGTTTATAATAAATCTTTGGGATGAACAGTGAATCATATGTGATTCTCTGCTATACAACAACGGTCAGCCTGGCATCCCGCATTAGCGTGCCACATCCTCGTTAATACCCAGAGATTAATGTCAAATCATCCACACTCCCCCACGAGTCTCGCACCAGTCCATCTCGCCTAAAGCTATATATTGAGGTATTGAACGTGGAAGTAGAGGGTTTGTCCTGGCATTGATTGACACTGAGAGATGAATCCAGTCCGCCTCCTTGCTCCCTTTCCTTCTGTTATTCTCTCCACCCCCCCCCCCCCTTCTTTCTTTCTGTCTGCCATATGTTTCAGTGAGCCGGACAGATTTGGCCAATCAGACAGCCACCATTGTATTACTGTCGGTATGAATAGAATGCATGGAGAGACACATTGGCTTTATGTAGTGACGATACGTTGTTTCTTTTCTCCGTGTCTCTTTCGCGGTACATCGTCTTCTCAGTTGTCTCCGTCTGTCTGGCTGTCTCTCTTCCGAGGCTCTTATTGCATGTCCTGCCTTGCCTGGTTGAATACCTAACACTGCTGTGGTTTGACAAAGACGGTCGAAACCTGAGCAAAGTGTGGCAGGTCGGGTTACAGTGGCATTTGGCATGTGGCTATGCTGTTGATGCTCCAAATTGTTTCTGATTGATATCTCGAACAGATAGGGACCCCAAGGGCTTACACAGGAGACCCCAGGAGACCCTCATGTGCACGTTTTGATTGTGCTCTTGGACTTGGAGTCTTTTTCAAATTAAATCACTGAATGGTGTTCCTAGTTTGTTTTGTTGAAAATGACAAATCAACGCAGAAAACATTGTAAATCGGTTAAATGTTGTACATATTTTTTTTTGTAGTTTTGGCCATCATTTCAGATGGTTAAAACATTGCATTCACTTCCAATCCCATTGCTGAGATCAAAGGATCTGACCCCGTTTGAGGCCAACAGTGAACAGCAACAGCATCAGGCTGAAAACAGTTATCTGCCCTTATGTAATAATGGAAATAAAATGCATCTGTTTTCATTCATTGCTTTGCAAAACTAATTGCATACACGTATGTGGCAGTTAAATGCAAACAAGGAAGTAGTTTTGCAGGATCTAATAGACATTTACAACGTGATTTACTTTTGTTTGCAGTTCAAGATTATTAACCACAGTTCCTTAGTATTGAAGTTGCAACATAATCATAATGCTGCAAAACCCTAGTTGTTAATCGTGCATTAGTTTTAGAGCAATGCTCACGTGGACATCCAGCAGAAATAGGTTCATGACTCTTTTCGACTGCCGAACTGCTGGCACTGACATTGGGTTTGCCCGTGCATGTTTCAGGGATTTGATGGAATTCCTCACACAAGTGTTGTGGTAATTTCACTTTCCCAGCATGCTGTGTGACTTTGGATGACATTCTGCTCCAGCCCACTCACCTCACTGTGGTTGCGTGGCCTATGTCAGACCACAGTGATACTATAGTCAGCAGCTTATTCTGGCTTCCACCAGCAGCATGTTGGTCATGGTGTGTGTTCCAGCCATGGTGTGTTAGTGTGGGTGCCATGCTTAACAGACTGCAGCTCTGTGTGACTAGCCCTCCTTTCTTTTGCCGCCCCAAAAAACCCATGCCATAGCAGGCAAGGACACAATTCTCCAATCACTCGCACAGTCCTCACTGATAAACACACACCGTGTTGCAACCCTTCAGTTATTGTATGATTTAGGAAGCGCACTTTCAATGTGCTATTTCCCCAATGTGGTGTCGTCCAGAGGCGGTAGTTTTGACTGTGTGTGTTTCCTGCTCAGCCACAACCACCATCTACATTAACACAGAGACGGCAGTGTGTTTAATGTCTCCTGAGGATTGACCAGACTTCCTTCTAAAATGTAGAACACCCATCTCACCACTTGATGTAAAGTAGTTTCTGCATAAAATGAATAGAAGTGCTCCGATGTGTAAGACTGGTAATGATTTTCACCTGCTTCAATATGGCTTCCATGCAGACTCGGAGGAAGTGCTTTGTGCAGTGCCAATACTAGGAAACTGAGAGAGGCTACTCCCGTGGCTTTCACACCGGAATGGCTTCCCTTTCTGTATCGCACCTTCTGCTAGCTGTTAGCCACATGGAGAGAGAGAGAGAAAGTCACTTTGGGCACATTATTTTTCATTGACAGATCCGAAGCAGAAACACCATCTGCACATAGGGTCACATTTGTTGTTCTCGGAGCTGTAACACTGAAAGTAACTGTTATTGAAATCATCAGTTGTCCGTATTTCCGATATATCAACACTGCCCTTACATTCTGTTCTACTTTAATGGTAGTTGTAGTCTAATTAGCTTGAAAGACACTCCGTGAATGCTATTTGCTTTGAGTGTTTCTGTCTCTACCACAGTTAAGATGACATACACTGCCTTTTTTACTGCAGGAGCCGCAGCCTTTATGTCTGTCTTCAGTGATGGTGTTAGTGTAGTTACACATCAGCGCCACCAGGGGGATACAGATTGCGGCCAGGGTGGTCGCTTTATGCAGGACCAGGATTTTCCTCTGTATGATCTGAGGTATAACGTGGATTTATCCCACAGATGCACACACATACGGATCAAGACACACGCAGAGCTATGTTTACTACACACATTCTGCAGGGCTGAGGAAGTGTGCTCTGTGAGTCAAAAGCACCAGTAACTCCTGCCACCCTCCCCAGAGTATCCGACATTACCATATGAGTAGCTACAGCCAGACAGCCTGTGTGTGTGTGTGTGTGTTTGAGAGTGTAAGCGTGTGAAAGAGAGAGAGAGTGAAATGCCAATGTTTTTTTTTTACACGCAATAGCTTGTGTGAACACAATACTTATTTGCATGTGTGCATTTATGTGTGGGCCCAATGCATCTCTCACCTTCCCACTACTCAGAGGCTAAATGAAGTCTGTCTGGCAGTGAATGTCTATTGTGTCGTGCTAATGTGATAGCAGAGATTAGCATTGTAATCCGTTTAGCATAGAGCAGCTAATCCACTTTATTACTGTTGAAAGGAAATCAGATAATATTGGCTAGCACCACTGTAGCTGCCTTAATGATTTTAAGCTGATGAAAAATGACTTTAAGATATATTGATAATTACTGTTGCTGACAAGGAAGCTAGGATTAGTTGTTTTATTGAAAAAAAAACATCATTAGCTTTGGTTTTTCATTTAAGGGAATTAAGATATCGGTTGTGTTCAGTCTACACCGAGTTATTTTTTAGTTGGTGTTTGTTTTTGTAGTAGTAAAAATCATTCACTAGCTAATATATATTGTATATTCCTTTAGAGGACATAGTTTGATATCAGGAGAGATGAAGTCTGCTGCAAGCCCAGGGTGACACTGCTGTGTTGATAAAGGGAACTGCTATTAAATACTTGTGCCAATTATTGTCCAAATAGTTCCACTGGACTTTGGTTTTAAACAGGCGGTTTCCTTTGCTTGTTCCCCTCCAAGTCCCAGTGTGCCTGCGCTGCTTGCTTGCGGACGTGCGTTGCACTCCCTGGTGGCTCATTTGTTTTTTTGGTGGTCAGATTGAGGGATAATACACAGGAGCTTCCCCTTGAAGCCCCTCCACTCCCTGGTGACCGTGGATCCGTCCCAACACAATAAAACTCTATATTCAGCCTTTGCCGTAGACTCTCTGTCCTTTTAACTCTGCTTGGCAATTGACACTCCCCTCATATACAGCGGGGGTAAGCTGATACACACACACACACACATCGTCGCATACGTTCACATGCACACACATGCTGTGTACAGTGCGCATACGCACAGCGCCTCAAATTAACTCACCCGATCAGGCAGATTAGATAACCCCACCTGCTGAACCTGGACGTTTCTTTCTTCCTACCTCCCTCTTTTCTTTCTGTCTTTATCCTATTCGCCTTCTGTTCTTTTCTTTACACCTGACCCAAGAGCATACAATGGTTCCCAGTGAAAGTGTGAGGCTTTGATACGCAGACTTCAGGTCCTTTGAGATCCGGATCACAAGCCAAGCAGGAGGCAGAGCGAGAGAGGAGGAACGACTGAGAACCGAAAAAAGGGGGGGGGGGGGGGGGGGGGGGGCGGGGAGTCGGGTGAAATCAGGGTGAAAGATGGTGCCTGTTTAAAGAAATGTCATGTTGTGAAACTGGATATCAGTAGAAGCAGCAGGAGTAGGGCAGGACGTATACTGCAGCCTGTGCTCTCAGGTTTCTGTCTTTTCTGTACAATCGTTGATTCATGTTGAAGCAACGACAAAGAAAAGTTCCCGTTGGACTACAGTGAAGCAGCGGATGGTTTTAGATTGGTTCCTGTTTCAGTGCAGGATAGAGTTGAGGGGCCGGAGCGACTGCCAGTCAGTCACTTTGTGTGAAGAATATTTCTAAAAACCTAATATTGATTATATAATAAACATAATGGTGAAATAATTATTGTTGTCCTCTCTAAAGCATGGCACACCAAAAAGCTATTTCTCTTCAAATATTCAGATTTGATGTTTTCTTAACTACAAGTCTTGAAGTAAAGTTGCTCCCTAACAAAGGCCTGTTTTGTTGTCAGTGGGTACAGCACAACTTTGTTAAAGGGTTCAGTTTATAAACTTAGAACGGTTAAGCCTTCTTGACCTTTTCAAGAGCTTTATTAATTATTAATGAATCACAAAGTGACTCACCTGTCTACCCGACCATCTGCTTCCTGTCCAATTATCTCCTGTTTATGCCTTTTTACTCATGAACCCTTAAGTGCTGCAGAGCACAAAGAACTACCAAGAGTCATCACAACTTTAACGAGACTTGCCTCACACCTGTCCGCAAGTTCGCACAGGTCTGTGTGTGTGTGTGTGTGTGTGTGTGTGTGTGTGAGAGCGTGTATTCTACTGGGTGCTGAAAGTTGCTTGCGTCGGTATGTGTCAAAGCTGTTTGTTGGTGGGAAATTACCGCCAGAGGACCAGATTTTGAAAGGATCATTTGGAACACGCCCTCAGCGTTTGTTTGTGTGTGACGATGTAAGCAGATGTTCGGGCGCCACCCTGAACACTTCCATCACGCCACCAAGTGTGCGTGGGGCCAATTCCATGCACTTTCTGCTGAGTAAACACACCTAGGGGCTCACAAACCACACCTCCAGCCCAGATGCCTTATTACTGTAATCACTTTTGAATGTCTGAAACGGTGATAGAGAAAGATGAGCATCTCAGACACAGCACAGTAAGCCATGACGCATGGGAACTTCCTAAGGCTGAATGTGGTTGATTGGCGATTTAGTCAATAATTGGTTTCAAAAGTACCTTTTTCAGGATACCTCGATCCCTAATTACGCATTTGTTTTGTCCTAGATGTCGACTTTGTTCAATTGCCAAGTCCTTCCTTGTGGAGGGCAACATTACTCTTTCTAACTTTTTTTTTTCCAGTCCCGCCATTTACTATTTAATTATTACAGCTGCTTCTAAGACGAAGAGGAAGTTGTTTTGGATCTTCAGTTGTCTTTTCCTAAATCAGTAAAGTTTAAATAATAACTTTGTTGTTTGAGTAATTCAAACTTTCTATGGGGTTTGCACTGATTCAATAAATCTCCGTAACGGACGTGATGCTATACGTCATTCAATGTGTTGACTGTGTTTCTTTCTTTGAACGCCGTTATTCTTGTAATAACCTGTGAAGCGACGTGAGCGCCACAGTGATTATGCAGTGATTAAATATATTAATTCTTAATATGCTTCTGTGTTTTTTTTCCAGATCCGGGTAGACGGCTCCTCTCGTGCTCAGCAGTACGAGACTGTGCAGGCGGTGGAGAACGGACCCATCCTCCGAGACATGGCCTTCTCTTCCGACCACCACTACCTCTATGTCATGTCTGAGTCCCAGGTTAGACACTCGCAGACTCACACATCAGAAGCCCCCCCCCCCCCCAGCCCCCCCCCCCGAGTCGATATCATAACCACTGGCATTTATCATTTTCTTATGTCACAGGGTACAATAACCTTTGGTGTAGCGTGGAGGATTTCATTACAGCCTGGCGGGAGGAGAGAAGGGGATTAGATAGCCTGTTGGGTTCTATGACCAAGTCTTTTTATAGGAACTGACTGTGAGGGTAGAGTTGGAGTGAATAAATGTGTTGAATTATAGGGAGAGTGGTCTCACTCCACTTGTGTGTGTGTTTTAGTGTGTATGTCTGTGCGCAGATTCACACATGCACACTATCTCTCTTAGTACCTTTGATGACATGGAATGCGGTGCGAAATAGCAGCACTCTGTGTAATGGTCACAGACACAGTGAGTCTGCGAACACCTCTATCAGAGGCAAAACCTTGCTAAAATAGCACCATGAAAAGTCCATGCGCTCACATAAATGCACACACAGCCATGACTCACTGTGTTTTCACTTTCTCTTGTATATTGCACACAAAAGGACACAAGGCTAAGAGCATGTAAGAACCATTACATGTAATACATGTACAGTAGCCAAGACAAGCATCTGTGTAGCACCTTTTCGACAACAAGGCAATGCAATGTGTGCAACATAAAAAGACACGCATTAATAGGATTATTGAAACAAAATTAAATAAAGAAGAAAATTAAAAGTTAACTTGGTAAAAATGCAGTGGCGAACAGAAAAGTCCAACGCCCTGATCTAATAAAATGAAGAGCTGGATAAGTATTTGAACAGCAAACACACAGACTGTTAAAGGGATGGTAATCTAATCGTTAAAGCCAAATCAGGCCACCGGTTGAAGAATCCATTGTGGAGCTCTCTCATATCAGTTCAGTATATCCCCATTTATTAGTTATCATTATTAATGTGACTGTTAGAAATAATGTGGCAAAAGCTCTGAGTTCAGCTAATATGCATATCATTCCCTTCTCTTTATCTCCTGCCACGCGTAATCACAGAAGGCCACTGCTGTTCCGTTGGCAGCGATAGCCTAGTGGCCCCTGTATATTGTCTGCAGCTTCCAGCGGATTATAGACCTCTCTGGCACCATGAAACTGTCAGTATTTCCTAATGTGTAGCGCAGTTTGTTTGTGTGTACGTGCGTGAATACGAGCACATTTTAAGAGCCCAGATTTCCCTGATAACACTTTATATATCAGACGGACATAGAAGGTGCCCTTTTCAAATGCAGCTCTCATCGCCTCTCCTGAGGTCTCAGTCTGGTCCTACTGCAGAGAGAGAGTAGGAAAGGAAAGGAGGGAGAGACGCAAGCTAGCAGGACAAGGACATTTAGGATGCTATTTTGTCACGGCAGCCAGTTACATCCAATCCCTCTTTTGTATTAATCTGTTAATCAGTAATGTTATTTTTTTTCTCCCCTTTTCGGATTGTAGTGCGTATAATTGGGCTTAGAAAAGATATTACAGAATAACAAATGAATTATTAAGAATACTTAATTTCCATTTCTTCCCATTATGTTGGATTCCTTTTTGTCTCGCTATTATCGCCCAACATCGTGTTACAAATTTCGCATTTTTAATTTGCATGCCAATTAGCTTATATTGAATACAGCAACCAAGTGAGTTTTGTTAGTGGTCCCGTGTGTGTGTGTGTGTGTATGTTAGGCCTTCATAGTATTAAGTCTATTAGCCTAGTTAGAGGGCTGACCTCCACTAGCTGTTTAGGAAGAACATCTGGGAATTACCATACACACAAATATAGAAAGTAGTTAATGAACACATACACACAAACACGTACTCCTTTAATGCTGAACGGTTTATTGAACAGAAATAAGTGTTGTGAATTGATTGAATAAGTGAATAAATGCAACTTCAATAATTCATTCCACCAGTTAATTCAAACCTTTTATAATTGTGATGTTTGTTTAAACATCAAAACATTTCTACTGGATTTGTATATTGAAGTTATTACCAATATTTGAAAACCGATCATTTCCGTAAGTTATTTGACCAATACTGATACATTTTTTAATTCAGCGCAATACCTTTCCCTTTTCTTGAGTCGGTAGAGTTCATCAGTTTATCACTGCTGTATTACCAGCAGTACCCGTCCTGACTTACTGTTCAACACAGCACTGTTTCCAAGTGTCTGCAATCACTCAAGGAGATGAGTGCAAATTGCTTCATCTCAAACGTGGAGAACAATATTTTGGCGTAGCGGGTTTGTTCTCACAGCCTTCTCTCCAGCAAGTTGATTATCGAAGGTTTCCCTGTAAACTGTAAGCTGAATTACACCCTGTCATGCCGTTGCCTCGAGTCAAAACAAGTTTTATTAAATGTCAAAGAGGGTCACAGCATGTGCTAGAAAACAAATAAATACAGATACTAACATCCATTTTTTTAGATTAATCATGGATAAATGTAATTTAGAATTTCTTGTGTTGGCTTTTTGCTAACCTCACACAAGTGGCCAAGTTTAAAGGTCATGCTGTGGTCAGCCGTACATGCATGTTTTTTTTTAACCCGTACTGCCTGCTGGATCAGAGTGCTGGTTCACAGTAACAGCTTGCACAAACACACGTGCACATGCCAAATTCCCAGTGGTGGCAAACGCTATTAAAGCAGCCTGAGCTGGTCGATAGCAGAAGGCCACCTGCTGTTTCCTGGGGGCCTGGGACTCAGACACTCAGAGAGGGTGTGATAGATGGAACAAGGGAGAAATACAGAAAGAGGAAACGCATGATAGAAAGAGAGGAGGGGAGGGGGGCCCCACAACGGGAGGCTGAGAACAAAGTTAGTCGATACAGCTCCTCTCCTGCTGCTGTGGACCAAGAGACAGACCTCCTCTGGAGCCTGGCTGGTGAGAGAGTCCAGCACCGGATCATGAGGGTCAGACTGTGATGTCGGAGGAGAGAGGATGAGGAGGAGAGGGACAGAGAAAGTGGATTAGATAGGGATATTTGATCATTCCGAATATGGCAGAAACGTGTGCTGCATTGTGCGATTCTCGTTTGCTTAAAGGTTGTTTTACAGGTTTGTAGTTGTAGTTTGCTAAAGAAATGCAAACCCTGTCCTCACTGCAATCATCACTCTCTATCACAAAGTGAATTAAATAGACATAATTACTAGTATTCTATGAGTTAGCGAAGCTTTTTTTTTTTTACTGCAAACTTGACTATTATCACTTCCCATCACAAATTAGAAGAACATGAACATGATCACTTTTGGTCCACCAGGACTAAAAGACGGTCTGATCATATATGGCACATCAGTCTATTGTCATGTTGGTGTGACGATAATGAGCCATGAATAGATTACAATGTGGCAACATGGCACACCTTGATAGAGAGGTGGAAGCAGCTTCAGGCAGGGGCATCACGCCGAGTAACACTGTACCCTGCGTGTCTGTGTCACATTATACACTCATTAGAGAAGAAAGCTAAACATGCCCATGCAGTATCCTGTACTGCATGAAATGCTCTCCACATCCCGGTTGTTGTATTTTTCCTCATCCTTCATTTCATTTCTCTTCCATCCTTTCAATCAATTTTTTTTTCTTTCTTTCCTCCATCCTGTGACTGTCCTCTTTGTTAGATTTGTTTTTCTTTCAGGATTATAGATTGTTTTGCTCCTACAACCCCTATTCATTTCTAAAGGGATTTGTAAAGCAAATGAGGATTCAGGCTTTTGTGGGCCTTGTTCCTCTTTCTCCTTTCTCTCCATCTTTATTTCATTTCTAACCACTACCCTTTGTCATTTTTACCCCACTTCACCCCCAATCCTCAATTTATTCCTCATTCCTTATAGCAGAGTAATCTGTCATCCCTACTCTCTCATTAATCCAGTGATTGGCTGTCCTCTAATTGGATCTCCCGCTCTCTCTCATACACACACACACACACACACACACACACACACACACACACACACACACACACACACACACACACACGTCATCCTATTAGTGGGTTAAATAAATGTTCTGGTATAAAGAGGACAGTCGGATTATAGAATGGGCCGTGATTATGGATGTTAGGGTTGGTGTTTGAGTGACAGGGGCAGGTCAATCCCACTGTTAATATTAGCCGCTGCTGTTCCTCACTACTATGTTACTGTCCTGTTAACACTGGTTCATCCGTCAACCACAATGAGGACATCTGGGGAGAATGAATGAGGCGGTGTCAGTGGAGGCTGGGGGGGATAATTTCACGGTTAGTTCAGTATGTAAATTAAAAGTACAAATCACACACTTACAAAGCGTTCAGTTTTAGTAGGAGCCGTAAACTTATTGTCGAGGGGAAAAACCTTCCAGTTATAGAAGTCAACATTGGAATGGGAAGTTAGCACAAAGATTCAACGAGGTGGGGGATATGCATAGCTTATGTTACCGTTTTAATGTCCACGTTCCTCCCTGTTTATCTTTAACATATACCCCTAAGCCTATTTTTAGCCCTCTGCTCGAAAATGTCATACCCATACTGAAAGGGGCTTATCTCGCTAACTACAAGGTCTATTTGAATAATTTCAATGGGATTATAACACTAACACTTGTGATAGTTTGTTGATATGTGTACATATCAGTGTATATGTTACTGGTAAATGCTGAATGAATATAACACACAGCTCAAATTGAAAATGTTCAGGTTCGCCTGGAAAAGAAAGCACTTTTGTCTTTGAAATAATGCAGCAGTAAGCCTAAAACTCTCCACAACCATAGCACAACATGTCAGCAGTCCTTTTTAAAAGAATTGGCTTTGATAAAGTGAAGCAGGCCAAGTTTATAGAGGTTGGAGTACAGAGAGTTCATGCCAGCTCAAGCCAAAATTCTGAATTTTCTGAATTTTGGAAGCAGGTTTCCAGCTGTTCTATTCTCATTTTATATACTATATAACTATATATTTCACTTGTTTTATCACTAACAGGGTTCAATCTGTCTATTACAGCAGTTTTGCAGTATTTTGAACCATTTTTGACCTCTCAGGGGCCTGGTTTATGGGTTTTATGTGATTTTTTTCGTCGCTCCATGTGTGTGTATTGGCAGTTTTCGAAGCCTATGATTGGTCGATTTGCACATGTGATATGTCTATGAATGCGGAAATGCGTGTAGAACGCAGTGGGCTGGTCAGTCAGGTGATCGACAGACTTTTTAGCCACTAAAACTCCAAAAGAGTTGCGCAACAGACCAAGCGTCGAAATGATTCGCTGAAAAGTAAAAGGAGGACTACCTATGCATAAATGCCTCGATTAACTCTATTTTACTCTCAAACGAAAGAGAGGGACCGGGCGCATACGTAGGGGAAGGATTTATGTGGATTTACAGAGTTTTTCACCCAGCAGACCAGCTCAAGGTATGATGCGTTTCAAATGTTTTGCTCTGTGGTTTCGTCGCGCTTGTGTGTGTTCCACGGTGTAAAGTTTGAATGGTTTGAAGGAGAGAATTATGAAAGATATCTGCGGATTCAGGGTGGAATTGCCATGCTTGCTAAGCTATCGTTCGGCCATGACAGTCTCTTTTTTTGTGATGATATCTGCGTTCGGAGTGCTTAGCTCGCCGAAAAACACGTGGTATTGTGCTGGAACTTGGTAGTTTATATATTACTTTGTGTATAATTGTGTTATGAGTGAGTAAAATTACGTTTTTTGTATTGTTTCTCAGAATCTCGTCCTTAAGTAGGTATATAGCATGTGGGTAAAATTAATTATATTCGGTTCGGAAAAGTGATTTATATGACACTCTTCTTCGCAAAACACTTTCGTGACCCAATTGGGGCGCCCAACCCAAAATACATCTTTTTCTTCTTACCTGTAGTGCTATTTATCAATCTTGATAGTTTTGGTGCGAGTTGCCTAGTTCTTGAGATATTGTATAAATACATTTGAAAAACTCAACAGGACATCTTCCAGAAATCATGACCCAGTTATTCAAGATAATCCACAGACCTTGTTGTGAGCAGTTCCATAAAGTAACTATTTTCTTTCAACCAAAGGTCCAATGTATGTTTTTTTAATTTTGGGATGAACTGTCCCTTTTAACTCGTTTGGTAAAAATTAACCAGAAACATCTATTTATATGAATTGTACAAGTTTACCATGAATTAAATGGTGTGGCCTTCTCTGCTCTGTAATGCAGACAACCATTAGATAACATGACTAACTGTATTTAGTGCATGTTGGAATCTACAATGCCGATACAATGAGTACATTTAATGCGAATTGACATGGCTTCCAGGGCATTTGGGAGCAGTTCAAGTTGTTTTGGTTGCGTCTTAGTCATTCGATCCATCCTCCAATGTTCCCATAGTCATACCAATACCATCCAGCAACATAATAACACATGGACTTATCCTGCCATCGACTGTTCCGTTAGTTAGAGGCTATATCTTATCAAGTATGTTCCCACATGGTTTATAAGTCTTTTTTTTCCCCCAACACATTCCAAGGTTTTTACATTCAGCATATAAACTGTTGCTCGAAAGTGCTGCGACTGCCACACTCATGGCGTTAATTATTTATATTCAGTGTAGCAAATCCAGAGCTGTAAGTGTGAATTATTGAAAATGTGTACTATAGCGGGGTGAGATCGTTCAAAGTCAAATGCTTTTTTTCTCTGTTTTGAACCCCTTCGGGGAAATCCGACAAGCTCATTTGTGGAAGTATGGCGTCGTAGCATCTCATCAAAGATGTTTAATACCAGCATCCTTTAATTTTCTATCAGCGGGGGAACTTTTTACCACGTCCCTTATAGTGTGGCTTCCTCACCCCTCCAGTGTTAGGCTTTGAGTTATGAAGGTGTTCAGATGTGCATATTATGTTGTGTCCCAGTGTAGCTGCAGGCTGCTGTGGTCTAACAAGGCAAGTGAACACAGCTGATGTGTTGCAGTCACATCTGCCTGACACACTTCCAAAAAATAAATTGGGGCAGACAAGGTTGGAGAGAGCTACCTTTTACCTTTTGTCTGAATTGAGTGGTTTTCTCTATTTCCCTGTAGCTAACAGTTGTGAGTCTATAAGCCCCATTATACTATACAACACACAGACACTTTATAAAATGTGTCATTCACATGAGTCATCATCAGCATCTCCTGTCAATGTCTTGCCTGGAAACAGTCCAAACTGTGCACTCTGTCTGAGTAATACAGCCCTTACTTTTACCCAGGCTATGCCCCAGGGCAAGATGAGGCCGCCTGTGCAAAATTAGCTTGTGTAGGTGTGTGTGTGTGTGTGGCTACACTTCAAGCACCTGCCAAATGGAAAGAGAAATGACATTACTGACTAAATGCAAATCATGTTTGTGCACTGAAGGGTCAGACCTAACCCCACATCTTTAAATGCACTTTACCTCGGCATCCGCTATGTCTTCTGCATGGCTCTAGCGCTGATGACTGACAGTAATGGGGCAACATTAGCATGATGAGGGCAAGGTCTGCTGTATGAATTTATTGTAGCTGAGCTTAGCATCTCTGCTGCTTTTTGTTTTGAGTATTTGCTAAGCATAGACATACCAAAGATGACAGATGGTAAAACTATAGCAAAGCATTCCCCATGCAGGAAATTCTAATCTGTAAGCCGTTATTAGTAAACTGCCTGAAGCTTGTTTAACTGCCTTTTTGTGTACGGGGGGGGGGGGCCTTACCCTCTTTGGAATGGAAAGATAAGTGAAAATGATTGATTGTATCCGAGTCGTTTGTCATGCGCTGACAATCCTGACAGCGCAATGGATGGCTTTCTCATTTGACCTCCGAGAACCTCAAATGAAAACAATATTGCGCTTACAGCCACCGGCCCGCTCTGTTAACTGAGTTTATGATATAACACCGTTGGTTGGTGGTTGACGGATTGAGCGGTGCGTCAGCTGTGACGAGGCAGCGGGTCGTTGATGTGTCCCTCGCCTCATTTGACTCCCACGTCAATCTGTCCTCCATCCAACTGGAGAGGAGAGAGGTGGGACATGTGAGGACAAGGAAGCGAGAGAGAGGCTCCAGTAAATGAACGAAGGGATAAACAGGATGACATTCGCTGATAGATAGAGAAGAGAATAAAAGACCCGCCGTGGATATATCTACGGGCACTGAAAGAGCATCTACGCATTGGTGGCAGGCTGATGGAAAAATGGAGGTCCTTCCTGTTCATTGTCATGTACATGAATAATGATTTTACTTCATCATGTTTGATCATTTTGGCTGATTTCGCTTGCAGTCATCTGCGCAACTCTGCGATATTCAATTGGAGACTCTGTCGTGGGCAGCAATTTATCTTTTGACACATGCATACATTGCTTACTTCCAAAATAGCTAAAAATGACTAAATAACATTATATTACATACAGTTAACCACATTATGTTAATTAATGTCTTCCAATAGGCCAATGATAGTGATGCAGTGCCAGCATTGTGCCAAACTAATGAACAAACTCACACCAGGGAAGGAGAAAAAGACGAAGCTAGCCTGGGGGAAGAAGAGGAACGATAAGAGAAGTTCAGTGTGCCCTACAGGCTGAAAGGCAGGATTGGGCTATCACTTTCATTTCTCTCTCTGTTCATTTGGAGTGGTAGAGTTTAGCTGCAGGTGCAATCCCTGTTTAATTACAAGTGGAGGGGGCAGGAAAAGAGTAGGATAAAGAGAGGAATAGGGATGAGGCAGGAGAATTAGTTAATAATAAAAGTCTCCGCAGATTTATTAAATGATCGCTTTCCCACTGCAGGTTGACTCGAAGGCCTCTGGCGTTATGTAAGGAGGAGGGGAGATGGAGAGAATGTGGAAAGAAAAACAAAGTCAGGCTTTATCATCTCCTCAGTGTAATGATGAAGATCTCGAAGTGCAAATTCTGAATACACTTAAAGTGAAGACTCTTCCTCCTGTCTTCCTTTGAAACCCATTTTCCATAGACACACACACACACATATACTGTATATATAATTTGATGCCATTGTGCCTCCACAGTAAATGATCAAGTACGTCTTCATCTCTCTCCCCACACATTAAGGCATCAAGTTCTTCTGTGATCTTGGCCTTTTTTTAAAAGTGTGATTATATTCAGCAGCTCCCGTCTCTCCCCATTGTGAAAGGAGGGAGAGTGCCGGGTGTAATGGATGTCATTTGCTCACCTGAAACAGGAGGGAATTATAAATGCCATGCACCCCATCCTTTGTATTTATCCCTGCTGATATGATAGCCCAGCCATAGAGAAGAGACGGTGAGACGTAATGGTTGCCTCTCTGGCAAAGCCGACGAAGAAGATTGCATGAAATGAATGTGGTATCGAGATGAGAGAGACAAGGGGTGCATTGGGTCGTTTAGCCACCAAATCCCTCCATTTTTTTTTGATAAAAGAGGGGACAAAAGTGTGGCCTGCTTTTGAGTGTGTGTGTGTGTGTGTGTGTGTGTGTGTGTGTGTGTGCCAGATAGAGAACGGAGGCTTTGGAGAGATGATGAATGTATGATCTTACACACCTCAGAGCGTCTGAGTGACAGAGAAAGACAGACAGCCAGGGAGAATGAATGATATCAGGATCCGCGCTCTGGAACAGAGGATTCACATTGGCACCCATTGCTTCTGCTGGGCTCTGAATGTGGAGTGTGTTTGTTTTTGTATGTGTGTGTGTGTGTTTTATCTGTTGAGAAAACCATTTTCCCCACAGGCAGGCATCTGAGGCCATGATAGGCATCAGGAGGTCTCTTCCATTCTCCAAAGTCTAAATCCGTATGTGTGTTTGTTTTTTTTGTATATGTGTGTGTACATGTGGGTGGTGTGTGTGTATCGGCATATCTGCCACCGATGAAGTGTTAAATTATAAAGCGTTCAGATATGGTGGCATTGTTTGCTACAGTTCTGTGTGGGTGCTTAGCTTTTATGGCAGATCACGAGGTGACAAACCACTCGATGCGGTGACATGGCTGCGTAGATTACATAAACACGCGCACAAACACGCGCGCACACACAAAGGGAGATTGCAGTTTCATACACTCTCATGATAAGGGCTTTGGCAGCTGAAATCCCTCCATAGGCTAACACAATGGCCTTTCTCCTTCGTGACTACCCGGTTATTTAGCTGGCAGTGGGCTGAGACTGGTAGAGCTCGGTGGAGAGTGACGGGAGGGAGGGAGGGAATCTATCATGCGAGATGCAACGAGGATCCGTGTTGAGTTTGACGCGCGCACACTTGCACCACTATCGCTCCGATTCCATCTCAAACTCATTCCCTTTATCTGCCTAATGCAAATACGTCTCTACACAGTAGGGAGGGCGAAACATACTGGCCATTTATTTTCCTCCCCAAAGCGCACACACACAGATTCACTTGCATTGTTTTTAATCTGTACTAGCATGCGAGCAGGATTCCTCTTGACTTTGACAAGGAGATACACCCCCTCTGAATTCATTCAGCTGTGTTTGAATCTGTTTCAGTGTGTGTGTGCACATGTCTGCCTGAGTATGCTATTTATAGTGCTTGTAGAGATACACAGTGGAGACTTAAGAGGAGAGAGAATGATGTAGTGGTGTGTTTTTAAAGTATCTCCATCGTGTCAGTGTCTGTCTTCAGTGACAGTATGAATCTTTGTGGTCCACACGCATCTGCGTGCACACATGTTGAAATATGATTTCCACCATGAGTGTGTTTTTTTATTTGAGATAGAGAGAGAGAGAGAGAGCGGGGGGGGGCTGTCAGCCGCCAGAGATGTGCTGTCTGATAGTCTGTGCATCCAACAGAGTGAACCGCCGTCGGTGCCACGCTGTGCTGAAGAGATTCCACCACGCATATAGGCGTTCCTGATCTCTTGTTACGTTCAGTCATGCCCTACATTGGATGGTTTAATTATGGTCCTTTTCATATCCTCAAATATGGAATTTAGTTAGTAAAATGTGCAGCGAGGACATTGCGATAATTGCATCGCTTATATCCAGAGGTATAAAGATCCAAAATAATTGATCTTCGCCACCTATTGGAGGTGGTGCACAAGGTGATTTGAAAGTTACCGTGATTAAATTAGTGCGCCTTATCACTGCCATAGTGACTTTCAGCAAGGAACTAGATTTACATCCTCCCCAGCAAAGCTGCACAGGTGTTGAGTGCATGCTCTGACCTAACAAGTAATATTATTTGCAAGGCTACTGTTGTCCAATTCCATGGAAACAACTGTATTGAGCTTGTATGCAGAAATATGGCCAGTGGCTGTTTAACTGTACAAGACAGTACATAAGTATTGTAATTTGTACACAGTGATAGTATGACCATCTGGTGTCTTCCTGTTTATGTGGCAGAGAAAGGCAAAAATGCTTGTTCACCTTCATCTGAAACGTGTATTTCATGACTTACCTTCCAGTTGGTGTGCAGGCACAGCTTTACCCTCACAAATAACCCAACATCAGTCCCACACTGATGATGTCATCTCTCTTTCCCTGGCTGTCATCGGTGAGCGGCGTGAGTGACAGCGGTCATCCACCAATGACGGCTCATTAATCAAAAGTGCCAGCAACACCTATTGTTGCGTCGCGCTGTTACCGTGGTGACAAGAGCAGGGGGGACGCCTGAGATCTACCTCAGCTTCGCCCTTTGCTCTCGGTCACTCGAGGCCCATGCCAATCAGTGCCAGTCAACGGCAGTTTGAATTGGCAGGGCTATACATCATAACAGATGGTCTGCTCTCCCAAGTGGCCACATTTTCCAAATGGAGCCAAGTGGGGAGAGATGGAAGCTGACAAGCAGTAACATTTTGATGAAAATTAGTGCTTATTATAATGGTAATAATTAATAATACATTTTATTTGTATAGCGCTTTAAAAAGGTACTCAAAGACACTTTACATGGTAAAAACAGAAACAATAGAAGCATTTACAATATAAAGCAAATAGATGACATATCAGTAAGGAACTGCACAAAATACTTTATATTCTCTCTTTACGTATAAGTTTTGTCTCTAGATGGTTCGATGTTGTCTTACTGCAGTCTAATAGACAATTTACAGCTATCTTAAACATTATTAGTAATAATGTTGTGTTTGTCTGAGTCATTCAGGATCCAAACAGTAATGCAGATATGCTTTTTCAGTAAAAGGTGCAACTATCAATGTTCACCTTTCCACCTACGCATGTCTTTGACCGTATCTGATTGCACGAGTTCATGCCTTCTCCGTAGAGGTTGTCTGAAGTATTCTGCTACATTTCGAGTGGATTAGATGCAGCACTTGTAAGGAAGCATAAAGATGGTTTATCAAAATGCTTCAAACTCCCTCTACACTTTTATTTTCCCTCTCTTTTAGAGGTTTTGTATTACCAGTAAGGCATTACTGGTGTACACGGGAAATAATTGAATTATGCTCGTCTAACCTGAGGAGGGTTTCGTAAGTTTGCAAGTAATTGAAAATAGTATTTTGATGTCCCTATTCCATTTATTCATAGTCATAGATTCATCCTTTATTTCTCTGTCACACACACACACACCTGAAGCAAGGATGCAGATATATTCTTATCATATTCAAATTCCTCCCATCACCTGCTTATACCCTGCAGCTTTAAAACTTTTCTATTTCACATGCTCTGTCTGTTTTCTGGTAATTTTTCCTTTTTAATATTGTTATAGCTTAACTTCACTTTGTTCATTCATACAAAAATGTGACCTTTGACTCTACATCCTATTGAATCCTTGTTTGTTTCTCTGCAGCTGTCAAGGGTGCCAGTGGAGGCCTGTGGTCAGTACTCAACCTGCAGTGAATGTCTCGGATCTGGCGATCCCCACTGTGGCTGGTGTGTCCTGCACAACATGTGAGTATTACCTGAGCTGACGCATATATGCGCACACACACACACACCTAAACTTACACGCATCCGTGTTTTCCCTTTCATTCTTCATCCACACAAATGCTGTTTTCTCACTCCCCCATTCATTCACAGAGCCTCACACATATTAACCAGACAGTCTGGGGGGTGCTGTGTTTGGGTTGTTAGCCTCCCCTACCTCCATGACGCCTGGGCCCATGCCCGGCACTCCAGCCCTTGCAGCCCTCGAGCATTCAGGGACTCCTCTAGCCAACCCAGGCCAAGTCTCGGATTGCTTTCCTGGGGCTCGGCCTTGTGCCAGCGGCCCCCTTTAGATCCATTACCAAACCTACCCACTGGCATTGTTTACCAGCCCTGAAACCAGAGCCTGGTGAGAGCACCGACACTGGCGGGCACTGCCAGGGCTCTCATGGGCACCACTCCAAACTTCAGGAGTTGACACAAGGAGAGTGATAGCTTATGTTATTGTGACTGGACTGCGAACCGTTGAATGGGTTTATTTTTGCCTCTTAGATTCAAGCTTTCTGTCTTTCTGTCTTTCACATGCACACATATGCACACACACACCACAGTTGCTGTCAAACCCTCGTCCCTCAAGATTGGCGTGGGAGATAATGCTCGCTGGGGGCAGGGAGATTTCTCACTCCCCTGTAAATTGAAAATTGGTTTCTTGTGTTGGTGCGAGCCCTTGGGTAGTGTGTGTGTGTGTGTGTGTGTGTGTGTGTGTGTGTGTGTGTGAGTGAGAGGGAGACTGAGTACATTTTGCACCTTCATCCTTGCTGCCACAGAGGAGACATGACGAGGGCAGTGAAACATGGTGAAACACAGAAGGAAGATGGACAGAGGAGGGGAGTTACAGATTGACAGAGAAAATAAGAGATGGATGTTGAGAGAGGTAGAGAATAGTTAATCCCGAGGAAGACAAAAAGAAAGGATGGTCATCTTGGATGCAAACTTCTGAGAGAGAAGAGCTGTGAAAGAGGGCTTTAAAATGGTTTTAGTGAGAAAATGAGTTTGTGTGCAGCCGAGTGAAGGAAGGAGAAATGGAGGATGAATGTGTTTGAGGTCTCCAGGGTAGAAAATGCATTAGCAGACAGAGGTAACACTCTCATGGGTTATGGGTCACCAACCATAGGTTAGAGGCAAAGTCACACACACGCACACACAGCCATGAGTGCCTAATGCTTCAGTCCAGATTTTATTATTAACTCTTCTCTTAACACTCTATAATTAACCAAAAATTAATCAACCATTTGGTGTATTCTAGCAGATCATTTAATTTAAAAATACATTATCTCAGATAAAGGAGCAGGATCGATGTAAACAACAAATTTAGGGCTATCAGTGAGCAGCCGCCATGCAGATATTTGCCACTTGGAGCGTGTTTGCAATTTAAATCAAACCTTAAGTGTGTGAAGATGGTCCGCATGTGAGTGCCGGTGTGTTTAAAGTGTATGTGTGTGTTGGTGAGTGTGTGTGTGTGTGTGTGTGTGTGTGTGCACAAATCCATTAACACCCTGGACATCCTCCCAGTCAGAGCAAATGGGTGGCCACAGATTGGCCTGTCACACTTAGCCTGATAGAATCGGCTCTCTTCAGCTCACCCGTCCCTTCAGTCACATACACACAAGGGCGGGCGCGCACACACCTTTTTTTTGTTGGAGAATTAGCGTCACGTCGCCAAAACGAGAATAGTACCCAGACAGAGAGAAAATAACCAAAATGCCACTTTAGTGGGTCTCGGGTGTCGATGTGTTTTGACCATCACAAGGGCAGAAAGGGGGACCACAGGTGTTGTTTTGTGTGTGAGGTTGTGTGTGTGCGTGTGACACACAGCTTTGGCTCTCGTTAACCCTTCTAGCACACGGACGGACAAAAATAAAATGCACAACTCGGTGTGATCGATTGACCACAGGTTTACCTTTCTAAATGTCCCTCCTCCTCGTCGCTATCTATCACCCAAATTGTCAATTCTTGGTGTAACTGAAGCCCTCAGACAGGACACTAGGCTCTTTGCTATAATCGCTGCAGTTTAGCTGCTCTGTGTCATTCTCTGTTTTGTTAACCACAGTTAATAATGGCATCTGAGATTTTTATGTTGTTAGGAAAATATTCCAACTTTTAAGTCTGCTTACTCCTTATTTACTTCCTGTCTTTCACTGTTTTGTTTATATATGGATTTACTGATAATCTTTAAGGCTAGAAGACTGAGGGATAGCAAGCTAATGAAACCAGATTTGAACCAGTTGTACAAGTCACATACGTGCAGATATTAGTGGATACATACATACATACTACACACACAGTCCCATATACAGCAGATAACAGGGCCCCCGAAAGTTATGCTTTGATGCACACACTTTTCACGCACACACACACACACACATATATATATATATATATATATATGTATATATATATATATATATATATATATATATATATCCCCCCATGCCTTCATTATAGTAATAACAGCAATAGTAATAATATTCTTTTTTGTATAACATCTTTCATACAAGAAATGAAGATAGACTTAGAAAACATAAAATAATGACAAAAAGCTTCACCGAAGCTAATTTGAGACTTCTTAAACGTAAACGCTGAAAGTTTAATGACAGTCATATAAGGTCAGTAGTGGTGCAGCACCATTAACTAGCTTGATAGAGTACATTCTGGTAGTCCTGCAAACACTTAAAAAGAAAAATGTCCATACGGCCACATGACTTTCTCTGCTAGTGTCGAACATTAATACTACTGGTCATAATAGTAAAAGTGTTAAGATGTGCTGAAGGATAAAAAAAAGTTGAAGAAAGAAAAGAAGTGCCATCTTGTAAGGTAGATAGTGTGACTGTGACTTAACAATGCATTAAGTGTGTCCTTGGTGAGGAGGTCTGACCCAAAGTCCTTCTCTCCAGGCACCTCAGCCATAGCAAATGCAGCAATATCCAGTTTGAGCTGAACTATTCGATATTCAGAGGACAGAAATATGAATCATTTGTCCCTCAGTGTCATCTCACCTCCACTTGAGTATCTTATAACATTTTCATTTATATTGCTCCAAGAAGTGACATATCATTGACACAAACCACTGAAAGCAGAAGTATTAAAACAAACAATGTAACTGCTTTGTCAATCACTCACTAAATGTCTGCTGGATTGCTGGACAGTAAAGGTTTTATTCATTTTATGGACATTAGAGCCTCTAAAAGTGGAAACCATTGAATAACAGAAAAACAACAGGGACTTGCACAGCTTCCAAAAATCTGCTATCTACTCATTTGCTGAGTGGATTTTGAACATTTCTTCTTTTTCTTTTAACTATAATAAAGCTTAATAATGCATAAAATCCTCTCATGCTTGCCTCCGGCTCTGTGATCGTCCAGGAGTCTTGCTCAGTTATAGCTCGGATTGATTAACCTGACATCACAGAATGTAGCCGAAGGGAAAACTAAATGAATGTCCATGAGTGAATGACAGCATTTTGATGCTGGAAGCCCACAGGGTCAGTCTGCAGTGCTGTAGAGAAAAAGGACAACGCAGATGGATTTTTTCTTTTTGCGAATTATAATGTAGTATATTTTTGTTGATATTCAGGACAATGCTGTCTTGTGAAAAGCACTTTCCTGGCATGGCCAAGGTTAGAGATATTTCGACAAAGAGTACAAATGTGAAAACAGGCAACTCTGCCTGTATGCCTGCAGACCAAAGGCTTAAACAATGCATCTTTAATAACGTATAGCAAAGAGGCCCAAACACAAGGAACTCTTAGAATTCACTCACACTCTCCCACACTTATTTGTGCTGGTGGGAGGGGTGCTGAGTGGAAGGATAGCATGCAGTTCATCTTCAAAGTGTTCTTCCAGATAGTTTGTTGTTCCCAATCAACCTTGAAATCACCTCACTCTCTCTCTCACACACACACACACACACACACACACACACACACACACTCTCTCTGTCTCTCTTCCGCTATCAGCATTGCCTTTATTTACTCTATAGATCGGTGAGAGGAGCTGTTAGAGAGAACACCAGGGGAAGAGGAGAAAGGCAATCAATAGTACAGGGGAGGAAATCAACAGGAGTGGATAGTGCACCTGTGTGTGTGTGTGTGTGTGTGTGTGTGTGTGTGCGTGTGTGTCTCTGATAGCAGCCATTGTCCTTGACAAACACTGACTATTCATTTAGAAAGGCAAATGTCTTCGTTTATAGACGTATGCTAGTATTCATCCGATAAACTGTCTTATCGTTTATGCCCCCTATACATTTATTTTGAGCCCACAATGTAACTTTGCATCAGTTCTCGCCGCTGTTCGAGTAAACCTGAAGCCTCGCCTGTCAACCAAACTGTCGTGGCCCATCAGACTTGCTCTCTTTTCTGCTGAGATGCACGACTTATGCTAATGCCTTTCAAGCTTGGCAGGTGAAAGCAAAGTTTTCACTCATATATAGACACCCCCCCCCACCCCCCATTTCATCATTCCCCTTCTATCAGATATTTCACTACTGCCATTGGATGTCCCTGTCAACCACAGGAGAGTTTTATATAAAAACATACATGCGTATGTTATGCATGTGCATTATTTATTCTGTTCTCAAGTATCGATACAAAATGTATGGATACAAGAAAAAAATTGTACTCTGCATATTCCATTATAGCATCCTACTTGTGAGATATATCAGACTTAGTAAGCATCACAGAACATTATGATAAATACACCTTTAAGTCAATATTCTATTGACAAAAGTTGTTGTTCCATTCAGCAAAATACCGACATTTTAGTCTTCCTGTTTTTTTTGTTTGTTTTTCATAGTATGACACTAGTGTGATGTGGCATATTCCCTTTTTCCTGTGTGTTTTCCATCCACACTTCAACCCCTCCAAGTGAGGAAGGGGCACTTCTTCAATGGGCCAATATATGCCAGAAATGTTACAGCTATGTTTCTGATATGTCACCTCCCCTAATGCCAGTCTGTCAGCTGTCAGTTGTGTGAGTAGTTAACTAAGCCGTCAACGCGCCCTGCCGTGCGTGACAGCCAGACAGATTGGAAACCATATTTGGAGAAGTAGCATTGTCAAAAGGAAAGTCGTCGTATTGGGCACGGATGTTGAGAATATCTCACATTACTCTGTGATATCGGTGTCAATCTGGAACAAGTGGTGCTAATGTCGCGATATCGTCACATTAATAATGGGTTTGACGTATCTCAATCTCTGCTTTTGGCTGCGATAGGGGTTATAATCACAGAGTGCTGACACCGTTTCCTCTTTCACACTTTTTTCATTTTCTTTTTTTCCTCCCACCCTCTTCTTTTCATCACATATATGTGTTGATATAACATCAGTTCCAATATGTGTTTTGGTGCATTGTGCCCTATTGCACATTTCTGCCCGCGCATGTGTGTGTGCACACGTGCGATCTGTGTGTGTCAGATCCCAGTTTATGTGTATTCAGACGCATGTGTGCCAATAAACAGCATGACTGTCCTCCTCCTCCTTGCTGCGTTGCTCTCTTCCTCCAAACACTCATAAACATCGATCCCTCCTTCCTGAAGTGGAATGGGGACTGTAAAGTCATCCGTGCCACTGACCACAAGCAAATGCCTTTTCCCAGTTCGTTAGATAAGGTCTGTCTATACAATCAGTAATAAACTTCCAGAGGTAAACTGTGATATACTGAGTGTTTATAAATCAGTGGACCCAGACAACCGCTGCACACTGAAAAATGCTATGAGTTTGAGTGTACCATGTGGGTTATCAAAATGAACAGAGAAGATCAAAATAGAAACGTTTTCATGAACTTGTATTCCGGACTCACACAATCAAGTATTCCGGACTCACACAATCAAGTCTTGATAATCGGTAGTCTCACACATGTACGCGCTCATTAGGACGAGACAAAAAACAGTTCAAGAAGTCTTAAGTAAACACGCAAAATGGCTGGTTAAACTTGCAAGTCATGCTGCAAAGCTTCGTGTCTTCTAAACCCTTTGTTTTCCCAAGACATCTTCGGTGCTGTCAAACAAATAACCTTTTCAGAGAAGAGAGAGGGAGAAAAGCTAATTGGCAGATCCACTGTATGTTTTCTGTCTCTCTTTCTCTCGCGCTCTCTCTTGCTCTCATATTAATTCTGCATGTCATCCGTTTCCTCAGTGTGCTCATGTGGTATGCCACACTAATGCTAATTGAGCTGCAGCGCCTCAATTAGCATGCTACCAAGGACTCGTGTTTGGTCGTGGCGACCACTAGGCTCTCCCTGGAGATAGCGGTTAGTGGCCGTGAAACACATTACTGGCATAGAAAGGAATTGTTTACACCAAAAGAAAGTTTTCCCTCTAATGTTAGAGTGAGATCTAGCATTAGGGCAGCTCTTTTCAGTAAAAACATTGGCTGTGAGCTCATATCGAAGGCCAATTTAGAAATAATGGAAATGTCACCCACTTACCATTACAATTAGCTCATTGTCGAAAGAAACAGCAATGGGAAAAGCTCCACATATCCAAAATAATATCTAAAGGTTAATTTATTTACTTGCTTAACTTATTTTAAAATGACATGCAAATATGACAATACACTGCCCAGCCCAATATTCCCAAGTACATGAACTGGATTTGCTAAAAAATGACTTGGTCAACTCTGGAAGTTTAATTTATTCAAAGTTGTTTCTTTGATCTTGAGATCCTTGCATCCATGGCATGGCACTTGCTCTGATGCCTGTGCCCGGGGGAGGATGGCCATCCCCTGAGTATGGGTGACTGGTCCCCCCCCCCCCTTCCCCCTTTACCTCCAGCCTCCACCTCTTGCTGCATGCTAAGGGAGGTTGAGGGAAGGGAACAAGGCCAAGATGTGACAGGGGCATCAGGACGGAACAGTGGGTTGCACCTCCCAACTGTCACCATCATTGTGTGAAGAAACACACACACACACACCGATCTACCTAGCCCCAACACACATGCTCAAGTACATACACAACTGCTGCACGCCCACCTTTAAGTCCGGACCATTGCTCACTGTCACCTATTGTCACCCGACCACACGCAGGGAAACACAGACACTGGAAAATGGACATGCACACTCACAGTGGGGAAGGTGTCTTGCTTCTCTCCGGCAGAGCATGAAACAGACACAGGTACTGACGTGAGACAGAGAGGATGAATGAGAGATGGCTTGACAGTCAAAGGAAGTGAAGATATATGGAGATGTATTCCATTCGATGAGGGGGAGGGGGGGGGGGGGGGGGGGGGGGGGGTGGTGAGTGGGACAATTGAGAAAGGGAGGTTACATAAATTCACAGGAGAGAGCGGGGATGAGAAATCTTCCAGTGAAGAGCATAAATTAAACCCTCGGAACAGGTACTCTACTTGAAGATATGAGAGTAAACACACACACACACACACACACACGCATTGGGTTCACCCTGACTATGACAGAGAGCACCACTGGGAGCGAGTACTCGTGCAGGTCACCTCACATGTCCCATCGCATAGCTGGTGCTATGGCAACAGCGGCACAGTAAGAATGTAATCACCGTGTTATATCTACAGTAATCCCCGCCGATCGTTCAATATGAATATCAGATATGCCAAGACAATATAATGTCGTTTTGAATCCATTGTTATAAATGTACTCGTGGAACATAGTGTTCAGCACTTGCAAAAGCTTGTAAATGTAAATTCAAAAATATTTGAGTTTGTGTTAAGTGTCTCAGCTAGAGAAGGCACCGTCTAGTGCTGATGCAAATGCATTCTTTCATGTTTCTAGTTGCATGTTCGGAACATGCATTGAATGAGAGTCTCGTCAGTACCAGGCCTTATAAACACTATACTTGAAAGATCTCAAAGTGCCGTGTTCTCCACCATGGGAAGATGGTGCGGTAAGAATAACAAACTGCCTCTTGCTGTGAGTAAACACACCTTAACGCCACAAGCTGCATATTGATTGCCCGGATCGATAGCATAATATGCTGCCGTCGACAGCTGCACACATTCAAGATCATAACACAATATATGGAAGATAAAAGCCAAGTCCACTCTTGAGACGTCCATTGAAAAGCAGCCCTCCAGTGCCCTGCACCGTCTCCCTCAGGAGCAGCTATGAAAACATCATCAAGCAGGTGGTTTTAATTCACAAATATCTCTGGAAACGCTGCAGAATCCAGTGCAATGATGAGCTATTGTTTACGCTTGTGACTTTCTCTGCTTTTGTTTTATGAATGCGAGGTCAGATTGTGTCTTGATGTAATAATAAATGCACAGGAATGTATGAGCTGTTTGGAGACGTTCCAATATTAGCGGTTACATCCTGCATTCTGCGTTCACATGCAGAACCTGTAAGCAGCGGGACAAGATTTTGGTATTGGAAGCATTCTGGTTTCCGTTTATTGTCCAAGTAGTACTGACCAACCGCGTTCGAGTAAACAGTCGAAATGTGGAAAGCCTTTCCCCCCCAGAGGCTTATCCGTCGTCAGATAGGACTGAGATTGCTCTTAACATCCAAGCTATCACATTTGCTCAATTGTGTCATCTTTAAATACAAAGAATGAGCAATAGAACGCCTATTTCTTTCAAAGTAAATAAGTGTTTATATGTAATTAAGTAATAGCGTACTTAGCTGGATGATTAAAAAACTGTAATGACAGTAATGCCCTTTCTGCCCTCTTTTGTGTCAATAAAAATACTCCCTATTTGTCTAATTTGTGTTTTCAGAAAAAAAGATTTAACAAAACAAAATTCATCAATAATTTAGGAAAATCATTTATAAAGCTAATTTTGTAAATCGCAACACTCTTTAACCTTCATGTCACACACACACACACACACACACACACACCAACATACCTCTGAGCCAAACAAATACAGTTGTTTAATAGAGAACCTGGCCTAATGGCACCTTCAGGGGAAGCAGTGGCATCACATCTGCTCAATAAACAGCCTAATATGTCTGCAACACCACCCCACTGTCAGATAGCTCTGCCGGGTGATTGCTTGTTTGTGTGCGTGGGTGTAGGTGTGTGAGCGTGAGAGAAAGATGGAAGGAAGTTGGTGGGACTGCTTCTGACAGCTGCTAAAATTGTGTGTTGGGGTTGTGAGGCACCAAAATCCATGGCAGAGAGAAACGGCTGTTACTGGTTTGCCCACACGGCCAGATTGAATCTGCCTATCATCCTCTATTCTGATGTGTGTGTGTGTGTGTGAGACAGTAATACAGGATTTATGGAGGTTGTTGGAAATAATATGTGCTTATAGCCCTCATTTTATTCAAATGTTTATGGAACATTGATTGACGAGATCAGGCTCTCTCACTGTGTATATATATATATATATATATATATATATATATACTTGTGTGTGTGTGTGAGAGAACATAATTTTATCCCATATAGCTTTATACCTGCAAACTCTCAGCAGCGGTGTAATTTTCCGCTCAGCCGGTGTTCTTGCATTGGTACTACGTAAAGGGGACGGCTCAGAGATTTCTACTTGGAGGCAGCCACTTTGCAATTTCTATGTTTTTAGGTATGGGCTTATGAGAGACGCACATGTGGTGTGTTTTCATTTATGTGTGTGTGTGTGTGTGTGTGTGTGTGTGTGTGTGTGTGTGTGTGTGTGTGTGTGTGTGTGTGTGTGTTAATTTGTGTGCGTTTGCAATGCGAGTAACAGGGTCATGGCCAGTGGGCCAGGTAATGATTCTTCCCCCACCGGCCTCTCCAATGCGGATTTCTGCTCCGTGGGTCACCTCTCTTAATGATAGCACAAGGAGGCACACTGACTGTTCAGCTGTGTTCATGTCTGGCTATGGTCACATGTGCTGTAGGAGTGAGAAATGAAGCCAGACTTGATGTCGATGTGTGTGTGAGTTGACTGGATCTCTGGCAGAGTAACGTACAGCCTCAGGCTATTAGTATGTATAGGTTTCCATATAGTGTCTGGTGATGCATGGGTAGTATGGTAATTGGGTTTCAGTTGTACTACAGAGTGCCTATTTGTTGTGCATTGATTTACCACAAACAGCACTGTAGAGGCAGAAACCCATGTGTACTATAATACAAATACTTTTAAAAAAAAGTCTTGTAATATCACTGCAGGAAGGTTTAATTTAATCAGTTTGTGTACGAGAATATGCAACCATGTATGACATTTTAGTGTATATATACATGAATATACTCACCCTGTGTGTGTATGTGTGTGTGTGTGTATTTTCACCTGTTTGTTTCCTCCAGTGACATGGGCACTTGATAGAGCTGAGAATTGCCGGACTTTGGCTTACGGAGAATTTAATAGCTTTCATTTCCCAGCCTGTTTGACCTTCTCTGTGCCTCACATTAGATATGCATTACTCCCGAAGTCTCACATGGCCAGATACATCTGCACCCTCTCTTTAGTATATTCTTTCTCTCCACGCTCCCCTGAGCCCTGCAACCTGCGCCCCACTGATACTGGACTAGTTTCAACTACAAGGGATCAAGCCTGGGATTTTACCTTCAAAATAGCAAAGAACACCGTCGGTGTTTGACACGGACTTTGTGTTCATTTTTTATTACATGACATTTTGTTTGTATTGAGCGGTGAACTTCATCGCTCTTTCTAAAGTTTCTCCTTTCGTATTTTGAATTAAAAATGTTCACTTTGTACGTTTTATTTAGTCATTTATCATTTGCACATTTCATACCCAAACTATGAATCAAAGAATGAATGGTTGTCAGTGATCATATGCATGTTACAGATCTTGCTTGTTTGTTTTCATCACTTGCTGGTGATTATCGATATCGTTCAGTCTGTGTGCACAAGCTGCACAGAATAATAGGATCATCCTGTATTGCAGTCAATGAAATCATCTCAAGAGCTGTATGATAAATGTTGTGCGATAATATATATTATCCACCAGACCAGCTAGGTTTGAATGCCTGCGACAGCCTCATCGGCAGTGATTGCAGTGGCTAAAAGTCCTTCTGTGCCCAGTCCTCGGTCTCACTCTTAATTGTGTCACCTTATCAAAGGCCTGGGAGAAACAAGAGTACAGATTAGTTTCCATTCAGGGCCAATCTAATCCATTCAGCTCCCTCTCTCATAATGTGTCATTGCCAGTCACTCAAACGGCTCGGCACAGCAGCGGTGTTTACTAAACCAAATGAATAGATGTTGGACATCTAATTCTCCACGAAAAAAAAAAGATTGCCCCAGTCGGGCTTTTTGTGACTGTTATTTGAAATCTAAATCTCTTTGATTTCTAGGGTCCTCTAAATAGTCTATTCATTGATGTTTACAAAGGGCGGGATTGTTTCATATTGGTACAAATGATGCAATCTTTTTTTTCTTTCAAGGTCTGTCTGGATAGTAATTGAAAACAATTATCCAGTGCTTTGCTCTGATAATACCCAGCTCTTACATCAGCTAAACCATGGATGGCATTATCTTCAATATCCTTCCACTGAAGCTCCAAATCAGCCGGAGCAGCTAACATAAATTCCCCTTCACAGGGGTGTGGACATTTCGATTAATCCAAATCAATATCTGTACATGGCTTACACATGGTGAGCGATTCAGTCGGGATGCAGGAGCACTTCTTAAAGTAAAACGCTCGGTACGTATTTGTTTCTGGTGTATACAGCAGAATGAACATACACTTGGCGGGTGTGTCAGAAGAAGGAATCAAACTAGTGTCAAAGAGTTGCATTGGTATATTTATATTTTATATTTAGATGATGAAATAAAACCAGAAAGTCCAGTTGGAGGCTTCTCAAATACCTTAAACACCAAACTATAATCCTTTGAGACAAATGTTGTTATTGTATAACAGTGTGTTGTCGGATAGCGTTGCATTAAGCTTCAGAAAAAGTAGTCTTTTTTTCCCCCCACTGGAATGCCCTTTGTTTTGTAAGTTTAGCCCACTCTGCACTGCGCCATTGCAGCGTGATCTCATTGAATTGAATGAGAGAACCGTGCGTGTTCTGCAGCGGTGTCCGTCGTCTGATCCTTATGGAAACAGAGACATGCACAGAGAAGAAAAGGCCTCCTACTTCCAGCTGAGTCACAGTGTCTGTATGGTCCGTGTCTGGGATGTGGAAGTTAATAAATCAACCTGTTGGCTGTTTCATCCTACCCAGCATGCCTGTGACCTTCTGACTCTCTGAGAAGGAGATGAAACTTACAGTCCCTGCAGGGCTAAATGACATCTTCATAGATAAACAGAGGCCACCCAGGTACTGGCAATACATTTCACTGGCTTGCAATACCACCTCTAGCTATATGACATTTGAAATTGAGCCTGTTAAGGAAAGTAAAATGTGTACATTAAAAGCTGGAAATCTATATGAAGTCATTATTTAGCAGATAATGGTACGAGATATTGGTTCCATAAACACAGGGCATGATGGACCTGCCCCCACCCACTGAAACGTTGTCGTCTAATGGTGCAAAATGCTAGAAATATCAAATATGATATTGTTTTTTGTGTAATACACTTAAAGATTCAATCTTAAATAAAGTACAATATGAGATCCCTTGTTTTTACATGTAGATTAATTTGGTTTCGATGTGTAATCTGGGATGATACAGCTGAAGAGCTGAACACAGACACACACACACGCTCCAGTGAATAAGGAAGCAGTGATTCCAGAAGGGGTTGCAATTACTGGTCTTTTCTTTTGGATTGATGGTCTTTGTTGAAGTTGAATTTTCATGTCCGCTTCACATTTGCATAACAAGCTAAACAAATTGTCCCCCGTCCACTTTTTAGAGCAGATTGATACACCCTCTCTAATGATTATGTATTAACAGGCCCCAGTCCAGATATGCCAGGTCTAATTGTTGCACTCATCATCTCACGCTGCCTCATTATTTCTAGTTGGCTTGTAACTGTATTGCAGATGATAAAACTTGTGGGCTGCAAAATTTCACCAGAGTAATTATGTCTCATAGACACTGTACATGGACACACACACACGCACTACCCTAAAATTTCTCCTCGTCTTTTTGCCATGACATTTGAGTTATTTCTCCACCAAAACAAGACAGACTTCCACTGTCTAGCAACACGCACAAAGAGAAACCTCAATATAGTAATAGTCACAACAACGAAAACGCAGACAGCGTCCTGCTTAGCATCTGTCTGCAGCTTTACTATCCATCGGTGTGAACAACAGACCTCTGGGTATGAAAGGAAGCAAACTTGTATATTTGTAGGTGAAAGTGTGCATTGTGTGGGTTTTGTTTGCCTGCGGGTACGTATATCATGTGGTCTTCTTAAATCAGTGCTAGAAAAGGAGGAACAGACAGGAGTGATAGAGAAGCACAAAGGAACCCGAAGCGATTAAACCCCTACTCATACCGGCTTAGCAGTGAAAGCTTCACAGAAAGCCAACAATGGTTGCCTTCCTTTAAATCTTTCTTGCTTTATTCCCCCTCTCTCTCTCTCTCTCTCTCTCTCTCTCTCTCTCTCTCTCTCTCTCTCTCTCTCTCTCTCTCTCTCTCTCTCTCTCTCTCTCTCTCTCTCTCTCTCTCTCTCTCTCTCTCTCTCTCTCCTGCACTATTTACCCCTCCTCCTGTTCTCTCCCTCTCTCAAACAGATTATTTCCTTTCTTTTTCTTTATGTCTGTCTTCTTTGCGGCACGTTAGGCCGCTTAGCTTTACAATACTCATGTCAGGTCAACCCCCACCCCCCTCCCTCCCTCAATGTGTCCAACTCTGGATTAGAAGCGTCTTGCTGCATAAGGTATTACTGTGTCTCAGACATCAGCCACCTCGAAGGTCTTTCTTTCATTTACTACGACCTTTGTTCTTTCTTTTCATTCTTTTGTTTCTCTAAAGGAGTTTTAGGACACTCTGTGGTGTTTCCAGGTTGTTAATGCACAGAAAGTTCTTGTCTAAACCAATAGGGGATTACACTTTATGAGGGGATTAGATGAGAACAAGAGTGTGAGGGTTTGTGGGAAGAGAAGCAGAGACGGTTGAGGTTATATCACATTTCGGGCCGGTTGACTTCTCACCGAATGTCTCACTGGACGTACATTTTATAAACGACTCCGGGCTTCATCAGTGTTTTGTCTTTCACTTCCGCTGTAATAATGCATTTAAAAACTTTCTAAAGTGTTTGCAGTTCTCATACCCACCTCACTTACAAATCCATTTAGTTCAAACTACAGGGAATTACCCTGCTATAAGTCGAGGGATACTGTTTGGAACAGGAGCCAGTAAATTCCTTTTAACAACACAAAGGGTCCGGTCCTCCCAACTGCCCAAACCACTGTTGGACTGGATTAGACCACCTGGTTTGGTATTAAGAGGTGGAGGAATCCATCCCTGCCCCCCCCCCCCCCCCCCCCCCCCGCCAACATCCACATCTCCACCTGCACTTGGCATTGCCCATGAATGCCAGTCATTAAGACGGCATTACAAAGACGAGGCCTACCTCTTTCCCAACGGAGCGGCTCCACTTCCACATATAGAGCAACCATTGTTTTAAATGCCGCTGCTCCCGCCCCTCGGAGACCGGGTCTCTCCATTCACCGGCCACTGTAGCCCAGCACACTGCCAGAGAGGAAATATGATAAATGTGTCTTAACTCCGTCTGTCAGGGAGCGGCGGGACATTCTCTTTTTCCCCAGGTGCCAACAGGTGTAAAGGAGTAAGACCTGGTCAGGTTACGAAGTCAATGCATGTGTATGTGTGTGTGTGTGTTTGTGCATTTTTCATTCTTGAATAACACTCTCGCTCTTGTGTTTTTTTTTTCTCCAGGTGCACCAGAAAGGAGAAATGCGAGCGCTCATCAGAGCCCCGTCGCTTTGCATCAGACATCAAGCAGTGTGTGCGTCTCAGTGTCCACCCAAACAACATCTCAGTGTCCCAGTTTAGTGTCACGGTAAGTGGATAGAAACGCACTACCTCCTCATCTACACTGAAAGAGAATCAATGACTTGTTCTCCAAAGGCTGCGCACAGCGTTTTGCCACGTCATACATTTCCTCTCCTGCAATATTCTTTACTCTTTAATAAATTACACTCTCAGAGCCCATTTCCTTCAAAGTGTAATAGGTAATAGTTGTCATTACCTTATTGTATTATTGTGATGCTTCGTTCTTGTGCCGTGTGAAGGCTAGAATGTTTTTCAATTAGAGGAGATTTAATATATTTTCCTTTCAATAAGGAACAAACACTTCAGCGAGCATTTATTTTAGTGGAGCCATATTGCAGTAAACGGTGAGGCTAGCTCAATGTGTTGCTAGTGAGAAAATCTTGTCTGGCAGATTGACAATATCACACACTCAAGCATAATTTGCAATGCGATGTAATTATGCTCTAGATACTGATTAGTAGGCCGCGTTAACTCTTTAATCCTGCTTTACATCGTTTTACTGCCTGCCAACATGGGTCCTTCAAATCCCGACCTCACAACTAACGGTCCCGTCCAGTGAAATACTCTCCCAAAGAATTTAACTCAGCTGTGTCTATTGTGATTGTTGGCAACTAAATGTTAACAGTTTTCCCCCCAGACATTTCATTTTAACACAGCTGCCTGATTTAAGGGTCTTTATTGTTTTAGTTTGCTTTGCTGAAGTGTATTGATTAGTGTGCACGGAGCTGTGATGCACTGGAACAAAATATGTCTCAGCAGAGAAATACAAACATTTGTTAGGTGGTTATTTTTCCATAGTTTTGCAACTCCTCCTTTCAGCGGCTTCTGTGTCTGTCCACGCTTATCTGTTCGGAGAGAAGGTGATATATGTCATTTTCACTGATATGGTATACAGATTCTATACTTCTTTTTTTTTTTAGCTGATTAAGCTTGTGTTGCATTTTAGGGAAATAAATTACACAAAGACCCGTGGGAGTTTCCGTGGAATGTTATGAAAATCCCTGTGACCTAAGTGATGTCCCATTTCAATTCCCATTTCCTGTATGGCTTTGAATCTCAAAGACTTAAGTGCATAAATATCCAATATGATTTTCTAAGGTCAAGCCTGAATAACTATTCTCCCCCCCGTGTTGCTCCGAGGGTCACATGAGAGGTGCTGATTTTCTGAGGTACACCTCTGCATCGCGCTAATGCTATTCATGGGGTGTGTCTGTGTGTGTCTGTGTGTGTGTGATGTTGCTCAAGCCTGATCCTTTAGAGAGTGTTTAACCTTTTCCCAGCGAGCAGGCTTTACCCAACGGCTGTGCAACATATCTCCCATCCAACTGATTGCAGGGCAGAGGCTTCTGCTAGACAGACAGGGGCTCCTCCTTGACCTTTGTGTTATTTAATATTTGTTGGGAAGATAAGCCAAGGCAGGTCTCGAATGAAACAGAGACACTCCACTGCTGAAATCACAACCAATTACCACATTTTCTTTCACAATTAATACAAACATTTAACCAGAAATAAGAAATGCCACTGTAATGCTGTCATGATTCTATTTGTGTTTAGTGAGACAGTATAGCTATTATATAAGACTTTAAATGAATAGATAAGTTTAAAACAAGACAGAAGTGTCTTCTGTTATAGCATGACAGAAGACACTTTTCACAAACAAAGATAATTAAATGGCTGTAAATCATCAAAGTCATTAATCAACTCGCATACGGTTTGATTTTAGACTTTATATTAAAGAATGTGTAACTGATTCAGGGGGTACTTGGTAATGTAAGTAGATAAGTTCAATAATGTTCGTCTCTACAGTCTGTTTCCTACACTAAAGAATAAAATACTGAACAGTGTGTGTAAGTATGGAGGATCTTAAAATGAATAGGTTATTTTCATATTTATGCAGCCCTGCTGTGCCTAGACTTGGCCATGACCACTCTACATGTAATTGAGGAAACTCAAGGTCTGGCTGTATTCCCTCCTTAAAAGGAAAAAAAATGATTTAAAGCCAGAGCAGAAGTAGAAGGTGAGAGGGAGAGTAAGCAGCAAGTGAGATAGAGGATGTGTAAGAGATGGAAGCCCGGTCGTGCACTGTCCGTCTTATGTGGGAAGCTGTGTATCTGTTCACACCCACGCCACCTTCTTTTCATTAAGCAGCAATATAAAAACAGCGCAGGTCAGCCCTTCTCTGCCGCTGAGGCAGCTTTCAGCCTCACATCACAAGTGTACTATGGACTTGCCTCAAATCAATGCCCAGAGCAAGGCCCGCTGCAGACACGCTTTCCCATCATTATGTATATTCTGGTCTTGACCCCACTCCACCTGGCTCCACGACCCTCTTTTTTTTTTTCCTTCTTATTCAAGGACGGGTTGTTTTTTTTCTTTTTACCTCCTGCTCCACCTGATGCAAATTTCTGCTGAGGTGCAGAGAGAGCTGACGCAGCATTTTTTCAAATGAAGAGGAAAGATTTGCATTCTCTAAGTCACAGAGAGTCCACTTTTACCTGCATGTCCAGGTGCCTATATATGCTGACCTCAGTCTTCCTGCTATTTCTGTCCTCTTCTCTAGATTCTCCTCTCATCTCCTCAACCATCCACTTAACTTTCTGCTTTTATTCTGCATTATGGGGGGGGGGGGGGGGGCTAGGAAGGTAGTAGTGCTTTTGGCCATCAGATATGGGTTTTTAAGATGACACTGATTCTAGTTTTAAGTTAATCTATATCTTACTGCGTCAGAGTGTTTTCTTATTTTGATGTCTGGGCAGGATGCATCTGATGGCTGTTCATACATTAACTTCCCATTCAAGGGTCTCCCTGCGGATGGATCATTACCCTGTGCAGAACTTGCAGCTGTGCGTCTCCTCAGCAGGATATAGTCATGTTTGAAGTGCACATTGGGCTCCAAAACTGGTGCGGGAATCTCAGCAATGTAATCACAGTTGGGGGACAAATCTAACTTGTTCATCTCACTTGGTCTCGCTTCATCAATTCATCAATATGAAAATGATGATTGATTTTCACTGTGTGCCGTTACCAATGTGAAGTCATTGAAATGTAACTGAATCCTCCCTGCAGTACATGCTGTTTTCTCCTGATATGGTTTACCATAATATTAGAGCTGCTAATCACTGTCATGAGATTATATCTAATTTCTTATTACAGCCCAGGCAATTGCTGTAAAGAGAATATTTACCACAATATTGCAGAGAATACTGACGCTGTTCTGTCTTCCCCTTGCTACAGCTGGTGTTGGAGGCCCATAATGTCCCAGAACTTTCTGCGGGTGTCAACTGCACCTTTGAGGATCTGGCCGAGATGAATGGCTTGGTGGAGGGAAACCGGATCAAGTGCTTCTCCCCCGCTGAGAAAGAGATGCCACGGATTATCGTTGACAAAGGTAAGAGTGGAACTACTGTCACCTTTTCTTTTGGCCAGAAAGCAACAAAACTCAGGAGATCAGGAAATATATACGATACCATACTAGCCAGAGGATGATTCTACACTGTTGGCATTAGATTTGATGTTTGCATCATGAACACTTTTTACGGTGTACGTGACATCAACATCTCTGATAATGTAGAGGAAGCCTGCTGATAACCTGTCAAAATGTCATTATTTATATTATTAAAAAAGATATCTTGGAAATATACATTAGTGCACCTGTTGAATACCAACAGACATCTCTGTCAGGGAAGCACACATTGATCTGGATGTTTTCCCTTCAGTCAGAAGCATGCGAGTCCTAGGGCTAAGAGTGTTCTTTGAATTTTTGTTTTCCTGTTGCCATCAGTAACTCAGTGGGCCTTGGAGCTCTGCCCTAGGACATGTTTAGTAATTGAATGAACATTAGGTATTAGGCTGCTGTGGGATCTATTCTCTACCCTCACTCAAAGTGGATATGCTCCAGAGGGAGTGATGGGAGTTAACCTCACTGTAAAAGGGAGAATATCAAGCTGCACAACTAAGTGTTTTTTGCAACAGTATTTTGGCTAATTTAGTGCCTGGAGATTTCACAGTCCCCGCAGACAATGCCACTGTTTCCATTCCTTTCAAGAGGCAAAACATTTCTGAATATTCATTCCACAAGCACAGAAGGGAAAATATATATATATTCTCTTTCTAATTCCCCTGCTCTTCACCTCCCCTTCCTGTGGTCGGCTAAGCCTGGTCTAATTGAACACGGCCCCCCCGTCTGGGACGGCCTGTCCCCGGGCAGGCAATCCTTCATCAGCAACCCTCAATGTGTCCTCATGTTGAAATAATGAAGATGCCATTTCCTTCCATACTTCCACAAATGGACAAAATGAATAATGAAAAAGATGGTGATCCATCAATAATGCTCAATATTTACATACAAAGGAATGCTCACTAATGGGCTTTTTTCGACGCCACCACTGTTGCTGTCGAGGCTCTGAAGGAAATGGTATTCACACTTGCTTGTTTGTCGCTTGCGGGGAAATGTAGATATCGGACCCAAAAACAGTAAAGTAAATTACAGTGCTGGTGAGACCTTGTAGGCCTGAGCTGTACATATGCATGAATATTCAAATTTTCCTTCATTTAGTCAGTGCACCCACGTGAACAGACGCTTCACACACACAATGCCATGAGCTAATACACGACACCACTGCAATTAAGAAATCCTCAGATAGACGGCACACATGTATATAGGTAAAGCTGACAGGGAGCCTGAGGGTGCTTTGGGGAATTAAAAAACATTTGTTTGATCTGTGCCATGTCAACCACATGTAAAGCTGGTGATGTTGAAGTCGTGCAAACACAGATGTGTAAATATGTGCTCTGGGACACACACACAAATGAAGCATTCCTCCCCATCTTATGCTTCTCCCACGCCCGCAAACGTACACGATTATATACTTTCGCTGTTTCAGAAACAGGAAAATATTCCACATTTTGCCTATATTTAAAATGTTCATTTTTACTAGTACTCATTAGACCAAGCTGGGTTGAAAGAGAGAAAGGAGAGATGGATGGAGTGAAGAGAGAGGGAGGGAGGGATAGATAGATAGTGCTAGCAGGCTTCAAGGTAACATTTAGGTGGCCTAATTAGGACAGATCCGTTGTCAGCGGTGCTTTACTGTGATTGATGAATGATTCCTTCTTTGTTAGAGAGATGGAAAAGACTCACGGGGGAGAAGAGGGAGTCGCAGTGTTGGAAGGCAGCGGGAAGAGACCTGTGTGTAGAGATGGAGTCAGGATCAGAGAGAGACGTACATCGCTAGTGTTCGAGACAGAGCAGTTAGACGTGTGTGTGTGTGGATGTGCTGTTGAATTAAACATGAACTTCTTCATTAGGGCCAGACAAAAGGACACACCAAATACACAAGAGGTGCAAGCTCACACACGCGCACTTACACACACGGTTTCTGTTTCATCTTCTTCCCCCTTTACCTTGTCAAAGACGCTCTCAAAGACTTTTTCCGGGGGAATATTTTTTCATCCCAAGGGAAATGCTTGTGCACCAACTTTTAGAGTCTCTTATAAGGCTGCAGGTATAGGGGATCTTAACCCAACAAAACCTTTCTACTCCCCCCCCTCTGTACCAGGTAACAGTACTGCCTTTACCTCAGCAACAGGCTGAGCACTTGTGGCTCAAAGTGGTTCAGTCATCTCTTCTTCATGGGAAAAATCGAATGTGACTAGACTCCGAAAAAGGATACGTGAACAAGAGAATGAAAAAGATTAGCAGGCAGGGGTTCTTTAAAAGTGTCTACCTGATAGGTAGCAGTGAAATACATCCATTCCCATTATAATACTGTATTGCTTCTACTATTTGTTTCAGTTGAATGAAACTGTCAACAACGGGTTGATTTTATGACTTCTGAAACAAAAGCAATTCTTTCTTCTGTTATCATTCCTTTTCTCCTCTTCTTTTTTTTTATTTTTATGCCTGAATACAAAACACTCTGTCTACCTCTGAGCGTCAAACTATTCATTTGAACTATAATCTGTTTTCTCTAGGTGACCATCAGATCGTGCAGCTCTATCTCAAGTCCAAGGAGACAGGCCTGGCATTCGCAAACACCAGTTTTGTTTTCTACAACTGCAGCGTGCACAAGTCGTAAGTCTGTGTTTACTTATAGCTCTCTAGAGCACTTCTCTCTAGCACACGGCTTGTCATAATACTAATCCCTTCGTATTGATTAAAAAACTGGCATTGATTCTTAAACTGTTGGAAATTGTTTTGTATACATAAATAAGTAGGGCATATTGAGCCTCTGTTCTCCAGCGTATTCACTGCTGTTCAATACTAATTCACAACGCTGTCTCACCTCTGCTCTGCTCTCCACTCAGATGTCTGTCATGTGTGAGTAGTCCTTACCAGTGCCACTGGTGCAAATACAGGCACGACTGTACCCACGACCCTCGCACATGTTCCTTCCAGGAGGGCCGAGTCAAGAAGCCTGAGGTGAGTCCTCAGCGAGAGGTGGCAATAAAAGTGTGTATTTGATTTACTTTTTTTTCTTTATTGATATGGAAAGTTATTCAATCACCAAAACCCCCCTCTGGAGTTGTCGCTTGGTGAGTCAAAGACATTCAAACTGTAGCCCAGTAAGACAAAGTCCAAGCGTCCCATTATATCATAGTTTTTAATGCCGCTCAGCTCCAGCCGGCCTCCTTGGATTGCGCCAGCTAAGTAATAAAACATGGTGAAATAAATTGAGAGGCAAGGTTTGGCTATGTGACACTAATGGCTATCCTTCTCGGTTTCACATGTAAAGAGAGTTATGTTAAAAGGATTGAGACACCTTTCAGCTGTCGCGCTTCCATCTGGCATGAGTCTCTTGGCATGTCTCGCTCTTGACTGCACATCAAAGGGCAGTGAAAACTAATAAAACGGAGCCATTTCCTCTTGCCCATCCCTGTTCCCCGCGACAGCTTAGTCTGTGTGAATTATCAATAGTATTGGCAGCCAGTTCTATTCCCGTCGCAGCAGAGCCCGCCGTAATTACGCCGCTCTGCTGCAGAGGACAAGCCACTCACTGGATGGGGGTACGTTCAGCGAATGCCCCCTAAACCCGCCCACTCCCCCTGTCCTGTGAGAAGAGGTCTCACTTTGATTTAGAATCACTGCCACAGTTAACGGCCTTCAGCGCAGAGCAAGGGGAGGTAAAGGAAGGTTTGGGTATGTGCCCATGTATGTGTGTAACCTCTGGTGTGCGCCTGTGGGTACAGTATGTGTCTGTATATCTCTGCCTGTGTTTATCTGAATACAGTTTTTTGGCGGCCTGTACTCTTGTCAACTCACGGTATTTTTCAGGGAGAGGCTTTTTCATGGAGTTAGTGGCCTGTTAATCCTTGCCCGAGGTGAGCTATGATGAAGATCACCGGTGCTCACGTCTGGGTTGGCAGACGCTGCGCGACGGACAGCGACAAGCTTAGTCAGATTGCCTCCTTTGATGAGCAGTCTGCTCCCAATTGTGTTATTCCACCCATGTCTCCCGTGAGCCATTCAACCTGCGTAGACAATATTATTTTCTTTTTTCCACAATTTCCATTATCCTTTTGAACCTTCTGCTTAGTCAGGGCCGAGTCTTTGCAGGTTTACTTTTCCAATTAAGTCCGGGGCTGGTGGTCAATATTGACTGAGGATGATAATGTGTGGATCCTCTCCTATTGTGTTGCTGACTAAAAGAAAACCATAAATAAAGCAAAAGGGGATTTGGTATTAGCACATTAATGACATCCCTTTTTGGACGTGTTGTTACAGAAGAAGCAGGTGTTTTGCAGGCTTAATGACTTTTAATTTGCTTTTAATTAACCCCTCAAATCCAAGGTCATGTATTAGCTGCCAGATTTTTTGGGTTTTGCCGTTTTGAGTTAATGATTTAGACACACATGCAAGCATGAGAATATGCAGGCACACGCACGGCTATCCATAAGAATCATTCCCAAATTTCACGACGGGCAACAAGTCAACTTTGCTCCGTGAAAATGGGATGGCCTCTTTCTGCTGCAGATTACTTTTTTGTGTACTATTACAATTAAGGGATTTCAGGCAGTGATCTGAATAATCCCTCAACGCTATGCAAATGATGGAGGCCAGGCAAATCTCCCTACTGGTTGAGCCTGTTGTTAGTATGCATGGCAGGACAGAGTTAAAGCTATGCCTGGGCGTACAGTGGGTGCCTTTTTAATCATGCCAGCAATGATATGGGCACATGGATCAGACGTTTGCCTGTTGGCACATTAACCAAGGCCACGTCCCGGTTTGCCCTCCACACATCTCAAGGACTTAGCCATTCTGATGAGGCTCACTCACTGACAAAAGACCGTGACCATTCACTCGGTTACACTGAATAAATAGCCAGAAGGTATTCCTGACCGGTACTGTTGCAGTTCTATAATGAACAGGCTGTGCTTGTTTACACAATAAACAGTTCTTTACCCGCATATTTATCCCCGTTTCTAACTGCAATCCCCCCGTCCCAAGTGCACACATAGCCTCACCTTAAGCAACTGAAACTGAGGACACTTCCTGTTTTCTTTGTCTGATGAAAACCACAGGCTTTCTTCTTCTTCTGTCTACAACACAGCATGTTCATATCACAAGCTGTTGCCAAGCCTCTTGTTAATATATTCAGCTGGTAAGGACATACAAAACACTCCAAAAATACTAATTTTACTAAATTTGTATCACCCTTAGAACATCCTTGCATTAGTTACTTTGTGTCTGTGCCGTGGTGATCAATGCCTTGGAGTTTATTTGCCAGGAACGTATTGATCAAGGGATCAAGATGATTTTATTAAAGAGGCAGTAATGGCTCTTAGTTGCCAATATTGGACTGGAATGGTAGGGAGAGGCGCTTGTGTTCAATTCATAGACAAATCAATGTCATACACAAGCACTGACTGCTGAGGAGTCCGATGAGTCTTTGCAGAGTGAAGACAAAATGTCCAAACTGAGAATAAAAATATGACACAAAGAGGAAAATTATTTTTTATCTTTGAATAAAGTGGTTAGAATAAAGGTAATCTGGCCTATAAAGACTGCGTTGCCCGGTCGTACTTAATCGTGGCAATTTCACATTGATTACTATTAATAAAAACCCCAAGTTGTAATAAATTGCAATGTTCCTTTTAAGAGCAAGGACAGAGATGCAGGCAGAGAAGAAGGAGAGGTATTTGGGGGGGGGGGGAAACGTTAAGGAGAGAACTGAACAGCAGGATAGAAACAAGCTGAGGATCAGCCGGGCAGGAGGGAAAATGAACAGAGCGGGAGAGTGTCTTTGCCCGAGGCTCTGTAGGAGATGATAAAACAGAGGCCAGTGAAGAGGAGCTCTTGGTAACCACAAGGTGTGTGTGTGTGTATACGTGTAGTGTATGAAAACTGAAGATCCTCTTCATCTTCACACCTTACACTGCTATAATTATGGGCCTCTCTCTTTCGCTCTTACCCTCCCTCCTCCCTTGCTTCAAACTATGCCAAGGGCTTTTACGTTCACTGTTCCCACTTCGCGGCCTACTCTCTGTCACTCTCCCTATCTCCACCTTTTCACACCTCCCACCAGCCTCTAATTATCAGATCTAAGTAGGTCCCCAAGAAGACAAGAAGGCAGGAAAGAAAAAGAGGGAGAGAGAGAGAATCGGTGAGAAGGAGTCGATGGAGAAACGAGGAGGGTCAGTGAGCGAGATGGGCCGAACAACACGGGCTGGGTTTAGAGAGCGATAAATGAAGGAGGGATGAAGCGAGAGCGTGACAAGAGAGATGATCTCAGAGAAAACAATGAGTCAGTAATGGAGAGAGGAAGAATGAAGGGTAATTACACTGTATAGATTTAAAAAAACAGGAGAGGCGCCAACTTGGTTTTCAGAAGTCAGCGCTTATTATGTGGTTATGATAAGTAATGCTATCCTCGTGCTTCAGTGCAAGTCCTTGATTACATGACTGTTGGGCTGTCACTGACACACATCAACACATGTATAAACTAGTCTGCTGCACAGCTGTGCTTTGTGGTCTCTATCACCTCCCACTGACAGAACTGTTATATGTTAAAAATTATATTAAAGAGTTGTTTCACCCAAATTACAAAAAACGTCTCTCACTTACCTCTACAGGTGACTACCAATGCAGATAGTTTTGGTTCAATTCATCGAGGTTATATTAAGATTATTTTCCTTCTCCTATTGGTCGGAGACGAGCAGTCAACACTCGACAGTATGTTGCCTGATGGGAGTTGTACATTTTGAATTCAGCTACAATATGTGCATATTTATGGGTCTGTGTAATATGTGGTTTGTGTGCATGTATCTATGATTTGCATTGGCTCCCGTGTTATTTATTGCAATTGAGTCGACGGGGGGCTGAGAGGGTGGGGAGCGGAGATAAATGCACTGACATTAGATCAACTTAAATGTTGAAATTAATCTTAACCGGCGACAGCGAGCGTCACTGCCAAACACCACCAGCATCAGTAGCCAACTAGGATATACATGTGTGTTTGTTCAAACCGCTGAAAGCCCACTTGGCCTCAGGGACTACTGGCAACAATCACAGTGTGCTATATTGTTGTCTGAGTGTGTATGTACACATACAAACAGAAAAATCTGAGCTAAGTAGGAGAGAAAAAACACACACCGTACCAACAGCGTGCACACTTGCTTGTTTGTGGATTCCCTGCCACATTTGGAATTTTTCATTGTTATTGAGGCAATTAAGGCATCTGTTTTTTTTGCTTTTATATTTTTACCGTTTCTTCTGTCACAAAACTTAAAAAGGCTGAGAATTAAGATTTTACTGACTGCTTTTACTCTACAAGCCTGCTTCACAATTACAAAGCAAATGACTTTAGTTAATGGGCTTGAATAAACCTGTTTGTGTATGTGTGAAAGAGTGTGTGCATGTGTCACCATATACGACTGCTGCACATGTATGAGTAGTAACACTCTGTGAGTGGAAGGTGTGTTTACGAATTGTTAAAATAGTATATGTGTGTGTATGTAGTCAGCAGCTGTTGGAAGTTTGCTTTTTGAAGTTTTCCATCTTCATGACATGTTGTCATAAAGGCAAATGATGCAGGAGATGCTGTCTGACTGTGGCCGTTCATCTTTTACTGTAATGGGATTCCAAGGCTCTAGTTTATTATTTGTATCTGTTTGCGTGTGTGCGTGCGCGCATGTGTGTGTCAGTGTCACACGCTCGCATGTCAGTGTGAGTAAACCTTGAATCTGCCTGCATGTTTAAAAACACTTGATGCTCTCTTTTTCTCTCTCTCTCTGTGTGTGTGCGCGTGTGTGTGTGTGTGTGTGTGCACAATCCTATCACCATATGCCACTATCAGTGTAGATCTGTGTCTTCAAGATTCAGCTTAAGTCATACTCCAGTGCTTCTTATGCCTTCATTTCCACAAACCAGATCAAATTTATTGTCCCTATTGTTCATGTGTATTAACTGGAAGAGATGTGATTAAAAATGGATTGCATCTCTCTTTGCTCTCCCACTCATTTTCATACTCCAAATACAACCCCTCGTTCTTCGGAAAATTTGATTTGGAAGAGCAAACACACACGCGCCACCTCTTCCTTCCACCGCTGAACTCACTCGCCCTGTTTGTCATTTATCTATAATGACTTTGTGAATAGTGTCACAGAGCGTCCCCCTCTCTCTCACCACTCAGCCATCCAGTCAGTCATTCAGCCTAACCCAATCAAGTGGCTTTTAATGAACTTCAAACAAGTGTTATCACCCAGTTCAACGTGCGCTATGCTTCACTCCCCCCCAGCTCCATCCATGCGGGGGCTCACCTTATCTGCTCTCTTTCTTTTCACCCTCTTTCCCTCTGCCTCTTTGACATGCTAGCGCTCCTCCTGTCGCATATGCTTAATATTTGTTTTGCCTCTTTCAGTCACTCCGTACTTTTGTTGTTCCTCTCTGTCATTTTGCCTATTTTGCTCGCTCTCTCTCTCTCTCTCTCTCTCTCTCTCTCTCTCTCTCTCTCTCTCTCTCTCTCTCTCTCTCGCTCTCTCTCTCTCTCTCTCTCTCTTCTCCCCCCCTCTCCCCACCGCCCCTCAGCGTTAACATGAAACAGTTCCTATCTTTACCCTCCTTTACCTCCCTCCTCACCTTTCACTTCTGCTTGTCAGTCACTTCACTGTTCTTGCCACTGCTGTTCACTTGTTCCCTCTCTCCTCCACTGATCGTCTTTCCTTTGCTCTTCTCTGTCCATCTCTTCCCCTCCCCTGTTTTCCTCCTCTTTCCTCGCCTCGTCCTCTTTCATGCAAGTCATAGGTGCTCTATATATAACCAGCTACTCGCACCTGAATTGATTGGCTCTTAATTTTAGACCTCCAATTGCTAAGAGACTCATCTCCTCCTCCTCTCTGTCATTCATTCTTTCCAAATTACTGCACGGGCAGAAATCAACCTGATTTTGATCCGCTAGTGACATTTTTTTCTTATTAATGAACAAAAACATGAACACCGCAACCAAACATAAATACAAATTGAGAGCTCATCTCAACTCTGCACAAGTGTCTGTTTTCAACGTGTCCCTAATGCTCCCGTGCTGTGGATAATGACGCCGGAGTACCCGTTGAGCTCAGCTGGCCCTCAACTCACAGTGAATGTGATCAGGTCCGAGGGCGGTCTAACCCAGAGACTCAGCCCAACAGGAACCAGCACAAAATAAAACAAGCAGAGAGCAGTGCATGCTGAAGAGGCTATTTCATTCGATTAAACGAATGCTGCTGAAGTGCTGCATGGTCTGCTACATGATGAGAGTGTTGATTGCTCTGCGACTATACAGTACACTTTATGTCAGTTATGTTGAAGGAATATTCCTGGTGCAATTAGCAGTGCAAAAAAAAAAAAAAGGTTTTAGTTTAGCATTCCATTTTCGTTTTGAATTATCTGTTTGGTCCTTTACATATGAAATATGGCACACGAAAGGCTAGATTTACATTTGTGACTGGTACTCTTGCTAACATTTATCTCTCTTCCATTCAAATCCATTAAAGAGAGTTTTGTACTTCACTGTGTGCCTCAGGTGACTAATATCACTCAGATGCAAAAATTTCATTGCAGGATCTCCTCGCGTAATCTAATTGCAATTATCCATTAAACCTGATAAAGAGACCCATAGTAACACGCTATCCCTCCCTTTCTCTTTGTCTCTCTTACAGGGGTGTCCCCAGTTGCTGCCTGCAGAGAGGATCCTGGTGCCGGTCAACGTGGTGAAGCCCATCACGCTGCGGGCGAAGAACCTCCCCCAGCCCCAGTCTGGACAGAGGGGTTATGAGTGTCTGCTGACCATCCAGGGAAACGAGCACAGAGTTCCTGCCCTGCGTTTCAACAGCTCCTCAGTGCAGTGCCAAAACACATCGGTGAGAATGAGTGTGTGCATGTGTGTGTGTGTGTATTTTACTTGCAGCTTCTCTGGGATATCGTTACGCACACCAACACAATCTCTATAAAAACGCCCCATTTCTATAAAGTTTCCCCGTAAAAGTGACCATAATATCTTTTCAATCTCTAGCACACACATACAGTCACACACGCACACACACACGTTTTCCCTCTTTCAGCTAGACTGACTTTGTCTCTCCTGTACAGCGTTCCCTGCGATCATGCTCCATTCACTGACTGAATAATGCATTGACAGCAATGAAAGGCTAGCATGGAAAGGGCTTTATACTGGTTTTGATGCTAATCGTCTGTTGATACAATAACATCTCATGTTCCTGTCGATCTTCATCACTGTGTGTGTGGAGAGATGTCTGCGGGATTTGTGTGTTTAATCACAGTACAAACCAAATATTGTACTTTGATTGAGCAGTTCAGGAAGGAAACTGTAATTTAGTGGGAAATTATGATTCTAGCACCAACCCTCCACGCTGCAGAGTGTTACAGAATCAAATGAAAAATAATCCCGTCTTTGAAAGCTCTCTGGTGTGTATATTGTGTTTGGGAATTCAGTGTGTCTGCAGCCACCTGTTGATGATGCATTTTACATTCAAAGGAGTATTGTTACACCAGAGCCTTTTGGACTTGGAGATGACAGACAGTTTAAAGTAGCTCAACAGCTTCTCTCTCTCTCTCTCTCTCTCTCTCTCTCATATTCTCTTCCCCGTCTCTTTATCTTTCCCGCTCTGGTTTCCATGGTGATAGTATTTCTATGATGGGATGGAGATGAGCAGTCTACCCGTGGAGCTGACCGTCATCTGGAACGGAGATTTCAGCATTGACAACCCCGCCCACAACAAAGGTGAGCATGCACAGAGGCACGAGTATGCACACGCTCAAGCGCACGCACAGACACACACACACACACACACACACTCACATTCACACACACACTCTAACACACACACTTGTGAATCCATATCAGTTTTTTCACAGTGCTTTCGCACACATTCAGTTGACATAGTCTCTTATAAACTCTCATTTTAACACACACACACACACATAGACACAAACACACAGCAAAGCTGCTGCCTTCTCATTGTTGCCCTTGGAGCTGGTCTCCATGGCAACAGGCGGGCGGTGTGCTGAGGTGCAGCATCCATCCCCTGATGTTGCCATGTAGAGTGGTTAACTTTAACACTTTCCTTCTGTACGTCCGTCTCCCCTCCCGTCTCTCTCCATCGGTCCGTACGTCTGTGCTGCACTTCACTGTCAGACTGTATGTCCCAACTCTCTAAATTACCTTTTTCTTGCCTTCTCACAAACATTATTTCATTTTAGCTGTTTCTGTTATTTGCTCTGTCAAAACCGCTCTGGGGAGTTGGGCAATATTTTCCATCCATCATTTTTCTCGTCTCGGTAATTGAATGTGCTTTACTGTGGCATACATTTCAGAAGAGCCGTAATGGAAAAAAACATGTAGATACAGCTGAACAAAGAATGGAAATAAATAACCAATAATAATGAATATAAGTAAGCAAAGGCTAGATTTAGATAAAATAGGTAACGTAGGATATATATATTGCTGCCTGTAATGTCTTTCTGTCCAGCTCTCCATGTACTCACAGTGTGTGGAATGACAGCTCACTGCTGAATTTGTAAGCTTTCAGCATTCTGCTGCTTAGCTTGATTCAGTTTGGCCACTGGCGATCCACCACACTGAGTGATCCATGCTGGGGCAGGAAAACAGCAGCATGCTGGGGGTTGTAGTTCTCTTGACAGCAAAACAACTCATTCTAACCCAAGGCAGTAGAGTCAGGCATTAGAAAACATATTGTTAAAATATGGATGAAATGCCAACTTGACACTGTGCTGCAAGGCAAAGTTTGTCCGGTATTTGTGTTTTATGATTGTGTGTATGTGTCTCAGTCAAATACGTTGTACCAAACATGTCCGTGAGCATAAGTGTAAAATTAAAAGAAGCAGCAAAAGTTAGAGGGAGGGAGATGCTAGAACTAAAGAGTCCTCCTTTACCACCCTCCCACCTTTGGAGAAAGCTGCTCCTAGGTCAACATTTGATGGACAGGTCACACATTCATCTAATGGCAATTAAAAAGAAAATGGCTGGCCCGTTGCCATGGAGATAATATGTTAAATGTGTGGTGAATGAGCAGAGGCGAGAAGCAGCAGTGTCGGGAACTCGGAGACAGAGAGAGGGAGTGTATAATGATGATGATAGATGGAGAAATAATGAGACAAAGATATCAGCGAAATGTCGCTCTCAAAATGTTCACTTTGTTGTTTGCATATTCAAATAGCAGCAGACAGACGTTGAGAGATTTGGGTAAACAGCCCACATTTTAGTTAATGTGTATTTTGAACTGTTGAGGTGCCCATCATTTTAGAGGCTTTTGCGCTCAATAAATTTGCATGCATTTGCTGTTCTGTAATCATTTTCACAAAGGTTGTTCACATGAGGTATCCACTCTTCCCCCCCCCCCCTGTTATCTTTCCATCTTTCTCTCTGTCTCATTCCTCCCTCTTTTTTTAGTCCATCTGTACAAGTGCGACGCCCAGCGTGGAAGCTGCGGTTTGTGTCTGAAGGCAGACCCACTGTTTGGATGCGTTTGGTGCAAAGGAGAGAACCGCTGCACACTCAAACAGCACTGCCCCCACCCCGAGAACCAGTGGCTGGAGCACAACGGCATCAACAGCAAGTGCACCCACCCGAGGATCACACAGGTGGGACACACACTGATTGCATTACTGTCCACATATGTCCATAATTAACCATAAGCATCTACACAAGCCAAGCATGTGCCAATATTAATGCCTTTTAACTTACAGACCACACACAAACACACACAGAAATACTGTGTGCATACTTACATTCATTGTAGTAAGAGCCAAGGTTAGATGTGTCCTAAAGAAGAAGGTCCCTCCGCATCACTTCCTGCTGCTCCGGAGAAGGACAAGCCTCCCAGTTAACTAACCAGCCATCCGTCCCTGAGCTCTCTTTAAAGCGAGCTGCGACACAACTTTATGGTCCCACTGACGCGTGTGAATAACTAACACCATAACAACTAACGGCAATCACCATTTTCTTTTGTTCAAGTCAAATGACCGAGGAAAACAGTACAGTGTCCGTTCTTCTCGTATTCTATTTCTATGATTTCAACAATATATACAACAATATAATATATACACCTTTTTGAAATGCAGTTCAACAGTTTGAATGATAATGATAGACCAGAATCACAATAAGGAAATCATTAGATTAGCTTTTTTCTTAAAACTCTGAATGGAAGTTGTTATTTTTGACTTGAGTCTTACTTTCAATGTGAACATACAACACTAGGAATGTCCACGTAAGATCTTTGAAAGAGATGGATCATCCTCATTCTTGCTAGTTATCAATCAACTCTGCACAGATGCTCACGCACACCCCCCCCCCCCACGTAACCCAGTCTGCTCCTGATAACCACAGACACCGTGTGAGGCAAATGGACTTGACCTGTGAAAGACACATAAGAGGGGCAATAGCAGAAAGGGGTGAAGGGTCAGCGAGATGAAAGATAAGAGGATGCAAAGGAAAGATGGATGGAAAGATGGCCAGATGAAGGCAGAGGAGGATGGATCGGGTTAACATGAAAGAGAAGTGGTGACGGATGGGTAGACTGAGACAGAATAGAGTCATGTGAATCATGCTGAAAGGGTGGAATAATACCCCTACAGCCTCCCCATATCCCCATGATGGATATAAAGGTCCTCTCTGCGTCATTTTCCTCAGGACGAGCGTAAAGAGCAGATGGTGACTGACTAGATATGAAGGGATGAAGCAAAGCGTGGATAAAAAAGACAGAGAGGGGAATGCCTTTCGGTGTCCTGGGGAGTGATGGGTGTGGACAAAGAGAGGGGCGAGGGATACAGGTTTGGAAGGTTAATCCTTTCTCAGCTGTCCGCTCTCCTCTCTCTACATCATCCTACATAGACCGGCATACAGATAAGTGGCCGACCTTGGTGAAGATTTACTGAGAGCAGCACCGTAAACCACCATCGTTTCTCGTAATCTTGAATCGCCACGGATAATGTTAACCTGATGGGTTTCAGCAGAATTCTCTCTTTTTTTTTCTCTAAATAAAGACGGATAGTCAGACGCTGAAAAAAATTAGTCTGAAATCTTTGGACACCTCTTAAGACAAGTCCAAAACAGCGGACTTTACTACCTTCAAACCAAAACATTGTGATCGTTTTTATCTCGGCAAAATCAAATCATCTCTTGGACGAAGGTGACCAGAAGATGGTAATACATATGTTGGGCTTATTAAAGGAGTCTGGATTAGTAAAGAGCACCTCCCCTCCACTGCTTGCCTTCACCTCGAGCACTGGATTCATTTCTAGAGATAGGCCCTGTATTTCTCCTTGCATCCATCCCCGAGGCTGCAGCCGGGACATATTGCAGCCTTCTCACGTCCCCCATAAAAACTGTCAGTGGGTGAGGAGCGAGGACTGTTCCAAGACGACCAGGGCTCTAATGCATTCTAATACGCTTCATTATAATGACAACTCCCATCAACAATATGAGAGGGAGAGACTCGGATAGAAAGATGGAAAGAGAAAGGGAGAGAGCAAGAGAAGTGATTAAGTGCTTGCCTCTGCCCAACCGTCAATTATCTTGTCAAAGTCACAAATCTAATCAACGCCTCATTGCGTCTCTCCCGCTCTTTCATTCTCTTGCTTCTTCTTCCTTCTCCTTTTACTATTTCTCTTTCACTCTTTGTCCCTCTCCATCCTCCATATTTGCTAATAAATGGAGAGCCACGATGCATTGTTAGCAATCTTTTTAATTGCACGTATTGTAGCCCTGTTCCCTGCTGGCTCTTTTTTTTTTTTCATTAAGATATCAGCAGGGAGCCTTATTAATCAGAGACTCTGAAGCATACTAAAGCGATATCTCCCACATGGCAGCCACAGGACTTGTGTTGTGCATGACCTGGCTTGAGCTGGCCTCTGTCATTCGATTGGCTAGTTTCTTTCAAGCCCGGCTAGTGGAGTTTGTATCAGTTCACTTCTTTGAGAAATAAACAAATTAAAATAGTTTGATGCTCATGTGGTTGTAACATAAAGATTATCACGCCCCACAACAAGCAAGCGCTTCCAGCCGTAAGATAAAGCCACACACACACACACACTCACTCAGCACTCTACCTGTGAACGCCGCAGGGGGTCACGCTGCCAACCGTAAACCAAGCAGAGAAAACAATCTCGGCCCCAGTGAAAATCCTTGGATCACTCTTTTTCGGGGGGGGGGGGGGGGGGGTGTGACACAGCACCATTAAAACTGAGGCCCCTTTCTGCAGCATGCAGGACTTCTATTTGACAGAGACAGATAGAAGCAGACTATTCTCTGTCCGTCTCTAACATCCATCCATCTGGGCCGGCCTGATACACACTCACTGGCCAAAAAAGTAATTGTGTGAGTAAAAGCGTTGATGGATGTTAGAACCGCCTACTCAACAATGAGAGATGTTGCTGATAGATCAAAGGACACCGTGATTGCTGCAAAGATGTCACCCAATGTCACGTTTTAAGTTAATCTTATGTAAGATATTGGAGTTTGTAGGAGTTAATTAAAACATTATTCCCCTAAAAAATGATTTGATAACATTATAATTGAAAGCATTGCTGTCGTTCTTCACCGGTTTCTCCCTTTACACCTGAGCAGCCTATGTTGCTTTCGCGGAGAGCCTTCAGTGGTTTCACAGGAACCGAAACACTAAGAAGTAGGAACACTGCATATTTACTGGCAAACCACTAATATTCTTTATCTCACACCATTTGGGAAGTTAGCATTTTGACTCGATAATTATTAAAAGGGTTCACGCTAGTTAACACGTTCATTAACATTAACATTTCTTCTTCGTCGCTATTAGAAGAAGCTCTTTACGACATGAATATACTGTGCACTGCCATGGAGCTCCTAATTGTTTGACACACTCATTTCAGATAAGTTGCAAATAAAGTTGGAATTTAAAATAATTAATGGAGATATCAGATAGAGACAGATTATGTTAATACCTTTAAATAGCGTTTTTATGTTTGCTATGTCATTTTGAGTCTAGGAAGTGTATGACACAACGCATTATTGGTGTCATTTGCCTTGTCTAAAAGCAATTACGTCACTTTTCTTTGAAATGTTCTGGTTAATTTTGCCGACATCAAATGCATTTTAGCTTTTCATTATAGAAAAGAAACTCTTTAGATAGATTTTACATACATCAAGAGACAAAGAGAGGGAAACAAATGAAGTGGTCATTTATATTATACCTTTACTTTTATTACATTTACTCATGGGGGGTTTTTAATTAAATTGCACTTTATTTTGTCAGCAGAATGCCTCGTTCAACAAACCAACGCTTGTTGTTCAGGAAAACAAACAAAACTAAAAATCTCCAAAATCATTAATCCAGATTTGACTTTCAACAGATCACACCTCTGAGGGGTCCCAGGGAGGGCGGCACACTCGTGACTATTCGTGGTGAGAACCTGGGACTGGAGTTCAGAGAGATTCAGGATAACGTGAAGGTGGCCGAGGTGGATTGCACCCCCATACGTGAAGGCTACATACCTGCTGAACAGTAAGTCACATTTTATATTGATGACTGAATATAGAACATTGACAGCACAATGTAATAAACAGCAAATCCTCAAATGTGCATTATATATTATATTACACATTTGAGGCAGCAGCCAGATGAAAACAGCAATTAATAGCAAATATACTGAGCTTTGTTTTACAGCAATTCCCTATTTTTTCAACTAAAATGTACATAATCTCTATGAATAAAAACATTTCCAGCTGCACTGGAACCACGGTGAGAAATCAAACTATGTTTTGGAACCGCAACAAAGCTAAATCCTGAATTCAGTCTAGTATCTGTGTTCTCCCTTCACTTGCCCTATTCCCATTGAAAGCACTTTGACCACAGCTGAGCACTTCATGCCCTACAGGGAAAGAGACACTTGAGTCACACACAGATACTGCAACACTATGTTACCTGTGTTACCCACACGACGGAGACATAATCAGTCAGCCTGACCGACCGATCAGTCAGAGTACACACCTCAGGGTGTTTGTGGGCTTGTGTGTGTGTGAGTAAAAGACAGAGAGACAAAGACTATGACATGCCAGGTAAACTAATGTCCAAATTAGCTCAATCCCTAGACCACAAGAAATTAGAGTTTGATGTAATTTTAAGTCACAGTGGCACACAATGGATTACAAGCCACTTATGTTAACGTGTATCTACTGCTGTGGGCAACAGAGAACAACCCGTAATTCATATTAGCACATACACACACATAAGCACACGCGTTCCCATAATCATTTAAAAAAAGTTCAGGAGGTTACTTTTTGGTTGACTTTTGAGTTTAATCCAGAGCTTTGGTTCCTTACAGGGGCCGTCCGTCAAATTATTTTAAACTAGTTTAAAGTTGGCTTATCACCAGAGCCAGGGCTTCTTCTGCTCAGAAAGTAAGTTGCGTGCCAGCACTTTCGAAGCAAATGCTGACCCAGCAGAAGCGGTAGCTGTATTTGAGGTCATATGTAAAACGATAGACTTTTTTCCTTTTTCTCCCACAAGTTGGCACTGTGCGGAAGGCGAAGTCGCAGCCAAATAATGCATTGTTTTATTTTGGTTTTAACAGGTTTAGGTCCATTCTTTTTTACATAATCTGCTCAGCATTTGCTGACACGGTGAACTGCCGCAGCGTTTTTCTCTCGGCTTTTTTTTGTGCGTGGCATATACATTTGAGTGTGTCTGCACATGCATTTCCATACGTTGTGTTTTTTCTTACGTATTCCACAATTGTGCTGCTGTGTGTTGACAGGATTGTGTGCGAGATGGGTAAAGCAGAGAAGAGCCAGTATACTGGGAATGTGCAGGTCTGTGTCGGGGTTGGAGAGTGCAGACCAGAATTCATGGCAAAGTCCTCCAAGTACTACTACTTTGTGGTGAGTCTACGCTTTCAATATTTGATCATTTGAGACATTGAGACATAACCGGCAGTCAGTCACTAATGAGTGCAGAATGAGAAAGAAACAGTTATGGTTATAAATACATTAATTCCATGAAAACGTCAAAAAAAACAAACATGCATAACACACTTCCTGTGTTCTTTCAAAAACCCCACTTTGCACGCAATTTATCAGCATTTCTCGCACGCGTTGGAAATAACTTTGCAGTTGTTGCCATTATGTACTCATTTTATGGAGTTTTAGCAGTTTTACTGCCAACCATTAATGGGCGCTGGCTTGAGTTTTATTTCTCAACGGGGCCCTCTGCACAGGATTATATGATGTTAGGTCTAGATGTCACACCACGCAGCAGGGCTGGAGATGAGATTATAAGAAGGCCAAATGAACTGGAAGAGGATTTACTCTATGCCCAGCTTCCAGTGGAATACTTCAGTTGCTGCTACGTCAAAGCTTTCCACCACAGTATAGTGTGTGTAAGTGGGATTAATGAGTGCAGGTATATACTAACACTCAAAGGCATATTTGGCTGAGAGAATGCTCAGTAGATTCTTCTCTGCAGCCTGCAGCTCATTAAAACAAACAGGTTGACTAATCATGAAATTCACCCATTTGTGTCTCATCCTCTAATTTTAGAAATGCTTTGCTTATTAGTGAGTTAGAAAGGCTGTTTATTTTTAAGGAGTTATGACTGGGCTAATAATAAAGACTTTGCATTGTTTATTGTTTCATTCAATTTTACAGGACTTTTTATTTTGACATGAGTTAAACATTTAGTTTTTATTCCCAGAATGTTTATCGGTTTTATTTACATAGATGAAAACAAATTAAGAATGCAAACGCAACCTTTCACATCGAAAAACCTTTACAGACTCCCTCATATGTTCTGCCTCTCTTATTTATCACCTGCTCACTGAGGATTCCTATCATTTTGCCCAATACATTAAATACTGCACTCCACTCGAATTTCACTGTCGCGCATGATTTATTCACCTTGATTTCACCCTCTGTTTGACTTGTGACCTTACAACCCCTGCCCCCTTCTCCAGATCCCGAGGATTATCAACCTCAAGCCCTGTCGAGGGCCAGTCTCTGGGGGAACCATTGTCAACATCACCGGCAGCCACCTTGACGCTGGGAGCAACGTGTCAATCATGTTTAAAGACCAGCCGTGCACTTATCTGAGGTTAGTGGGGAGCAAGCCAGAGCTGATACTGCCAATCACACTTAAACAGTCAATTAAAAGCTCAGTCAAAGCCCATGTTAGTCCAACTGCAGGGGAGTAAACCCCTCTGACAGTTCTCATCTTTGCGAGATAATTTTTTCCCCAACATAAATTGACACAATAATTAAATGTCCTTTTGAGGAAAAAATGGTGGTGATCAAGGAATGCTGTGTAGTTTCTTTAATCAATCAGTTATTTAGCGATGGTGGATCTTTTGCTTCGTAGATTTTTTTTTCAATGGGATTTGAGAAAAGACAAATTGTGATCCACCACCTAACGCTGATCAATGCACAATTCCACGCTCCGTCAATAAACTATCTATCCACGTCCACTTAAGCAACCATTCAACCATCTTTAATTTAAAATTGATATTGGGTTTTTGAATGATTTAGTAGTCTGCACCGGCAGTGATAAACAGCCAGAGAGATGACTCCTGAGTTTCTACACGGTGTAAGATATTTTGGGATAAAATTCTATTGGTAGTCTATGACTGACTAATAACCAGTTTTCATCATCCTGTCATCACTTCAGGAGGGGTGGCCAGTGGCTCACTTGCCGCACCCATGCTTCCCTGAATGGCTATGGGAACGTGTCGGTGTCCGTGAGCATAGACAAGGCTCATCTCCAGAAAGACCTGCGGTTTGAGTATGTGGAAGATCCCACCATCACCAAGATAGAGCCTGAGTGGAGCATCTACAGGTACGGTACAAGGGCATGTTTCACTAACTTACTGTTGCTCACTGCTAATTTATAGTGATGGACGCTGTGGATCCTGTAGATGGAGATATCCCAGCAAAGCAGGCGCTTCTGATAAATACAGACACAAATGAACAGCAGCAAATTATCCAGTTAAAAGAAAAATATAACCATCTACAACTGTATGATAAAAGAAATCTACAACATCATCATTTTTGCAACCGCAAGCTAATGTTTCAGCATCAATATCTCTCCCAGTGAGCAATATATATCACTGTCAAAACAATCTGAGCTATCCTTTAAACCTTGTTTTGTATCTCTCCCTCAGCGGACATACCCCAGTGACAGTGACAGGAACAAACCTGGACATCATTCAGACCCCACTCATCAGAGCCAAATACAACAACCATGAGACACTCAATGTAAGTGATTGCGAACACAAACAACGTGGATGATTGAAGAAGAGGCCCTGTGCTTCATCTCGGTGAAAAAATCAATCCAAGGTCATATACCTGAAGGAGTATGAAATAACTTTACCACCACCAGTGTTTCTAAGTCCCTAACCTCCCTTGTCAGCTCGGCGTCTCATAGGAAGAGGGCCGTAGTAAGATTCAGAGTCATTTTCTAAATGCTTCAGTGCCACTTTGAGGTAAGGGGGTCAAGGAAAACACTTGAGAGGACATAGTGAAAAGCAACAGGTTGCCATTGAATTAATAGAGTGATGTAATTCCTCTCCACGCCCTTGTAACAATAGGGAAGTTTTGACATCGAACTAAAAACCACAGAGATCGGCCCTTATCAAATTCTTCTATTCACCCTTTTACCCAGGGGAGGATAGATAAAGCCATACACGGGTCTCTTGTGATCTGATTGAAAGAAGAGGGAGTAACAAAAGGCGGTAATGCTATCTTCATGGTCCGTTTGAGCATGAGCTTGCACCACGTTTAACATCTGTTCTCACATATGTCTGCACTGGGCATTGTGTCTCAAGCCACCGTGCAGGCGGCTTGCACTTTGAACAAACATGGATTAGATGTGCCGAAATGTGTTGCTCACTCTCACTTTCTTACATAGCTCAGTTTTGCACTGAATGTGAGGAAAACCTTGCTGCAGCAGTGCAGGATGCATGTTAAAGATGTCCCGAAGACCTTCCAGGATTGGTCAAGTTTGATGTTCAAGGAGCCAATTAGAGTTGACAGGCAGTAGTTTGAGTGGCCGCATGGCAGAGGTTACTGTGGAAATGCCTGTGAATGAGATGGAAATGTCTGTGAATGAGACCTGTGCTGGTGGTTGATTTGTCAATGCCCTGACTGACAAAGAGGAATGGAGATGTTAAAGGGATGTTGAAGGGCATGACAATGACGGATCGGACAGTCTGTTATTGTGTACCAAGGAATAAAAGAGGAAGAATTCAAATCACATCGCATGTCAAATGAAAGACCAGGGCAAAGACGAAGCACAGCAATGCAAGAGATAAGACACTGAAACACGTAAGATGCACTATAATTGAGCAGTAAAGTGGTTTAGAGAGAGACGAGTTACAGAATATGAATGTGTCAAAGAGAGACGAAAAGATCACAGAGAAGAATAACTGGACAGGGTGTAAAGAAGTGATGAGAGCGTGGAGGTGTCTTTCTGGAGGGTAATGAATGGAGGGTAACCTAGTTATCACTCCTCAATCTTCACACATCAAAGCCAGATCGTGGTGAGACTGCGCTCGCTCTCTAACTGCTCCTCATTTGGTGGCTTTCTTTGAGAAAAATACTCCCAACAGGTTCTTCTTTGTGCTTTTTGAAATGGAGGCGCTTCCAGTTTGCATCGAGTCTGCAGTTGCCTTCGTGAAATGTAAACCGGTGAAGTAAAATATTCCCACTAACTGCCGATTTAGATGTCTTGCCATATAAATAAGTAGGTGCACCTTCAAGTGCTAGTTTGCCAGAGCTTTAGTTGCAAAGAGGCATGAGTGGGGTAATAGGGATCTTCATTTAATTTGATTGTGAGATGGACTGATGCATAATCGCTCACCGTATCCTAAGTAAGATAGAAAGCACCACAACACCTCCCAAATTCCACACAGTAAATGACAAAAAGGAGTATACTTTTCTGCATGTTAAGTTTTCCCTGCACCCACAAAGCACTTATTTCTTTTTGCAGAAGATATGTTCATCCGTAAATACAACTTCTCTCTGTCCTATGCCAGTTGTGCCAGGTGCTGAGCCCTACATCCATGCTGTGCCAGGCCCCGGAGCTGCCCATCAGTCTGGCCAGGCAGCAAGAGGTGCCCGAGAGGCCACATGAGTTTGGCTTCAAACTGGACGATGTGCAGGCTCTGATGGCACTCAACAACACCAACTTCATCTATTACCCCAATCCTGAGTTTGAACCACTCAGTGTGTCTGGAGTGCTGGAGCTTAAACCTGGATCCCCTATTATACTCAAGGTACGGGGATAGGTATTACGCACAATTACTCACAATCAGTATTTATTGATTGTGAGTTTATGACTTTTAGTTACCTATAAGTTGTTTTTATGTTATTTAACTAACTCCCTTGCCCCTCCCTTTAACAACCCATTTAATCATGCATGGATTTCTTTCCCGCAGGGGCGAAACTTCCTTCCACCGACCAATAATGGAAATGGAAAGCTGAACTACACAGTTTTTATTGGCGAGAAGCCCTGCATGTTAACAGTGTCAGAGACCCAGCTGCTCTGCGAGTCACCCAACCTGACGGGACGACACAAGGTCCTGGTGAGTGATACGGCACATGCTCACAAAGACAAGAGAGAGAGAGAGAGAGAGAGAGAGAGACACAGATACACATGACAGATAGGGAGGCTATGGTGGAGAAGGCAGACAGACCTACAAATTGATAGACAGTTTGACAGACAGACGGACATTCTTCGTGTTGCTTTCTATCCATCTTCTTGTCCACTTCGAGACAGACTACAGCTCTAATCAAATCAGCTGTGTGGTTCCTGTTACTGCCCACAAGCAGACAAAAGACAAACAAATAAGCCGTCAATAAGAAGGATTAGGGCCTCGGCAAACTCAATAACGATTCCATTTGGTGGTTTTAAGAGGAACCACTTTGAACAAAGCGCTTCCTGATGTTACCACCTGAAGCCAGCGTCATATAGAGAGATGGACACATTACGATAGCACAGTTAGTAGATGCACAAATAAACAAAAGTGTGTACACTTTTAAAAATCAAATCAATATGGTTGTCTGTCTGGGCTTTGATATTGAATTTGAAGACAGATAAAGGCTTTATAGACCTAAAAGGGATTCACAGAGGCCATATTATGTCATAGTTCATAAATATTTGTGTTTTTTTGCCTTGAAGAACACAATACTTCATATTTAAGTGGAGCTCTCCTCTGATTACAGCTCCAGCAAACTGAACTATGTATAGGACATGCTTGCATTGATTATAATCTGCCCTTTTATCCTTCTCCATCACAAGGCACGTGTGGGTGGTATCGAGTTTTCCCCAGGTGTGGTCCACATCATGTCCGACAGCCCGCTCAGCAGCTCTGCAATCATTGGCATTGCTGCAGCCGGAGGCCTGCTCATCCTCGTCATCGTGGTGGTGCTCATCGCCTACAAGCGCAAGTCCCGTGAGAGTGACCTGACGTTGAAGAGGCTGCAGATGCAGATGGACAACCTGGAGTCACGTGTGGCTCTGGAGTGCAAAGAGGGTAAGAGGGTGGACGCTGATGTGTAGTAGGTTATACGGAGGAGAGATTCTCCCTCAATAGAGCCAACGAACTGTGCTACCCTGGGAATGTTTTTGATTATTTCTGTATTCTGTTTAAACAAGCGCAATCGTTCACAACAAAATGCAAATCTCACAATCTTTTTCTTGTGACGAACACTTACAACTAGAATACTAAAAGTTAATTTCGGAAATCCACATATTGTGGGAAGCTCATCAGGTTTGACAGAAATAAAAGTGGCATTTGTTTTTGATATTGTTGGTTATAAGTAGATTATATGCTAAACAGTATTTATGTATTTCCAGCGTCCAGTGTTGCAACTTTAGCTATCATTTTATTATCATTTTCTGATATGTTGACTGTAATCTGATAGCATAGCTGCCATGCTATCATTAGCTAGTTGTTTTGCCATAGAAAATGAATTGGTTTGTGTCTCTGGTTTATCCATTAGCCTTTGCAGAGCTCCAGACAGACATCCATGAGCTAACCAGTGATCTGGATGGAGCGGGGATCCCCTTCTTGGACTACAGGACCTACACCATGAGGGTCCTCTTCCCAGGAATCGAGGAACATCCTGTCCTCCGAGATCTGGAGGTATAGTAGACCGTTTCCCTGCCAGTCCAACTGTACTACATATGGAGCCCCCTTTAGCCAGTGTCGGTTTTAATAAAGGAACACCTTGCGAGTGCATAATAACCTAATAACAATATTTATATTCTGCATTTTTTGTTGTAAAAAAAAATGGAATGGTGACACAGGGAAAATGCCTTGTACATACAGTAGGGCATACAAATCAAGGTTTCTCACTAACATGCTTGAGGGCATCTACAGTGTCTACTCAATTTGAACTCGATACATATTCTATTAGTTGTGTTGATCAGCAGTTCTTAGGAATAGCTGAAAGAGGCGAGCTAGGTATTTGAAGTTATTTCAATTTGAATAGTGCAAAAGAGTGTGTGTGTACCTGTTCTTCCGTCTCTATCAAATAACAATCTCAATGCAATTAGCTTTATTTGAAAAGAGAGCAAAATGAACAAGCAAATGAACAATCTGACGGGTCACAGTAGGTGAAATTGACGCCGATGTTATTTGTGTTGCTGTCGGGTAAACAAAAGCGTTTTGACGGCCGACAACAACACTTTTTCAAAAACAAAACAAGGCAGCCCTCAAATCAGGAGCGCGCTCTCATTAATAACTCAACCGATATGAGACGCTGCTGCGTTATCTCTCTGCACCTCAAATACAAATTAAAAATCAATCAGTGGGAGAAAAGCAAAAGAGAAAAAAATCAAGTCATTTATCCCCAGTGGTGACATTGATAGACAGCCATAATTGAGCAGGTCGTCTTGTTCCATTAAGAGAATGATGGACCCCCATTTCACTGCCCTCCGGGTTGGCCACTCTATCCCTGATGAGAATTTCCCAGTAATAAGCAATACTAATTATGTTTTAATTGGTAGAAATGTCGAACTGTACGAAGAGTATAATGTGGAAAAGGAGACGAATGAAAAAAGTAGCGAGCTTGTCTTCGGCAGTTGACGGCTGCTTAATTGTTATTGATGTGTCGGATAATTTAAAGTCACATTTTTGACTGTGGGTTGTAGACATGTTAGAAATAGCACAGGTAATGGGAACTCTGTCGAAGCTTACCGGAATAATGGGATTTGCTTAATACTGAAATATTTAAAAAAAAACACACCAATTAAAATGAGAAAATACAATCTAGTCTTGCATGTGTCTGCTCAATAAAGCCTTATTTATTCGTTTCTTGTAACTGGTAATGTTATTCTTAGCAGTCAAAAATCACGTCTTTACTTTACAGCTGAATCTCATTTTGCTTGCGGCTTTTGTATGTTTGTTTTTTTTCCTGCCATTATATTTCCCACTTCCCTCTTGATTCTTACGGAAATGATTCAGTTCCAGCAGCGGTTGCCGTTTTGCTGCTCCACCTGTGAGCCTGGCAAACTCAAATATGTCAGTGACCTATGGAGATTGAAGAGAGTGTGTAGGTCGGCATATGTTTTTGAGCTCTCCATAGTCTCAAGGGACATGTAAAACATGTTTGTGTGACGGTACTGTGCAGTATATTTGTCGGGTCAGTTCATTTGTGTAGCAAGAAAAGAAGGCAGAAAACATGCACACACACATTTCAGAGTTTTCACAGATTTCCACATGTGCCCGTATCACACACGCTCATATATGTCTATGCAGGAAAAAAAGATACATGCCTCGAAACACACGCGCGCGCGCGCGCGCACACAAACATTGCACACATCTTGTCAGGCGGTAAGAAATTAGACTTGCAACCTTAACAATAGCTCCCAGAAGATTACAAAGGGTTCCTCCAGGAAAGGTAAAAGCAAGAACATATGCAGGTAAGACAGCTGCATGTGGTACAAAGAGATGCTGTCTTTCCACAAGTGCTCTTGACAGATACAAAAATATATATATTCTCAATAGGTGCTATTTAAGAAAAGAAATTGAGAAAGGAAGCATGTGCGGCAAGTGACTAGTATAAATTGTGCAGGGACATTCTGGGCTCAGATGAGGGGAATTCACATCACTGCGCTCCCTTTTCTACTTGCATTAGTGTGGAACACGGCACCGTCGATGTAATAAACATCCCCTCAAGAGGCTTCGTGTTTCCCTGCCTTTATTCTCAACCTTCAAACTAAACGTTACGAAAGCTGGACGAAGTTAAATTCCTCATCTCGCTAGATTCTTTTTTCTTTCCATCATTGTGTCTCTCTCCTCTCTCCACCGTTACTCACGAAGATGGATCTATGAATTCATAACTGCACTTTTAAGTAAGGAAACTATAACGGAATTAGTTTTTACTTTTATTTGTTACTACACTGATTTTCATGCGTGTCAATACAGCACGTGTATAAACCTGATCTAAATATATTGATTATGATTTAATGTTATTTAAAAATGTGTTTAAACTGGGTTTAATGTTTCCTCCATAACATGTTTTTGATCAGGGCGACGGGGAGCAACCAGTTCATTTTCAATGTGACATTACATTGAAAGTGAACTGGTGACTAATTGCGTCTATATGACATGTCCTTGAATGTGCCACAAAGAATCTGCTCTTTTTTCCCCCTCGTTATTTTTAATGCGTTTCAGTCAAATGAATGTTTCTCCCGTTTCCTCACAGGTGCCAGGCTACCGACAGGAGCAAGTGGAGAAGGGGCTGAAGCTCTTCGGCCAGCTCATTAACAACAAGGTCTTCCTGCTGTGTTTTATTCGCACTCTCGAGGGCCAGCGTGGTTTCTCCATGAGGGACCGTGGCAACGTGGCCTCACTTATCATGACCGTGCTGCAGAGCAAGTTGGAGTACGCCACCGACGTCCTGAAGCACCTGCTGTCTGACCTCATAGACCGCAACCTTGAGAGCAAGAACCACCCCAAGCTGCTGCTCCGCAGGTGAGAGAACCAGACCAGGCACAAAAGTGAAGTACGAACAAGAGCCCAAAGTTACACAGCTGGTAGTGACCATTGTTTTTCTGCATATTGCAGATAAAGAAGGCACAACCCCAATTGCCCTTCTTCTGTTTCCCACTGATAAAACCGCCCAATGCTACATATTCAAACACTGAAGAACTGTCACGCACATTCAACTTCTCCAAACGTAGGGTCGTATTACGCTTATTTAGAGATAGAGATAAAGGTTTGCGATGGTTCATGTCTTACTATCGAGGACGGGATACGCCGCTCTTATCTGTGGCTCTGTCCGTATATGTGACACGTTTGGATTAACTCCCGTGACCTTGAATTGCCGGCTCTGTCTCGGATAGAGCAGAGTGCAATGCCTTGCACATCATTAGCAAAATAATTATGATTAATTAGCAGTAAATCCAATTTCAAATGGCTCAAGAGAAAAAAGAAAAAAAACTAATTTATGAAAAAAGGGAGAACTGTGAAAGCTCGCACTCAGGCACAGTCACAACCCTCCCTCGGATTTTCAGTCAAAAGCTTTAATGGCTTGCACTTGAACACGGCACTGTATGTGATTATGCTTCCTGCCCATGGTGTTTGGTAAATGTGTTGATTACGGTTACTTGAGTAAACCAGCTGCCTTACAGCTGGTATGTGTGCGACATGTGCACGCGTGTTTATAAGTAGTGTGTGTGTGTATATACATGGTATTGTGCTAGATGTTGTTTTGCTTTGGGGTCGTCGCACAACTCTTGACACCCCCCCCCAGATGATTTGACAGGCAAGTCACAAATTAATTTGTCCTTCTCTCGTTTCAATTAAAATTCAGATTTTCCCCTCTGGTAAAAAAAAAAAACTCATCTCTGCCAGTAAACACACACGCAAATACGACAAGCATATCTTATGCGAAGAGGGACTGAAATTAATGCGGTCCCCGTACCGTCCACAAGACAGTACGCATATTCATCTAATGACAGCCTGTTTAGACGCTACCCGGTGATGCAGAGAGAGATTAATGCTGTCTGGGCAGCAGGCATGATTAATTGCAGCCAGAGCTCACCGACAACGGTGAAGCCACTAAACAATGGAGTAACTGCTGATCCTGGCAGTAGATACAACACAAGAGGATGGCGTGTACAGCAGGGACGGGGAGAGAAGGTAGTCAAGGACAATAGAGACACTTAAAGCTGTGTCACCGAGTAAGGAAAGCGGACTACTGAGGCATGAAGGCGAGTGGTGTGATCAGCTCTTTGATCACTTAGTATACATGCCAGCAGCGGCTTGTATGTACTATACCCACAAATCATTGATTTATGTTGTGTCAGAAATTCTATTTTATTTTTTAATTTGAGACGAAATTCTCAAAAATGGAAGCTCGAAATGCTGCAAAGACGAACCAACAACTGTTCTCTAAGCGCAAGCCAAATACAACACGCCGACTTGGATCACACTTTCTCTTCCCATGCCCCCTCCTCGTCCCCCCCCCCCTCCCTGGTCATCAAGGCAAAAGGGAGACGGAAAGCCTGGGGGAAATGCCATCGCATTCAGCCAGCACTGGAGGGAGAGAGCACATGTTCACAACAAATGCCCGCTCCCTTTGATTGCCCATTTGTTTTACACACGAATTCTGATGATCACTGATCAGACCGTCTTCAGCTCATCCTTGCTCCTTGGGTGCGCTTGTTAGTCCTTCAACATGCCGGCATACATTTCAGATTGTGATGAGGCAGTGTGAGCAAGCTACGCCACCCTATAGTGTGGGCTGACTGGCGTGTCCTTGGATAGCAGCTGAAAATAGCCCAGATACACAGGCATAGGGCTGTGAAGATGAGGCATAATCTTGTCTGGAAAGATAGCACCCCTACCTCTCCTCTTCCCTCTCTTTAATTTGATCTGTCTCCTCTTTCTTTCTTTCTTTCTTTCTCATTTTAAATGTTATTCTCCCCCCACTCTCCGCCACTCTCTCCTCTATTTGTCTTCAGTTCCAAAGCTTGTGCCGCTTGTGCCACACCGTCGCTGTCTTTATCTCTCTCTTCCTCACTTATACTCGCTCTCTCAATCTATACTTCCAGCTCTTGCTCCCCTCCTCTTACCCCTCCCCTGTTTTCTTGATTGCTAAATCAATGCTTAAAGTGCGTGAGCAGTGTGTCTCTGGCACAGCTTCTGAGCATGGCTACCCACCGCCTCCTCTTCCAAGAAATCTGTGTGTGTGTGTGTTTGTGTGTGTGTGTGTCTTATCCCTCTCCCTCCACACACAAACACACATCCTTCCATCTGTCCCATCTCAACCTGTGCTGAAGTACAAGCACCAGGCAAGCTAACTAACGAGAGCCTTCCACAACCATCTGTCGCATTCCTTGCTGCATTCTCCTTCTGTAACTCCTCTCTTCCCTTCATTCCTCTACCTCTCACTCGCCTTCCCCCACCACCCTCCTTCTGCCCGTCATGCAGAGTTAAACAGTGTTTCCATAGCCTTAAGTTTAGTTTGGCTGCAGTTGACGTGTCGAAATAGCAGTTTTTGGTGTTGGTCAAAAGATGAAAGCCCAATATGTTCTTGCGTTAATTACAACCCCTCATTGGTTCCGACACGGACACACAATAATCATCACACAGGGTTAAGGAGACCGTTGTTTATCTATAATGATATCTCCGTTAAAGGAAATGTGTGTCTCTTTATGGTCTGAGTGATAGACGGAATAAATGCATATATGCATCAACAAGTGATTTCCGCAGCCAGCCGTCACTGTGAGACAGTTTGACACATGTGATGACCAATCTTCCTCGCTGGGAGGTAGAGTGGCAAATGGAAATGATTTTTGATCTCAAGCTGTGCTGTTTAAACATGTGACGGAAACCAGGCGAGGCTCTCAGACGCTGTTACATTTTCTTAAATGTGGTCGGACAAAATAAGCACTTGAAGATGTTACCTTGTTTATTGGGGGGTGGGAAAAACATTTGACATTAATCCTCAAATATTTGCAAGTAATTGTGCTGTCATTTTAAAGTGTAAACTAAGGAAATAGCAGTAGAGGATTGGTGCCAATTAGATGGGCAGAAGAGCAGGATTGCTTTGGCATGTTGTTATGGCTTTGTTGGTTATGTTTTCTGCTCACATCTACCATCAAAAGATTCACAGTTCTCCAGGAAGTAGCAGTTATCTAGAAAATAACCTTTTCGTGCTTCTACACAAATGCATGCTACTGGCAGAAGTGGCCGAGCGAAATGTTAAATGTTTGATGATGCACCGATTCCCATCAACCCTACCTCGGTAATCAGGGGGAACTAAGCACTGCCAGGTCCCCTCTGCTCTAGATCATTCTCAGTGCCCGCTGCCCCTCTGACTGGCTGCCAAGTAGGCAAGCATGACCATGCCAACACGCCACGGCACATTTCATAGCAGTAACCCAAGCATAGGTTGCACTGTGTTAGGAGAAGGGTGTTTGAAACTTGTAATACCAAATGCTTAGGTTAGATCTTAAAGCAGCTCCGTCACGGTGCCGTTTTCATCCTTGTTCCCCGTGCACCGCTATGATCGAGAATGAGCATGAGCAAAGTGGTGCCAAGACTTCTTATTACAGCAGGGCCGGCACCCGCTGCCAGAAGCATGCTCTCTCACACACACACACACACACACACACACACACACACACACACACACACACACACACACACACAATAAACACTAGTCAGCACACATGGTAATTTCTGAATACATACGCAGTGGGATTTATTTGTGCTTTTTGTACTCTTGCCTTAAAAAAGCTGCCCGTTTGTCCACTCACACAGGCCCACAAAAACACAATATCTATTGCAAGTAAGTAAGGAAAAGGAAGTTTAAAGAAAAGAAAAGGGGAGGCTTGACTCAGCCAAGCCATTTGTTCTCTTTCATTTCTTTATTTTCCTTTTCCATTGCTCCCTCCCTCCTTCCTTCCCTGTGCATATCCTCCTTTCTCCATGCTCTTTTCATCCCTTTGATAGATGGGCTACATTTGTGGAAATGGAGAGGATTTGGAAGTGTGTATGATTACAGGATCCAGAGTGGGGAAGCCAGAGGGAGGGCTGAAGACCGCAAGGACACATAAAAGAAAAGATCAAAAGTGACCTTGTTGACCCACGGATCTTTGGACGGAGGAAGGGCGGGAGGGGCGGCGGCAACATAAAAGTGTGGGCACAGTGAGAGGCAGGAAGTTAATCCCCCCCAGGTGTTGTGCCAGTGTTGGCGGGGGGTGCCAGGCCAGCCCACTGGCACAGCAGACATTATATCCCCCCTCATGCCTCAGTGTGGAGCCCCTTAAAGAGGCTGTCTGAATGGTGAAAGGTGGGAGGGCTGCAGGTGGCAGCTGAAACATGGGACAAAACCTACACACACACGGACACAATGGACACTAATCCTAAAATATTGATGCCCATAGTAGTTGCTCATTAAAAGGAGAAGGCGGGGTGTGTGTGTGTGTGTGTGTGTGTGTGTGAGAGTTTGACAGATTACCCACCCACCCCTGCTGCTGGTCAAGAAGGTGGCTGTCAAAGGATATCCGATCCTCGCCTCTCCTCTTTCTTCCCTCGCCACCGCCGCTGTTGTTATTATGTATGCAGATTAGTCATTCACACGGGATCAATCACACTGTTGGCCCAGGTCAACACATACGCACAGACGCACAAACGCAGACACACACACACACCATTTTGCCACACCAGTGGAGCATGGATGCCAGGCGGAGAAAGAGAGGGAGATGTATTCATTCACTTTCTATTGTGCACAGATCGAGTGTTAGTCCAGTGAATAGGCAAGGGAGCGCTTGATAATGAGGCCAGTGTTATTACAGAGCCGATCCAGCCCCTAACGACATCAATCCTCCGGGATCAAATAAAGGCTTTTAATTGCTTTGCCTCATATTAAAATCCCCGCCGCCGTAGAGGAGCTGCCCTTGGCGTGCCTGAGCATAAAAGCCAGCTGAAAGAGTTTCTGAAAGGCCATCGTATTAGCAAAGGCTCTCCAAATTATATTTGTGTAACAAGCCTATTCATTAGCTGCGGTCATCATTTTTAGCAGAATATTTGATGACCGCGTTGAATATTTATGACGGTAAGAAGAGCGCGGGGGATCATATGTTCATCATGTGCTTTGTGTCTGTTTGCAGGACCGAGTCTGTTGCAGAGAAAATGCTGACCAACTGGTTTACGTTCCTCCTCTACAAGTTTCTGAAGGTAACGCTTTACTGTCTCTCTTCAACTTCACTGAACATCTTAAGCTCCACAAGTAGTCGATGCTATAGCCCTAACCAAGCTGATAAATCACTGTCCCCTCACTGCTGGCTCACAGCAGCAGGTGACAGACATCCACTAGTTCTCCATGTATTTTTGTGGCTGTGAAACATCTTAATAAATACACAAAGAAGTGCAGGATCGTAGACTTTAAATTGAAGCCTGTGTTTTAGATCTATTTAGATATTCTGTACATGAATATAAGTATTGTTTTCTGTCAAAACTGCTTGTTGCATTCATTAGATCATTTGTTGTTCTCTTTCAGATAGCATGTATACTGATATAGATATGCCGTTGAGGAGGCGGACCTTTTGACTCCATAAGGAACCAGTTATACACAAAAACACACAATTCACCACTCCTCCCACACTCAAAGATAATGTTATCATCATCCTGTTTTTTTCCCCTCCATCTCTCCACTCATCCTTTAACTGCAGCTGGGAGGAGAATAAAAACTGATAAATGGCCAATCTCTCCTTTTTGATAAACAACTCTTTTCAAAGGGGAAGATGGGGGTAGCTTCAAGAGTGTAATTTATCGCATTTTCTTTCTGTTAATCCATTAAATCTTCGCCAAACTGGTTTCATTTCAGCAAAGTTTATATATTGATAGGTAGTACGATTTCTTTTATTTATTTAGGGGAATGATAGTTTGGGACATAACGCTTGCAACTCTGGAGGCGAGGCAGCCTGTGAAAAAGCAGTTATCACATTTTAGATAGATATTTTCTCAGACGTAATTAAAATTTGCTGTCAGTGAGTCGAGTCTAGAATAACTTCAAAGTTTTCTTCCTCCCTCATGAACTTTTTCCTCCGTTCTTCTCTCTCCAAATGTTTTCGCAGGAGTGTGCAGGCGAACCTCTCTTCTCCCTCTTCTGTGCCATCAAGCAGCAGATGGAGAAAGGCCCCATTGACTCCATCACGGGAGAGGCACGCTACTCGCTCAGCGAGGACAAGCTCATCAGACAACAGATTGACTACAAGACGCTGGTAAGGGGTTCACCGGCCCAGGGGCTGAAAGGGGACACTTAATATGCTTTCAGGGACAAGAGGAGAGAAAGAGAGGGTGGTTATGGGTTGTCGGTCATGAGATGAGCAACAGGACATAAAGTTGTCGTTGTCACGCTTGACATGCAGCGGGGCATAGGAGTGGCGACCTCACTTTCTGGTGAGACTGAGGCTGTCAATGAAAAGAGCAGAGCAGGGCTTTGGGAAGAGGAGGAATGAAAGAGAATATCCATCGCCTGCACAGGCAGAGAAGGCTCTAACCTTCTGGAACCTCTCGTTCATTCCCCAAGTCCGTCTGTTGTCGTCTTCCCTCCACCCTGGCGTGTCTATTCGAGCATGGGGAAACTCAGACACTGTTGAGTCTGTTGAGTCTGAGTTTCAATCGTCTCATCTGTTTGTACAGATTTTCATGTCCACGATAGCTGTGACAGGGACAAAATGAAAAATGTCCTTGAAATTTGCTTCAGATTGGCTTTTTAAAACAGAATCACCAATACTTCGGTAGAAACCCTTTTTCCCACAAGATAGACGTGTAGAAACTGTACTTTAAGATGGAATAAAACACATTGACCCTCTCATGTATGTGCGTTTGTGCTCATCCTGTAATTTGGATAATTCCACCAACACCTGGAGACAGTGCTGATGAATATGCTAATAATATTATAATTAGCTATTTTACTGCTCATTTATTGAGGTAGCACATTGCTGTCTCTCTTCAAGCTCGGAGAAAGAAACAGTTTCCCTGGTGAATGATCCTTTTTTTCCCCCCTGCAATTCTCTCAAAGACCCTTTGGCAAGCACACAATTATTTCACTTCTAGTGAACACAAAATTCACTGTGCAATCAGCATTATTAACAAAAAACACACAGACCTCTTCTCTACAAAAGATTGACTTTGTATTAAACCAACCTGGAAAACGTATCTTCCCAGGTTACTGCAGTTACAAATATTGCAAGAATTCTTACCTACAGATACCCAGTACATATTTCTGTATATTTCTGCCTCAGGTGGTGAACTGCATCCATCCGGAGAATGAGAAAAGCCCAGAGATCCAGGTGAAGGTGCTGAACTGTGATACCATCAGCCAGGGCAAGGAGAAGATCCTAGATGCCATCTACAAGAACGTCCCACACTCCCACCGCCTAAAAGCCTCCGATATGGACCTGGGTACAAATCTTTGTCTTGTTATGTATAAATAATGTGAAGAAAGCAGACAAACCGGTTTGATTACCGTGCTGGGATAGGTCTAATGACAGAAGTTACCGTGACAGTCCTTCCATCTCGTTCTGTCATGACTGACTGCAGAAGAGTTTTGCCCTTCTCTATGTACTTACGTGTTAATGATGAGATATTTACGAGTCTAGCTTTCATGATTGTACTCCTGCTCCAGCGCATCCCTGTAGTTACCGTACAGCTTGTCAAAACATTTCTAACCATGCCGTGTTTCCCTATGTGCCTAGAGAAAAGCAGGCTGAACTTAGACACCCATTGATTTTTACAAAGGCTCCCCCCCTCCCCTCCCCAGCCCCTCTTAAAAAGTACAAGTCTTCCTAGATATAGAGTAGCTTTCTTTTCAACCTCGGGAGGCTTGACATCCTGGCTCAGATGTCTGAGATTGGTCTCTCTCCTCCCCAAACTTCCCATCGATCGACTCTCTTGTCGACTAGTGTCTGAGTCAGATGATTGATCAGCTAATCAATCCAGACGCTCAGTGATGTCTTCCCTACAAAATCATTTTTCTAGTGTCCTTTCTTTCTTTCTTTTCTTTCTTTCTAGGATAGAATAGGATGTGTAGGAAGGACTTGATTAGATGAATACAGGCCTTTGTTGCCATTTATGACCCCTATGTGCAGCTACAATATGAAGTTATTTTCCCTGAGTTGTGTAATTGTATTTCTTAGGTATCTCTAACTGGGGTCTAATATATTTGCAAATTGCTTTAAAGGCAATGATATACCTTTTACTGCAAGACATCTAGTGTTCAGGGGGTTTGGTACACTGTGTGTGTGTGTGTTTGTACACAGTACTTTTGCACAGACATCCATGCTTGGGAGCACAACAAATGTTATCCATGATTGTTTGCCTGCCGATATCTAGGGGCTGTCTCTGCACCCGGCACTGTGCTTTTTATGGTTTAATATTGCCGGATGGATTTTCTCGGCCCCTGTTGTGTGTTCGTAATAGCATATTTATAACCAACCCCGGATTTAAGGCGGGCTGAGCGCGTACCGTAGGGAATCTGCCTGTGTGATAGCTAAGTGAAGAGATTGGTGTAGCCTTTTGACGCACTCCTGGATACAATTGTTTTATGGCCCCCTTTGGGCAGGATGTGTTCTATTATTGTTTTATTACGAAAGGGAATTAGAACTTGTCTGAGTTAGCTGGCCACATGCTCTCTATGTGTGTGTGATTGTGAGTATGAGGATGAGTAAATGCAAGCTCACATGTGTGTACAGGATGTATCTGGCGTGCTGCACAAATTAGAAGAAAGTTCTCTCCTAATCGCGAGTCCATAAACAGACATGAACATGTTTGACCTGTCTTTTCACGCTTTTAGGTTTCTTTTCAATTTCCATGTCATGCTGTTCTAATTAGCATTTCTTGGTCTTGTGCTATTTGTGTTGACGATAATGCTTCAGTGATCAGGTCTTCCATTTGATTGATCTATTTTGACACACTTTTTCACTACTCTACTACACGTATACAGGTCATATCAGTGGCTCTGCCGTCTCTAATACACACACACACACACACGCACACAATAATGAGATTGTGGCAGGCCTGTCCTGAGACAGGTTGGTCAGGAGTGTTGTTATCCCAGATATTGTTTTTGATTCCCCTCTGCTGCAATCCTTCAGAGAAGATGTGGCCTGAGAGCAAAGAAGCTAGGCCTTGTGTGTGTGTGTGTGTGTGTGTGTGTGTGTGTGTGTGTGTGTGTGTGTGTGTGTGTGTGTGTGTGTGTGTGTGTGTGTGTGTGTGTGTGTGTGTGTGTGTGTGTGTGTGTGTCTTGTTTCCTTCTGTGTGTTACCAGTAGCAAATGTGTGTCATGCATCTCTGTGGAGTACAACAGTCACCTTCAGCCTTTCTCTTCACCACAGCATTCATACACTCCCCAACGCCCTTATCTCTCTTTAGCTGTGTGTGAGTCTGAAATGCAAGTCTACACACACACACACTGTTCTTCTCTGACTGAGCAGCGACCACTGGCTTTGGGAATCGGAGTAATCTCAGTTTGCTCTGGTTTCGCACCAAGTTTATTCTTTTATTTATTCCTTTCCCTTTTCTCATTTCTTCATGTGTTTACTGAGCCTCGTCTGGAGACGGGCGCTCATTTGCATCTTTATGGGAAGATGTACTGTATAGACAAAAACAACAGGAGAATCTCTTATTTCCTGCAGATTTTTTCAGACGCTAAGACAATTCTGGTCAATCCTCCGAAGACGGGCCTCATCATGCACCCCAGTGATTGCCGCTTTGTTTTTGCTGTTTGTGATCAGAATAGGAGATGACGGTGGTCGACACAAGTGGGAAGCAGAGCAAGTAGCACAGACACAATAACGGATTCCGAAACCCCTTGATGTCTGCAAAAAGAATAGAGGAATCATCTGCTTGTTTGTTTTTGAGATGGTTTTCCTTTTTCACTTATGATAATGTTGCTGGGGTAGTGTTTCTTTCAAAAGCTTTTTGTTTTCTGCTGAGGTTGCATAGATGTGGAGAAGCCTGGTGTCTATGTTCTATAGATGTCATTTGGTTGTAATGTCATGTAAATGCCATCCTGTTTGTTTTTAATGAAAGACACTGTCATGTGTACTGAAAGTTGCTTTTGTAAAAGTGTGTAAATGAGGTACTCTGCAGTCTGTCTGCAGCCTTCTGGTTCTCCATATACTGTTGCCGTGAATATGAGCCTGGTGTGCTTCCACCAAAGCTCCCAGCAATAACAATAAGAGGCGCTAGGCCAGGGGGCTTAGAGCAGTGGATGTGGGTTTGAGGAGGGGAAAGCAGGGCGCAACTGATCACACCCATCGATCGCACCAGCAGAAGAGATGGAAAGAAGTTGAAGAGGGAGAGCTTGATTTTGAAAAGAGCAGAGTGGGTGATTAATTGAACTCGCCTGTTGTTACTGTCCGTCTTTCACGTGGGCCATTTCTCTTTTAGTCGCACATCGCTTTGCCATTCTACTCCTACTCTTTAGATCTTGTGTTTTTGAGTTCTTCTTGGTTCTATGCAGGGTTTTTATGACAATGTGAGATGGAGAAGAAAAGCCTCGGAAGATGGAGATGGAGATAGTGACAACGAGTTTTCTGGCAGACTGATTAGAAAAGAGTGATGGTCACTCGTGCTTTTTCTCTTGACGTTTATGTTTTCACCTACATTTACAAAGAATTACAAAATAATATATTTTTTTTAATCCTGGGGAGAATTTGATTGCTACACATACAGCCAGTATACATGATATGAATAGATCAAATCAGGCACAAGATAAAGATGCATGCAAAGCAGATTAGTGCTATCAGAACGTTCCAACCTGTTCTTATTCCCCACTTACACAACATCATGTGTTTTACAATGTAACATAGTGATTGTCACTGCTAACATACCCGTAGGGTTTCGAACCAACTGTTTATCTTTTGTAATTGTTGTTGTGGTTAAAAACACAACTGTCACCAAAAGCAGAAAATGCATTGTTCCTTGTACCAAAGGCATATCGGCACACAAAAAAGCAGATTTTGAGATATCTTATCTGTGCAAAACAAGTAAAGAGTCAAAAGTAAATATTTTCAAAGCAGTAGTGTTGTGTGAATAAAGCTGGAGATATCCTGATCTTTTTATTTTTTCCCTTGCAATTGCAGAATGGCGTCAGGGTCGAGGACAGCGCATAATCCTGCAGGATGAAGACGTCACCACTAAGATCGAAGGGGACTGGAAGAGACTGAACATGTTGTACCATTACCAGGTATGCTTGTGACTGTATATTCAAAAAAGGTGAAACCTGCATTAAAATGAATATAACCAGAATATTTCAACTCCTAAAGAACTTGAGTCAAAGTATGTTTGGGCCCATGTGTTTCTATAGTGTGGGACACCATTCTTATTATTACCGTTGACAAATACATTAACTTACATATATTTGTAACATTTCTAAATCACTGAAGTTTTAGAAATACAAAGGGTTTGTAAAGTTTTAGATCTCACAGAGAAAGGAGTAAAAGATTTGTATCTGCAGAGATTTAGCGTCTTCTGAAGCTTATGTTGGAAAGATTACATCTGCTATTTGAAGGCATTCACATCTTCCCTTTAGGGGTACAGTTGTTTTCATCCCATTGTCACAGCAAACGTACACAAACACAATATTTCTGACAGCATTAAGAAAAAAAATACCGAGCACAAAGGCCTAGTATTCAAACCTGAAAGCCTGCTATTTATTTGAACATTTCTTGCTCACCACCCATCATCCCTCTATTTATAGTATTTCTAGCTGTCTCTGATGCCCTCTCAACTCCCCTCCACCTTTTCCTCTGAAGCTGTGTGACCTGATGATCTGCACTAAGCTCCAAAACTATCTAATGGACAATTCGGTCAAAGAACTTTTCCAGCCATTTAGTCCTGACAGGGACACACACACACACACACACACACACACACACACACACCACAACCAGAACTTATCTGTCAGGTGAAGGAGAAGAATGAGGCAGGGCCAGGTAGGGAAGTGACCGACAACAGTGGCACTTGGAGCTAATCCCTTGTGTGTGTGTGTGTGTGTGTGTGGAGAGGGCTTGAGATAAAATCTGATGCCGGCCAAGTGTCGTCTTCCTTCTGAAACGGATTAGTGTTGGCATAGATTTCACGTGCAGAGTAGACGCATCGGTCGTCACAGACACACACAAGGTACTACATGCACGCATATGCACAGTTAATAGCAAAGGTAAGGGATGTACACCTATATTAACAGGCAGTAACAGGAAGACGTGCACAACATACCAACATGTATCTGCAGGTGTTTTGTGCCTCATGAGTAGCAGCTGTCCATTCAGCCAACCAGAATGAGACTGGATGGAAAAACAGGGTTGCTTTGTCAACATGGTGTTAATAATTGGAGCAGCTAAGCAAGCAGCTACTGTCCATTCCAAGTGCAGTTTGCACGGTTTGCCTAAATTAAATGTCAGCATCAGCAAGTGTCAACAGGCTTGGAGTATGAGGCGCGGGTGGAATGGATTAGGGAGCTGATTTGAATCCGAGATAAGATAATGAAGACAGAAGTTAATTCATTTTTTCAGGCCCGGGAATAAGGGCACCTTATCCTTGACAGACCAAAAAAACAAAAAAGGAAACACTCCCATCCACTTAATGTCAGGAGGCTACGCAAAGAGGAAGGAATGGAGGAGGAGGCCACCGACACATTCAGTTCAATCAAGGGCATCTGCGATTCCATTCATAGCATTTCTGCTCTTGTTTTAACTTCATTTCATTGTAATGTGTCATTTATAAATCACTTTATTGAAGATCCTTTCCTAATCAAATCCATTAATGCACCCAATTGAATGATGCCACTTCTGCCAACCCGGATGTGCTGCAAAAGTTGGTCTTGCGATGCCCTCCAGACATGTTCTCTACATATAGTTTGTCTTTGTAGAAGCTAATTTGACCAACCAGACGCACTCAATAGAATCATGTGCTCTCTTCTTTCAAACTGATCTGGTTTGATCTGCTACGAGCATTACTCACCCACTCACTCTGCCTTCAGTTACAATGTGACAGTTTGCGTCACAAACTTTTGATTTCTTGTTCAGGGAAACATCACATCGTAGCCACAAGCAAACATTTGCCATTTGCCATATCAGATCGTTCTGTCCAATAATGAGACATTTCTCTCCCCCCTCCTCTATTTCAGGTAACTCTGTTCCGCTTTCTGTCTTTATCCTCTCCTCCAGATGTTATTTCCCCGAATGCCACTCCTCCTTTTCATTGTGGTCCGTTGTGCTTTGCTCGTTTTATATCCATTCAACATATAAGAGCAGCAGTGATTAGGGAGCATGCTGAAGGAGAGTTGGGGCCTCCCCACAAAGGAATAACAAAATCTGCCCTGTGGGCCTCCTGCTTACAATAATATAAACATATTATGCATAAGGAGCAGATTGAGTGACTGGGTGACATAATGATACAATCTTAAAAAGGCCCCAGCTCGCACATACACACACACATACACACACATGTATACGCACCAAAGGCCCCTGGTCCTTGTTCCCTGCCCCTTCCACCCACACTATGATAGAGAGCACTTCAATTAACCCCCGCTTACCCTGCAGCACGGGTAGCCAGATTATGCAGAACAGGGGTATACTGTGTGTGTGTGGGGGGGGGGGGGGGTACAGTACAGCTGGGACAGACTACATCCCAGTTGTGTTAATTGAAACCTGTATGGCTGACTTGGGAAGGAGGAGCGCATGATAGACTAATTTCTTCATTTACACACACTTATTTACACATAGACCAACACAGAGATACACACTGCTTGAGTCTTCACACCTTCATACACACTCTCTCAAACACACACACACACAACCCAACCCTAGAGGAAAGGTATTATTGAAAAGAGACTGTGGGATATCCCCGCTCACACAGCCTGTACGGTGCTCTACTAAACTCTCCCTCCCCCTGCCAGTCATATGTACGTGTGGGCTGAATAGAGCACATAAGGGTAATATGATATTCTCTGGTTATCCACATGAAACCAGAATAGATGGAGGGGAAAATAAAAAAATTACACCATCACAGTGATCTATGGGTTTTCTGATTGGTTGTGTTAGAAATCTGCACAACTGAAAAAAGCTCTTTTGTTTTGAGGAGTCATTTGCATAATATATGTCCGTCTGTTTTTCAGGTAACTGATAATGCAGTAATGGCCTTGGTTCCCAAGCAAGTTACAGCCTACAATTCAGTCAACAATTCCACTGTGTCTCGGACTTCTGCAAGTAAATATGGTGAGTAGAAACTACATGTATGATCCTCATATGCAAAAATACACGTAATGAATCATTTGGGTAATTTAAGTCAAACAAATCACAATATAAATCTGAAATGTGAGTCTATAAAATACGTAATTAGAGAAAGTAAGGGGGTGGGGAGGTGAAATGTGGACGCTCACACATGTCAGTGGACATCTGGTGACAAGCATCCACAGGACCCTGCATGACAACACTGATGGACATAGAAAGACGAATTTTAGAGGATTTGAGAGGATTTCTAAAACATAACAGGAGACCAAATAGACTTTTCATCTCTTGTTCTGGCCTCTTGAGACTCCAAAGTGTGTCCTTGCATCCTTTCGTGTGCCAGTGTTTTTTTTCTGCCAGTCCGTCTGCTCCGCGTCTCCTTGAACCTGAGAATCCATCACGTTAGTTGCTGATCAAAGGGCCAGCCTCACTGGCCACAAACACTTCAGACACATCAAATGTGGTGCCACATTATTAGCATGGCCTCATCTCCATACGGTCTCACCTCACTTCTCCGGCTCCAAATTAGACCAGATAGGAGAAGGTGAGCAGCGCAACAGAAAAGGGAAGGAGGGCCAGGAATATCTCTTTTTTTAAGGGATTGACTTCAAACGCAGGTGTGATCCACTTAACAACTGGTGTGGTACTTGAGAGTGACTTTGAACTCTCCATGAGTACAATGGCCTGATAGTGAAGAAAGAGACAAGGCTGAATTTAATATAGCTACTGAAGAGGAGGGGGGGGGGGCGGAGCAGGAGGGAAAGTTGTGCAAAAAGGTACAGTGATTAAGACGGACACTGTGTCGAATCAGAATCTAAATTATTTTTATATATTATATGTAATATATATATATTTCTTTTATTTCTTAGTTTAATTTTATTGTATGGATTGGTTTTATTGTTTCGTCTCCTGTCAGGGTTTAACTCTTACCTGAGTTTGTCTTTGGCTTTGTTGGGCCTCACTGTTGAGTTTTCTGTTGTTTTATTAAAGGTGCTATATAAATACAGTTAATATTATTATAATTGTTATTATTAATGTCATGTTTCCATAAAAAAAAACGGAGAACAACACTCTGCCAGCACACATCTTCTTTCACCCACACAACCCCAGAAACAGCACAGTTAGAGTCACACATGTCCAGTGTCCCAGAAAAAAACAGAAGTAATGCAAGTCCTGCAAAGAATACCTGACACAGGTCTTATAACAAAGCTAGAGTTAAATATCACATTTACAGTTGATGATACTGTTATTACATTTGAGCACACACACACACACACACACACACACATTCTCTGTATCTGACATTCTCCAACTGTGTCTTTTTTCCTGCTCTCTCTCCCCCGTACACTCCGCCCGCTTTCCTCTCTGGTCAGATTGATTTCTGTCATGATTTTTTTTTTTTTGTACTTCTCTCTCTAAACCGCACCCACTGATCAATTCTTTTCACACTGTGTAAACATTCATTGAGCCATGTGTTTTGGAAATGTCATCACAACCCCCGGCCAATGGGTGGGCCATACATATTTAATCTCGTCTGACATCGATTTTGTGTCGTTCGTCGATGCCATGTCTTGTACCATGGAGGAGAAGCTATGAAAAATTAACCATGCACACTGTCTAAAAGTTTCATATCCAATCTCTCCCAGACCTTTAAATCGAATGCCATGAGCCAAAAAATGGTATTCTGTTGCTGACATGTAGCTATGCCTTTCCCTGCCTCTTTGGTGAAGCGACAGAAAAGCAAAAAACAAGAAATCTGAAGAAATCTGTTTTATGCTGCTAAAGCCTGGTTGTATTTATCTCAAACTCTGCCCTTAGTACGGTTTAAATGTGTCTTGTGTCTACTCTGTAATGATTTTTTCAGCATGTAGTCTACAGATCTTTATTGGTGTACATAAATACATACATTAAAAAAAAACCATTAACTAATGCATGCTGTTGTTCACAGAGAACATGATCAAGTACACTGGAAGCCCCGACAGCCTGCGTTCCCGTACTCCTATGATCACGCCTGACTTGGAGAGCGGGGTCAAGGTTTGGCACCTGGTGAAGAACCATGAGCACGGAGACCAGAAGGAGGGCGACCGCGGCAGCAAGATGGTCTCTGAGATCTACCTGACACGACTTCTGGCTACCAAGGTGAGCCATTTGTGTTTTAGAAAATGTCTCATGATGTTGTAATGTGCGTCTCGTGCTACAGTCACTCACACACTCTCCATCCCAACAGTTGCATTTTTCAAGTACTGTATGTGGAAGTTATTAGTATTTTTCTTTCAGCAGTTCAGCAGGTGAAAGGCTAAAAGGGTACTATAGTACTATAACCTTCACCCTGTGTTACCATGACTCAGAAACCCCTTATTTATTTAAATATTCATATTGACTTCGGGTGAGTCATCTCAGTGGGTAAGATTATTCAAATGTATTCCTCTCTCCCCTCAAGTGAGAAAGAGAAAATAGATATTTTTGTTTGTTTTTCTTTTTTTCATCGCTGTTGTGTTGACGCGGCAGCATATCAAAAAGATCCATGAAGCTAGCGAAGGAGTTTCTGTAATAACAAAAAAATTATCAGGCAAAAATAGAAATAGCTATAAAATGAGTCTCTTTGAATGTGCCATCCGACAGTGGCCCCCAGAAGGAGAAAAAAAGCAGTTAATTTGGTTCGGAGGGAAATGTGACTTTGATCTAACAGCTGAATGCAAATTGCCAAGCCACTCCTAAATCACCTTATCCCTCTTTTTATCATCAAGACATCCTTTTTGTTAGGCACAGACAGAAGGTAAAACATAAAGAAAGGCTGCAAACTGAAAATGTTCACATCGTAATGTTTTAATTCCAGAACATTTCGGTTTGTTTTTGATCCTCTGCCTGCCTTTGTGTAGCAGTTCACATGGAGAACATCAACTCAGTTCAGTGTTTGTGTTCCAAATTCACAGGAGTCTGAAAAGCAGTGTCTCACACACACATGTATTAAACAAGCATAGAAAGAAATCTTAAATTTGTGTAGCCTGTTTAGCAGACCACATAAAACTCATTTGTCATATAGGTATATCGGTTCATCAACCACTTTAATCAGAGAGACATGTTATCTTTGAGTTAGTACCTCCAGAGAATATGCAAACAAGTTCAAATTGTTTTCTTTGTTTCCCTGTTCCCTCTTAAAAATCTTTATGGAAACCGTTAACTGTTGCTGAACAACTGCCACTGTGGCCACCAGCAGCAATTACAGCCTGATGCTTAATGCTCGAACATAGTGTGACCGTAACACAACCGGAAGAGAGTCAAGAAGCAGCAGTTGTGTCACTTACGTAAGAATAGATTTCTCTATTGTTTACCAACGCAGCTAACATAAGCCATCAAAAACTACGGGTCATACCAGACCAAGTACGGTTGTACAGTAAACTAAATCAATTTTATATCCTATGCCTTGAACTTCAATTCTAAGGAGATACTATACATGCTATATATAAGGGGGGGGTCTATACCTTGACTGTGGAGATGTGTGGCCAGATAAGCAAAGTCAGGTAATCAATTAAAGCAGATGACAACAACAGGGCAAGAGGGGTGTGGTAGTGTCTGCGAAACAGGACATGATCAGCAACTTATAAAATGAATAAACAAATGGGAGACTGCACATTTGGAGGTAGGGGCAGCTGTCACCATGACACATAACGTATGGTCCTCCACACACACGTGGACCGTCACCTCTTGGCCTCCGTGAGCCGCTCTATTTCCCCGCCATTATCCCGTTCCCGAATGCAGGAAAGGTGGTTTCGGACTGCAGACAGCACATCAACTTTCCAGATGGATTGTTTTTGTGAAATAACCAGTTTATCTTGGCCGGCCATCTCTCTTGGTGAGAAATGATTGGGCAGACAGGCAGCGTAATTGACTGCATTTGGCTTTCACCTTGCCAATAAATACCTCTCCCAGGCAGCGCCGCTGACGTCTCTCATATTAGCTCCATCAGTGTCACTCTGACTGAGTGTGGGTACAGGGGCGTGTTCATGTGTGTGGAGGGGCACCGGGAAGGATTGCATGGTTTTCCTCACTTATACACTCAAGAGTGTGTGTGTGTGTGTGTGTGTGTCCGTCTCTCCCTCGTTTGTCCCCTTCTTCATCTCTCTATTTCCGTTTCAGCGCTATCCTCAACATTGTGATTGTTAGCTTTCCTCTCGTTTTAATGTGGAGGCAGATGGCATCAAAACATCCCGATGACACATTGTGTTTAGAGTGCGGTCTAATGACAGGGTAGATGGTTGTGTGTGTGGGGGGGGGGGGAGTGTGTTGGCAGTTTCAGCTCCACCGAGGAACAAGAGAACCCTGTGATGACGACGACGGTGTTGATGCATCGAAGTCCCCGAGGCGCACACACACAGGTTTTGGTAGCTACACACAAAAACGTTAGGTTTCCCCCTTCGCCGACTAATGCGGTCTGTCACTTGGAAGGAATGCGGGCATGATATAGAGATATGTAATTCCATCTTCATAGAAAAACGATAAGCTGTCGGGAATGTGGGCCACATTAGAATTATAGCCGTGATTGTCGGACTAACGGGATTCTCTCTTCCCACTCTCCTCTACCTCTCTTGACTCCCTGATTCGGTCACCCGTTCCAGCCCAAATTGGATTTTTATTTGCCAGTGCCTGTACACACCTCATCTGCCACACTCAATGGCCTCTTTTTCTGATAGGAAACCTCTGTCGTTTCATTTCCACCTCTCGCTCTCGCCTTTTTCCCCGTGCATCCCATCAGCTCATTCTTTACAAGAGGATTAGATTCTCTCACTCTGTCTCTCCTCTCTCTTCTCCTCCTCCTCCTTAAAGTCGCCAACATTAAATCAAATTAGGGTCAATGGTGCAGTGTGGGAGCTAATCCGGCAGCACAAAGAGGCTTAGGAGATGCGCCTCCTGTTCCCAGATATTATTAAAAGTCAGCTGTGAAATAACAATTTCCCCCATCAAAGCTGCAAAGCAGATTTAGGGGCCAGGTCTGTGAGATAGTAGTCAGACACACAAACATCTGAGCTTGAGGACAAAGTGACATGCACTGCACAACAGCTCTCACAGGAAAGAATATACGTTCAAACCAATCTGTCAACTTTAGGAATTGGTACGTTGCTAAATGTATTAGATGGTGACATTCACCCATCCAATTTAAAATAAATCTGGCTTAAAATACATAATCATAACATACATTTTCATATTCCATAGAAGTTACCATTATCATCTCTGCCAGGAGAATCAGGCAATTGCTTCTGTGTGCACGGCGGCAATCGAGAGTGAGTCTGTGAAGTGAATGAGTGTGCACATTGGTGTCTGTCCATGGCCGATCTTGCATTCTGCTGCAGCAAACTGCATACTTTTTGCCTTGTTTTATACTTCTAATGACTTCCGACTGACTCCTCACTCACTACGCCCGTAACACGGATCTCAGACACGGACGTTTTACGACTTCTGCATAGATCAAAATGAGAGCGTATCTGTTGTGTGAGATGTGCGAGGGGGAAACTACATCTGATAGACTTGTGGTCTAGACGGGGTGTTAGCCAATTGTGGGTTGTGTTCATTCACTCAGATATTACAGCAGTGGCTCGTGGCAGTCAGATGACTGCACTCTATGGAGCGCAACTTTGTTAACTCCTGTGGAGCAGTGGAAACTAAAATGACAATAGAAATACCTTTCTAGAAGTTTATAACACCTTTGAAAACTGCAATGGGTTTTGGCTGTAACTAGTGATATCATTTAATGAAAAAAAACCTGGGTTAGGGTTTCATATAACCTGTTTTCCGTCTCTCTTTTCCAGGGTACATTACAGAAGTTTGTGGACGACCTGTTTGAGACCATCTTCAGCACGGCCCATCGAGGCAGCGCCCTGCCACTGGCCATCAAATACATGTTTGACTTCTTGGATGAGCAGGCCGACAAACACAGCATCCATGACCCGCATGTCCGACACACATGGAAGAGCAACTGGTGAGTTGAAGCACCTGAATCTGCACATACCTTTAAACACAGAAACGTGCACACACATGTAGACACAGTGGGCTCAGGTCAAGAACACTTGAGAACCTGGTGATGAGGTTCCTTGGATCTTTGACAGACACACAATTGATATATAGTCTTAATACACAAGTGGGGTGCCTTTGGCTCCATTCATGGCCTTTTTTTCTGCACTGTTAGTTAATGCACTGCAGACATAATCAGTACATTTTGGCATATTTCACACAGCATTGCCCTGGTTTTGCCCTGTGTCAGTGCCAAGCTTCACCACACGCCTCTTCCCTTCCTAATATCCATTAACCACAGGGGCATGTAATCTTCATTAAAGCCATCCACAAGGGGCTAATCCAATTGGCTGCCAAGACTCTCTATCTATTATCATCGGTAACTGGGCCAAAAATCATCGCCTGTCACTGTGAAAAGCTCCATAGTGACAAATGTACACTCCCAGGTGAAGGAAGTATACCCCTAAATTAATATCTGCTGATTAATTTAGACCATACTGACCTCTGTGAGCCCACCTTAAGAGGCTGGTAGGGGTTAAATAACCAACAGTGCAACAGAATGCAGTGAGGAGAGAAATGAAAAGGTGAAGAAAGGGAAGTGAACTCAGTGGGAGTTAAATGCGCACTAATATCTCATTAGCTTCCTGGCCTTTGCCAAAATCCCAGCATGCATCACTCAGCCCAAGGCTCAGGGGAACCATGGAGATGGGAGGATAAAATTGATGTGCATCAAGGGACAAAGGAGAAGCTAAAGACGGGGGGAAAAAGATTATTTACTTTATGCTATGGTCTTAATTTTCTTTTTCTGCGTCTGTTATTGGGCTATTTGCAGTTTGTGTTAAGTGTTTTCGGAGGGTGCAGCGGGTCGCTTTTACATTGGACTCTTAATGGAAAGGGCTCTCACTGGAAGGCTGTGAATGATTTGCAATTTATCATAACACACCGTCACAGAAAGCCACTTAGATTGCACACAGTAGTTTGTGCCGATGCAACCATAGATATCTTCTCTGTGTGAGATGTGCATATGCCCGGTGTCTTTGCACTTCTCACTGTGTGTGCTTACCCGTAACCTTTAATCGTCTCAAAGGGGAGTGCAATGTCCGCCACAACAAAAGCCTTCGTTTTTTTCTAATGGTAGGGAATAATAATGCCAGTATCCCCTCCCATACTGGGCCCCCTGTCCCATTAAACCTACCGGGCCCATCGTCATCACACACGCTATTAACTTCAACCCATCACTGCAGCCAGACCTATTCACCCGACTACTACCCCCATCAGAGCTCCACTGTACTCTGATGCAGTCCTAATGCCAGATCAGTCTCTCAGCCTGTGGTGCCTCAGGACCTGGATTGTTACAAGTTAGCTTCTCTTACCATCATATTACGATGATACTACTAACCAACTGTTAGTTTTTCAAAACTATCATTTAAAAGCTTTACTTATAATGAAATTAGACTGGGAACCTCATCGAGGTTTTAAAGTAAACTGTTATGCATACGTCAGTTTTAATTGTGCAAGTAAAAATTCAGTTAAAGTGTTATTGCTGCATTGTGTGACAGAGCTGTAATTTATATGTGTGTACAGTAAGTGTGTGCCGGCATGAGTCACTGGCTCCCAAGAGCATCTCCAGATGGTATCTTTTGGATTAGTGGCAGCGTTTCCTCTCGTCCTCACTCTTCTGTATTTGGTGTTTGTGTCTCTGTCTGCACTGGTTGTCATGTTGAGATGCAACAGACAGAATTTTAATTATTGCGCAAACCTGGCACACACCCTCATCTTTTCTGCAGGCGGATAACTACCGCTGTCATACCACAATCCCAGCCCACTCAGATTGTTAATGGCATCCCTAGGACTTTTAGGGTTGAGTTAATTATCTGGAATCTGTCAAATGACATGGTGTGTAATTTACAGAAAGTTTGCAATCAGTTTAAGCTCTTTTTCTCCGGATACACAGCTCGCTCGGTGAAGGATCGGAACTTGCCATTCACATGAAAGGGGTTTTTGCCTTTTTTAGCCTACAGAGGTCCAGTTGGAACAATGCCCAGTCAGGTCACCTTTGTAAAGCTTTTCATTCAAACCTTAGATCGCTGCATGAAAAAGGTCAGGCTTGGTCAGTTCCCTGCCTGCCTCACAACATCTGTGACCCAAGCAACTTCATTAGGCTCGTCTACAGGAATGGGACGATATCCCACAACTGCGGATTCTAGTGGCTCAGTGCGCCAGAAGTGTCAGTCAGTGCAAACTGTAAGAGACGTGCTACTGAAGAGGGAGACTAGTTGGTGTGGATGTACTTATGTGTTCCTTTTCGTTGTTGTCAGTCGTATAGCGCCTGTCAAAATATTAAGAACTGACCTGATAAACAGTACATATGGTTTACAGTAGTGTGATTGTTTTTGCTGCTTGACAAATGAAAAGAAAAAATGAGTAGTTGCCTCTTTGGAAAGGATAATGCACTCTGATTCATGACAGAGATTTGCCTCTGCCAAACAGCATCTAGTAAATAACGCTACTGTACATACTGTTGCTATTATCAAATGCTTCTTGTTGGAGTAGCGGACAAACACTTAATCTTAAGTCGGTTTGAATTCACAGCATTGTGTAGTCTTAAATTGATGGGCAGGGAAATAGTCCTTTTATTAAATGGACTCCACCAGCATAACTCCTCTCGGATGAAAGATGCCCTTGATCTTGGCAGCTGATAGTCAACCTAATCCCTGACCAAATGGACCGATCATATCCATCCCTCGGCTTCTTAAACCTACTCGGCACAAGTTAACCGCTGACAAATTATGTGCTTTGCCTATTTCCAACACAATAGACGCTGTGTAGATGTTATTATGGTGATCATTTTGAATGCACGGTCATGTGGGGAAGCTCGTCGTAGTCTCCACTGCCCCATTTAAATAGAACGTACCTCAAAGCACAGGGCAGCTGAGGCAGATTGACAACTATCAAGGCAGCACAGCAGTGGTGTTAATGTCCCTTTGATCCCTGCACCTAATCCCACTAGATTCTTTGCTCAGATTAATTTTAAAGTCTTAATGCGGAGTTTTCCTTTCTCTGAGTCCAAATCCTCTTTTGTTAGATTGCACATCTGAATGGCTTTGTGGGTGGTTGTGCAATGACAAATGCATTGTGGGATGATAGGGCAGCCCCGGTGGTATTTAAATGATTGCATTTCAGTCTGTATTGTTTTCTTTCCCCTCATCCTTTTGATATTGTGCCCCACAGAGACACTCCTATGCAGGTTAGACTGCAGTGTCCTTCCTGTTTGATTTTTGCCACGTTAGCTAAAAAATGCATAGCCAAGAGAATATAAGATGTAGAGATCCAAGTAGCTCAGCTCTTTCCTAATACCACCTGAGCCCATTCACTGCAACACACAGATAAAGCTGGCCCTATATCTTTTCTTTTTGGCAGAAACAAGCCCAGCAAATAAACAGACATGTATATTTTTATTATTCTGGACAGGCACAAAATAGGACCCACTTGCACAAACAAGGCAATATGAACCGTGTCACCGTGCGGCCCCCAGCGACGACCCCTGGACACTGCTGGAAAAAAAAAACAAGAGCCAGCCACCACCTGGTTTTAAAGATAAAGGCTTTATTGAACTGAACACACATCAAATAGAGCACATCAGCAACAACAGGGCCTGTATACTAGCTTTGCAAAGTGAATGAATCCTCGTTCCCCTTCTGGCGCATTATATGTTCATGTTTATTGCCTGGCTGGCTGTAGGAAATATGAAAATGGCATCAGAGCAGTTCAAATGGACACAGACTGTTTTACGATGCTATTCGGGTGTTCTGTCTCTGAGATGTAACTGAACAATATATGCAAAAGACATTTTAATGACAACATGCATACAATTACATAAGTACATTTGTCTCATTAGCTCTTGGATTTTTTCTTTTTTCAACAGACGACTAGTTCAGTTTTGGTAAATTGCACATTTGCATTTCTTATTTTAAACTTTGAAATTTAAGGAAAATGCATTTGAATGGAGATTGGCTGCAGCACACATACATACATTATTAAATAATGACAAATAAAAGTATTAAACTTGTGTTATCGCAACTAGCGTGCCACTAAATTCCTTTGTTCTCTTTGTCCTTTTTCCTGCAGCCTACCTCTGCGTTTCTGGGTGAATGTGATCAAGAACCCCCAGTTTGTGTTTGACATACATAAGAGCAGCATCACAGATGCCTGTCTGTCTGTGGTGGCCCAGACCTTCATGGACTCCTGCTCCACCTCAGAACACCGCCTTGGGAAGGACTCGCCCTCCAACAAGCTGCTTTATGCCAAGGACATTCCCAGCTACAAGAGCTGGGTGGAGAGGTGAGCTGTTGATAAATGTACACAACAAACACTGGATGGATGAGGAGAGGAAGTGTGCGCGTGTGTGGGCTTTTATTTGAGTGAAAACATCAGAAAGCCTGCATTAGCCATGTTTCATTCCAACACACACACACACACACAATGCGACTGTAGCTCTGTGATCTATGGGCCATGAAACACAATCCAAATTACAACACAGTGAGAATGGATGGGAACGCCCAGGGCATGAGATCTACAGTACAGAGAAGTGCAAACGTGTGTTTGTGCAGAAAAAGAGAGAGTAAGAGAGAAATCATTTTTAAGAATAGCAGGCAGTAGAAGCTGGTAATTCGTTAAAATGAGATTTTTATTCAATTTATTTGTTAGCAGGGGAGTCAAAGAGGTCCTGAATAAAAGATGGGGTAGTCTGAAGCGGTTCAGACTAGTACAAATGTGTCTGCAGCTTCGTCACAAGACGAGCCTTTGGACGAGAATATATGTGCGCTGCTTGAATGGGCGGCAGAACATGGGGAGCTTCAGGCTCAGAACCATACTCATTAGTCCCATATGTGTCTGCAGTGTGCGTTTGTGGTCTCCCATAAACACACATAAGTGTGAGGAACTTGTGAGGGTCATCTGCTGATTCATGCATGGATGTGTTTGAATACTGTAAGCTGAAGAAATGCTCAGTGTGAACAGAGAATGCAGCAACTGCCACTGTAGGGGGCAGCACAAGCCGGAATGTTAGCCTGTACCCTCATGTATATAAATCATGCCTTCATTGCAAGTTTGGTGGAGCAATGCTGTCAGCGACACTGCGTTATGTAGTTGCAAAAGCCTCTGTGAAAATAGTAGTGACTGAGTAAGGGTGCATCTAGAGCTGCTCCACTCTGCTGTCCAGCAGTGGTATTAATGGCAGAATGCTGTCGCTATGAAAGAAGACTGCGAATACTGTAGAGACGTCGTCCTCGCTCTCCTTTTTAGTGCAGCTTAATTGTAAAGATGGGACATCCTTATCCTGGAGAGCATGCTAATAACAACCTGTGCCCCAGGAAGGAAGTGTCTGCTGCTCATTCAGCACTTCTCTATCGGGACATGTAGACATTGAATTGTTACTGTTCTGCAGTCAATCTACAAAAATAAAATGATTTGAAATGCTGATAAATACCAGGTCAACGACAAAATTATGCATATTTCGGGTTTGGAGGCAGTGCAATTGGGCAACGCAAAGTGTTTTTACCTGCTACAGTATGTCATTAATATGTGGCTGTGGTTAATATGCCTTAAAATATTAGTGTAGTAATCCATTAAAAAATAATTGTCTTAATATATGCCATAAGAATGTCTCAACAAAGTCATAATACAGTATTTAATAAAAATAATTGCCATAAATATGTGCTAATATAGCATGACATCAAATAGCATGGGTGTGCAATTAGAATTTCATTAAAGAAATCATAGTACCCCCGTTGAAATGCCTAAATAAAGTCGTATTTTAGTATGCCACAAGAAAATCATATAAAAGTGTGATAGTCTAGTATCCCATTAAATGCAATTGCATAGTATCCAATAAAAATGTCACGGTAGTATGCCATATCAATTTCTTAATAGTATGTCGTAAAATATGAAAAGATGTCACAAGAATGCCTGAAGTGAAGCTGGCAAGTGAAATATTGATACTTCATTTGAAGTGGGTGAGTTAATGGTCTCATGGCCCTTATTGCAACTATGCAATAAAGACCACAATAGACTTCTGTATTGATTCAGATGGAATATGTCCCGTCAGTCGCGTAAGAGACAAACAACAAGCTTGTAGAAGGCATGCTGGGGAAAAAAAGCATTTTAGCATTTTGATAAACACATCAAGTCTCGGGCTAATATTGGAACGGTCTGGAAAATAACCTCGCGACACTTTTTCAAAGCACAGGATTTTATTTTTGTTCTCTGCATAACAATCCCCTGCTAGGAGCTCCCTACAACTGCCCTCCAGCACCGAACAGGTGTTGATGTGTGTGACCTCTGTGAAAAAAGGCTATGAGTAATACCCACCTGCCTTTTCCCTTTGCTCAGTATGCTCTGAAGACTTGCTCCCTGGCAAATCCATCTCTCCCTCACACATGCCCAGAATTATCCAGCCAAACACCAGGCCTGTCCTCGAGCAGCTACGGAAAATGTAATATGTAAATAACCAGCTTTAATCAACATAGTTGATAGGGGCAACACAGCTGCTGTCGACAGTGACTGATTACCCTTACCTCAGTGCGTGTGTATGTGTTCTGTTGAAGGTTGAAATCTGAGGCCCGTTAGTGTCAACTATGACTTCCTTTAAGTCATGTTCCTATGCTCCAGGGGAAACAGCAGCACTATCTGTATGTTATCTCCCAAATTATAGTTTTTCTAACGATGCTCTCAAAAGCAAAAATAGTCCTAACAAGTGTTTGCTTTGTTTGTATTCCTCCCCGTCTCTTTTAACAGGTACTATTCAGACATTAGTAAGATGCAAGCGATCAGCGACCAGGACATGAACGCCTACTTGGCAGAACAGTCGAGGATGCACATGAATGAGTTCAACTCCATGAGCTCTCTCAGTGAGATTTACTCTTATGTGGGGAAATATACTGAGGAGGTATGTAATACTGAGACGTGCACTTACTACACTGCAAGTCAACGCTGTGTCATCATTATCTTAAGATTTAGTCCATTTCATACACACTGATGTTATTGATCTTTGGTAAGCAGAGTTAAAGGAATATTCCACTGAAGAAGAGTGTTGTATAATCGAGGAACGGCAGCCGTTGTCATCTTAGACTCGCATCACTTACTGTGGATTCCAACTTGCATTTTCAAAATAATTGCCTGAGCACCAACTTGTTGTTGCTTCATTTAACTGCTGTGTATCCGAGCCAACAACCTCCACAAGGAGGAAGCTACAATGTTTCCATGGAGGATTCCTTTAACTGTTTTTAAAGTTTGCCGTTTTGTTGTCAGTACGCACAGCAGTGATCCAATAATGAAATACAAAAACACATTTGAAAGTGCTGATTGCAGCTTTGTCACGTCGGGTACTTTTGGTGTCTAATGTCTTTTGTGTTTACCTCACTGTCCTGCTGGTAGATTGTTTGTACACTGGAGCAGGACGATGCAGCCCGGAAACAAAGGCTGGCCTTCAAGCTGGAGCAGGTGGTGGCCTTCATGACTCTGGAGAGCTGAGGACCGCACTTCCCAGGGCGCACTGGGAAAAGACCCCATCAGAAACCGAGCCGTGCCTGAGCGAAGACCTGTCCCCATCTTTTTCATCATGTGACTTCCTCCCTCCGCCTTTCAAAGATGATGACTTCTTCCTTGACCTTTTTCTGCTTCCTCCTCCCCAAGAAATATTTTGTTTTCCTCATCCACTCTGCTGCATAGACTAGTTTACCTGAAGATATCTGAAGGGTGGTTTCGGAAACTGAGCTCGGCATTTCCCACAGTGCAATGCGGGGGATCCCTCAGCTTCACCACAGAGAAAGCTTCAAGGGGTGATTGCTTGAAAGCTGGCCATATTGGCATACTTCAGTCCCCCTGCTGGAAGAAAAGAGGGGGAAAAACATTTTTATGTTGCCTTTAAGAATTTACACTGATAGGTAATTCTTTAAAAACCACAATGTTGGGTGTCCATTTTGTTGAGAACTTTTTTCAGAAGTAGGATAGTGAAAATAAAAACATCTCTAGAGTCCAGTTTATTGTAGTTCTATATTCAATGTACGGAATCAAGAGGAAACATCAAAAACGATGCCTGCAAGCCAAATGAACACCTCTGAAGAAAATTAATGCAAGGACGGTTTGCCAAGTTTACACTGTACCTACAAGCGAAGCATACATATCTGCGAAATTTGGGGCGAGTCCAGGCAAAACCAGAATGTTCTTGTGCGCTCTCTCTCATTGTAGCTGGAGTTGTAATTAAGAAAAAGACTGATGGGGGGGTAAGGAAGAATTAGTGCTTCTCTGAACTTTTCCGTTATTGAAACGTGACTGACACTAGAACTTTAAATACCAGAACATCCCCAAACTATATCCCCTTACAACATACGCACATTTTCCCTGCCCAGCATACATTTACTTCAAAGAAAATGCTCATGATTTCTGCTTTCATCTGGCTAATGCAAAATTAACCTATTAAACAAAAACCCTGGAGGTCCTGACCCAAGTTGGATCCTCTGTAAGAAGCACACAACCAACTCTGGACAACAGTGTTTTTGACTGCTAATCCAAACAGCAGGAGCAGTCTTTCTCTGGCTCTAGCCACTTCCAATCTTGTGTCGCCACTGCGACAGTCTATCAAAGCACACATACCCGCACAGATACACACACACACACACACAATCAGCAGCTGCACAAGATCCTGACTGCCCAGATATCTACGCCAACCCTGGAGGAGGTAAAAGGGAAAAGCTGACTGAAATGTACTGGGTAAGAAACTGCGTGAACATTTAAAATCAGAAGAACGATTCAATACAGATAGCCTGAGACGGCTCCCTAACGGGGCTCTGTTGTGAGAGTAGCACTTCTTTCCCAGGATGTTCTCATTTAAAGACTTTTTGTGTGGAGAAATCAAACAAGATGGACTTAGTCGGTCAGCCAAAAACCAAAGGAGCTTGAAATTTTCAAAAACGGTCAAAAATGTATTTGTAAAGTGCCACTGAGGAACTGACGAAAAAGGACTGAGAAAAATACAACCACTAGGACAAAAAAATATTGTGACTGAAACTTTACGAAACTTGTGATTTTTCTGACCTCAGTGTGTCGAGGTGAGAGGCTCTGTGGGCGAGGTGTTCCGATCCTCCTTCCTCTTTCCATCGTCCCGGGTCTCTCCAGTTCTCGGCACACCGTTCACCCTTCGTGTCCGGCTCCTGACTTACCAGTTTTCTTTTCTGTTTTGCACAAGCATTGGAGATGGTAGCTAGTTGCATACAGCAAAAAACCTAACTGTTGAGGCGCTCTTGTCTGTATTAGTGTAGTTGTCCTCAGTGGCGGCAGGGGGGGGCCTTCTCCAAAGCCTCGGGAAAAAAAGAAGAAAAAAAGAAAAAGAAAAAAATCGGATAATGCAGAGCAGGAACAGAACAAGAAGTGAGCATCACGGCAGGATAAACAGAACATGTTAGACATTAAAAGTAGATATGACTTGTTGGAGAGAGTGATTGAAAGAGAGATGATGGAGGCGCCCTCCGTACCTTTTGACCTCTGCCCTTTCTTTTGCCTTGACAACGTGCCCCATGTGGTGATGTGAATGTGTGAAGACCGCCCTAGGTCCACCTTGGGTCCTTTATTGGCTTTTTAAGCGCATGTAAAACGTAAACAATTTAAGAAACTTATTCAAAAAAAAAGTGAAAAATAAGAAAATTAAGCCTTGCAATGATGATGTGGATGTGTTCTTTTATCTTTCTTTTGCTTGGAAGAATCAAGACGGGGAAAAAGTGGATTGTTCATGTAATAAAAACTATAACTTTCGTTTAAGGTGGAACCTTTATCCAGTTCAACCCCTCATGCAGAACCTCATGCCCATAGTTTTTGTGAAGTTTTAGATGCTGAATAAAACAGATAATATATACCCTTGCATGTTGACCTATTTGGATGGTATGAAATAGAACTGCCTTGCTCAAAGATATTTATAAACTTCTACTACTACTTGGGACTTTAAAAATAATTTACAATCAACTTAATTTTAAGATTATGGATCTCACATAACGATAACATGAACCCTGTTTTGAATTTCCTGTCCCTTTCGCTGTGGCCTCCATTACAGGCCTTCAGTGTTTTGTGACAGCTGTGTCTTTAAACTGTGGTTCACAGAAGATGCAAGTCGAATCTAGCTTTGTCTTTGCTATTACATTATTGTTTCAGTACTTGTCTATTGCATTACTTGGTAACTTCATGATAGTTACTTACAATTTTGTTCTCCATCAGTTAAGCTCAGAACAGGAAACATTTTTAATTATGAAGCTGTTTTCAAATAACTAAAGATGATCACTTAGAAAAGCAAACAGATATGGTTCGACAAAGGTTAATTTCATAAAAAGCAACAAAAAAGTGCATCAGTCTGCCACCGTATGTGTCACAAAATAAATGTTACTTAAAAAGAAAGAATGTATACATGTGCTTTATCATACAGATAAACAGAATTTTCTAACAAGAAAGGCTTATTAGGCTTAATAGTAGACTTATGTTTAAGACTGAGTTTGGCAAATAAATGTTTCTTTCTTAGCCCTTGTGTCAAATGTATGTAAGATATCCAAGTCATTCTCCATTAATTACTATCTGCAGCTATACGGAATGTCTGTTGTTTCATCTTGGAGGGGTACATTCACAAGGTGTTTGCTGGACATGTTATTTAGTAAACATTTTAAACTTATTCCACCCCGTTATTGGAAAAAGATTGACATAATTAATTCATGCAAAGCTTGCATTGATATTGTTAGAAACATAACTGAACCCCTTTCATTCATGTAGCCAATGATAACTCTGTCTAGATACCCAAAGTTTCCCCTCACAGCTGTTTGTTAAAACATAATAAGGTAGGAGTCCTGGACTGTCATTGTGAATCTACCCCCCAGTGGAACATCCTGTATCTCATTCCTCCCTGCCCTTTCCCTTTCCCTGTAACAAAGGTGGTCTGCTTTTAGCCACCTTGTGTTGCCAACGCCACAGATAAAGTTTCCACCTTCAAACGTTTTGTAGGAACTGAAAATGTCCTCCTTGCTCAGTGTTATAGCAGGTGTTACAGAAACATGCTAGAAAAGACTTTTACTAGACCATATTTGAAAGATAAAGAGTATCTTATCAAGAGACAAAACTGAAACCTGGGGGATATAAGGCGAGCTTCTCTAACTTTGTTATAATTGTATACCTGTGTATGTAAATATAATGCATTCCTATTTTGCAGTCAAGAACAAAATACTATTTGTAATATAGAATAAACTTTATTATGAAACCAAGCATTTCATTATTGTTTTTTTTTTTTTTTTGGATTGTGCTAACCCTCTTACAAGACTGCAGTTTGCAAATTGAGCAAAGTGTAAATAAAAAAAATGTATGGTATATCATAAAAATTTCACAATGAAGTATGTCATAAAAATATGGTGGCAAAGTATCTGTGTCTTGAAAAGTCATACAAAGAAGGTTATAGAATGCAATAGAAGAAGTGATAGTATGTCATAACAAAACTAGTTTGCCATAAAAAATGTCAAAATTGTTCAGTTTATAGTATGTCATTAAAAAGCATTACTTATGTTTGTCAAAAGCTCAGAGTATAGAGGGACACGGCAGAGACACGACAGTATGCTGAAGAAGTTATAGTATGCCGTGAAGAAGTCATGATATAGCAGGTTGAGAAGAAACCATAGCATGTTGAAAAAAGTCAAAAACAGTCATAGTATAGCATGTCAAAAACAGTCATAGTATAGCATGTTGAAAAAAGTCAAAAACAGTCATAGTATAGCATGTTAAAAACAGTCATAGTATAGCATGTCAAAAACACTCATAGTATAGCATGTCGAAAAAAGTCAAAAACAGTCATAGTATAGCATGTCGAAAAAAGTCAAAAACAGTCATAGTATAGCATGTCAAAAACAGTCATAGTATAGCATGTCAAAAACACTCATAGTATAGCATGTTGAAAAAAGTCAAAAACAGTCATAGTATAGCATGTCAAAAACACTCATAGTATAGCATGTCGAAAAAAGTCAAAAACAGTCATAGTATAGCATGTCGAAAAAAGTCAAAAACAGTCATAGTATAGCATGTCGAAAAATGTTAAAAACAGTCATAGTATAGCATGTCAAAAACACTCATAGTATAGCATGTTGAAAAAAGTCATAGTATAGCATGTCAAAAACACTCATAGTATAGCATGTTGAAAAAAGTCAAAAACAGTCATAGTATAGCATGTCAAAAACAGTCATAGTATAGCATGTCGAAAAAAGTCAAAAACAGTCATAGTATAGCATGTCGAAAAATGTTAAAAACAGTCATAGTATAGCATGTCAAAAACACTCATAGTATAGCATGTCAAAAAAAGTCAAAAACAGTCATAGTATAGCATGTCGAAAAAAGTCAAAAACAGTCATAGTATAGCATGTCAAAAACACTCATAGTATAGCATGTTGAAAAAAGTCAAAAACACTCATAGTATAGCATGTCAAAAAAAGTCAAAAACACTCATAGTATAGCATGTTGAAAAAAGTCAAAAACAGTCATAGTATAGCATGTCAAAAAAAGTCAAAAACAGTCATAGTATAGCGTGTCGAAAACAGTCATAGTATAGCATGTCGAAAAATGTTAAAAACAGTCATAGTATAGCATGTCGAAAAAAGTCAAAAACAGTCATAGTATAGCATGTCAAAAACAGTCATAGTATAGCATGTCAAAAACACTCATAGTATAGCATGTTGAAAAAAGTCAAAAACAGTCATAGTATAGCATGTCAAAAACAGTCATAGTATAGCATGTCAAAAACACTCATAGTATAGCATGTTGAAAAAAGTCAAAAACAGTCATAGTATAGCATGTTAAAAACAGTCATAGTATAGCATGTCAAAAACACTCATAGTATAGCATGTCGAAAAAAGTCAAAAACAGTCATAGTATAGCATGTCGAAAAAAGTCAAAAACAGTCATAGTATAGCATGTCAAAAACAGTCATAGTATAGCATGTCAAAAACACTCATAGTATAGCATGTTGAAAAAAGTCAAAAACAGTCATAGTATAGCATGTCAAAAACACTCATAGTATAGCATGTCGAAAAAAGTCAAAAACAGTCATAGTATAGCATGTCGAAAAAAGTCAAAAACAGTCATAGTATAGCATGTCGAAAAATGTTAAAAACAGTCATAGTATAGCATGTCAAAAACACTCATAGTATAGCATGTTGAAAAAAGTCATAGTATAGCATGTCAAAAACACTCATAGTATAGCATGTTGAAAAAAGTCAAAAACAGTCATAGTATAGCATGTCAAAAACAGTCATAGTATAGCATGTCGAAAAAAGTCAAAAACAGTCATAGTATAGCATGTCGAAAAATGTTAAAAACAGTCATAGTATAGCATGTCAAAAACACTCATAGTATAGCATGTCAAAAAAAGTCAAAAACAGTCATAGTATAGCATGTCGAAAAAAGTCAAAAACAGTCATAGTATAGCATGTCAAAAACACTCATAGTATAGCATGTTGAAAAAAGTCAAAAACACTCATAGTATAGCATGTCAAAAAAAGTCAAAAACACTCATAGTATAGCATGTTGAAAAAAGTCAAAAACAGTCATAGTATAGCATGTCAAAAAAAGTCAAAAACAGTCATAGTATAGCGTGTCGAAAACAGTCATAGTATAGCATGTCGAAAAATGTTAAAAACAGTCATAGTATAGCATGTCGAAAAAAGTCAAAAACAGTCATAGTATAGCATGTCAAAAACAGTCATAGTATAGCATGTCAAAAACACTCATAGTATAGCATGTTGAAAAAAGTCAAAAACAGTCATAGTATAGCATGTCAAAAACACTCATAGTATAGCATGTCGAAAAAAGTCAAAAACAGTCATAGTATAGCATGTCGAAAAAAGTCAAAAACAGTCATAGTATAGCATGTCAAAAACAGTCATAGTATAGCGTGTCGAAAAAAGTCAAAAACAGTCATAGTATAGCATGTCGAAAAAAGTCAAATGTGAGTAAGCCATCTCATACTGTTTATGCAAGTATGTGTGCAGCTAGCATCCTTGCACATTATACTCCTAAACTACAGTATTTACATCTAAATGTTTCATGCAACTCTTCTCCTCTTAATGAGGAACGCTTAAAGAAACGGGCTGCAGGCAAGGCAAGGCTGAATATACATCACACAGATGTACATTCACATACATCTTCCCAACGTTGACAACCATTCCAATTTCCAAGTTGGATTCGGTAGTTAGAAACTGGCTGATGGGTTTTCTACTGTAATTATTAATTTAAACTGGCTCACCATTCACTATTCCACGTGATGCAAATGCTGCTCAACTCTTAATCTCAGTAAAAGAAACTCCATGGATCTTATCCACATTGTCAAGAGGTAAGTTACAAAATATTGTCTCCGGTGTAATAAGGTGTTTCTTGACATGATGCAACCCTGGTCATTATAATGCAGTAAAAGCAACATCTGCTGAAGTCATTCAAGAAATCCCCGCCTCTAAGCACATATCAGTCTACAAAGCGTAGCTAGAGTTATGTAGGAAACATAACTGGTTTGTTTTAAATCTGCATTACTCAATATGATACATCAAAGGCAACACACATTTGAATGTACTCATTTTCTGATTTGTGGCAGCTTCGTTATCTACCAAAACAAACAAACCGCTTCCACCACTGACTTTTTGCATCATCAGCTTTTTCAACTGGTGCAGATGCACGATGACTCGTATCACTACCCCCAGTACAACAAGGCCATCTCGAAACACCTTCCATAAGGCACGCGGGGCTTTAAAAGTCAGAGGTACGCTAAAAAAAAAAAAGACAAGTAGAAGGAAAAACAGGAGTGACAGATGAGGAAATAGAAAGTTCTGTGTAGCAAAGGAGGGCAAGGAAGGTGTGAAGTGTAGATAACAGAGTGACAACCCGCTGGAGGGGTATGCCCATAGACCGGAGGCTGCAGCACTCCGGCAGGCTTGAGGAGCTGACGGGGATGAGAGATTGAATTGGCCCAGTGTCACCCTCCATATACCAACCAGTGAACTGGGGGTAATGGGTGAGAAATAGAAAGAGGGAAGGTGGAAGGAGAGAGAGGAAAAAGAGGTAGGGAGAGGAGTGGGGGCCGCCAAGTGTCACCCTAATTTTCTGACTAGTGAGGTGGGAATAATGGAAGGGAGGAGAGAGGCAACTCTGAGGGGTGATGGGTTGAGAGGTAGCGAAGGGGGCAGGATGATATAGAGCCAGCTATGATTGCTTTGCACCAGGGGTGGTTCTCCACACTCCCATGATCACTGCAGCCCTTTCATCCCAAACCCCCCACCCCTCCATTACACCAACAGACACTGATGTGATGTGGCCATAGCAAAAAGAAGAAGAAAAAGAAGAAAGAAAAAAAAAAGATTGCACCTGTTCACATGGAGATAGAGTTATGGACAGACGAGGAGAAGAGAGGAATTTGGTGCTGTTAAGGCAATCAGTGTTAGAGGGCATGAGGGGTTACAGGATTGGGTAATCGATAAGGTAGAACCTGCAGCTTTGGGAACCTGAACCCACATTCATCCCCCGGCCACTTCAGCTTAAAAGACTTATCTTCAAGACAAGAGACTATTAGATTTACTGTCAACAGAACAATTCAAAAGATTAATACCACTCGATCAGCTGCTGTGGCAAAGTTTTCTTACAAAAGAGCACATGTTTGAGTAACAGGTACATTTAGGAAACTAATGTTACAGAAAAACACTGCGCACACAGCTCAGTTATGAGCCATCAAGAGTATAAAACATTTCAAGCTTAGTAATGGTTCAGCCAGACTAATGGTGCCAGCCTGTCTCGTGTTTGTGATGTATCTCTAACACTCACTGGCTTTGGAGCATGAAGACAGCAGAGGAGAAGAAGTGGATTTTATCTGAGACTTAGAGGTGTTAAACTGGAGAAGGTGCATGGAGCTTAAATCTTTTCATATTATCTCTCTCCTTTTTTATTTTTCAGAAGGTTGCAGCTTCTCAAAGGTCATATTCATCTTTTACTGTTCACACAACAGAGTGGTGTCAAGCGGTTTCTAATGATTTGATAACAGTATGACAGTCAGTTGAGCTTAAATTATGAAGTCTTGCCAAAAATCCTTTTGATAATCTCAGATAATGCCAGAAAACAATTCAGTTTTGGAGTCAGGTTTCTCACGTGGCTCCTGACGTGTGGATAACTGACTGCTGTGTTGACTGCCTGATTGAAAGCAGTGCAGCTTGGACACTGGTTGACGGGTCTAATTTCAGGAGTGAACACAGAGATATTGACAACTGTACGCAAACAGATGGGCGCAATTAACGATATTAGCCCATCCTCCTCCGTCTGCTCCGTCTTGGTAAACATTTGTGTTGCTGGTGGCAGCAGGGAGAGAGTGGGAACAAAATTAGACAGACTCAAATTTACAGCCAGAAACACCCGAAACACTACAGATGGAGAATGAAGATACAAATTAGAGCCTGTCAAAAGGTTTCAGAACAAGTTTGTAACACTGCAGTAACCCTTTAATCAGAGACGAGGTGTGTAAGTCTGCTGGAGTTAAATCAACGAGTATAAATAACTGTGCGATAATGCTTCTTCACTGCAGGTCCTTGGATTTGAGTCCTATTAAATGGCTCCCCTTGCTTTTTCCATTAAAAGCTTCTATTTGGTGAAACAGCTTAAAATTAGATTTTTTTTTTGTGATTGAGGAGTCTTACTTGTGCTCAAACAGTTTTTCATATGCGATTGTTGCCAAACTACGTCGCAGAAACCTCCTCTCCAACTGCAAACCCTTGACCACCTGATACATTGGCTGCAAAGCAGAGGGTCTAGACACATCGTTATGCCAAACATTGCCACTGATCTCACACAACCCTGCCTCTCTTCATACAAACGCTCACGGACGGACGCACACAGCATGCTCTGAGGTCTCTCCTTTAAGGGCTCCACAAATCTTCTCTCCCATTTCATCTCCTAATCAATAACAACCATGCAATTCCTTCTAAACTGCACATTTGCTCCCTGGGCTCCGGCACCGTATGCTCTCACTTGAAACACAAATTACCAGAGCTGTGTGAGCCTGTACAACACAGTTAATTGATTATCTGGTTGAGAAGTACATTGAATTTAATATTACTTTATTGTCCGCTTACATGTCCAAAACGTTCTTCCTGTGGATAATGGATTATAGCTTTGCAACAGACAGGTACGATTGAGAAAATCCCTCTGCTGCATAAATATGGAAACATATATAAGCTACAGAAAGAGGTTATGTTTTTTTAGACTGAAATTGATTAAGCTCAATACTGTGACGGATGTACACTATACTGCTCTGCCTACGTTACAATTCTAAACCATTACAACACACTCTTTAGTTAGGAAATACACAACTACATTCAAAACAATATGGAATAAACTTTCTATTTGTAAAAGCTACTGTGTAGGTACAGTTTGTGTGTGTATATATATATATATATATATATATATATATATATATATATATATATATATACACACACACACACACATCTGGATGCCTCATTTTCTTTCAAGCTAAACATATTCTCACTTAACATGCATGCTCCTCAACGAAGCTACAGATAATTAATGGCAACATTTACATAAAATACACAAATTAGTGCCATAAAACAAAAGGAATTTCATGAGTAATTAATATATGTAAAGCATAATTGTTCCTATACAGTATTTTGTACGATAAATTAAATATATAAAAAGGAAAACGAAAAATGAAAATGACTCATATTCTGCAGTTTGGTACAGAGTCAAACACAGTCCATGATAATACAGGAAAAATATAAAAAATCATTCATTAATCATTGTCAAAGGAATCAGTGTTTCTGTGAGCTGATCCGGTGGGGAAATAGACAAAGGGCAGCCCACTATCATAGTCGGCCACCTGTGGGCTTTTGTCACTGGCTCGGTCACACTTTTCATTCCCACCATGTTAGCCTGTCTACAATGGACAGGTGCCCGTCAGCTGGGCTCAGTGCTGGGCTCAGTGCTGGGCTCAGCGCTGGCCTCAGTGCTGGCCCTTCTCTGACGGCCGACTGCAGCATGATACACAACGTCAGGATCCCACCAGGCACACTCGCGCAGATGATCGCGAATACCGCCAGCAAAAGAATACAGACCATACGTGAACAAAGCCACGCACGCTTTCACGGCTTCCTCAGCACCAACATTATGAACATGCATAACCCTCTGGACCAGGCTTTAGCAGGCCGTGCCATTCTTTGCCGCATTCAAGCCCTCAAGATGTCAACACAGACAGAAGGGCAAACAAATCTAACAACACAGTGTGGGCCTGCAAACAGCTACAGGCATTAGCCAGTGATCGGGGCTAAAGAAGAGCTTGTCCTGGCGTTTTACTGATGCACTTTTAGCAGAGAAAATCCGAACAGAGCACAATGACTTACACCAGTAGCATATGCGGTAAATGTGACAAACTAGAAGTTTGCATTTCAAGGGGCTGACTTGTCAGGAGACTTGAAACGACAGCTTGCTGAGAGGGCACAGATTGTAAAGGCGTAGAAATGATGGCATGAAGCTCGTCCTCTAATCCAATTCAGCGGCAGCCATTTGAATAATTGATGCGGGGACATAAATTGGTCCATTCCAGATGTCCCCTGCTCCCTTAATCAATACTGATACCCTTAATCAATGGTTGGCTGGCCAGCCCAAGGCTTTGGCTGTTCTCCCCCCACAGAGCCCCATGCAGCCAAAGCTTCCCACAGTCCGAGTCACAGGTGGTTGGCTGCAAAGTGGCTGTTTGTGGTGATAGGCTCTGGGTAATTGAGGCTCTTACCCAGCGGGGTTGGGGTGGCGAGTGGGGCAGTGAGGACTGCAGATTAGTCTGGTGTCTAGGAGAGGCACATGGCGTCCACTGGGAAATGACTGCAGAGAGATTCCAAGACAAAACTTTCATCGTGTAACAGACCGACTTGATGAATTAAAAAGACAGAAGGAAGCGTGGTAGGTTGGTACAGCTAGCTACAGCGATCGTCAGTTGTCTTGGAGCTGGAGTAAAGGGCACGCAGAGACTCTCATATCGGTTCACGCTGCATAAACAACCTCAACCTGCTCATTTCCATACTAATAATCTTCAACCGTAACGACTGACAAATGTTCCGCACACACACACACGCAAGCAGATAATGGTGGGCAGAGGGAGCCGCGTGCCAGGATGCCAGGACAGAGCGGAGCATGGCAGTGTGTGACAGCTGGGTGGCAACAGCTGGGGGAGACAGATAACCCTCAGCCTGTAGGAGCTGACAAAACAGCCACATCCCTCCTCAGAAGACTGAACACAACTTCACCTGGGCTCTGCCGTCTTTCTCATCCTCCGTCTGTACCCGTTGCTCTTGTTGTCCCTCTAAATGCCTCTCTCTTTTAAAGCGGCCTCACATTTTCTACCATCACAATGCCGGCTGCGCCTGTTACATCCCTCACCTTTTCAATGTCCTCTTCATATCAGTCTCTTTTCCAAATGTACCCCGCGGCTGACAGGACACCGTCAGGAGTGGTCCTGAGGCTGTCAGCAGGACATTGCTGCAGTGATCCATCAATGTTCCCTCTTTTTTTTTTGTAGCCAGTAACACATCTTTGTATGCCCCAGACTCACAGCCATCAACAGGTGGCAAAGTGCAGCAAGTAAATTTGTTGCAGAACAGAACAAAGAGCAGCTATGAAGAGGTTTCTCCGCACTTCAGCCAACTGAGCAAACACAACGCTGATCGGGAAGGCAACGTCTACAAATATCTAGCTCTTCACCCTGTTGGGTAATCAACGCTCTTCACTGGCCAGTCACCAACTTTATTGTGAAGCCGACTGTATGCTATTTATACCTCAGCTATATCAGAGCTTGTTTGCAAAAAAAAAAAATGTCTGCTGATTGGTTGATGAGAGGGGCTGAGAAATGAAAATAAGGCTACAAAGCGGCATTAGAGTGTCAGTTTGTTGTGATTTTTGCCATTAGCGCTATTAGCACAGTCATTGAACCCAATGTAAATAACTGAAGCACACTTTCTATTAGCATGTTGGTTTGAGACAGTAGACTCATGACCATATGTAAGAATGCGTTGTATACATCAAACTTGTTCGTATTTCTGTACGCTTGTCTATGATGAATGTATTGAGCAATAACTAATCCCTTCACTTAAACATGGCGCTTGGGTCTGAGGTCCTGCTTAGGGCTGCTTGGCTCTCCGACAGCATCCTTGAAAGAAAGGTGTTGCCATAATCGATTTACACAGCAATCACAGATCCGCAACAGCGACCTTCAACGAATCCTTGAACACAATCTCTCCCTGCTGATCAAAAGCCCATCAGCCGAAAAGTGATTAATGAATTGGTTGTTTATGTGCGCATTTAAAGTCACAATAACAGCGATTTGTCAAAAGCTTGGCTGGGGCAGTGATTGTTACATGTACACTTGGTGTCTGACAGGAAGAAAAGATGGTTCTATTATTGTCTGTCTGTCTTCACCAGCAAATGCGAACCCAAAAGTCAAGCAAAAATCACTCTGAGTTTTGGAAACGAATGGGAGAAGAGGATGTGACAAAGAAATGCAAAACAGAGCAGGAACACGCACAGAGAGGAAGCGAGAAAGACAGTAAAGGGAGGTTATTTCTTTTGAAGTTATTAAACATTTAAGATTGAAACCAAGTCCCTTGTTTTAAAAGGCAGCCGCACCAATAAAAACCTGAGCTGTCTGAACCACGAACTGCAACAAGCTCATAGTAGAGCCCCATTATTTGTGACTGCGGTAGACAAGCTGTCAATTTCATACTGGTATTTCCTCCTATTTCTGTGCTACATAAATCCCTATAATGTCTGGCGTTTATTTTACTGGCAACCCACAGGAAAAAGAAAATGGGTGAAGGCTTGCTGAATTCTGTCAAGGAGGAGATATGGCGGAGCGAGACACTTGTTGTGAGATGCTCGCTCACTGTCAGTATCCATCTGTTTACCTCTCTGCCAAAATGGTGGTGGTGATGGAAAACAAGCATTCTCTTCAAAAGGCCATTAAAAATGAATGGGGAGATTGAACAGATCATACAGGGGGTTTCGGGCCATTTTATGCTTTAGGTTGAGAGATCACCACTTGTGTCGTAAAACATCTCACCGTAACGAGACAATATCAAATCCCCCCGCAGTTTCAAGACAGAAACACACACACACACACAGCTAATGAGCCAAGCAATTAACTTCCAAACGTGGAACAAAACTTTGTCACCAGGGAGATAAACAAACCTGCTGTCTGCGTGCCAGGAAATATAAATGAACCCCGTTCTAATCAGTCTAAAGAGGGGCGAGCAAGCAGCAGGACAAGGTTTAGGGACTCGATCTGCTAATCGATCATCTTGACACAGGTGTTGACAACCTGTCGTTGGGAGGTGACAGTGTGATGTCCAACAGCTCGTCACACGAGAGTATGTGACAGATCTGGTGTTGGGTTTGACTCTTAATGGGCCCTCAGGTCACGCCGCAGCCCGCAATGTCATTTAGGGTCCAGAGGTCGCAGTCTGGTCTACCAAACACACAAAGCCCCGGCAGTAACCAGGGATATGATTGTCAGTATAGGCAGGGAGTCGCTGTGTGTATGTGTGTGTGTAAAGTGTACGTGTGCTCGCTGTGGCAGTGTGCAGATGGAGGGGGCTGTCTGTAAGGAAAAAGAACAGATTGACGGAGCGGAGAGGGAAATGCACTTTTCAAATGTCACCTTGCCTTGCCACCCTTTATGCCGAGAGAAAGAAGGGTGTGAAATAAGAGCACTAGGATGAAAAAAAAAGCTTGAGGAGAGAAGACAGAACATGACTCTTTTCATTTTTTAGAGCTTCATGGCACATACTAAGTGGAAAATAAAACTCAAATTCTCCGAGCGGTTTCAGCAAAGCAGCTGTACTTCTGATAACTCCACCTTTGGACACAGCTATACCAACAGGTCAATTGGTTACTATGAAGTGTTTAAGGTGTAGTTAGTTATGCACACATTTAGAATAACTGTTCTGGATTTGAATTTATAGAGGGGGTCTGCTTCATACTTCATAGAATTTTAGGATTAACTGACTGAATATAGTTTTGCTTTAGTAGCCCCATCTCTAGGACAAAGCGCTTTTCACATCCTCGTACTTTCCACCTTCTTCAGACGAAAAAGCTCAAGGTTCAAGAACATAAAGTATAAAAATGAATTCACAGTAGGCAATGTTACAATATACCTTCAAGGGAAAGATAAATAGCTTTCAAACTCAGAGTAATGTATATAAAAAAGTGTGAAAGGATATGAATGTCTCATCTGTGGCACAATAAGAGTCCCAGAGGGGCAACGCATTACTGAGAGAAAACGCGTTGCTATTCCACATTACTGTAATGAACTCAACTCAAAGTTTAAAGTGCACTTTGACAAAGTTGATGAAGTAATGCACACACAAGCAACCATAATGATAATTCAGCCTGGTAAAGGTATACATGGTACAGGTATAGCACCCAAGCATATGTGCTCATTTATATCAGAGTTGTTGTGAACTCAAGATGTTCAATAGACCCATTCGTATTCTGGCGGTGTACACGTTCTTCATTGAGAAGCACCAGGATGGCGCAGTAGATCCATGCGCACTGTTTAAAAGTATATCGCTGATCCCAGCTGAGCGGTGCGGTGTGTGTGATATATCTGCTCGATGCCAGAAAGGGAGTTTGACACCGTCTCCGCCCGCACTTCAAAAACACATCAATCAAGTCAGTCAAAAGTGTCACAGACCTTCTACTTGTCATTGCGGGCTACTTTGCGGTGATTGATCGTCCGATGGTTGTCTCCCTGAGTCCCTAACCGTCCCCTCTCTCACCCGCGCATCAATTTGCACACTATATGTGAAAAATAACAAATGATAATGTTTTGAAAAATGATTCACAATATCCTGTTCCAATTCAGATAAACAATTGGCCTTTTACTTAAAGGAGGGAGCAGAACAGAGACAGAGAGGGAGCTGTGCCAGCATTGCTTTTCTATGTTAACATTTCTGGCTTAGAGGCTGTGAAAAAAAAATGTACGTGAGGGTGTCTGAGGGTTTCGCGTGTGTCTTGAGAACGGAATATGCTTTAAATATTTGATGCATGTTGAAGGCTGCAGTGGCCTCTATAGGCAGTGTGTGTATACAAAGACCCATTAAGCTGTGTTCTCATGGGGAAGGTGTGATGGGGAGAGATTCAGGCTGCCAGCACCGTCTAAATGCATATCTGCCCAGACTGACTCAAACTGGCCTCAATATAAATACCTCTGAGGCTTGTTTTCTCTTTCCCTTCCACTCTTCCTCATTTATTTATCTTCACAGAATCTATTCAACTCTCTCTTCTTCCATCTGCCACCTTCTAAAACGCTGTCACTCATTTTTCCGCTCGCGTTGTTGCTCTCTTCGTCGTGTCTCCCGCTAACACGATTTGTCTGTTTCGCTCAGCATCCGCATGTATCCCTCTCTCTAGCATTCTGTTTTACATGCTGGTACCTTGCGTCCATTACTCCGTAATGCCGCTCTCGCCCCTTCCCTCCCTCCCTACCTCCTTCCCTTGCTCAGGACTGTCAAGCGGCTTCATGAAATGAGCTGGTTGGATGATGAGAGAGATTGCAATCCTAATGGTGTGACATGAAGCATTGTCCCAGGCCCCTTTGATAAATGAATTTAACCGAGCACTTGCTCTGTGGTGAAACATGCTAATTAGGCACAGGAACCCAAACAAAGATGTCTCTCTGTAATTGAGGTGAGGTCAGAGGGATTGAGAGGAGTGTGGACATGCCTGGGACTGTGTGTGTGTGTGTGTGTGTGTCAGAGAGGGAAAGCTGTTTGTGTTTGCGTTCCCGCAGGGAATTGACTTGATACTCCCTTTGGGGAGCCGGTAATGGTGGTCTTTCCCTTTGAGTATTTGCTTTGCGGCTGGAGACAGAAGGTTGGATGACCTTGTGTCCCAAGTGCAATGAGACTTGTCCCCTACACTGTAGCATGGGTTCCCATCCCACTTTTGCCATTATAATTCTAGTGGGGATCTGTGCGAGGTCAGTGCGGAAATTGAAAAAGCAAGGGCAAACCACTCACTTCATACTCAAATTACATAAGCTCACTTGCACATTGATTCCATCTATGCATTGAAATGGATCTGTGGAGGAACAGTGGCCATGCGCTGACCAGTTCAGTCTCTTAAATAAACACTATTGACATGTTTAGCGCCAATCCAAATGACCTCTACTGTTTAGCCTCCCATCGTTGATATAATCGGCGTGTTTACAATAAGAGTGGCCCTGCATCTGTCATTCCCAGGACATCCATATGTTCATGATTGATCCGGAAATAATCAGAGAAATGCCTTTAGACAACAATTTGCTCTCAGGTCATTTGGGACGTGAGAGACGGGGAGAAGGAGGGCTGAAGGGAGGGGGTGGAGGGATTTAAGAAACAGAGTGCTGTACACACACGATTGTGTTCACGAGCATTTAAAACAATAACCGACCTACTTTCAATACAAAAGGCCAGGTTACATAGTGAAGACAGTGCCTATCCAGATGTGACCATGTTTACTTTGAAAACATGAATCACTGCTGACGAGCACAGCTGCAGGTGCCATGTCGTCACCCGATATTAGCTTAAAACATTTAATTCTATTTAGTTTATAGGTGTCATCAATCTAATGATTAGAATTTGAAATTCACTCTTCGCAATCATTTCAAAAATCATTTTAACAGGAACTGTTATGATACCTTTGAAAGATATAGGGTCATGTCTTCCACCTGGTGCAAAGAGACGCACAGTGCAGCCCTCTCCTTCACAGTGACATGTGCAGTCAAATGGATTTCTTGATGGGACAGAGGACGGGGAGAAGGCGGAAGGACCATATACCTGTCCCTTCCCTTCTTTTACAATATTCCATGAACAGCAACAAATAGTAAATGTAGCGCCGTCCTATTCGTTCTGTTTAAACCTGATATTTATACAGAGCTGCAGATAGAGATTATACTTGTAGGATTAGATTCCTCTGGTGGCTGTGTGGGATTGTGTCATCCAAACATTTCCAGTAACTCCAGATCGTTGTTAAATCCAACATTTTAAAATGTATTGAGAGAAAAAAAAAGGGCATAATCTCCGAAGTGATTTTATCTAACGAAATATTCAGCTTCAATCCATATTTGTTAGCGTTCGGCATTTAAAAATCAACATTTTCACTGCAGAAAAATACTTGCTTCTCCATTTTTGCCAATTTAAATAGCAATACGCCAGGTGCGCATTTAAAGGGAATGGGAGATGAAACCGATTGATTTAATCTGTTACATCGAAAACACACATAATGATTAAGAATATACATAACGTTTACTGTAACTGTCACCATAGTTAAGTTTAGCATCGACAACTTTGTTACACAAAATTGTTTATGTTGTGTGCTTGTACTCATATGTGTACCAGTCATACATACTGCACATACAGCACGGCTGATGAATATGAAGTAAGAACATCTAGCTGGATTGTCAGTGGACATATACAGGGAATACAAATTGCACCCGTCAGGTAATATGAGGTAAGACAAAGTTTTTCATTGTAGTGGGTATCAATTTCTATAGCAGGAGTGTGTGTGTGATATTTACATAAGGGCATCACAGGAGCTGACACTCTTATTATGAATATAAGGTCAGAAGAGGCTTGCTCACAGCAGCCAATACACATTTTCTACAAGTACCTCCCTGAGTATTTCACAGAACCTTGAGCAAAGTGTTGTCTTGGTAACTCAAAGTGCACTATCTCATTTGTCAAACGGGGGGCAGGGGTATAGGTTTAGATCGGGGGGCCATTAAACCCCCACTGGGAGGGCTCATGCATATTTATGTGGGTTAGATTAAAGGTTGGTTGTCTGGAAGCAGTATGTGTCAACCAAGCCTGAACCGTCATCTGTGACATGTGTCATTAACCCTTTAATTGACTAATAGGTGGTGAGGTTGAAGACAGGAGCTAATTTTAGCCTTTTCTAAATGCAGATGTTGGCAGTGCGTCTACAGTGCACTTCAGCAACGGGCTGTAGAAGTGATGGGCACTGAAAAATGGACTCTCGGACTTGGATCTCTGAGAATTTGTTTTATCTGCTAGTGCAGATATACAGGACTGTCTCAGAAAATTAGAATATTGTGATAAAGTTCTTTATTTTGTGTAATGCAATTAAAAAAACAAAAATGTCATGCATTCTGGATTCATTACAAATCAACTGAAATATTGCAAGCCTTTTATTGTTTTAATATTGCTGATTATGGCTTACAGCTTAAGAAAACTCAAATATCCTATCTCTAAATATTAGAATATCATGAAAAAGTATACTAGTAGGGTATTCAACTAATCACTTGAATCGTCTAATTAACTCGAAACACCTGCAAGGGTTTCCTGAGCCTTGAAAAACACTCAGCTTGGTTCAGTAAACTAAATCACACGTATGGGGATTATCACAATATTCTAATTTTCTGAGACAGTCCTGTATACACAGGCCATCCTGGTGCTTGCTTACAAATTAATTAATGCTTTCTCTTAATCAGTTGTTTTTTTCTATTTTACATTATTTGGATTTATCTGACCTTATTAATGACTTGGTCTTGTCCAGACTGACTTGGACATGCCTCAAAATGACTGCTACTCTTTCTCCATCTGCTCGGTCCCATCTCTCTGTGCACTCCCATAACTGTGAGGATTTTTGTGCATTTTGCCATAAAAGATATTCTTATTACAATTTCCCCCATAATTTACCACGGCAAGGGTCCTCAAAAACCCAGTGTGAGTCAAGGGAGGCAAAGAAAAACATAAAACAAGCTATAATACACACAACCTTGTTGTGAACAGGACACAGAGTAGGAGTGGAGACATTTCTTCACCTGTCATGACTGAGAGAACGTCTGTAATTGTGACGGTCTGTGTCGCTACACTTCTTTAAAGACAACCAGCAAGCTCTGTCTTTCTATATGCCAGAGTAAATTATATGGCTTCGTGTTTGCATGTGGGAGAGGGCTAGATTGGTCTGCCTATGTGCATGAGAATGCGAGTACAATATCTCTCACATCTCAAATCTCCTCTTAATCTTGTTATAATTGCCTGGTGAGCTGCCGCGCTATCCTCCTCCCTCATACCGCCTCTTCCACCTGACCTTGCTGCTTCACATTTACCTCCACAACAGTAGAACATTTCAGTTAATAAAGTAGACACCAAACTTTAGAATTAAACACCGGATAAAACCTTGTACTTTCGCCCTTTGGAGTTATTGAGCTTGGGTAAGCCTTAGGAAATGGAAGCGAAGAACAATCATTTTTAATGTTCTATTAACAATCGAGCAATAACAAAATAAATCTCAAACTCAGTGTTTGTGAAACTAAAAGTCAATGTCGACTAGTTTTAAGTTACCCAACTACGACACTTACATAATGTAGTCACTCAATTATTTAACTAATGCACTTATTTCAACCCAAACCAAGATCTTTTCCTGAACCTAACCAAGCAGGTAAAGTAGCTAAACTGTGAAAACGAAAGTTTATTGTTCATGTAAAAAATGGGAATCGACAAATGGCAAACTAGGGGTATCTAGAGGGTCATAGTGTGACGCATAGGGCCAGAAGTTGCTGTATTTGACGAGTGGAGGGTGAGAACGTGTACGTTTTGTTACATTACTTTCCTCTTTGAGAACCACATCTTCTCAGCCTCCAGCCCTCTACCTGAGGCACAGACGGGCAAAGTGCCTGTGGCACCTCTCCGCATCTGCAGCCTCTGAAAACAATGACAATAGTCTGTTTAATCAGCATGACTGCAGTCTGAAAGGCCAGCCAAATTTGCTAAAAGGCTGAACATCAATGACCCATGGGGAGCGGTCTTAGAGCCAGGAGAGAAGTGCTCCGTCTCAGCCAGGAGGACCCAGCTCGTCCAGCCTCACGGCTTTGACCTCAACAAGCACCTGTATTGTCCAGCGCCAAAATTAGCTTCAGCAAAGTCACCCTCACACAACAGAGACAAACGTTCCCCTTGACTCACAGTAGTACACTCATTTATTGTGTTGTTGGTATGCAATCCACTGTGGTCATTATACTTGCTATTGTAGAGTGATCATATCACTTTTGTAAGTTGTAAATGTAAGTTTTTGTCATTTTTCACGGTGTAGAAAATCACTCAAAGGGTAAAGAACTTTATAACTTCAGAGTCGAGTAATTTATCCCCCACTTAGTTGTTCTTTCACACAATTTAATACAACACAATATATATATATTTTTATCAGATCTCCCACAATCTTCTCACCTCGTATGTGAATGTGAGTGAGTATGTTTGCAAGTGTTCACAAGTATAAAATTGGATATGAATTTTTGGGGACAGCAGAGAGTGCAGAGTGTCCGAGATGCCTGAGGAAGGGAGATAATTGGGTACGGAGATGCTTAGAAGCTGCTTTTGTTACCATGGCGATAGACTCGTAAACACTGACTGATCCAATCTTCTTATAGGAGAGAGAGAGAGAGAGAGAGAGAGAGAGAGAGAGAGAGAGAGAGAGAGAGAGAGAGAGAGAGAGAGAGAGAGAGAGAGAGAGAGAGAGAGTAGGAAAAGGGAGATAGGCAGAAGTCAATCATACAACCAGGCAGAGAGAATTAGACATAAACTCAGGCAGACAGCCAGGCAAAACAGAGACACACACACACACACACACACACACACAACATTTCCTGTGGCCAGGTAGAGACTTTGTGCTGGGGGTGCTGGGGGACAGTGTTGTTCCAGAGAGATTATGAGGTACATGGGTGGCACAGATCCCATCAGGACCTTAGGCATGCAGGCTAAAGTCAGTCAAGTCACTAACACCTATACAAAGCCTGGGGGAGCGCACACAGAATTATATTCGCCACATTCAATCTCTGAGCAGGGCCTTGAGATGCATGTGTTTCATGGAAAATAATGGGAAAATGGGAAAACAATGAAATCGAGGAGATTAGGCTCACTCTCCAGCCTCATTTAAATTCTGGTCCCACCGGACCTATAAAAGCATTTTCAGAGAAGCTACCTTTAAGTGGTAACCTTGTTTCTGGGTACCAAAGGACGGACCTAATTCGAACCCCTCAGGGGTGGAGGCCACTCAATTCAATATGGGAATATATACAGAAAAACAATTGGATTTTGTTTTCATATTATTGAACATGTTGTACACATTTCCAGACTGTCTTCTGAAAAGCAGAAAAACTAACATTTAAGCCGTTGAGGCGCAGACACTTCAAGCCACTCTACGACCAAAAGGAAGAGCTAATACTCCCCAGGTATGACTCACAAAATGTTACTTCATGAAACTGCTCACAACGTTGTTGAATTTGGGTGACAGTGTGGATGGACAGGCCATAATGTATTATTTTCAGCTATATCTCAGCTAATATTTGCAGTGGCCAAACGTCAAATAATGCCAAAAGTACCTTGGCTGCTTTGTATGTCATTGCCCATAATCATGCCCAGCCAATCTACGACTTCACTGCTTTATTCAATCTATAAGAACTCCGTCTTTGGCACTATTCAGAAACTAACCAGATGGCCGGGCAGCAATGAGTTTGCCTGTTGTGTGACGGCTTGAATCAAGAAAATTAGGATTTTACAAAGCGACTGCACAGCTGTTTTAAACATACTGCATCATACTCGTGAATATTGTATTGTCACGAAACGTGTATTTTACTTCTATCATATTTAAAAATCTTCCGGGTTTCTTTACAGCCTGTAAAACAAGAACACTTTATCCTTTCCTGAGCCTGTGCATGTGCGGTAATAGAAGGCGGACCACCATCTCCATGTGTCCCCTCCATCTGTCGCCTGGTGAATCATTGAGTCCAGGGGCCGTGATCCAGCCCCCCAATATGTGGGATTTCCGGAGGGAGTGAGGAGGGGAGGGTCAACATATATGTCACACTAATGGAAATGGGGCCCACGGCTGTGGTGGTGGTGTGCGTCTGATTTTCTTAATGCATGGATGGATGAATGAATGCATTCATAACTGCAGGCACTGTTATTGTCAGTGTGTCTCCCAGAGTAGGCAGTGACCTCCACGGTTCTCCTGACAGACAGATGGACACAGCAACACCGGCAGCAAGGCAGACATTTTCCACAACCCGTAGCAGGGGTCATTAACTGGGACCGTGATCCACAACGGCAGTCTTTACTGTTGGAACTGTGATCCCCAATCCTGACATGCCATAAAGTGCAGGCTGTGTATGGTGTGTGTCAATAAGACAGAATGAACCGTTTCAGTGGTCATTAGATAGAAGCCAACGGGTCAGTGGCTTTTTGTAAAGGATGGAGGGAGACTGTGGGGGAGACTGAGGAACAGAGGGCAGCAGACATATTGTCATAGTCTGTAATTACAGGGCAGTGTCCATTCAATCATGCAATTGGTCACTTGGCGAATGCTGTGTTTTTGTATTTTGCAGTTTGTGATTCTATGGATGTTTGTGGCTTCTCCCTTTCTATGCTGCTTGCTAAAGTCAGTGAAAAATAGTGCTTTTTAGTTTATTGTACATTTATTGAACACAGCGATAGTTATTTTGCAGATCAACATTTTGTATTCCAAGCCTATAATAGTGTAAAATGATAGTGTTATTAAAAACATTACACGTCACATACTGTATATACAGTAAACGGGCAACTTGCCCAAAATCTTCTGTTCAGATATACTGTAGGTCATTTCATACCTCACGATAGAGCATGTTTTCTAGAAATTCAACAAATAAAAAGCCAATGTTTACACAAATACAGAGTAAGCAGGTTAAGACAATAGTTTGATTTAACTACACTGGGGAATTGCAATAAGAAGAATTATTGCAATTAACAATAATGCTAAGAACATGAAGAAAATCCTGCATACTGCTGCTGAAAAAAAGAAATGTTTGTAATGCCCTTAAAAATATGTAATCAGATTTTCCGATAAATTTGAGTTTCATAATGTCTCAATATATGATTTCATCACATTATGATTCAATTGAAAGACAATAAATTATATTGAATTATCGCCAAGCCCTACAGTGGTTTAAATTAGCTTATTCTCACTCTACCTGCGCAATGGTTACTCACAGGTAGTTTGCTTGAAATGTACTTAATTACTTTTGCCTAAATCTACAAGGAATGTGTGGACAAAAGTGGAAATGTTTCCAAACAGCAGAATCCCTTCATAGAACCTCTCATTTTACTGCAGCAGGGTCTGACCCAATCAGTCCTGGTTCTCCTGTGCCTCCCCCCCCCCCCTTCATACGGCGTGGGCCCCCAGCTGCCCACAGTCGTTGTTGGCTCCCAGCGGGGACCAGTGGAGCAGCAATAGTTCGTCACAGTAACTTTAAGTAAAGTATTCTTACATTGTCGTTTCGCTACTTTTACTTTAGGATATGAATTCTTTCAACACTTCCGGCTGCTTAACATTTGTTGCAATTTCCATTGTGACTAATCGTATAATATCAAACTGGGGAGTCCGATGTCTGGCTCATACCAAGCAGCATGCCGTCAGCTGCCTGACTTTCCATCTGTTCATCAGATCCTTTCCTCAACAGTATTGGTGGTGCTTAGAATTTGATTGCAACCTCTTAGTGCACCGTTTTCGACGTGTTTATTCCAGCTGTTCCAATCTGATAGGCAGCTGGTCTTTGTGTGTTTATGTAAGGTGTGTCCGTGCCTCCTGGTGCTCACGTCTGTGGGTGTGTATATGACGGAGCAGTGAAACGACACAAACAGACACGGAGTGAGCAGAGCATTCGCTGTAAGTGGCAGAACCAGGGACAACAAGAATAGTGGAACACACGGCTGATTGAGCTAAAGATAGCAATTAGCAAATGGGCTGTGAAATAGATCAACAATGCCATCACTCCTCAGACACTCACTGCTCTTTTTTATTTTTTTTATTTATTTTTTTAATAACATATTTGGGACGGAGCAGTGTATCAGTTAACAACAAACAAGAAGGAGCCGTGGCTCTGCTGATAGTGAAAATTAAGCTGCTGCCAGAGCCTCGAAGATGAGCTCAGGGAGAAAGAAAACACCATGAGAAGAATTCTGAAGCACTCTCACAGTGCTGAAATGCAAAAGCGGACTAATAGCATTACATGGTTCCACTGCAACAGGCGAAGAAGGGGAACTTTGACAGCCAATGAAAAACAACCTTACCTCATGAGATGCAGGCTTGTAAACAAGCTTTGTGTGCCAGATTTGTATGACTGAGCGTGTGCCACTTAACACCTTAGAGTGCAGGTGTGGATTGTGATTTACATACATTGTGAAAAAGAGGGACACAAAAATTGGGCGCTGCAGTGGCTCAAGCTGCTGCCATTTTGATTTAAGTGCTCTTATGGACCAAACTAATTATAGTTACTATGACTATTACTAGCACTTTGTTGTTGATACCGCAAAGGCAATGAACTCAGCAGGTATGGCTGTTGTAATGGTGTATTTCTAAACCTTCTAAGACGTTTTCAGATTTAGGAAAACTTTCTTAAAAATACAAAATCCCCATTATATTACACTTGTGGTGCAAGATTCCTGTTGATTCCTGCAATGTGCGAATCACTGTCTAGCTTTTTAAATAAAGCTTCACATTCTTAACTGTGACCGGGGGAGCCCTATTTTTTTATTTCCTTTTTCAAGTGGGTCGCTGCCCCTCACAATGTCTGTGACACCCCTGATGCAGAACATGCAGTCCAGCAATAGTGCAGCAGTACCAAAAATCCCCAACTTGTCTTTTCATATGCCAATGAGTTTTTATCAGGTCCTAAAACCCAATTAAAATAAACTATGCAAGTTCAAATCAGCATGCGTGTCCAGGGAAAAGCCAGACACTTTTCCTCACGATGAAACGATTTCATTCAACAAAAGCATTGTACCAACTTTCAGCAGCATATTCTACGAATTGTTAGAATTTCCGTCACGCTCTCTTGCATTTCATGTTAAAATAACATGTGGTTTTATAGCAGCTCCTAATGTTGAATTAAATTTCTCACTTATGGCCATATCTTCAGTCTCAAGAGAAATTTACCACATTTTGTTACTTTTCGAGATCTTTAACATATAATTAATTACATTTCCTTGTCGGGGTCTTTTTATTCTTTGTAATTAATGACGTATCTCGTGCTCCATAAGAAGGGACGCTTCGTCTTGTATCAAGTCATCGTCAGAATTACAGCAATGCAGGCACACTAACAGAGAAGCATAATGAGAAAGAATCAAAAACCTTATTGGATGAAAGGACGAGATAACATAATTGACAAATGATTTCACTTTGCATGCATATAATTTAATTGTTTCTGGAGAGTGGTTTGCTTTAGTTCCGTCTGGTCTAATGAGATATACACAAAAAGTGATTAGCATCGCTTGCTTTACAAGCCCACTGAGCTTTATATAAATTCATTTTACACAACACCTCTCTCTCATTTTGTTCAACTGAAGCTGCCGATGCCAATCATTAATGCAACATATCGCCCACTGAGAAGTCCAAAATATTGTCTTGACCTTGACTCCTGCCCGACTATATTCTGCACTGGTGTCTCTTCTGCTCCATCTTATCTAAATATATATCTGTACCCACGACCTAATACTCTTTCAGAAACACAATCTCAAATACATTCAGTCGGGAAACAACCCTCCCCTAAAAGTCAATCATTACAATTAGATACAATTGGCCCGCTCTATGAATTTATCCAGACTTTGATGTATTGATTGAATCAGTCTTTCCCCTGGTAAAGGTGATAATTAAAAGTTCTTAGCGGAGTGGTCTGGGTTATCCGGGGCCAGTTAAAAGCCTTAACGCCCGGCACAGCGGGGCTTAATTGGTACTGTGCCATTTATATGATTAACAACCAACCAAGCTCTGCCATCTAAAAAGCACTCTTTACTCCTGGCGATTCATTAGATTAGAAGGTACTCTGGACTCTAATAAAAAGAAAATGTGTTGATTCAATAGCCTCATTAATTTCCAGAGATCACATTTGCTGTAATCCTATTCGCTGATTATCAATCAATGTCATTGCTATATGGCCTTGGGGGCATGGAGGCAATGTACTGTTTCATGGTGATATGTGCTTATTTGTAATTCTGTTGATGGACAAAAGGAATCATTTGGGACTACCATTAGGCATGCAAAGCAATATGGAGTATCCTTTTGGAAAAATAAAAAATGTTAATGGCTGTCTTATAGATAGAGTGGTCCTGTCCAAATATTTCTTTTTTAATTGTGCGATTTATTTCAGAACTGCTGCATTAGGCTGCATTAGTTTTACCGAATAAATTGCAATCAGAAAGTTGATATCACATTAATCTTCAACACACAGTGGCTTTAAGTATTTTAATGTATTCATTTAAACTATAACAAATATTAAAGTTTGATAATGATATGCAATAATTTTGAATTAAAATAAAATTCTTAACTTTTCAACCTGCAGCTGTTTTTCCAGTATTTTTTTAATGCTCAAGTGGCCGTTTACAGTCCAATGTGTCAGGTGTTGGGATACATTTTTGCCGGAATAAATGCCAACAAAGTGAGTTGAGGAGTGCAGAGGGGCAGTAAACGGATGCACGATCAAGAGCAGAAGAGCCTCAGCATTATAACAAACAAATGTCTGCAACACGACTCCTATAACTAAAAACTACCAAAAGAAACTAGACAAAATCCATGCTTTCCTTCCATATCTCTGCAAACAGTAATTCACTTTGACAAGCATGCTTCCCAATAGGATATAGTTTAGTTTTAATATATTAAAACTAAACTATTCTCAATGACATTTTTAACAAATTGAAAGAATTATTGCCATATACAGAGAATATACACACTAAAATCTAAATTAAGTCATGAGAAGAGAATTAGGACATTAGGAAGTAGTAATCTAAAAACTGCAGGACAACCTTCAACCCTAATCATATTTTCTATTGATATGCTGCTTCAGTGATGAAAATATTATACTTGGTGTAACATTCACGTGTACGGTGGTTAGCCGACTTTGTAGTTAAGGCTTAATCAACTCATCGACATTGAGTAATGTGTCACAGCGGTGATGTGTGTGTGGGTGCACTGGTATCCAGTAGAGATCATTATCTCAAAATATCATCATCTCAATCTGATGCGAGGCCAGGATCTGATGTCTATGTTTCCACCACTTCTACTCACAAACACAATCAAAACAAAACCCACAGTTGATCACTCACTTGCCTCCAGGCGAGTATACAGTATAATCACAATTCTACAGTCTTTGTGGACCCGACGTCTTTCAGTGGGGGGACGGTGGGGGTTGAATTGCTACTTATCAGCCCGACCACGTCTGCCTACTCGACCGTCTTTGCATGTTTCGCCATTCTTCTGCAATGCAAAGCACTGCGAGGGGAAATCAACTTCAATCAGTCACGCTTTCCCGCTGCGTCGGGGAAGAGAGTCTACACCTCTCAGTTTTGATGAACACGGACTTGGCTGTGTGATTTGGGAGTAAAGAGCCAAGTTCTTGGGCCTTGGACTGTGCCCAGCTGTCACTTTTCCATCAAAAGGTGGAGAAATGTGAGCACACACATGCGCCGCTTATCACTTCTCATGAGGAACGGCAGCAAATTGGATTTTTCATATTATCATAAATGAGCTGATTTTTGGGCTGTTGCACTCGTAACAATTTCCTCAAGCTCAATTGATATTTGTGTGTGTGTATTTACAGTTCGCCTTTTTTGATTTGTATGTCAGTGTACTGTGGGTGTGTGTGAAGCAGTATTTGCAGCTGTGTGTCAGCTGTAGATCATTTTATAACCCATTTACCCCCCAACTGTAGGTGAGGCCTTAGTGTCTAAAGAACTCCAATTACCAAGACCTTTCCTTATCTCTGTCCATTCTCAACCCACGCGTGCCGTCAACAATCATCAGGCCTTAATGAATTCACCCACATTATTTGCCTGGTTTAATGGCTTGAGACCAAGGCTCTCTCAATAAATGAGCCGGACCTGGGACAGTCCCACTTACAAAAGCAATTACAAATAGAGTGTACACGTCCTCATTTTCCATATTACATCCTACTCCTTTTCTCTATCCTAGCAAAGAGCTTAAATTAAACTAAAGCTCTACAATGGATGAGTTTTGGATGTGCAGTACTGACAGGCTGCACAGGAAATAACCAATCACACAGAACAAGGCTGTGCCACAACATATGAAAGAAAAGCAGGCAAGTTGTAGGCAGAAACAAGAAGACGTATTTTGTTTCTTTCTTGCCTCCACCAGGAAAGTACTTCAAAGCAATGAGGCTTGGCGGGAGGGCCATCAGCAGTTAGCTCTAGCAACTAGCATTCAGCCAGCGCAAACCCTCTAACCTGTGAAAACAAAAAGGTTTGCTGACCCAGCGAGGAGTGTGGGCAGCATCCACCGGAATCAGACCGGGACCAGCGCTGGGGTTTGCGCATTTGTGTTACAACAGCTGAGGTGAAATGCTGACCCCTATTTCTTTGGTGCATGTGGCTACAACTTACACAATGCGACTTTAATTAAAAGTAAATGAACCTTGCTGCATACATTGAACATTTGATATTTCATGCGGCATAGGTCATGTAGGTTTTAAAATAATAATTTGTTAGCAACTGTTACAACCGAGGCGGAATAATTGAAATTGAGAATACACGACCATCATGTGAAGTGTGAGGTTCACTTAAAGATGGATTTTTAAGCCTCAAATAGGGTTCATTGGAATATAGTAAATGAGATCTTCTGTGAGTGAACCTCTCATTTCACACAGCATTTCCATTCCTTTGTTGTTAGAATATAGAACATATTTATATTATGGTTTAACTCAAAAATATAGCACAATAATGTGTATTCATTGTATGTGTGGTGAGTCAGACATGGTAAACACAACACCTTTTCCCCCACATACACATATAGAGCATTGTTTTCTTCTGAAAGGGTTTAAAAGGTGTTATTTCAGATGAAACAGGTCCTTTACAGAGATGTCACAACACAGGATCAATAGTCTCTTTTGGTTGATAAAGGAATGATAAAAGAAAGAGGCGGATATTGCAGTGAGTATAATAGCTGAAGGAAAAAGTGAATGAGACCAAAGGAAGTAATGACGGTGAGCAAGGATACAAGGAACGCAGACTGAGCAATGAAGGAGGAAAGTGATGGAAAGGGGGACGGAAAGATATAAATTGGACAACGATGGGGGAAGAAACTGAGCAATGAGGAGGTGAGGAATATGGGTAGAGACAGAGAGAGAGAATGAGAAGAAGAAGAGGGAGGAGGGCAGATCAGCCAAAGAGCTGGGAGAGAAAGAAAGATAGAGGGAGAGGAGGAGGAGGAGAGCTGCTCATAATGGATTGATTCTCACATTTCTTTGAGGGGCTGTTCTTCCTGTCTCCTTCCAGATGAATGGTAATTGCCCCGCCGGCTTTAATCATGTGTTGAATTGGCAAAAAAACAGGAGGAAAGCGCTTCTACGGCAATTGAGAATCGATCGCTCTGGAAGTCGACCTATTGCTACTGCGCTTTATCTCCCATCACACTAGCACACTCTCTCTTCCACGCACGCACGCACACACACACACACACACATGCACAGACTAACATGTGCACACACCCATGTCAGAAGCACTAATTACAGTGATGGCCAGGTGGAAAAAAAGGACAAAAATGAGTAGGGGGTGAGGACAGGAGAAAAAATGGAGGTGGTGAGACAGTTGAACAGTGGGGCGCAGGCTCCCACATTGGCCTCAGAGTGTCAGCTGTGGCAGCAGACTGAGAGGAGAGATAATTGTTTCGTCAAGGGTGTGATTGCCATCACTTCCCTTATTCTCCACGAACAAAGCACCTTTTAACATTTGTCTCTCATGTAACTTCATGGTTGCTGTCTGTCAAGCAGATACATCCCAGTCTGTTATGCCATTCATCAATACACATGAAGCTTGCAAGTGTAAGCAACCCGATAAACACTTAATAGAACCAGCGTATCAGACCTATAGCAGGAATCGCTGAGCTCCTGCACTCAGCTTGATTTTTTTTCACCAATATGGAACAAATACTTTTCTAAAACTTTCTAAAACTTACAGTTTATCTGTACTTTATTGAGGGTTGAACAAAAAAAAAGAAAAGATAATAAAAAAAACAATAATTGTACCATCAACCCCGACAAATAATGCAACCGTTTGTGAAAAATGATTTTTATTTCTGTTGTCCAAAAATCTCTGTTTGTGACTAGTCAACCACACACACACACACTGGATGCATTTCTTGGTTGTTCAGCTTCAAACAGGAAATGAATATACTCTGGCTAGCGATTGATAGTTGTGCTTGCAGCATGAATGTTAAGCTTTCCATTGAAAGAACAATTTCAACAGAAAGCAGCACAAAGTCAACGGGCTTTATTAGGATTGGAGTTTTTACCCTCTCATACTTTGAACTTTAAAGGTCACCTCCTGCGGGATGGAAGATTATTCTCATTTCTGCCATTCCCGAACATCAATGTTTCCCAGTGCTTTGATTTTCATTTGTTGATTTGATGTTTTTACATGTCCTATTAAAGGCTTGAGAGCACACTGGATCATAGTAAACAGAATAACTCACATTTAATTCATTGTTTTCTACGTAGCTGTCATTTCACTTTGGTTCTTTGAGGGTTGCAAATGATGGGAAACACAACTGAAGAGTGTTAATGTACATGGCTGTGATTTACTGCTGTAATTTGTAAAGACTAAAATTCAGACACATGGTCAAATAATTGAATTTCATTAAAATCATTTTAGGGCTGAAACAATTAGTAATTAGACGACCAAACATTCACTTTTTCCATGTGCTCAGATTTGAGGATATGAATATAGGATTTAGTCGCAACTTTCTGACATTTTATAGACAACAACGAAAGAAATAGCTTCAAAATGTACGGTTTAAAAGCCTGGTAATGCCTTTCTGATGCAACTGTGCAAGTTCCAGCTTCTCATTTACAACGATCGAGTTCTGTACCTCTGCAACCCACTTCTTTGTAATCAAAGAGGAATGATATTTGTTGTTTTTTAACTTTAGACAATGTGCAGAATTTACAAAGCTGAAGATGCAAAAATTGTTTGCAAATCAATTATAATTGTGTGAAACATTATTCCGTGCCATTAGCCTTCCATTTACGAGAAGTTGGCTTTGCATGCATCGGTGTAGGAACCATCATTCCTTATTCTAGCACATACACTTAACTCCTCCTCTCTGATGGCAATATTAAAGTTTTCTATTATTCCTCCCCCTTTTATGAACATGTCCCTGTTGGCATTAACTACCCCTTGCAATTAGGGGCCCCTCCAGGTTCATGGCCCCTTATCAGAGGGGTTGAGTGGTTGGATAGAGGGATTGAAGGGGGGTGGTGGCTTAACAGAGAGCTGGGGGTTGGTAGCGGTTGATGTGGCAGGGCAGTTCATCCATTTACACTACATTAGTCTCTGTTGTCGATTTGGGATGTCAGCATTTCTGCCAGACTATCCCCATGTGGTTACCTACTCTGAGGAAAGGATCTAAAGGGGAAAGTGGTCTGTTGGACTTGTGAGAGGAGCGTCCTCTGAAATGGAAAGTCCATGTTTCACCAAATAAAGACTGATGAACAAGGTGTGACACAGAAACCCAGCCACTTAACAGGCACTAATGGCTGCACCAGATTACCTGTCGTAGCCAGCCCATTGCCTTCCAAATCACCATCTCATAGCGCCAGCACTGCCACGGGAAAATAGCTCCGATCAGCTCGCTCTCAACCTCAAAAGCTCCATTAGAAAACGCCATTTCCCACGGAGGGTTTCAAATTGAGTTTGGGCATGCTTAATATTCCACTGCTTTGATACCTATGGGCTGCGTGTGTGGGTGGGGTGTGACATTATTCATCATTTAAGTATAGAATATTAGATTGTGTCACTCGTTCCAACTTCATAATGCCGCACGGCGAGACAGCAGGTCATAAATCTAGAGACCGACCGCCAGTAATTGATCACGTCTCAGAGACACAACAAGAGTGAGACGACCAAGTTCTTCACAAAGTTGGGAGAGATTGAAGCAGTTCAGAATTGGAAGACGGGATGTTTTTTTCAAGCGGAGGGATAAGTCCAGTGCCTCGAGATATTCTCAGCTTGGAGTGCTGTGACGCAATTTAACAACTGTGAAATCAACTTTCCAGCACACAGAGCCTCGAGACATTATTAGAGGTACCCCCTTCTAAAAGGTATCAGACCTAAGTTCTGTATTATTATGAATCCGTTTCTCTCCATCACAACATGCGGCATTTCATGTGAAGCCATCCAGGTTTTTTTAGAAGCAGAGAGAAAGGCCGGTGACTTTTCGGGGGGCAAAAATTGCATCATAAACCTTTAAAAACCTTCAACCTTCACAACAAAATCTCATGTACTTTTCCCTTTTAATAACAGATTCAGTTGCTAACATTTATAGGAGCCTGATTTAGAGTCAAGGCTCAGCAGTTCCAAGCTCAGAGGAAGAAAATCCACAGGTGCTCAACATGAAGTCATAACAGCCACTCACAGTAGGAAAGAGGTAATTGAACATAAAATGGTAGTTCAGAGCTCATTCATTCGGAGGCAAGGAGTCTTGAGTGAACTGCTACGCTACCAAATTGTTGACACTATTCAATTTAAATCAAGCTCAGTGTTCAGTTATTATACCTTATGCAAACACTGAATGTCATATTGGGTATGAGGTTTTTGAACAGGGCCAAGGACGCAGCTTGCAAAATGATGATGATTCACCAGATGTTATGTGTGGTTCAGTCTAAACACAGTCTGTAAGAAATACGACAATTACTGTTGTGTTAACAGAGCAAACGCAAAAGTCACCATTACCAACTGTACCTACTTTTAGTCTATAATCATATAATTACTATCCTTTAACTGTATTAAGGGTACATCTCTGTCACCTTGCCCTCCATCAGTCTTTCTATCCATCCACCTATCCACAGATTTATGCATCCTTCCATCAATCCTTGTCTGTCGTTAATTCATAAATTATTTTAAATTAACCGGCCGATTTGGGATTGGAGTGACGGGACATTTCTTTATATGATTTTCTGTCAACAAAGTAATAAAGTTGGGAGAAAAACTGGGCATTACAAACACAAAAGAGAACGTGTTGGTCTCCAGAGCAAGATGTGGTTCGAGAGGTTAAGCCGTCAAGACAATGAAATCAAAAAAGTGAAATCACAAAAAAAAGATCTTCAACAACCCCTGCTCATCTTTTGAAACAAAGGAGGAAAATGACTACATTGATACCACTCTAAGCTTGCTTCATATAGTCTGAGGTTTCAGTGTCACTATCCCACGAACTAAATGACACATTTGAGCTAAAGTAGCTCAATGTACACCAGCGCAAAAAGTGTTTGTGTGTGTGTGCACATACATGAACGTGTCACACATAATGCTACGCTCAGCACAACAACAGGGTGGTTTGCTTGCATTATGATGACTGCCAGGGCGAGAGATTTAATTACACTCCCCACAGTATGCAGCATGGAGCCTAATAAACTGGAGTGTCAATCTCAAACTCATTTAGGGGTGAGATGCCACATCTCTGGCTACATTAATCAATGATACCGAGGCTGAATGAGAACATGACACTGTGATTGATTCTTCCCCTTAGCTGATAAGGTTAAGAAAGTTTGACATGGAGTAAATCTGATCACAGAGTGAGAATGGTGCACTTTCCTCAACTTCTATGGAGGTGCACTTGAGCAAGGCACTTAAATCCAAATCACTTTACTTGAAGTGTTTAGTGAAAAACAGTAAAAGACTGAGATTAGATTCAGCTTCTGGTTCAAACAAACAATATATAATGTAGTGGACTATAGTTTAAATTGATCTCCATGTGAAGAATATGTTGTTGTTTTTTTATTTCACGTACTATTTCAGAACCTATAGGTAGGCCTGGGCAATTAGGAGACAATTAAATACCTTAATATGGATATGGCAAAAATATGTAGGGTTGACAAATGGTGCTCAAAAAATATTTACACAATAGAATTTAGATTAATATGAGTAAATGCAGATATATTGCCTACTTCTGTAAAGGCAAATAATAGAACAGCTAGAACAGTCTGGTAAGTTCAGAGAATTATATCACTTCACTGTAACGCAGGAAAAGATGCTTATGCAATATTACAACATCCACATTCTACGTTACACATATTACTATTGAGAAAGTGAGACATGCACTGGAGTTTAACGTAGTGCCAGTGTGTTATTATCTTGGAGGTGGCTTCAATAATATTTTTTTTTAAAGTTGGAGGAATTTTTAAATGAAGCAAACATCAGAGAGAGGATACAAAATGAAAAATGAATAACAGACGAAAAACTCATCCCCAGTTCCAACTAAAAATGTTCATCAAGCTCCTAGAGGCGTTATTGTTCAGATTTACATACTGCAAGGTCCTGTAGGCTATCAACAGCACAGTCGTCATGGGTTTGTGTGCATAATGGGCTTGTTGCCTGAATGCAGGAGCGCCCGGTGAATTTGGATCACTCTCCCTCTCTGTCTCTCTCTCTCTCTCTCTCTCTCTCTGTCTCTCTCTCCATTATCTTACTTGTCATTGTCAATCATCGGTCTCCCTTTTCTCTTAATTTTTTCCTGCAATTATTTTTTTCTTCTTCTCCACAATCCATTATTATTCAGTCTTTCTGAGATTTACATCGTACTCTTCTTTGTGTTCCCCTTTTTTTCCCAAAGGATCTTTCACTCGAGGTGGGGAAACAGATTGACGAACATTTCCAATTAAATGTTCTCTTTTTATTGTTCTATTTTTACTGCAGACTTGAAACTTGGTGTTGGCATGCTGTTCATGAATATGTCCCTTGTAGTCTTGTGTTATCTGGCAAATGCTGGCACTCGCACTGCCACATCTGTCATAGTGAGGCAGTACAACTTAACAGACTGTAGGTGTGGGAGTGCTCCTGCCCACACACACACACACACTCCGCCTGGTTTAGGGTTCAAGTTGGTGCCAGTTAAACATCAGCTGTGTGAGCCCTCATGACGGCCTGAGCAGCCCGCTGTAAACCCGGCCAGATGGCAGCATCCACCACGGGAACACGTGGCACCTCATGACACGTCAACATCCTCTCTGAATTATGGGAGCAAGTGAAATATGGAGAGCTCTCCCTTTAAATTAACACTTCAGGGTTCTTAATGAGATCGGGTACTTACGGAGGCTGTGGCAGTCGCCGCCGTCGGCATCCCGAGGTGGCGTTGCCTGAGCCGTATTTTAGCCATCTCTATTGCATTTTGAAACTTTATCAGTGGCACGCAGGCCTCGTCTGTGCTGCTGCGAGGACACAGTTTGATGCTATCAGAGGGCGCGTTAACTGCTGCGTTGAGCTTTAATGAAGAATAGATTAGGACATTAGGATGCAAAGCACATACCATCCCGACGCTGAGGGGAAGGCCCGTATTAGGCCCGATAAGAGCTTTTTCTGCTGATCTCACACACGGATGGTCTCCGGGGGCCTGTTTTGGCCTGCGCTCAATGTTTACAATGTCATTCATCACCGAGACAAGTTTTGTTTGCTGACTGGGTGTCACAAACAGTTACACACACATACACAGGTCTCCCCCCTCTGCAAGAAAGTGATGCATCATGACCTTAGAGCCTCTAATCACTCACCTACTCACGCTCAAAACAAGCAGGAGTAGGTTCAAGTCATCTCTTTGTCCCCTAATTAACTCTCAGAAGTCCCCTTGACCTGGATTTTTCAATTGAAACCTTTCACCACTATACGCTGCTTAGACAAAGAATTACAAGAGCCGTCCAAATGGGAAACCTCAGCTCCCAAGTGCTTTTGGGACTAATTTTTGCACCTACGGTCAACAAGCATGTATTCAAAGACCTCTTGAATGACACAAATAACTAAAGAGGCACATATGAAGCCGACATTGGACATAAATTGATTTTTCCTCTCCAGTTCTGGCATCACAGTTGGTTGTTATAATTGGTCGTATCATCTCGTGGGCTTTTCGCTTGTAAACAATGCTATCAATACTACTTCAAAGCACTCCACACATATTACCTAAACCATTTCTTTCCCATCATTTTCCTCCAAGGCAATAAAGGCCAAACAAAATCAAACCCATACCGAAGTCATTTCCTCTCATCTAGGTCCATCATCATTCCAGCCTCCTGTGTTTTATGCTTTCAAATGTCAAAGGTCACTCTGCACCTTTACAGAGCTGCTCCAATTTGACTGGGACTCGCATCAGTCCATAAACATACACACATTCTACCAGTGAGTGATGACATACATCAATAGCTGTCCATCACTCACTAATGATCTTGACAGAGCATTAGCTGGAAGGTATGGCAGCTTATGGGGGGAGATAAAACAGAGACAGAGAGAGAGAGAGAAGGATATAGACAGAGACCGAGCGAGTGTGTGTGAAGAGGACATGATATACGAGATGGTGTGGACTGTTGCACCTTTCATCATCTCCTCTATAAAGTCCAGCCAGTCATGAAATGAGGATGTTAAAATCGTACAGCAAACACAACCATCAAACTGTACAGCTAGCATCCCAGACAGCTAACATTTCTGTACAGATGACTGCAGCTCTGATTGGTCCGCAATTCAAACTAAACATTCAGATTTAAACGCAGAAATATTAACATCTCAGTTTAGATGTCATGCAGATTTGAGCTATACCAAATGCAAAGGAAATAGATTCCTAACTCACGCTAAATGTTCAGGCCTCAGCCGAATATTAGACACTGCCCTTTAAGAGAGATTGATTTTGTTTGAGGAAAAACTCATCCTTTAATTCTCATCTATTGAAGTATTCATTACGCTCTTTGCTTCATCTAGAGGGTGGTGTCAAAGTGTAAGTACAACGACGAACGCAAATATCCTCAAATAACTTCTTCAGTGTTTCATTTAAACCATTCTGTTAACGTTTTGATGCCCCAAACTTCTTTCCTAACTCAAAAGGAATAAACGTGACATTTACATTCCAATGTGATTCATCTTCACCGTTTTGTACCGAGATAAAAAAAAAGACAAAAAGAAGAACTTGCGAGAAAAGGTCAGTATCTTTGGTTGTGGAGCATGTGCATGTGTGCATGTCTGCAGTGAGTAAGTGGGATTTATGGAGACAGTAAACCCAGGGATGCTTGTCGATGCCTCTGTCTGCTGCAACTCCTCACACACACACACACACACACACACACACACACACACACAGACACAACACACACCCTACTACTCTACCTCCCCTAGTTTACTGCAATGCGCCAGCAGTGGTTAGCACATAAGCACTAGGAGACAAAAGAAAGACAGAAAGAAAAAGAAGAATATAGCCAGAGCTACAGCGAGAGAGTGAGCACAAATAAGAGAGCAAAACACTCACTGGTAGTCCACCGCTATGGACTTTCTTCTTCCTCTTCATTGATTCTTCAGATACATTTTTTTTAATACACCTTCATCAATAGCACTGGTGGTCTGACAAATGCGTTTTTCAAACATTTGCCAGTCAATAGTCATTTAGTCTGTATCTTTGTCCCTTGAGTAAAGAGTCTCGATCAATTGAGGTGATGAAAATTCAAATAAATCAGAAACAGGGACGAAGTGGAGCACTCCTCTGTATCCAGTGGAGCGCAGAGCAAGCGGCTGTATGAAAAACCGATATGTACGGCTATCTCTTTCAATGGGAGATCAGTTAGAGCTGTTTGTGGGGTGGAAGAGCCACAGCTAGCTGGCTCAGGCATTGTTAACGTATCGGGGAGTCAATAGACTATTAACAGACACTTATTCTTTTGTTGTGTTAAGAGCATAACTCTGCTAGAACCAGATAAAGTGTCCACATGTGTTGGAGGGTGCGGGAGAGCCAACGGGCTTCAGGGGGAGCTGCGCGGCATATGCTCTGTTCAGGCACTGGGAGTTTTAAATCCATCAAATATACTGAAACACTATTGTGCATACATGTGTAAATAAAACCTATTCACAACAATCTATCTGTGCTGGTTTGGCTGGGTTTTGGTTTACTGTGAGACTACGAAACATAATTCAGGAAGGCTTGTTTGAGTAACAGATCCACGAGTTCGAAGGCTTATCAGACACCCAAACAGTGCACAGGGGTTTATGAAACTACCAGGATTGCACAACTCTGCAATCATTTTATCTTTCATACCAACAATTACAATTCAAACAGTAGAAATACAGCATTCGCCGTTACTGTACAATGTAATCTATCAGGCTTGCACATACACACAACAGTTATATTTAAACGAATGATGGGGCTCCATCTGTTCCATGCTGGAAGTAGTGAAAACTACCACAGAGTCCAAGGTGACATCTAAAATGACTGGCTTTGTCAGATGAACAATCCAAAACCCTCAACATTGTAAAATTGACAATGATATTAAAACACTGCAAGTGGGGATCACAGTTTAGTTTGATAACTAACAATCAAATATTAAAATATAAATGGTTAATTTTCTGTCGATCTACTAATTGATTCACTTATTTCAACACTAATCCAGAGAATCATCAGGATACTAATATTTGGCTTCAAGTTCACATCCATCCGAGTTAACAAAGAACATTTGGCCAAAATCTACTTATCCGTAACAGCCTTAATTGGCTCTGGGGCACAGAAGAGAACACCTTCAGTGTGTCTGTGTGTGTGAAAGTTGTTCCGCTTTCCTCATTGCAGATCCAATTCTGCCATACCGCTACCATTTAAACTCTAAAACTGCAGGACAATTAGAACCCATGGAGACCTAATTACAGCCAGGACTAAGGCTCCAGCGTCTTCTAATGGAGTAGCAGAGCTCGTCCCCGGGGGAAAATCTTCTTTCCAGTTAATTATGCCATTATTCTATCAGTTCAGACTGACAGAGGGGACCCACGCTCAGCTTGACCTCCAGGACCCAGACAGCGAAGGGAAGAGATCCCCTGTAGAACCACGCAGCCCTGGATGACTCCATGACTCCCTGACTGCTCGCTCTACACCTCCTTCCCTACCTTCCTTCCCTACCTTTCACCAATAAACAGTGAAGAAGATGAATAATGAGATGCTGGCCCTGGTTCAAATTAAGCAGGTACGGCCTCCCTTCCTTGCGCTTGCCTAATAAATTTGGTTACTTGCAGACGACAGCAGTGGGTTTTACAGCCGCTGATTGTGAATATGACAGATAATGGGGTTGAAGAGGTTGTGGAGGAGCCTCTTCCAAGTCTTAAGCAAGAGAGTGCTGGCTCTGCAGTATAAAGGATTGTCGCTGAAGTTTCACTTGCTTTGTGAACATACACAGACACAAACCATTCAGAACTCAAGATAGATTCACGGCTTCCCTTACAAATGTTTTTCAAAGCTGCTCACTGCAAATATTAGACTAAAATGTTGTGGTTATTTATTTTTTTACAACATATCCTTGACCCTAGATCATCGATCACAAATCACTATGCCGAAGACAACACAGGCCATTTATGATGGAGCGCACATCTCCTTTCTTACTGCTCCCTGAGAGAGGGATGCCACTCAAAGACCATAATGGACCTCTAATGAACTCCAAATCCCATGGCAGTACATTTACACTGCATTATCGCTCCCTGACCCTTGACCTCCCCGGTGGAGTAGAGCGGAGAGCACTTCTGTCTGCAGAGCTCATTCAGTCATTATGCCTTCGCACAGACCGCATAGCATGACGCTAGAAGAATGGGTATTATAATGGAGTGTGTGCAAATGTGTGAATGACCAATACAGAGCATACTCCCCAAACTCTGCCTCTAAACGCTGGACTCGCTCTGACGATTGGCCAGTCTACACTTAAAACAGCGTGGACTCTTTTAGCGAGCTCTTATCACAGTTCTATGTGTAATGTGTTTGATATGTATCCAGAGTGTAGGGGTAAGTAGTAATACATGTGCCCAAGGTCTTATAGCGGCAGGGAGAAGAGGAAAGGAAACAACAGGGAAGAGAGCAGAATGTCAGGCACTCGCTCTCTTTTCCTCACGCGTTCGCTGTACCTTTCCCTCAACCCACTCACATAAACACTGAGCAAAAAACTAAAACCTCTTAAATTATGGTGTTCAAAAACAGCAAGCAAAATTACTGGGCAAATTGCCTAATCCAACCCAAAGAAACAGTCCATCAATGGCGGACCTTGTCTTCACATTACTCACTCTTAACGAATTGATGTGCCCGATGCCGTGGCCAGAGAGAAACGGTTCGAGGGCGGGTGAGGAACGGGAGTTCAACTAATTGCCTGATGATAGAATTTTAGTGTCTCCTTCATTATAAAGCAACTTCTAAGTGTTATTGATTTTAGGAGGGTTGTCTCACAGTCATGTGGTATTAGAGAGCCCAAATGCTCTGAGGACATGCATTATTCAACAGGCATTCTGACACGACGCCTCGCCAGGGCCTGCCAACTCCTCTCTGGTGGCCTGGGAGTAGCCACAACTCTCTGTCCACCGCACCCTCTACCTCAGCACAAACATGCAGTCCTCGTGTGAAAGCATTAACATATCAGCTACATTCACACGCACACACACACAGTAAAAACACCAAGTCTTGACTCTTCCCCCCCCCCCCCCCTGACTGGAGGTTGTAGATTGTTGTTTTGCTCTCTGATCGACCTCACACTCCACTCAGGGGTTAATCTATAATGAACTGACTGATGCTGCTGTCTGCTTCTATTCCCAACAAGTCATTTGGTGGAAATCAACCTTTCCCAGCAAACAGACAGCATCTGAGAACAAGTAGCATGCAAGAGACGATGAGGAGGCAGATGAGATGAAATACAGGGAAAAAGAGAGTGAGATACAAAAAGGAAAATCAAGCTTGTCCCCATCTTAAAGATTTGAATTCAAGAAAGTGAGGTTGTACAATGTAGTTACTCATAAACATATACAGAGCATATTTAATTGTCAAGTTTATAAGTCTGCAATTACATTCTATAACCATGCAGTTAGGTCTTTTATCATCTACTGTGCAGCTGTTTAAGACAAACAATATCTTTTGAAAATAAGTTTGTTTTGCAAAAGACTGAAATTACAATTTCAGACAGAATCAGTGTTTTTTACAACATAAGTATATGCTTGCATTCTGTCCAGCACCTACAAAAACAAGGACACAATTATTACAATGTTGCCTCGTCAAACAGGATTAAATCTGGAGGAAACTAATCAAAGGAACATGATTGATGGGTAAAATTAATAAAAAGCTTGTCGAGCTAAACTTACAAAGTAATAGCAGATAGCTCATCCGTGTAGGTCTACTAAGTTAGAGTTGCCATAAAAAATTCCCTTGAGGACGCACAACCAAGAGATGTACAAAACAAAAGCACATCTCATCCATATGCCCATTCATCATTGTTTAGACCTGCCTTCTGGTAAAAGGAGCTTAGACTCATATAATGTATCTTTGTTTTCACTGGTTGCAATTATCTAGGAGATCAATGGGTGTTATCAATACCTTACAGCAATTAACATTTAATATCCTTCCACAGCCACTTACTCCATTAATGGCTGATTGATTATGCAAGGCCTGGGAGCCCCGCAGCTGGGAATGGCATGGATCTGTTCCGTCTATCTGTCAAAGTAAAGGCGGGCTTGCTCTGCTGCAGAACCTCTGACTCCAGCTAATACCGTATCGATATGAGGTTACTTCAACCAGAGGGAAAGATCAAGAGATCCAGGAATTTCTCTGTCAGTTTCTCTCGTGCCACCATCATTATTTATTCCTCCCTCTCCCTGTCTCTTACCACTCGACTGTTATAGGAAGTTTTACTTGCATTTCACCCTCATATCTGCCACCACTCCGAACACCCTCCCTTCCACCCCTGCAGTTCTTCGTAATCTAATCAGTAGTGATGTATTTTCAGAGCAAGAAGGCACTGCTTTCCATTTCAATCAAATTCAAGCCTTTCAGAAGAACCCATAATGCAATCGTTCCGTACAAAATTCAGGCCCAATTTAAGCCCTATAGACTGCAGATGACTGATAAACACTCCACTCCTTGTGGCTCTACTTTGCTGCAGTGCATCGTCATAAATAAGAGCTAGCTCTGTGCTCTCTCTTTGGGAATAGTGCAGGCCAACTTTAAATTGGCAGTAGAGGTGGACAGGGTAAGAAAGAAGGTGAAGAAATGCAGAAGTTAGGAACCTTGACAGGTGGGACTCTGCTAAAGAAATGTAATTGGAAGACACGACAAGTCTCAGCTGGGTGGACAGGTCCCAGAAACAGGCTCTCCATTACCAAGTGAGGGGGATAGTGGAGTGCAGAGGGGTGGGGTGGGGCGGGGGAAGAAGGAGATTGGGAAGGTTTCGCTTAATAAACACTTTGTTTTCTGCTGACGATCAGAGGGGCAGAGAGAGGGATACATCGACAGATCGATAGACTGATTTGTTCCGGGCTCTCCATGTTCATCAGACCCATACTTCTCCCTTGGGGAGTGGATGGACTGAAGAAAAGAGAAAGAAGTGAAGAGAAGGAGGAGGGGTGATTGGAAGGAGGAAACAGACAAGTGAAATCAAGGGAGTAAAGTGTAAAAAAAAAAGAAAAAAACAGCAGGAGAGTTGAAGAGTCAGGAAAGCAGACAGACGGATGATGATGGGAGGGAGTAATGGATGGAGAAAATAGCGATGGTGTGGGAGGGAAAGAGACTGCGAATGGTGAGAAGGAGTGGGAGAGGATTTGGATAGTCTGAGGGTCAAGTACGAAGGTAAACGACAGCAGCGATAGTAGGAGGGGTTGACTGTGTAGGCGACATAAAGAACAGGAAATCCCTTCAATCTCCACTGGATCACTGGCTCAAGAACGAGCCCAAATACATTTCTCTATCCTCCTCTGTTTTGCAGATAGACAGACAAACACACACACACACACACACACACATCACACACACTTCCCTCCATCAGTCTTTCCGACAACCAACACAGGATTGTCTAAGGTATCTTAAAAAAAAAAAAAGTCTCTCCACTCCCTGCTTATCTCTCTCTAAGGGCAACTTTATTCAAGAAGAGATGATGAGAAGAAGAGAACGGTTAGATAATAGCATAGCAATTTTGTGTCTTCTCCACAAAAGCAAAAGAGGCCCTGGTGCATAATGGCAGCAAGCAATTGTATCTGCACAGATTTCCATTGCCATTACAGCATTGTTCGATTTGATGTCAGTCAAAAAGCGGTGGCGCTGCAAATCACTCCGGCTGCGCTTCCGAGGTTCTCTTGGTAACAGACGAGATGCATTATTGCTCTCTACAGTATATCCAATTTGACCAATGATTGCACAGTTCATAATCGCTCCTGTCTCACCTCTCACCAATTAGCAATGGAATTACACCCAGAGAGGGATCGTTTTAAAGGTCGCGAACCAAGAGGAAATTGCTGTGATCTTATCAGCATATGATTACAATTCATTCAAACCAGAGCCCATAATGAGCTCTTGTTTTTTTTATAGCGCCTTATTCAAGATAGGAGAACATGTTGATCTCATCCTTTGATCGGTCATGTGGTAGTGTATGTCAGTGAGGAGGCTCCACTTCACCGTTACATCTTCATCACGTTGTAAATTACTCCACAGGGCACAGTTCAGGATTCGTCATAGACACAACACGTGTTCAAGAACGTCAAAATGAACAAAGATAATATAAATGAAGATGATATGAAGAATATCAACGGAACTTCTCTAAAGTCCAATTAGCCAGCAATATTTAACATATCTCATCTTTAAGAGGTTTGTCAACACCACAGGCTAAAATGCAATATTGGGATTACAGTGCAGGTAAAATACTCTGTGTAAACCGTACAATAAAAAATCAAGCAAAGGAAAGTCTTTCAAAAGTTTGATATTAGGGTTGCTCCTTTTTTCTTTGTCACCTGCTTTCATTCATTCCCTGGAGCTTTTCTCCACAAGGTGAGCAGCAGAAAATGAATATGATAATAGTAAAAAATACACAAAGGCAAATCTGCCCACATAAATGAGAAACACACCCAGGGGTTAGTAGATAAGAAGCAACACATAAATGAAAAGTGTAAAGGTATAAATGCTCCACAGACTGCAGGTATAAATATGTATTATGAACCTGCTCCACTGACGCATTGCTGTGGGCTTCCATTTTTCCACATGGAAAATAGCCACAGATGCCGTGTTTTAACCAATCAAATATGCCCCTGGGCAGGTCGTTTTTTAAAGCAGTGGAGCACAGTAATCTCAGCCAATCCTTTTGTGCGACTGCTGGGGCTTCTGGGTCAGAGATGAGGGGAGTGGCATGAGAAGAAAGTCGCCAGGCAACTGCGGTCATAGCCTGTGGCTACATAAACGCAGTAAACCCCTGAAAACTACCATTTCTGCTCAAGATCTTTATTGCAAGGTTCGCCTGATTGTATCCAAATTTCCTTTTTATATTACCACCATGTAAAGGCAACTTATTTTTAATTTATTCGTTTTTTTACATGATTTCATATTGCGCCGTCTCCCATTTGTTTTTTTAAAGCAATGGGACCTGTAAAATATAACGTGGTGGCTTTTTACAACAGCAGCTGGCTGATGTGTGGGCTGTAAACAGAAGTGTGGTGAGGTTTTCACAGAAGAGACTAATCTTTGTTTGCTTTTGTGTGTGTGATGTGCTTTCTATCCCTCAGTGTGGCCCAGACTATTTGACAAACACACAGAAAGTATAACAGATATGTGAAGTTCCTGTAGTGGTCAAAAATCCAATATGATGCTTCGCTTGATTAGAGTAATGGAATGAAAGCAGAGGGTGAAATGAAGGGTGGACTGCAACAGAGTCACATTCCGAACTCCAGCTTTTCGTTAGCTGGAGGTTAACTTGTTTGCAGAAATAGTATTTTTGAAGATCCCATTCACTCTACCTCCAAAATGTTGTAATGCAGAAGAGGAATAAACATTTTGAATAATGCCTTCTGTGCTTGTTACTTTAATTACAAAGAAATACTGCAAATGTGAACTTCGAAAGACTATTTTTGACTAAGAATCCGAAGCAGTTCACTTTTCAGTTGGACAGTGCAGATGCTGGTGTAAATGAACCAGTGACAGAGTGAGCGTGGCAATTTCATTCATAACTATTGGATTTAATCTGTTCAATGGCTTTTTGTAAAACATCATAGAAACAAGAAAGACAAGTTCCTTTATCAGGGAAAGGGATAAAGACAAAACCAAATATCACAGCTAGATCTCTGCTGGAAAGAAAATATTTCTCGTCTTGCACATTTATTAACAGGATTAAAGTTGTTGTTTTTTACTGCGCACATGACACTGGGATACTGGGAATATATCGAAGGCAACGCTCCATTAAAATGTAGGGCCAAAGGTTTTTGTGTACACGTGTGCGTGTATACACACACACACGCAGCTATTTTCACATGAACACACTTGGTTGCATTTGTGAACACATACATAATGCAGGTGAGCTAGTATGCAAATGACTACAAAATTGTTATCCTGTTAGAGCTTGAAGGACAGAAGTTCAATCTCTGGGCGCTGCTTGCCAAGCTAAATGCTACTGCCTGGATGTTTATTCCCCCGCCAAACTACCTGCTTTCAACAGCCTCTACAGATTTAACTGACAAAAGCAAGTCTGTTGATATGAGGCATTACACAGCTAGATAATACTAAACGGCTATAATATACCAGCAGGGGTTTGATAAGGTTCCTGTTCAATACTAATCAATTGAAAGATGACTGATTATTGTACTGAGTGACGCGTGAAAACACACTTTCTTTCAAGAACACAAAAAGTAAATGATAAAGTGCAATTATTGTGAACTGTGATGCATTAACCTCTAAAACTTGCGTATTTTTTCTCATTGCAAACTATAATAATATACAATAATAGGTCTTTAAATGTCAACAGTTGATAAAAAATGACGTACCCAACGCTGCTTTACAAAGGCCTAACAATAGATCCAGCTATATTCTTTTAACACTGAATAATTGAAGTATAACCTTACAGCAGCAGGTGAAGGCCAAAGATGAACTTGCTTGGCACAGACACCCTTTCATGTCAGCTGTGCAATAGTTGACACCTTTCTCCTTCACTCAGACGTCAACACGAACCTTTCCTTCACCTCGATGGATGAATGAATCACTGCCAAGCTGTCGTTGCTCGTTTGAATTTTCTAAATGCAAAACATTGCTGGCAAATATTGTTTCAGGAAGAATATGTGATGAGAGAGAAGCCAGGCAGCTGTAGAATTATGCTTTGCTTTTAGGCTTTTTAAAATAGGCTAGGCGTTGACGAGGAGTTTTGAGATTTGGCGAAAGATGTTATCCGTCACTCCCCATAGTTTGCGGATTGGTCTGGTGCGTATCTGGTTGGAAACTGACTCGCAGTTCATGTCCAAACTGAAAGCTGATTCACCAGTTTTGGTTTAATTGAGTTTAGGAGTGAAATGCCTTAATGACTTGGCAGTGTCTCCCATGGCAGCTGTTGGGAGGACTTTAATCATGTAATGCAACTTCAGTTAACTGTACACATATGGGGTTAGAAGTAGCAAACACAATTTTTTTTTGCAGCAGTTTCCGGCAAATGGAACATTTCTAAAGGAGAGGTAGCTTTTGGGGAAACTCATAATCAAACAATAACTGCCTCTCTCTCAAGAATCATCATGTTGCTGTGATGCAATAATCAGATTCAAGTTTAGATTTATTTACTCTAGGCCTCAGTACAAACATTGAACAAAAACAGCAGTCAAAAAGGGAAACGACCAGAATAGAGCTTTAGCACAGAATAAGTAATTCAATAGGAGGCAAAACATTTCTCTACAATGCAATGTAGCCAAGATATATAAATACAGTTAGAATGTATGAAATAGAGATATATTAGTCCAGCTCATATTGTCGAGTAGTACAGCTGCTCAAAAAAACCTTGAGTAGGAAGCACCATATCTAACACAATAGTCATGTTTAACAAAAGGGAAAAGGGCTTAATCTTGTCAAACACAGCACAAAGCAATCAGAGGGGCTGATCTTTGATGAGGGAGATGGATTATAATCAAATAGAGGCTCGGAGTTTGACTATCATTCTTGGGTATTAAATGTGGCTGTGGCACATCCACAGGAGGGTAATGAAAGAATAATATCACGAATATGAAAAGGGTTTTTGTGGATGAAGTTTTTAGGACTGCTTTTGTGCAATTGGCAGACACAATTTTTTCAGAGCGAGAACAGAGACTGCAGGCAGACAACTCTCTGGTGGTTCCAACTTCCAGTAATGCAAGTTGGTGGGAGCAGCAAAAAGTGATGGATGAGCCGTTTTGTGACCAAAGAGACACTATGTCAAAATACTCAGGCTTTGTGGGGAGAAATCGTGAAGCTATGGTACATTTTAAATGGACTTGTACTTGCATACCGCCTTTTTAGTCTTCCGACCACTCAAAGCGCTTCAACACTACATGTCAATCACCCTTTCACACCCATTCATACACTGATGGCAGGGGCTACCATGCAAGGTAGCACCTGTCCATCAGGACTATCTAACCGTTCACACAAACATTCACACACCGTAGCCGCAGCCTTTGGGAGCAATTTGGGGGTAAGTGTCTTGTCCAAGGTATGGAAGCAAGGCTTTGGTGGAAGGGATCTAGAGTGCTGGATTGATTTTCTACGGGTGAATTAAAGTGCTTTTAAAAATGTTTTTTTTTAAATTATCTGTACCTTACAACTTGAATATACGACAGTTTGACAAATACTAGCCTTTTTCACACACACACACACACAATTGTCGACCACCCATGATAGAGCTGAGCAAAATGCTTTAGCCAAACATTGGACAAAACATGCAGAGAATCTCAGCACTGGATCAATCATCAATCAGAATGGTTATGCAGGAGGCAGTTTGATTGAGTTCAACCCCTTGATACGGTGCATTGCATTATTTAGGGTTACATGTGGAAGCTATTCATTACCCACCTTTCAATAGCTGACACAGGCTGATGGATAGTTATCTTGTTAGAAGAAAATTATTCACTGGGCACATTACACAATTTTAATGAATGGTTAGATAATGCTGAGCGGTTAGCTAGAAGCTCCCTAATTAACATCAATATCCATCTGAAGTGTCCGCAAACAGAAGAAAAGTGTGGGACTGCGTGCTGGGGGAGAAGGGGTAATGTTGAGTTTCAGCTCGGCGCCACTCTTGTTTGTAGAGGTACGACTTCTTCTGACTTGAAATTATGATAAAGAGGAATCTTTTTTTGTTTAGAATCTTTGAAAAAGGAAAAACAAATGAAATCACATAAGATCCTGTGACAGTATCATAATAGTGACACACTTTTGAAACCACTACCTGTTTATATTCTGAACCTTATTAGTGCCCTTGCACATGTCCTGTGCGTCCTCTCCCCTAGGCCTGAAGTAATTGTCACGGGTGTCAAGCTAAGGGAGAATAAAGCGAGGAAGCAGAGGACCATATCCAGGCAGGACATTGAGGACAAAAGCCCAGTCAGGCAATGCCTTGTGGGGTTGTGTTGACTATAACGGGACCCTTCTTCTCCAGAGATCAGAAGGAGAGGCCCTCAGTTTTCAGAGGGCAGGTCTTTTGGGTCTCTGCCTTTCATCCAGACATGGTATGTGTATGGACCCAGACAGTAGCACTGAGAATCCTTGCATTTCAAATACAGCCTGATGGGTCTGTGCGATAAATTGAATTAGGTCGAATTTTTCTGTAAAATGCGCAATTCATCAATATCAATATTTTTATTTTGTCTGGTTCTAAAACAGTTTTGCACAAGTACAGGGCTTAAAACATAACCGCTTCAGTCACGTTTTAGTCTATATATATATATATATATATATTTGTGCAGAAAATCAATTAAAATCGTAAATCACCCCGAAGTCCGTAAAAAGAGTTTATTTTTCGGACATTTCACCCAGCTGTACAGACCGGTCAGCCAGCAGTGAATGCAACACACGCTTCACTACAAACAAAACTTTACTCCTCCATTTTATGTAAGGCAAGTAAAGCTCCCCAGGTGCACATACTGTATATACACTCCCCCACAGCACTGCGGCACGATCATACACAAATCTTAACCTATATACACCCAAGCCCTCTTTTTTTTCTCTTCAATGCACACACACCTATAAGCAAATGGGAGATGGAGGACATGTTTGTGAAATTGGCTTTGAGCGTTGAGCCCCTCAATAAGTCAGGGGTCGAGTCAAGGAATTTGGGTTTGTGGCAGCAGAGACACTGGAAAAAAAGATAAACATGCTCAGCGCTTTCCTTTTAGGGTTCATTACTCTGCGGTCCCGGGTGAGGCAGAGTTGAGAAGAGGAGTTAATTTCTATAGCCAGTGAGAAAAAACACATTAACTGAGACCTATCCATCTTCCCAGTGCTGACACCTCCATTTAAATCTCTTATTTCTAAAGGATGTAGAAGGAAATCGTCTTCTCTATGTATGAGCACACACATAGGAGGGGGGGGTGTTGCCTTTTGCAGTAAAAATCTTTCATTATGATATTTTCAATTTAAAAAGAGAACAACCTTTCCTGCTCTTTTGAAAAATTGAGTGGTGTTTTCTGTGGATTAATTTGAGACATCTGGGAGTATATTCATAATGCTAATGCAGGTTGCTGTGTTTTCATCTGCTCCAGGGAGTGAAAACTATAATATAATAATAGAATATAATATATATATTGAAAAGATAATATTGTAAACGTGGGTCACATTAAAAGTGCACTTGACATTTCATCAAAAAGAGCACTATAATGAATTTATGGTGAACTATAGGCTATGTAAAGATGAAAAATTACATTAATAGTTTCCAAGTCGTTCAATCTTCTTATTAAATCTTTTATGAGAAAGTTTTTTTCCTCTCACTTTCCAACTTTTTAGTGCTCCCCCACCCTGTCATTAATCTTTACCTAAATCTCTAAGTACCTGGCTATTATATATGCTAAGTGGTCTTGTCATTGTGTCCCTGGTTACTCAGTGTAATGAGTAGCTTTAGAAAGGGATTTGCTAGCCCCGGGTGTCACCAGCTCCCCAACGAGACCAGCTTTGTGCCAGGGCTGCCAATATTATGCCCCATTAAGAAACAATGCCCAGCGCACACACACTTATTAGCACTAATCAGAGAAATAATTAAGAGTGCTGGGAAGCCCTAGGTCGCCATCATAAGACTATTATTAGAAGAAAGCCAAAGTGATTGATGCTATTAGACACACAATACTGTGTATACTCTAATATCCTCTTCTACTCAACCCCTCTCTTTTGGTTTGGGGGGGGGGGGGGGGGGGGCAGTGGATCTTTAGAGGGAAATAGCAGGTCAATATGTGTCAGGTCAAGCACTGCCACATATAATAAGTATACGTCATCTGAAAGGTGGGAGCCTGGCGATTAATTTGAGATGCAGCTCTGCACTGTGTGTTAGGATTTTCTAGTCATAGATCTGTAACAAACTGAGTTTTTAAGTACCTATTCAAATGTTGAAAGTTTAGTGCATAAGGACTGAGAACATTATGATGGAAGTATATGAAGGCCATACCCAATTACGTCTCATAAGTTGTTGTAATCATTTGTGGGTTGATACCATTTGTTAAAATCTAAAATCCTTCCAAAATACTACATTAAGACACCAAAGCTTTGAGGAATAGCAAAGACAAATCCATGATCAGATTTTGTATCAAAAGCTTTTGACATTTGGAAAATTGGATGGCGATTACTCCTGTACAGAAACTCCATCACACATCCTCTGAATGCCTTATCGGTCTCTAGTTTGTGGTTGTAAAGCTTCATGAGGTTGTGATTACCCTGAAGGCCATAACAGATCATTTTAATACAGTGAGGTCAAGTTTTTAAAAAACGGTCTCACTGTGTGGAATGGCTACTATGATGACATCATCACACATGAACGCAATTCAGCTCAATAGATCCACAAGAGTCTCTGCTTTCCAGTCAACCAATTTTCAGAATAGGCAAAAACACATTTAGACTGCATGCAGAAAACTGCATGGTTTTGCCCCAAATGGAGCTATCATAAAGTAGGGATAACTGTAAAGGGGAGACACGTGGTTACCAATCAAACACATTTTCATGGGTTGGAAGTTTAGGGTGTATAAGAACTTAGAACATTATTGAGGTGAGAGGTCAAGGGACCCCGTGAATATGGCAATGCCAGTTTTTGTTCCCTTCAGGCCAGCATGTCATACCAGTTCTCTTTAGCTCTAGAACTGAGCCTGCTACAGCCTCTGAAAGGGTATAGACGGCTAAGGATGCCAGCGTTCCCAAGGAGTAGAAGAGCTTGGACACATGGTGGTTTTTGTGGAAAAGAAACCATAACAACTAAATAATTAGTTTAAGAGTTTGATTTTCCAATAACTAAAAGTCATAGATTCAGTTTAGATCTGTGATCACCTGTTGTTGGGCAAGAAACCAGAAATACTACAGTTTTAAGTGGAAGCTACTTAATTCACAAAATGATTATTAATTAAGTTAACCTAATACAATTTCACAACCTGTAGCTACAACCTGAAAATGAGATGAGGAGCAGAAGATATGAAATGTTGATTGTTGAAATGTTGACTCTGCTGTATTGGATCAGCTCGGTCTGTCTGTAGAGAAGAGTCGCCACAAGTGAACTGTGTTTTTGCGGTTCAACAGAGTGATCCGTTTCACTCACAACAACTCTTTCGCAGAGCAAAGTCAGCGGCTTGGAGAGAGCACAATAACCAACGGAGAAGGGTTTCAGTGAAGCCGTTATGGAATTAACATGAATTAGCTACAGCTGATAAAATCTTTAACCAACATGGGTCTTTACTAATGAAAAATGACGACGAGATAAAAAAAGGTTCAATAAGAGCTTCGTCAGTGTCAGAGCTCAACAAATCTAAGTATTTGGCTGACTGCGAACTGAATCCGAACTGGAACTGGCAATCGGAATCCAACCCTATTTAGGAGGGGTATCATCAACCAGAAGCCAGTCCACGGAATCAAGACTGGGGCCGATCCAAGCCTTTTTTGATGGCTCAATATTGCTATCAAGCCCAATCCATTTACAATCCTTTGTTTATTTGCTCTGGGTACCCCAGCTGTCAAAATTGCCCCTTTGAGCTCTGTTAAAACAACGGAGGTCTCCTCGCGCACAGTGTTGTGAGCAAGTCAGCTGTACAGCACAGCCGGCAGTTTCAATGAATGATTGGTGTCGGCAAAAACTCTGTATTCAAGGACTCAGGTTGGGATTGGAGTCAAAGAATGTGATCGGGACGTTGCTATTATCATAATCTACTATTTTAATGTATAACTTAATACCACAGCTTGAATACATTTCTCAGAGCTAATCTTTCGTCTGAGTTTCACCGTCGGTGAAGTTATCGTTTACGACGCAGCAGCTTCTCTTTTCTCTCCTCTTCGGAAATATCAATTTTGAGAGAATGCTAATGTAATTAGCAAACTTTTGAGGTTCCCAACAATGGACAACACAACCTGTACAACATATTATTGAGTAGCAAGACGCATAACTTAGTTCCCTTTTTTTTTGCTGAGCAAGAATTGAACACCCATGGAACATTGATTACTACAAATCTACTGTATTTGGCCCAGCTCAAACGTGCGTACACTCCCACTGGACCCAACCTTCAGGGAAGCAAGACTTGCCTTTACAAAGTGGAAAATAATTCCCAATACATATTAATGAAGCAGAGTAAAATCGATGCCCTTGTAACTTTATGATAGTGTGCGCCAATGCAATGCTGCGACAGCACCATGGTGTATGTGTGGCTCAGATTTTGGGGGGTGGGGGGGGGGCGGCTGTGCAAGCTAACTTGGCTCAACAATAAGAGCCCTCATCTATCATGCTGCGCTCAGAGTGTGATGGGGCCTCATAGGTCCATGTGAGTGACCCTGACGATGAAAAAGCCTATCAAGTCTGGCTAGAAGGATTGGGAGTGTTTGAGTGCTTCACTACTGTATGTGTAAGCAACTTTGCATGGTGGGTTAATGACTCAAAACACAGAGAGAGAGCTTCCATTAATGATGTTTTGGATGTGTAATCATTCTCACATGCACATATTTGTGTTAACTACTAAATGTGTCTGTATACTCGCACATGTGCACAGACACACACACACACAAACACACAGACACTATAAAATACTGCTTCTGCAGCAAATCGCCCGGACCAGCTTGTTCATCAAGGGCCGAGCTTGTGTATTGAACAGAGAGGGAATTACAACCCCAGCAGCACTCGTGGCTGACACAGCCACTTACCACTTGACCAATAGGCCATTTTCACTCAATGAATTACATATTTAACACATTAATAACAAAGGCCGCTGACTACTGTACAGAGGGAATAAAAACAGGTGAGGAGGCAATTATGAATGTGCTCACACCTGTAATTTAAAATGTAGTCTTCAGGCACAGAAAAGCACAAACTGTAAGCTTTTGTAGGCTTTTTTCAGTTATCATTAACTGCTATTTGACACAGCAGTGTTTACACATGCAGAAGGTGTTTTGAATTAATTTATTGGGTCTCAACGGCATGAATTGAAATGTGTAGGATCATGTTCATTTTCCAAAAAAGAAAGACGGGGTAATTAAAAGTGTCTAGCTGCAGTAACAACACACTCTCTCTCTCTCTCACACACACACACACACACACACGCACACTGCAAATGCAGCATGGTTGAGCTTATTGTTATTCCTGTGCTGTGTTGCCACTGCATGATCATGCTGATACCCTGGGGCAATTTGTTATGGACATCAGAGGAGCAGCAAAGGTCACAAGACAAAGTATCCAGCCAGCCTATCATAGGCACTGCTGATTCAGCACTTTGAAAGACATCACCTGCCGAAGTTGAGTAAAGAACGGGACAAAAAAAGCAGTCAGGGACATGCAAAGGGGGTAAAAATATTGCCTGTCTTAAATTCAAATCATGACCAAGAGGCATTACATGTATGCAACATAGTAAATACCATGGGATTTCATTTTGGATAACAGATTCTTTGCCTATTATTGGATGGTTCAAGTTTTTAAATGTCACCAAGTCTCGGGCATCTAATCTTAACATCTTGATCTTAAACAATACTTGATTTGCCAACTTCTACACAGAAACAAATAAGAAATCTAACAAAGAAATCCAAACTCTTGACATAGTATATGGGAATCTATGGGGCTGAGGACTTCTTCCCATTCATCAATTCATGTAGCGCAGTCACTGTACCTGTAAAGGCCAAACATACCTTAAAACAATTAGATGGCATTTCACTCTCAATTTTACAAAAAAAACAACAACAGCACTGAGCCATCTGCTTGATAACCAGCTGGAGCAGTTTCTGCATAATCCATATTTTAAATTGTAACACTCATAGGCTAGCAGATGATTATTGGTGAGCATGTTCATGTGACAAATGTGTCTTCCTATTTATCAAACAAAAATAATAGAATATTGCAAGTACGTTTTTACGTCTACCATTATGCGGGAACAGATAAGGGCAGAAATAAAAAATGCATGAGACATACATTTCTACCTGAATCAGGGTATGAGGGATTACGGGCACTGTGGCCCCTTGGTCATTGTAATTAACACACACAGCGGTGTCACAACCCCGAGCCACCACTTAAACAGTCAGCCAAAACTGGGCAGATATGCACAATCTCCACAAGTGGGATTAAATTAGTCTGTGTTTTCATAAACTCCATAATTTATGACCACTAAAAAAGGTACTGAAAATTGAGTTGCGTATGAATTGAATTGGGTAAATATTTGACAGTGACGGGTAACGGGACCTCCAAAAAAGGACAGGAAGAGATAAGGCTAAACTGAAGCTCTTTGGGGCAAGAGTTAGACACGGCGAGAGATATTCTGAGTAAGAGTTTGAAGAGAGATTGAAAGAACTGGAAAGACACAGACAAGGCAAGAGTCAGAAAGACTTTCACAGGCGAGAGGGAGACAGGAAGAGCGAGGAGTATTTAGGTCTCTTTAGTGCCGAGTTGCAGCCACTACTTGATTGGGTGCTTTGGGAGGAAATGGAAAAGCTCTCCAGCCAGGTGCTTATCTCTGACCAGAGCTTACAGAGTCAACCGGCCGCCAAACTGCTTTACCCCGACTGCCAGACACTCACGAGGTAAGTTCCAATCAGCCTGTGAGGAGCAATGTCCAGGAAAGATATTTCCACCAAGCTAGTGTAACTTTTCAGTAGCAGATATGTGCTTTCTAAACTCCTGTGTCGGTTCAAAACACTTACATTTATGTTTCAAGCACTGTGAACTCCTATTTCAACATTTTCACCAAAGGTACCAACCATGCCAGAGGGCAGAAAGATGACACTAGTTGAGAAACATCATAGGTATATGATCACAGAGGTGTAGTTCTAGGAATAGTTTATATCACAATATTGAAAACGGTTGTGGTTGGAGGGGCACAGCAAGCAAAACGGATGGAAAGAAATCCATATTCAAGAGTTCACAGACCAGAGGACGAGACAAAGTGCATGCTGTTGGATGTGTAAATGTGTTGTCGGCCTGGTATTCGTTCAAGGTTTTCCCAGCTGAATGGAAATGATCTTCCATCAGCAGTGCTTTCGCTACTTCTGAACTTCTGTAGAAGGTTGGATATGCCACGAAAAATGCAACAACAAAAAAATAAATCGACCAGAGCACAAGTTTAAGCTCATCTAACACTTACGGGAAGCTGTGAAACAAAGTTGCATTCCCAAGTCATGCAGTATTTTCAGTTTACACCTTAAGGCAGACATTTCAATCAATTCATACTTTTAACTACATACGCAAGGCAGAATTTTTTATTATTATTATTAATCTGTTCATGTGGATCACCAAAATCAATTCAAAATATGCTTAACAGTACTTTTAATATGCTTCTCAACGATGGTGACGCATTAAGGAGATCATGACTCCTTGGAGTGTTCAATGAACCGTGACCGATTACAAACAACAGTGTTGAACATCAGCGCATTCTAGTTTCATTATGGCTTTCAGTCTAAAGTTTAAAGATTGGTGGTTGGGGGGGCTGCTGATAGAGAAGAGGAAAGAAAAGGTAGAGTCCAGAGAGAGAGAAGAGGACAGAAAAGCAGATAGAGAGCGAGATAGAGAGGTAGGTTGTGTGATGCTATGGGCCTCTGTGTCCTGCAGGGGATTACAGATGGCCCTCGGAATTAAATCAAAACTGTGCTGACTGCCAAGGAATGGGCTCTGTGACACATCGGGTGCCACATGAGAGGGGGGTAAAACTGGCGCAGAGGGAGGAGGCTGAAGGCGAGGGCTGCAGCCATAGAGTGAAAATCGCCTTCAAATGAGTTTTTGAAATATCTAAAAATAAATTGCCTTTGAAAAAGCTCAACAGACAGTAGATATGCGGGCTGGATGGGGGCCAAGTGAAAAGTTGCCCTCTCCCTCCATTTCTCCTCATTGCAGCCTCTTCTATACCTTGGCATCATTCATTTTCTCACGTCTCAGTCCCTCTCTTGCTCACTCTCACTCAGACACGTACACCAGGTTGCATGCAGATACTGTACTACCACATGGGTTTAAACAAAGGTCAGGTCTCTCATTTAGTAACCAATTAACAACAGTTGGAGAAAATGAACAAAGCACCTTCTCCTGGCTGATATTTATCTACAAAACACTGTACTTGGGGATTCATTCCAAGGGCCCAGCAGATGGTGAGGTCTATTTTTAAAGGAAAATATCGAATAATGTATAATTGCCTCGGCCTCCTCCTCATTTCCTTTGCACATGCTGCGTATCATGCTTACTTACTTCGACCTTTGTGTTCCTTGTGGAACATTGGGCAATTTTCTCCAGCCATTGCCACATCAGTCCATTCTTCTTAAACTCGTGCTCTGTGCTCCTTCTCCAAAGGTTTCTGGGACTTCTTCGCCCTGTTTGCTTTGTAGGTTCCATCTCAGTGGCTGCTTGGTTATTGCTGTTTGGCTTTGTCTAAGGGTATGACCGATCCATCTCCACCTTCTCCTTTTCAGCTGTACTTCTATTGTTTCTTGTTTGGTGTTGTTGATCGGGTTTGGTCAGTAGATCCTCAGGAGTCGCCTTAGACAGTGATTAATGAATGACTGCAGCTTGTTGGTGGTTTTCTAAGTTTCTAATATATATATATATATATATATATATATATATACACACACACACACAGCAGTATGGCTTAACGTTAAAGTTGAAGATTTTGAGTTTTGTCCTGAGACAAAATCTATATTATTATATATAAATATTTTTGGATTTCCATATTCCGTATAAGATGTTAAATGCTGTTCTTACCTTTAAAACTTACTCTATTCCGACCTCCACAGTTACAACACTTCCTAGGTAAGTGAGTTTATGTCGGATTCTCGATACTTTTGTTGCTGATCAACACGCTTTTGTTTTTAAGTCCCTTTATTTTGAGTGGACGCTCAGATGCAGATGTTCTAGCAGCTTGGACTCGTCCTGCAACTGTTGGTGGGTATGTGAGAGTAGTGACATTTCATCAGCAAGGTTGAGGTCCTCAAGTGCTTCTGTCAAGCTCCACTGGATGCCGGTTGGTTTTTTGTTGGTTTGGTTCATGATCCAGTCGATACATAAGAGGAAAAGAGAGGGCAAGCAGCCCCGTCTCATCCCGGTGAGCACTTCAAACTTTTCTTTGGCGCATCCCTGGTGAAGCACTTGGTACTGCATCGCATGATAAGTATTCTTGATGATGCCGATTCCTTTTGGAGGGGGGGGCTCCATAGTGTGCCACGAGTTTCCATAGCAACTCACAGTCCTTATGCTGTCGAATGTCTTTTCAAAATCAATGAAATTGACATAGACGGGTGTATGTCATTCTATGGATTGCTCAATGATGATGACGAGGTAGCAATTTTGTCGCTGTGCAATCTTCCATGACTGAAACCTGTCTTGATTTTCTTTAACATACCACTTACGCAGTCGCTCCGAAATGAATTAAACACTTTGCCTGGTGATGATAGCACCATGATCCCTTGGTTATCATTGCAATCCCTGAGGTCTCCTTTCTTGGTTATGATGGCAATGAGCCCATCTCTCCAGTCTGTTGGTATGTTTCCATAGATCAGCTTTGAGGTTTCAACGTCAGCCTGTAAGGCCCTTCTCTGCCTTGCCATGTTGCAAGGCCTTAATGGCGTTTCACTTCAGATCTGGTTGGTGGGTCACAGTTGATCTCAAGGCTTGGAACCTGTTCTGAAAGGTGGTCGGATACATTTCACTGGTTCTTATGTCCTGAAATAGCTGGATATTGAAGTTGACGCGGCGGCCTCTGAAGTTGTTACATCGTTTCAGCTTTAAGTTGTATTTTTGCTGCTGGTAGGTGGTGGTCTGACCCAGCGTCTGCTCCCATCTTTACTCGTACATCAAGGAGAGAACGCTTGAACTTCCTGTTTATAAATAGTTCGTCAATCTGGTTTTCAGTAGTGTGATTAGGTGATATCCAAGTTGCTTTATGAATGGGACCACCATCTTTGAAGCAAGCCTGATGTCACTATCTCACTCACAGCTCAACATGTTTATGAAAATGTGGCATCTATAAAATGCAAATGAACATCCAAATGAGTTGAGAGACATAAGATTGACTTTCTTAACTCCGCAGTTCACACTTTTGTAAAAAATAGGCATGCTACAATGATTGATTGAGTCTGGCTGAAATGTCAAGTGCATTGTAACAATTGTACTTGAAATAGTTTCATCATCTGACCATCATTTCTCAATAATAACGAATGGTAAGTGAACGCAAGGACATGATTATCCTTTAAATGATGCATTGTTTTTTCAGAGAAAACTGATTTGGTAATTCCTTACAGAAAACAAACTCAGATCATTCACCTACCTAATAACCCAAATGCTTGATAGCGGAATATGTTAAACTGCTTCAACTAAAATTGTCCCATTTGTTCAGATTTGTAAACACTTGGTTCTGCACACTCTGCTCATTCCTGAGGCACACAATTAATTATCTTCCCCACGGCTTACTGTTTCTGTGTTATTGTTTTCCTTGTGTCTTTTCATAGATGCTCAAATGCTACAGTATAAACTATGTACTGTCAGGCCCAAACTAAAAAATAATTAATTTCCTGAAGAAAATCATAAAGCTTTCACCAAAGATACAAAATAAACAATAATGTAGTGCCTACCCGCCATCTTTAGTCTACCCCTGAAACATATACTGGAAGCAGTTAAAGCTAGGGTAGGCGATCTATTTGAGAAGCATTTTTTAATATTTGGTGTAATTCTCTTCACATCCCGGCAGCAATCAATAAATCAAACAAAAAATTAAAAAATAATTATTTTGCTCTTACAGGACTGTAATAAGCCTGTCCAATCATTTCTTTTGGCCTGCATGATGTGATTGGATGGCCTACCTGCCTGTCCACCTACCTATGCACACTCTGCCCGTGAACTAATAGAGGTAGTTGGATACAGTTAGGGATGACAACGAATCACTGCTCTCCTCTCTCTAACACTGTTGTGCACACGTCACCCAGTAGTAGTCAGACAGTGCATGTTTGTGCGTTTTCTCTCGCTGGTTTCTGCAAAGTTGCCTACCCTATGCTCTATGTGCGCCAGTGAATTACCTGCCTTTTATGTGATGGTGACCTTCTCTGATAAATCATAAAAAAAATAATTCCACTTCTATCCCTCCTGAATTTATATACATAAACTGCCGGCATCACTTACCAGTTAATAAAGCATTGATCATATAACTCTTTACATCCCCAATAAACATTAACAGTAGTAACAGTTTGCTTCTTTTTATGTGGCTGTTTAATAAATGTGTCTTTTCTATAGCCTGTTTTAACAAACTTGGGTTAAGTATGGAACCGGAGATCGGTCTCATAACTGGAACAGGTTTTATGTGAATTACCATGTGTGTTCTAACCTAATAATATTTAATTTCACTTCATTTTATATTTAAAAAAAATGCTATCTATTTGAATCACTGCAAAAGCATGAGGTGTGTGCAGTGATTCACAGACCTGAAGCCAGGCTGTGTGTGTGCAACAATGCCATCCTGTTGCAGCAGGAGTAAAAGTTATGGTGGTATGGAGCTAATAAAAAGCAAGCTATATGCAAGAAAAAGAATATCTCAATAAGACATCCAATATAATTTATTTAGCAAATAACTTCAGCTTCTTAGCACTCTCTAATGACTGTTATTTTTAATAGGATGGATGGAGACTTACCTCACGGTCACTGTCCATGGTCTCAGTGGAGGACCTTCATTGCTCCCTTTCCACCCCCGCGGTTCCTCTAGTAAAAGTAAATCTGCTCCACTAGAGCAGCCAAGGAGCCATGTCTCAGCTTTTCTCCCAACTGCTTCATTATTTCTTATTCACATTGCTTCTAAATAAGCTGAGGACCGATTGTTGAGGACAGCACAAACAGAGGTGTCTGTCCATAGAGACGGACTGAAAGACGCTTGTTGAATTTGCATTCCGTGGAAAGCACTGAGTGATAAAGTGAGTTGTGATAGAAAGATGTTGCATCTTTGTCCAAATATTTAGCGACTGTTAAAAGTCAGACATTTTTCAGGTTTCAAGTTAAACTATATTCATTTTCAGCACATTACCAAAAATCTGAGAGGCAGTACAGCAACTAATAAAACAAAAATGACAAGTCAACTGAAAACATTTCATTTTTCTAACACTAAAAAGGATTATTTTGCAAAAGGCTTGGTTACATGTGTCTTCTAGAGTACCCGCCTAACTTGGTTATTCTCAGGGGACCTTGTGACTGAACAACCTAGGAATTTGAAGTAACAAACAAAAGGCTCAGTTTTCGCTGGTTAGAGTCTAGCATAGACACACCCCGTCTACCATGTATGACAGTCCGTTTCACAAAGACTCTAAAGCACAACAAGACAAAAAACATTTATATCTGTGAAGACACTAAGATCAGCATCACATCTGCCATTAGAAATCTAAAATGACTGGCTGTGGGTGGGGAGAAGAGGAGGGCAGACATTTCTCAAAATACAATGCTTTTTGTCTGTCTGGGATGATGATGATGATGACAGTGAGCATTGGAGGATCCGAGCACTTTATGAGCCACTTTAAGCTTTTCTTAATGCGCTCCACTTCAATGCGGCTCCCCAGTAAAATACCCTATTAAAGCTGATCATGAAGGCATGTCTGCCATCAAAATGGTCTCTTTTTGTGGTATTTGCCTGTGAGGGAGTTTTCCACCCTTCATTAAATTGACTACAATGATTCATCTTATGCATATGCAAATAGACAGAAATCTGAATAAAAATGCAGCAGTTGCATCACACTTGCATCCTGTGTCTGCATTACAGACCTGGGGTTTACAAAAGGTGGGATGTGGGGCAGGGGCCTATAGTCTCTTTCCTTTAGAGAGTCCAGATGTACTTGAGGACTCAAACCAAACAGAATTCAGATTTATTTAAGACTCCTCCTTCGGGGGATTAAATCTAACTTGCAATAGTGAGAAGACAGATGCCTTGGCACGGACAGAAAGCAGATTTACAATGGCCTCAAAGGAGACAGTGATCAACACTACTCTAAAAACTAATGTACATTTTTCAAGGGCAGCAAACAATTGCTCCAAATCCCTTTGGCACCATTTGGCTCCACTGATAAAAGCCATAAAGAGAAAGAAAAGGAGAGGCTGAGAGACAGATGCGTTGAAGTGCACGTGGCCCAACAGGGCTGGCCTAATAACAAGATTAGCCATTTTAATTTAGATTATTCAAGACTTGTTGGCATGTAGAGACGCCCGCTGTCCCTTCGACTAGTACAAAGGCATAGTGAGAACATCAAAAAGATGAGGGAGTGACATGCTGTTTTTCCAGCGGCGCTTTAGTAAGCCCAACCGCTGGGGAAAAAGCTTGGAGCTGGCACAGTCCCCTCCGAGGAAGACAAATGGGAAAAGGTCACTTATTTGGCACCAGATCACACACGCTTTAGGGAGTTTACATGAGAGCAAACAAACCCAGTTATCAACTCTACACATTACATTAGGCTACAAATCATTTGACATTAAGTGTAGTGGTGGTGGTAGGAACACAGCCCCCAGAGGGAGGCACGATGGCCAAAAGAAGAAATGGGGTGGTATTCTCAGGCACAACATTACATTTTGAGAAAAACCTAATCAAAACACTAATCATCAGCGTGTTGGAGTCCTGTACAATTCATTATATTTTCAAGTGGGCAGGATTCATTCAAACGTTTGCCTTCTCAGCAGAAGGCATGGGGACTTTAAACATTGTGTTTGGAACAAGAAATGAATTTTCATGTCTCATACTCATGAGGGCAGAATGAGGAAATCCCACAGTGATGATCAATCTAACATGACCTTAGGCCGTGTCATAACATTGTCACAGTATCCAACCAACACAGGGGCCACTGTCCATGAGTAATAAAAACTGACACCATCTCAATTTCTCCAATTACATACACACAGACACACACCACCTCTGGCAGCGCAGTAGCAACATTAATACCACATTACAACTGCATTTAGGAGACATTATGAATAAGCAGTGATTCACAGCAGCTGCATTCATTACGAAAACGTGATTAAAGTGGCGGACCCCTCTGGCGTCCGGGGGCCTAATGATCCCACACTGCCTTTTGTTATTCACGATGGCTGAGGGCACGTCACTGAGCCCTGGGTGTCTGCTCGCGCCGAATGAGGCCTCATTAATAACAGGCCATTCACAAACCTTGCGTTCGTACTCCGCACCCGGCCATGGCAAATGAAAGAGACGGAGCCCCCCCAGATGCCCGGGTCCACCCCTGGCACAGATGGGTCTACTCGCTCGCATGCATGCATGATGATGTTGATGTCCACTTGTGTGTGTGTGTGTGTGTGACAAGCTGACATATGTTACTGGGCATTCATAGCTGGCTGTTAAATTGCCCTCTTTGCATGCTCTCTATTCAGCCCCATCGGCTCACTCTCCCTCCAGAGACTGTCAATGTACATATTTACATAACGCTCTAATACAATAAAACAAATGAACACAGTCCTGCCTGTGTGCTGGCCCACACTATTTGTACCTTAAAAATACATAATGCAGACATTAGTTTTGTATTAGGTGCATTGCTGCAATAACTGTGTGAGCTCTTAAACAGTTCCACTCTCCAAGTCCCTTCCATTTATCTTGTGAGATTTGGACACAAAGTAACACAAGATTAAGAAGAATGTGTGTCTATATATTGTTACCTAATAATCACAGTATGATTCAGTTAACTTGAGGGAAACATTCTCGCCCCTCCTATCCCATCGCTCTGATGTAGTCCTTAATTACAGGGATATATTGAATATGTTTTGCTGGGTTACTCTCCCTTCATCCGTTTAAAGGGCCAAAGCTTCCTGTGCAACGGCTTCCAGCAGAAGATAGACACAAGCCAGATGAATGAGTTGTGGCACCTAGGTATTTGAGCATGGGTTTTCTATCCCAGAATCTCCTAAAACTCCAACGGGTCGCACTGCCATTATGCTGTAACAAAGTTTAACAATGAATGCATTGTCAAGTAGGGCAATAATGTTCAAGACATAGCCAAAATAACTATTTAGAACTGATTAACTAGGACAAACATATACAACAACCAAAAGAACTTCTGACATTGATTAATCCCACAAAATAATTACAATGAATAGATAAACTGCCCATTTCTAATGACTATACTTCCACAGCTCTTGCTACATAGGATTAAAACAATCTGTATAGACTCAACCCATAGTACACATAGTGCTACAATATGCATTTTCCTGTCCATTCAAACTTCCTGTGCTGGATATACCTCCTGTGCTCTTTCTTCCCATCAGATAGATTCTGGATAACCCCTGCTGCTGACCGTGCACTAAATTATTCAGTTGAAAATAAGTCCACATTAAAAATGCATTGACTCACAAGAGTAAGACACTGTAGAACAAACTCCAGTGCTTAACATGTAGAATTTTTTTGGTCATCTGCATTGCTAATTTTGATCAACTGCTTTCAGAACACATGTGACAGTAACATTTACAGTGTAAAGACATAAAGCATGAATCTAAAGTAAAAAGAGAATGGGTGAGGTATCAAGCCACACAATGTATATCTATAAGTGGGATGTATAGCTCTATAAATGCAGGAAGCTAAACAAATGGTAGACAATTTCTACAGATGCAAATGTAAGTGTGTAATCAAGCACGTCTACAAACAAGAGGCTGAGAAATGCACACTCTGACACCAGTCATTTTTAAGATGGTGTAGTTAGGCTAAACAGGCTAATGAGACACGTTCTCACACACGCGTATTTGTCTCTCGTTGTCGATTACCATACATATTTTTTCTAAAATACAGTCCCATGGTGGTCCACCAGAAGGGGCGGGACTTCACCTCTCTATGCTATCAATAGGAAACAGCATGTATCAGGAAGTATCGGGATGAAATATGCTACAGAGACACACTGCAAACCATCTCTGAAGGTTGCTGACAGGACCGAACTCTGACTTTGCTGACTCTGGACCTTCAGACCTCCCATGGACCTGTGCCAGAGGGGGAGGGGGGGGGGGGGCTCAGCAGCTTATTAAGCCAGGCTTAATGGCCTTGACCCTGGCCCACAACCCCAAAGAAGAGTCCTGGAGGAAGAAAGGTCAAAGTTCGTATAGTATTAGAAGGCAAGAGGAACTCAGAGGTGTGGGATGTTTGGCAGGGTTCCATCTTTGCATCGACTATAAAACAGAATTCTGTTAACCAAGACTTTCCCAAGTTTCTCTCCTTGAAAATGTGCTTAAGCTAGCATTCAAAGTCAGCCAAGTTTGAAAGTATCACATTCTGTGACCTCATCTAAAGCCAATTGCAATTGTATTTGTCTTTAAAAGATCTTTCCTGCTACAAAGACACAAAGAAGTTGAGAGCGAGTGGGGTGACAAAAGGTTGTTGGCCAGATTCAAACCCAGACCATGAGGTTATATGCGTCATGCGCTTCAGACTACTTGACACCCAGGTAGCTATGCAATTATATATTTTAGATGATGACACATTAATGTGCTCCATTAAGCCTATATTACCGTCACTAAATTTGACATTTAAGAAATGTGGGTCCATTTACATTTGACTAAATGCAAACTGTGGCCATTTGTCTGCATGCTGATTTTATCATTGGAAATCTTTAGCAATTCATTTGTGCTGGTATCAATGTATCGATTCTTGCACATTGTATCAAGTATGGTTCCAGAAGCAGGATTTGGTCAATACTATCAAATTGAATCTGTGAATAGTTTTCATAAAGGACTGGGATTCCTAAAAAGACAAAACACGCCCATCTTGACCTCATTATTTCCCCCTCTCCATCCATCGCTCTCCTCCGCTTGCTTGCCTCACTAACTGAATTTTTCTCTCCTCCCTCACTCTACAATCACGGTACCTACCGTTTCCCTCTCTCCCCTTCAGAGGCGTTACGGACGGCTGCAACGGAGAACACAAGCAAAGCAATAAGGCCTGTTGTGAAACGGCCATGGAATCAATGGGGGTTTTAAGGAGGCAGAACACGTAGCCACAGCTGGTCAATTAGAGAAAGGACAGAACAAGCACACACACACACACACACATATACACACCGTAAAAGTGACTGGCCTTTAAAAACAGAGTTACTTTTCGCCTCCCGTCAGCTCTTTTACTCCAGCTTTAAATGGATCAGCATCAGAGAATCTTGGCTGAGATAATGCCATTGGTTGTGCTGGGAAGCAGATTTGACTGTGTAGACCAATAGTTTGTGAGATAAACACAAGAAAGTTTACTTTGATGGCAAAAAGTTGACTCGTCAAGTGGAGTAAAGTGCTTAACTGCATTGTAACACATCTAGTGAGATATGACAAGACAACCTTTACAGTGGATAACACACATGACCGCGGAGAATGATGCTTTATTGCACCGTTCTACCCTACAAGCACCCAGCATGAGAACAGCAGTCCCTGTTGCTGAATTAGCATTGTGGAGAAAGCTCCCACAACTAAGAGGAGTACCGAGTCAAAACTTAATGAGGCTCATTAAATCAAAGAGAAAACATTTTGCCATTAAGTATGACGGAGTGAGTCACTGGCATCAAAATATGCACTTCTTTCAAGCAGTTAACCATGTGTTAAAACAGGTGACTCTATTACCATGTGTTGTGTTACAGCTTGACAAGAATTAAGGTCATGGTGTTAGTGCACAGTTTGTAACTAATAGAATTTCATGCTGGGTATTTATTGCGTAAATGGAATTTTAACTAGGCTTACCAGACTCCTGCAGCGCGTGAAAGATGTTACTGGTTGGGTTGGGAACGTACCGCTGAAGCTCAGGAGACTCGTGATTATGCAGATGCGATGTCAGGCAACACAGGTAGAGTCGGAGACAACAACTACCTACAATATGAATACTGAACCGGTTTCAGCTGGAAGCAGATTGTTCCTGTCCTCCCTTTTCTTGGCTAAACCACAAGAGTATCTGGCTTGACGGGGTTCAACCACCACACGCGCCGGGATAACAAAGATAATAACGATTATTATAAAACATCATCATAATCCGACCATGTCACTCCCGCGAGCATACTCAGCACAGCAGAGATTGAGGAGTGAGGATAAACGTTCACATCTTCTTGCAGTTCTAAAGAGCTAGTACTTTTACATGGTGTCTTGCTAGCCTTGGCCTAGCAACACACTCGCTCACAATTTCTGCTTAGCTCATGATGTTCAATTGAGCAGTAAAAAAAACTGAGTTTGCAAGATGTACGGCAGCCTGGCTTTACGAGGCTATACTCCCCGTTTGGCAGGTGTTGAACAAGCATTCATGGCACAACACAAGCCGACAGGGACCCAATTATCTTGGTCACAACAATCAGCATGTGTGAAGAGACGTCAAAGTACACCTGCGAAATATCTTTTCACATCAAAGTATGCACTTTTATGACAATAATATTTCACCCTGCATAATTCTCAATTGTCCTTCGTGCATTTCTCTTTCTTCCGTTCTCCTCGTCATGACACCTTGTGCTAATGCTGAAAACTGTAATAATGAGTCTATAAACGGGTTCATTACCTACACTGCATTTCCAATTAGGCATGGGAACACATCGTGAAGGAGGAAAGAGACAGACACTTGATAGAGAGACAGCCCACTGATAGTTGTTTCAATCAGACTTCCCTCTACAATGTCTGCTTGTTTTTCCCCCTTCAACCCATTTTTCTTGCCCTTTATTATCGTCCTCTCTGCACTCTTTCTATTGACAACAGGCTGTGCTCGGAGAATAAAAGCAAAGCCTTGGCTTGATCATCTGTAATGAAAACACTACTCTTCCTCCTTTCTTCCAAACTCATATACAGTGGTAAACTCCCTCTCTTTCAAATGATTGCATTCACTGCTTTGAATCAAAAATAAAAATACTGCTGATAGTTAAAGGACATACTTTAAAGAAAAGATAAAGGGAGAGAGGAGGAGAGTGGAAGAGCAGGTGGTTGGTGTGAGACAGAAACATGAAGAAGCTCGAGTCTTGCAGTCGGTAAACACAGAAAACTAGAGCCAAAATATGGAATCAATGATAAGTGCTTCACTGACTTCCATGTGTGTGAGATACTTTAAATGTTCTCCATCTATTCGCATTCCCTTCCAGCAGAGTGGCAAGTTACGGAGAAGCAACAGAAGGGTTCAATCTAATATCTGGTTAAATTGCCGAAAGCATTCATCACTGACAACATCCTTCACTAAATCCTCCAGAGAGTGGAATCTACAAGAAATGCTGGATGCGGCTACTTCTGAGCCAGCCAATGACAGGAGAGCTGTGAAGTTGTGTGATCACCTGGAAACACTTGGCTGCGACATCAAAGCAGGTGATTGATGTTGTACCGATGCAATTACCCCTAACCCACCCAAAATGTCTCACGCTTTAGTTTGTCAATCCAACCACCGCTCCTATTCACCTAAGTGAAGTCCTTGTGTTCTCTAAGAAACGTCTATGCTATTTTTAGGCTGTACGGCAATTGTTAAAGAGTGAAACAATAAAAAAAAAACATCCAGACTGTGCAATAAATGTGCTGATTGAAATTACATTAATACTTTATGCAAAGGAAAGTACTTGAGGTAATTAAGAAACACTTTCATCACTACAAAGTTTGTGTAGCAGACGTTTTTTCATGCAACTCTGCAGCAAGTAAGTTTGTAAAGTAACCTATCACAGATATACATATGTGCAAATAATTGGAGGGACAAGATTTATTTTCAATCTTTGGTGTGAGCCATAACAGCCCAGTATTAATTAGGCTCTTAAATCGTTTAGCGTTGGGACATAGAATTCTACAGAGCGCCCTCAGCCCATTAGTCGGGTCAAATTTGAGAAAGCTGTGCTGATGCTGCAATGTTGTTATACTCTCATATAGTGTACAGTACGACAAGGTTTTTTTTTGGACTTTCAAGGTTCCACTATGCATCCGTTCATTTATTCATTGCTTACACGAGATTGACTTTCTGCAAGTAAACGAAAATTCAACTGAAAAGTACACCCTTACATTCTAATCCACAAAAAGATAACATAGCTGAGATCTGGGATTCGCTTTGCCCAGAGATATTAAATGGAAGTAATCTGTGAATGTTCTCAGAGTGAAATATGAATGAATGTGTCATATCATTCAGTGGGCATGACTCTGCAGAGCAGCTATAAAGTTTCTACAGCAGTTCCGTTTTGGTTCAATGCATGGTACTGCAGTGCCCCCTGCTGTTAATGCAGAGTATTTCACCTGTTATACCCAACGTACGGAACGTCCAGCAACCTTTGGGAAAGGAATATACTTCATAATCAAGGACATTTAGAGTATCAGTATTGCTAATGTTGTTTGCTCACTGAATTGATCCAAGACAGGTACACATAACCAAAGGAACACTGAGAATGCCAGTTGCTGTTAACTCTTGCACTGTGACTTCAGGCTGGTGCACCCTAGTGGCTAGAAATGATTTGGAGAAAGACGTGAATGCATTAAACCATGCACTCCCTCCCATATGTACCACTGTTGAGGTGCCCTTAAGCAAGTCAGGTATCCAGCAACTGCTACAATGTAACTCCTTGGCGGCTAGCAGCACAATATCTTGGCTGTGCTCATGAGAAGAGAAACCCACATGCAAAAACGCAACGGCAACATTATTTTCTAGCATGCAAAAAAAAAAGTTTAAAAGTGAAATATTTAGGGGTTTTATTGGACTGAAGATTAACTGGGAAACCAAGAGACTTCATACAGATCTGAAGGCGAAGAAGACGTTTTTTAACTAATGAAGCGCAAGGCAACACCTGCAGCTCCAAATGGCAGAAACTCTTTTTAACTCAAGTTTGAACTTTGAAAGCAGGTAGTGAAACATCTTTAAAATGTGCACAACATGCTCATGTTTACCAACCAAGCTGGTCTATTCCACTTTCCACTAATGGGAATGGCAGAGAGAAAGAAAGGAAGAAAGAAAGATCTAGCGTAATATTTCAGAACTCAATCATTGCCAACTGGTTGCTTCCTGGGGGTTAAGAAGTAACCATATGCAACACAAGAACTTTACATGAGAAACTAAATGCATGTGGTTTAAGGAAAGATGAATACTTTGTTCTGCAATTTGTGATTTAGGTGGTTGTATTTCTACCTAAAAAATGTCTAGTTGCAGCTAGACCACTAGAGAGAGGTTGGTACCACGGCGATGTTATATACTGTACATTAGGTAAAGACTACAGGAGCATTTTCTTTCCCCATCCCCACCACCTTCGTCTACTACTACTCTTGTCTTGACCTCTCTCATAGTCTTGTGACGGTCCACACAATTACCTTCAATTATCCTCACTTCCACCTCACCAATTACATCCATTATTGATTCCAGACCCACAGGCTGTGAGCCTTATCTATACCCAACCACAGCCCACGGTGGAGAAAGCAGAATAGGACCAAATAATAGGACATTGGTTCATTAGCACACTCCATCTACGTCACACGATGCCTGGCAGAAACAGTTTCGCACTGCAGTGCCCTTGAGAAACAAATTGAATGAATGCAAAACCAGTACCCTCTATAAGTAGCTACAACTTTTCTAAGATGATCTACCGACCACGATGCTTAAATGGCATGGACATAAAGGCAGGACTAACCAAACATCCCAAAGCCGGATTTTTTGGCAAACTCAAATAAATTCATCGTTAACTCTAAACAGTGTTCTGTACGCAACAGTGTAAAGTAAAACCATCTGTTTCTGACCACAGCTTGTCAATCATGTAGCATCAGGAGAGAGTGACATACTAATTGTGTGGCATCCTGTCTGCAGATGTTGAAAGCAAAGACAGAGGCACTACAGAGAGACAATGTAGTGTGAAGGTCAGTTACACAGTACGGAAGCTGTAAATGTGGAGTAACACTGCGCCTCTCCTGCCAGATTTTTTTGAATGTGATACTTGCCGACGTTCAGTGATGCACAAGCATAAGCTGCTGTCACCACACACTAATGTAAAACATCCATCATCTTGAATGCACGCCAGGGCACCTGCGGAGAGCCGCGTCAATGACGCCTCACTGTCAGCTCCTGTTCCAACAAAGTTGAGAGGCCGAGTGCAAAGTGCGATTTGCAATGCAATGCTGCCCCCTTGAGGTGTGACTCAAGTAGTGGATGCTGGTCTGTGATGCGTCATTGGAGCATTAACGATAGGACTAGTGAAGTTTAGCAGGAATACAATATAAAGGAAATTGTCAGAAACCTACCGTTCAATCCTTTCAGTCTGCTCTCCCACGGATCTGTCACATTGTGGCATCACTGAAGTTGTCTATTTGGAGTACAAAGTGAGCAATGTCAGGGATAAGTTTAGTCCTTCATGAATACTGAAACACATTACATGCTCTTGTACAGTATAGAGTAGCAGTAAACCGGCAATGAGATTGAGGGACTTTCACCTTCCAAATGTCTTTGATATCGCTGGCACATGTAGTAACCGATTGGCTCTTGAGTATGTGAAGCTATAAGATCAAAAAACGTTCATGTGAGTTTCTGTATGATAGACCTAAATATCATAGACACTCAGTTTATTAGGTGCAGCCAGCTAAAACTAATGCAGTCTCATGCAGCAGTCCTGCCATTAATCCTAATGCTGCGTTCTGGTTACAACTGTTTGAGAGATGTGTTGATTCAACTTTTATGATCATTTTGGAGGCTGAAGTTTGTGCTTCTGTTGAATTGTATTGCGTTATACTAACAGGTGTTTCTATTATTTTAGTCAACCCCATTTATATCAATGAGGGTAGGCTAAATAATAAAAAATAAAAAAAACTTTACAAAGCAGCACAAACTGCAGCCACCAAAATGATCAGTTTCTCTAAAACAGTTTCAACAAATGCCTAACATTATAACCTTCATGACAGTAGGATTTATTGCAGGACTATTGGATAACTCTATTAGCTTTAGCTACCTTTACCTAGTTATGCACCCGAGTAGGCCTACATGTCAGCTGGTAGGTAGACACATAGTAAACATTTTGTACATATTTAATCATTTAAATAAGTGTGTCGTAGTCTATGTTTTTGTACAGAAATGCTACTAACCTCTTGGGGGAATAAACAGCTTCAGGTAGAAAGTGATACAGAATGCCTGAAGGACACAGGTGTTGCTAATTGGAGTAATTGGAAAGTTTGTTTTGATCCAGCGTTATTTACTTTGTCAGCAGTGACGTTTTCCCAAATTAAAACATTAACCTTTGTCAACACCAACGCTACATAACTAACCTCAACTGTGTTTGTTTTGTGATTGTAGCCCAACATGCGGCTAACTTTACAGCAATGGTGGTCTGTGACATGCTTCAGTTGAGTTCAGTTTGTCATTGGAAAGGGGCGTGGTTTGCCAGGTTTCATGTTGCGTTCAATAACTATCGGAAATATAATCCACAATAAATGGTGCAATTAATGACCCATCTGGATTTAATATGAAGGCAAAATCACTATGATAGGAATAGGGAAACGTATGATGCCCCTTTTAATGTTTCAATGCATTATGTAAACACGCTAAAACCATTCGTGTGCATGAAATGAAGGCTATAATACAAAAATATGTGCCTTGCTTTGCATAAACAATTGTGCTTCACATTTTCCATGTTGCGTTTCTATTTCAATTATTTGTTTTACCTTTACTTAATTAATAACGCATTGGCTTGGCAACAACAGCAAATACTTCCAAGATTATTTATCTGTATTTCTTAATAAATATGTGCAACTAGAGTATTGGTATACAAATGATGTAATTAAAATACCGTTTATACTTCTAAAGCATGTTTTCTGACTATTGCGTTACGTCAACATACGTAGTCCTTCTATCAGCACAATGTGTCTTTGTGGTGAAACGAAAGGAATAAACAACCCGATTGGCATCGTGTTCTTCTCCATTATTTTGGCAAAAGGTGCTTCAAAATGCTCGCACGAGTGTATGCATCGTGACTGTATGAGAGAGAAGCTCGGGACGGGCACCTGAAGGCATCACTAGTGCAGATCAGTGTTGTGTGCGGTCTGCTCGCTGTGTTCGCTGCTGGCTCCCCTCTGTCGTCCATTAGAGCTTCCTTCCATCCCCACTGTACGGCGCAGGCCCGAAGTAGCGCAGCCGCTCTGAGGTTAGTGCCCTACCGCGCAATCTCCATCTATTTCAGCCCCGGCGCAGCCGCATCACCGAACCCGGCAGCGTTGGGGGTGAACGATGCAGATTGTTGTGATGTTGACCGGAACACGGTTTTTGATGCATTTCTGGCTTTTGTGAGGATTCCTGTTCTAGGCGCGTATCGACAACAAGCTCATAAAGAGTAGAATAGCTGTGGAAGACGTGCAGGCCGCTGGGCCTGTTGTACCGCTCTGTTTTGTTTCATATTGCGCGGGTTTCATGCTAACCTAGCCGCTGTGCTACCGAGCTTTAACCGTTGCCCTCCATTGCACACTGGATGCATGTTTGTTCAGTGTCCGAACATCGGGACACTGTTGCTGCTCACGATCGCAGCTAATGTCCATTCAGATGATCGAAGCTACACCGCCGAATGGTTAGCTAGCTAGCGTATTAGCCGAATGTAGGACAGTGCTAGCTTAGCTCTGTTTGGTGGTCGTTGTCAAGCGAGTGGGCTAACTGCACTGCACGAGCAGGAACGTTGCCGATTTAATACAGATGTATTTTTGCATAACGTTTCTTACTAGGTGATAGGGGAATGTGCCTGTTTGTAGGCCATGGGTATGGTTAAACACCAATGTTATTGTCGAGGCGTGCACCGAGTCGTGCATCATCCCTTTGATTCAACCAGCAGATACAGTCTATGGAGTCGTTACAGGAGATATTTCATGCCAATGAACCTGTCTGGCTGCTGTATATGACACAACTAGACTCCTTATGCATTGGTGGGTAACATCAACAATGTCCAAGTCTCTCAATGAGAAAACAATCGTGTATGGGACAGATCTGTAGAAATACATAGTCCATATATATACACACACACACAACACACAGATGCTCTTCACCAATGAATAAAGAGACACTTTCACTGTCTCAAACTGACTACTTTTAGACTTTCCTACTTATATATACTGTCAGAAATTACCTTTTGGATGATTTGAAGTATCTAAGTAGTGCTAATCAATGTCTATAATGTGTTGAATGCTATTTTCTTAGTACATTCCTTGTAAAAACCTATGATTTAACACATAATAATAATAATAATAAATTGGAAAATTAAACATTTGTATGATTACAGTGATGCAGTAGGAAGCCATCTAGGAGGTAGAGCAGCAGTGGTTGTAGTTTTGTAAATAAATTGCTTAAATTTAATGGTCTTTTGCATTCATGGTGCAGTTTACATAAATATACAAAATATTTACAGACTAAAGTACCAGGCAGTATGTCTGATTAATTTATATTTCATTCCAATGATGTGTGATCAGAATGACGTAGTTATGTCATATGTTTCTAAGCACATCTTCCAATATAGATAATGGTAGATGTTGAGGACATGTTACATCATGGTCCGTCCATCCAACCATTAGCTCCCGCTCATCTGGGGCCGGTTCGCGGTGTGTCCATGAAAATCACAAACAGGATTGGTGACGAGGGACAAACCTGGCAGAGGCCAACACACACTGGAAACATTGTGCCGAGTATCCGGACACAGCGCTCACTTTGGTCATACAAACACTGTACCTCCCCTCAGGACTCCCCGGGGGGACTCGGTTGTAGACCGTCTACACATGTAGACTGGATGGGCAAACTCCCATGACTCAGAACAGACCTGCAAGCGTAAAGAGTTGGTCCAGGATGAAATCTGCATTGCTCCTCCTGAATCCGAGGTTAGACAACTGGTCAGAGCCTCCTTTCCAGCACCCTGGAATAAACTTTCCCGGGGAGGCTGAGCAGTGTGATACCCCGATACCCGGAGCACACTCTCTGCTCCCCCTTTTTCAAAAATAAATGGGAACCATCACTCCACAGGCACTGTCCCCGACCGCCACGCGACACTGAAGAGACGTGTCAGCCCAGACAGCCCAACAATGTATGCAATAATATGCATCTGCTTGCTAAGATGTATATCAGTAGCCAATGAAGCAGGAATTACTCCCCACAGTTTATCTCATGCTGCGTCTCTTCTTTTCCTCTCTCACCTCAGTCTTTGTACCGTGGATCCAGCTGTGTAGACCAGGTGGCCAACAATGGATGAGCACGTCGTTCACCAGACGGAACACATGACCACCATCGAGGCGAGCGCCGTCAGCCAACAAGTTCACCAGGTGCACTTACAAGCAGAATAGTTACACAGTGGAAATCAGGAAGGACGAAGAGACACACGTCCTTCTTCCCATTATTCACATGATATTTAAACAAGTTTTTTCCAGCTAGTTAGAGTGGTAGACTCAGTGGATTTAAACTAATTCTACTTGGGTCCTTACTGTGTATAGGTACATGTGGCCACCTTTACCGAAGCATCCATGATGAGCGCTGAGGAAGACTCGACGTCTTCGCCAGATGACGACCCTTATGACGACACGGACATCCTCAACTCGGCTGGCACGGATGAGATCACCGCACACCTGGCGGCCGCAGGTACATCTAGACTCGACCCAGTAGCGAGAAGCCGAGCATTTTGTGTGGATCCGAGTTAGTGGGAGTGGGTTTTATTCGATAAGAAGCATCCAAGAACACTTACGGAGTTTTCCTAAACCAATGTCTGGCAGACAAGCAGATGATTTCATCTTGCGTCTCTGATAAAGTCTGCTAATCCAGTGAAACATCCACAGCCACCTGAGTTCAGTGTAATGCGTTTGACTGAACAGCAGGTGGCGCCAGTAGACAATTCTCTCTCTCTAGTTAAATCTCACTTTCATCCTTTTAAAAAAATGAGATTGAATCTTGTAGGCTGTACATTTAAGACTATTATTGAAAGCTCGTATCAGAGAGGAAAAAAAACAGCATTCAAAGACGATCTAGAGAATATCCTTGATGCTGATTACTAGCCTCTTCTTTCTCTAACAATCATAAATGCTCTTTCTCTCTCTCTCTCTCAGGGCCAGTAGGCATGGCAGCGGCTGCGGCCGTGGCAACTGGTAAGAAAAGAAAGAGGCCTCACATCTTTGAATCCAACCCCTCCATCCGCAAGAGGCAGCAGACTCGTCTGCTCAGGTGAGCTTAAGGCACCAGCAGGCCAAAAGTCCTTTTTATACCTCAACCATGTATTTTTCCTCACTAGTTAAAATGACAACAAATGTCATTTTCAGTGCCAGAGATCATTGTTTTCTCTCAGACAGAGTTGGTGTTGTACTTGTACTGTGAACCAGAAGGTAAACGATGGTGTTTGCTTACAGGAAACTGCGAGCCACCCTGGATGAGTACACCACCAGAGTGGGCCAACAGGCCATCGTGCTGTGCATCTCTCCCTCCAAACCCAACCCCGTGTTCAAGGTGTTTGGTGCTGCTCCTCTGGAGAATGTGGTGAGTGTTACAGTCGGCCGTTATTAGCAATTACTTGTGTTTCACTTGATAAGTGACTCAAACGTTAAACGATCATCCAAAAGTAAGTCGAACCAATTGGCAAATAGCTACGGGCACTGAACTAAAACTGTGCCACAACTGTTTTTCTGTCCTCCAGGTGAGGAAGTATAAGGGCATGATATTGGAGGATCTGGAGAACGCGCTGGCTGAACATGCCCCCCCTGGTGGAGACATGGCCTCAGAGCTGCCCCCCCTCACCATCGATGGCATACCTGTCTCTGTGGACAAGATGACCCAGGTCAGGCTCAATACTCTCTCTGCTTATCTGTTGTGGCCCAACACAATATGGTCCATTAAACAGCTGTTCCTTTGCCGAAACACAATGTCGATAGTCCCAGCAGAGGGCACCAGTTGGCAACAAATCAGCGTCACAGTTTGTGTTCTATATGTCTGTTGTGAGTTTAGCCAGCAGTTGTACATGAATCAAGGTTAACTATTACATTTCAGCTGTTTTTACATCTCCATCAGTGCCACTTGATGAGTTTGATTCATGCATGTTTAGCCAGTAACTATTTCTAAATTAATTTTCTTGGTAAAGTGGGACTTCGACATTGTTACTCAGGCGGACAGTACGCCTGATGCCTAGGTAGTGTCGGCATCTGAAAACAGGCCACGTCCTCCTCTCTGTTGCTAGACTTGCTGTGGTACCAGTGATCAGCGAGAGGATGTGCAGAGTACGCTGATCCTGCTAGATCTTACACTGCAAACGTAGCACCATTTGCAGCTTTGGGTACTCTCTTCACCCGAGGGAACCCGGCTTGTTTACTCCTCCGTCCCAGTGCTGCTGACGCATTCTCAGGATCATCGTCAGAGTAGCCGGCATGACCGTGGCCCCGAGAGACGGTCCTCACCCCCCCTCCGGGAGCACGGTAGCCAATCCCAGGGTGTGTCCTCTGAGGGCAGGGGTTAGTTTGTGCTTGTTTTTCTAGAGGTTGTAGGATGAGATTATCACGAGTAACATGTTGCCTCACTCAGCTTGGCCAAGCCAGCTGGAAAGGTGTGTAGGTGGGTGTTTTTAGAGGTGTGTGTGTGTCAAGTGTTGGAGACAGGATGTTGTCCGGTCCCTGGAAAAGGTTGATCAACGTTGGCAAATGAAAGGGAGCTAATTCAGACTTTGCACTCATCCTTATCAGCAAGGCCTTATTGTCTCCTGTGCAGACACCTGCAGTAGGTTTTTACACAGCTGAAGAAACTCCAAGTAAAGTTTAGCGACGCCGGCAGAGGCCCTGGCCAGTCCGATATGTGGAGCATCTGCAGCAGGTGATCCTGGGTCTAGCCTGAGCCCATAAATACCCCCTAGCCTTGTTAGGACCAGGGACCTTCCCAAATGCTGATTGAACCATTGCTTGGAGGATTAGGATGGGACGGGGGTGGAGTGGTGGGTGCGAGCACAACATGCCACTTTACTCACTAGCCACTGTAATTAGGCCATCTGGCCTCGCACACATGCATCCACACATGGATGAGCCACAGGTGGAAATGCAAGCATCCTTTTTGCTACTAAGTCCGTCTTTCTGGGGTTAATCCAAGTTGTTCTGTCAGCATGCCAAGTGTCGGCTGAAGTGAAGCCCCTTTACTGCAGCCACCGGATGTGTTTTTCCAAAGCCGGTGTGATTAAGGATTGACCATCCATTTTCTATCCAGATCCATTTTGACACATCTCTGTGTAGAGGTGGTTTGTGAGTTAAGAAAAGGGGGGGGTCTAAGGAGGGGGGGGGGGGGGGGGGGTGGATTTATTTCTCCCGGCACCAAATTTAGCCCGTGATGTCAAGGCAGGCAGACGCTGCAGTGCCTCATTGTGCAATATAATCCCCCGGTGATGCTTGCATATTACCAGGACACTGAGGACACTGGCACTAAACCCCACCCCAGCCTGCGGGTGAGTGTGAGAGCACGCTTGTTCTGGAAGTGGGCGATGGTGAGTGGAAAGGCATGCCGCCCACTGCCACACTCCGGGAAGTATGTCTGCTGGCGGATGATCAATAGCAAGCAAATCAGATTAGATTAAGACCCCCCCCCCCCCCCCCCCCCTCCCCACACACACTCATTCCTTGCTATGGGGCACAGTGATACAGTCAATGCACAGTAATGAAACACTAACTAAGGAGTCTTTACACAAGTCCATAATGTAGCACATGTCATGAGTGACCAAAGTAAATTTAAAAAAAAATGTTTTTGTTTGATTTTATTGGCCAGCTTGTCCTTTGTTCATACTCTCGCTGATTGTCCCGGAGCCTTTGCTGGGACAGGTTGACTGCTGAACTGCGTTGGTTCACCCCTTATGCTCCCATGGTGTCTGTCTGACGCATCAGGCTGGAGCCACGGCCATAGATCGGTCCGTTAATAAACATGATCGCATCGTTCTCCCTTTTTAGAAGGCCCGTTTCTATTTGCAGGCCATGACCACCTCAGCACCCGTCAGCGGGTTCCCGATCAATACGCGCCCCCCCTCCCTGCTGCCTGCTCAAGGGCGAGTGAGCTTATGCGTGGTCTCAGAGAGACACTGCGGCTTTCCACTTTGGAGTTTTGGAGTCTGTGTCATCTCTTTTTACGCCACGCTTCTCTCCTTTGCCTCAGGCCCAGCTGCGGGCGTTCATCCCCGAGATGCTGAAGTACTCGACGGGCCGAGGGAAGCCTGGCTGGGGTAAGGAGAGCTGCAAGCCAGTGTGGTGGCCAGAGGACATCCCTTGGGCCAACGTCCGCAGTGATGTCCGCACGGAGGAGCAGAAACAGAGGGTGAGAGAAATGCTGCAGTAATGACATCATACTTTGATACTTTGCAGGGAAATACTAGCCTTACCTCCGTTTCAAATGGCATTTGTTCTTAGAAGAAATTCGTAGAATAGCGGCCGTATTAACTTGTATTTATGTTTCCCCCAAAGGTGTCTTGGACGCAGGCGTTGCGGACCATCGTTAAGAACTGCTACAAGCAGCATGGCCGCGAGGATCTGCTGTATGCTTTTGAAGATCATGTAACCACGACAACCACCACCCATCACCATCTGACCACCGCGCAGAGCATCGCTCACCTCGTGCCCCAACAAACCGTGGTACAGACCGTCAACAACCCCGACGGAACCGTCTCGCTCATCCAGGTACGTTTTTAGTACTTGTGCACTTTTACAAATCCCAAATCTTTTTCAGCAATTCTTCATCATTTTTTTGTTTTGTTTTTTTGACTGAACCCCTTTTTCCTCTCAGGTTGGCACGGGACACACAGTTGCCACCTTGGCAGATGCCTCAGAGCTGCCCGGTGTGACGGTTGCGCAAGTCAACTACGCCACCGTCACTGATGGAGAGGTACAACCTCATGTGCAATACGCTTACCACAAATCACTTTTTCCCTACTACAACACACATTTATCTACCGCACACAGACTGTAGTAATACGCTTGATCGATCTAATAAGGCGTGTGCCTAAGAAACAAGACTTTAGGGTGTAAAGCGCACTCAACGGGAGCTGTCCGTTCAGCACCACAAAATCAAAGACACAAGCCAGATAACCGACAATCCAATAACGGTAGCAGTCAGTATCGATCTGTATCGCCTAACCTCAGATACTCATTTGTTTTCCTTGTGAAATTATATATTTTCCCTCTGCAGGTGGAGCAGAACTGGGCCACCCTCCAGGGCGGCGAGATGACAATCCAAACCACTCACACCTCAGAGGCCACGCAGGCAGTAGCATCCCTGGCAGAAGCCGCCGTAGCTGCCAGTCACGAAATGCATCACGGAGCCACAGTCACAATGGCGCTTAATAGGTGAGGGTGCGGGGAGTGAATACGTTTTAATATGGCTGTTAAAGTTAGAAGTAAATAGCATCTTGATGTTGTTTAGGTGGCTTTAACTTTGTATAGCTGAGGGAAACGTTAGAAAGGATATATTGTTATTTTAATATTCAGGATCAGTGAGTTTTATGCTCATCTGGAGAATCCCGGTGACTATTTTTGAGTTTTATTGAGAACCATAAGATCTTATAGATCTCAAGCGCATCTTTGGCCAGTATCCTCAGCTCACACATGTTACCGCTTCACACTTGAAAACGTGTAATAAAGAGGAAACAGCGGTTGGCTTGTTGGCGACAGAAAAGCACAAAGTGCTCGCATAAAGCTGTCACTGTAGAGTTGCAAACACTTTTTTAAAATATACACATACTGCACGATTTGGAGTTCACTGACACAATCCTCACGGGTCTTCAGTTACTGGTGGTGGTGGTGGAGCCGGCAAACATCACAGTAAGAAGAAGCCATAATTTATTCAGGCAGCCCTGACAACCGGATGAGAATGGCACAACTGTCGGGGCAGGTTACCGGCGTCCCCTGGAGGACGAGTCAACTGCCTCTCATCCTAGTTCAGCATCTAATTAATTAGCCCGTAGCTTTGATAGAGGCATGGCTCACAAGTCCATGTGCTAATGGCTCAGTATGACTTTTGTTTACTATAAAAAAACCACTAGTGCATGTGTTAAATGCTTGATTGCTTAGTAGTGCGACTAAAAGCAACAGGCTGTCTGCAGCTTCTGGAAATAGTCTTGTTTTCAGTCATATTACTATCAGTGACGAATGTCTTTACCTGCGGCCACTCTAGTAATAGAAGATGCACAGGGATTGTTGTTGGTGTAATGCTTTTCTGGAGGGAAATCAGCGACACACAATTATATTCAGATGGGATCTACCATAGGATCTTAAATCATGCCCCATGGAGGGCCACGTTTCTGCCGGATCTGATTACAGCGCAACAGGGTACAGCAGGTTGAAAGTGTGCTCACGAACAGAAGTAGTCGGTGGTCTTTGGCTGCAACTAAAACCTGTAGAGCTCTAGTTTGCTGTCGCCACTTCCTGATCTACATCTTTTATGTTCATGATCTTTCATATTGTCATTAAAGGTTTTAAACTTGCCAGATGAATCAGTCAGACTTGCTGAGACGCTCACATGGTAGCTGGTTCTTCACTGCAGTATTGCCATGGCAATCATTTCAGATGTGTATGGGTATGTCCCATTGGGGCTTGTTACCTGCACCCACCTGAGTCCTCCCTCCCCTCCCCTGTTTACCCGCGCCGAGCTACTCTTGGCTCTCTGCTCCACAGGCTCTGGAACATTTTGTCTCTGCTTCCCAGCTCCAGAGGGAGACTAGAGCCTCTTTCTCCCACTATCTTTTCTGCTGTGTGGACATGGATTCATGAACTGAAAACACACCGTGAAAGGGTTGAAGTTCTAAGACGAAAACACCAACGCTGCGCTAGCGACCTGTCAATCACAGAGTAGCCCCGCCCTAAAGCATAGCCTGTATTGAAGAAGACTTGAAACTAGTCAATGAATAAACCATTAACTCATGTTTACAGTGTTTACTGAGGTAATAAATCGAGTCAGAAGAAGGGTACATTTCTATAGAGTCAGGCTTCTGCTGGCTATTAGAAATGCTGGAAGTTCAAGGCTCTTCCACATTGCCTCCACTTTTCAGAACCTGTGCAAACACAATTAGTAAATTCCTCTCATTGCCAACCATTTAATCTCGATGGTGCACAGCAGGCTGTAGTTTGACAACACAAAATATTTACTGCTACGAAGGAAAACTACAAAAGTCACAGCAATATGACAGCAAGAATAACCAGAATTCGATAAGAATTATTTTACCAATGTTGCCAGATTTTTACTGCTATTGTCTCACTGGACAACAATCCATTCGGGTGTCATCCACTTACAACAGTGCGAGTGCACCATTACTGCTTACTGCCTCCCGTCTGTACTCTCGTAGCTCCGCCTCCCCTTATCTGACCGTCTGAAGTTCTACCTCAGATGTGATTATCAGCCATGCTGTGAACAGTTCCATTAGTTCACAACGAAGCCGCTGCGGTAATAGGCTCGTGGTAATTCCACTGGGTAGATTTGGTCAATAAAACTGCTTTGTTAGACCCGTAGCACCTGGCCTTTCGGGAGATGTGACAGATTCTCTATAAGTCCAGACTAGAAAAGCCTCTTACAGCTCATACACTCCTACCTCTTCACCCCTCTCTATAATAACCCCTGCCTTTGTGAGCCGACTGCGCGTGAGTGTCTGTGTACTTTGCTTTGTACCAATGATTGTATCCAGAAGCGTAATATATATATATATATATATATATATATGAGTACATCCATCTCATATGTGTTTAATAACAGAAAATGTTAATTTTCCTGTGTTTTTGCACACTGTAATGGATGTGTGTGTGTGTGTGTGTGTTGCAGTGAGGCAGCAGCCCATGCTGTAGCGACGTTGGCCGAGGCCACTCTACAAGGCGGAGGGCAGATTGTCCTGGCAGAGACAGCAGCTGCTGTTGGGGCACTGGCAGGGGTTCAAGATGCCACAGGTACATATTCCCCAGCGATGTTATCAACACGCAAAACACACCACAAATAACAATTTACATAGAGTCATATACAGTACAAGGTCTCTTTTGTTGTTGCCTATAGCACTAGATGATAACTTCTCCCCTATATAATAGACACAAGAATATTTTTGACATACCATCTTTACTAATTGGAACTTGTGTGTGTTCCCCAGCCAATGGCATGTCTAATTAGTCTCGCTAAGTTTAAGCTTCCCTGCCGTAGCAGTGCGGCCTCTGAGCTCCTACGTACACTCTAATCTACTCTGTGCTGATGTGACAGATGGTGTGTTTTTTCCGCGTGTATCTTGTAGCAACACTCCCTCCTTTTTTTAATGATACCGTAGCTGTATGACCCCATCGTCAACCTCCTTACGTGCATACTGCAGTCACTGCTCTGGCAATGCGTCTGCTGGGATTGGACCAGTTTGTAACGACATTCTCAGATCCTTGTTGGATAGCATTGACAAAAAGAAAAAAAGTATGTTATTGATTATTAAATGTAGACTGGAAATGTCAGGGGCGTGTTCCACATAAATTCAAGTATTCAAGTGAAACTAGGTGTGAAATACAAAACGCATTGAGTCATGTTTCCTGGTGTTGACCATGACACATCAAATAAGACTCAACGCAAATTCTTTTTCATTTCACTTTTGGAAACTATGGTTTGATGTGTTCTAATTTCTTTATATTCATGTGTTTTTTATGTTTATTTGTTATTATTAATATTGCCATCCCTTCCATATTGATTATTGCTCAGTGCCGAAACAATTCAATCATCTTTTTTTTAGCGGATCCAGGCTATGAATCACGGTCCTTTATAATGAATGCAATGACACAACAAATTGATCATCACAACACAGTTCGTAATGCTAACAAATGTAAACGTCAAAGTCCATTTCTAGGAACTATAACGGGAAGTTCTCCTGAGACAAAGGGGGTTTAGTTACACACACTTAATCAGCTGTCAATCTCTTTCCTTATTTCTATCTTCTAGTCAGCACCATCTTACAGTGGGATAAACACACACATACACACACTACCCTTGGGGCATGAACAGGATCCTCGGGGCCCTGCTAAGAAGGACCAATCCTCTCCATTATCAGTCCATGGTCTAATCACAGGGCCAGCTGTCAGCAAGCAACCCCCAGGTTCCCTTGTTCGGCTTTGTGCATTCACACATATACATGTCACATGAATATAGGCCTTTTCTAAATTAAACAAGTGCATCTGCATACCTATTTGTACCTGTTTTTTTCTAAGTTTATACCACACCATAAATCTGTCTTTTCTTTTAAACCACTGCGGGGAAGTACGTCTCTAGATGCCTTTACCTATCGTAGCCTTCCAGCTTTATGACCCAGCTCATACGGCTCAGTGTGTGGCACCATATCTTTGGAGAACAGGCTTTAAAATTGTGCAACAGTACAGATTGTTGAAAGCAAAGTTGGGATTTATTTCGAGGGAAATTGGCAGTATTTTATAGTTTATTTTATAGTATACGAAGGCCGAACCTAAATGTTGAATGGCAGGAATTTTATTCCAAAATTGGAACCCCTTGGATGTTTCCATTGGCTAAACAATTCAACTTGTTCTATGAAATCTGGCTTCTCAAAAGGAAATTGAATTTCAGAGAAAGTACAGTAATAACAGACGGCCCTGCAAAATATGTACAATGTGTAATTGCACATTTGTATACTAATGTAATTTCAAGTTATTCAAATCAAGCGTCTGAGTCTTTGTCGTTTGACATCTTGCTTCCTCAACCATAAGGAGTCACGTGGCTGCAATAGCTCACTTAAACAACTAATGGAGCTGCCAAAGCCAGTCCTCCTCCTGAGTATTGACCTTAGCTAATCACTGAAGTGCTACGCGGTGGAGAGCTCCGTTTGAAGTGCAGCGGCCCAGACAACACTGATTGGCTTGTGTAGCGACCCTTCGCTGACACAGGCATGCAGACACACACACACACACACTAATACATACACACGGCCACACCACATACAACCCTTAATGTCTAAGTAACAACGTTCGAGTGGCCAAATGAGGCCCTCCACTCAGTAGCTCTGCAACGTCTGTACGTCACCGTGCCAGGTCCAATGCCCTCTTCCCTAAGCTCCTCCATAATCACCGCCAGCACAATTACCTGCATCAGCGAAACTTAAAACTGTCACAAATCACTGGCGAGTGGGCTGATCAAGGGTCCACGTTAAAAGGACCAACGATTGCAAGCTAGCCCAGCAACAGGGGCCTGATTTAATTGTGTGAGACTTGAAAGATGAACAATTGTGACCATGCGTTATATATTTTTGTACTTCTTTTCTTTTTTTTTAATCTTTAAATATTGTCCAGTGTCATAGCGGGCATTAGCCGCCGCCATCCTTTACACTGACCTTCTTGCCTGCCTGTGACAGCTTGCAGGGTGGGGCAGAGGCCCACGTGACTGCAGCAGTAATCCCTACAGACACACACACACACACACACACAGCTGGGCATGGCGGAAGTGAGCCGGGAACGTTCAATCGGGCCATTTATCAGAAATAGCGTCTCTGTAACATGGCTGCCTCCCAAACACCGTGTCACACACAGTCTAGTGACGAGATAACCTCTGGCCACAGACAAAACGAGCAGTGTTTGTTAGCATCAGGGCTGCAACTCGTGATTATTTTAACTTTTTTCATTAAACAATGAATGTTTCAGTCTATAAAATGTCAAATAGTTGTGCATGTCCTTTTACCGGAGACCAAGGTGATGCTTTCACATTGCTTGTTTAATCCAAACAGTACATAATGCTGCAAATTCTCACATTTGAGAATCTCAAACCAGCGAATTTTATGCACTCTTCAATGATAAATGACTTGAATGATTAATCAATTGCTAAGAAATGCCTATAAGTTATTTGAGCCCAAGGCGTCAGTGCTTGTTTTATCTGATAAAGAGTTGAAAACTATTCAATTCAAAAGAAATTCCGGGGGGAAAAAAGGGAAAGATTCTTCACTTTTTAAATTCTTGCTCCCCCAAATGCTACCTGGTAAATTTTAATTTTAAATTTAAAATTGATTAATTAGAATTATTGCCAGATAGTTTCTGTCTTACTAATAGATTAATTGATTAGTTATCTCAACACTTAATCACAACTACTTTTGCATTCGACCCGAACGCACACCGGGTTCTGGTGCTCTTGTCTAAAACATCTCTGCTTCCATCCCTCAGGTCTGGTCCAGATCCCAGTCAGCATGTACCAGACTGTAGTGACCAGCCTCGCCCATGGCAACCGGCCCGTCCAGGTGGCCATGGCACCTGTCTCCACACGCATAGACAACACCGTCACGTTAGACGGACAGGCGGTGGAGGTTGTGACCCTTGAACAGTGACAATTAAGGCCCTGGAAGGAGTAGGAGGCACTGAACGAGATCTGTTTATCCTACTGGTTTCCAGCACGTCACGCTGTGTACAATGTCAAATATATTTTAAATGTACATCTGCAGGGGAAGTGAAAGTGAGTTATCAATGTGTTTACTATGTAAAGATATTGCTTTTTGTTGGTGTCGTTTTTCTCTCATTTAGCTTCGTGTTTTTTTGTTTTTTGTTTTTTGTTTAGCTCTGTGATGTTGAGTATTTAGTATTTATTTCTTTCAAAACGAACCTTTACTTAATACAAAGATGAACCAAAAAGCCCGGGAGGAAAGCCACCACTGCTTCACCCACAGTGTGCAACCGTCACTGTTGTGGATTTTCATTATCGTCTATGTGCTTGACTATTTTTTTTGTTTTTAGGATGCATTTACATTTCGGTGCCATTGTCAGAGATCCCTCTTCTTCCGTTTCCCGTATCTTTAATCACTATTCTAAACTTCACTGTTTCCACCTCGACCTAGAACTCCAGCATTTGCGCTCCCAGAAATGTCTCGCATTAGATTATGAAATATTATGTTGAATTACCATGTTGTTGTGTGCTTTTCCCTGTGCTGTTTTAGTGTAGTCCATGCACATGCCAAGATTTGTGAAGACTCAGGATACACATTAAGCTGTTTTTTACTGCTGGACCGCTGAGCTGTCTTCCTGAAGCAGCCATTTTGTCGACCAGATCCATTTATTTACAGTGCATGGATAGGGGCACCCCTTGCTATGTTATTTTTTTAACATAAACCTGTAGGTTACTGAGGTAGTTGTTGGTCTGCATCACTTTGTATATCACAGGAAGTTCATAGGGGTCTTGGACAGGGGCTGCAGTATGTGTGATGCTAATATTAAAAATCTTGCAACGAAAAGATTTGCTTTGCCAAGAATCAACTTGGTTTAATGCAGCTGTAGTAATAGTTGGTTCAACTCACCACTATTTAAAAAAATAAAGTCCAATAAAGTGACTTACTGTTCACCATTCACTCAGTTTCTCTCGATTATTAGCACACTGTGTTATGTACATATTTCCATCATGTATTGTATGCCTCGTTAAGCCTAACTGATCTGGCTACCGATATATAGCTAAGTGAAAGCCGCTAACAGGATAGCTTACATGGTGAACAGCGAATAGTGTGTAACACAAAGAAAACATGGCCGAACCTAGCCGTCCACGCAGAATATTGGGCATCTAATTAAAAACTGTACTTGTGTTTCCAAAAGAAGATGGATGTAGAGGCTATGACTACACAGTTCCACATTGTGCTTTCTACTCAGGAGTGCAAGGAAACAAAATGGGCTCGTCGAGGGTTCAAAGGACGAGCAATAGGGCCGGTATTGTGCAAAACAGAATCAGTACCGGCTAGGAGCCGATTCTTTTTCTCGGGTCAGACTCCCCCCGCATGGTATCGGGCAAGATGACACCACTAACAATACAATGAAGAAGAGAAGTAAAACCTTATCAGACTCTGGGGAGAGGAGTAGGACAGTCTGAGACAGGCCGTACAAAGATCAGGAACCAACGGGCGAGTACTCACGGAGACTTCCGCCATGAATGTGGTGAAGACTTCATATAGGTGAGCTTTGATGGGCCAACCTTCAGCAGCGTGGAATGCAGGGTGCACCTTATGAGTCACTCCCTCCCTTATGTGATGCGTGCGGTGGGTTGAAGACCCATCGAGTTCTTCGCTGGGTTTCAAATCATGTTCAATAGCATTGGAGAACGTAGACATCCAAGCCAAGTCATTTGCCGGCTTGCCACTGAATTGTGTGAGTTCCAGCTGTGAGATGGCTGGCTGGTGTTCATGCCGGTCCTGAACATATTTTTTCAGTTCTCTCAGCTGTCCGATAAGATGAGTGTGTCGGTTTGATGAGCGTGAACACACTGATCTAGTCTCACGGATTCTGTGGCGGCCGTGAGCTAGCTAGTGGGGCACGTTCACACGCACTAACGTGCACTAATGCCGCCCCGGCTATAAAGATGTCAAACCCTTGATGGAGGACATTCACCCTTTCTTGGAAAGAATTTATTTTTAATACTTTGCTTGTCGTTTTATCTACAGTTGTCCACCATGTGGCTCATGGGAGGTCCGGTGGAGATGGCTTTTGACAAAAACATTTAAAGATGTTTTATTTCAATTATCAATGATTGTTATTTTATTTACTTTCCTTGCAACAATCATGGATTTTCTATTTCATTGTAATTGTATTTAAAGAACATTGTTCATGTGATATTTAAATTGTTTCTTAATACATAACATTTTTTTGTAGCCTGTGTCACATGGTTTTCTTTGCCCATTAAGTGGAAACTGTTGATGTGTTGGTTTGACTATGTATGTAAATCACTACTACTATTTGAAGACATTCATTCAATATTCACATTTAGACCACAGTTCACCGCAGTTTGCGTTACTGCTTTCAAGTGAGGAACGTTGTGGAAATTATGTTTGTTTTCTTCTTCGATGAACTTTTTCAAATAGATAAATTTTGGTTCTAAAGTTTGGTGTCCTTTCAACAGAAAAATGCTCGCTGGAAGACGACAGACAAGAATGATGGATTTATTGCGCACCACCATTTAGTATTGACAGTATGAAAATGGAGGAAACAATACATTAAGCCTCATTAATAAATATTTCCATCTTATATTATCATTTGAAATGCGTCACCATCAATGCATACAAACGATGCTAAAGTTGCAGTCGTCACTGTAAACATTAACTCAAATGACTACATTGGATAAGGGCGTCTCTGCAGCTCTGTAAAGCCTTCTATCACTCCCACTTACTCTAACAACCCCTGAAGACTACAGTTGAGTATCTGTCAAGGTTGACCACGATATCTTTTCAGGAGCAGGTGGAGACCAAAACAGAGCGACACTGGTGAACACATCCATAACATCATGAACTTTATTCATTAGGGGATCTATTTCTGGCTGTATGTCTATCAATTTGTTTCGTTTGCATTTTGTTTAGCAATTTAAGATTTACAATTTGGTACTTAGCTTGGACTTGGGCTTGACTTGAAACTGTATTTAAAACAAATACCATGGCTCACCTTCTCCATAACAGCAAAAAGAGACATACGCATACAGGGAGGTTTATGTTAAGACATTTTGGTATTTACAACTTTTATTCCCGTTTTGAGGAGTGCCACATGTCTGCATTTTGTCTGGTAATGATATAGTTGCCATAAAACCCGATAACCTCCACACCCTCCTCTACAGCACCCCCCACCTTCCCTGCCGTGACAGACAGGGCCATGATTACATCATAAGCTGCCTGAACCTCCTCTGCTTTAAAGCCTGGGATTTGCTAGCCGGGCCCTTCTGTTGCAGAGTAGAACACAGAGAGAGAAGCGTTCAGGCCTTAATCTATCAGGCATCAGTGTATGTCCCGCTCTTCCTCCAGATTAAAGCAGAAGCGGGTTGCATTCACATAGATGAAAAGATCCCATTTTCTTTCTTTTTTAAATTTTATATTCTTTCGTCTGTCTTTTTTTTCAATTTGGACCCCTTGTGTAGTTGGAAAAAAAACACTCAAGGAAATGTTGTTTGTCTTTGTTGGCAGGAGAAACACTTTGTATGGTGTTTGAGTCACTGTAGGTGCGTGGCACGCATGCGCATCAAACTGTCACTGAAGATTAGGAAGGCCTCGTTAGCGTGCTTTCTTGGAAAAAGGCCTACACCTCATGCTACCTAAGTCTCTCCCTCCTCCATCTCCGTCTCTCTCTCTCCTCACCATCCACTCAGCTACACTTAGGCAAAGTGCATCGAAACCTTTCAACTGTATCATTAAAGCCGAACATAACCGAGTTATGAAATGGCACAAGTTCAAAAAGGACAGAACGCAAAGTGATGCTGTCAACTCCAGTCTCAAGATGGGAACTTCAACAGAGTTATTATAAATGTTTAAATCATAGTAGTGTGTATGTATTTGAATACATTTAGATTTTGATAGAACTGTATAAAATGACACCGCTTTTCAAATGAATAATACGCGTTTTATTGTTTCATTCCAACTAAAATAACCATTATTGACAAAATGGTGAACTAAACGAGTAAAGGTAGACAAAGAGATATTAACTATGTTTTATATCTTTCCCTAACGGATTCTGCAGTATAGTATTTGACGATCAAACTGGAGTACAACCTATTGAGGAGAAGTGTCTTTAGCCAAGTGAGTTTCTATTGTTCACAAATGTTGTGCTTTTGGCCAAATCCACAACCAATATTGCACTAAATTCAACTTAACCATTCTTTGTATTGTAAATGACCTTAAACAAGATCATTTTATCATTATTCAATGCCAAATATGCAGTTTATTCTCTCTTCTGAAATATATTCTTTAAGAACGCCACTAAGAAATTATATAATTTTGCTAATATGTGTCCCAAAATAACAATGACTGGAGCCACTGCTGAAATGTTCTGGGTGAACGCATATTTGTTGGTTGATTACTGCACCTGCACTGGCCCCCCCCATCTTGGCCTCGGAGCAATGTTTTACAAAGAAAGAGCCTGTGCTGCATTGCGTGTGACACCGTTACAAGTTACATCATCGTGCACCGCACCGCAGTGCACTCTTCCAATCATCACATCCATCTGACTGACTTTGAACCTGAATGGATGTCTTTAAAACCATCCAATCTAGGCAGTCAGGCTGCAGTGAGTGCTTGCGCTCCGTCCTGGGTGCAATTTGTTTAGTGGTGGAAGATCGCTGGGCAGCGCTATTGATTCTCCACAAGCCTGTAGCCAGGGCTTCAGTGGCCCGGCTCCACAGGGGGCACTGCAGGGTGAGAGGGGAGGGGTTGGTCATACCTTGTTGCCCGGAGTTGTGCAGGCAGACTCTAGGGCAGAGCTTTAATCTCCACTAATCGTTTCTTAATACGTGCATCCCGGGCCCTGCACCCCCACACACATGCACTCACACACTCCCCACATGGGCACACACGTATGTACAAACTGCTCATAGTCCAAGCCCACACTTGCTCTAACAAGAGATAATCTCCTACCCCTCGTCCTGAGCATAGGGGTGGGTCACAACTTAAAAAAAACAAAAAAAACATCCTTCTCATGCAAGGAAATGGAACCTGCACAATTTAAATGATGTCCCTGAAAGATGAACACTTAAATGCTACTGTCTTAACCATTTACAAAATAAATGTTGACCTGTCTGAGCCTCTGGCCTGAGAAAACCTGTAAAAATGCAGAAAAACTGTAACATAATAACTGTCTTTAAAAATCCATTTCAGAGCCCATCGATCTCTGGGCCTAATGGAGTTTCCCCTGAAGTCTGAGCATCAGCAGACATGTTGCTGATGAAGCGTCTTCCCCATAATGTAGTCTGATCGTCTAATAATGGCCTCCTCACCTTCCCAACTCACACCTCAGTCCACCTCCAGCCCAGACACTGCGTAAGAACGACGATAATCTCATTTCACTAATGCTCTGCTGCCTGCATTAGAACACAGGCGAAGCACTGTCTCAACCCGACTCTACCCACCCAGGAAACTGTGTGTGTGTGTGTGTGTGTGTGTGTGTGTGTGTGTGTGTGTGTGTGTGTGTGTGTGTGTGTGTGTGTGTGTGTGTGTGTGTGTGAGAGAGAGAGAGAAAGAGCGAGAGAGGGAGGGAGAGAGATGGAAAAAGGGGCCAGGGGGGGCTGTGGGATAGAGGGGGCACTGAAAAATGCGGTGTAACCTGAGCTGCTCGGCCCATCTGGAGAAGGCCTGCATTGACAAGGGTTATCCCACAATGCACTTTGCTGCAGAGAAGATCGTTAGAGAGAGTCTGACACACGGATCAGTCTTTTGAAAGTGTTTATTTGCATCACAGATAAGAGAATTTGTATGATAAAAAAAAAAACATCCATCATTTAAGATTGAAAATCAGCAGGTGCACACACACAGAACAAAGCGTTTACTTCTTACATACATCAAAAACCAGACTGTGTGGTTACATGTACACATGATACATCCGTAACATGAGAGACAAACAGCTAAACTGTTGTCCTGTGACTAACAGCTTGAGCAGAGCTCTTTCATGGCAACTAGTCTGTGTATCACCCCCACAATCTTAGCACTTACACACACTCCTTCTGTTTTAATGGCCGACCCGCACAAAAGCAGAAGAGCCACCGCACAGGTCAGATGATGGCGTCCACATAGGTCAAATAGAGCTATAGCCTGCGGGCAAACTGGTAACAATACAAATCATATTAGCTAAAGCTGAAGTGTAGGCTATAAAGCAGGATTTATGCAAAGGCAGATAAATAGGTTTTAATCCCTAGATCCCCCTGTCACCTACATTAGCGGACCCTGACCCAGATATATGGAGCTCAGTGCATACAGTAGCAGCTTTTCGAGTCATACCATCAATGGACTGTTACTGCAACAAAACCAACATCTGAGAAAGACAGCCTCGCCCTCCACCCTTTTCATTTGGGAAGGGAGGAGGGGAAAAGGCCGCATTGAAAGAGAAGGGTAAGATGACACCGCACGGTTTGCCAATTATGCCACGGAGCTAAGAGAGGAACCCCCTGATGGCTGGCTCAAGGCAGAATAAGCTGAACCTCTGTACGCGAAGTCGGCCATTGAGTCCCTCGTGCTGCAGAGCTGGACTCACGTGATCCAACTCTGCTCGTCAAACCTGAATCCAAGACTGACTGTTGAACAGAGGAACCCATTATCGTCGAAACATAATCGCCACGGAAGAAACTACAAGCCATCGGTTCCTTCCATCAAATGCATGTAGGGATGCAACTAATGATAATCTTCCTTGATGATTAATGATTAATTAATGCATTATTAAACAGAATTATCAACATGAATTTCCTATTCTGTATTAGGAAAAATTGGTTTGAGGTAAAAAAAAATGCCTTTTTTGTTGGTCATTTTTTGTTGGCCATTTGTTGAATTTAGTAATTATTTCAGCATGAAAAGCTTGAACACTGATGTGTTATGATATCTTAGTTTGGTAACAAAAATGTCTAATTAGCAGTATCGTCTGAGGAAGGGATTTGGGGAGGCTGCTGGTAGAATTATTTGCATTGATTGCATTGTAAGCTCTTGTTTCAAGAAACACTTAAATTGATTTTTGACTCCAGGTCTTATTTCCTTTGTTGTTTTTAGAGCTTCTACCCATCTTCTACAACCTATTTTTAACTATATGTTACAGACAGACACCAAATACATCAGATTTATGCAGATTTGACTAACTATAAAGGGACGTATCTTTTTGCTGTTCATGAATTACAGTCCTTTGCAAAATGTACATTGTCTCAAAGCTTTAAACATATCCACACATCTCCACATATTGCCTCCTGCATCTCCTCTTTTGTAAATTGAAGAAGGCAAACAGCGAATGGTTTTTACCTGGGTCCACCTCATCCGGGTTTGACCGAGGTCTGGTACATGCTATGCCCTGACCGCTGTGCAGGCTGTCCTTCAATGAGACACTGGAGCTTTGAGGCTGGGGTGCGCAGGGGAGGAACAAAGTCTCACCCCACCCTTCGCCACCATCAGCCACTCACTCACTGACTAAAATATCCTGAGGGTGTTTCTCCACTTTGGACTGGAAGGCTGCTTTTGTCTTGTTTTTCAGCTGCAGGACGCTCTCAAGCAGTAGTTGGCAAGTCTAGAACCACCGGATCCAGCTACCTCACCAGTGTGAGTTCTACCATTGCCAAACACCACCAGAGAGCCGCTGGGCCTCTTCAGACCCATGTGAGCCCCAAACATGGATTCTCAGGATGTAGTGGGATTCAAAGTGATACGAGAAATCCGCTAAAATGAGATTACATGAATCTGAATTGCATGGCAAAGTGAAGTTTCCTTTAATAAACAGAGGGACGGGAACAAGGGGGAAATGAACTCATTGTTTTATGACATTTTTGGCTCACTTGTGCTGATAGGATCACTTCAAAATATGGGTCCACATCCACTGAAGGTTTTTGCACAGTCAGGTAATGAAGACCAAATTACATGTAAGGGCAAGTGGAAGGAGAAAATGCCTTACAGGGGACAGTGAGGAGCATTCAGAGGTCAATCATGAGCAATTTTTACAGTCCACGATTATGCAAAAGCGATGGAATCTGTCTTGTCCTATATTGGCACTACACATAATTGCTCAAAGTATATATACAGAAGCAAAAATGTGCTAGTGCCAAAATGGGCAAAGAAGAGGAGTGGCTGCATCCAAACGCAAGCAGCTGCTGTTACAGAGGCACATCGGGACAGAGAGATGTCGAAGTACCCAGCGAGACGTGCGCAACACAGCTCACGCAACCGCACCAGAGTCATTACATCACAATCACCCCACCCACAAGCACAGGAGGAGAGCCACAGACAGTAAGCCGCTATGGACGGGCATCATCAAGTGGTTCTTTCTCTGCTCTGTTTATGGCCCTATGGTAATTCACTGATAGTGAGCTCTCACAGTGAATTCTACCAGTGCCATACACAGAACAGGAGTCATTATCACCCCCGACACCTGGGCCAGCCAGTCAGCCCGTGAGGATAGTCAGCCCAGTGAAGCAAAGCTATGCAAACTAGACCACCGACCCTCGTGAGGAGAGACGAAACAACAGCCTGGAGAGAGAAGGTGAGAGAAGGAGGGACAGAGATGTGGGAGCAAGTGACGTGAAACAGGATGAGGAGCCTTCAATATGTTCAACGGTTTGCAGTGACGCAGCTTAGCTCAAGATGCGCGGCATTGCAGTGGATTGGCCCACGCATTGAGTAACAGGTCAAAGGCTACTCTGTCTCAATGTGGGCAACTAAATATAAGTCCAGTCAATCCTGTGAGAGAGCAAAGAGCGCCCTCATCTAAAAGCTCACTGCTAATCACCTGCATTGTCGTCTTTAGATTTCTAGGAAAGGAGAGTTCAGGTTGAGAGCTGAAAACTATTGGACGTCAACAACCACCACACTTTGCCATCTTTTAGATTTTTGTGATTGCACTTGTCCCTCAGTAAAACCGGAATAAATCAATTATGCCAATTTTTCATTCACAAACAATGATGCCAATTGGATTCCGGTGGGCAAACACTGAGTGGAACTGAAAGAATACACGTCAATTAATTTATACTATTTTGTGAGGATACAAGGAGGAAACAGACATTATACGACAACATAAGGTTGGTACAAGGAGGGCACTTATGGTTTATAGGTAATCTCTTTACGGCCTGGCTCTGCCCTCCCCTACACCCCCAACTTGTCCAAAGGGTGACACCCTAAACTTGACCTCTTAATTAGCTCGGTAGATTAGCGTTGTAACATTGTCCCATCAAAGGCGGAGACATGCTGCCACCTCCTCTACACAGCGAGTCAGTATTAGGTCTTTTTAATCTTCGCTGGTCACGATGGCAATATGTTGCACAAATGTAAGGCATGTATTAAAGACTGAATAGTTTATACATCCTAATTTTAACGGTCGATAACCAGTTGAACACTTTCTGATAATACAAATTGAATCCTTTTCTGTTGTGGTTGCACAACAAACTATGTTAATCTATAGCAAGCTTTTGAGCATAAATGTGTCCTTATAAAAGTCAAATAAACAGCAAAGTAACAGGTCTTTGTTGTCTAACCTATTAAATATATGCTAGGTTGTAGTTTGTCATGATGTCTTAGGGACTTACAGCAAGCCAGTTGTATTTTTCCTCTCATCGATGTAAAGCACAAATCCCAGAAAATGGCTGCCATCAGAGTCAGATGTGGACATTGCGGCAAAAAAAATCGAATGCCACTTTCTCTCTCGTCGACTCTTCATACGGCTCAGTATGAATATTAAGACCAAACTAATTGTGCTACACAATACTGCAACCGAGTGATAACCTTCAGTCCATCTCCTGACCTTGGATGTGTTGTCAAAAGCATCGCTGCGCTGCGCTGCAGATAATCCGAATCGGAGAGGCTCACCGCCCTCAGACGCCCCACCCTTGCTTCAGCCATTAGCTCCCTCACCCTGGGCCCTGCAGTGCACGGAGCTCCCATTGATTCCAGCGATCAAACCATGTACTAAGTGATTCCTCAGACGCCCAAATGGCTCCCTGAGCAAGACTCCCATTGCCATTTCCTGGAGAAATCAATACCACTAAAAAGCAAAGTCAAAAAGAACCTGTGTCCTTTAAGGTTTGCTTATGTTTAGTTTTTTTCCATGTACCTTAATTAGTTAATAACGGAGCTTCATGAGATTTTTTGGGATATCTTATTACACAGGAGTCTCCGTGAACCTTGGCACTAGTACAGATAAAAAAAAACTAAATTTGTTGCATACCACTGGAACATATTACTTAATTGATTTTAGTTAGTTCGTTTTTATTATCAGTTATATTAGCATTATTTCAAATCAAAGTGTGTGTGTTCATGTGGACACACATATACATACTTACTTTTTATATAAATATGTATTTTTCTTTGGAAAAAGTCATCTTGCTTTAAAGTGTCATCAAGGCCAGCTGTTAAAATACACAGCTCCCATCTGCATCCTCTTACATCAACAGGAACCGCCCTTTTTTTATCATGGAGATCATTTAGAAACTGATCATTCATGTGAAAATTGTTAGATTTTTACAGTTTGCAGATTTACAAGAAATGTGTAGGTTTTATACACACCCTCAAGAGTTACTCCTTTGTGAACAATAGTAATACTATAATACATTTGAAAGGGGATTCTGTACAAATATACAAATAATGTCAGTTCATATCAGAATATGCAGTGAATAAAGAAAAGTAAAAGATAATAGTGACAAAGGTAGACACCTGGTTTATCTATGAAGTTTATAAATAATGTTCTCCTCATTATTAAGCAACATGTGAATTTACTAACATGCTTTATTTGAGTGAGATGTCTCTACCATCCTTAATTTAACCTCAGAGCAGCTCCAAAGCCCCTTCAGTTAATCGCATTTGTCTGAATCGGGAGTAAAGTCCTCAACTTCACGGTTATTTCGGGAGGATTTAGCGCTCCTCTAAGTCCTGCAGCAAGATTCAAATACACTATCAGTCATTCAAGCTGAAGCATTTTAACGGTACGCCCGGTTTTAAAAACAGGCTCGGCCTACTATGAAAATCTTATGAAAAACATTTTATTTTCATTTTATCAAGCGAGTTTATACTACTGTAATTAGTTGTTTTCCTTTCAAGTTAGGCAATATTCTTATTCTAAGAAACTACAGTTTTATTGCAGTTACATCATACGAATGTACAATTTGATTACTGTGTTTTTTCCCCAATATAACTTTTTTTATATTATCCATACCGCCCTGAATATCCTCTGTCGATGTACGTAAAAGGTGACAAGATACCAAACTCAGTATGAATCCTTATGATGAGGTAGGCCTACTTCGGTATGTATTGCAGTTGGAAATAGGCAGGTGCAATGTGATTAAGACGGACCAACAATCTCCGGTATTATCAGAAATAACACGTTGAAACAGCAACAAGGTCGTTTCATTTACAAGTATTAATGGCGGGCAATTTAATTTTGTAACACTGGAATTGGTTTTCTTTTTCTTTTTATTCCGACCAAATTCAACCTGTTCGTACTGTTTGTGGTTCAAGCCTGAATCTGGTAAAACACTGCATTCAATTTAATTTAACCTACAAAGGCTGTCGCAGTTGTGGCTTTTCTGTTTTTAAATTAGCTAAATCCCCAAAAAACGACGGATCTGTGGGACATTCCTTTCATTATAAATGAGCTGTGCCATCGAGTGTTTATCACAGCAACATCTTCTTATTTTACAAGTAAAAAGGTCACATTTTAAGAAATGTCCTCGCGCTGCTTTCTTCTTTTTTTCACGCGTAACTTTCCCAAACTAAGTCGTTTTCTAAAACCCTATTTTTAATAGTCTAACTGGAGTAAAACAGTAAAAAATGTAGTTCATACCTTCCTCCCGAGTCCATCGTTGTGCGTCACACCTGAAGCTACAAACTGCATTGAAGTCGAACCCATCAGACATTTTAGTCCTTAACCTGTTATTATCATTAAAAGAGTTCCACTATTAAAGTCGTGTTGAGGCAACACAAGCCTCCGGTCCGTGTTGCCCGCAGCAGGACTGCAGAATTACAATGAAACAAAAGAAATCCAAGCGGCGTACTGAACTTCCTGAGTATCAAATGTCAATTTGAGCCCTGCGCTCCTTCTCCTCTCCTCTCCTCTCCCCTCTCTCCTGCTGGTTCCCTCTCTCTCCAAACCCAACCTCCTCCCTTTTACCTGCGCGTCCAAACTGCACACTGGCAGAAAGAAAGGTGCTTCGTGCACCTTTTTAAAGGCGCAGGCACACAAAGAAGCTGGTTACAGCCTTGTAAAACTACAGCCCCTACACATGTACAACTGGTTTAACATTCTGCGTTTGAAACATTTTAAATACAGCCATCGTGACTGATACATTAGCTACATGTGAATTTATATAACTTCCGATTTTTACTTCCATTTTGACGTGCGTAAAACCTACAAAGCCTCTTTTTCGGGTACGCATCGTACCGGTGTGTACCTGTGTTCTTAACAGTGGACGTTTTTTCTAGAAGCAGGACCCAAACAGCTTCCATCCAGTCTTCCTCCTGGTTTAGGCTGCGAGTTCAGGGATTTGCTCGGTAGAAAAGACACATTTTCGAGCCCCAAAGCCATAATCCAAATGCATGCACCTCTGTTGTTCTGCTGCGTTCATGGCCTCGAGTACCGGGCCCTATAGCCTAGTCTTTTTAAGGTGGATCTCTCTGAAGACGAGGATACCTTAAAAGTGCCGGTGTTATAACCCGGGCACTGCTGCAGCCTGAGCGGATGAGGATTGGTTTTGTCTCTCCGGATTAAACGATTTCCTGACGAATCATTTGGACCAACCCCCATTTTAGAATGTCCCAACCCGAGAAAAGACAGACTTTTTTTTTCGATTGGGACGTCCAGATCATTGTATTTGTATTTTATTTTACTACAATAATTTATGTTTGGCCAGTTAAATTAGAGAAAAAAAGTGTTTTTATGCTATTCCTATAATGATACACAAATCTAACCTTATGTGTATTTTAGTGATTTCTATTGTATAGTTTTGTATATATTTGTTTTTCCTCTTCAGACATTTATTGCTGCAATTCAAACTTGACACAACAATGTCTCACACGGGCCTAATGTCTTTTTTTCTTCTTTTTTTTATCCTTAAAGGCCTTTTCAGGCAGCAAAAAGGAGGCCTGCAGGCCTGTGGTTTAATTGTGGTTCAGTAGTTTACTTTAGCAGCATCTGCAGAGAAAATGAACCTCTGGATTTGTGGCTCCCCCATTAAACTGACAACTGTGCAACAATGGCTCTCCGTTGCATTTTCAGATATGAAACCGTGCATACATGTCAGATAGGCTGTTTGGCGCAGCTTCCCAGCCCCCCATCCCGGGATTAGTTTTAGTCGGCTGATGCTGTTGAGGCTGCAGTTCTTGGGTCGAGATGCTGCAGGATCAAATGACCACGTCCAGATGGCTAATGATTATCAAATACTGCATTTAAAGCCTGCACTAGTGGTTACTCCATGCAGATTGCATACAATTTCCTGTCCGGGGAAAGCAGAAAAAATACCTTCCATACAATACAATAAAGTGGGAATATTTTGTGCTTGGTTATATATTTTCCCATTTGGTGATCACCTATATTATATATATATATTTTTTTTTACGTGTCTTTGTTGAAGAATCCGTCACTAAAACCCTTCCAGTCAAAACCATACAACCTGATGTTGGCCCAATGGAGGCCTGGTGTCCTGACAGGCAGCAGCAGCAGCAGCAGCTCTTCTGGGCCTTCAGGGGCCTCGGCGTTGCTCCTCTTCTCCAGGTCAGAGCTGCACACCAGAGGGGCCCCTGGTGAAGTGGGAGCCCGAGGTATGTCCCTTCACTACTGGCTGCCTAATATATGAGGGCGAGCTCCTCTCCGATGGCCAGCCAGAGTCCATTTACCTGCTGTTGATAATTAGACAGATAACTAGGTGGACAAAACTCGTCTAATATTTAGAGGTGAGGGGGCTGGGTTGTGTTACACTCCTTTCAGAGTGGATAGCGACAGTGAAATCAATCCGCGGTGACTCGCCGCTGCTGCTCAGCGTCGAGGAGCCGGACCCCAAAGCCTCTCCAAGCCTCGACGTGGTTTCCAGCTGGAAAAGCTGAAACAGGAGCCGCGGATCATCCGTGCAAGAGGCCGGAGTGTATAGGAGATGAGTAGCCCTCGATGAATATTTAAAACACTCATTTGGTTCTGTGCTGTCGTGCCGGAGCCAGATGAAACATGGTGCCAGCGGAGGGATCAGATGGATGCTGTGCGCGTGTGACGCCATGCACCCGTCTCCCCGTGAAGGGATCCATCCAGGCCATAGGATAGGACGCTGGATGAAATAATAATGCGGCAAGATTTAGTCTGCTGCTCCAAAAGAAAAACTAAATGGCAACAATAGAGATCATGTTAGTGGGGATGCAAGGCAGGGCTCAAGAAAAATTAAGAGGCGGTTGTTTCATCATAAATATTTAAGAAAATATATATAACTGAAATAAATGTAGGAAAAGATCAGTTATCTCACGGAACTTCATAACGACGTGCGGAATAATATAGTTTCACTTACTGTCACAGCTCAGTAATTTAAATTATTGTAATTTATTCTAAATATTGGGCCCACGTGGATGAAAAAAAAAAATGACAAGACATTTTCATATTATTAAATCAAACAGGATAATGGTTACTAATATCCGTGGAGGGAAATTTCAATTCTCTCCTGATATGAAATTTACAATTTAGCTTCAACTGGTGTTACTTCTGGAGAGGATTACTGAACAGGGGATTATGGACTGCACTCAGCACGTGCAGCATCATTACTCGGGAAAATAAAACATGTAAAGATGACGGGAAAAAATAAGGTCATGAAATAAGGCCAACAATAATACACATCTGACAACATGGCTTGTCTGTTGGGTGGGATGCTTAATATTGAAAAAGCAGACGTGCCAACAGTAGCACTGATCCAAAAATGGTCTTGACATTTTATTCATATTAATATAGGGTCTCCTGCACCGCTGTTGCAGCAAAGGAGTGGATGGGTTTGTGGTGGTGGGTGGGGGCATGTTAATCAGTGGGTCATCTATTAGTAAAGACCCAGGGATCATTGTAATGCTTGCTGCCGCTGCACCACCACCTCGCCCCCACCCCTCACTGTGCCAGTGAAGTAGAGCTTGTAACCTGAGAGAGCCCACTGCCTGCCACCCAACCCAGGCTTTAGAAACCCAACACACAGCCTGCATGTCAGCGACGGTTCACCCAGATCGGTTGATGGGCTGACAGCTCACCAGCAGCAAGGCATGTTGGGGGATTGTTAAATAAGGGAATTACTAGGGGGGGGAAAAACACAAGAGAAGAAACCAAATCCGCTTTTTTTATTTTAGGTATCTTTATTCGTACACAACAAACTGTTTTATATGATTGCAGAATGCACCGTGGATCTGTCGAGGCCTCGTGTCATAAAACAAGACGATGGGGAAATATCAACAGTTAAACTGACTCTTTTCTCAACATAGAGGAGTATAACTTGAGCTGCTGGGGCCTTTATTAAAGAATGCACGCATATGTTAGATTCACTGCTAAAAGCTTTGCTACGGAAAATACCGCAGCCAACAGTGATTGATCATAACTCGCAGCAGACAGCTCATGGGCCTAATGTGGAGCCTCAGGGCATCGTAATGCCTTAAAAGGCCATAACGGCACAGGTCACCTGACCACCCTGCTCAGTGAGGACCAATCAGACGACTGGCATTACGTCATGGAGGCCCACAGTTTGTCTTGACCAACGCACTGCGGATAAAACAGAAGCTTTAAATATTTCATTGAGGATCTCAGGTTGCTGGACTTCTGGAGGTCAGGACGGTGAAGAGACAGATAGCCTGGTCCTCTCCTCTCCTCTCCTCCCTCCCTCCCTCCCTCCATCATCCTCCCCCTCCTTCTCCCTTTTGATGCAGGAGAAGGGTGACAACAGAGGGCTGGGTTTTTGCAGCAAAAAGAGTCCGCTGTGAACAACAGTCCTTTACCAGGGGACTTGATATGTAGTACACAGTAAGGTGGTAGCTATTGGTTTCACATGCTTCCAACATGCTGCTCTGACTTGTGCCTTCAGATGTTCTATATTAAACAAAAAACTCACCAGACGGGATGCAGAATGGGTGCAGCGTAATGGCAGGTGTCACAGGGAGCCTCTTCATCCCTCGTATACACAGTTTAAAATGAACTGAATCTGGATCATTGAGACTATACATTCTGCATTAAAACTGGGGGTGTGGAGTCTGTAAGATGAGGGCTTTAAACGAGCAGATAGGGTAAAATAAAAAAAAATCGAATAGGGTTGCATTATGGGAATTGTATGAACCATCGTTATGGAAGCTTGACTCATCCTGGAGACTTAAAGTCGGGATACTTCAGCCTCTGCTGGTTCAATTGGGACAGTTTCTTATAGGTCCCCTATCATAATAGAAGTTAAATACTAAATTACTGAAGTACTCCTTTCATTTATATCCACAGTATGGTCGATTTATTGTGAGGAAATACTGTAGCTTTGAACATGTCTGCCCTTATAAGTGCCATCTCTTTTGTTGGAACACGGACACGTGTCGATCACCTCACTGACATTCCTGGCCGGGATGAAGACCCTCCAGGGCTCTGATCTGGACAGGCTGGAGCTTGTGGCCTGGCACAGGATGTACAGTCGGGAGAAAGAGGTGTGTATACAGGAAGAGCACCAAGTATCTTATACTGTGCTGTCAAATAATTCAATACAACGTCTTACTACAGCCTAAAAAAACGACAAAATAAAAGAAAGATGATACACAAATCCCACAGCATTCATTCAATAGGGTTATTGTAGTAACTGCATTACATTTGAGGGTGTTCTTGGTATTTTGTCTACCCTTTTTGTGTGTACATGACAGAGACAAAGGAAGAGGATGTTACATGAGCCAGGCAGACTGAATTTTAAATATCCAACACAAACAAAAGCAACATCTTAGGAATATCAAACCGGAGAGTAATTTCACATCTCGGCGATGACACACAAATGAAGACAAACATGAAGAGAGAGCAGATTGCTGCGTGACAGAATACATTTTTTCAGAGGAGCGGGGATTAAACAGCCTTATGTCACAGCATTTATTTTCCCCTTCTGTGATTAGACAGAGGGGGTTTCAGCAGAGGATTCAGGAGGACGTATGTGACAGCGCCCTCATCTGCCTCTTTGGGGAAACTGCACCCCATCATTGCATGTGAAGGTTGCCCTTAATGCAAGGTTAATCTCACACGGTTCAATGTCCCCTTCAAAATAAAACCCCAGTCAGAAGCTCAAATGCTTAGCAGATTTGGCACAGATCACTGGAGTATACAAGATTTGCAATCCTATATCAACGCAAACAGCACTTTGAAGGGTTGACACAGCGGTCACTCGATGTAACAGATGATAGAGCTACTATCGAAAACATCAGTTTATGTTGGCTTTGAAGGAAAATCCAGGAGCCAACTCTCAGTATTTGGATAGCTGTAGTCATTCATCACCCACCCCCATTTCAGGGAGCACGCTGGAGACAGTGGCTCATATTGTACAGGCTGGATGAGACATGGAGATGTGGAGTCGAGACACAGTCGAGTGTGGTGCCGCACTGACACCTTGTGGAAGTTCTGCTACTACAGGCCAGTTCTCTGTGGAAGAAATGTAATCTGTACAACGTTACATAATATAGATTTAAAAGTGTGGAGACTAACTGAATAGAAGTATTAAAATACCTTGTGTGTTGACGACCTTTGCATTTGTCCCCATACATACAAATGTAAAAGAAAGTGCATTATGGCACAGTTGTAAAGCAAACCATACAAATATAAATATTAAAATGTTGTTAAAAATGGCTGAAAAACTATGTAAAAATGAAATGTAATAAACATCAATCTGATAACACAAGTGTTTGAGAAGAGTGCAATAATTGTGTTCACCTTAAAGACATCTGATACAACTGGAATTCAGCTCGATGAGTGAAAGTAAAGGGAGATAGACGTTCCCTTATCAGACCACCCATCCACAGGTTCCAACGTGTATGAACAATAAAAAGACTGTACGTTGAATGTGTTTAGATATCGTGTGTACAGGTTTTCTCCAGTAAAGTCCTGATGATATAACATGTATTGTATCAGGATGTCACAGTACTCAGGGTGCAACATATAAGAATCAGACAAAAAAAACTTTTATACACATTGAATGTTTTATTAAAAAAAGAAGTTATAACAGTTTATTTTATACACAACTATTTATGAGGTTATAAGCCTATTAATAGAGAGCATTTGTCTTTTTGACAAGCATGCCCACTTCACAATGCAAAGAAAAAAACAAGAGGGCAAAGAGGATGATAAAAATAAGACCACGGATGAACTTTTCAAAACAAAATAAAAACCTTTTGACTTTTTTTTTTAACCCTCAGGTATCGCACACTAGGTAACAAATACATAGTTTCTATTTAAAAAAACAACTGCCATTACCATGCTGTGTGTGCCTGCTAAATCCCCTGATGGCAGCAGTAGGCCAGCACAGGGCACAAATCCACACAAGCACAAGACGTGGGAGGTGTGCACCAAGCGAGCCTCGACTCCACACCAGACGCATGCAAGTGCACGAGGAGATACAGTCAACACACAGGGGGGGGGGGGGGGGGGATATTACAAGATTAGGGTGCTGGCTCTCTGCAGCTGTGCTGATAAAACGGAGGACGAGCCCTGGACGTCCCCGTCTATGGATTAATGACAGATCGGTCCATTTGTTTAGCCGATGTCCTTCATCCTCATTGAATCCGGCAGGGTGCGGGGGATTGTGCAGGTATATGGTTGTGGGGATATGGCTCTGGACTGGACCCTTCTCTGCAGTTAGAATTTTGAGGGCCCCATCAATCACGTTAATGTGGTTGTCCGGAGACACCGTTTAAAACTGAGTAGTGAAGACATATCGCTATCTGCACACCTGTGGTCTGAGAGCAGACGAGGACGAGGAGAGAAAGCCAAAAGGAAATTAAATTTAAAAACATGTTTCTCCATACTTTTTCAGTTGGAATGGGAAACATAATCATTCGCTGGTTTGAGGACATTTTCTTTTAGTTGTTGACCTGAATCACAAAAGGCAGTAATTATGTCTCTTGACCTTGAATTGTGGAGAAAAATGAGGGAGGCCGCTGAAAAGATCCGATGGTTGTCACGTTGACCAGCGCAATACCAGGCCACAGTTGAGTACATCATCAATTTATTGCTGAAAAACTAAAACCAAACCTATGATTTTACCCGAACACAAAAGTCTTGTTTTTGAAAAAGACAAAAATATCAGTTCCCTGTTGCACCATTGCCTCATAATGTGCTACTTTATTACAATTCTCAACTCGGATATACCTTGTTTTCGGCACTCGCATACAATACTGCCCAAATGTAAAGTAAAACAAGCATTCAATCTAAATTACTGAAAAAAAAAAAAAAAAAAAAAATCAAGGGTATCATCAGTGTGATAATTTAGCTGACCCATAACTTGCAGTGGCGCTTGATGACCGAGATTAAAAACTAAAAAAGGTCTCTATAGTGAATAAAAACATTTATAGGCAGCTTAGGGAGAGAAACACAAGCCGATTGAGAGAGAGTGGGGTTCTGCACACGGTTTGCAGTTTTGTTCTGTTGAAGTGGATGCGGATGCCAAACTTCACCACAAACACTCTGCACACATGAAAACATTCACATAGCTTTATACTGCCTTGAACATGTTGAATATCACAAAAGTTAGCTCTGCGACGGCTGCATCCTGCCGGAAGCTAACCCTGAGCTAACGACCAAAACCTCATCAGACAGGATGAGAGAACTTATTACCCATAAACGTTTAACAGCCAAAGTCTTCAGATAAATATTGGAAATGAAAAACAAAGTCAGGAAGTGTGTCTGTTCTAAAATCGGCATAGAAATGTGACAATTATGAGCATATAATTGTGTTGTAAATCACGTTTTGGGGAGAAAATCCAATCTCTTGAAAAGGGCTGAACCACTTCTGTACAGCTGGATCCATCAGGCTCACTACAGGTCGAACATAAACCCGAGTTTGAAATCACTCACGCTCTTCTGTACAACAGGCACATCTATGGAGTATCTCACATTTTACCACACAACAGACACTAACTAAAAAAACCAGATGATTGCTTTAAATCAGGCAAGTTTACCCAACTAGCTAACTCTAATCTGTAACAGCCATACAGCGCATGTTGTTTAGTTGAAGTCAACACCCAGTGAAACTAACTATCCTGTCAAAGACACAGTTCAACAAATAGTAGTATGATTTCCATCCTTTCAATGCGTCCTGGGTGAAAATGTTAATCACAATGATACAAGATTCAACCAAACTGTACTTTCGAACCTGAGCCAGAAAAGTCTAACAACCCTACATTAGCTGAAATGAACCCAATGCGACTCAGCCCTGGGTAACTCCCCTTATCTGCGTGGAAATTTAGACGTCGAATCACAATTTGCACAGTGTCACTTTACAGACAGAGGAGAGTAAAAGATGTGTATAAAACATGTGCTTTTCTCGTGACTTTTGGACTTCATGACTGTCTGGAAACATGGCTCTGGGAAGTTCTTCAACGGTCACACTTCCTTTTGTGATGAGGCACAGACGAGTTGAGCTCAGAAGTGATGAGGTGACCTTTTGTGCCCGATTCAGCTTCCGACTCTCGCACTCAGGATGCACAATCTGCCACAAAGCGACCGGTCATTCTTACTGCAATCTATGACGTGAATACATTTCAGGGTTTTCTAGGTAGTTCCGACTGCAACGTTGGCCTCGACAAGCACGTTTTCATGAGGCTACAGAGAGGTGTCTTATCACTGCACAAGGTAGACGCTGTACATAAAACACAACAAAAATAAAAAGTACAGGAAATAAAAGACAGCCAAAAGGTCGAAGCTGCAATTGCAATTTCCTTCCACGCATCATAGATTTGCATCTTAACCCATTGAATCAACAATGAGTAACACCATTTTCTTTTTTAGATAAGGAGGTCAAACCTATACATATTAAATCAATCCCCTCAACAAAGATTGCTGTAAGCCTGAATGTCATACATTGGGGCTCTTATTTTGTAACTTTTTCAAAGTAGAGCTCCTGGTAGGCAGACATAACAGGGGGAATCGAGTTGATGCAGTCGGGGTACGTACCACAGGCGGGACCTTTATGACGGGCATGCATTGGAGCAAACTCCAGGTAACAGTGGAATGTGAGGCGGAGCGATACTACACAAACCGGAATCTTTCCATTTCTGCTGCTTTTCACTCAAATTAAAAACTGACTTTGGTGCTGGTTTTTTTCCTAAATTCACCAGAAGAGGTGATAAATACATTCTTCCTCTACCTGAAAAGGTTGTTCGTGACCAACGACACTGATAGAAATGTATGTTTTAAAAAGCAGGACAGGTGATTGAAAGCCGGCGGCATCCTGCACAGTGGGAATGTTTGGCGCTCAGGTGACAGAAATTTGCATGAAAAATGAAATTCACATGGTGAGATGTTTTAAAGGGTAGCTCTGGTCCGTTTGCGGGGTCCCCTCACACCAAGTCAGTACGACCAGAATCTCAACAAATGCCACTTCTGTCTTCATTGCCTTTGTGCATGAATCATCCGTGCAGTTTATGCAGCTAGTGTGGACGTTCAACACGGAACAGCACCCAACACGTCTTTGTCATCACATTGTCACTCTGACAAGACATGGATCTGATTAATTATCCCCCCCCCACAAGACCTCGTTAAGCATTTATTTTGCTCTGCACGGTGGCACATGTAGACAGGCAGCAGCAGGTCGACAAAGAGTAACACAAAAGGTAAAGAAACACGCAGCTGAATGTTGAAAAAGATATGCTGAGGAAGCATTCAGGGTTGATTTATGAGCTTCTTTTGGCACTACACTTCTTGTACTTTTATATAAGGTGTGCTATGACACCTTGGGTGGGATTGTGCCTCAGAAACACAGTCTCGACTACGGGATAATATTGTAGAGCTGTACACCTGGGCAAGCAAGACCTAAGCAGCTCTGTGGTGGAGCAGCTAAAAAGGAAAGGAAATTAGGTTTCAGGTCAAACACATATACTTTTTTTTTTATGTATTAAAAAGTGAAATTTTGAGTAAAGAAATGAGATGTTCACGGGGAGACTTCCTGCCTACGCCTACATGACGCACCTTAAAAACGTGGAGATAACAGGCGCGTGTGAACGCTGTGAAGGGAGAAACAGCTACAGAACGGGAGGGGTGTCTGTCAAACACACCAAAGGCTAGATATCCATAAAAATCCTTGTTTAGTAGGAATAATAATAATAATAATAATAATAAAAAAAATCAACTTGTTTAAATATGAATATTATAAGTCTGCTTTCTCATGGTTAGGAAATCAAATATAGTCTCTGTGGGGGTTAAAGGAGGAGGCGGGATGGGGGAGCCCTCCGATCACTACAACTCCATGTCCTGGGCCTCGTCTTCTGAGAAATCAGACATGGAGCTTTCAGATGAAGAGTCGCCTGCCCCCTCTTCCTGCTCCTTCAGAGCCTCCTCTGTTGCATATTTCTGGATGTACTCTGTGGAGGGACGAAAAGAGAGAGAGAGAGAGAGAGAGAGAGAGAGAGAGAGAGAGAGAGAATGGTCAGACAGGAAAAGGTGAGGGCCTAAACTCCATATTTGTGAGGTAATGACATTGGAAGAAGAACTTTTTCTGGGTGTGCAATAACCTAAAAATCTAAAGGGATCTGGAATCCACACCCAACAGGATTGTGATTAGTTTTAACCTTTGATTTTCTGCTTGTACTCCTCAGGCCGGTGAAGGTACATGGCAGCTGCATCTCCATTCAGGGGGTCGATGGGGTTCGGGTAAGCCAGCAGCTGGGGCAGGAACGACTCAAAGATGTTGGTCAAATCTGGGGAAGAAGGCAACAGATCAATGGACACACATTATCAGTCAGTGATGAGCCGACAGAGATGCCTAGCATGGGCTGTCAGAGGCTAGAACCACACTGATCCCTTCCCCTAGCGCTCTGCTAGCAGGCCTCAGCTTCCTCTCACAGCTGAGGCCCGGTGGGGAAAAAAGAAAACTGCAATTCTGCGCTCATGTCCGGGGTGTCACTGTTGAGCCCATTGATGTTGGGGAAACTAACACCTTCCTACATGCTATTGTACAGCATCATCATGTTTACGTGATTTAATCAGTTGCTTTTGTTCCCTCTTGCGTTACACAGAATCATTACAGACAATGCTTGGTTGATTGGTCCATTCATTCCATGTTTGTCCAATCGGATTTTTTTCCTCTTCAAAACGTCAAGTACAGCTAAATCTGTGCACAAACAAAAAGGTAAAATAACTCAAATGTGATTCTTGATGGGTTTGATGTAATTGTAGAGAAAAACAGGCCAAGCTGCCTCACATGACATCGACATTAATCAGCAAATATTCCCGTCTCTATTTCAAAACGCTGGAATCGGAGTTGGGGTCATTTCCAGGACACCAGTGAAGATAAATAGGCAGGGGAAGCTGAAACAAATGCTAATGGCATTACTGTAATGCCATTTATATTGCTCAACAGCTATCTCAGCCCTGTGGAGGGGCTGTAATGAGAAACGAATGGGGAGATAGGGAGAAGGGCAAAGGGACATGGAGAGCAGCAAAGAGACATGCGGTGACAAGCGGTAAGTACAATCACGAGAGCATGTCGTTCACAGCTGACAGACGGTCAACTATCCCTGTCGAAGGGGACTGTTTTCTGACCTTGCTGGGCGAGGGTATTACCTCGTTATTGCTCACTTCTCCCCTCAGTAAGTAGATTAGGGCCAATTGTGCAATGCTGCCCAATGTGGCCACACCTTTTAGCGAGGGGGGGGGGGCGCCGCAGTCACCTATCTGGTGCCGATGGCATCGTGTCAAGATATTCGCACATAATCACACAGACCTCCAGTGAGGGGGAACTTAATATGGACACGTACGCAGTTGGGTCCACTCACCATAAAGGGCTGTCCACGTCTGGTTGATGACATCTAAGCACACTGTCCCTGACCTGGGGAAACCGAGAAGAAAACAAGAGTTAGAGGGGTACGGCCGACGGGCGGGACGAGCCAATCTGTGTGCAACGAGGGTCCCAGTATGTCAAACGGTTCATCGGGGGCTTGTCCTTTTTGCCAATGTGGCTGAGAAACGCAGCTTTCTTTTGCCTCACAGTGGAGCACGGGGGGGGGATATATATTCCTTGGCGCCCTAAATACTCGTGTGGCAGTCAAGCGCTTAAAAAGGAGAGTTCAGGAGGTTGTCGTCAACTTGCGAAATATCATGACCAGGTCAGACATAACAGGTAGTTGCAATCAAATAATTATCAGTCACTGGTGAGTGCATTACTGTAAGTAGACCAATGGCAAAGCTGGGTTTGAATAATGGAAGCCTGACATAAATAAATGACATATAAAACTTTCTGATGGGAGCGGCCTCAATGCACCATTCTCTTTGGTCTTTGCGAGACTAGACTGTCCTACTTGGTCCTCCCTTCACAGGGCACGTCCCTCAGAGGATCTGGCCTCCAAGCGGTGGATTAGTGGGCCGGGAGAAACACAGAGCGTGGCTCGGTTCAATATTTTGTAGGATTTACTGCTGTTTGCGGATTGTGCCAAAACTAGCGACTCATATCAAAGTATGAAAAGTGTAGTTCACAACATAAGCGGACTCCTTCTACACTATTTCAAGGCCTAGAACACAACACGTGAAAAAAGCTAAAATAGGACACACTTCAACGGCGTGACTGAAATCAACTTACGCTTCGTCAATGTTGGGATGAAAAATCTTGTTCATGAATCCTGAAAAAGCAAAGTAGAGATGATGAACGTGTTGGAGAAAAAAGACTGCGATGTTATCTTGATACGACAGTGGAGCCCCTACCTATTGATGGTGATTTGAAAGGGTATTTGTCGGGAAGATCTACTCGCACCTTCCACACGCCTCCTTCGTACGGTGCTGCACATGAGGAAGGAGACACAAGAAATAATGAGAGAACACCGTGGAGGGCAGAGGAGAGACTTTCATTCCATTGAACGTCATATTTCATCCTTTATGCACTCTAATGGGTTCAGACACTGTAGGGTTGTATCAATTTTCTGCACTCCTTTCTCCGCTCTCAGAAACACAACAGAGAGCGGAAGACTTGAGAAATGAGCTACGCACACACCACCTCCCTCTGCCGTTTTCTTTTATCTTACGCTGTAATGTATTTCAGCCCAGTTCCCTTCACATAATACACCGACATCAAAGAGGAAGAGAGTGAGATTGTTTGAGTGTGTAGTACTGAAACTGAACAGCACATAGACGAAAAACACACTTGTTGAAGATGAACGGTGAGGAGCACGTGCATGCTACACACGTGTGGGCAGAGAGCAGTGCCATTTTATTTCGGCGTAGTTACGAGGCGTCATAAAACGGGGTCAAAAGGCAACTTCCCCTCTTTACCGACGCCTAAGTGGCGGTGGTTTCAGTGCGGAAGATGTTGTGAACAGCACACCAGAGAAGTATTTCCTGCTGATGAGGCCACTCCTGCTCATCCAAATTCCCCTCAAGCCCAGCTCCTCCGTTTTACACGTCGTTGCCTCAGTTGCCTGGTTTCAATCCATTTCACGTTCCAGGCCTGCTGTGACGAACCTCTCTTTATGTTGCAACGACCGACTCCTGTGACGGCCGACGTCGGCCCCACATTCATTGTCATTTCACCCTCTGTTTACTTTAACTAAATGTCAGATGTGGGAAGATTATCAGTTATTAATAGCAATGACAATCTGGATTTATTACTACTTTTAAAACATAAGAGCATTCGAGATCCCAAATGGCGGATGCACGAATACACGTTGCTTAATTTGCTGAATATTTCTTGGAACCGGGAGAACATGAATTAGCCTGAATGAGGATTCAGCAACAAATCAGGAAACTTGTTTAATATGTCTGGACAAAAAAAATCAACTAAAATCTATGTTAAAATCAGAAAAGAGAACACTTACTTCCTTGTGGGCCGAAAAACTTCACTACAAATTCATTGAGTCCACTGAGGATGGTGACTTCATGCTTGCTCTCGATGCTGTAAAGTCGTTAAGGACAACATCTTCACATGACTGCATAAACATAAACATAAACAAACAACAATAATAATAAACCACTCTTGAATAATATTCTGTGAAAATAGTAATTCAGCTGCTTCAGCTGTTGCCAGTTAAATCGACCTTTTTCCCTCTCTGCTAGCCAACATCATCCTTTCATATCATACAGAGTTATGAAAACTAAAGAGAGTCATGATAGCTTTGGACAGATAATGAAAACAAATCAATGCAGGAAAATTACAGTCGGATTCATATTTGACCCGTAGTCCTGGACCTTGAATGGCAATCGATAGCCTCGCGCCGATTTGTCATTCTGCACCTTCGTCAATTAATATCCCCGAGACTGAATGTGAAGTATGCGGGCCAGTGATTCCAAAACTATGGCAAGGCAGGTGCTCTCACAATCACTTTGAACCTAACCCTCTGCATGCAACATACTGCAGATAATAAGACTCTTATTAATAATAATAGTAACATCTGGATCACACATGACATACATTCTTCATTTGACGCAAGAATGTTGGGACTCCTGATGAACTGTTGAGCCGGCCGAGATATTTATCCAATAAATCTAGCACAGAAACAGTCAATACATAATTACACTCATAACTAACCCTGCTAGACTTTTGATTATTTGTATTCAGTGTATTATGTGGAAAATCCAATATCACAGCTGTGAGCAGACGATGTATGCTCGCTCTGATTATTTTTGATCATCACAGGGATATGATTTCTCTCTCATGCGAGCGGAGAGGAAGAGAGAATGAACACGAGGGAGAGGGAGAGTCGGAAGGTTTAAGAGATGGGATGAAACCCAGTTTCCCGTGCCACACGGCAGCAGCTGGCTCGTCAATCCGGATTGAGCGAGAATCCCATTAGCGGTAGCCCCCCCGACCCCCTGAAGGGTTAAATCAAACTGGAGGTTATTTTTAAGCTTTTGGTCGAGACTGAATCCCTGGCTTCTGCAAGGAAATGTGTCACTGTCAGACAGAAGAGGAAGCTCTCTGTTCTGACTCGTGTTGGCGTCAAAGAGCCATTCTGAGGCAAAAGTCCACAGCAGAGTGAACAACCACCGACAATACGAGCAAAACAGCATCCCGCCGCATGCAATAGGGAGACTCCAGTCAGACGTATCAGACGACATACGCTGTGTTTGCTTTCTGCAGTTTTACCAAGTTCTGCCCTTCATATGAGGACACGCGTGCACCTTACTAATGTAGCAGTGAAACTACTGGTGTTATGGACTGTGTGCGTTATGTTATATAGGAGGACAGCAGTGAGGCAGGGGTGGGGGGGATAAGCTATTAATGGGGTTGAATCAACACCGATTACGCCGCAGGCTAATTGACATTAGCCACACTGACCGAGGAGCCAGAGGAACGAACCGGTCAACCTGTTCGAAATGAGATTCACGACAACCGAATTACAAGAGAGCAGAAACGCAGACGGTCAAGAGTGATGGTGATCTGTACACATGCGTGTGTGTGTGTGTGTGTGTGAACGAGGAGGCAGGGAAAGGGAGACACAAATGAGCAATATCCCCACCATCACTAATGCAATGACCTACTTACAACCTTTATTGTAACCAAACTTTAACACCATAGTCATGACACGATGGTCTAATATCCGGGCCTTTTGTTTAATACAGGTAGACCGAAACCTCTAACCACTTATTCCCCCCCAATGAATAACTACAAGTCACTGTCGGCCGCACCTTCCTCCACCCATGAAGGAGTCTTCGAGCAGAGGGGAGTTGCTGGTGGAGCCTGTAAATCCTCAACAGTTTGAAAGATGCATCGAGAGTGTAGTTGACAAGCAGCCACTGAGCGAGTCGGACAGAGAGAAAGAGATGCGTGGCCGGTCACAAAACTTGATCGGCAGGACGTTCAGTATATAACAAGTAACTAGGTGCTGCATTGTCTGTTTTTTTTTTTTAAAACAAAGGTGACACATTGCATTTCAAACTGGAAGGCAAATTGGTTTCGCAGGAACAGCTGGCAAGAGTTCAAAAACAGAAGTAGGATTGTATGGTGCATTTACATGCACATCAATATTACATTTCTATTTCAGGCATTCAAATATTTGGGTGCGTCGGTGTCTCAATTCCAGTCAAGTGAAGTCATTAAGTGACATGAACACTGTAAACTAATAAATTGGCAAGAACCTGAATCGACATACATCTTGAATATTATAGGAATAGATCTGCTCGCCTTTAAAAGCTGCTATAATTACATGTAAACACCATATCTCACGTACCAGAGCCAAATCTGGTAAGAATTAAAAACCACTGAAAGTAGTTACTGATTAATCAACATAATCCGTATATTAATGTAGATTTAACATATTCATTGTCACCTAACCACCACTCAACTCCTAACAACATTGTTTTGCTCACATACGTTTGTTCCTCAACCCCATCATAGCAACAATCTGCCCCCCCACACACACACACCTTGGATTAGTATAGATAAATCATAATCTGTGAGTCAATATGCTTTTACACCCACTTGTAATCTGATACAGAGAGTCCAATCAACACACACACACACACACACACACACACACACACACACACACACACACACACACACACACACACACACACACACACACACACACACACACACACACACACACACACACACACACACACACACACACACACACACACACACACACCTCCCTGAGCTGTAACAGCAACAGTCTCCTGTGGTAACACCAACAACTTTAAAACACTGCACAGCAAGACGAGGTCTTAAAGACCTACTTTCAGGCTACCAATTAGCCAAGTGTATCTAAGCACTAAGGTCAATGTTATCCTGGTTTTAAACTTCATACGGCACATTTAAGTGTAGAAATATGCAGTAAATAGCACGTAAGGTTGTGGTCTAGACATGTCTTGTTTTCCTTTCGGTCCGTTTAGGCCATTATCCCCGTCCGACCCTGGATTAAAATATCCCCATCCTGACCAGACTCCTTCTAAGTGTGGAACACAAACATGATGGGGAATCATAAACAGCACTCACACAACGTGGTGTCAACCATGCGTGAACATTCCCCTCTTTGGAGACAGAGACGTTGTTGATCTGTTGAAAGGGAGGCACTGGATAGTTTCAAAGTCAAACTCACTTTTCTGTTTTTATGGTCTGGAGGGGAAGAAGAAGGCTGTACTGTCCTTTCATATACACAGGGTGATAAAATACATTTTTTAAATCCAGTATCAACTTCTTATTGTCTTTCTCGTTTCTTTGTTTATTTACTTCAGCTATTAATACATCTGTATGTCATCTGCATGTACAATCAAATTCAAAAAGACCAAACTGGCTCCACAGGTCAGATATTTACATCTGAGCAGGCAATACGCTGACCACCTGCTGACACCTCCAGCCTCCAGTAACCCTTTTAAAAAGGGAAGGTACAGAGCTTCTGGGCTGAAATAACAGGAAAGGCGGCAAATCAAATAATCCCCAAAGCGCTGGGAGAGAGTTCGGTTACCGAGAAGCACAAAGGAACGCACATTCAGAATTTCAAGTTAGTAATGGCACTAACCAGAGAAGAAGACCGTCAAAGGCTGAACATAAGAAGTTAAGTTAAGAAGCCCGCCTGAAGGACATTAATACGCCGTAACCCCCAAAAAGCCAGCGGGGAGGAGAAACATAAAGGGAGCGAGGAGAAAAAAAAGGGTCACACAGAGCTGGGGGGCTGAAACGGGGGAGAGAGAGCGAGAGAGAGAGCATGAGAAGATGATACAGAGAGCTGTGAAGAATGAAGCAAAAAGATAGAGAGAGAGTGATGCAAAAGGAGAGGCAGAGACATAGTGATGCAGAGATAATGAGAGAAAAGAGCTCAGCCTGGTGAACGCTGATCTGGCCTTGCAGGCAGATCTGTGGACGTGAATGACATCATTGCTGTGGACTGCAGGCCCATGATGAGGATGATGATGATGATGATGATGTCAACTGTGTGTTTACGAGACTCACAAAACGGGACAAAACCCATGTCTGGATTTGACTTTACGAAGAAAAAGCAGCTCAAGATTTACAAGTGATTGACAAAAACTGAAGTGTTGTTTCTTTGGCGTTGTTCACACGAGAGCTTTTGTTTGGGGCATGGTTCATTTTACTTAGAGGTCAGCTTTTCATGTTGCGGTTTCCAATAAGAAACCCTCCGAATTTGTCATGGGACAGATTGTTAAGGAGATAAAGAGCAGGAAAGACGGGCTGTGACATGCTGGGCTACACTCTGACCACCAGATGACCCGTCCACACAAAAGAGAACGCAGAGTCATATCCTACCGCTGGGAATAGAGCTCTGTTTCAGAGAGGTGAAAGCCTTCCTGCACAGCCTCATATGGGGAAGGTTTCCTTTTTGCATAGAGACAAACCATGGTGTAAAAAGGATTGTTCGTTTTTTTAAGTACACAGGGATTAAAGGATGTGGATTTGTTTTAATGGCAGAAGAAACACGACACTCTTCACAGAGAGCAACTGGTTTTACAGCACATCTCCGTCTGGAGATAAGGAGGCAGCAACCTCTCTTTGGTTTGCTCTCCCTTACACGCCGACTGAAGCTGCAGTGCACAATCTGAGGCCGTGCAGATGAAAGGCAGGAAACACAGCAGCTCTCCTCAAGAGCGCAAGCAATGGGTTGGCTTCCTCCGCCGAAAAAACGATACAAGCTAATGAAGAAGTACAACAGAAGAGCAACAATGAAACCGAAAAACAAAGTCGACACCATCAACTTCTTCTTCTTCCTCCCAATGTGGGCTCAACAGCCACTCTCTGATATTCAAAGAGGGAAAGTCATTTTTCAGCATTAGAGTCTAAGAGTGTTTAGTGCATCCACCTTTATTTAAACATGTGCATTGTTTCTTCTCAAGTCTTAGCCAGTGTGGAAATGTGCCCGCGTTTGTGCAATACACTTCTTTCTGTATTCGTGCTCTGCGCCGAGCCAAGCGGGACTACAGCGTGACCTCCACTTCACTCGGCGGTCTGAAAACAGAGGCGGCTCGAGTAGCACATGCAGCAGCCATCCTGCCACAGCAGGCAGAGCGAGCGATAGGTGCTGTGACGGTGCGATTTAAAATCGGCTCAACAGCAAAACCGCAGTGGTCACCGGTCAACCCCTCACTGACCCATTCCTCTCTCACATGTCCTCTCATTCCGAGGCCAACGTCTTCTCTTCTTTCTGTTGTTGCTCATCAAGTCAAAGCCTCTCGACTCAATTCGAATGCAGCTCGGGAGTCTAACTGAAGTTTAACAACAGCTCCCGTTCACACAGGCCACAGATGGCTCCACACGGCTTCTTCATTTACACTACTGACGATATGAAAATAAGGATCTTCTTACACCAAGCTCATATTTCAGGTGTTTTTCCTATTTCATATCAAATGTTAATAATCAGGTTCAGGGGGTTTTGATTTGGGTGCAGCAGTAAAGTAGCTAATCATCAAGCCAGCGTGACAGAACTCAAAGGTCATGCATGTTTGGTTTAGGGTTCTTTACATGGTGGCCAATGAGATAAGGAGTTTAAACGTGTTTCAGCGTTTGCTTGACTGATTTGGAAATGGTGGTGCACCTCAGCCTCCGTCCTTCATTGTCAATGTACGGCATGTGTTCTTCTGAGCTCCAGCATGAGGCGAAGGGGGTCCTGGCTGATCATGGCTGCCCTGGCTGGCTCCGATAACTGAAAATAGGTGCACTGGTATGATCCGAACATGCCTGCGGTCATGCCAGCTGCTCTCACTTCCCCCTCGTCCGGGCCCGGATCCCACAAGAAATACGAGGGATAGATCTGCTGATCTGGGGACTTAATCACCTTCACTGCAGCATACTTGCAAACAGATTAGGCACATGAGATTATTCTGTGTGGAAGCAAAACAAATAAACAAGCCACACGGAGCGATCTAATCGTTCAAGGACCGGGCTAGAATAGTCGCAATGAAGCTCGCCTTGACTTGTAGATCACATTCAGACGTCCACAAAGTTGTTTATGAACAAACTTCTGAAGGGATCGGGAGCTTTCTTAAGGTTAAGGTTCTACTTTACCCTCCGCTTATCACTAAACACAACATAAGCTTCTTTGATGTCGGACAGGAAATGGGTTACACAGGAGACAAACCCGAAACAGCCCTGCTAGCCTCACGTTCATTCTTCGCTCTGCCAACTACCGCCGCCTCACAAATCATCTGAAGAAATGAACTAAAACAGCAGTTAATTAAATACAGTTTGGTCAGACGGCCAAGTTCAGAAAATGGCATGATCACAGTCGCAAGGCTTCACCTAACAATTAGAACTGCGCCACAGCACTTCTTTCGCTCAGTTTGGTAACAATGAGCCCAGAACTACCAGGGTATAAAAAGGCCCATGGCTGAGTAGAAAGGCTTAGTTTGGTACAACCACGCCGATACATTGTTCTCCCTTCTCAACCACTTTGACAGGTTACAGCACAATTATTAAGAACAATGTCAGTTATATGAAATAAAGTAGGTTGGCTCGCTCTGACACACTACGCGTTTGAATTCTGATGGAGCACTCGGTGCCAGCGTGTGCGGTCGGTGAAAAGAAAACCTTGCAGCACGTTTTACATATCAATGGGCACATGACTCACTGAAGTCCACATGTAAATGCAATGGTAGCTTTTAAGTGCTGCACTCACTGGAAGGTGGATTGGGAAGTACATTATCTCTATGAACACTTCAGTCACAAGTCCACATCTGGAATTTCAACACATTTAACGTACGATTGAAACAAAAGGATTAGGTTAACCCAACGTATTGGAATTATTTTTGCAATGCAGATTTGGTTCTCATTGAATACAGGCCTATGTGGACTACGTTAGCTGACGGCTAGCTCCCTGTGTGAGAGCTGGAACGGCACAGTACTGCACAGGCTAAGTTCTTTGTCTTCGCTGGTGGGAGATGAGAGCCCACCCACTGCAATCAAACGTGAATCCCTCAGCTGCTCCTCCTCCTCCTCCTCCTCCTCTCAGCCTTTCACTAAATCAACAGTCTATTTACAGCAGTAGCACAGAGTCTGAGCGACCGGGCTGCGTGCATACACACAAACAAAATTATCATTAATGATCACAAAACTGAGCCAGGGCAGGAGAAACAATGACCTGAATCCGAGGCAACCATCTAATGAGCAAATCTACCAACAGACAGGACAAGATTACAGCCCCCCCAACTGAATTTCAACACCGACATGTTGGGGAAACTGCTAACAAACCTGAATTACAGTGCACTGAGAGACAGACACCACGGCTAATTTGATCAACTAGCTACAGGGGAGACACACCGAGGCAGATTACCAGATGGAGTGACGTGTAGGGTGTGGACAGCGTGGGTTGCACTTGTTTGATAAGGCTCTTTAGTTTCATACATAGGCGTACATTTTAGCCCAAAACAAAGGGGGTACCTTAAAGTCAACACGCGTCTCAGCATCACTGGTCCATAAGCCAAATGTAGCTCCTTCGGTTTCCCACATTAAAGCAGCAGCGCACGTGAGCGACAGCGGCAGGCTGAGCTCCCCAGTGGAAGAAAAAAATAAAAAAATCATGTGAAACAAAGAGAGGAACTTCAGTCCATCTGTTTTTCTAAAGGGAACTCAGCCATGCGTGCGGGAAGCTTCACTGTTAGCACTGTGGGATTAACAGTGAGGGCCTCAAATCTCCTATACGGTCAGAGATGCCCAAAACAGGGCTGTCAATCAAGGTGGGGGCCCTGCTGACTGGAAGGGACCTCGTCCCCAATTTACTCGATTAAAAAGAGCAGGAGCTTGGTTTAGGGCTGAATGATGCGGCATTATTATAAGCATAACAAAGAGGTATGTACACCCAGCAACCACAGAAAAAGTCAATGGACCATAATTATCTCAGCTCAGCACTGGCTGAGAGTGTACAGCAGGTGGGCCATTCCCTTCATTATCTTAGTCAGTGTTTGAGCTTCTTACTACAGATTAAATATTAACCTGTAGCCACAATAAACATGTGATAACTGGGCTTTCGGGTTAACCATGCGGCCAATGCCTACTGAAGCAAGGAACGCGTGGCTTAAGTGAAGTCCCATCACCGGACATACTGTAGATTCCAATCCAAACAACGTATCGTTTGACTGTGTGTGCTTTTATACCCACAGCCTGCTGTAAGCTAAATGGTACTGTGGCTTGCACGTTTTCTGTAACCCTCTTAGCTTCTTTGTGTCTCCTGCTGCAGTTATTTCTATAACACACATAACAACAGGCATTTTGTTTAAGCAACTTCATCGCCAGACCAGAGCTTTTACCCCCCCCCCCTCCGCTCTCATCACGAGTCCATCACGCTCCTGTTCATTCAGTCAATCTCTCGGCCAGCAGCGGGCAGAAAACCGCTGGCTCCTTCGCTACAGTAAACCCGCGTCCAGTTGGTTTCAGTCCCGCAATAATAGCGCTGGGAGCAGATTAGCTGCCTGTGACTGTGTGACATGGTCTGACACAGCAGCGGGAGGTGGAGGTCACATGGGGCTTTTGTAAAACGGGGAAACACAAAAGAGTCCGCTGCTGATGCCGTCCGGATGTCATGTTACAAGTGCACAATGGGGCCCGAAAAACACAGAGCGGAGTGCAGATAGAGCTCAGGATTGGTATTCCTCTCAGGGAGGACGGAGGGGAGGACATTCAAATAAAAAAAAAAAGAGAGAGGAGGTGGACAATGCCCCTGAAAGACTAACCCCTGATTGTGGACAACTGAATGAATCAAGATTACTGAAGGCCAAATGCTGCCTCAACAATCCCGTCAAGGAAAGATGGATCCTTGAAGAAACAGGAAGGAGCACAAACGTGACACACAGCATACCTGCATCCTACATCTAATTTGGGGAGACATGATTGAGACCCACATACACCGGTATTGATGCCAGGTACGATGATGGATGCCGGGGCTGGTGAAGTATGCAACACCCCAACAACTCCCCACAGTCTCGGATATAATTCATCTGTGGCCACGCTTCACAGAACTGCTATGCAATCACTTTCAGACCTTCCGGCAGCATTGGAAAGGTTGGAAAAGTACGGCCGAGACGCAGTCTAGTTTTCGTGAAAATATCTAATGAGATTTCATATATACACACATGAACAAATATGCACCTCAAGTCTTCAGGCTCATTGTGTTATCATAAAGAGAAACACTTCATCAGGACAATGGACTAAAGAAGAGTCTCAAACTCTGCTCCTTGGTGTTATGAATCCATTAGTTTATCGACATCTTTTAGCAGGGCACCTACACATTTGACTTATTACTTTCATATCACACACACACACATTGTGCAGCATGCAGCAATTCTTTGACCAAGATAAATTACATGTTCTTAATACCAAGACAGATGAGAGACTTAAATAAATAAACATACATGATAACGGCCTTGTTGAGGGGGATGATTATGAAAATACACAACATTTCTTCTTCTTCTTCTTCGGGTTATTCTTGAGTAAATATAAAAGTTTGCTGCTTGAAAGCATTTGCGAAGCGAGTGGAATGATGAATACATGCAAATAATAGCACAACTACCTACACAGCATGTGCAGTCAACCCCACACAACAAGCTGAACGTAAAGCCCTTTGAAATGACACACTCGAAGACTCTAGTTCAGGAACATCGTGTTCCAAAAATTAAAGCAACATGTCCAAGAGCAAGACCCGAATAGCCAGTGGCCAAACGTTATGCAGCGGAATAGCTCTGATTTAGGGTTTAGAACTGCCGTTTGGCAAGAAGTTGACGATAAACAAGCCGTCTCTTGCCACTCAGGAGTACTGCAAAGGAGGGGTGTGAAAGAGTAGCGGACACACAGGACAATAATGTGTGAACCAACACTTAATGTCTTCTCTGGGACTATATATTAGATAGTACGAGTCTAAGCTACTTGCAAGCAAAAACCATACATTTGGTGATGAAAGCAGGCTGCCATCCATCAGCCTGGCTCAGGACAAAGCTTGAAGCCCAGTGATACGACATGCCGAGGTCATTCTGACATTCATTTTCATCAATCCCCGAATGGCCCACGGTCTAGATTCTCAGCTCTCCAGTGGCCCCAGCAAATTAATGCACGAGGGCTCTCAGTGTCATCCCGCGAAAAAAAGAAGCCACTCCTTCCTAAACGGCGGTGTGAGCTTCTGGTTTTGGTTACACTAGGGGGGGGGGGGGGCGCAGGGATAGGGAGCACAGAGACGAGGTTGTTACTGATAGTTTTTGCTCTGGGGACACAAAACAGGAGGAAGGAACTGTTTCCCATACCAGTAACATGGAGCCCTCCATGGAATCGAGCAAGTGGCATAGAGCAAACCTGCTCTTGCCTGTCAATCAAGTAGCTCAAGAAGGACGACTGCTCATCTGTGTGTGTGTGCGTGCCGCAATCCTTAAAAAACTCTTGGTCTGCCTGCTTTACCACTCTGTCATGGCTGCCTACACATTAGTGGAGGGGGGGGGGGGGTGAGCATAAGCTTGCTCAAACAAGTACTGCTGCTAGCTAACAAACGTGATAAAATGCCTTTAGGTAACAGGCAAAATAACAAGACAAATGTAGCTTTAAAAAAAATAAGCATTAGCTGCAGCCGCCTGGTTCATGTGTACTCACACATCGGCCACTGATGGTATGAGACGCATCTGCATATATGTAATCCTGTATATATAAGCAGACACAACTCATGATACAGTAATTTTTTGATTTCATTAAAAACTTGATAAAGTTGAAACAGGATCAAAGAACCAAGACGCTCAAAGCGTTCCTTTTTAACCATGATGTTGACCCTGTTGGGACAGCTCACCCTTGTTTTTTGGGGTGGTTATGATCAGCCCAGTTCTAGTCCCATATTTGACTAAGCTGCACAGCCATCCCATCAGCTGTTCTAAGTCCCTCCCTCTTGTGGTTTCGGCTAGTAACAGGCTACCCAATCATTAAGCTGGTTTCCACTGTGCTGGGACAAAAACCAAAAGCTACTTTTTTTCATAATGATCTTCTGGGAGATTTTGTGGACTTGAATTGTTATGGTTACATTTTAGAGCACCAGCCCTGAGTGAAGTTGGAACAATTATACACCAGCAGGACTAAAGTAAACTACTTGGAAAAACCAACACACTTAAAAGTTCAAGCATTGCACGATGAAAACGACTGCAGGCTAAGGACAGCAGCTGTACCACTTAACAAAAGCAGCTGCCACATTCATTCAGATTCCAATATGTTCTAGCAAACATTACAACCACAAGTAAGCCCTCCATATGCCTGCAGACACTGAAGTACAGTGAGACACACACACACACAGAGATCAGGTGGCCATTTTGATGTTGAAATTAACCAGCAGACTAGCCAGACAGTTCGGCAGCGTTACAAGGTAACAATTCCAAGTGGCAGATGCAATATCACAATTGGAAAAACCCCTTCGTAGGGCTACAAAGCAAAGCTAATAAGACCCAGAATGCAGCAGTAACAGCGACGTTTTTTGCGAGAGTAGAACAAAAGACAGCAGCATTTTGAGTTGACGTTAGTCTTACGTTATGTAAACAAGCTCTCGTGTCAACGTGTAAAAAGGGGCAGTTTAACTTAACTCCCCTGACAACAACAGGCTGGACAAAGAAACCACATTTTCATAAGGTGTTCTTACAGTCTGCCAGGTGTATTAGTGGGGCAACAAGATGAGAGAAATTCCTGTAAAAGGAGAGTATACCGTTAGCGTCTGGTCGGCTGTTGCTGTAATTTACAAATAGAGACAGCAAACTAAACAGCTAACGTTAGAAATATACAGAGTTGGAAAATGCTATATTAAAAAAAAGGGAGATGGGACCGATCTGATTAGCCAACACAGCTGTCCCGATCAGCGACTGCAGGTTCGCAGTACAGAAAATAACGAACACTTGGCTTTGCTAGCAAAATGTTGTTTACACAAAAACACCAGTCATTCACAATGAAAGCCTTCTGCTGTGGGTTACCAAGAAAAAAACAAGCAGCATCAACACATCGGTTTTTGCTCATATCATGTCTCCACACACATCAGGACATAACGTTAACTGACAAGACAGCGATACGAGCGACTGTTGTTTATGTTCAGAAAGGATACAGTTTCACCACATCGGTATCCATTCGCCTTTTACCCGGACTTGGAGACGACATTTTTCCTATTTCCACCGCAGAGCACCACTAAGTAAACTGAAAGCTAGCCCACGAAACGCTAGACAGCCTGGCGAACGGTACTATCCGAAAGTTAACATTTGTTTTCAGAAATGTCCACAGCCAAACGTCTTCACGGTTCAACGTCTCTCTGTCCTAGTGAGTAGCGGAGGTAACGCCAGACCTGCGCTGTTCACTGCCTCATAGCGTTCTGACCATGGTCCTGACAAGTGAGGATCCCTCCGCGGATCACGTCATATACCCGCGACCAAACGTCACCATAAATAGCCATCTTTGTAGTTTTATATAGAACACTTTTTGTTCTGTATCTTCAATGTGATTTTATAGTGCCGTTTACGTTATTGTGATGTAGAAAGGATATAAAATCATCAAGACAAAGAGGAAGACTTAAGGTTTAGACGTTTTTCAGGGTTTTGCCATTCAGAAGCCTCATTGCGGTGGCTCTTGCTCTGGTTTTGCATGTCTTCCATTTTTCTCCACCACACTCAGGTGATGGATACCAGCATATAACTCAAAATGTCTGTCCACAGCAGACAATACATGGACCTTCTCCTTATGATACAAGCTGTTGGGGAGGAGGAGTTGCTGCACATATTTTTGTGGGACAAGGCTTAAATCAGCTAATTTCAATCAAGAAATAAGTGAGGTTGACATATACAGTACGACAGGGTACAAATGAGACCCAATGAAGAGAATCTTTTCAAGAGTGCAACAATGGCTAAAAATACACCATTGCTCCAAGGACAGCCTCATAATTACTGTGATAACAATGTATTTTTACATGTGTCCTCACAAATGATCCAGGGACAAGGCTGCTTTTCCATAGTAAACAGTCGTCATTTGTACATACAGAGAATTCTTAGGAACAGTGTTTGTTTAACTGTCATCTCTCTAAGCTAAATAGGTTAAGATGCTTGCTAATCTGAAATCACAGACCCTTTCTGAAGTCATTCACTGTGCAAGCTGCAGAAACAGGTACTAAAATATGTGCGATAGCCATACCTTACTGTACTGTATATATTTGCCTTTTATTAACAATACAATCATTTTATTAAATTCTAATTCATCTTTTCTTAAGTTGAAATGTCAGTGGACCAAAAATCTAAGTGAAACAAACTTTCAGAAGAGCATTTTATTAAACGCTTTTAGGAAACTCCAAGATAAAACCACATGCAAGATAGAAAGGACTGCATTAAGAGACGCACACAAAGGCAAGGAGGAAGTGAAGGAATCCGTAATCTAATTAAAAACAGGTTTGAAGTTTATGGCACATAGTTCTACTTGCCTGCAGTAATCAGGACCGCGCCAGGTGGACAATAAAGATTTATTGTATTGCAAAAGAAAATAACACTTCACTACTTGAAAAGGGATTGTTCTATTCAAAAGAGAACTCATATCCACATTACCTTTTTCACGCACAATGGTACACAAAAATGATTCCTCACAGTTTCTTATGCTCGTCTGAGGTTAAACATTGACCCCTCCCTAAATTGACTCCAAATACATTGAAGGTAAACATCGCCTTTCCAGTGTCAAGCCATTTGGCCCGTTCGCACCATAATAAGGGATTTCTTGCCTCTTGTATTCTACAGAAATCCAGACTATCATGATGTCATGACGTCCTGCTGAAGCAGACTTCATGTGAGGTTAAAAATAGTATTTGCCTTGTTTGTGGCCAATCTATACATTGAGATGTGTCCTATTACTTGATGACGTCTTGCGCATACACATGATACAAGGCCTAAAGAGGCCTCAATATCTGCACATCCCAATTCAAAAGGTTTTATAGCCACACAGGCACCCTTCACATATTTCACTGTTCACAGAGAAGACACTCATTCATTTGCCTAAAGACACAATCCACTTTCTTTTCCTCCAGAGACACTTTTGACTGTAAACACAACTTTCAGGGATGGCATACATTTATATGATATGACATTCCCGTCATTGGTACTACCGACTCTGCACCACAAAAAAAAAAAGAGGGCAGGCCAGTCCATCAATTCAGTGTTGTGATGCCGTTTGGATGGAAACAGTCTACTGAGATGGAGAGGAGGATGCCTGCCACTGACGGAATATAGCAAACACCCTTTTAGACTTGTCACGGGGGCCCTGGGAGGAAAGAGAGCGTAGAGAAATGTCAGATGTTGTTTAAACTAAAGCGACATAGCTGAGTGAAATTAGCACGATGTTTTTGGGTGAGAATACAAATTGTTGACTCGCCTGTCCTGGACTACCCCCTGCTGTACTGGAGTTCTTCCTCATGGGCATGAGGAGGTCGAGAGCAGCCTTCCAGCCCTGCTGATGAAGCGCTGAGACTCCATCCAAACAGGGGATTGACCCTGGATCCACATTCTCCTTCCCCACAGAGATCCAGGGACACCAGTCTCTGTGCTGAGCGAGGGGGTCAAACGTATTCCTGTGCAGGAGCCCATCCTGAAAAAGTAAGTAGTATGTTGATGTGACGGCATTTCAAATGTTTTCATAAATGTATAGCGGTTAACCTGTGCTAGGACTGACAAATCACTGCTTGCAAACTAGGTGCTTTTGATGGTACTCGTCACCCTGGAATAATGGATGCCTCCTCTACCTGTGTACGTATAAAAGACACTAGGAGCACTGACTTCCATGTCACGGATTTTCTTGCAAATGTGGCAAAAAATCTGTCATGCAAGAACGAGATCGCATAGAGGTAAACATTGTGATGAATGATGAATTGTGCAGCCCTATCTTGAATAGTGATATTACTCTTTAAACTGGTCTTAATGATGAAGTGGCACTTTATAATAAGTTATAAAAGTGAACGTGCAGCCCTAGTACTGCAAAAAACAATGTGTGGAATCGGCAGTAATGTTAGTTCTTACATGGCCGCCAAATGAGAGGCACAGGCGTTTAGGAGGGGGATGCAGGCTGGCAGCGCCATCAGATCCAGAGTTGTCCCCGTGTCCTCTCCCGCGAGTTGCAGACCTTTTGCCCCTGGGCGAAGGACTTTGCAGCTCTTCACTGGGGCTTGGCGAGTCTCTGCTTCGGGCACGCAAAGACACGGGGGAGGAGGTTCCCTCACTCTGTAACACACACACACACACACACACACACACACACACACACACACACACACACACACACACACACACACACACACACACACACACACACACACACACACACACACACACACACACACACACACACACACACACACACACACACACACACACACACACCAGTTAAAAAAGAGCAGGCCGGTGGATTCCCCTTGCCATTGTTATACACAAAGTAAAGTAATTCTGCCTCAAGTTAATATGTGCATATTAGCTTATTTCGCTGAAAGCTTGCCTGGTCAGAGCGGGTGGAGTCCTGGCTCCTCAGCTTCATGCGACATGGAGTTGTAGCAGGGGTGGGTGAGGCAGAAGCAGGCTGGTCCCCCAGGCCCTCGTGCGGGGCTGCTGGGGCAGGACCTGTTGCTTGAGGAGGCGGGCCTATAGTGTTTGGTGAGGAGTCTCCCTCGCCTCCCGTTCCCTCCATCTGGTGGAAGTTCCACAAGCCTACCTTACGCATACAGTACGAGCAGGTGAGGATGGGCAGGTTCATTGTGTGCAGAGTTGGGCTATGAAAGAGAAATTGATTGCTCAGACATCTTAAAATCGGGGAGAAAGTACCATGTTTTTCTCAGTTAACTAAATGTCCATTCATTGTATTTCCTTCCATGTAGCTAGTGCATCATTGAGGATACATTTGACATTTAAAATGTGCTTCTACGTGTGCTTACTCTGGTTTATGACAATATCAAGTGTTATTGTAAAGTGTGATAAAGGGTGTCAATCTCACCTTGCAGCCCAGCCACAGAGAGAAACAATGCATGCAGCCACCTGGACAGCCAAAGATTCAGAACATGGAGAACCTCCTTTTCTTTTTTGTTCGTCCTCGATCAGCTGCAGTACGACACTGATAACATCCTCATTCAACGACTGCAAAGAAACAGTGGACATTCATTTACATGATGTTTTCTTATCGTTGAACACATGACGCTACAATTAATCTGACTGTCCCTTCCATAATCTCCTGGAAGCTCCTGGATAAAGCGATTTCTGGAAGAACACGTGTTCGTAATGCTTCTAAAGACTCTTCTCCTGCCTCACCATAGATTTCAGCTGCTCCGGCTTCATGGCAGGCAGCTGCTGTACAAGGAGACAAGTGCTCTGGAAGCGCTCTAAGAAGGCAGTGAGCAGTGCTGATGGTTCACAGGCCGGGACCAGCCAGAACCGCTCTGAAATGACATCAACGTTCACCATAAACATGTGGATAACTCTGGGACAATTCAGCTTAAATGACATGACATAATATTTTTAGTACAAACATGCAATAGGAAGTTGTTGCTCCTACCTGGGCATGGAAAGTCAGGCCAGGGGCAAAACTTCTCATGCTGCGTCCGAAGCTGCCTTGTTATCTCTGCAATGCGGCATCCATCTATTGAATAAAAAGAAGACAAGTTGCCTGACCTTTCATTTCTTGGCAGACTTGGATCATCATCAGCATAACCGTGCCAAAAATAAAGTGTGTGTGCCCTTGTCGTTTTCTTGTAAATTTAAGCTTGGCTCACATTTTTCAAAGTCTAAAGTCGGTTGTAGTGCTGCACAAAGGAAAACCTGGCAGCTGGAGCACTTGAGCATATCACAGCCGATGTTGATCCAGCCATATCTGGCACACATCAGAGGGGACAGTGTGCGGGGTTTTCCTGCCCATTTCAAACAGTGCTACGCTAAGGAAAGTTTCACCCAGACACAAAGCAAGTACTGTCACATTCATTATTACTCAGAATAAAAGAAGACATCTAAACATTTACTGTTTATGTGAAATATCAAAACACATCAAAATCATGGCGCTGTCTTCATTGGTGATCACATAGTGAGATATTTAAAAAAAACATGGATGCCTCCTCAAACTGGACCAAAAGGATATTGAATAAGATTCCACTCTTGAGAAAAAGGCGTCTTTGTTCGTTGCTTCACAGGATACTTGAGTGTTGCTTTTTACTTCCAGAACTTTCAAATTTCCTTGTCCCCTGAAATCCACATGGGAGAGAAAAACAGATCTTCAGTCTCCACGTGCACGCTTCATATTTGAATAATAACAAAAACGTGCAATTGATTAAATCTATGCGTACTGTACATTGCGAGATTCCTAATTGATCCTAATAACCCTGCACAGCTAGACATGGGGAGGGGGGAGCGGTAACATGCCGTTACGCAACATTTCACCTGAATGAAACAGCTCCTCCACTTTCCCTTTTCGGCTTAACACGATCTGTTGGCTATTCTAACGCACAGTAGGAAGTCAAACCAAAACGCATTGAAACTAGCCCTGGTGGCTGGGCAGCAAGTGGACAACACTCCAGACGTGAATAGCAAACTAACGAGGGTACCACGTTCCAGTAAAACTTTCGGTCCCCACCCCCTTATCTGGAACTGTGCACGGGAGCAGTAGCACAATGGCTGCCATAACACATTTGTCCGGTATATAGACTAAATACAAGCAATAATAACAACAGTGTGCGAGCTCCCGTTCCTGGCGTACAAGCTCCTAAATCTGTGGAGACTTGTCCCTCTTCATATTACGCTGAGTGGAGGCGGCTAAAGTAGCAGAGCTTCCAGGCTAAGTGGCTAACCAAATTAGCTAATGTCAACTTGTTCCCCGGCCCCTTTAAATCTAACAAACAGCGCGCGATTGTTTAAAAAAAAAAAATGCACCTGTTGGTTCCGATATCCGTGGACGACACTCCTGCATTGAGGAGCTCGCGAACTTTCTCTGGAGATGCAAAAGAAGACTTTTGTTGATTAGTGTTGCCGAGACGATCCCCACGACTGCCGCCGAGAGTCGCCATGATCGGCTCTGTGGTCCTCCGGAAAATACAACCTGGAACTGAACGTTCCGCCTTGTAAGACCCCCACCACAGCACACGAGTGGGCTCAACAGAGATCATACAAAATAAACGGCTCTGACTGGACCTGCATGACTTCTTCACTCTCGGCATCATTTGAATTTTGTTGTTGTTACCAATCAGAATTTAATTTGTAAATATTTATCAAGAAGGATGTTTGTTTTCATTTGACATAATGAGTTACTGTATACAAAGCAGGATCAGATTTAAAAGCTGTTATTCTTTTACACGTAATTTATTTTTCATCCATTTTGACATATATTTCCTAAGGAGATACAATTTAATTTAAAGCACTCTTATAACACTGGGAATGACATAGGAATTATTTATAGGACCCTTTATGTAAAAGCTGTAGTATTATGCTGGACAAAGTGCACTCAACTGAATCTGCAGATTTATCAAATTTGATATCACTTCACAGCATGTCTTCACAAAAAAAACCTTTAAATAACACTAACATTTTAACCTAAACACGTGTCAGGTCTTTGGCAGGCAAATCATTTCGAAATTATGATTTGATTATCCAACACAATCTTAATTTGATGTTTTTAACTGAAACTTGGTGAGACCAAATGTGTAGCCCACACACAGTAAGGAGCTCCCTCTGGACTTAATCATCTCCAAAGATCTTAACATTGCTGATGTTGAGGTGACTGATGTTGCTCTTTCCCTCTTTTTTCTTGCACGACTATCACTGTGCACGCACGTTTTCAAAGTTAGAATCAGTCAATGGTATATCACTGAAAACACCAGTCAATTATTCGTTCAAGCTTTCTTTTCCAACCCCTGCACCCTTGAGGGTCTCAGTCAATGAGTTTGTGATAATTTCAGTCCTAAAATTACAGATGTTATTGATGCCATCACTGCCATTAAGTTAAAGGTAGTCGCTGGTTAGAAAAAAGCATAATGGTAAAAAAAAAAGTGACATCTGTAGAGTAAGATTTAGCATTTATGATTCAGAACTGAGAAATGCAAGGCAGTCCTTGTACGCCATAACTGCCAAAAACAATAATAATGCATATTTGTTATTTGCTACTGTTACATGGCTGAGAAACCATCCAGCTGCCCACTTTTTCACAATTCATTTTTAATAGGGCTAGCGTATTCTAAACTGCATTGATATTATTTCATAAAGTTGTTATTATGCGTTTTTTTCCAGATATTGTGGGCCACAGCTACCAGTGAGGATACTGAGGTCATGTTCTTGGTAACATTTCTGGGAATTTGGTGTTTTGATGACATGAAGATAAGTTTACCTTCTAAGATTAAAGAAATAGTACCTGTGTTAATATTACAAGTGTTCGTAGTTCATAGTGTGACACTTGGACTTTCTATTGAACCACATGAATAATATCCAAACCCCTTGCAGGTCCCTGGACCATGCACTTGGACAGAGAGAGAGAACAAATGTTGTTGTTTTGGACGCCGACACGCGCAGTCCCGCCCATTTCTAATGACGCGACTTCCTAATAACAAGCCTCCTGATTGGTCAAGTGTCAAACGACCCGGGGGGGGGGTAAATATTTGTGAATGGCTTCATACTGACTGAGATGTGGAGTGGTTTATAATGTTTTATCAGCACTTTAGCAGATGTTGTTTTTATTCGATGTGACGTCCTTCAGGGCTGGATTGTAACAGGGACACGATGTCGGACACTGAAGGCGCTCGCAGTCCAGACCAGCTGAATAGATTCCAGAAACTGACACACAGGCCGCCGCACGGTGAGACGTTAGCAGGTCGGTGAACAGCATGCTAACGATAGGTCTTAACTTACCGTTACCGTGTTCTGCCTGTCAAATAAACACGGTGTGACTGAGATCAGCTGCTCCACGTACCCCCCTCTTTGCGTGTTAAGAATGGGAACGTTTCCCGTAACCGCTACTGCTCACATTGCTAGCTTAACGCTCAAGCTAACATCTAGCTATTATGCCTGTTTATCTTTGATTAGCTGTATAGCCACCATATAGTACGTGTTACTAAATGAATGAAAATGGTAGCTTAGACATAGTCGTTCACATTTTTGTAAAAACGTGTCTTTCAGCTGCACAGATAACTTAGTTATAGTTATATGGCCTGACACACGATCATTGATTAGGTTTTATAGACCTGCAGTGTTCCCAGGAGATTCAGGGCTGGGGACCAAGTATTGATACTAAACATCTATCGTACTCAATGGACATAACGTGACATGATTGAGATCTGCCATGTGTGGAGAAAGAGAGTCTTTGGTTCCTAACGTTTTCCATTTGGCTGTTAGTATTAGAGTTATGTTGTGGTACAGATCCTGGTCATGTTCTGCTTTCTTTCTCCTGTTTTGTTGTTGTTGTTGTTGTTGTTGTTGTTGTTGTTGTTGTGTACCACAGATATAGACTGCAGCTGGCAAGGCCAGTCACACCTGGGGCCAAGCAACTCAGGTTCCTCTGACTGGTATCGACAGGCAGCTGCAAAACATATTCAATGGCCTTGATGGCTGATAGACACCATTGTCTCACATGTCAGAAGTGAATGTGACACTCCCTTCGAGCACGTGGTCATGCGTACCTTTCTGAACACACTTTTAGCTGTTTATTTGGGAGGATTATGCCTCCAAGCTTGATCAAATATGGCTCTTCTTCCTAATGAGTCTGAATGCACTATTTAGTCTTCTGGATAAAAGCATCTGCCGGTATTTGGATTAATGTGCTCTGCATTCTGTCATCGTGCACCTGTTTATAGAAAACTGCTTATCCCCCAGGCCAAACATCTTAGTGTTGTGTTCATTTTGTATTCCCTGCTATTTGCAAAGCTTTCCTTCACAAGCTAAAACATGTCGGCCTGGCAGATGACGTGGTGAATGTCTGATTCTGTATTTTAAAATACAGCACCGTATATGAATAGAGTTGTCTGTCAGCTTTAGTGGCAGAGTGCCATTTTGACTTGGACTGCACTACATACACCGTATAGTGTAATGAGGAGGACGCGCCGATCGCTTAAGTATCGTTTAAGGTTTTTTATGGCTTATTATCTCCAAGCAGGTGTATTTAAGTTGAGATTCAACTGGGTGTGAACGCATTGCACAAAGGAATAAGTCTGTCTTCAGGGCAGGGCTTGTTCAAGTGTTGACCCTGTGACTACCTGTGTGCAGTATGGTGTTTCCCTGCTTTCTGTCGGGGCATTCTGTGACAAGGAAGACTGATAAATGCCTTATCATGATTTCCCAACGTTGTGACGCTTGTCTAGTACCTCTGTTAGTGTGCCCCTCCCCTCCTCATCCTATGAAACTTTGTTCCTCCCTCTCCAGGTCATCGTATGCCCCCTGCCCGCAGTGGGCATCGCTGTGTTGCGGACAACACTAACCTGTATGTGTTTGGCGGGTACAACCCTGACTACGATGAGTCAGGCGGCTCAGAGAATGAAGACTATCCACTGTTTAGGGAACTTTGGAGGTACCACTTTGCCACCGGCTGCTGGCAGCAGATTCGAACAGAGGGCTATATGCCCACAGAGCTGGCGTCTATGTCAGGTGAAACATTATTTAATAGTTTTGAACATTTCAATACGTACCATTAGTATTTTATACACAAAAGAAGAAGAAGAAAAAAATCCAGTTTTCTGTTAATGTGTTTGTATGTTGAGTTTGGTGTTGCTTTGTTTTCTTAGCTGTTTTGCACGGCAACAACCTCCTGGTGTTCGGTGGCACCGGGATTCCCTTCGGTGAGAATAATGGCAATGACGTACATGTTTGTAACGTGAAGTACAAGCGATGGTCACTGCTCAACTGTCGGGGGAAGAAGCCCAACAGAATCTATGGACAGGTAACCTCATAAAGCACTCCTTTGATTGCTCACTGGGTCAAATTCAATTACGGGTTTTGAAGTATTGAGACTGGTTGTTGGATACAGTGGATATACAGAACTCTGACTGACACTTTATTCCTCAGGCTATGGTTATTATAAATGGCTTCCTGTACGTGTTTGGAGGGACGACGGGTTACATCTACAGCACAGACCTGCACAGGCTGGACCTGACCACCAGGGAGTGGATTCACCTCAAGCCCAACAACCCTCCAGACGACCTGCCCGAGGAACGGTACGCCTTCATGTCGCCTGAATGTGCGCTGCAGGAAGAAACCCGGACAAAGGATCTTTTCAGCAAAGTAAAATTCCATGACATGGCGTGCTATTGTGTGTGTCACAGGTACAGACATGAAATAGCACACGACGGACAGAGGATCTACATTCTGGGAGGAGGAACGTCCTGGACATCTTACCCTCTGGACAAGGTACTACACCACTAAGGGTATACTCGCCAAAGACATTTAACTGTGTGCCAGACAGAATCTCAAATTCAACATGCTTATTACAGTTTTATGCCACAGTTTCAATCTTAATCACTGCTAAATATTGTGTCTTTTTAATAGATACATGCTTACAATCTGGAGACTAATTCCTGGGAGGAGATTGCAACTAAACCTCATGATAAAATAGGTCTGTATTCTGCACCTCACTTTTGACTAAGCCTGTTTTGTTCTCTTTCACAGCCGTCTAAAATGTGTGTGCTTTTGACAGGGTACCCTGCTCCTAGGAGATGCCATAGCTGTGTACAAATACGAAATGGTGAGAACTTTTCAATCACGCTGTGCAACCAATAGCACCAGATAAAAAAAAAAGAAAAGAAATCCTACTTCTGTAATTCTGCTTCAAAGATAAACTGGTGCTCCTGATATCTGATATCACATCCTCATATGTTTTGAAAGTATCTACTACGTGAGCACTATCTGACCGTTCGTTTTTTCTGATGTAGATGTATTTATCTGTGGAGGCTACAATGGGGAATTGATATTAGCTGATCTGTGGAAGATCAACCTGCAGACTTTCCAGTGGAGTAAACTACCAGCAGTGATGCCTGAGCCGGCCTACTTCCACTGTGCTGCTGTCACCCCAGTTAGTACAACACTAATCACTCTAATCACTTGTCAACTGAGCTTAGAACCTCCGGTAGTAAACGCTACACTGAATATAATATTTACATCTTCCTCTCTTTCCTTCACTCTGTCCCAAGGCTGGCTGTATGTATATCCATGGTGGCGTAGTGAACATCCATGAGAACAAGAGAACTGGCTCTCTGTTTAAGATCTGGCTGGCTGGGCCCAGCCTGCTGGAGCTATGCTGGGAGAAGCTCCTCAAGGCCTTTCCCCACCTGACTTCACTCCCCACCATGCAGCTGCTCAACCTGGGCCTCACACAGGAACTCATTGAACGCTTGAAATAGGCCGCACGGTGGAGGACGGACAAATGAATGGATGGGACAGACTGGACTGGGAGGAGTTGAGGTCTGACAGAGCACAGAATTCAATTCATAGCAAAATTCTCTGGAAAACGCACTCTCCCTCCCCTGCCTAACGTAGCCCCGCCTTAAAACCAAAAACAATGGGATGCCTTTTTTTTTTCTTTTTTGCTGTTTCAGTGAAGATAAATTAATTAAATGTGGAATGTTTTATGGATTTTACTCAACCCCCCCCCCCCCCACTTACATGATGCCTTTGTGTCAAGCTAAACATGAATTCCCTCTTATCCTCCAAACTGTGACAGCTGGAAATACTTTATTTTGACATGTCATAGGACCCTCAAATGTAAAAAAAAGAAAAAAGATCTGCCTTCTCTAGTACTTTTAAAAAATCTGTGCAAAGGAAGAATGCATGTGTATTTATTTGAAGGACTACATTTCTTTCCCCCAGTTTTCCCTCATCATCTGATTGCTGTTTGCACACTTTGTCTTGCATATTTGTGGACATTTACTTTTTAAATAGATTTCATAATCAATCTTGCGTCTAAAACATGAAAGACAATAGTTTTGCTAAAGGATCATACCAGTGTTTTTGCACATTATAGCCAATTTAATCCAAGTCTCATTTATAATTTGTTTCTGCCAACATGCCGCTTCAGTTTTTTTTAAATGATTTTGCGACCTTCCAGGCAGCAACTTTCAGAAGCTTGAGACTTGTTGTACACCGTGACAGTCAATCACACCGATTCCTGTGTTTTTATTGTTGAAGTTATGTTACATTGCATAAGTTTGGCATACATTAAAGCAGACATGATATTCACTTTGAGGGATTACCAATCTTAAATATCTTTTTAAGTTGTTTTCATACTATATTAATGAAAACCAGAGTCCGCCTTGAGGGAAGGAAAAACATTTTTTAAGTTTCAGTTCAATTATATGCCTTGAAAATGGTCTCGAGTATTTGTTTGTGGTAAATTAGCTAAAACGTGCAGAAACACTGGTTGCTCTTAATTAGTGTACGGAGGAAAGGTTCAATGCTGGATTAGCCCATGTCTGAGCACTTGTATTTCCTGTATTTTCCATTATACAATACGTTACAGCCTAGTCTGGAAAACAGTCTGCAAAAATGTTTTAAGGGTGGGTATCGTCAAAAATTGTTTCATTACCATGCCATTTGCTTTCAGGTCTCATTTGTACACCAAACCGTGCAACACATCACTGTGAATCTGGTGCTCTTTAAAATTAAATCTAAATGCTTTTATTCGAATAAAGACTTCATTCTGTTAAGACATTTACTCCCTCTCTGTTGATGACACGAAATGTTTGGCACAGGGAGTTGCTTTAGTAGCAGGACAATACCAACATTTCTTTTTACTGCAGTGCCTTTCTCAAATTTTTAATGAGGCTGATATTTCATCAATAGGCAGTATAAGAGCTTCACATATCTAGACAAAAGGGTTTATGTTGTCAATTGTGTTTTTAAGAAAGTGAACATTTTAGCTATTTTGACCAAGCCATTGAATATAATTACTAAACATCTTGGTGTCAGAAATAAGACTTTCATGCTGTTTCAAGGATGCAGAGACTTTGTATTCTCTTTCTGTTAAAGGCCAGACAGCAGACTTAAGGACAGGACACAGCATATTGGGCCTTTTGGGTACTTGTTAAAACATATACAGTTCCTATGTGTAATTCATTAATTAAACAGATGCCAAATAATTGAAACTTGCATAAAGTGATTCTAATGATGAATGAGAGGTTCGGTAAGACCCAGGAAGGGATGTTGCCCTATGGTTTGATCTGCCTGCACTTCTTTACATTGCCCCTTTATTTATGTTCAACATAAAACTACTTTGTGCATGATGTCATTTCCTGCTTTTAAAATTAACATAATCAAACCTTTACTATGGGACATAGTTTTAAAGATGACCACTGAAATGTTGTACAGTAGGCTTGTGTGAATGTTGTGTTGGAGTAACGTCAATAAAAGTGTTCTGTAAATAAAAAAAACAAACTATGTAGGAAGTGAATCCCTGGTTGAAAGAGTGCTCTTATTTCACAGAAGTTTTGTAAATTAATGCATTTATTATGTCCTGTATAAACCACTTAATACAACATATCAGAACCAAAAGTGAATACCACTATATTACATTTACATAAATGCAAGAGCAAAAAAATTTAAGTTACAGATTTTTACGACAGCCAGAAGTGGGAATGAATGTGTTCAAGCGAAACACCACTCAGCATCACATATTGACAAGAAGCAGACAGCTCTACGCTTACAACTCTGCTGTCAACTTTCAAAACTCAATCCAAATCCCTTTCCATGTTTTGTGCCACTGAATCCACAGCACTTGAAGATGACGTAAGTGTATTTCTGTAGTGGCGTAACATGTTTGGAGCCTTAGGATTGTTCTTGGCAAGCAGGTCAACAAGAGGGCGGAGGAGGCGCAAAGAAGTAAAGGGACAGAAGGATGAGGTAGACCACCACTAGAGCAGTGCCTGCAAACAAAACAGTTGATTATAATCTACATATTAATTCAAGAATAAACTTTAATAAAAAAAACAGACTGCAGGGACGCTTCCTCTTACCTGCTCACTCATTACTGCATGGTTTAGATGTTAGATATGACTACCTTGCCAACACATCTAATATTCTCTCTTGGTCTCTTTAAATGTATGATGTCCATATCTAATGTGGAGAAATCTGCATCCTGACTTACCCTGAAAGTAGTCACATTTTCCATCCATGAAGATGTAATTGACCAGGATGACACTGAAGATGCTGGCCCAGAGATGAATATCACTGAACACAAGCACGAAGCCAACATCCTGGGGAGGAAAAAGTCAGGATTGAAACAACTGCATTTTGTTAGGAAATCTAATATTACACTTTTGAATTGAACTTACATAGAAGGCATTGAAGAGTATGAGCAGTGGGATCTGAATCATGCAGACCTGTATAGCAATGCAACTGCCCACTTCAAGGCTGTAGCCAAAAAAAAGATTTCAAGTTGAAAAATGTATAACACTCTTTTAAATTTGAACAATGGCTCAATCGACATTGGTATCAACTTTTGGAAAAAAATGTTGAAACAATGTGAAAATCTATATTCATAAATCAGTAAAATAACAAATTAGACATCCAACTATTACATTTTCATTATTTATGCATTAGTATGCATACATTATATATTTAATATTGCCAGATCCATCATTGCTCAAGTGTGGTCTTTATAAAAAAGGGGAAGAATTCAGGCGATAAATAAAAATGATACTTCAACAGCACATAGTACCTCAGGCTGATGTTGTTCTGCAGTGCAAATTGGATCCCATTGACAATCTCAGGAAGCTCTGGCACCATGGCCAACACGGTGACACCAATGAAGTACTGCAAAAGGTGGGGCAGCACAAAGACACACACTGAGGTACACAATTCTTTGTCCTTAAGTCTAAACACATCCGTTAACATCGAGGCTCCATAAAAACTACATTTCTTGGATTTGGCTTATCAAAAAGGTATTCTAGCTTTTGAACTTCAACTTGATTGGAAGTTTGCATTTTCTTCTATGACCAAGAACCAATTAAACTCTGAATCTAAGCAACATTTTGCCTTCCTCTTTAAAGAATACAGCATTTGAATACCTGGGAGACGTAGGAATTGGTCAGGATGGGCTCTATGTTCTGAGTGCTGAGGTCAGCGCAGCAGGCCATCAATATTGTGGCAGCAATCAGCACTCCAAGAGCCCTGCACCGGGACCAGTGGACTACATGATGACCTGCTGGTTGAATACACATGATAAGCTTAACGAATTTTAACATTTCTGAATTACTTCACTGTAGCAGAAGGTTTTTCCTCCCCTTTCACATCCATCCAATCGAGTTCAAAGTCTGAACTTTCTCCCGTGTCTAGGTTCTTCACCCTCACATGCTTAAGAGTTTTGTCATGCACAGGCACAACTTTACCTCACTGCAAGAGAAAGGCTTTCCTTACATGCACAAATACAGCAGGCAACAGGCATCAGTGCTTCGCTATGTCATGCTCCTTCACCCAAAACACTACGTGCACACCACAGACACACCTGTTGCAACGTGGCTGGTGGAAACAATGCTGGCATTAATACACCTGTTGGCTACAAGGTGGTGGCCAGTGGTGACCTCACCCGTGGGGTGGTAGATGCCGGTACCCTCATGGGCGTACTGAACACCGTGCGCATGGCCCCCTTGACCATCGCTATCGATATGGATATCATAGATGTGGGAGTGGGTTTTCAGTGTGAAGATGAGGCCGATCAGGTACGCAGCGGGCAGCAGCACAGAAATTGTGTACACCAGGGGCCTGGAAAACATTTGTGTGAAATAGTCATAATTGGCATATGGAGTCTTCAGTTATGACCAAAAACGTGTTTTGTGAGGTCAAAGTGACCTTTGACCACCAAATTCGAATCAGTTCATCCTTGAGTCCTGGTGGACGTTTGTCCCAAATTTGATCCAGGCGTTCCTGAGATATCGTGTTCACGAGAATGGGATGGACGTACAACCTGAAAACGTAATTATGCTGCAAAGTAAAAATAAATATGCATGTAGCACCTGGACTTACTCAATATGGGACAGGATCAATTGCGGGACAGCTTGACTCTATTAAAAACAAAAAACAAAAAAGGTGAACATTAAAAATGATATCCTTTTGAAAACCTTTTATATAATCAAACTGTGGAGAAGCACAAATATTTAAGATCTTCACGATAGGAGCGTGGAGAAGTTGCTGTCACGTAAGCAGTGCAAACACAAATCACACTGCTGCTCCCCTCAGTGTTTTCAAACTCACCGTGTCGTAGTGACAATCTTTGCAGACGAAGGGCACGCTGCCATTGCCTGGGATGTTGGTGCAGCTTTCACACACCAGATTACCGAAGGCCTTTGAGAAGAGGGTGGGAGCAAACACACCTGGGGACGATATTACAACATGAGGGTCAGGTTTTATGAATCCGTTAGTGGAGGACAAACTGTATGAAAGCGAGTTACATGTGCAGCTGCCATCCATACCTCCAACGGATATGAAGAGCAAAGCTGAGCTGACTCCGGCTGACCGACTGTTGAATCGTTGCTCCCTGTGCTTAATGCCCCCAATGATCATACAGATACCCTGTGCAGTGGACAAACACAAAACAGTCAGCAAGAGGTTTAGAATCATATCAGAGGATCATAATGCTGCATGTTAACGGATATGTGCATGTGTTCATTTTATCCTTCTCGGGCACTCACAGGTACAAACAGTATACACCCGAGCAAGGTCCCAGTGAGCGCTGCTTTAACGATCTCCTCATAACATTTGGTGGCTGCATTGTGTCCCTGCAGCAGTGCTGTGATGTAAAAGGTCATCTCCGAGATGGAACCAAACGTCGCATTCACCACTGCTCCCACTGCGAAGTTACTCTGCGCAGAAATGCTGCGGGAATATGCAGTTATCAATAAAGCAACCATTTTATGTACAGTGCATCATCATTTATGATTAAAATTACACCTCCAGTATGTACTTTCTCCTTTCATTCACATTCATCTACTGGCCACAGATACAAAAAACAACCTTACCTGGCAATACCCATGCCAATATAGTAGGATAGAGGAATAATAGAGGTGATGGCTGTGGCAAACTTGGTCTCTGCGCTGCAGAAATGGTGTTCACGGTCAGTATAGCCAATAATGAGAGTGCTAAATACCAGAGGGAGCAGGTCTGCAGGGAACAGAGACTTAAGGAGAACAAATGGACAGACAGCAGTACTGTATTTACCATGTACATCTGCAGAACTGTGCAAATGGCTGCACACACACAACACCGGCATAGTACATGTTGTTAGTACAAAGAAGTTGAGTACATTGAAAAGCAACCTAATGGTACCATTTTTGTTTACAAGCCTCTTACTTTCTTCGAGCTAGAACCGACAACCCAAAAAGGATACTGAGAGCGAAAATGTTGATTCCTTGGACAGTGTATTTGTAGTAATACGCGTTGAAAGCATGATAACAGCACAAGAGGACTCTGGTCTCACACCCAAATGTCTGCAAAAGAGAATATAAGACACTCGCCTAAGTTACAAATCCATTCACTAGACGTTAACAGGTGAGGGTTTAAAGGGCCAGTTCACACAAATCCATAGAGAAAAAAAACCTCTTTCTGCTTTCCTCTAGTGGCATCAGCAACACGTCTTTCCATGAACAACATCCTGGTTACTCTGGGTAATGTATCAATGTCAATTTTTATATAGAGATATATCTATTGAAGTCAATTCCCAATGACAACTGTCCACAGTGTTAAGAGGTATATATATATATATACATATACATTTTCAAGTTATGCACAGTACATGTTACATACCACTTGGGGGAGCTATGTTCTTTGTGATTTGATTGAACTGACCCTTAAAAAGGAAAATAAGTCAAAGCAGATGCATGGGGAGCACTTCAGTTAGATGTTGCCGTAGCTAATCAGGCGACTATAAAAACCTTGCAGTTCATGGTTTGACAAGCATGACCCGCGCTGCAAAGGAAGGACCATATTGCACACATTCCTTGCCTTGATATCTCACCAAAAGAGATATCTTTCATCAGTTTGGACTTTTTGATACTTTTGCACCTGAGTTCAGATTAAGCAAAGTAGAGCAGCAGCCATCTTGGATTATTCTTCACTAACCACTGACGCTTCATTCAACATGAATGTGTACCTTTTCCAGTCTGTGAATCTGAATGTCCTCCGGTTCCATGAGCAGGACGATGGTCAGTGCGCGAGCGTTCATCTTGGCTACAGGTATAGTGAAGACCGGCAGCCAGGAGAGCAAACAGGCCAGGGAGTGGACCACAGCCAGGACAGGGTAGCCCAGCAACAGCCACACATAAGTGCTGATGCGACACTGCAGAGAGGGACAAAGAACAATTGAAATCATTCATAATACGTAGAAATATGAATAAAGCTTCGATGCACCAAGTGGTTAAGATTCTGACTTTCTCACCCAGTGCCTCGCAGTTCTTCTAGCTGGTGGTTCTGGGACAGGGATCACAACAGGGATTGGGGAAGACATCAGAAGGGGCGCAGAGTCCTTTTCCCTACTGTCTTCAGTGTCTTCAGGAATGACCTCAAACTTTGGAGGCTTTGCAGTAGATCTCTTAACTACATCACCAGCCTGAAAAAGGCCAGAGAGACGACAACAGGTCATGACTTGTTGGCAACATGTAAATAGCACGTTTCAGCTTCTTTTGTGACACTTAAATAGTGGAATAATCTTATACTATATAACAAGTTACCATCTCTATCGACTTCCCAAATGGCCAAATAAAGTACCACGCCATCTTTAAACAAAGTTTGCCTGGAAAGAGCAACAAGAAAAGAAATGTCACGATGTTCCAGATTTCAGAGGACAGAGGAGTGATGCAGGTGGTTTTTTTAGGATACGTACCATAAGGGGCACCGAAGATTGTCAGAAACATGACAGGACAAATGAGGAGGTAGATTAAAGATATCCACCATCCAAATAAAACTACATAAAGTATGTTCCCAAGGGTGGCCACTGAGTCTGGAGGAGAGGAGAGATCACAATTGCAGGTTACTGCCTTCCCTGTAACAACTCCGTATCTGTCTGTAGGAGTACGTACAACAGAATTAATGCGCAAAGATAGAACATGAAGAAAAAGACCTTCTTGAGGCTTAACAATGCTAAGATCAGAGTGGAGCTCTTTGATGATGTCTGATCGGTCTTCAATGGGCTTCTCCGTTACATTGCCCTTCCACTTTCTGAAGCCAAACTGAAAAAAAAAGCGTGATTTTGGATTAAAAGTATGTCACACAAAACAAGAAATGTTAAAACAGTCTGGTATTGTCAACACATAACTCAGTTCAACTCCACATGTTCCCCTTCAGCCATGCATACACTCCCTGCAAAATCATACTGAGGGATTAGGTGCAAAGTGTTTGGAGTGAAAGTGTCGCCTTAACCCAGTCGTGTCCCACCTTGTAGTTGTTGGCCTCCCTGTGCGCCTCCACCTCATTCTCAGCTCTGATTGTAGTCTTTGTGGTGCCCTCATCCCAAACCTCCTCTCCATAGCGAGAGGGAGTAGATTGTGAGGTACCGAGTCCTCCTGTGGCAGATCACAGCTGTGAGAAAATTCTTCCATACGGCAAGATGGGAAAATATCCCACATGATAACCCCCCCCCCCCAACAAGCAGAGATCCCTGCACTCACTCATTTCTCCTGTCTATATTTAAACATCTCCAATGTCAATGTCCACAGATTACTGTTGATATTTAGCCAATGCATTTAGTCTGGCTGTAAATCAGCCAATTAGAGTTTTAAACCGTCCTTTAACAAATTCGGACATCTGCTAGAGAGGTTTCCAATTCAACTGTGCTTGTTTTTCATATATTTTAAGAAAACTGGGACACTCACCTCTGTGGACGGTGAGGAAACATTTCGGTGTGTAGTGGCAGAATTGGTGGGCAGAAGCATCCGGGGAGGGCGTCTCCGCTGCGCCTAGCTCCGGATGCTGGGGGCCAACGCAGAGCAAATCAGTTTGGCACTGTCGCCGTGGAAACCGGTGATGCTGTTCAGGACCTACAGAGTTCTCTGGATAAGGAAACATCACAGTTACGGATTTAAAAAAAAAAGGCACAGCACATCAAGCAATCTCTTGAAATAACTTTTTGCAAATTCAGCAGTGCAACAATGCTTGAATGAAGACAGGAGGTGGTGCATTGAAATGATGAATCTACACACAAAGTCACCTCACGGAGGGGTATCATTGAATTAGAGGTGTAGAGCGTGGCTGACGTGCAGCACCAACGCCTTCCAGCCATGGAAATGTGTGTGACTAACAAAAACCTCCTGAGAGTCATGCAGAGTGTCCCCCTCTTCCCCCAGTCCGTCAACTGCTGTCTGCCAAGACTGATCACATTATAAATGCATTGCAACACATACAAGAACTCAGTTGACTATGCTATGGTTCGTAATTAAAAATAAAAGCATGATGCTTGTACTGTAAATAGTCCATCTGCTTATAATGTTAACTATACTATGTATAATAATAACTCCCAATGTGTGATTAAAAAAAAGATGTGAAGTTAATGTTTAGGATTTAATGCTGCAATGGACAGATTTTGGAAGCAACTGATGCTTCAAACTCACACATTCATAAATAATATTTCAACTCCACAGAAAGCTGATATCTACTTGTAAAACTACTTTGATAGTGAGTTGACAACTTCATGACAAAGCTGAGGAATGCAAGTTTGCAACAATCAATGGTTGCTTATTTTCCCTTTTGTCAACCCACCAAACTAACATGATGTAAACAAGATGAATAAACTGCATTGCGAAAGAACACATGCCTCTGATTTCGGACACAATCCTGAACCTGTATGAACATAAAATAAAAAAGGTAGGCTGCAACAAAAGTAACCCCAGTAACGTTTAGAAGTTTAGAATTACTTCAATTATTCTCGGAATAAAGCGACTTCTGTGGAGTTTGACAGTCAAACAGAAAGTCCTCCAGGAAGTCCTCTCAACGTTTAGCTCAGACCGGAGGGACGTCAGGAAGCACAGGTGACTTTGATGAACGCGCTCGCGACAACAAAAAAACAAGTCAAATGTAAGCAAAGAAATAAACACAAAACGCAAAGAGAACTTCTGACAGACAATTGCAGGAGGCGGTTGTCGAAATGGAGGTGGAGAAAGCAGCTTTCAGAAGCTGAAGTAGTTTGGGTCTCACCTGCATCCGCCGCGGATCTTCTCCGCAGGTTCTCCACAGCAGCTGGCATCAATGAAGACTTCTTGTGGGACATTTTGTCTGGCTGAGTGTCGCTCCTGTATCATCGGTGCGTCGAGGGTTCCCCCCCTTCTTTATGAAGTCTGCCGTGCGGTCACTGCAGGTTCCTCACGGCGGCGGACCGACACCAGCAAACACGGAGAGGGGCGGGGTGAGGGATGGAGTAGCTGGAGATACTGCAACATATTAAATCTGATTTAAGCCCTGTGTCCATTCTTAAAGGCCTCCTCTCTTCCTCCATGTGTTTTCTTTCTATCTTCCTCTCTGTGGATACATTTAGATGTTAACTTTTTTTTTATCTTTCGAGCTGCTGTGTGTAGGATTTGAAAATGAGCAACTTTAACGCCACCAGTGCTATAATCAATAAAGAAGTGTGGCATTGCAGACAGCAGCAGATGCACGTGCTTACTGCCTGGCATGCTGTTATTGTTTTTGTAAAAAACAGAAGCAACATATAAAAACACGTTATTTTGGAGGGAAATGTAAAGTTTTAGAAAGTAACATATGTACCAATAAAATGTGAACTTTTTGGTTCATGTTATGCAAATTGGGTCATGTAATCTTTGTTTGTGTTAAAAAAAAAAAAACAGGGCAAAAAATGTTTAGTCGTTCAGCTGACAGAAACATGTTTGATTAAGATGAAAGAAGAGTTTTGAGCATCTGAAAATCATGCATTGGTAAATGAGCTTCTACATTTTAGGAAAATCAGCGGGTAATTATTTTTCATACAATCAGATGCTCAGCTCTGTGACTCAGGTGTAATAATAGCAATAAATGAGAGGCACAAACTGTGGCTACTGCATTGTGTGACATAAAGCAAAACATCCAGAGAGAAGTGTAGGGTTCCTTTTATTTACATATAAAAACAAAAAAGTACAGCTGCACAAAGTGACAGTAAGCTTATTTTTACACAGTTGGGAGACTAAACACAGAAAGCCTGCGGGTCGGCCTAAATCTTTTTGACAGCTCACAAAAACAGAAGTTATTACTTTTCAGGGCATACAAAGTAAAACCATAATCTTCATTTAGCCTCTTAATAATCGTTGAACATAAACGTTTTGGGTGGATATCAGCTATTCTTTATTTTGTTACCCAACTCCCTATATATTGTAGAATTCATAGCAGTGTGGTAACTACTTATAACATAAATAATTCTCTATCATACACATCTCACATGAATATCTAGACACTTACATTAAACTACTTACCGTTGGCTAAGAATGACTTCAGCATCATTTATCCATATTGAGTGTGAAATGACAATACTAGGTGAAGTTTTGGTTACAGCACAAGTACAGTGACAACTTTTTATAGCATAGTTGACTCTTCCCTTTTTATTTATCATATCAGCAGAGTAATGAAGTGATTTGATATATAAATCTGTACAAATAATACCCTTGTAGAGAAATCTATGAACATCCTATATACATAACACACATTTAGAAAGAGACTGTAAAATAGAAGCATTTACTTAAAAAGTGACCTCTGAGCCCACTGGTGTCTAAAAATACGTCAAACACAAGATTTTGAACTGGACTGAAGAAAAGAAAAAGCACATATGAAGCCCAGTTTATATTGAATATGTACAACAGATTAACAAAAGTAGAAATACTGCTGTAAAAAAAAAAGAAAAGTTGTTTACAGGCCACAGCATTCATTTCAGTATTTGTTTTTTCTCCAGGCAAAAAATAAGCTAATTGTAGGTTTATTGCACCAGGCAACCGAGCATAATGCAAATTGCACCTCACGTTAACTGTACATAAACATAGAGATTAATGGCTAAATAGTGGTGGAGAAGAGAGAAATGGGAGTCGTAGAAACACTGGGTTCAAAAGTATTTGCAAGTAGCCCGTAGCATTTTTAAACCTGTATGGTCTTCTGTACGAGTCCGGTTTAACAGCCCCGGGGCAGTAAAAATAATGACGACACAAGCTGTCATTCAAAGAATAACAATATAATTGACTTTTAAAAGTTTGATCCACTGCGTTCATCTTCAAAATGTCCTTAATGGTAATTCCAAAAAACAAGTTGACAGTGTCAAACTGAACTTCATCATCGGCCACGTTTAGAGTTGTCTGGCTGGGCTGACACCTGCTGATGAATACATAGGAGGTTCTGTTTCAAGCCATATAAAGTTTAGCTGCCTTTTGTCTTGTCATCATGGAGTTGCCTTTGAAATTTGATTGGACACAAATAAAGTATAAAAAAATAGTCTTTCATTAACTTATTCACAACATATTTTTTCACTTTATCCCTTTGTTTTTGACCAAAAAATAATATATAAAAACTTCCAACCGGACCGGTGGAATTAGATGCACTTTAGTACGAATTTTGAAAGCATCCAGCACTTTTTGTAGCTTACTGTCTGTGTACCACAAAGCAATACACCGGAGCTGTGCTCTTAGAAGTCAGAGTCGGCATCCATAAGCTCCGCCTCCATTAAATTGGTCCGGGAGTGAATGGGTCCATAGCCGGACCTTCGTCCTGCCGGTACCCGAGCCACGTGGGCCAACCTCTCTGACAGCCCGTCGGTGAGATCCGTCTCCCCCGGGAAGCTGGAAGGTCCACTGGGCTGCCAGGTGGAGGCTGAGGGGAGGCATCGTGGGCCGAGACCCAGATCCTCTGGGCGGTCGTTGAAGGTTGGAAGGTGGCTGCGGCCGTAGCTGTACCGACTGCTCTGGTAAGATGGATAGGGGCACCTCTGCTCACAGGACTGGGAGGGTTGGATATCTGGGTAGGACCCTGGCAGGACTTCCTCCTCCAGCTTCTGCTGTTGCCTCTGATGCTCCCGCAGATTAGCGACCAGACTGGGGTGGCATGGCAACTTGGGCAAGCGAGGCACCGAGCTGTGACCAAACTCGCGCTGGCGATAAGCCTGGTTGTCCACCGCTTCCTCCGCTGGGCGCACTTCCTTCTTCCTCTTCTTCTTCTTCTTTTTCCTCTTTATCATCTCTGGTGAGATCTCAGCCTCCACCATCCACAGCCTGTTCCTCTCATCTGGAGGTGGTACTGAGAAGAAATAACAGAAAGAAAGTCGGTGTTCAACAGTTCTCGGATAAAGAAAAGGGGCAAAAGATGGCAGAAAAATGTGATTTGAAATGCTCCACATATGTAAAGCAGGAGGTGTAATGGTGTCCAGCTCTCACCTGGTGTACCAGTAGGAGTAACAGAGATGTCCTGAGGCAGGATGGCACCTCGCCTGGCCACCATCTTGGTCACATGCTGCGCCCAAGCTGATGACATGTCATTGGACGGCTCATTGAGCTCAAAATTGATTCCAGCTATGAAGGAGAGAAGACAAACCACACCTCTCCATTTACAAACGGGACAACCGAGGACAGCTTTAAACCCGACATACACTTAATGGCTCCCCCCACGGTGCCTCTGTAGTTCTGAACCGCTCCAAGCTAAACAAGCGTGGCGGCCACAGCAGCCTCACAGCTTACACGAGCAGAGACGTGTCAGTCAGTTCTTAGCGACAGACATAACAGTTTTCCCTGACTGTGTAGCCTCGAAGCCACACAAAAGTCAACGGAAAATCTTCTCGGGCCAAATTCGAAATAAAAATAACAAATAGTGGTTGTTTACATGAGCACATATGGTGCCATACCCGAATATATCTGCATGGCTACATACCTCGAAGGGGTAAGTGAGAAACTATCTTTTTGTATTTTGGGGGAAGCAGCCATGTACTAAAAGGGTGAATTATTGAATAATATGCATACAATAACGATACTAACATGAGGTATGATCTCCACTATAAATAATCCACATGAGACGGCCTGCAGTGTCAGTTATCTACCACAAGGTGGAAGTATGCAAACATCACCAGACATGGTTTCAACTGTTTCAAATCTTCATCCCAAGTAGAGGACAATGTAGCAAATCCTAATAAATCAAAAGTGTTTTTCTGTTCTCTGTGTTAAAATGTAGTGAACTTATCCTAAATGATCAGTTTAGACTGAAATACTCACCCACTGGTCCTTCATGGGACACGGTGTGCATGCTGAAGGACAGCTCCTTCTCTGGGTCCTTGTGAAGCTCCTTCCTCAACGCGAACGCCTTGGCGATCATCTTGCTCTTCTTGATCCTCTTGGGTTCATTGTCGCTACGGCCAATAATCCTGACACAAAAGGACAGAAGGCAGGTTCAGAAAGAGAGACGCCATCTGATTATTAGAAAGACCCGATCGAGGATCACACGTTGATACCGGGCAAGATGCCGTTCTTTTGCGTCACTCCGGATGAGACGGTCTTAAACCCACACTGATTCCAAGAAGCTGAATTACTGTTTTCTTCTTCTTCAAAGCCAGAAGGAAACTAATTCCTGTGAGTAAAATCCAAGTCACAGTGAGCCCTTGTGAGCGCTGTTACAAAACCACGGATTAACACTGCACACCTAAACGCACACACTGGGGACACACCGCTAGAATTCATGCCTCCATACTTTAAAATAATCAGGGAAATCAGGGAAAGTCTGCTACATGTTTGGATGCATCGAGGTTAGACTTTTCCCACTCTGTTGTCATATATTTAAAACCATATATGGACGTGGCCAGGCATGTAGCCATGATAGTAATGAGAAGAGACTGATGGGAGAGATTGGTAAAGGCAGAAACACATTTTTACAACTATAGCCTTTAGTCTTTATTGTTAATGCTACACTCCGCTTGATGTTTGCTTACTTGCACCAGGTGCGTTTCCAGATGAGGATGGTGGCCTTGGTCCAGACCCAGGTACTCATAGCAATACCCGTCCCAAACATGGAGAACAGGTTGATTTTCTCCACCATCAGGCTGGGCCGGTTCTTAATGGTGCATTCTGGGATTGGCTTGTTGGTCTGAGAGGCGATCGTCACGTTGGCTTCACACCTGTTGAAAACACGGCAGAGGGGAAAAGTCAACGCCTCGGCCATGCTGCATGCGCCTCGCACAACCTCTATGCGTATGACTGAGGTACATTCAAATGCCGGATCTGGTAAATAAGAACGTCTTTCACATGTCGGGGCAGGAGGGAGCAGTTTACATTTTTGAGGCCAAATTAATTCCAACCCAGCCAGTGTCAACACCGTGAGGAAATAGGGCTGCATTCACCGCTGCCGGCTGAGCGGTTACGCAGCGGTTTTGAGACTCAACAGCATCAGTTTGTGGATTTCTGTGTGCAGAGTCTGCAGGTGTGCGGCAACAAGCGTGCAGCAGACCTAAAGAAGAACGACAATAAAAACGTACAGCACATATTCTCTGAAGCTCCTCTCCCACTCAGCCTGGTTGAAGAAGTCATAGAAGTGGCAGCCGAAGGTGATGAAAACAAAGCCAAAGGCGAGGAATCCAAAAATACCTGAAACAGAACAACAAATCAAATGTGAGATACCAAACATTCTTAGAGTGAGGACATGTACCTTAGAATATTATCGCAAATTTGTTTTCATTTCAAAAGACCTGCGGATGTTATTTCTGTTGATGATCAAAAATATTCACGATTTTTAGGGTTTAAAAGGATTTCAAGTTTAGTGTGCCCAATAACATGCTGCAACAGACTCTTAATTAAAACATTTAATTTTTTTAACACCCAGGTGTCAAAGGTGATTATTACCAGCATGATGTTTACCCTCATACTATTTCTCAGGTTGCCACTGTGGTGTGAAATGGCACCGGATGAGGGAACGTACCAAGTCTGAGCATCGTCTCTTTGATTTTGCTGGCAGCTTTCTCACTCAGTAGTCCTGGGTGGTTACTCTTAATGGAAAACAAAGTCATGACGCCTAAAAGGAGAAATAAACGGAATCAGTCAGTGTCGGTGGCTGTGGGGACGAATCTGAGGAGGCCTTCTGGATTGTAACAAAGCCTGAAAGATTTGGAAAGAAGAGTTAAATCTGCCTTACCAAGGATGGTCACTAAGCTATTTTACGTAAAACAAGACTCACCTCGAATGAGGAAGTAGCCGCCGACAACAAGCACCACTCCAATGGGGGCCAGCACAAACCCGGCACGGTATCTGTAGTTCTTATAGCCGACGAAACAGATCCCGCTCACGGAGTCTCCGTCCACCTGTGAGTAACGGAGCCACAACGGATGAGAAAAATAATGACTTTAAACCATTTTCCTGTCTCGAGAGAACGGCTCCCTACTCACCTCGGCGATAGCCAGGATGGCCACGGTGAGGACGAAGGGGATGGACCAGGTCACCATGTGGAAGTAGGAGGTTCTGCCAGACAGCGGCTGCTGCGTGGTGCCCAGGGCTTTGAAGGACGTGTGCCAGGCGTAGGTCAGCATGACGAACCAAATCACGCCGGACATCAGGGAGTAGTACACGATGATGAAGATGGTGACGCATGACAGCGTCTCTGAAGACCTGTAGAGAACCGCCAAATAATGAATTTGATTTTTAGTACTTAGGATCTTTGATCTCATAATTTAGCGGTTGAAGACGTTCACGTACGACGGCTCCCCGAGTCGCATGGTGTTGTCGCTCTTGCACACAATCTCGTCGCGCGCTCCATCCAGGAACTGGGCCAGCCAGCCGATACTGCCCACGAAAAAACAGGCGTTGATGTAGAAGAGAATGACGGCTGGGTAGCGGTTGGAGTTCTTCCAGTCGGCAAGAAACGTCGCCTGAAACAAGAGGACATTTTGAAAGTCGGAAGAGAGCTAGTAGAGGAATATCTAAGGAACGTCCTGAAAAGGCAACACACAGAATGAGGCAGTTGTGTCTCACCAGGGTGAAGAAGGTGCAGAGGAGGGTGATGGTGCCGAAGTACGCGATGTAGGCGTGCATGTCATTGTGCTCCTCCTCGGTGAACAGCGGGTTGTCACACTGGATGCCACAGCCCTCCACGTCCTTGTACCAGCTGGACTGAATGTCTGTCTTCACCAGGGGAGCTTCACACTGGCCCGACATGTTGAACTTCAGCTTCTGCACCTCATTCTGCACACAGAGGACACAAAGGTGAGCTTCTAATTCCACCTTTTGACCCGCGGTGAAAAGACGCGTTCCCCTTTTTGGGGATCAATAGTCTCACACACACACACACACACAACATCACACGACAACGAAAGCGTACCGAACAGCCCATGGGGAATTTGTCACACTTGAGGAAGCCGGGCCAGCCTCTCTCCTGGTCTACGATGCTACATGGTCGCCGTGTAGCCAAACACAGGCTCTGACTGGGCAGCTCGACCCGGCCGTTCTCACATTTGGGCATGTAGATGGCACAGAGCAGAGGCTGGATGACGGACCAACAGCGAGGAGCGTTCCGCAGACCTAGGACAGGAAAGGAAACATCTTAGAAACATCCTGAAACATTCAAGTTAGACAGGAGAGATGTTCGACAGGACGCAGGCTTGATATATCAGACTGATGCTGGAGATGCTGGAGATGTGCACGTACACATAAGTAGAAGTTATGACAGGGACGAGCAAATACTGACCGACTGTAATCATATTCAGTCCCATCATCTAACTGATAATTGTGTAACATACATTTTTTTTTTTAAAGGTAGATTAGTCGATTAATCAATCACCTAATCAGCAAAAATGCCCCCCAAAGATGTCTGAGGATGGAACTGTCCTTTGTCACACATGTTAGTCAATCTAATATTGTTAGTCAGACAAAATTAGCAATTTGAAGACTTCACATTTGGCTCTCATTTTGTCGACAAATTGATTCATCGAGAAAATAATCTGCAAATTATTAGATAAGGAAAATAAATCAGTGGCTGCTGCCTTATTTTGAACAGTCACAATTGTCACAAAGACAGAACGCAACAATGAATCAGTCTCAGTGAAAGTGTGATGACATGTTTGGAATATGAAATGTGAATAAAATGCCTCTCTGAGGATTCCTGTTGACATCTTGTATCTGTGTGTAGAGTAACAATGTTTCCAACTGGCTACAATTTAACACTCAGAGGAAAAGTGTGCATGACAAACATGTATCTACTTCAACATGTGCACAGTTAAGAGATAGCATATGAATGACTAATCTCTCTCTCTGTCCACCATCAGGCCATAAGGCTCCTCATCAGATGTGGGGAGCCCTTGACACGTCTGAAGCTGTGACCTGGGTCTGACGGATCATTAGTAAGTGCTGATGAATGTGAAGCAGAATATCTAAAAGCCTTTTATTAGTGAGAGTATCCTATTGTTGGCTCCCTAACACCTATGAGTGATTCATTTTGTTGCCTTTAAGGGCTTTTAACCCTTCATTTCCTGTTGAGGCTCTCTTACCACTTCCAGCCTCCATCCCAGCCCATTGTCAAACCAATTCACATTATTATCACATATAAACAATGCAAACAACACTGAATATAAATGTGTAGTGAAACTGATCCGTATATAGTTATTTATTAGGCTGCTACAAATTGCAATCATGAAAAGCTTCAGTTACAACAGTTTTTTTTTTTATTGGATTACAGGATGAGTACCACTCTTCTTCTACGATCTTAATTATAAAACGAGACGGATCACATTTAGCCAGATATACTGGGCCAAATTAATTCTCACCGGACCACATGGTCAACTTCTCAAAAGCCTCATCCTGGGTGCTGGAGTCCTCTGCCAGGACCAGGGATGTATGCGTGTACGGTAGAGGCGATCCCAGACATGTGTTGTATTTCAGAGCCTCGCAAGTCGAGGTTTTCTTGCAGCTATCCTCAAACACGGTCCCGTTTGGAGACAACGCCGCCCCGGAGCCCGAGAGCCAGGCAGCCCAGACGCAAAGCATCCCGTAAAATCCAACAATGGGGCTCCGACCCTGGGAAGACATCTTGGGAGTAGAGGTTCAACTGGGCAAAAAAAAAAAAAAAAAATCACTTTGAATTCTAGTGCTTCACTTGTGCCGTTTCTCGAGAAACCGAAAGGTGAAGCTTTCCTGGTTATATTTCGAATAAGTTACCAAATTCGGCATGGTGAGGGGAATCTGCGGGGGCGCTTCAAAGTTTTCTCGCAGTCCTCCCAAACTTTTTTTATTCTGCGCTTCTCGTCCGATCCTCGCTGCGTCCCCTTGGATTCCTTCATTATCCAAAATCCGAACAGCTCCACACAACAACAAAAAAAAACCCTCCGTCCTCACTTCCAGAAAAAACGCATCGTTTGTTCAAAACAACGTAAAGTTTTCATTAGAAGCATTTAGGATGGGTACGAGAAAAGACAGAAAGTTGCAGATTCGCCCTCCCCCCACCTCCAAAAAAAAAAAAAAAACTTGCCATGAAAAAGTCTGGATGTCTGTAATAGGATCTCCAGTTCAGACGCACCACCCCCTTCTCCTCGGCCCCCCCTTTTTATGCTGGCAGAAAAACAAGGTGATACATTATCCTACATCTCTCTCCGGGTGCGCGTAAAAGTGGCTTTTCTCATGTGTCTGATGAGAAGTGTCTGAAGCGGTGTTGTGGTCCTGAGTTGCAGCTCAGTGTGTGGATGTTTTTTTTTTTTTTTTTTTGTGTGTCTCTGGTATGCACATGGTGGGGGAGAGCCCGAGCAACAAAACCTCCCCTCCCATCCCCCTCTGCAAGTGGAAGAATGTGCCTTATGGCAGGCCTTCTCAACAACGTCTCAAAGACCCCCAAAACATCACAGACCCCCCCCCCCGCATCTGACAGGTTTACTCTCATATGAGACGGATTTTTTTTTGTAGTTTGTGCTGAATCATAGGATCTTATACACAACTTCAAGGGAGTGAAGCTGAATGTCTCTCACTGTTATGATCCTCAGGTGGTCCTCAAACTGTCAGAGAACTACTGATCTACCAAATCAATATGCAGGGCTCATAATACAGCAGTCAATAATAACAGGATGTTTAAAATGTAATTATTGAACACTCGAAATTGTGCTTCTGATGCTGTACATTTTCTTAAGAGGATGAACAGCTCTTCATAGTCTATTAAGTGCTTTTCATCATCTTTGAATAAGGTTAAAGATTCACATGCTTCAGCTGCTCAAGAGGAAGGCTTAGACGTAAGCACACAGATGAAGAAGAATTAAGAATGAAATAAATACAAATTAAAGACTAAGTGAAAGAGATGACATTACACAGCAATACACACTATATACAATACAATACTTGAGACTGTATAAATTGATTGAAATATTCAAATTACAGATTACAAATACAATATTTTGAAAGATCACTGTGATATAGCCACACAACATACAGATATTAAACATGTGCACTGATGATGCCGACTTCACTTTTTAGTGAAACTACATTTTAGCTCGCAAACAGAAGATGTTTTTTTTAACATTTATAAATGTCTTTTTTTTTTTTTAAAAGGACAGTTCACCCCAAAATCAAAAAGATATATTTGTCCGGTTATGCAAAAATAATGAGCAGTTTGAGTAACTGTGCCCTAATTTCTGGAGGATAGCGATATTGCTGTTGAGTTTTTCAAATGTATTATTTTAGTGCTTTGAGCACCACAAGCCGAGTGCAATATTGTCCCATTATATTGGAGAGAAGGCAGACGTCTCTATGGCCAATATCTCCAAAACCAGGCAACGTGTTTATATGGCAGTAGTGCGCATGTTAGTATCTGAGGGAGGGACACAGTTTATAACTCAAAGCTACATTGAGTCAGTTTCCTCTGGGACATTCATAATGACCTGGGCTTAAGTGCTTAACGTAAAATATGAATGTACATAAAACACAATCTAAGTGACATGATTTTCTGCTGCTTTAAGTTTATTCCAATGTGCTTGGATAAGCCTGGTCACCACTAAATCTCAACCACAGTGCATGTTGTTATCGCATTAATTGGACAGTGCACTTGTGGTATTTGCATGGCTGTAGATGCTTTGTTTCTCTCCTGGTGTTCTGAGAGTAAAACTGGGTTAACTCTGGTTCCTCCTCTCTCTCTCTGTGTGTGTGTGTGTGTGTGTCTGGGCCTCCATGAAACCCACAGCAACATGGCCGCCTGAATGAGTCAGAGGCAAAAACCAGGGACCACACACAGAGCAGCGGAGCACAGGCCAACACACACTCTCACTCTCTCACACACACACACACACACACACACACACACACACTCACTAACACCTGTGCCATTCCAAATTGTGCAGCATTGGATTGGTGATAAAATACATTTAGTTTCGTGCTGATGGGGGGTATCACCCAGAGAGGGGAGTTACTGCAGCTTTAAACTAACACAGAAATGTCTTGTTTAGATTGCGGACTTGCGTCAAAGGCTGTTAAACATGCAGGTCTGTTTCTGTTCACAAAGATTACAGGCATCAGGTTTCAGGCTGAGAATGCCTCTCAACTCAGCTTTTCATTCGTCAGGCAGAAAGAAACGGTTGGAGATGAGAGGTCGTGTTGGTTTGTGCTTCTTCACGGTGAAGTTAAACCTTTTTCCAGAGCTTCTCTGGACCAAGAAGGAACATGTCAGCAGTTAGACGACAGCTCTTCATTCGAAAGAACCTATAGCGATTTGCTTAAACTTATCACGTGATGAAAAGAGATAGAAAAACAGAAATGTAAAGCTGTGGATGGCTTTCACGGACACAAAAAGCACTTAACATTTACGGCCACACTAAACCCAAATCCGAACAAAAACATTTAAATACAGCTACAATTTCCTTTGCTGTCAGAGCAACTGAAGCTTTAATTGGTAGTGTATCAAGACAACAGGAGAGGGTATTTTTCGTGTTTTGGTTCCAAGTACTTTTTTTTTTTTCCCTTTCTTTCCACAGTCAGAGAACCTCAACCACTGTCTGCTCACTGATTGGTCACAAAATACAAACTTGGCCCGTTCTAGTGACCACATCAACAAAACAACGCTAGAGCACCTCAGGCATTCACACTACTGTTTTCTTTAGTGGGGGAATCCCCCCCCCCCACTCCTTTTGTATTTAAATTCAACATTATTACAACAGAAAAGCTAAAAAAAAAAGCAAAGCAAGAGGTGAGAACAGGATATCATCGACAGCATATGTAAAGAATATGAATTTTGTTCAAAGCCTGTGTGGTTTGGCAAACATGTACTTATAATGGCAGCATATTGAAACAAAGTACAGCAGCTCTGCAGCCGTACAGGCTGTCATCTGGCAACATGTGAGGAGGAAATGGCATCATGTGCAGTGTCAGGTCTAGGCAGGACAACCAAGTAGCCTAACATGGCCATTTCATTATGGAGAGTAAACATTATCTTTACAGTTAATATTCAAATGAATCCTTAACAAACATGATGTAAAAAGTTAGAATATTCCTTTTTTATAAAAAAGGTAAATGGCATTTCTTGGGACCAGAGGTAAATACTTTTCAAACGCATATATAGGATTGTGAAAGTTTAAAAAAAATGACATACCAACTAGCATATGTGCCTGCTTCATCCACCATGTATAAAGTACCTATTTGACACAGGTATGTCAACACATTGAAAACATGCTTGTTTTAGGGTACGCATTGCTAATACAATAATAAAAACATCAACCAAATATCAGATGCATCTCACAGACACTAGCAGCCATGAGCCACATTGCTGAGCATGCATACGACATGTCTGACATTCCTTTATTAAATAATACAAATCTACAAAATCAATATGTTAGAAAATGCATTTCCCTTTTTGGGTAGTTCATATTTGCCGCATCATGGATTCAGTTTGAAACAATAAAAATGCATATGCGTTGACTCACAAAAATGACTTGTAATAGACTACACTGATCTTAAGTAAAGGTCAATATGACACTGACCACCACATATGCTCCTAAAGTACTGTCTAAAGTTTGGTAAATTCAAGCATGGTCTATGTCCAGTAGGTGGCAACAGAGTCCTGTTTCTCCATGCGTTTCTTTTGACCTCCACTTCCATACTTCCATTTGAAAGCACATTAATCGTAAGTCCACATGCCGGCTGAACACTAGTCTTGTGTTTTTGAGTCCAAGAGCAATGACACTGAATGCTCAATACAGGCAGAGATGATTGTGTTTTTCCCTCCTAACTGCCGGTGCCACCGTGTCTCTGGCACCGCTCATCAGAAACTGGTCTGATCCGGTCGGGGTCATCTCCACGGGTCAGAAGTGTGCTTGAGGTTGTAGTTCTGGAGCTTGATCTGGTCTTTGATCTGGTTGATCAAAATCTGAGACAAGAGGATGCCAACCAGCTGCAGAAGAGAAAACACAAACAGAGGGCTCACCAGCTGGGCTTAAATTGTGTGTGTGTGTGTGTGTGCTGTGCACCATATCCAACCTGTGGTATGGCCAGTCCCAGGGCAATGCCCCCCAGTAGGAACAGGTTACTGTGGATCCAGTTCACCAGTTTGTCTATGCAGCCATTGGTGTAGATGGTGTCTCCAGCTTCAACGTACTCTACAGTCTGCATGCCCTGGCCACACATGGTGTTGATGACCTCCTGCTCACGTACACATACAGTTGAAAGACAAATGCTTAAAGAAACATTCACAAAAGGCATCCAACACACATCAGGAGAGGCTTGTACAGAAGGTGACCTTGTCTTTGGACAGGATGCAACAGGAGAAGGGGACAGAGCAGCGCTCTCTGCTGGGGTTGTCCGGCTTGCAGTCGAAGTACATGTTCTTGGACCAGTCGGTGTACGTCACACCACCACAGCAGCCAAACTGAAGACACAAACGAACGTTTGAGATCTAAGACTTTAGAAGACACGTTCATTACCTGTGTTCATACTGTTGATGATGGCAGTCTGTATTTGGACTAAATCCTCACCTCTTTCTGACCATAGTCAATGAGGTTTTGCAGATCAATGTCCTCTCTGTAGTGGACGACGGCGTTATTGATCATCTCCGTCACTCTATTCCGAGCCTTGGCAGAGTATGAAAAAAGTAAGAGTATGTACAAAAAGATACATAACGGGTGGTTATATGTCATATCATCAAATCGAAAGTTTCACATCGGTGAAATAGAAGAAACACTTTTGCTCCTATTTTCCACGAGTTGAAATACAAGATGGGTGACAATTTGTGTTTGTGAGCACTTCTTCTTTGCCAAGATAATCAGTCTACCTGACAGCTGTGGCCCATCAAGATGCAGGTGTGCCTTGGGCTGGTCACACTAAAATGCCACTATAAATCATAAACCATTTATTAGGCATCAGCTGTCGGGGTGGCCTCAGACAAGCTTGCAGGTGAAGAAGCCGCATGTGGAGATCCTGGACCGGCGCGGTTCACACCTGGTCTGTCGCGTGATGCCGGTTGGCTGTGCTGCCACATTCTCAGAAATAACATTGAAGATGGTTATGGTGGTGGACAGTCCTGCCGTCAGCATGCCGATTGCACACTCTCTCTCAACGCTCGCAACATCTGTGGCTTTGCGTTGTGAGATAAAACTGCACATTTTAGAGAGGCCTGTTAATGTGAGCAGCGCAAGACGCACCTGTGTAATAATCACACTGTTTAATCAGCACCTTGATGGGCCACACCTGTCAGGTAGACGGATTATCTTGGCACAGAATAAGCCTTTTTTGCAATGAAAAGGTCAACTTGTGTAAAATGGGAGCGAAAACAAAAGTGTTGCGTCTACATTTTTGTTCAGTGTCGTAGGAGTTTGATAACAAATATGATAATCCCAAGAAACCAACTTTTCTATGGCTGTTAAGCATCAGAACCTTTTCTTAAAGTCCTCATTTCTAACAAGTAACCCAATCTGTGAGTGAACTCTGCTGTTCATTTCTCAAGTGTTTTCAAATGTTGCAGCAGTTCCGGGCAAAGCCCAGAAGAGGACAGTGTTTCACCAATCTACACTATCAGAAAAGGGCAAATAAAGCAAAAGTCCACCCCGAGAAAGAGTCAAGAAACAAATGTAGTGACTTTTTCAAGGTGCACCAGTGTTAATGTGAAGTCTTGGCTGCTCACAGATGAGATCCCATTTGTATGTTTATTTTTAATGTTTTAAATAAGTTGGGGAAAACGTGGAAAAACATACATTTATACATACATTATTCTAAGAGAGAAACCCCTCCACATTATTTCATTACCTTATCAGAGAAGACGAAGCCCAGAATCCCAGCAGCCAGCTGGAGCAAGAAGATCACCGTCAGACAGATACAGAACTGCGAGGAGGAAAGCGAGAGGGATGTTTACAGCGCTGTCAAATTAATCCGTTTTTGGATTAATTCTTTACATGACATGCAAACTCAGCTGTTACTTGTTACCTCCCGTACTTTTAGGAAAAACATGCAGAACAATCAAGAATCCTAAGAGCAAGAAGTTACGATAAGCTAGTAAACACAAGGCTGATGTGAAATTGATTTCAAAATAAAATCTTTGTTTCAACTTCATGAGTAATTTTCTTTATGGAAGCACAAACAGGCACCAACCCAAGTATTACTGAGCTAATATTAAAATGCTGTGGCGATGATCTTGCAGCTCGTGTTGACTGACTCTCTCTCTCTCTCCTTATAAAAACATAATCTTTAGAGGATACATTGAAGTCTGGCAGTTAATAATAATAAAAAGAAATCCTGATTTACTGTCTGCAGAAGGCAGATGTTTTCCCGCAGGGAGCCCACGCAGCCACAGAAGGTGATGATGAACATGAGGATCCCCACGACCATCAGCATTATAGCGGGGTCCACTGCCAGACATGCCAGAGCTGCCTCTGAAAAGAGAAGAAGAAGAGGAGAGGGGTGTAAAGACTGACGTGAGAGAGCAACTCTCTTTTACTTCTAAACAACAGAAGTATTCCTCTCTAACAGGAAACATGTATGGAAGTGTGCTTTCAAGCATCTTTCTCTAGCTCTGCCAGCATCCATAATGTTAGAAACACATTTCATTTGCTGCATTTAATTCTCTGAACAACACAGATGTAGCTGCTGTTTCCGCCACTGTGTTGTTTAGTGGAAGCACAAAGACAACAGCAGTGTCCTGACACGCAGTCCTCCCACTGTCTCACTATAAACATGAGGAAAGACTGTATGCTCCATCACTGAAGGATCATTTACCTGCATGTTTCATCATGCGGGCGTACACGCCGATGGCCACCATCACCAGGGAGATTATCTAAGAACAAAGAGAAAAAGCTTTACACTTCTTTGCATCGTAAAAAATATTACTATAATAAGGAGAAACTACACGGCACCATAGCTATGTCTATACTTGTCCGAGGAGTGGCACCACTCACAAGGTATATGTGAGTCATAAAGACATGGCTGTAGGCCCTACTGGTAGAATAAAATACACTCTACACTCTATGCTTTTTTTAGTAGCGTCAGTGCTCCAAGTGGTATCAGTGTTTAACTAGAGGGCTGAGACATTTTCCTTAGAAATGTAGATTCTGCCATCCACTCCGCTACCATTTGACTAAACTCGACCTGGCAGCAATCTGTACCTTTTCCTAAAACACAAAGAGCCTTTCACTCAGCGCTCCTCTCTCAGTCCCAATAGAAGAATAGGGAGCCCTCACAAACACTCTTCCCTCCCTGAATGAAATGGATCCAGTTGCCACAGACACTGAACCTTCTTGGTGCGGGAGGGCAACGCTAGATGCGTCTGCCCCTTTTGTAAAGGTTTGGTTTTTACAGTGAATAAACCAGACACCTGAAGCAAACAGGTTTAAGTGTATTTTGTTGTTGTATTAGCTGAATACATGTTAATAACAATGTTATGCTCAAACTAAGCCACTAAATGGCTATTTCTTGTTACAAAACGGATTCACTCACCTGGTTAATTCTACCAACTCACCAAACAGCTAATTAAATGGTTCATGACAAACTGTGAACACTAAATGGCATTTTCGGACAAGAAGCGAACCGTGCATTTGCAGTTATCTTTGGTGTGTCCTCTACAGAGCCTGAGGCAACAGAAATAACAACAACACATTCCACGTTCCAAGAGCTTCAAGTTTTTACAGAGCCTTATCCTGTCTGCGCACGGCCAGAAGTCACGAACACGGCTGACACAGTCATACAGGTGTGTTTGAGAGACACTGTTGAAAGTGCAGAAGGAAATGGATAAAAAAAAAGCTCTGCAGTGCGTAAAGAAGCACTCCTGAAAACGTCAAACTTCTTGTTTGTTCATGTTCTCAATAGATATTATGTTTGAACTGTTTTAGTTCTCACTATTTGTAATTTGCTACAGCATTTTTGCTCAACCAGCAACAAAATAGTTTAAACCCCAACAAGAGTAATCTGCAACAGATCTGCTTTCAAAATGTTTTAAGCCAGAAATCTCCTTATGTTACAGCCCCTGGGCTCCTGACACTGCAGCCCACCGCTATGAACTTTGATTTGTTAACAATCCACCGACGAGCTTTGCTGTAAATTTCAACTGAATTCTTGACTTTTAAAAGGATTAAGTCGTACAATTATTAACATCCCATGTGGGAGACACAACCCCATAGTCAGACGGTCCACAGTTTATGATACAGTCACCTGCTGTGTTCTGCAAAGCTTGTTTGAAACAGATCAAATGCAACATCTCACTTAGTGTGAAATCTGCTACACCAGTATTTTTCCACCAGTCAACCAGAAGTGGGGACCCACTTGTGCACGGCCCATCAGCATATGAATCAATGAAGGTTTCTGTTCCTTGGCAACTGAGTAAGTCATGAAAGGACCGAGCCTGAAATGAAATCACAGCAGTTTTGTTGACTGAGGAAAGGTGTAAACATTGTTGTTGAGATCACAACATGTTCAGGTCGAGCAGGTTCTGAGCCCAAAATCCCCTAAAATTCTAAGAAGCCACAATAGAAAACAAAAAATAAGAATACAACTTGTGTGTGTGTGTGTGTTTGTGTGTCAGCTCTACTTATTAACTTCCCTTCTCCTCTTTCCCTGACACTGTTTCACTTTTCGTAAACCGCCGAAGTAAATGAACGACTATCTCAAATAAAGCAGTGGATGCTGCAACTGTCAGCAGAGTTTAAGAGAGTTTAACTTCAGCTACCAATTCTGATTAGCCGAGAAACATAATGATTAACCTGCGCACAGAGAAGAGTAAATAAAGGGGACCACGGTCTTTGTTACACGCAGGGTTTAACAAAAAAATAAGAAACACTCACCCAAAATAAAAAATTAAACAAGAACACCAGGTACTTGACAACTGGACTGACGAATGAGTAGTCGTCGCCAGAACCAGGTGCGCCTCTGCGTCCTCCCATGGTGACAATTATCCAAGCGTGTTATCCAAGTTGGCGCACAAATGAGCTTTTAAACAAAACGAGTTACCGTAAGCAAAAGCAAAACTACAGGTTAATAATGACGACCAGCTGCTGATTTCCGCCTGATACCTGAGCCGACACGTACAGTTACAGTGAGTAATCACAAGCTGCCGCCCGCGCTGTCTCGCCAGCGCTGACTGAGATTGTAAAAACTGGGTGTTACCGTCGTGTCTCACGCCTTTACCCGTGATCAGATGACACGACCTGCTCCTGAATCTAGAAACGGGTCCTTGATTGACCCCGTAGGTCTGAAGGGAAACCAGGAACAGTTTGCTACTTCATGCATATAATAAGTGTGTGTATAATAAAGTGCATTTTTACAAATAAATGCGTGTTATGACAGAATGCACGTGTTTTATTTTGTTGGTACTTTTGTTTTAATTTACTATGTTCTATTGTCGTTAAAGTGTAATGCTAAAACGTGCATTTACTTCAAACTGAATGGATGCACTTGAGTAGCCTATATCATTTTTTTATGTACTTGTCATTTTCTTGAATTTAAAGACTGAAGCGGCTGAATTCAGACCTTTGCTTTTCCTACTGTGACATGTGAAAATGTCCTCCGGGGAAAAAAAAAAGGTTATTTTACATTGTTCAAATGAATAAACTAAAGGGTAAAAGAGTCACGACAACACAACGAGGGACACATGTCCGCCATCTACCGGCAGAAGGTGCTTTCTCCCAGTATGCACACGCACCTGTATGTTGTGGTTGTAACATATGGATGATTTACCTCCTCTATTTCTTTCTATATTTTCGCATATGTCTGCGTCACATCGACATCTTCGCCTTATATAATATAATTAAACGCCACAGCTTGCTTTTATTTTGAAAGAAAGCGCACTAGGCAAGACAGTTCATAACATCCGGTTAACCCGGAAGTTATAAGTATGACTCCACGGTGTGTCGGTTGAACGCAAGCGATGATATTCTGTTCGTTGTTTAGATGTTTTTAAACGAAGAGATGGCGTGGAAAAGCAAAGGTTTGGGTAATTATTCATCTAGTTATCTGCTAATATAGACAGACAGACATTTTACAAAAAAAACTAATTCAGTTAATAATCTTAAACTAACGTTGCTAATCCTCTGAAGAGTTGTGTCGCTTTGTAAATAGTTATTCGAGCCTCTTTTACTTTATTAATTAATTCGCTTATCTCAAATGTCCTTAGCGGGTTCCCCTCTTCCTCCGGCCTCCCTCCGTCTGCTCGTCCCTCCAGTGCGACTCATCTCTGCCTTCATATGGCAAGTGGTCCAGCAGCACAGCGTGATGCAGTACGACAAGCTGGTGGACTTCATCAGTCTGGCTACAGAGATCGTCCCAGAGCTCCTGAGTCCCAGTCAGAGAGCTCAGCTCATCCTGGGCCTGAGGGCGAGGGTGAGGACTCTCTTTGTCAAGATTAATAAAACAGAATGACAGTGATGACAAGTTGGTGCTGTCCTCAGCCTTCCCCGCCCCTGTGTCCCTCAGTGGCTCTACGGGACACATTGGACATTTTAGTGGAGGAAAATCATGACACAAGTGGATAATTATTCCCCTTTCTACTCATTTATTTGTGACTTTGTTTTGTAATGGTCTGAGTTGTAATGTTAGTATGCATCTTGTGATTATTACATGTATGTTTCTCATCAATCTTTCCCCTGCTGTGTCGTGCTCTTTGGAGCTATACCGTCCTCTACCTTTGCCTGGTTGCAGCTGGTTCTGGAGCTGTGTCGTGGTGACGGCGTCGCCAACCTGCAGACCATCCAGAGCCACCTGGATAAAATCCACGCCTGCAGCACTGAACTGAGCTCCGCTGATCAGATGGTGGGTTTTTAAAAGGACATTTTATTTCTTTATTATCTGTAATACCATTACTGCTGTAACCTTCTCAACGTCTTCATTGTCCATGTCTTGACAGGCCAGTGGTGACATACTGAAGACCTCTTACATCAACTTTGCCGGCCTGGTTCAGAACCTCTTGAATGTTCCTTTTGAAAAGGAGTTCTTCTTCCAAGTGAGTCCTTATCTGTGAGAGACATGCATATGTCGTAAAGATTCAATGTTGATCAGCTTTTTAAGGACATTCCTGTGCTATTCTTTAGTCACAGTGGATCAGAACATCTAAAAGACTCAACCTTTTCACGGCAATGATGTGTTGGCTGTTTCTGTAGGAGGTTTTCCCCACAAACTACGGCTCCAACTATGACCAGCGACTGCAGCAGCTGGTGTCTGAGTTCCTGTCCAGACTGGAGCAGCTGCTGCCCACACCAGACCTGCAACAGGTGCTCTTGTTTTCCACTGTTAAATGTGTTCTTTTTTTGTGATTTTGCTTTTGAAGTCTGATTATTGCTTCACTTTCCAAACTGCATCTCTGTGGTCTCAGACAGCAGCCTGGCTCACTGAAACGACATCTGTGTCAGAAGAATTTGGACAGAATCTGTCTGAACCGTTTGCCCTGAAGAGTCTGCTGCTTCATCACAGACAGTTGGGGAGTCTGAGCACTGGTAAGTTGGAACAAAAGGAAGAAAGTCTTGTATGTAATTTCCATCTGTTTGTTTCCTTCCTACTGGCTGTTGTTTGACAGCAGATGTACATTTTTCTTTCAGATTTTATAACAGAAATGTAGTTCCTATCACAACAACATGAGACTCTTAATGTGTAAAATGTCGTGGTCTCCTTCAGCTCCTTCCAGCAGCGAGGAAGATATCCTTTTGTCCACTCTGGCCCTGCCTGCTCAAACCGGAATGGAGAGGTTCACCGGGCCTTACAGTGAAGACGATGATTATGACAATGAGGAAGAGGCCATGGCAGTGGAAGATTTGGCAGGAGACTCGAGTCAAAGCTCCGACGTCGCCGCAGACGATTGGCTGCCGAAAAGGGAATCAGGTTCGACAAAATCTGTTGCAGTAGCCGACCAGAATAGATCCAAAATCTTATTGTATTAACTTCCTGTTTTTCCTGTTTTCCAGGTCCTCTGTCGCGTTTATTCATCTGCCCCCAGTGTTCATTCACTCACCGCATCAAGAGGAAGGTCCAAGAGCACATCCAGAGTGAGCACCACGCAACGGCTCCCTGCGAGAAAAAACTGCCCGAGAAGAAAGCCAGAGCAACGACTCGGCAGAAAACTAAAGGCCTGAACGGGGAACAGAAGAAACTCGAAGGCAACGTAGAGAATAAGAGGAAGCGCAAACAGAAAGGCGGTGTTGAAAAAAAGCGGGAACGTAAGCAGAAGAAGGACAACCTGGAAAACAAGGAACGGCGGAGACGGAAAGAGCCCACGGGGGAGGACAAGCGGTTTCTGAGCACGCGACTCGTCGACAAAAACTTCTCGGAGGAAGAAACTAAATGCCTGAAGTGTGAGAAGGTTTTTGAACTTCCCAATCAGCTGAAGACTCACATGAAGCTTCACAGCTTCCCGTACTGCTGCACCCAATGCGAGAAGGGATTCACCAGCCCCTCGGGTTATTACCAGCACCAGCGGCTCCACAAGAGAGGGCGGATATTTGTCTGCGGCCAGTGCGACAAGGGATTCCTGTGCAGCTACTCGCTGAAGCAGCACGAGCGCCTGCACGAAGGCCCCACCAACCTGTGCACCATCTGCGGGAAAAGCTTCAGCAAAGCGGGCATTACGAGACACATGCAGATGCACAAAGGGGAGAAGAACTACTTGTGCACCACGTGCGGGAAGTCCTTTTTGTCCTCCGGGGAGCTGCTGCTGCACACGCGCTCCCACACGGGCGAGATGCCGTACACCTGCACGCACTGCGGGAAGGGCTTCTCCAGCAAGAGCCACCTGAACGTCCACACGCGCTCCCACACGGGCGAGCGGCCGTACCTGTGCTCGGAGTGTCCGAAGCGCTTCCTCACGCTGAACTGCCTGAAGAGGCACACGCTCAGCCACAACGGGGAGAAACCCTTTAAGTGTCCGAACTGTGAGAGAGAGTTCTCCCAGCAGGGGAATCTGAAGAGACACCTGGCAACTCATAAACCGGACACGTAGAAGTGGACACGGGAGCAGGGTGTAGTCGTGATTTAATACCCCGACCTCAATAAACGTTCATTTCCACACAACACTTCAGGTTCATGGTTTATTATAGAGTATTCAGTAGCAGTAAGTAGACCGTAAAGTATTTGAAATTCTTCTTATCTGCTTTGAGTTCTTCATTACATAGTTATCAAACTAGTGCATTTTACCAACACTAGCGTCCTTGTTTAGTTTTAGGCTCCTACTTTGTCACCTTTTTGCCTTTTCTTTAAATTCTGCACCCTACTTCGCATGAGTCATATTCAACTGTGAGCAAAATATCAGTTACAGACAGCTGGATTTATATACTGATGGTGCAGAAGACAGTTATTTGAGTTGTCATAAATCTTTCATTCTTTAACTCCTGTGTGGATTATTTATTAACTAAATATGTAATGGCGGGTTGTAGTACCTTGATAGTGTGGACCAGCATTGGTCGGCCCAGATAGATGAAACACAAATGTGAAAAACACAGCTCTAGGAAATGCAATTTATTTGCAATTTTTTAATAACATCATTCCTCAGATAAAAATGCAATGTTACAGGAATATACATCAGATATTAATTTAAAACTTGCTTTCAAGGGACCATACAGTCTAAATATACTTTTTCCTTTTTTTATTTACTGGTAGCGTGCGTTATAAGCAAGACAGACTCTGTCACCAATGACAGACTGACAAGTTACAGATACAAACTGTACATTACTTATTTACAAATCAACTTTTTGTTTGGTTTTTTCGTTTCACTTTTTATTGAAAATAGGAGTAGAAAAAGTGATTGAATTAATATTCTGATTTATTTCATTTGTATTCTTTCCCTTTCTAAAATGTAAAATGAAGTGAATGAACAAAAAAAATAAATAAATACAAGAACTCTCCTTTTAGAAAAAAGAAAGAGAAGAAGAAGAAGAATGAAAGAAAAAAGGGAGTGTCACCAGGGAGACAAACGGTAACCGAGGAAACCAAATGATGTTGGGCCAGTGTCACTTAGCAACCTCAGAACCAATGAAATCCCTCGCAGTTGAGGGGGGAGTGGCTTATGTTAATGAACAGTTACAAAATGACCACCTGCCTCCAAAGCTACCGCAAGTACAATAACACACTCTATTTCATCGTTTGACCATAAATAGTGCTGTTATTAAATACTACATTTAGCAGTAGTGTCACTACTAATATTACGACAAAGTGGTCTCCGTGTGATACAAAGTAATGACGGACAGAAAACAAACAAGCTCAATCCCGTCAAAGGCCCTTGAACACTTTGCATGAGTAGTGAATAAGACTACGAAGAAGATCATAAGACACTACTGACCAGTGGAGAACAGAGCCACGCAGCCATGGCATTTACCCAGTAAATAAGGAACATTCAAAAACTACTCGATATGGATCTGTGCGTCTCCTGCCAGTGAATCATCAGGATGGCTAAAGGCCGAGATCGTACCGCCTCGGGTAAAAAACAAAACAAGAAGAGGATCACGGCCTGCATGCTGTTAAAGAGGCGTTTCCACACCAGCAACAGATAACTAACAGAAGAAAACACTGATAATGTACATGACACTGCTCTCAGATGGGCCAACTCATTCATTAAAGCTGCATTTACACACACACACACACACGCGCACACACACACACACAGGCACACAATACCTGTTTGTTTCTAACTCTTTGTGGTGAAGTGTGACTTTCTTAGCAAAACGTTTGTAGAGATCCAATGTGCCGACAAAGAGTGAAAATGTGTTTTTGTATGTGTGACTATTGTGGCCAAAACTGAGATAGCTGCTTAAAAAAAAAGAAAGATGAAAATATCCAAACATAAACCAGTAGTCTAACCCTCATTTCAAAGATATGCGAGTACACACCGTGGGTGAGCATCACTGCGTTCTACATTCAAGGGATGAAATCATCATCATTCGTGGTGCACCGTTAAGTAGCTCTTTATCATTAAAACGAGAGAGAATTAGCAGATGCAGGGAGGCACAGACATTCGTGGTTCCACTGAGCTGTTTCACCACCAGAACCAGAAACACGAGCTGGTACGGAACACTGCTCTCCTCACTCGAGCGTTCTCCACTAAAGTGAAACACACAGAGCAGTCGCTGCGTCAGACTCGGAAATTCTAATATGTGCAAAATAGGAATCTCTTATGATTTATTATTGATTTGAAGAACAGTAAGAGAAGGAATGAGTGATAAACAAGGCTTTCAAGGTCCTTCCGATACTAACAGTCGTCCTAAATGTTCTCACGCACGGGTGCTGCTGCTACCGTTACTATCATTTATGTCATTTCTAAATCTATTACGCAAGCAAATATCTATTTGGTTCAGTTTTAGGGCTCAGCAGCCGAGGGAAAAGGAAGTCAATAAATTCAGTTTGAGCCCATCACCACACTCACGAGTGAAGAAATCTAATTCTCCGATGGCTGATTGGTGAAGACTTGACATGCGTCTGTGAGTGTTACTACTACAGTATGAGCCAGTGCAACACAAATATCTAGAGTTAAGATTATTTCAAATACATTTGCCTCCAAAATCCATACGACAACCTCTAATGATTCAAACTCAGCAGGCTGTAAAGTGAAAGTGTTTAGATTCACAACTAATCCAGCAGGTGTAGGTATTGTAATCACATTGCATCCACTCTTCTTCCTCCCTAAACTCCCGCACTGGCAACACACAGACAAAGACTACAAATCCCACACACGTGTGTGACCCTAATGGAAACATTCAGCTGACAGAAATTGCCGGCGTGTGTGTAGAGTTTTAACAGTACGGCGCCCGCCGAACCCGATCTGGGCTTTTCCTCCCTCAAAGAACGAGATTTGTTTTGATCCTCTGCAAAGTCCAGCTCCAAACCATCATTTCATATAATATAATTTAGACATAGCTGCTCTATATATAATATCTAAAATAGAAGATACTTGCAATATAAACTTGTATTTCATAATATATTCCCTCTTTCGCTCTCTGTTCCATTTCCCAAAGCGTCCATCAGCGCTGATGTCAAAACAAACATCCGTACCGTTTCTCCAGAAAATGGGAATTCATATTTTAATTATAATTAATTAAACTTCTACAACAGGCTATGCTGATTCTTACCAAGAAAAACAAAAAGAGAAGGAAAATTCAAAAATAGTCCTCTTAAAATATTTTGTCAGGATCAAACAATGATCAACGAACACTTCCGTTTACAAGAAAATATAACGTGCATCTGTCGCAACGACGGTTAGATCCACAGGAGGCCTCACTCCCTCTGATAAAGTGATATGTAGCACACGTCTGTGTGTAGTTTAGGATAAACACACAGCTCTGACACGTTTGAAATGGTCATGTGTAGAATACTAGTTTTGTTAAAGCATGTTGGATGACATCTTCTCCTAATACTGAGCAGCTTGGATTGTACTCGGTCATGTACAGCAGCAGCTCTGCCGCACAAACACAAAATAGATAAATAAATTCCACATTTTTAGATCAAATCTGCCATTTTTTTTCATTGCTGCTAATCCCACAGAATCATTTGGTTCCTTCCCTTCCTTCCTTCCTTCCTTCCATGAGGATTTCTCTGCACGCACTTCAAGTCCTCTATTCCTTTCTTGGAATAAAATAAAATAGAAGCTACATGATTTTCATGGCTCAAAGCATAGAGAGATCTAGTCCTTGATCGGCGGTATTTCTTTTGGTTTGATGTCTTTAATAGCTTTAATAATGCAGTGTGTACGTGTGTGTGTATGGCTGACGTAGGACTAGTGAAGGTGAGACAGGTCTCTTGGTGCTACAGTAGGAACATGTCCAGACTTTGAGCCGCGCCGACAGGTTGCTGGTAGTTCGAGGTCTTTCAGCTTACTTCATGAAAAATGAAACAAAAGCAAAAAAACGCATGCTAGATTTCAGATCTCTCCCAAATTGCTTGATTTGGCTCGTGAACTGCATTCACTTCGGTACCGAACTGTCTTTAAACAGCTGAGCTCTTACTTCTGCAGTCACTGGTAATGGGACGCATTTCCAGATGTCTCCGCTGCAGTTAGTTATGTCATTTGGTTATTTGTGTTACGCAGCTCATGATGTATAAATGTAGCCGTGTTGGGACGGACTGAGGAGCCACGTCGTCTGGGAATCAACCAAGCCGGTTGTGAAAAGACCTAAATGCCTGTTGTGTATATGCCGTCAGCTGAAACATACAATGTTCCATCTTCAGTAAATATAACTTATTCCCTGCTGATTCCTTTTGGTCAAACATACAGTCAATAAAGTGGGACTGACCCTCAGTCAGTAGGATTATAGAACACATTTTCATATTTCACTAACTACATTCCTAAATAAATGTCCTGCCTTTTTCCTTCCTCTAACATTCTGGTGATTAAATACTACATATTCATATATTTCTTGCTATTATATGGTATAATGGTGTATAAAAATATACAATCATTGGCTAGTGGTGAGACAAAAGACATCATTCAATTAGGACCAATACTTTATATCCCTAGAGAGAGAGAAACCCATGCACATATACCTTTACTTGGATATATAGTTCACCATGTATGAACTGAGACGTTCAAACATGATGAAATAAAACCTTCAACAATCCCCCAAAAAGATAACTCTCCACCCAACACTTTTACTCGGACCAAACACCCACTGCTTCCCATTGTCGTCAACAGATTGTCTTCCATCCAGCGGAACCGGCGGGCCTTTAATTCCCCACCATCTTCGCCTTCACTCCGAGGAAGTGACTCAACGTTTGAACTGCGCCCTTCATGGCAACACAGCTGCGGCTCATCAGCCTGATTAGCAGCCTGATAAACTGGCTGCTAGCAGTGAGGCAGAGACCACAGGTACACAAACACACACACACACACACAATAAACAGGTGTAACTAATATCAGTAGGATTGGCTACATTCCATTTAGTGGTGGCGCACGCTGGTTTAATGGCACGCCAACATGAAAAGAAGCCGTGATTAAGGTTAACAGTTGCACCTGTGCAAAATAGACACTCCTGCTGTGTTCGTTTCCATATAACACACTACTCGCCTACAACATAACTACGTGATCTTGTATCTCTGCTGTTGTATGTCAATTTAACTGTGACTTTAAAATCACACTCATTATTTAAAATGTTTTATAACTTTCTAGAACTGTCTCACCACCATCTGCAATTTGCTTTAGAAGCCGTCGAGTTTAAAAGATGGCGGCAGGAAGGGTCTATAGAGGAAATATTGTTTGTTGAATTATGGGAAATGTAGTATCCACCATATAACAGAATTAGTGTGTGCGATGGAATTGGTCGTGTTGTAGTCCTCGGTCAAGACCATAACTGCTGGGCTGTCACTGATCTGCCTGTGCATTGTCTGATTTATTTGTTAGCATCATGACTGTGTTTGCTTACAGAAATCAAAGGGAAATTCCCACACAGTTCACCTCTGTAATGCCTTTTAATTATTTTATAAAGATATTCCTCTTGGTGCACTTAAGACACACACATATCTATATATATATATATATATACAGTATACATGGCAATACAAGAGGTGAATAAAGAGGAATCTCTGTTTTCTGAGTGTTTTTATGGGAATCTGGATATTTCAGATGAATTTGAGGAGTGCCTATATGGTTTGTATGTTCCACATCTTTATTGTACGTGTGTCATGCAGTGTGGGACTCTCACTGGTCTGGTCTTGCCTCAGTCTCGATACTCTCTGGTCTTGATCATGACCTGGTCTCGACTACAACTCTGGCTGCAGTTTAACCTGTGGATTTTAAATGGACTTTTCCATATATATATTTCACTTTGTGCTTGAATATATCATATAAGCAATCAAGTGTGTATTTGCTATGTAGCCCCCAACCTCTGTGTTCGGCTGTCCCTCGCTTTGACTTCAATCCACCTCTGTGTTTTGTAAAAACTACTAATTATAGGTCATTTGGTCCATTTCTTACATGTTCCCACTGGTCCATCTTCCAAATGTCAAGTTGAAGACAAGAGACTATGGCAACATAAGTAGTGACACCTGTCTAAACTGGGGAGTAAAATACTGTAGTTTGTATGAACACGAGCTCTGTCCTCCTCTGGGTGAAGAATCTGAAAATGTACTACGGAGCCCATAAGACACAAGATATGCAAAATCACCTTCCAAACAGCCTCCACCGCTGTCCGCCGTCAAATGTTTATCTGGAGAAGAAATACCGACTTGAATCATATTTACACCAAATAGAAATAGCTACTGTCATGACGTATGATATGATACTTAACCTGATCAAAACAAAACGACTGCAAAACCTTAATGCCAACGTGTGAACCTCATGCAATACCAACGCAGCTCAATCCATTTAAAGACTAAAGAGGAAATCCACCAGAGGAAGAGATGCAGTCAAACTCATATTGAGTCAGAGAGTTGGATTTAGTGTGTTTTCTTTTGCTGCTGAATCATCAAAAAATAATCCTGGGGCTACACTGGCTGGACGTTAAACCGCAACCAAAAACACCAATTTCATGTCGACACATTTTAGACTGCGGATCCAACAGCCTGGCACGAGAAAGATAAATAAATACATCTTCACTATACTGCACTGCAATGTACCTGATTTCAAGTATGTTAGGCTTCTCTGGCACGGAAACCACCGAGATCACTTACAAATGTAACAAACTGAAAATAATACATCATCATGATACTGATTTTTTTTTCACTTTCACAAATATATATTAACTTCAGGGTACCTACAGTCATAGTTATTGCATTGTTTTTGCATATCTTGTGGGATGCAGGATTACACCCACTCGTACCATATACTGCAACACAACAACTCAAAGAGTTCATTCTAACCTGTTGTGTGTCAAAAAAAAACTGCAATGCTGCTCCACTCCACACGGGGCCCCCGCAGGCCTGTGACTCTCCCTCACCAGCCTTTGAAACCACAGAGCCTTTAAACCTCAAACAGACACAACAAAGCCTGGTTTGGCACTACTGATTGGCAGGGTGACTCTAAATGGAAGCGTGTCTCTCTGTAATATGTAAGCGGACATTGATTAGGAACACAAAAGTAAAGGATTTGAACTAGTTTCTGAATGCTTTTTTCCAGCTCGGTCGGTCTGAAAATGGTTCCGAGTCGGATAAATGACTAGAGTCATTAATTCGTCAATCATGACATGGTTTCTTATCAGTAACATTCACAGCTGCATCTATACGGGCTGACAGAATGGTTGGTAGAAATCAGACACACCAGCCTGCTGGTTATATTTATTCTAAAGGATTTTAGACCTAATATAGGCATTAGGTTTATCGAGTAAATCGGCATAAATAACCAGGAGGAGAGCTCATTTAGGTCTTTTAAATTCAGGGTTCAATAAACTTGACCCGGGCTGATCCAACAAAGTGTGGGTACAAGAACCAGAGCACACAGTGTGAGACTGACTTTAAGGTTGAAACACTGAACCCCGATGCTTCCCTGCACACACATTAACATGCTCGACCGTACCTAAATCTGCTTTACTAACTTTTAGACGAAATGAAGGCAACTTATACGGAAACTGAGCCACTCGCAGCTGTCGTCTCTTAGCTTCTGGTACCAAGTTATTTCTTTATAAGTACTATTTAAATGAGGTGCTTTTAGAATAACTGAAAGAAAAGAAATGAAGATGTTTGATGAGGGCCAAAGGAAGAAAGGAAAAGAAAAAGAAACAGACTAAATGTCAGGGAGGGTATTCCTTTGTCAACACAGACTTCTTCAGGGTTTGCCGTATGATCATAAACCATAAAACAACAATAGCACTGCCACTGGAAAACACGTTCAACATTCACATTTAGTTTGCATAATAATGTCAGAAGTCTGTTACTGGCACAGGATGCAGTGTATGGCAGTGTGTTCATGCATACCCTTCCCCGCCACAAACCTGCTCTGCTTAACACGACGAGAGCTCAGCAGTCGGACCTTAATGGCGAAATTAAAAAAGTAATGGCTGTAAGTTGAAATGTGATAGAATCTCAGGGCAGGAATTCAATGTCTTTTAAAGTGAGATGTCTAGAGGTAAAAATCTATCGCAACATATTTGGACTTTCTTTAGAGCTAATAAGAGAGTTTGAGTTTAAAACTACTTAAAATGTACTTTCTTACTAAATCTTTTTGACTAGATCCACTGACAGGTATCTGCAAACACTGTATAGTGTTTCAAATACTATAAAGTTGTTTGATAAATGTGACAGTTGGCACCACGGGTGTTGATTCTGACATTGGGAATGTTTGACAGAGATAATACCGAGGTGATGCTCTGTGTGATGTACTGAAGGCTGAGGTCCATAGCTGGCTGTGGCGCCCTGTGGTCACACCTTCTCAAGTGAAGCGAAACTATAATCCAGAAACAAACGATCATAGAGAAAGGTCAGTGAAAAGTTGCCAGCATGCTACCTTAACGCCATAAGAAGAAAATGAAAGGACAAAAAATCTCCAGGACAGTTTCCTGATCGAATCCAATCATTTTTCATGTAATCAAACAATTCTCACGTCTTATCAACTGACAGTAAATGACCTGTCTGTAGTATATTTTCTCAGTAATTAATGCTACCAGCAAATGATATTACAGACAGGGAGCGGTTTTATTTCCAACAATGAGAATAAATCATAATGTTTTGTGACATGAGCAGACCTCAGACCAAGAGATGTGATTCAGAAGTCCTGCAGCATCTGTACACCAGCCCTAATAGTTCATTTGGAGTTTTAAACTACGATTAAATGATGTAAATCATGTGATTATGGTGTGTCACAGCCGAGCGATCAGGGCGTCACATCCCCCCCCCCCCCCCCCCCCCCCCACCCACCCACCCCCGCAGTTCATTCATGTGGCAGTGCGATTTTGGTGCTTCTACCATTCAGAGAGACCATCCACCGTAAAGAAGAAAAGCAGCAGTTGCCAAAAAAGGCTTGTTCCCTTCTGGCCAAGCTGCAATGCCGAAAACTCACCACCGCTGTAAACTCAGCCGTCACTCGGACCTCGCTGGAATCCTTACGCCTAATAACCTCTAAACAAGAGAAATAAAGAGAAGTTACGCACTGACAAGATGTTCAAAGATAAGAGTGGCTTCAGACTCTGCAGCTTGGCTAAAAAAGTAAAAACCGTGCTAAAGAAATCACAAAGCTTTGGAAGCATGCCTGTCCATGGTAACCCTGTGTTAAGGAGGCCCATTATCACACACTCACACACACACACACACACGTACACACTCACACACACACAATACCATACTTGTAATGCTACCTTAATTTACTGTCTAGGCTTAAAATCTGCTTTTTAGAATACATAAGTAACCACTCGCACACATACAAACTCACACCCTCGCGCATTTTTTTCTCTTCTGGGAAAAATAAATAAATAAATAGATACAATCTGTAAAAGGTGCATACTGATAAGAGGGAATGACCCCTCTTTTAGATACACACGCCATCTCAAACATTCGTACATACATCCGTCCGTCCTGTACTAAAACGCAGACACACACACCTGCACGCACAGATAAAGTTATACACTCGCACGCAAACACTACGCCCTGCTTCGATACTTAAAACCTCTTAAAATTCTCCTAAAATAAATCGAGCAAAAATACATTTATGAGACCAGCACCCCGATTTTGCAAACAAATCAAGGATAAATTAAACCAATAACATCATGAATATAAAACAAAATAGTCATGGCTAGCCAGTTTTGCACAATATTGAACTGTTAAATACATAGTGGGCGTGGTCTGTAGAGAGAGTGTGTGTGTGGCAGCAAATCCAATAGGATTCCACGCTGAGAGGAAGAGGAGGGTCTTGGAGAAGGAAGTGAGGTTGATTGACGGACAGATTCTCTGTAGATTCATGCCCAGAGTCCGCTTTCTTTTCAATCGGTCGCTCCCGTTCTCTCCTCCACCCTCCGTCTCTGTTGCCCTGTTCGACACACTCGCCTCCCGAGGGCTGAGAAAGCAAAAAATCCAGCGATGGAGGAAGAGGGATGGTGGAATAACCAAAGAAGAGGGAGGAAGGAGAGAGGGAGGAGTGAGGAACGTCGAGGTATGAGGCAGAAAAGGGGGCTCGCTGTCTCTGCTTAGCCACCAAATGCTCCTCCCATTTCCTGTTTGGGGCAGGAAGTGGGCGTGACCAAACAAGGAAAAGCGGCAGAGGAGGCGAAGCCAGGTCAAGGTGACAGACTTTGTCTCTCGCTGGCATCTCACTGACCAGCGGATTTTCAGAGCTGGCAAGCTTCCTGTAGGCCAGAGAGTGTCTCTCTCTGCCCATGGCCCCCCCTACAGAAGCCCTGTTGTGGCTGTTGGTCCATCCCTCAAATCCTTCCCCCCCTGGCTGGGGGTGGTATGTCACCTTCATCCCACCCCCGGGCTGGCAGGGCTGTGCTCCAAGGTCCCTTAGCTTTGGAAGAGGAAGAGAAATGAGATATCAAACAGGGTTTTCCTCACCCCCGTTTACTCAATACAGCGCTTCATTATCAGTGAACCAAGAAGGAGGAGTTGACCTTTGACCACAAATGTGTGCGGTCAGATCTAAATCCTTAACTGACCCCCCCTCCCACAAGCTGGTCTGCTGTCCCCTACCTGGCTTCATGGCGGCCAGACAAACAACAATAACACAACACCAAAGTAGGCATAGGAAATGAAAACAATAAATGCACTACATCATCTGCAGAAAGCCCGTTAAAAGGACTTCCTGCTTCTGTTGTTTCCTTTCTACCTTTCCTTCATCCTTACTCGCTCGTCTCCTCTTTCCTTTTCACACTTTGAGGACATGATAAAACTGTGAGGCACTTTAGAGACACACTCAGACACGTGTGCAGAACACACGCACTCACGCACACGTACAAATAGAGAAAATCATAGATCACACACTCACACGCACACACTCGCACACACCCACGCACACACACACGCACACACACAAGCATACACTCAGATAGTATAGAGTATAGTGTGGTATACTTGACTACAAACATTCACACACATACAAACTCTTATAAACCGACAGAGTCATAACCAGGTGTTTAATGTTGCGTCACTGGCCGCCATTGTCCAGAGCGGTTACGTCTGGCTGAGAGGCAGACAGTGTGTGTGTGTGTGTGAGGGGCGGGGACAGACAGAGCCAGCCACGGCGCTGTTACCCAGCACTGACGAGCGTCAGTCTGTGATGATGTCAGAGGGGCCAGTTGGCCAATCAAACCTGTCAGTCCGACTCCTACAAACTCGTCACACACTCCATATCCTCGTCCTCCAACAGCCCGCTGTTCCTCTGCCGCGCTCCTCCAATCACAACCGAGCTTCTGTGTGGCTCCTCCTCCCCCTCTTCCACCTCTTCTTCCTCTTCTTCCTCCTCCTCCTCCTCCTCCTCCTCCTCCTCTTCTCGTTCCCTCCCCTCTGCGAGCAGCTCCTGTCGCTCCTCCAGCGAGGAGGGCTCGTGGATGGAGCCTCTGCTTCCTCCGGCTTCTTCCTCGCCTTCGCTGACCACTTGGTCCCTGTGCGTTGCCGCCGCTGCTGCTGCTGCTGCTGCTGCTGCTGCTGCTGCTGCCGCTGCTGCTGCTGCTGCTGCCGCTGCTGCTGTGTGGAAGGGGAGGAGGTTGCCGTTGGGGCTGTGCTGGGAGCTGGAGGAGGCGCTGGATGTTGCGTTCGTGGCGGGGTTGCCGTTGAGAATGTTGTTGGCCGCGTGCTCCATCTCCTCGATGGTCATGTCGCACGCGTCGGCCAACTCGGCTTTGGTCACCTCGATGAACGACGGGTCCTGGGCGAAATGGCCCAAACCCTCTGATATTAGCACCTGGGGAGAGGAGGGGAGGAAGATAGAGAGAAATGGGGCGATGGAATGGAGGGAGCGGGAGAGAAAAGTAAACTTTAATGTTGTAGGAAAAAGATGGAATGTTTACGGCTACAACTGATGATTATTTTTCATTACCTAGCGGTGAATTATTTTACAGATCAATCATTTGGTCTATAAAAGATTTGAGGCCCAAGAGGTAAAACTACTCAATATTTCACAAAAACACAAACAAATAGTACGGCAGACATATTAACATATTTATCCTGTGAGGTCTCAACCCCCAGGCTGGGAATCACTAACATAATACAAAGAAAAGCAGCAAATCCTCACAATTGAGGATGTTAAAGCTTCAGCTAAATGTCTAAACTTCTCCAACCTACACAAACACACACACACACACACACACACACACACACACACACACACACACACACACACACACACACACACACACACACACACACACACACACTTACTGCCTCCACCAGACTGCCTGCACTGCCGTGACACAGTGAGCTGGAGTCCTTTCCCAGTAGCGACGGCACTGTGAGCGACACCGGCCGTGGTCTTTGATTGGACACTGACACAGGACTGGGCACCCGGCTGTTCCCATTACTGTCGCTGTACCTAGGAGCAAAAAAAACAACAAATAGTTTATCATTATTACTGTTCCTACAGTACCATCGTCACAGCTTTCTGAACAAATGTACTGTGACTTGTAACAGTTATTTGAAAGGTACTTGGTCTTACCAGGGCCCACAGTTGACAGAGGGCAAGCTGGTATTGAGCTTTTCGTGGGAGTTGGAGCCCTCTAGCCTCAGAGAGGGCACTCGCTGGTAGAAGGCATCGCTGCCATGAGCTAGAAACAAAGAGGAGAATAACCCACTAAGAGAACGAACCTCTCAACAAGTACGACAAGGCTGCAACTTGACAACAATATGCACGTTAAATAAAAGGTAGAACTGTGCTTGATGTGTGCACAGGGTGCATTATACCTGTGGGACTGGCTGGAGGCGTGGAGCACAGCCGGCTGAAGAGGGTCGGTGAGTGACTCCGTCTTAGCAGAGGACTCAACCCTGCGACTGCCAGAGCCTGAATGAGGACAGAGTAGAGGGACAATGTCAGGGGACGCGTGTAAAACACAAACCGTGCCCCCTGAAATCGTTTTATCCAAGGTGCTTGGAGAGGGGGGGGGGTTGTGCACCTGTCGTGCTTGGCGTTACTAAGTAACCAAAAACCCATAATTTAGCGGTAAGCCTCACTGAGTAAACAAAGTAGAAACAGCGCAGCAAATCCCTCACAGTAGCTTTACTGCTTGATTCGTCTGTGTCAGACCTTTCAACTGGATGTTGGGATTTCCTGGTGAAGAAAGCAAAATAGTCCGTGGGACACGCTGTAAAGCTCTGTGTAGCCCAGCATTTACATGATTAACTTCTCCGTACATTTATTGTAGACTCATTTTACGGAAGAAAGAAAATTGATCTGCCGGCTGTGATTGTTGTTTTTCCTTCAACCTTCCCATAAGTTGAACTATTCTTATCTCGGGGTGCAGCCGTTGGGAACGCTTGCGCACCGCGACGGTGACACGCTCGCTTTTGAGTGTGCCTTCCGCTCCTACGTTGACAACAATGGATTTGAGGGGTGTACAAATGAGCTGCCTGTGAACGGCCCCTTAGACCGGAGCAAGACGGGAGGATTATGTCTGCCGAATAAACAGCACGGCGGAGAGTTCACATTATGTACTTAAACCCTCAAAGTGTGCGTTTGTGTTTATTTTGTGGGCATCATCTACCTGATGATGTACAAGGTGCAGCGGTACAGACGTCTTTTGGGAGACGTCTGGCCTCGACTGTCTCCTGAGACACTCCAGATGGAAAGACGATCTCCGCGCTGACACACAAACACAGCATGTAAAAATGAGTACAGCATAGAAACAATTAGTATTCTAGTATGTAGACTAGTTGTACCAATACTTTCGAACAGTTTTTAGGAGAGACGTCTCCTTACCCAGAGTGGTGGGGCAGAGGAAGACTCTCCTGGGAGACTGCCACCCTCTTCCTCCTCCTCCTCCTCCTCCTCTTCTGTCTTCTACCTCTTCTCCGTCCTCCATGGGATTCAACTGCTTACATGTTTCATCGTGATACACCAGCCTAATGAGAACACACAGACACCCAAAGAGGAGTTTTATTAAAGACACGCCCCGAAACGAATCAAATTTAGAGGTGAAAAAATGATGTGTGTCTGTTGTCAGCAGTACATGTCAGAGGAGAGCGAGTGGTCGTCCTCGTGGTCGCCGTAGCTCTCGTCGTACGTCTCCTCCGTCGACCCCTCGCCTCTTCGGATGATTGGCCGACGGCTGTCACTTGAGTCCGAGCTGCCGACAAACAAACAAGCACACGACCAAAACAAACAAACCGACAAAATGAACAAAACAGAGCACAGATGGAAAAAACAGGTCGACAAATAGGCAAGACAGATGTCAACGTGAACACAGAAAAAAAAAGAAGCAGCTGATTAGTAAAACAAACTCGGAGAGGCGCTTAGGAGGAGACTGAAAAACCCACTGAGGCTTGTAGGAAAGGGAAAGAGGAGGGAGGAGAAAAAGAAAAAGCTTGAAAGAAAAGGAGAAGCAGGGGGGGAATTACAACTATTTTGTTTAAACAAAACGGTAAAAAGCATCGAAGGCAACACGTGGAATATGACAAACTGATAGCACGACTGAGGTGCAGACATCTTTAAAAAACAAAGATTAGGACAGACAAGATAATGGCTCGTAACAGCTAATATTGTCAGTCAATACTTGGAGTAATGCAAGCCTACTGGGAAATTAAGCAGGTACATTTTATGCTGTTCTCATCATTTAAAATGAAGGCCAATAAAGTCCTGGAATCAGACGCCGTCTTTTCTACTCATCTGTTTAAGAAGTGGAGGCAATGACTATGTTAACCTTGATGCAATTTTGTTCGGAGAAAGAAGAAAGTCTTAGTTCTGAATTCAGGGTTGTGTGTTTAGTCTAAACCCTGCATATACGCTGTGTTACGTTGTATTCCAAAGATGTCTTGTCCCCCTTATCCGTCCACATCTGTTTCATACTCCAGACTTAAGCTTTAGGGAAGCATCCTGACATTTAAAGTTAAATATTTTCTTCTTCACCAGATAGTTTGCTTAAGTGTTACACCATGTGAGCTCCCCAAAACCATCTGTCAAAGGTTGCGTTTCAATAAAAAAAACAGGAGTTAAATGACTTAGCTTGCAGTTAGCAGAGCCCATTATTCTTTACTGTGAACACCCACAAATACAAATAGCAATTTGTGTTTTTCGAGCACCAGCACATGTACTTCACCAAAGAACTGCCCGGTGAAGAGAAACTAAATGGAATTTCTAAATGTTATGATGTCCCTTTAATCCACAGCACACTCTGGGTTAGAACAGCATTTAATAAAACCTGTTCTGGATCCGTTTGATCGAGCTCACTGCACTTGGTAGCTGGATGGAAGTTAACACCCGGGTGGTAAATCAAGCGAATCCAAAGCGAAAGTGCACCGGAAAGCGTTCACTGTACTACACCATGTCTTGTAATGGAGCACTTAATTGTTGATCACAGGGAAAGTGAATACGTTCAACTCCTCTCTAATTAACTATGACCGAGCTGTCTCACGGGCTGACCTTTGAGGATCAAAACATTTAGCAAACGGAAATAAAAAGTCTAAGGCCCTGCTAGTCACGCCTGGAAGCTGCAATGTTTATTCAGGAAGGAATAAATGGCCATGATGACAATTTTGCTGTTCTCATAGGCTTCCCAATATAATTACTGAAATCACTAACTCTGCTTTACAAATTTGAAACTCACTTAAAACATACTTTATGCAAATAACTATCCATGATTATCTACTTTAGACACGTGATTCAAAACTAAAACCTGTGTGTTGCTTGCTAAACACTTCCATTTAAATAGATCACTCTGTTATCAATCCCCAGCACCCAGAATACACCTGTGAAAACACCTGGAACCAATCAGATCACCTAAAAATCAAAGCTTGAACACTATTGATAGAATTCAGGTTTGCTTTTTGGTGTGCGAGAGTTAGAGGGCTATAATTGCAATAAACAACGCTGTCTGTTGTTTACAGTACAATACAGTAACTATGTTCATGTAATCTTTAGTTAAACTATTGTGTCTGATACTGTTACAAGTATATGAGTATTGAGAATAAACTGATTTGGTTGTTTCCCCATTGCATTTGTGTTAATAGTTTGTATTTACAGCATGCTACAAATAACAAAGACTCTAGATAAGAGTGTTTTATACTTAGCACATCCGTATGAAGTTTGCATGTTGAAAGTGCTATTTATTTAGTGTTTAAGTGTATAGTTTTTGGTTTTGCAAGAGATGTAAGATAACTTGTATTTTGTGTATTATGTTTTTGTAATTTGTGTGCAGGGTTTGTGTTTTAAGTATAGCTGGAGGTATTAAGTTTGTCCTGAGGGTGGTGCTAATAGAGCAGAGGCGATCTGAAAGTTGGATTACGTGCAACAGAGAAAAGCTTATCATGCGTCTGAAATGGAAAATGGTTATACTCAGTACTCAGTGGACATCATGGTCTTGTCATACCGTAGACTTTGATATTTCTTGTGTCCAATTGTGGTGCGAAATAAAATGTGAGGGATCACCAAAACCATTAGGAATCATCCTCTGGGGACCAAGAATTTCCGGAGCAAAGTTCATAGAACAAAGAGCCGAATATAGGACAAAGAGCATTCGTTGTGTCTAACCCAGACCTGCCATACACTAGCGTTGAACAGTAGCAATAAGAGCCTTCGATAGGAAATATTTGGCCGTGTTGCACCAAACACTCTATCCACGGCGTTGGCAGCAGTTTCTATAGTAGCAGCGTAGAGCCTGGCTTTTGCTATAGCAACTAAAGCATTATGTGCATAGCAAATCTCACCATAGCACTTTGACAGCGATGCCATTTTATGTAGCATTATGAAACCTTTTTGCACGCAGTCAGGGGACTAACACAACACACACACACGCGCACACACACACAGTTTCTCTCTCTGTCCCCTGGCAACATACCGCATGAGGGTGTCATAAAAACACGTCCTGCTTGCCACCAGAGACAAAAGACAGGGGAAAAAGAGAGGAGGAAGGAAAAAAGAAAGTGAAGGAAATAGGAGAACCATTTTGAAATGTCATGCTGGTTATTATGTTTACAGGCTAGCTGAATAACTGGGATGTTGGTTCGGAGAAAGTGATAGACTAATAATTCTTGCCTCAGCTCAAAACCACAAAAAAATAGGAAAGGAACCCCGAAACACCAATTCAATAAAAAAGATGTTTACTGCTGTGCAGACTGCATTCACCTCTTTGGAGGAAAGCACCACGCGGACCTCGGCAGCAGGATGGGGGTGAGCGGCTGTCCTGTGTGCCCGTCCACAGTGCTTATGGACGGGCTTGGGAATCGACTGATGCCCTGGGTCGCCACCCCGACCATGCCAGTGTTGTTGGCATTGTTGATGTTGGCGTTGGAGCCCGATGAGGAGTAAGAGGAAGGGGTGAAAGTGGTCGAGTCCATGAGCTTCTCGTGGGACGGACTCTCGCCTTCGCAAGGGGAGCCCTTCTGGCTGATGTGCAAGGGACGCTGGGTAGTGAAGGACTGTGGGAAGGAAGCGCGGCCATCGCTCTGGTTGTAGTAGTTGACGTGGTTGCTGAACAACCCACCCGTACGCTGTGGGGTGAGAGGAGAGAGGGTGAGAGAAGGGAGAGAGAGAGAGAGTAAAGGAAAGATGACTAAGAAGATGAGAACTGTGGGAAAAGACAGGGAATTAAAATGATGTTTAAGTGAAAATATCTTTATATCTTACTACAGTCAAACACCCAGACAGAAGTACTGTCACACTCACTGCTAGCAGCAACAAAGCTCTACCCAGCCAAGATGGAAATGCAAAGCAAAGGCCTTGTGTCACAAACCAAGGGGAGGTTGTATTCTCAACTTAGATATTTATCTTTAACGGATGAAATGTTAAATCTTGGTCTAAAATCTCCACAATGCTTAATAACAGCTAGGTGCCAAAGGAGTAGTGTGATTCTATTTCTAGTTAAGAAAAATATTTAAAACTACTAATTTCAGTCCATCTGTGTAACGCAGTGTATGTAAAAGTAACAAAATACAGCAGTAAACAAAACAAAGCGCATGAATGGGGCAATGACTTTTGACAGTGGAGGCTGATAACTGAGAAAAACTCACCCTTGAGCGAAGAGGTGTGTGTGTGTGTGTGTGTGTGTGTGTGTGTGTATGTAGTTTCTGTCAGAGGTCTTCCAGTTATAGTGCTCAATTGTTGTTATTATTTTTGCAATTTTCGGCCACTAGATGTGCTTCTAAAATGTTTAAAATTTAGTTCAGTATCTGCAGTGATTGGTAGCCAAGCTATGTGGTGGAAAATGAGGCTTTTTAAATGTCTTTTTGAACCTCTGAGCACATGCAAGAATGTCTATGCATGTGCATGGAGCGATAATATGGCTTCAAGCTGGACGCCGATCATCTCTCTCTCTCTCGCTCTCTCTCTCTGGAGAGTGAGTGAGGGTGTGTGTATCCAACCTTTACCCTGAAGATATCATCCTCGGATGCAGCCGACACGGGCTCCTTCAGGCCTTTATCCAGCTCCTCCTCCACCGTCAGGTCTCCAGAGATGGCCCTCCGAATCTCTGGACCAATGTCGTGCAATGTCCGCAGGCCCGCCTACACACAGACCAAATTTGACTCTCGTGGAATAACACAGTGACCTACATGCTTATCTATTTAATGTCAAAACTCTGAAACATATGTACTCACACAAACAAAAATCTGTCTTTCTAAAGTTAATTCATAACAAGAAGCCTCCTATAAGCTGTACACTATATTGCCCCTCATGTTTCTTTTATGATTTTGGGATCTATCAAAGTCACAATTTGACAAAATCTACCGCTGTCATCTGAATTTCCTGACAATGCAACAAATATACACAGATTTAGGATCATGTATGTTACTGTACCTGCAGAGAAAGGGCAGTTTTGGGGGCCACCTTGGCCACCAGCCCTTGTTCTTTCCTCTTCTTAAACTTGCGAAAATATTCCTGGATGAGGAAGGTAGCGTAGAACTTCCCGACTGTGACCTCATCATCTGCAAAAGATAATGAAATTAAATGCATGATTAACGCGCAAAATAATGCCTTACTGTATTTGTCAGAAATGCAGTTGCAAGTGATGCTGCCGTGGTTTTGGTCAAAGTAAAACAAGAACAATTTCAATTTAGTGTAAATGATGATTAAGTGTTCACATTTTCTATATTTGTGTTTATTTTTAAGATATGATTGAGCTATGAAACTGCATTGCAGAGTATACAAACCTCCAGCAGGGGGCACTACTTGATCCAAGAGCTTCATGCTGGTTCTCTTCCAGATCTTCTTCACTATCGCCCTCAGTTCCTCGTTGGCCTGCTCCAGGTTTCCTGCACACACACAAACAGTATAAATACAGTCAGTAGGCGATTTGAGGGGGGGGGGGGATGCCATCCCCCTTGTTTTGAAAATGAACTAAAGGCATGCCCCTCTACATCCCATAGCAATAGAGTTAGAATCTATGGTCTCAACCATAAATATCAGGAGCCTAACTGCTGTATAGCTGCTACTATGCCAATAGATCAGACTGAGGTTGTACTGGGCAGCTTCCAGGTGAATAACTATGTAACTTCCCTGAGCAAAAAAAAGGAAAACAGTGACACCTGGCAAGATGGTAATAAATTGAATCCCCATCTTATGCACTACATATTCATATATGCCAATGTGCCCAGCGTTGTGTGTGTGTGTGTATCTGTTGCCTGTTCAAGTGTGTGACTGTTACCGTCTGTCTTGATCCTGAGTGCGGTTCTGACCAGGGCGAACAGCGTGGCGTTGAACATCACTGTTCCATCGCTGTTCAGAGGCATGTTCATCGACACCAGACGCTGCACGAGATGGAACATTTTGTTTGATCACGCACAGTCTTAAATATAAAACAGGTACATTTCCTGTGCGAACTGCCAGCATCCATTGGCAGCAGACTCAAGTTTGTTGAAAATAAGCAGACAGTGGTTTGACACTATGGTCACTATTAATGGTCCTCTAGAGAGACGTGAATGTCTAAATATCTAAAATATTTTCCCTGTACGATCTGTTGTCAATGTGCCATTTGAGTCACCGTGGAAGGTGTTATGAGCTGTCAATGTGTCATCACAATGATGCCGCAGATTTATTAAAATTGCTCACACCTGGCAAATAGAGTGGTTTTAATTCCACCCCGAAATAGTAGCAGAATGAATTCTGATTAGCTAATTTCTAAAGCCTGATCAAATGATTTGTACATTTCCTGCAGCCTTTACACCATGTTCGGGGGCCGAGTGTTTGCGAGCACGTTTACCTTGCAGGCGACTCTGTGTGGACAGAGCTTTCCGAAGCCGAGTGGAGGCTGGATTCTTCGCAGCAGAGTCACCACATCCAGGTGCTTTATTCTCCCTCTGGTAACAGCGCATAGGTCACATTAGAGTAGCTCTCTACGCAATCTCTGCATACCAATGACGAATTAGTTGGTCGATATATGTTAATTCTCTGTAAACTTACTTAGCCTCCGGGTCATATTCAGCCCAGATCCTCTTGAATTCGTCAAGATGATGCGGCCCCAGGATTGACCAATCACGCGTCAGATAGTCAAAGTTGTCCATGATGACGGCCACAAACAGGTTGATGATCTGGGGATAATCAGGAATCGGTCAGACACTACATTAACAAAGTATATATGTGAATTTTAAGCTAACCACCTGTTGGCTGTTGCTTTGTATGTACAGACAGTAGCAAGATCTCTGAGCTATTTGTCTTTCTCATTTTTTGGGAGTGTCTGTTTTTCCACCTTCCCTAACTGTGATTGATTCCAGTACACATACTGTGTCAAATACTGTCTGTTTAAATAATTACTTTCCCTTTCTCACTGCACTCACCAGAAAGGCACAGAGCATGTAGAAGCTGACAAAGTAAATGATGGCAAACTGGCTGCCACAGTCCTCGTTGTCCAGGTTGCTCTCGTTGGTTGATCCTTTCTCACACGGCCGACTGGGCGAGCACGCCAGCATGATCTCCTGCCATGCCTCACCTGTTGCACATCTGATAGAGACATGCACACACACACACACACACACACACAAATATGCACACACGTTGACGCAGATATGCATGCAAAGATACAAATCAAATACATTAGAAGTACACGTACATGCATAGATGTGCACATGGAGTCACATGTGCATTTATGCATCAATGCACACATACAGACGCACGGATGTGTGCGCGTATGCATACGGGCATACAAGCATACAGAAAACACACACACACAGTAACAAACACAGAGAGAGGCAGACACACAAAGACAAACACAAACACACAAGTGTTAGATTCACTATAAAGAGCAAAAAACAATCATTATGTTCTAAAATCTAAATTTACAGAGCAACAGCAAAGACATGTTATTCCATATTGTCCAAAGTACAACCGCCTTTCATTCTGAATACTTCAGAACTATTGAACTCTTTACTATTATTTATCAAGTGCTGTACATCGCAGTTTTAAGTATCCAAGCATCCTGCCTTCTCTGAATGGAAGCCCATTGCTATGATTCATTCTATGAAGGGATCAGTACATAGAATGTAAAAGAATAGAATAGATACTCTATATGATTTTATGGCAAAATGCTCACAGAAATAATAGAATTGCTGCCAAACCATTCAATACTTTGTCATATCTGATTTATCCTTTCATTTTCTGTGTTTTTTAGTTTTACCCCTGCATGGAATCTTACCCGTATGGCAACCACACAGGACAGAGAGGTTCCTGAGACTGGATCCAGGCAGTTTAAATGTGTTAAGAGTCCTCTGACAACTGAAGAAAGTGTCGTCCTCAGTGGACCAGAACTATTTGCGATAAATCTGTCAAGTTTACAACAATTTCCAGCTAACTACTGAGCACACTGGTGTACAGATACGATTTTAAAAGCTGTTAAAGCTGCTGAGTCTATATTTTTCAACTGGAATTTGTTTAACTCTTGGCACGGTGGCAGTGACATCTTCTCACTGTACAAACTGAAAAAAAAAAACCCCATCCCACATTGGCTCTTGTGCAGAGTCAAGTCACAGAGTCGGCTGAATTTACAGCTTGACATTTACAGATATCCTGGCATTTAATGAACCAGCTGCTGTCATAAAATGCCAGTGGCAGCTTCTAATGAAAACATAAACGCTTCTCAGAGTAAAAGGAAGAGAACAAATATAGGAGAGCAAAAAGGAAAAGTTATTGTCGTTGATCTAACATTACAGGAAGTACTGATGAAGGTAGAAGGACAATGTCGAAAGAAGAGACGACATTGACTAGGAAACAATTAACAAAAGTGTAGATATTGAGAGAAGTGGGAGGAGGATGAGGGAGGACAAGAAGTGGGAAAAGGACAAAAGATGAGGAGCGTAGTCATCTTCCTCACCTGAAGAGCAGCAGCACCGCCTGAGGGAACGTCTGGAAGTTGTTGTTCCTGTTGACCTGCGTGTGGTCCCGCAGCGCTATTTTACCAAACATCTGCACAGGAGGGGGGAGGAAGTGGTCACAGCACACAGGATATGACGTCAGCATTGACAGGAGGAAGTGATCAATCTCTGGGACAATCACAATTAGAGGCCGCTGTCCCTCTCATCATCATTGGTACAATCAACACAAAAGGACAGACGAGAGGACGAGGAGAGACATAGACTAGCAACAGCTAGAGGCGGAGGAGAAGTGGAGGAGAGAGGGACGACGTGACCGAAAAAGGAACTCTGGATGACAAGACTCCAGGAGGACAGACACAGGATGGAGGCCAGCTGGAGGAGAGAGGAGAAAAACACAACAGAGGGAGGGAAACAAGGGGACAAGACAACAGCTTACCTGCATGCCGATGACAGCGTATATGAAGAATAGCATCACTATAAGCAGAGCTACGTAGGGCAGAGCCTAAAGAGGAGAGAGACACTTTAGTAACAAGTTGTCGACAGTATTATCATGCACCAAGGCTGTAGTCCATTCACTTCCATTCAATTCTAACACATCCAATTAGTCTAAAACTGATTTAGGAAATTCTAGTTAAAAAGGGTGTTTCTTTATTTTTCAAATGAGCAGTTAGCAAAAAAAAAAAAAGTTTCTTTCTGAAGTGAAAGTGAACTGATCTGCAGCCCTGTGTGGCACAACACCAAAACAATCCAGGACAAATCATCTGACTTCGAAGTGAAAAACCTACAAACTGCTCTCTGAGTTTAGCCAGGAGACCAGTCCCAACGTACATTAACCAAACACGACCAGAACGGGTACGTCTTCTGTATTCACACACCGGGGAGACAGTGTGGAGGAACTGAGCTCCTGGCTAACATTGCCCCTGTGACTGGGAGGGCAGGGCCAAACCATGACGAATACATGAACAAGTAAAAAAGGTACAGGAAGTTTACAGGTAGCTTAATTAATACATTCATGAGCACTTTTGGTTTCAAATCACACCACGAGTCTGGTTTTTGTTGTATCACCAATGTTTCGAATTTCAATGACATGAAGTGGCCCGTCTCAGCTGACACAAGAGAGAGAACAGATTATTTTCATTTCCCCCACAACTCTCTATCAAATGATTTCATTTTTTGGTGGAGTGCTTCGTTAAACTTAACTACTGCTTGACCCGCCTACAGGGAATGGTGAGCTTTCAGGGGTTAGTAGTAGGGTGTTTGAGGGGGGAAGTAGGGAGTAGAAGAAGAAGTGGAGGAAGAAGAGATGGGTAGGAGAGCGAAGAAAATAGATTGCTGGTTAAGGTTCTTAAGTTCCTGGCTGTTTCCCAGCTTCATGTCCCTACAGCCCTCCCTGCCTCTGCAACAAGACTCCTAAACCTCCTCTCCGTTACCGCACATCATCCCTCTTTCTTTTCCTCCTTTCCCATCTAGACTAAACTGTCCGACGTCCCACCCTTTTTGCAAAAAATAGGAGGCGGAGACGAGGAGGGAGGAGGCAAGGAAAGGAGAGGCGGCTTGTGAGACTCCACCAGGCTGGATTTACACAAGAACAAGGATATGTTTAGCCCTATGTGACTCAGATCTGATTTTACAAGATGATTTGCACAGTATTAATAACAGTAATTGAGATAATCACCTTGTTGGCACACTATGCCAAGTCTGGATCACAAGATCAGCTATAAACCCTGAAATGTAGTTAAAATAGTGCTATAGCCTCAAAACAAGGGCTCCAATCTGGTTCACATTAGGGTTAAAGCTCCACTTTTGCTGCATCATTCAGTCCTGTGTAAACCCAACCCCCTGCTCTAGCATGTTGTGTCCGGTTCTCCCCTCACTTGGAAGGATTTGATGAAGGTCCACAGCAGGGTCCGAATCCCTTCCCCGCGAGACAGCAGCTTCACCAGCCTCATCACGCGGAACAGCCGGAAGAAGGTGATGGAGATCCTGGCGTTCTCTTCAGAGTTCTGCAGTCCCTTTTGGTGGGGTTTGGTGTTTTTTTTTTAGAAAAAAACACAGGACGCATGGGAACACATGCAGATAGGTAAGGGAGGGAAACACACACACACACACATACACACAGGTAAAGATGAACATACAAAACGTACACACAAAAAACATAGGCAGAAATAAAGACGTACAAGTAACATTCATATACATATTCCCACCCACATGTATAGGTGGATGTAAATATGTATAACACACGCGCGCACACACACACACACACACACACAAACACACATACACAGAGTTAATAAATGGAAATCTGCGTCCTACAAAATCCCATCAAAATCAACTGACAAAAGAGATTTGGGAGAGAATCGGGCAATCATGCTCACTTTTCTGGCTTCATGGAAAAATCAAATGGCAACAAAGAGATTCACAATCCATCTATCAGCTTCCTAAATACACCTGCTTATACCTCTCTTTATGTAATAGATACGTCCAACTGTGCAACAAGAACATTTGACAAACAAGCATTTAAAGTACTTTTTGAGCCACTGGAGTAAATCATCTCACTCAGCTGAAAGATTTGATTACTCTGCACCGGTACAGACTGAAAGTCTAACAGCGGAGATCAGGCAAGGGAGATCTCCATCGATTAAAGTCAAGCTATTTCATAAATCCCTGATAACAATTCACAACAGATACAGTACAAAAATCTGAGCCTGCAGGCAACTTCCTGTCTTGATAAATCACACAGGCAGGCTAATTGTTTATCTGGAGCAGCTGGCCACTGCGAGAAACAATCCAAAGATGACTTTCAGGCGGACAAAGATGTTAATACCCAATGCAGTCACTGCCAGGTTAAAGAGAATAGTGTTGTCATCTTAACTTTTAGTTTACTATGATCTTCTTTTACCCCTGCAATCATATTTGCAGAACCTATCCATTTGTTGTCTTATTTTGAAAAGTTGCAGTTTTTATTCAAAATATTTCTTCGTAAAGCTCTGAAGTACAAGCTTGAGAGGCACTGTAGCTTTCTAACTGTCTATTGTCCCAAACTCATCCACAGGAAATAACTCCATGATGAAATATTCAGCCATCTCGCTGAGTGCTATTCTAATACGGATTTAGTTATTCATGCTGCTGCTGCTCATTCTCACGGACAAAAAAGCAGAAAAAACAAAGGCAACATCAGGATTTGTGTAAAGCATTATGCAGTTAATACATCAACTAAGGACTCATTATACTATTCAAATTATACTCCAAACAGCAGGATGAAGCCAAAGATAACATTCATACAACTACCAAATTATCAGCAACCAACAGCAGTAACAGTTACGCAATCACACCTAACTACACAGCAGCATGCATCAAATAAACCGGACCACACAGAACTGCAGCACTTCTACCGTAACAATGCAGTTCCATGCTACATCTGCCTTCGCTGTGATAAATAAACACAAGATCCTCCTACCTCACCTCTAAATCTGTTTGATGCCATTTGCGTTTTTTCCAAGAAGCCATCAATTCTTTATGCTAATCCCAAAGAGAAAACACAGTGAGCTCCTTAAAAAGGACCAGCCATTCTCTACACATCTAGCTGCAAGTTTGGGATAACAGATGTCATATATTACTTTTCAAGAGCAGAGAAATAACTCATCTTGTTTTTAAAAATGTAATATAGAAATCAAAAGATTGTAAAATTGCATTGTTATATATTTCTGGGATGACTGGGAGTGCTTTATATGGGTAGACATCACATTGTTCTGTTGATGCAGGTGTGTTGAAAAGTAACCCAAGACATGCGTTGTCCCAAACTCCGCCGACAGATGTGCCGAAAATGGCAAATCCTTCTGAGGAGTGTAAGTCAAAATTCTGTAATGCAAGTAATACCACAACTGGACCACAATGGGGACCATTGCACCATTAACAGAGTGGGGCAGTGAGAGGGAGAGGTACAGTAACAGTAAGTGTAACAGAGCGAGAGACAGAGAGAGAGAGAGAGAGTCTGAATATGAAGAATAGTTTGAATTATTCAGAGACATCCAAACAAATGGACAGATTCACAGATAGATCAGATAAGACAGCAGGCCAGTGGAGAAGAGTGAAAGAAAGAGAGACAGCGTGGTAGCGTGACCATGATGGCTTGCACTCATGACGAAGCACTAAAGATACCACACCCATAAGGGAAGGGGGAGCAAGTTGCAAGCCATGGGGGAGGTGTGGGGCAGCGGGCACCAGGGCAATAACAATAGTCACTCAGGGAAAGTCACAAGACTCCAGTTATACTAGGCCTGCACAAAACAGTGTCCTTCACCATACACACATATATATGTCTATGTAGAAACATGTGAAACAACAGCTACGTAAACTCTGGACATGCTGCAGAAGATGACAGCGGGAGCGACAGAGGAGAGACGACAGGACGAAGGGAAAGCCAAAGGTTTTGGGCCATACCATGGTTGGCGTAGCAGGAGGAGGGATGGAAGAATGGAGGGATGGAGGAGGGATGGTGGAGGAGGTAGGGAGGCGGACGAGGTTACCGTCGGAGCGTACCATTGGCCTTACCACAGGGGGGTGAGAGGAAGAAGAGGAGGAGGAGGAGGGCGAAGAGGAGGAGGACGAGGACGAGGAGGAGTCAGCTGGCTTTAAGGAAAGGCAACAAAGATCAGCACCAGAGCAGCGCCTTGGTGTGTCTTGGTGTCTGTGTGTGTGTGTGTGTGTGTGTGCAGTATATGTGTCTTTTAGTGTTATTATGTGAAAAGTTGTAAGAATTTCACAATAACCGCCGGGCTACTGAGGGTCCAGTCTCTGATCAACCCTCACATGGTGAAAAGGTTAAAAAAAAAGTATATATATATATCTATAGATATATATATAGATATATATATATCTATAGATATATATATATATATAGATATATATCTATATATATCTATATATATAGATATATATCGTCTGGGCCAGGAGGGAGAATTCTGCAAGATATTACTGCATAATGGAGACTGAACCCATCCTCTGTGAGGGCCACGTCAGGCGGAATCTCAGTACTAGAAGATTAAAACATGTGCGAGGTTTAAACTATCGCTGAAATTGCTGTCCAACGCCTTGAGGGCCAAAATAATGAGCGATGGTCTGGGGGCAGCCACAGAGGGCCAAAGAGCTGAGGGTGTACGTGAGCCCATGTGCTGGTGTGTATGATGGCCGATAGAAGGCGCGCCTCTGTAGCTATCTGTTTTTCTTTCTGCCAGCTGAAGCTAAAGTACAGTAACAGTGGTTGAAGCTTTAGCTTGACTCAGGCTACATTTACCAAATGCATCATGGCATTAAAGGGAAATGCCTCCTTTGACGATGTGTTATTCAAGCATTTCTCTGACCTGAAAATAGCCAAGTGAAACTAGAACTTGAACCTACTTTCAGGTCAAAGATGCATCAGAATACCACAATAAAAAAAGGTTGAAGTTAAGATCATCTCAGTCAGACGAAGGTGATTTTAGATGCTTTTGGAAATTGGAGCCCACTAGTATTTAAATAACATTGAGAAGCACAAAGATAACATATTGTAAGGAGACACCCACTGGTCCTCTCTGGTATTACAACATTCTACATCACTGGGAGTGATAGATTAACTTCTAGATTAATCTATGACTCGGGAGCTGTTTACTCTTTGGTGTTGGTCCTGTTAAAATACCTTACCACATAATGAAGAAATTAAAGACATTTTAACAGAGCCATACATACAAATGTATGAATACACACATTAATGATGTACACAGAGGAATAGGTTACTATATTTTAAGATGCTTATAAACTAACAAACTCTTTGGGGAGGGATAAATGGTTGATGTGTTTGTGTGTGTGTGTGTGTGTGTGTACATGTCTAAGGAGAAGAGCTGAGGCATTATGGTGTGAATGGAAGGAAAGTTGGGAGGAAAGACAACTAGGAAGGAAGGGAAGGAACAGTGGTGGATAAAGGGAAGTCAAGGATGAGTTGGAAAGATGGGGAGGGAGGAAGGAAGGACAGAGAAAGGGAGGGATGATGGCACGGATACACACTTACTGGAGACTAAATCAATACTGAAATATGGGAGAATGTGTGTGTTTGTGTGTATGTGTGTGAATGAAAAAAATGACCAGATGAGTCAATTTAAGCGTAACTAAAATCAGAATTTGCTTCACTTTCTACGTGAAATCGAAGCTGTGAACCACATAAGATTAAACTCAAATCATTTCTTATGATGAAGTGACACAAAGCAAATTACAGAGTCTACCGTGGACTTCAAGGATTTGGACATGGGTTTTAAATTTAACCAAATAAAACCGTCAATTTGTGAATAAATATACAGAAGTCCTGTCAGGCTGAACTACAGTGCAGATGTGAGTAACTCTAGTTGCAGCTCCTCGGATTCATGAGCTCATTTAAAATGACCTTGAGCCATTTTCTCACATTGCATGTTGTGTTTTCAAGCAACAATTTCATCAGTTCAGTCAGTTCAAAAGGTAAAATGGGTCTCTTGAGAACATTATTACCCTCGATTGAGGGATTTTAAGTTGTAATACTGAAACACAAAAGTGCATTTTCATTAGAAAAACAACACTAACTCGTATATATATATATGTATATATATACATACACACGCATATATACATCAGATAATTGGATGATCTCTTAGGATATATGAAAAGTATGAGAGACCCGTGTTACCCAGCTTGCATTTCAGGTGAGCAAGCAGCACCGCAAACCAACGAGAAAGAAGACAGAGAAAGAGAGAGAGAGATAAACATCCATAAAAGAAGAGTTAAGTGAACTGAAAAAGCTCAGAAAGAGAAAGGAGAGAGATGGAGAAGAGAAGGCATTCCGAGCAGAGAAAGAAATAGATGCAGTCCATACTGGCATCGTCTGCAAGACACCGCTCAGAGCAAACCACTACAAAATCTCTTCACACTACTTCTACTCAAAACAAAAAAAACGTAAAAGAAAACAGACAGGATTTAAGAAGCACCCGCAGGTTGCTGGGGAGAATTAGAGACCCAAGGATTAAGAAAGTATTCTGATTCGATGACCACATAAAGTGCAGCTAATCTAAGTCAACAGGCACCCAACAGAGCAGCAAAGTGGGTGCACTCAAACGAGAGATTTTAGCCATTTTATATTTACTTTAAGTGAAAACATTTTAAAAGCCGGCCTGTTACTGCACCTCGCTGTGTACTTAGGAATGCAATGACAGAGTGGTAGCTGTTGGCAAGCTGCTACTATTAGTTTCTAATTGCATTGCTCAGTACGTTGGAAAGCGTTCACCTGTGCTTCGTCGCCTGGATAAATGCAGTAGCAGGCTAAAATCTAAAATGTCTCAGTGACGGGGTCCCAGATCAAAAACAGACAAGAGTTCTCACAGGATTGAAGTGCGGAGGGTTTCTTAAAAAAGACAAATAGAAAAGGTAGCTCGGGCATCTCATCACCCAAATCATTAAAAGCCACCAGAGAAGAAGAAGAAAAAAAAAAAGACTTGGGCCATGCCTTTAGGTTAGGGGTGAGAGAGGATAATAATGAAACATTCAGGAAGAAACGCAAACCAATCAAAATCAATCAAACCAAATCAAAGGCAATATCCAAACCAAAGCGTTAAGTGCAGCATCAGTGACTTGTATTGATGACAAAGATGTATATCTCTGGCCCGTTGAACCTCAGAATAAAAGGTGGCTGATCGATCAGTGGTTTTATATTGTCACTTCCCAACAGAAATGTCTCTGTTAAGTGTCTATGAATATATGTATACACTCCTCTGTCACCTCCTCACTCCCCTGACGTCACAATCATGTCATAACTGGACAGAATAATTGAATGAAACATAAAATATCCAAGTACAGTTTTGAAATGACCTGCTGTGGTTTCTAAGCAGCTTTGTCAGCCTCTCATGGGGGAAAAATGGATTCCCTTTCTAAAAGGCCCGAAAACAACAGCCAAGCTCACACACCCTTGGGAAACACAAACCTTATTTGTATGCCTGACCAGTGCTGTCTGAGGTGAAACACACTGCATTCCACCACGGGGGAAAGTACCGGGGAGCATGTGTGCATATCTTTTCTATAACTCAAACCAGCAGGCTGAGGGTGTGAGAGCAGCTTAGGCAAACCTATACTCATAACGTGCATCCCCATGTAGGAGAAATGTATCTATAAATCGATGTAATCAGAAACTGTTGGTGCCTAAATACATCAACAGCTCAGTCTAACCTGAGAATTTAAATAGTTTTCTTTAAAAGGAACATTTGGGGAAACGCGCTAATTTTCCTCGCTGAGAGTAAGATGAGAAGATCGATACCAAAGTATTGATCTTCTCATCTTGTTTTGGGAAATACAGTGTAGCAAAGGGGTGGTGTAAGTGTCTTCATAAGCTGGAACAAATATACAACGTATATCAAAGTTAGACTCTAATCTCAGTCCCCTGAGGAATTGAAATGACTGATAAGACTCTCCCACAAAAAAAGCCATTAAAAGTCATTTTGGACTGATCATAGCATCGGCTCACACAGCTAAACTTGGCCTCTTCTAACGCTAAATTAGAAGCAGTTGTGTCCAGACACACTCTGCAGTTTGCATGGTTCTCAGCCTATTTCTCCTGCCAAAGAGCACTTTGAATATCACATGAATAAAACACCAATTATCCCTGAAGTGTAAATACGATAGACACTCAACATTTGACTTGTGTTTGGGATATTCATTCTTATTCAGACCCCACTGTTGACCATAGGGCCTCCACGTCGATAATAAATGAATTCATACATGCATTTACATAAATTTCATGGGTCCTGAGTAAATCCATTCATGGATCAAATTGTTTCCCATGTCTGCACATTACTATTGTTGGACAAAAAAAAAAAAACTGCAACTTGTATTTTTCTCATTTGAATTGACAGTTTTTCAGGTGATTTATGAATTGAGAGCGTTTCATGACCCTAAGGTCAAATCACCATTGTTAAAAAAAAAAATCTGTATTCATTCCAGAAATGTGGATCTTTTCAGCAAACATTATATACAGTATCAGGCCTGGATATGCCACCTTTACATCTGCCATGCTATACGGTGTCCATCATGCCAGGGGAGTGGACACTATCCCCTGTGGCAATGATAAAAGATCAAATAAACGGGAGAGCAAACCAAAAAGTGCTGAGGGAATGCAATAGGCTCTATTGGCAAGTGCAATAGTTGTTGATGCTCAGCAGACCGAGGCGTGAATACCTATCTGAAGCCGTTTCAAATATTAGAAAACCTACACGAAATGCTGGAGAAGATAAAAGCGCAGGAATTGGAAGGGGGAGATCATCGACAACAAGTTGTGAAACGTGTTGTTTTACAGCCTCCATTGTTATTAACATTACATTTTAACAAAATACAAATATAATGGAGTGACGACAATGTTCCCCAACAGCCAACATATTAATCATAAATCAAACTGACGACCTCAAAAGGTATTTAGATGTCAAGGCTCAAAGTTCTCCGAGCATAACTGTTCAGTATTTCACATGTTTAAACGCTCTGTTCTGATTGCACTACATCTGGCTGTTTTCTCTGCCAGACTGATTCAGCCGTCTCTTAAAGTTCAAACGTGGTGCAGCTGAAGTTTCCTAATCATTTGAAAGCATGCGAGATGGGTATCGGCACTCTGTCTGTTTGTGTGTGTGTGTGTGTGGGGGAATGGCAGAGCAGGCAGGCAGGAAGGGAGGGAAGGAGTTGGACTACTTACGTTAACCTCAGTGATCGCTATGTCAACAATGCTACCCACAACTATCAAGGCATCAAATGTGTTCCATGCATCAACAAAATAATGCTGCGTAGGGGTGGAAAGAACAGAAAAACAACAGAAGAAAAGGACAGAACATAAGACATTTAAAAAATGGAAACAACGGAAATTAAAGGAGAGAGGAGAAAAATAAGATAAAAACATTATATACATGAGCATTGGAGTTTTTTTTAGTAGGAGGACAGAGGGAAAGAATCAACAAAATTCAACAGCAAAAAAACAAAAGAAGGGGCAGTCTAAAAGAGATGGACAGCAGGAAGAGCAGCGGCGATCGGTCATGCTTGTCCATGAGAGGAAAATGTCAACAACAAGAACAGTACAGAACAAATTTGCAACAAAATCACAACGAAAAAATGCCCCTGTTGCTGTAGTTAAAAAAAATGATGTGTAAGTCTGTTTGTGATTGGTCAGTGAGTTAGTTCAGTTAGTGAGGGGATTAAAACCTGAGGACATGTCACAGTCTGATATGAAGTGGACAAAAAATTAAGAACCCGACAACATCTGAGATACTGTAAGCAATAAGGAAGGAGGACGCAAGGCAGGGAGGCCTTAGTGTGCAATGCTAAACCCGGCCTCTGTTCTCTCTACTTTTTAAGATACCCAGGAAGAAGCTTGTTCTTGCTCAGGAACCCTTGTGGTTAGGGGGTCCCCTGAGTAGCAGCGGCCATCTTGGAGTTAAAGATGGAGGGAGAGAAGGAGAAGAAGGAAGGAGAGAAAAGAAGAGGCAGAGAAAAAGGGAAGAGAGAGAGACAAAGAGAAAAGACAGGACAACACAACACAGAATAGCCACAAAGGAGAGGAGAGTGGCAGGAAATGAAAGATTCAGAAGAAGCAAGAGGGCACAAGACAGAGAGAGAGAGAGGGCGCGACAAGGAGAGTGAGAGTGGGCATCGTACTTACGTTGATCTCACTGAGAATGACGTCTATTATGCTGCCAATTACGATGAGGAAATCAAACACATTCCAGGGATCACTAAAGTACCCCTACACAGGATGAGGTGAGCAGGAGGAGGAGGAGGAGGAGGAGGAGGAGGGTAAGAAAGGTAGGTTAGAAGGAAAACAACATCTGCTGCCACTTCGCAGACCTATTAAGGTGGTATGAGGTCGTACAGTACACTTGAGGAAACGGAACAACAAAAACCAGCTGACGAACCGACACATGAAAGGACACATTTTCATTCTGATGAACAGAATCAACTTGTTTCCTTTGCACTATCGGTTACATCGAGTGCAGCTGGATTTCCTGCTCTGTCGTGGCGTGTTAGATGGAAGTTATCGAAGTCGGCAATGCTGTGGCAGTGATTATACTGAAAGCCCACTTTGTTTCTTGAGAGCAATTCATCATCATTAGGGGTACAAAGTGAGTATTTATGAGAAACATCCACATTGCTTTAGGCCAAAACAGTGTTATTATTTAGGCTGGTAAAATAAATATATATTTGATGTACTGTAAAAGGAGCTTAGAAGGGTTTGGTTGTGTTCTGGTGTAGAGAACACAGCTTCATTAGAGTTGCATTCGGAGAGGCAGACAAGATCTAACAAGGGTAATTTGGAAACTGGCCTGGCGCATGGCCTTTTCAGAAACATTTCCATATACTGTAAAGCAAATTACATTCAGATTCAGGGCTGATTGTTTTCCCATAGCACATTTAGATGTTTTTTTTAAACTGTGGGCTCGGAAGGCTAATGATGTTGCGCAACATCGGAAGAAATCTGTTAGTTATTGCATGTCTGAAGACGGTTGGAAGTTGGAGCAGGGGAATTAGAATAATCCCTGTCTGGATAATGTGAGGCTTCTACATTTTACACTGACTATATTCTGCGGTTCACCAACAGAATAGCTGTGTAACTTCCCCATAAAAACAATTAGGTATGCACAAACTCATACCACAGCAGCAGAGAGATTCTAAGTGAAGGTTAATCTTACTGATCAATTTTAAGCTTCATCATCTGACATCAGCAGCGAAGGGATCACCATAAAAGGTTATGCAGATATTACAAACTATTTCTAGACTCTATAGAGGTTTAAATTAAGTTGTTTGGAGGTGTAAGAATATTAATGTCAAACCAGGGTTAAACATGAACAGAACTTAGCATTCCATTGATTTGACAAACTTATTTAGACACATATCATTTTTAAAGGTGGACCCCAAAAAAATCCACAATGTGTTCAGATGTTCAGAACTATACAACACAGTAAAAGAAGCCTGAGGAACAAGGCTGAGACAGTGAAACCTGTACAAAAGTTAAAAGGTATTAGCACATGTATTTTTTCCTCCATAAAGCAAATGTTACTGGAGCTGATTCCACTTGTGTGTTGACGACTGTAACACCTGGAAGTAAAAGCATTAGTGAGCTGGTCCTCTGTGTGTGCCGGAAGAGTTTACCGAAGTCAAGCCAATAAAAACAAGGAACATCCTAAAGATGCATCTCACTCACGCACAAATGAAGTGCGTTACGTCTTCATTAGCGTTGTTCAAATGGCTCGGGAACATGTCGACATGCTGCACTTTAACTTATTACATAGACTCAATTCATGAAAGAAGGAAAACAGGTATCAGTTTGTATATTTTCTAAAGGTTTTCAACTTTTAAAGATTAACAAAGTTGCAAAACTGCTTTTAGAAAAAATCAGTTTAAATGAACCCTACTTGAGGAACAATGTAGAACATAATGCAGCGCAGCGTGAGGTCAACTCCCAAGCCTAAATGGTCCAAGTAGATCATTATTTACAAAGGTTATTACAAAATAACTATTTTTCCTTATTATACATGATCGCAGTTTGTAAAACATGATATGGATTTTATAGCTAATTGGAAGAATAAATTAATTAAGTTTTAATTAGTAGTTCAAAAAACCCTGGCTTCCAAAAACTATTTTTTTTGCTATTGACTGTGTTCAAGTATTTTCCTATAGCCCTGCTGCAATAGGGGGAGGCATTCCCATCTGTCACCGTTTAAATACCTACTGATGCACCAGGAAGTGCTTAGATTGGACCAATAAACCCAGACAGCTACATAACAACAACAGCAGGGTAACAAGGGAGCAGTGAGATTAAAAACCACATGATGTCGTCCACTAATCATGTTTTAGATCCACAATATGGCAATTATCATCTGGAGGAAATTAAATAGGGATTAGGAATATGCAGTTCAACATCAGGGAGCAGTTATTTGCATTACATGTGAGGCAATGCCTTAAACGTACAGTATTTGACTATTCCATATTCATTGGTTGTAAGTTATTAGTAATAGTAAGTAGATTAAATGTTTTTGATCATAGCTGCTCTACTCTACCGTATTGCACTAGACAGTTATTCTGTTCTGCAGCTAGAGGAGTGAACCTACCCTGGGTTTGAAGGCGATCAGTTTAAGGATCATTTCCACAGTGAAGAGTCCAGTGAAGAGCATGTTGAGGATGTTCATGGCATCATTGAAATTTTTGGTCTGTCCATGATGCTGCAAAGACACATGAACAACTCATTATTGTCCAACAAAGGAAGGGGGGCTTCATGGGAGTTGTCTAAAGCCGTAACTGTAATATTTACCCCAATTGTAAGAGAGCGTACTTGCATTCTGTGAGCATGTACGTGTGAGACTCACCTGCATGGCCAGACAGATGGTGTTGAGAAGGATGAGTGTGAACATCAGGTACTCAAAGTAGGTGGAGTTAACCACATACCACACCTTGTACTGGTAAGGGTTCTTGGGGATGTAGCGACGCAACGGACGTGCCTTCAAAGCGTACTCCACACACTGACGCTGTGACACACACACAAACACGTGAGCATGCTCAAACACACATCTGCCTTTAACTTGTATCTGGTTGCGTAGCTCGCCAACTCCTCATCACTCTGTACTCAAGACCACCATGGAGGAAAAGCTGTAGCCGTGTCTTTTGGCAGTCTAAAAAAAAAAAGCGTTTTCCAGCCCAGACTACTCTTCCGTCCTCTCTGTGCATTTCCTTGTTCTTGCAAGGACACAGATCATCACAGAAAACACAGCTGCAGGGACTTCGCTTGGCTCTTTCTTTAAGCTTTAGTCTCATCTTCTGTCTGAACTGCTGCAGCTCCCTCCTGACTGCACTCCTCAAGTAGTTCAGCCCCTAAAACTCTTGTTCAGCCTCTCCACATTCTCCCATGTCCCCCCCCCCCCCCACTGCCTGGCCTCCATTCCCACTCCCTTGTGCCTCCTGAATGACAAAATGACTTTCCCACTTCAGTCAGAACAGCACTCACTCTCCCTCTTTAACATGAAACCTCTTACTTCACGTCTGTCTTACTGCTAAAACAAAAGGCATAAAAACAGTTATGCGCACACGACAGTGTGCACAAATCCAGTAACGGTTGATATGAAACAAACGCTACCTGATTCTTGTCCAGCTCACAGTTCTTATATTCCTGCTCTCCTTGCTCCTGGAATGTGACGATGACGAAACCCACGAAGATGTTCATCATGAAGAAGGCGATGATGATGATGTAGATGATGAAGAAGATGGAGATGACCACGCGGTAGTTGTAGACGGGCCCGACGTCCTCAGCGTGAGAGTCTATGGCCCGGTACAGTAACCTGAGGGAGGGCGGGGACAGATTCATTGACGGAAAGGAAGGTGGAGATTTGAGGACGGCAAGAGGGGGAGAGGAAAGGCACTTAACCCTCAGTTGATCCAGTAAAAAGCTTTGATTAGCAGAAAGTATAGGGTCGGGTACCAGGACGAAAAAGCAAGCACACAGTGTACACACAGTACGCAGATCAAAACAAATAGTGTTTGTATATAGACACATACCCTGGCCAGCCCTCAAAGGTCGACACCGCAAACAGAGCCATCATGCCTTGCAGGACGTCGTCAAAGTTAAAGTCACTGTTCTCCCACACTCTCTGGGCTCTTTGAGGCTTCCCCACATCACCATCCTTATACATAATGTAGGAACCCCTGTAAATACAAGTACACACACACACATGTATATATTCACGTCTTATCCAGTAGTTGTGCTATAAGAGAGAGTTCAACGAGCCTGCTTGCAGGAGGGACCTCTTACCTGCAGCCTGCATGAGTTTGTTTAGAGCTGTCGGTGCAAAAGAAGAACTTGCCCTGATGGAAAAACATAGAAATGTACAACTCAGTATTGATAAAAAACAAAACACATGATTACAACATTATCACTGAAGACGTTTCCCTCCTTTCCTCTTACCTTAAAGAGCTGTACTCCGATACATGCGAACATGAACTGGAGCAACGTGGTGACAATGACAATGTTGCCGATGGTCCGGATGGCCACGAAGACGCACTGCACTACATGCTGGAAAAAACGTCCCAAAGATGATAGTGAGTATTAGAGTGTGTATGTATATATTATGTGTTGTGTGTCTTTAGACGTGTAGGTGCTCTAACCTTCAGTCCTTTGGCTCTGTTGATGGCCCTCAGTGGTCTGAGCACTCGCAGAACTCTCAGGATCTTCACCACATTAATTGCACTGGACCTGAAACACACATGGAATTAAACTACTGACCCGTCAAACACACATTTTTACTATTAAGACACATTTGCAAGGTTGAGACAACTCACGCACAATGAATAGCAGTTTGTTAACACAAACTGTAGCATGAGTTTAAAAAAACAAAAACTGTAGAGACACAGAAGCTAAGTAAATTAAAATGATCAAGAAACAAGTAAATTGAACAACTGAGGCAAAATCACACGACACTCAACAAAAAGTATAAAACAACATTTAAACAAAGAATAACTGAGAATAACCATGATCCTTTTTAAGATAAGTAAAGTTGGGATTAAAATGGGCAAAGTCAAGCATGTCATCAAACTATGCTATATGATAGCGAGACAGATTTTTAACAGGAGATTGGCAGACGTGCACATTCATCTCAAGAAGTCAACGTTTATTGGCTAAAATCAGGGGGTTAAATAATTGGATTACAGTCTGGTTTGGTAAATTCTTACTACTGAAGTAATGATCATATACTATACTTGTTGCACCTCCTCTGACAATGTTAAGAGTACTAATTATCCATCAAAATCACAGGATATAGACCGTGTCACAAGGGGCCATTAATCATAAATTCATAATGCGTTTTAGTGTAATTTGTCTACAATAGTCAAAACTACTCTGAAAGTGTTTATGTAATAAAATACACACAAATACATGTGCTTCATGGACAAACACATACTAGTACAACACAGGTAGACCAACACAAAAACACAAACAGGCAAACAGAGTTATTGTGCTGTAAGAGAGTGTCAGTTTAAGCCAAAGATCAAACAGCGTGTGACCTTTTAAAGAACATGGTTCAAAGGAAAAGGTTTTAACATACTAACCAAAGGAATCAAATGAATACCTTGACATTTTGAATTTTACAATAAATGTTTGGAAAAAGCTTGAACATTGGTCCTTTGGTCATCTGAACTAGGCCTCCCAAGTGTGTTACTACTGTGTGACGCTAACGGCTGTCAAACGTGATACAATTCCAGCTTGCCATATTCTTTTACCTTTAATTTCAGTGTGGAAAGCTAATAAGCCAGTCATTCAGTTAACTGAAGAACAAATACAAAAACTTTTTCCTACGGTGTCACAAAGGCAGAGGGGAAAAAAAAGTGGATTCAAAATGTCAATGTATCCTTTTAAGGGAGTGACTTTTTAGACGGTTAAAGGAGTGATTTAAAGGGAGTGACATTACTCTGTGTCGACTTTTAAACAGAAAGTAAGGAAAGACCCGTTGTGCCACATTTTACACAGGAAGGTAAAGTTCAAGGGCAGTTAAAGGTAGTTCATGTGGAGTGGGATTTTCATCAGCAACATATCAGTCAAACCAGCTGTGAAGATATCTTATAGTGATACAATCCAGACAAATGTGAAGTGAATTTGAAAGGTTTTTAAATGTAGCAAAAATACAAAAGTTGTGCTTCAGTTAACTGGGTTGAAGGGAAAGATTAACCTGTTACACACTATTTGATTCTAAATCGTTTCCATAAAAAGAAAAAAAGTATCAAACCAGCCACACTGCCACAGCTCTATTATGTGAACCCATGTTCGCCGTATTTCACGCTGTCAACACACAATATCACGAGACTACACAGGATATTTGCAACTGCTCATTTGCATATTAAATGACTAACATCTCTATAAAGTTTTGCTTTACGTCAACGTGCACAGATACGTAAATGGAAACATGGCGAGAGAGGTATACATTTAAAGTATATCCCCAGAGAGATATTGGGTAGTCACAGTACTGAAGGAAAATGTGCAGTAAATACTGAGACTGGAGCAAAAAAAACAATCGGTTTATAGACGCCACTAAATGCAGCACCATCACAATTCATTTGACTGTAATGTTTTCAAGAAGAATCCCACACACTTGCTACTTTTAACAGGAGAAAACCACTGAGTTTGAGCATTAAGGTGCCGTTTCTATTGCCCAGGAGAGTTCAGCCTATCCAGAAACATGACAACTGAGACATACAAATATGTCAAAGAGTAGATTACCAAACATATTAACTAGATGTGACGGGTAGCTATAACATTAGAGGACACAGGGGGAACCACTCCCCCCAGAAAAAAAAAACAATCTCTGCATCAAAAGCAATTATGCTGATGCCTGTATAGAGATATTTTTGGTGCAAAAGCCTTCCGTGTGTTTGTAATAGCAAATCACCCATTTATTATCATTACAGTATAATCCCATTAAACCTTCGCCTGTTCTTAACATCAGAGATTACAGCCTTGTGTTTGTTTCCCTTGCTCTGACGAAGGCTTCGACTAAAACTCTCCAAGGCCGTAGAAACACCAAATCAAAAGAGTGACAGCTTTACACAGTTAAGGTGAAGGTTTGTTAAGGGGGTTATTAATGCGGACTAATATGGACTTACGTCGAGAAGTCTAGTCTATTAAGCATTAGAGACAGAGAGTGTAGCATAGCATATTAAACATCAGAAATATCACAGCATTTCAAGGAGTTAATTGCTACAAGAAGCAGTGAAAATATTTAATAAACATCACAAAGAGAAAAAAAGGGGGACTGGAGTAATGAAGTGTAAAATAGTTAGAGAATAGAGGGAAGTGTGAAGCATGGGGCAATTTACATTAACACAATCGTTTTCCTCACTTTACCACTTGATTTATGTGTTCTTGGACTGGACTAGTGTCTCATGCACTCGTCATTATCTGGCTGCCTAGTCCGGTCCTTTGACATGTAATAGCACAAATGTATGTTTGATGATATTCTAAGCTTCGCTGGTGAAGTCGCTTGGAATCGCTGCCAAAAAAAAAAATCGTTGGTTGTATCAGTGCACACAATTTTGATTAAAATATGCTGAAGCAGCGAACGATTTAACTGGGACAACAGTATAAAACATGCATGAGCAAACATTAAATTGCACTCACTGTATTCCAGAGGAGATGAGAGACACACTGACAACCACCAGGTCCAAAATATTGAAATAGTTTCTACAGAATGAACCTTTATGGACGAAGGCCCCATAGGCTGTCATCTGTAGGGGTCAAAGTTCATGATTTAGAGTCAACTAAAGAGGCTAAATCACAGGTTAGTAGTGTACATGGGGAGCACATATGATGCATAGTGATACCGACTGCCTTATCTTTAACACTGAGCAGGGATTTAATATTATCTGAGAGTAGCTGGTCATTGTTTTAACTTTTTTTAAGTGAGGGTTTACTACCAAGGACACATACTTGAAGATATTTGAATGACTATTTATTGCTATCATACACGTGGAAGCTGTGTAAAAATACGTTTGGGATCTCGTGAATGTAATACTTTAGCACTTACAGATAATAAGGACCCCTTATTGTACATCACAAACATTAAATACTACCTTAAGAATGATCTCTATGGTGAAGAGTCCAGTAAAGACATGGTCTGCATAGCCCAGGATCTAAAAAAGCAACAAAGGGAGTCATTGTTTTTAGTTCAGGGATACCATTACCATGAGGACTAATGTACACTACACAATATCATTACAGGGATTAAAACAATATTCAATGGCTTTCATTATGTCATCCTTTGTATTTGTAATAATACTAACCCTAAGACAAAATTGTGACCGAGCTTGTACAACACGTTCCAAGGCTGAATGAATTCAGCAACCTTTAAAACTTAACCCAATGTAAGCCGACCTGGCCAATTTTAGATTCGACCAGTAAGAAAACAACTGCGTAAAAGGTCTAAGCTTCCATGGAATCGTTTACATGGTTAAAAACAAAGAGAGAAACAGGAGGAAGTGCAGTTTTTCCGGGGGTTGAGGCTGAACTTATGGTCAGCTGTAGCATCGTCCTGGATGACTCCACAACAAATAATAAAGCTGAGGTTCAGGTCCAAGGATAATGAATTCCGATTGGACTAAAATAGACTTTGAAAACAGAGCAGCATCTGAAAAACAGGATGTATAATACGCTATAATAAGGTTTCAGACTAAGTTCCATTGAGGTAGACTAATATCCAGCCGCCTATACCATCGCCAAGGAAAACACAATAAAGCAGATCTTTAATAGCCCAGAGGGGATGTTGCTGACTGAGAGAAGAACAAATACACAAACACACAGAGTTCAGTCTTTACATTAGACTTGAGCTTACAAATGACACCCATAAACACTAAACAACATTAATACATAAGCTATATGGTGATGCTCTATACCTGCAGTGAAGACATTGTCTCCATGGACACATATAGTACATGTTTTGACATTTAACAGTTTGGCCTAAGGCAGAGTATACAGTCTCAGCTGCTGTATGCAAATCAATATATGCCACTTCTTATTAATACACTTCATACAGTCTTGGTTAAATGGGGGATAGTAAAACAGTAAAACATTTTAACCATATTTCTTGGCTGCACGTGTTAATGTTAAGTTGCCAGCCTGGCTCAATAAAAAAAAAGTTAAATTGACAAGACAAAGCTGAACAGGCGCTTCACATCTTCTTAACATGTAGTTAATCTTGGTTACAGTACTCTGGAAGAAATCTCATTAAGTGTAACAGACCAGTCACAATAAGCTTCGGTTCCTCTATATGTTGCTGTCGGCTATAATCCCTTTAGTACAGAATGAGTGTGTGTGGGCAACTAATGATGACTACAATGTTTGCCTCTGTCTGTGCCTTAATGTACAGTCGGCCTAATATGTGTCTATACTGTATTTATACTGTAATACAAGTTTTTTTTTTATAGTGTGTGTGTTACCTGGTTTCTGAAGGAGTCGTTCTTGACCGGGTCCTCTGCTGCCAGACTGATGCTGCTGAGCAGGATGAAGAAGAGGATGAGGTTGGTGAAGATGTTGTGGTTGACGATCTTATGGCAAAGAACCCTGAATCTAAAAAAACAAAGTGAGAAAAACATATTTGAGTCACTTGTTACGATAATAATAGGACATTTTATACGATCAGATAGAGAAGGGAACAAATAGGATGGAAAAATACGGGGGGAGACGGACAGATTAGATAAAAACAGAAGAGAGGAGGGGAAGAAATGAAGGTCAGGCATAAGTGTCCTCTTACTTGTTGGTGTGGCTGAAGACGAAGAAAGCGCGAGCCTCAGGCATGGGAATGGCCTTCTCCTTCAGCTGAATGTCGGAGAGCGGCCTCGGCCTCGGGCCCACTGGCATCTCTGGCTCTTCGTCGTCATCGTCTCCTGATGAGAGGGAAGAAAAAGCAAATAGTTAATCGTAAATAGGAGGAAATTAAATGCTGACAATAAGTGGAGCCTGGCTTAAAGTTTTAAAGTCTATGTGCCTCAGCAGAAAGTCACACAAAGGAACATTTGCAACCTGTTGACACTGATATTAAGCAACGCATTAAAACACGGTTGTTGAGCAGCTTTGTGTATTTACATGTTGGTAATACTGAAGTTTGTGAACATATCTACTTTGAAGAAAAGTGACAAAAATAGCCTCGTTAAATATGTAAAAATAAAGACCAAAACATTGCTGGATATAAGATATCACTAGCCAGCCGTGCCAGAAAGGAAGGTTCCAGAAGTGAAAAATCCCATTTAAATTCTGAATCGAGAATTTTTATTATCAGCCGTAATGTCGTAAACATCCAAGCTGCCACGAACTGAGAGATTGTGAACCGATTTTTACATTCTCCTGTAAAAGCCACGAGTCTGTATGACAGCAACCTTGTTTTAAGAAAAACATTTTAATCTGGATTTATCTAATCTAATCACTCCTCCATAAACACATGACATCGACCTGGTTTGTGGGTTACCTGTGTAATCATTGGCCGGGTATGGGTTCTTCTCTTCACTCTCATCTGCACAGTAGTCATCCATGGTAATCTGCAGAGACAGAGAGCATTGTATTTATTTAACTCATTAATTTCTCTGACAACACGCACACTTGTGCTGTTTGAGGTCTGTTATTACTTTGGTCTTTCTTGAGGTGTGTGTGTGTGTGTGTGTGTACCTTAGTAGCAGTGTTTGTCTCTCCATCAGAGGTGATGGACTTCAGCTCTATCTTCTCCTTCTTCTTCTTCTTCTCCTTCTTCTTCTCCTCCTCCAGAGGCGGCTTCTCGTTGGCATGACGTTTCTCTGGACAGGCCAACCTGGAGACAGAGGGAGGAGAAGAAGATTAGCATCTTTCCCCCTTCTCTTAACCCTAGCGATGTCAGCCCCATCGAATCACATCTAAATGAACTAAATAAATAAACACTTAGATTTTCAATGACGGGGAGTAGTTCAATCACAGTGCCGTTATAATCACAGTCAAACACAGAGTGCGCACTCAAGTGGTTGTTTTCCATCACACTTTTTTTCACAGATCAATACAGGCTGCAACCAAAAAGGAGACATTTAATGATTTGTGCCACTGAGGGGGACACTATCATCCTCCGCTGCTCTGAGATCTCACATTACCATTGCTGACAAATTACCTTCTGTACTGAATGAGGCGCTGAAATTACCCAATAAAATTGGTTTAGACGAAAAAGCAAAGCAGACAAATGTCAGCGTGTCTCTAAAACATAATAATATGTTCATGTTCTAATTGTTAAGCATTTTTAGTACTTTGATTTCGAGGCTCCAGTATCCGCATCCTTAAATGCCTCTCGGCATAATTGCCTTGAGGTTGGGAGAACTCTCTCACTCCCTCTCTTTCTCCCGACCGTTTGTTTCTGGTGTTTCTCAGACTTATCGTCAGCCAACCGTCTCCCTGTCTTTCTTTCTCTTTCTGCTTTACCTGGCAAGCTTTTTCCTCTCCTTCTCCTCTTCCTCCTCTTTCTGGGCGGATGTCAGGCTCTCAGCGTCTGCCAGATTGTCGACAGCAATGGCCAAGAAGACATTCAGTAAGATATCTGTTCAGAGGGTTGAAGCTAAGGATGTTGCTGACCAGATCATGTGTGTGGTTGGTTGCAAATGTTCCTGTGTAGACTAAGTGGATAATTAGAAATCTTTCTGCATCTGAAAGACACTGAACTGTTAGAGTAGAGAAACTAAGTGAGGGCTTCATGAGTGATGTCATACAAAACAGACCCTTCCCTCCTGCTTCCACATCCTAAATAGGGGTAAGATTTAATTCAAATCACAACCAGACCCAATGTTATGTGGTTGATAGGATGCAATTTAACAGAATCAGAACACAAGACTCCAGACTTTTGATTTTTTGGTTCTTGTCATCACTCATCGCCCCTCCACCTCTCTTCAGATCCACTTCATATAGGCTGTTATGTAGCTACTTTATGTTGGGCTCAGTTGAGGCAGGATACAGTTTCCGCAGATGAAGAGGATGATGAAGTAGATGCAGACCAGCATGCCGGGGAAGGACGGTCCACCGTACGCCATGATACCATCATACATCACAGAGTTCCAGTCCTCTCCCGTTAGGATCTGTGGAGAAAGAAAGAAATTCAAATCTTGAGAAAATCAGTCATCATTTCATGGACACAAGCTGAGAATAGAAGACAGACCCAGATGGAAGAAAAACAAACACAAGATGCAGACCAGAAATATTTGCAGTATCATTACCTGAAACACGGTGAGCAGGGACTGGGGAAAGTTGTCAAAGGTGCTGCGTCTGGTCTCGTCGAAGTTGAACTTCCCCCCAAACAGCTGCATGCCGAGCAGGGAGAAGATGATGATGAAGAGGAAGAGCAGGAGCAGCAGGGAAGCAATGGAGCGAACAGAGTTTAGAAGGGAGGCCACCAGGTTGGACAGGGAGTTCCAGTATCTGTGGGAGAGACATCCGGTTAACATGTGTGCATGCTCACAAACAGAAGTACATATAGGTGTAAAAGAAGATAACTAAATATTTCCTTTCTTATGAGCATCCTGAGGACATTTGGCAATACAATAGTTGCAAGTGTGTTTCAGTATCCAGTGCAGCAAGAGGCGACTTTCAAATGTTAATGTATGTGTGTGCGGAAGGGCAACGGGATACTCAATAATCGTCGATATTCAAAACGTCTAAACTAACCTGGTTATTTTGAAGATTCTCAGCAGGCGTACGCAGCGCAACACAGAGATGCCGAGAGGAGACATGACCTTGGTTTCCACCAGAATGGTCTCAAGAATTCCTCCACACACTACGAAGCTGTCGAAGCGATTGAAGAGCGAAACAAAGTACGCCTGTGGAGAGTTCAGAGAGGAGCAAAATTTAAGGGAGTTTACATTTCTCTTGACAAACAATACAATATTTTCCCATGCAACCTATTTTGAGGAAAATAATGCTTAGCCACCGACCTGCAGACCCAGACTGTACATCTTCAACAGCATCTCACCAGTGAAGAGTGCTAGCAACACCTTGTTGGCTATGTCTGAGGAGGAGGAAAGACAGGAGAGTAAGAAAAGAGGGAAGAGGAAACAAGGGAAGAATAAAACGTGTGCTCACGTACCTTGTACATCTGTTAACCACTGAGGCTGCTGGTGATGTTCAGAGGCGATGGTCAGAGTGTTGAGGAAAACCAGGAAGATGACCAGCCAATAGAAAACCTGCGATTTGACCCCTGCCCGGCACTTCCTCCTACACAGCCTGTTCCACCTCCGAGAGTATCGACTGAGGAGGAAGAAGCAGAGATTGAGAGATGGGGAGGTGAGTAGGGAAGGGAGAGAGGACAGGTGGGGAAAAGGAGGGACGTGGGAAAGAGAGCAGAGAAGCAGACGAGGGAGGAAAGAAAGAGGAGAGGGCCCATGAGAGAAGAAAGAAGGGAAAAAACGAAATCATTATCAAAAGAAACAAACAGCGGATGAGAGAGAAGAAAAAGAAAAGAGTCAATTAGTCTGTCGACAAAGTAGTGATGACATCATCCCTTGACCGGTGGTAGTCTCTTGTTGAGCTGTGGAGCGGTTAGTCATCCTCAAAGACATTTCACACCAAGAAAAAGCCAGTATGATGAGCTTTGTTGCAGAACGAGATATGCACCATTTCAACGCTTATTCTTCTGAAATGATTGAAGGGACAAATTGAAATATGTCACACCGTGATTCACACTTGAAGGGAAATTCCTGCTTCAAATGGAGAAAATGTCTTTCTTTTTTAGACAATTCAAGATGTTGTTCGGTGTTGTTATGTACACAAGGTCTTTTGCACTTTTCCTGCCCACTACTGTTAAAAAATAGTTTCTGGTAATTGCCAGCTTCACACCTCTCACACACTCACCTACACTGATGTACCGATGATCGTGCCACTGAAATTCGTCCAGACTCTTGTGCAGTATTTGCACAGAGGCAAACAGTGGTGTGTAATTACAAGAAAATCTATCAGGAAATCTATCAGACCAATCAGCTTTTATTCATAACAACTAAATGAATCCAGACCATAACGGCCCTAATCAATCATCTGTCTCTTTCTGTTGTGGGTGTCTATTGATTATTCACCCTTAATCCCTTCCTCCACAACAACAGACATGGTTGCAAGGAGATTTCACAGCTCACCAGGAAGTGTTGTTCTTCCCTGCCTATACCAGAGTGCGTATGAGCTATTTAGAGTCATGTACGGCACACAGCGGCTTCTCCACGATGCACACACTGAATGTTACACGAGACACAACTCACAACACAAGCGGACATGCATTCCTACAGAAAAAGACATTTCTAATGTCTATGATTGTTATTTGAGGAATCGTATTGTGTAGCCTTACAAAACAACCCGCGCTACAGTCATTTTTTCATATTAACATGTACAACAACTGTCCCTGATAGGAATAAATAGACCTCATTCATTTTTTAGAAAATGACCCAATTTCCTTTAATGAATATTTTCAAAATTTTGGAAAAAACCCTCAATTGCTTTCATGCAGCGAGTTAGATGAGAAGATTAAATCCACTGTTATATACGAAGCTACAGCCAGCAACCAGTTAGCTTAGCTTAGAGTGGAAACAGGTGGACAAAGCCAACCTGGCTCTGTCCAAAGGTAAAACAAATATTATGGTGCCCAGCCAAGTAATAGGCTTGCCAATAACCTCCCTTGAACCATAACTTGACATTTTTAAGCGTTTTTTTGTACGGATTAAACAAAGGAGATAAATCATGTTAATTAGTGAGCTTTAGCGGTGCTGGTAGGCTGGTCTTGTTGACTTAGCCAGGCTAGCTGTTTACCCCTGCTTCCAGTCTTTGTTCTAAGCTAAGCTAACTGGCTGTAGATTGGTATTTACCATACAGACATGAGAGTAGTATTGATCTTCTCGTCTAACTCTTTGCAAGAAAGAAACTATTTTCTAAAAGCAGAACTATTCCTTTACAGAGCAAAGCTCTCTATCTCTCTCTCTCTGTCAGTTTGTCTGTGTTTCTTTTGCATGACTATAGAAAAGCAAAAAACACACACACACACGCACACGCACACACACATCCAGCGACCACAGCAGTAGAGACATTAGAGCAGGTGAATTGAAAGACGATGATAACATGTACTAACCTGAACTTGGATTTGGAGATCCTATTTCTGGAACACAGAAAACAGAATGGATTATACACACACACACACACATAACACACACAGACAGGTAGACAACATGAAAGGGGTGATTTGAAAGTGATATTTGCGTTAGCAAATATGTTGCTTCAACAACTTAGTGTGGGCCCAGAATGCCCTGCCTTTTTGTAAATGCAGTTACTTTACATCACCAAATGAACCTTTAAACGATAGTTCAGAGGTGGACTACACTAATCAAGCATAAAAGCTGACAGTCTTGTATTCTTTCTGCAGAACTGAATGAACATCAGTAATTCGCCCTCTTTCCTTTTGAGCAAATCACCCCAAGAACATATACATACATACAGTGGAATCCAGTCAAAAGAAGAAAAAAAGCTACAAGTTTGGATTTCCTCCAATCAGTCCTGGTGTGAAAAAACACAACGTATGTGAATAGAAACATGTCTGTTGATTGTTCACCACTGTAACAGCAAAAGGTACATACATAAAGTACTGAGGACAAGAGATTATGGAAGACATTGTCTCTGAGAGGAGAGAAGAGGAGAGAAGAGGAGAGAAAAGAAGAGAAGAGGATAGGAGAGGAGAGGAGAGAAGAGAAGAGGAGAGAAGAGAAGAGGGGAGAAGAGGAGAGGAGAGAAGAGGAGAGGAGAGGAGAGAAGAGGAGAGAAGAGGAGAGAAGAGACGAGGAGAGAAGAGAAGAGGGGAGAAGAGGAGAGGAGAGAAGAGAAGAGAAGAGAAGAGGAGAGGGGAGAAGAGGAGAGGAGAGGAGAGAAGAGGAGAGAAGAGGAGAGAAGAGGAGAGAAGAGGAGAGAAGAGGAGAGAAGAGAAGAGGAGAGAAGAGAAGAGGGGAGGAGAGGAGAGAAGAGAAGAGAAGAGGAGAGAAGAAGGGAACAGGACAGAAATTCCCACGGTGGAAATTTGACACATATCTGCTATAGTGTTTGAGTAACCTGATCTGACCACGGGGCAACATTATAGGCCGACGCTCTTCTCTCAGCCAAAGGTTGCTCAATGACTCAAAAGAGAGCTCAGTACTATCACATGCTGTAATGAGCTTTAAGGGACTTGTTGTGAGCAACTGTGCACCGGCTTTGTTTGTAAAAGCAGATGACCTGCTGACTGACTGAAGCAATGAAATGACTCACTGACTGACTCGACGATAGAATAAAATGACTGACTGGCTGGATATGGAGGCTGACAGTACACGCGTCTCTTCTCTCTATGTGTCCGTCTCGATTATGGAGATCAGCGGGCGTCGAAGTAGCTCCTACCCCGAGGTCTGTCTCCATAGCAATGTGAAGAAGAACTGACACACACTGAAAGTCTGCAGATTTATCTCCTAATAGTGTGAGCACATGCCCCGAGCCAGACTTGTTGCAGTCTCACGGAGGAAGGATGAGAGCTCGTATTTCTTGGCAAGCTCCGATCACAGTGGAAGCCACTTGTTTAAGCACGACTATTGCAGGTGCAAACTCTGAAGCTCTATTGTGGTTCATAAAGAAGGAGTTCGATGCTGAGTGTAGACCTACATTATCATTATTAGTGCATATTTTTGGGGGTTTGGAATGTTGATTGGACAAAAACAAAAAACATTTGAAGATGTCGACTAAGCTTCTGGGAAATTATAATTCATTTTACAGACAAAACGATTTACAACATGGCGCAACATACGCTTTAAATGAATGATACAAATGACTAATTTGCTGGTGTCACTATAGCTTCTATTTGGCTTTTTTTTGTTCGGAGTTGTTCTTGGTCTGATGGGACAAATAAACGCAAACAACATAAAGACAGACGTAACAGATGGACAGCAAGAGTGCAGATGAACAACAGTGTGCCATCGAAGTGTACCCACTGGCTCTCCTGTGTCTCTCGTCGACCTCTGAAGTATTTCACACAGCACAGTGACTTTCTCTATTCAGTTCTACTCTATTCTGCTGCGTGCGCCGCGATGCAGCGTTCTGTATGTAGGTGTGTTTGCTCGTGTGTGTGTGCTGAAGTGGGCCCGCTGGGGTCACGGCTCCTGCGCGGCCTTCTGTCTAAGAAAGAAAGCGATGCACTTGTTTGAATAATGTAAAAAATAAAAAAAAATGAAAGGAGAAGGGGGGGAGCAGGTGCAAGTGAGTCAGCTGTTCGTGAGCTCCCACAGGGGAGGAGGAAAGCACTTTACTAACAAACACACAAAGGGGAGAGAGAAAGAGCAGAAACAGGCGGAGAAAAGAAGAAAAGGAAAAAATACATGGATTAGATGAGACGGAGACACGAGAGATCTTCTGCTTTTCTACGTTTTTTGACGTCTTCTCTCATTTCTTCTTCTGTTAATGAATGTACAGAATGCCTTCAGTGAAGAACGTCTCAGACATATTCTGTGACGAGTACTTTACAAGAGAAGTTCAAATTCTGCGACGCTTTGACGTATGAAACCTTTTCATAATCCAGCTGGAAAACTTAAAAATACACAGTGTAATGTACAAACTATAGACCTGTATTTCACAACTTGTGAAAATGTACTTTTTTGTACGACCAAAAACAAGATTAAACACACAAACATTTTCAGCAATGCAACAAAAAAAAGATCGAGCAACTAGAACCAACGTCAGACTGCAATGGTGTTGTTACGTTGTAGTGTACTAGAATACAGAATAAAGCACGGTGGTTTATTGTTAGCCCGACCCCCGTTTCATCAAGGTCACAGATTTCTTTGGGGGGAAGGAGTAATTTAATTAGCTGTGAAAATAAAAAAAAGACCTCCTCCGGAAACAGCAACTCGGTTTAGCTGCCTCCTCAGATCCACCATGGCTCTCCCTGTCAAGTTTTCCCGTTTAGAGTACGATGACAACCCACCGTCACTCTGCTCTCCTCTAGCCAGTGAGCTTGACGAGACAGAGGTCTGGCTTTGTGAGATCAGTGAAAGGCAGAGCCACTTGTGCCGTGGCTAACGTTCAAGTGCTAACACAGGGGAAGATGCTTGATAGAGTTCATCCTTGAGATTGACAGAAGGTGACCGAGAGAGAGAGAGAGAGAGAGAGAGAGAGAAAGAGCTGAGCAATAGAAGGATGAGAAGAGGTTGTGTATGAGAGAAGGTGAGGTACTTACGCTAGCCGGGTACAGCAGGTCTCCCCCTCCACGTCTCCCCCGGGGGCGTTGTCTGTGTTGACTGATTCATTCTCACTCGCTGGCATGCTCACTGAGGGACGGAAAGGAGCCCGAGGAAAAGAGGAGACAGATATAGAACGAAAGACAGAAAAAAAAGAGAGAGAGAGAGAGAGAGACAAAGCTGAATTAACAGGCCAGGTCAAAAGGGCTGTACAATCAATCTCGTGCCGTTTTTTTTTTACTGTATTGCTTTAAACCTTGAGCTGAAATCATTGTGGACCCCAGAATGTCCGTCAACTTTACAAATGAATTAGTACACACACACACACTTAAAAGCTACAAAGTACATCAAGACTTGTATCGGTAAATACTGAGGGCTGCACTCGATTCTGTTAATCAACTCATCTGATTTCCATAAAATTATTAAGCAATCTTTTATAAATCTATACAGTATATATCTGCACTTATTGCCTCAACTAATTACACGCTTAGTTTCCATACCAGCAATATTTACCAGTTAGGCTTCCTGGGACACAAGCCCTGCAACAGCTATTAGGAAGGGTTTTCACCTCTAAGCTGAAGGTTTGCTAAATTCCAGGTGAACTAAATCTGAACAAAACCCTTTTGTGATTTCATAGCTCATGGAGATTGAAAGAAAACACATGCTGGAGATTTTGGTCTTTGGTCTGCAAACCTTGCGGGGGATGTTTGAGCTTAATTGCAGCCAAGTTTGAAAAAGAAAAAAAACTGTAATGCTTTTTATTCAGGCTTCTAAACTTTAATCCCGCTGTGAGAGCTTTGGCGGGATTTATGTCAACGCAAACATCTGAAAATTAGTTAATTCACTTTTTTTGCAGTTGTATAAACAGGTAGGAAGCTCACAGAGCCCAATCTGTCTTTGTTTATAAAGCCACAAGGAGACTGCAAATGTGTCACTTTATCCTTATTTTAATTGTAGTGGTGGATAAAGACGGAAGGATGCTGGGACGGTGGAGGCAGAGACAGCTGTTGGGGAAGGACAGGAGTAATATAAATGGGCTGTTAAGGATGGAAAAGTGTTAAAGAGGAAAATGAGGGGGAACGTTGAGGGGAGGGGGTGACGCGAGCATCGAGGGAGGTATGGCTGGAAGGAGAGGGGAAAAAATGGGATGAATGTGGGGATGGCTGGTTCAGAGACTGATATGAAGTGATACATTGCTTTTTATTGCTTCTGTCAGTCTTTGGCTGCCTGCGGGAATGAGCTGCAGCTCTTTCACTGTCACCTCAAACACTTATTGTAACACCCTCTGGGTACCTGAGTCAGACACTGATATGAATCTCAATGCATCTCTTGTATTAAAGTAAAATATCTAGCGTTAAAAAGAGCAAAACCTACTCTTGCAAAACGACTCTTAGCATGAAACCAAGGGACATGATGGGCACTTAAGATGAGAGGGCATTTGAAAAAAAAAAAACCCGGAATAATCACAATCTTGATTTTAGTAACTCAAAAATACAGAGCTTGTCTTGTAATTGTGCTTTATTATCTCAGCTCCAGTATTATAAATCGCTTTCCAATAACAATTTTCAGCCCTGACATTGGCCCTTCTGCATGGCTAATGAGAATATTAATGCAGATTTTCTAATAGGATTAAGTTCCACATCAAAAAAGGAATAATGGTGAACTATGGCCAATGAACTATATGGCCATGAATAAAGATGAGTGAATTATGCCGTGCCAAACAAATAGGCTATAAAGTTAAGCAAAGAAAAGAATCAAGACAATCCTCGTACTAATAAAAACAAGAAAAAAAGGGTTTTGACAATGACGATAAAGCACAGCTATCTTTTTGTGGGCCTACCAAGGCAGATAACAAAGGATGTTTTTTTCTTATAATTGATTAAATACATACGAGTAAATAACATTTGCAGCATTCATAGGTTTAAGAACCTGTACATGTATATTTATATCTTTTTTTTTTGTAGCTGTGTTTTATTTGTAAGCACTTAGCTCACATAATACATCAAAGTAAGCCACAGTGAGCGAACACTGTGCTTTGCCACATGCTTGGTGATGGATGAATTCTGCGCTGTAGAGATCAGGACGGCCTCTCTGAACATTAAGGCCTCTGCTGCGAACACGCTGTATGTTCCTCAACCTCGACACATAACACCTGCTGCTACGCTACTTAGTTAAAAGCACTCGGGGCCCTCCGGTCTCTCCCGAGGCTAAAGCCTTTTCAAATATAAAACCAGCCGAGTGCCTTCTCCTCAATGGAGCTCTGAACTAGTTTAAAACCTATTGTTAGAGTAAACCCAAAAGACTTGAGACACGGAGAAGCGAAGGAAGGAACGAGCAGCATGAGAGGGAGAGAGATGGAAGGAGGGAGGGAACGAGGAAGACAGGGAAGGGTCACACTTTTACCAACTCAACCGAGGGACTCGTTCACTCTTAGCCATGTTGGCATGAGTGAATGAGTTGAAATATTAAATAACAGCACTGAAAATAACCAAACACCATAATGTACTGAACTGAATGATGACAAAAGTATTCAGTACTTGGGGGAAAAAAACGTGTGTGTGTGTGTGTGTGTGTGTCGTGTCAACATACCGAAAAAGGACTTAAGTCAGATATCTATTGTTCATGCCATCATCTCCATTGGCCATTTATAGATATTTCAAGCATTCCAAATTTCCAGAACCAAGCTGCCCTAAAGTGACTGTGAAATCACAGTTCACATCCTAGACACAATATTCAGAACATGAGGTTTTCATGCAGTTGAAATGTAATACAATACCGTAGTATTTTGAATTTTAGTCTCTCTTTTTTTGCTCACTAGGCAATTGTCACATTGTATTAGGGATTATGAATAAATAAATAATCCTTAAGCGGCTTGTTATCATGTAAGCACTCAACACTGAAGTCGGTAAAAAGAAGTATCTTACATGTCTACTCAACAATATGACAAGTGCTGAGAGAAACTTATAAAAAAGGCTAAAATTCAATTTGTTTCGCTATTTCTCTGTTATCTTTTATTATCAGAGCTAGCGTGGCTAGCAACAGTGCAGGGGGATTTTCAGGGAAAGGAATCTGAAACAACAAAGAGAGGACTGTGACATCACAAATACTATAAATGTTTTTAGTTGTCATGTGCAGTGTGTAAACCGCACTTTAATTGTTTTCTGTGATGACATTGTCCTCTTGGGGTATTTTTTCAGAAAAGTCAGGCAGATGCGAACGGTTTCCTTTCCTACGAACCTATTAAGGACAAAGTGTGGCTGCATCTCAATACAGAAATGATGTTTCCTCCTCCCGTCCTTAATCACTGTACTGACGGTTCTCGTCTTTTAGATTACACGCGGATCAAACAGCGTGAAGCGCGGTCAAGGTGACACACAATATTGTCTCCACTGCTGAGATAATATTAATGTGTACATGGCCTGGAGATTATTGTTCAGTGGAAGGTTCAGGAAGACGATAAGAACAAACTACTTTACAGTGTTGAGAGGCAGCCACTGGAAATAAGGTGCTTACTACAAAGCAGGAGGAGAGGAGAGGGAGAGGGAGAGGACAGGGAGAGAGGAGAGGAGGTGCAGTTCGCTTGCATGTCTAGAATCACGTTTCCAGTAAATCTTTAACTAGCGTTGGACCATGCAGACAGACGCACACGCCTTACGAAGGAAAGCCGCATTTTTCTTCACGGCTCCACGCAGGGACTGAAAACGCTGGCTCTTACCTGGGGATAGAGAGCACGGCTCAGCAACACAGACAAGACACACGCACACGCACGCACACACGCATGGATACACACAAATAGGCACCCACAGGCGGCACTAACGTGGAAATGCACACAAACTGTATATTCGAACACAAATAATCACGTGCGCTCGTTCCGGCACTGCTGACATACACGACCTGTTGCAAAGAAACATGATTGCTTCGGCAAAAAAAAATGACATTCTGTCTTCATAGTCACACCTCAGTGCATCACTCGAGCTATTACTGTAATTCGAGATGTATTACCAGCATAACTGGCAAGAAGACATGACTGCCTGTTTCTCTCTCGTACCGTTTAGACTTCCAGTCTCTTGTTTCATTGCCAGACTTTTCCATCGTGTTTGAACTAAAAACCTTCTCATTCTCTTCGCTACAGAGCAGAAACAGGTTGAATTCATTGGGAGGATTCAGATTCTAGAGAGTGGAGGAAGTGGACATTCAACAGCAGGTTGCTGGGTTGTTTTCACTGAGCACTGCACATTGCAATACATTCGTCCATCCTTTTGTCCGTCCGCTTGGCAAACTCAAAAGCTGTTGTTTTCAGTCCACTTCACCCCTTCCTCTCGCACTGTCTGCGTCGTCGTGAGCCCGTACAGCCGTCGGCGTGCTCCTCCATACTGGAGGTCTATCGATGGGTTCTGCACATTTTTTCAATCTAGCAAACATCTAGTACACCAGCATATATGCAAAGACACAGTCATACAGCTACACACACACGGTAGATAATCACAGTTATCCACATCAATTAACCAATCACTGATCACTTCAAGCATCGTATAAGCTTTACTTATGCAAGTGGTGTTCATTGATATATGTTTTATAACTTAGTGAAGACTTCACATCCTTCAGATTCCCTTGAGGAGTTGTGAGGTGTTCTCTGATCACCCCCCCCCCCTCCCACACACACACACACACACACAATTCCCTGTAGCTGTTCATGTAAAGATGGGATTATAGATAAGACAAGGCTGTGTGTGGTCTCTGTATGTGTGTGTGGTCATTCATATGACTTGTTCACAATGTTCTCTGTCCCAGATACCCTCCCTGTCACACACACACACTCCTTCTCTCTATATATTTCTATCCCTCTTTTATATCTCTGCATCTATTTTCCCTTCCATCTGTCTCTCTCCTACCCTTTCTTCTATTCTCTAAGTGTCCTGTCCATTCTTAGGACATGCGTGTGCGTGTGTGTGTGTGTGTGTGTGTGTGTGTGTGCGGTCTATGGAAAATGTCTGGTGCAGCAGGGACAAACTGCCCTCATTCATCTTCCCAGAGGAGGAGCCATCCATCGAGGAGAGAGGGAGACAGAGCAATATGGCTGAGTTGAGTTGGGCCAGTGACATGATTTTCCACCTACACAAACGAGGGGGATGATTGATCTCTCTGATGGAGAACTTCTTCTGATCACACATCAATCATTTTGGCCAAAGTTATATCATTTAATAAAAGCAATGGACTGAATCTTGCACTTGACTGATATCCACAGCTTGACTCTTTAAACGTAAATAGTTTTTTTCTAAAGCAAATCTGTTTTATCGTATATGTTATAAGCATATACTTATATTGGACTAGACTGGATCGAGCACTCACACAGTCTGTCTTGTGTTCCCCTACAACTAACTAGGGCTTGTCTGAACATTGCACATCGTTTAAGTGATACAGTACGAGGGGGAAAATCAAGAAAAGAAGCATCTAAATATTGTGATGTGACATTTCACAAAATTGGCCCAATTGGGGGGCCACGTTCTGTATTTGTTTGTTTGTTAACATATGCAAGCCACTGCTGCTGTGTTTTTGCCACTGATTGGCCCGGGGCAGCGATAACAGGTGATAACAAGGAGATTCGTTTTAGATTAGCCACGGGGGTACTGTGCCTTATTTTCATGTAAATAGGGTCGCGGTAATTCCTCGAGCTTCACTCACAGATTAGATCATCATTTATTATTTCTTTCCTCTTCCCTTGGCAGTCATTAGTGTTTCTCAGTATGAGCCACAGCTCTGCATCTTTAGTCCTCATCATTCGTTCATCATCAATGTGAGGAAGCTGAGCTCCAAGCACCGACGAAATAGTTCACAGTACACACTGTACATACTAAACAGTAAATAATAGTGAAGTATTTTGTCAAATCCCTGCCTCTCTTCCTCACCATCTCTATCTGGAGTTCTATCTATCTTCTCTAAGACTAACCCTCCAGGTCCAAAGAGGCCAGAGGTATACCTTTCCTCCCCCAGGAAATGTAGCACAGTCCTGGGGAGACATGTACCGATTTGTGGCTGCCTCTCTCTGGAGGTGTTGTGGAGAGAGACGAAGTGTTAATTTGTGTGTATACATTTCTGTCAGAACACAAACACACACAGTCCTAAGGGTGCATACCTACAGTGTGTGTGTGTGTGTGTTTGTCGTGTATATGTGAGCGTGTGCCCAGAGGCTGTTAGCTGCAGTCTGACACATTCCACTAATATCTAAACCGGTTTTAAACCTCAGGAGGGTTCTCAGCCAAAGCAAGCAGACAACATTAACATATTTTCAGCCTGTCAGTCACTTTGACTATGAACCACTACCATGTGATGAAAGACCAAACATTAGGTTCAACGCAAACATACTGTATGTACACTTATCCTCACGACTTCTTGTGTGCACGTTGCACCAAATATCTTCCGATACAAACAGGATCAATCCAGCCATGCTGTCTCACACAACGTCATACTCAACCCAAAACTGCCAATACCACCAAACAACAATTCATAAATCACACGCGCGCACACGCACGCACGCACGCACGCACGCACACACACACACGCCGTAGTACTCACGGTTTCTAGGTTTATCATCGTCCATGCCCTCCTCTTCATTCTCTGGGTCAATGTCTTCAGCCTGAGTGATCCAGTCTAAATAGCCCTGTATGTACACACACACACACACACACACAGAAAATACTGATTGGCCAGCAGTATTGAAAGCAGTCTTCTTATCAACAAAACTGCAGTCATCTGACATAAATTGGGAATTTTATGATTTAAAGGTTTCAGAATTGTTTATGTTTCTTGATTTTCCTCTACCAAACACCTTTAGATGATGTAAGAACACACAGTAGGTGCAACTACAACATCTTACTTATTTAAAATCGTATACTTGTCTCTTTGGTTTCCTCTTTTGTTGTAACTTCAGTCTCTCTGCTCTGCTTTCTATGCTAGCTGCCTTGAAATGGAGGTGTTTTTGACTTCTCTTTGACACTCATCTTAAATGTCAATCACCTTTTTTGAAAGCCTGGCAGTAATACACAGTGAATCTTCGTGGTGAAGAATCGTACAGCCTCTTTCAGAAGAGAGAACAGAGAGAACAGCCTACCTTGAGGTCCTCCTCCAGTTGCTGTTTTTCTCTGAGTTTCTGGAAGTCACCACGTGCCTTGGCCTTCTCTCTCTCCTTGGAAAACTCTCTGGGAGGAAGGGAGCAGGATGGAGGGATGGGAAGTAGACCGTGGGGGGAGGGGGGGGGAGGGGAGAGAAACCAGAAACAGAGAGGGGGGGGAAAAAGAATCTGAAAATCTAAACTGAAGAGCTGCAAAACTAATCATGTGACAATACAACATAGAACATTTTACAGTGCGTCAGGACAGGAAGGAGGGAAAACCTGCTAAAGAGAGGAAAAGAAAACAAATGTAAAGTGAAGAGAGAGAAGCTCTGCCCAGGAGAAAAAGGTGTTAGTATGCAAATACAGATGAAAGCACATCCGGGCAGACACCGGATTCACATCTCAATCTATCAAATTCATCCGGATATATCTGCAAGTGGCCAACAGATACATACGGTTCAAGTCAGTTCTGTATATGTGTTGGTTAACATGGTTGAGACTCCCCTACTGACTGACCACGTGACAAACGTTCAGCTAGAGGACCCGTCATACACTCTTACCATAGTAATAATTACATTGTATGGTGTTTTGTCCTATAATATATAGACCGAAAGTGATTTAGTCCAGATTATTTTGTAATTCATGCGGATTAGTCATCTAATTCTTGCTGTCCCAGGGCAACAGCGCCACAGGTGCTCCCGAGCCTGCTGGGAGTTGTAGTTTCTACAGTCCCACCGCCGGGTCTCCTGCCAGCTGCAAAATGTGCTCGGTACAAACCCCCGAGGGAGGGAGGGCGAGGGCATCCCTCACCAGCTGTGCCACCTCAGCTTGCTCTGGTCAAATTGGAGGAGAAGTGTGCTCTGCACCGGGGTCGCCCTGCGTCACTGAGCTCCTCACCTTTTGTCTGCCAGCTCACTCTTTCTGTCGCCACCCAGACGCTTTGGCCACAGGTCGGAATGAAGATATGCAGTCAAAGCGAGAGCTTTATTATCTTCTCATAAACTTTGCAATGTGTGTAAATGTAAAATTAACATGAATAAATCCATCTCATTTTCTAACACTCCTATAGTCAGTTATTATAGAGCGCTTTTTTTATTTATTACTTTATTCTTATTAATACAGTATGATGCCGGCTTTTTCAAGTTTCTCAGGATTTTGGAGGTGATATGGACAAAGGGAACTGAAGCGAAAATGATTTAAGACAACTAAAATCAACGTTAGGAGAGTGTGAAATATTAAAACGTTATGATGAAACCCGGTGAAATTACTTCCAGGTGTCAGGACAAAAGAAAGAGTTAAGGGACAGTTGATTTAACGCTGCACTTGGGGAAGGTTAAAGTCAGGTTGGAGCCAAATAATTCATTAGGATGAGAGCTGAGAGGAGCTGGGAGGCTTTGGGACCATTTGCAGCTAAAAAGCATACAAATCCACATCCGATGGTCTATTGACAAGTAAACTTTGCTCCCTGCGGTGGATATTTAGAATAAGGATATCAGTGGTCAGTAGAGTCCCCTGCTCTTGCAACTTCATACTTTCAAATAACAACGTCCAATTAATTGAGACTTTTTTGCAGCAACGGAAGTTTCAGACTCATCCGAAGGTTCATCTGATATTCTCAATCAGATTTTATGCAACTATTACATCGATTTAATCCAACTCCCAGGAGAGCAAGACCAGGATCCATAATGAAACTCTATAGATCGCCATGTGCCAATTTCATTGATTTTCACAGTCTATAGTCTGGAACAGAATACAAGAGAGAGACTGTTCATGGATGTGTGTGTGTGTGTGTGTGTGTGTGTGTGTGTGTGTGTGTGTGTGTGTGTGTGTGTGTGATATTTAGAGGAATGATGGTAAAGATCACACCTACAGACAGCTGACAAACACTCACACAGATCAATGGGCATTAGGATAAACTGCTACTGCCTCGCTAGTCAGAACATTAGCAGGAGACCCAATCCTTATTGATCCGTGTTCGTGTGTAATCTATGTGTGTGTGACTGCAAAACTCAGAGGAATCACTCTCAATTTTCCCATTCTCATCTCATTTTTCTGTCCTAAATTACCTTTGGATTCTCCTTTTTCCACTTCACTTTCTGTTCCTCTTCCTCTTCCACCCCTTCTCTTTCTCTCTAGCCCCATTCTTTATATTTACATTCAAATCCAGACAAACATGGTCACACCCGAATGTTTCTGTCTCAACGCCCGTCGCTCTCCTTCTTCCTGTTCAGCCATTAGTTAGTGTGCCAATCTGAGACCCGCACACACACTCCGCGGAGGAAGCAGTTGGTAAAAGGTCAGGCCGTGTAGTGTGTTGACAGCATCATTAGTCAGAAGTCAGACAAAGAGTCAGACAGCCAAACCCCCCCAAGCTGTTTGGACCAGATAGACCCCTATTATTTTTCCCCACAATGCTGCTGTCACATCACTGCTGGGTTTCAAGAGTCAGATTCGGGTCAGTCAGTCAGGGGTGAGACACTTCACTCCCCTAAACCTGTTCCCTACCCAAGGTCCTCGTGGACCTGAGGCCTGTGAAGAAACCGTCAAAACAAGTTGAGGATAAACCGACATGAAGGTTTTCACGCATTAGCTGTGATTCCTTATACAACAAATATTCAAAATTGTAATTAACTGGAAAGGTAAATTATAAAATGGATGTTGCCAATAATAATGATAAGCATTAAAAGGATAGTTTGGATTTGTTTGAAGTGGGGTTGTATGAAGTACTTATTTAGTCTATATTATATATACCCCCTTTGGTGAATCTAAATTAATCCTTTTAAATAAAACACCAACATTTTGAAGAGAGCTTCAGTTTTTAAAGTAGGTAAAGCGGTAAAAATATTCTAAATATATCGTACACTTAAACTGATATGTATTCTTTTAGGTGGGCCTTTCTTTTAGGTGACTAAAACACCTTTTGCTGCTCCCGTGCTGGTACTCCTATCTGTTACTCTAAGCTAGGGGCGCACCGACCGCCGCCTACTGTGTGTACCACACTGACTGTGGATAAGCTCCTCATACAACCGCACTTCAACAACCTCTACCTTTAAGACAAGGTCAAGCCTAACTTTTTAATGTGTTCCCAAAAAACTGAAAGCCGACTGCGAGCTGCAAAGCATTTGTCGATATCTTCACAGTGCTCACAAACACAGCTGTCATTTGGTAATATTAGGCCGTGTTTACTGGGAGCCTGAGTTTATACGGCTGGCTTACGGTTCTCCTTGTTTTAAATTGAGATGACGGCACTTTATGATAGTACGAGTGCTATTCTATGGAGGCAACGCTGTAGAGTTGTGAAGAGTGTGACTTTTTTGGTATAACCACTTTGAGAAGGAATATATAAATGGTCTCTATGGCAAACAATACCCATCTGTCCTGTTGAAGTGTCCTAGAGCCAGATGCTGGAGTACGATTTCACTACAGTCAGCGATAATGATAACTACTTACAATGTCTGTGCAGTTAAACTAGTTCAGATCTGTGAATCCACAATGTGAATGTCACCGCCAGGTTGCAATTTTCCTCGTGCCACATGTGCTGGTAATACTCCTCAAACTGTACCTCTACCAGTAATATTAAAAACACATCCCTGTCCATGATTTGTACACACTTGCTAAACTTAAACACCATCTACTATCAGAAGCAGAAAGTAGACAAAAAAACAAACAGCAAAGCTCTCTAAGAATGAAGGCATAAAGGAGAAAGAAAGAAGTTAGTCTCAAGTGACCTTTAACCTTGCCCTTACCCGCTCAATACCCCCAGAACCAAGTTTAGCACAAAGAAGGATCCGATGATGATTAAGGTGACAAAATACACCCAGGGCCACCTGTACCCTACTGCATCATTCACCTAGGTGGAGAGATGGAGGCATGGAGGAGTGGGACCAAGGAGAGGAGACAGGAAGGATGGAGGGAAGGAAGGAAGGAAGGTGGGAGGTGGATGGAAGGTAAAGATCGGAGGAAGGGAAAGGAAGGCAAGAGGAGGACATTGATTGAGTGGACAGGTAGGAAGGAGCAGTAAGGAAATGTTAGGGGAGAAGGGAGGAGGGGAAGAGGGAAGGGGTTAGATCCTTAGTGAAAGTTCCCAACAGATGGAGTTGTTTGCTTTTGCAAGATCCCTGCTGAGATTATGGTGCATTCATGGTATTAGTCAGTCACTTATCAGACCACATGGCAACGTATCTGACCAGCTGTGTGTAACTTGGAATTGAAGGTTACAAGTTTAAAAACAGTTTTAATTCAATTCAGTTCCACTCAAAGCAGCTCGTTTCAGGCTTAATCACTGTGGAGAGAAGACATTTTAGTAGGAACTTTAACAAACCGTGCAGCAAGACTCCCACGGATTGGACATCAGCACTGTCCTCAAAAGAATGACACTCTCTCTCTCTCTCATTATCTTTACGCTTTCAAAATAAATGGAATTTAATAATAAAAAGCCACGACAGTTAAGTCTTAGTTTGATGGTTGTTTTAATTTGAAGGTTGTAATTTTGAGGTGTAACTTATTATTACTATTATTGTCATTGTAGTGATCATACATTTCTTTTAAACTCTGATGATCTATGATTTTTTGGTAAGTGTAATGCTTTTATGAACACTTGCAAAAAGTTCTATTCCCTATTGAGTGCAGCCTTCCATCCTATCATTTACATTTTTAATGTTTCTTTCAGACTTCACTCTGTCCTCAGAATCACCTTTTTTGCCTCTTGTCTTTTCCCTGTTGTGCAAGGTTTTTTTTTAGGTTCCACCTCCACGACTGACCTGAGGGGTGAATTATTAATACCCCTGTGTGTCCCTACAGGCCGGGTGGTGCTTGTACTAAAACAGCGTGACTTGGTAGAGCGGGGTAAAGCAGCACCTAGATTGCCTGCTGGAGCAGCATTTATTGAAACCCCCCCCCCCCCCCCCCCCCCACAGAAATCACACACATCACGTGCCTCTACACAAATATGTACATACTGCACGTACACAAACAATGTACACAGATGCATGCTAATCTGCACGTGAGACAAACACGTATGTAAACCTAGACACGTGTATAAATACAAGATTAAATACAATCGGGTTTTTCTAGCAGGAAGAGCGTGTCTTAAAGCTGAGCCTGGACTGAACAAAGACTCCTAACTTGACGATGAGAAAGACGGACAAACACGAGAAAGCTGCTTGTTTGTGTAATTAAACAAAAAGAAGAGAGTCCAGCCCAGTCTGGATGAGTTGTGTACGCGCGTGTCCACCTGTCCGTCACAGACAGGTTGTGACGGCATGTGGCCCCTTGAGGTCAACTGACGTGAACATAACGGATGCTTCTTCAGTGTGTGTGTGTGTGTGTTTGTGTGTGTTTCTCTCGGGCTTGTGACGAAGGATTGATTCAGTGGAACAGAAAGGAGAGCGAGCGGGAGACTTTGTCTCAGTTTAGTGATCGTCAAGTTCCTCTCTCCTCATCTGTAGACGACGAAGACGTATAGCTCTACTTTTACTGCTGAACTAAGGCTGCTGCTATCACCCTCCTCTTATTTATTTTGTGTACCACTATACGCACCTCATTTGAACATTTTTGGGGCATTTTGTAAATTAGTAAACACTGTATGCCGATGTTTAGAACTTGATGCAATTTGTGCCGCGAGAGCGATCACTTGGTACAGAATGTCCACCTGTTGTGTGCGGATGCTCAAGCAGTAGCTCACCTTCAGCCTTTAGCACCGTTTTGTCTTTGCGACTTTTGTATTACTCCATGACGGTGTGTGTAGTAAGTGTACTTAAATGAAACGGTGATGGTGATGACTGGGATGACATTGATAAAGGCTGTTCAGTTTACTGAATGGGATTCTGGATATTTATATATTTATAAACTAAATGTTTCAAACTAAATGCTTCGGAATACAGTTTACGTCAAGTTATATTAAAGATAAGATGCATTTTCATATCAAACTAAGGAATTCTTACTTAAACAGATGAGGCCATAAAGTAATGACAGTAATAATACTATCAAGAATACACTTTTTTTTCCATTTGATTCCACTCTTCAGTGGTTCCCTGGATCCCTAAAAGTCAACCATAAGTTGCACTCTAGATGTCTGGTCCAGGGAGTCTTGTTGCCTGGTCATTTATCACATCTATAAAACACTATGTACAGCACAGCCACATCACAAACAAATACACAGACCAACATGTGTACACACATGACAACAGCACAACCTCTTACCCGCTCAACACCCCCAGAACGAGATTGAGAACGAAAAAGGAGCCGAAGATGACGAGAGAGACAAAATAGACCCATGGCAGCTCATAGCCCATAGCATCCTGCATCTGAGAGAGACAAGAGACATAGGAGAGAAGGAGACGGAGAGAAGAGGGGGGTTAACAGGGAGAGGGTTGGTGGGGAGGAGGAGAGAGGACAGATAAAGACGGGACGGGAGGAAGAGAGGAATGAGGACAATGGTGAAGGAAGACGAAAAGTGGGAGGAAAAGGTTTGATACGATTGACATCGAGAGAATAAAGAGGGGGGGGGGCCAGTGGAGGTCAAGGACAGAAAGAGTGTTATAGAGGGAAAAGAGCAGTGCATATTAAACAAGAGCAGTAGAAAGAGCTGGCGAAGCAAGAGTGGCGGTATCGTATGATTAAGTGTGTGTAGAAAGCCTTTCGCCTGCTTGTTGGAGAACGGGTACTTGATGCTCCACAAGTAAGAACACATGAAACAACACTGAACTGCTTTTGTAGCTCAATGACATTTCTTAGCTCTTTTTTTCAAAGTGTTGTGATGTTTACAAGGTTACACGATCCCTTAATTAAAGGGGCAGTGTGTACTGTGTAAGTAAGTATTGCAACCAACTGAGGTTATTGTACACAAAAGAAAACATAATTAATAATATCACATTCTATTTCTGCCAATAGATACGGAAATTAAACACGAGAAAATGTAAGAAAGCTCTTCTTGTTAAGGTGGAAGGGCCTTTACGAGAAATATTTAGATGCTGTGACTCTACAAGTGAAATCAACAAAGAGGACTTGTTGCAGGAAATTAATTTGCAGGGAAATATGCCACACACTCGTCTGGATATTGTATTAGGGATGTGTTGTGTGACCGTTATTAGGACTGATATGGGGATATAGTGTGGACAAGGTGAGGTCTGAGCAGTTCAGTATCCAGGTTTGTATTTCAGAAAAGTCTGATTATTAATCTGCACGTAAACAATTGACAACAATAAGAAAAAAGTTAGGAGCAAATGTTTTCCAGCTCCTTCAATTAAAGAGATTGTCCCTTTAACAAAAAGGGAGATAAGCAGAGGCGAGAGACAGGAAGTTCATTGCTACAAACAGCAGCAGGTGTTGGATGTCATTCATCAAATTTTCCCCAAAAATGTGAGAAAATGAAATCTATGTAAATTTCTGGCCCAAACTTAATGAAAGGCTTGGTGTTGTCTAAATGTTTTCCATAATGATTGATACCCCGAACAAATAGGTCCCATTCATTATAAAGACAGCTGGATACACAAGCGCTCTCACAACAAGTGAATTGTACGATTTAACAGTTGTGATGTTTTGTGTGTGTGTGTGTGTGTGTGTGCAGAAGGTTGCAGCAGACAGTGTGGTTGCAGGAGGGGTGAAGAGCTAGTAAGCTATCTGCTCCATGTGTATACATACACTCAGAGACAAACAACTCGCAGGCACACACACACACACGCACATCTGCTTGTATGTATAGTAAAATCCCAAACTCACACACGCACAAAATTGTGACAGTTACATGTCACAACTGAGAATAGGTCAGCTAACAATCAACCTTAACACCTTTACCAGGCTAACTGTTCATTCCGTTACCTGTGTGATCCTTAAGACGTTTACTAATCTATTAATTAATTCATAACTTTAGTATTGCTTGATAGCTAGCGAGTTTGTGCCTCTCATGTTTTATTCTCGTCACAGAGCTCATAATCTGTTCCTCTACAAGATAAATCATTGTTCATCTCAAATAAACCTAGAATGCAATTTTGACTTTTGGATTAGGAAATATAATCAAAACTCTAGACACAGGATACAAAATCTTTTCATGGTGCAGTGCACTGATTATTCTTTCATAGAGATGGACATAAGAGTCTTTTAGGGCTCTGGAAAATAAATAAATGGTCATAAATTCTTTAAGTGTTGTTCAGTGTGTTTGAATTTCAGAAAATTGCATGCTTCGCTCTGTGACCTGATTATAATGATAATACATAAGAAACAGAAATTGAGGCTATCAGATGAATAGAAATTTGCACGATTGTATTGTACTGTAGCAGTTAATGCAGACTTTCAGTTGGAAAGTGATGTAACTGCTACTCTTCTGAACCACATGAGTGCTTTGCAGTGGTGAGGCATTCCGTCAGTAACTGCCACGCTGCTGACTCTATATGCCATGAGTCTCATCGTGGCAAAGTTAGAGGACATCACAGGACAACCCTGGTTCATCTGAGAAATCACACGGGTACATGTTAATGGAATAAACAATATCATAATCTGTGTGTAAAGCCAGACCTCCGCCCAGAGGTCTAAATCAAATGCTTTCTCAGGAAGGCACATGTGGGAGTTTGATCGAACCTTCCCTAATATTGATTAACAGCACAGACTAATCAATTGGTATATTTAGCTGGACAGGGCTGCTGGCCATTTACTCAGGAAGGGATAGTTATTGTGTGTTCATAAGCCTTGTTGGCTATACGTGTGTGTGTGTGTGTGTGTGCGTGTGTGTCTCTGTGTGTGTGTGTGTGTCTCTGTGTGTGTGCGTTTTCACTTGACACAAGAATCAAGCATCAGGATTCTACACACGTTCCAAATGAATCAGTGCCTTCAATTACACAGTGTATTGTCTGCATCGATTCAGCCCGAGATATGAGCTAACACACACACACACACACACACACACACACACACACACACACACACACACACACACACACACACACACACAATCTGTCTCTCCCTTAGAGCAATCTGTGTGTTCATACCTGCCTTTCTGAAAGAAGTGTTTGTGTTATTGCTTTATATTCCTTTTTCAAAAGCACTCATGTGACACTGATGTTACAGATATACTAGAGTAGCTACACACACTAAGCAGTATGGCTCTCACTCCACACACACACACACACACACCCACACACACACACATTAAGACACTGTTGTGGTGTCCGGCTCACCCAGTACAGCACGTCCGTCCAGCCCTCCATGGTTATACACTGGAACACCGTCAGCATGGCAAAGGCAAAGTTGTCAAAGTTGGTGATGCCGTCGTTTGGGCCCTCCCATCCCACTTGGCACTCTGTTCCGTTGTGGTTACAGTGTCGACCGTAAGCTCCATCGGGAGCACACGGTGCCGGCTTTTCCTCTGCGATGGTGCCTGTGGCACATAGAGAGGAGGAAGAGAAAAACTGTTACAGTGTATCCTTCATATCTGTACTGATGATTCCACCGTGGGAGTTTAACGCCCATCCAGTCTTTAGACGTGGTCCAACAGTAAGTCACGTTACACGAGAATATGACCGGGACTCTTACTTCAGGAATGAGTATAAATCAACCCTCACTTTGCGATTCTACTACATATTTAGTACATCGAGAGACAATTCTACATCTCAAAGAAGGTTAAACAAAGGACACATCGGACTTTAACCAAACAGAGCAGCCATGAAAAATCAATGTGAAAAGGTGTTTTGTTAATTATACAAAATAAGCTCTCCAGGGGGATGCATAGGATAACAGAGTATCCCACCAGCACTTACCCCGTGCAAAGCTAATGCCTCTCATGAGACCTATAACATCCCCATAACAACACTTAAGTCCATTTATACCTAGGGCCCTTTACTGGAAATTGTTTCAATCATTTATGGCAGCTGCTGTTTCAATTACTGCCCAAATTATTCACACTCAGAAACATAAATGATGGTTTAAATAATTAATGGGGGTTATCGTATAAACTGATTAAGCTCTATTTTCTCCCTGCTCTGTCGGCTGACAGGTGATGTCTTACTGTCAGAGATGTATGCAGTGCTTTTACTGGTGAAAAAGGTTTGTTTGGTAGAGTATTCACCTGTGTGTCCGTCTCTGGAGTTGAAGTGAGAATATATGCTTACTGAAGCGTGCTTCAAATACTACCTGGGCATTGAGATAGCGGTGCGCGAGTGTATGTGCTTGATCATGCATGTAAGTATTTGCACATGTGCATCAGTGCGCACTAGTCTAGATATTCTCTCGACGCGAATGTGTGCTCGTGTGTGTGTGTGTGTGTGTGTGTGTGTGTGTGCGTGTACCTGTGTGCTCGTGAGAGCAGGTCTTGTGCATCTTGCCCATGAAGAGCTCCAGGCCAATGATGGCATAGATGATGATGACGAAGAGGACCAGCAGGGCGATATGGAGCAGAGGAACCATGGCTTTGATTATGGAGTTCAACACTACCTGTAAACCTGCAGCACACACACACACACACACACACACACACAGAGGAACTGCTGAGAACACACAACGGGTGGACAGAAAACTAGAAAAGAAAAAGAGTATTGAAACTAATGTAAATGATGAAAGACTTTTTGTTGTATAAAAGCACTGGTAGTACATCATATAGCAGAATAGTAACAGTTCATCAGCATGTGAGCACTCAAACGGACTATTGTATTTGCTCTAAAGCTTTATTAATCTTCCTGCATGTGATCATTCACTCAGAGAAAGCGCCTTCTATGAGTTTCTGAGAAACACGGTAGTGATAAAACTGAACTTGTTTGACACAAACGTTCCAGTTAATTCACTGAATGCTTTGATGGACAAATGCTCAGAACACTGCATACTAATAACTCACAACACAGGGATAGGATTGCATTCATTTAAGGAGGCTTATCAGTATGAAACTCCGTTTTTTCAATTCGAAAAAAAATGTATAAATAAACTCCTTATCAGATTACTTAATTTCACGTTGATAAAAACAGTTCAGCTTGATTTTTTACTCATCAAGAATTCACTTAAAGTGTGTTTGCACGCAGCTGTAACCTTTGACATAGATACATTTGTGCAGAACTATAGTACATTGTTCTGAGACAACAATAAAGATATGTCTATCACCAATTGAATTGTTATTAAAAAGGACTTTTGTGCAATTATTCGCACATAATTTGATGAAGACATGAATGCAAACCCCACAGTAAGTAGCATAAATGACTGAGGAATACTTGGAACGGTTCTGGCGTCTAGAACACAAATCATTTTAACAAAATGTTGGTAAATTCTATTGCACATAAAGCAGCATTGGCACGGGGAGCCTTTAAAAAAAGATACAAGTCCGTCAGTCAGTGTGCTAATCAGCTAGCAAACATGCAGCTGATCAGTTGCCATGATACAGATTCAACACAGTGCAGTAATGTTGGCCAGGGATCAAACTAAACACTGTGCACTGCAGCAGCGCTCGCAGTTTAGAACCAAACGACAAGAGTGTGGGATTTTCACCGCCATGTTGTGCATTTGCCTGATATTGTAATTACAAGAGGTGTCTCTCACACACACACACACACACACACACACACACAAAGCCTTCTTCCACGATATCCGATCCTCCTGGCCTGTTGTATTATTGATTTCTGTAGTCGCTAACACAGACGGGCTGAAGGACAACTCATCTACCGCTCATACCGTCTGAGTATCTGACAAGAGGACTCTTTGTGTGAGCATGTGTATTACGTGTCACTGCGAATGTATGTGTGGCCATCGAGTGGCAATATCAGCTCCAATCTGCCGCTCGTTTCTGCCCCGCCTCACCCAATCACCGTTCACACCTGATCCTCAGCGCCTCGTTTTCTGGCGCTCTCTTTTCTTTTCTGCCTTTCTTTCACCCGGTCTGTCTTTCTTCCGCGGCTCTCAGTACTTACTGGGTACTCCGGAGACCAGTCTGAGGGGTCTGAGTACTCTGAACGCCCTTAGAGCCTTGACATCGAAGCCCGCCGCCTTCCCTCCAATAGGAGTGCCCCCGTCAACCTTGGTGGCCTGCTCCAAGATCGCACTGAATAACCTGCAAGACAGAAAGTAATGACTTCAATAACCAATCATCCTCAGTTTGACGTCCTATTTCCATAAACCAGAGAATATCTGAGATGAAAACAATAAAAGAGATGCAGATTATATTACAGAGTGATGGATCTCTGCAGTTGCTGTCATTATGGCCTTATTTTCTATTTCCTCTGCTGTCACTGACTGCTGTCAATACCAACCTGAAGCATCTACATCATCTTTATCATCATTTATGAAACAGTGACGTAAGTGGAGACGTCAACCCGGTTTGGGGACCAACATTTTAAGGGAATGGTGAAGACGTATGCGCTGTTTTACAATCATATGTGCTTCCTGGAAACAGCACAACAGTAGAAAATAAAAAAACAGCTTCATTAGGTTGCTCTCCAACACAACAATGGAAAGTGTTTCATCTGTTCCCTCTCTCTTTCACAGATAAGGAAATGTGAGACACTCGGCTTTAATGATTTGACAGCCAGCTCAACAGAACACTGTGCATGTCTGGACTGAAGAGAGATGTCTCCAAAATGTGTTTGTAAGTGAGTGTGTGCTCACAGCACATTGACACATATTTACATTTTGCCATGTGATGTTACACAACCTTTCCCCGTCTCTCTGCTGCAATATCTGGTACTTAAAGCAGGGAAGAAATGCACAATAATGTAAATGGTCATCCTTTACGCTGTAGCTATTTGTTAGTGGTTAGCTTCTTCCACTGTATGTATGTGGACACTTCTGTCCATTTGCATTTTGGGTCTGGTCTGGCGCTCGTTTCCAGGCCCCTTAGTTGTAATTCTAATCTTCAATAAAAGGGCTAAACAAGTTTTCATGCTGTTGCCTTTTGTTGACTATTATCCCAGATGAATGTATTTACAGACATCTCTTTAAGATGTCAGTGGCTCACACGCTTGAATATATGTTCGTCCAGCTGAGCTTATCACTCTCTCTCTCTCTCTCGCTCTCCTCTCTCTGAGATCCTTTAGAAATCACCATACAATGCCATTTTCCAGCTAGCGCGGCTCAAAGGCCAGCCAGCGGCGCGTTAGTCACGGAGAATTATCAATTAGCACAGATGAAATGGCCACTTGAAAAGACCTCTCAAAACATATCGCCCTCTCTCTCCCTGGTCCTCTCTATTTTGCACTTCCTCCATCTCAGTTCGATTATCTCTCTCTCTCTCTCTCTCTCTCTCTCTCTCTCCTTTGGAACAGCAGAGTATGAAAAGCACGTTGAGGATCTAGTTTTGCACCACCAGCATTTCGCCCAGCGTGGTGTGAAATGATAATTAGAGCCTCTGAGTGTAGCGCCACATAACGGCTTGTGTACATCCACAGCTAAAGATAGCAGAAGCTGTGTACATTCATAAAGATAACAGCAGTTGCATGGTTTAATAGTCGTTAAACCACCACAACACTACTGAATTCATTTTCTTATTATTACAAATTGACAATGGGTATGCAACTAATTATCTTCATTATCAATTAATAGATATTAATAGAAACTTTTCTAGTGTAATATATAAATTGTCATTAAGTGGTGAAGATGTTCTCATAGCCTAAGGTGTCTTTAAATCACTATTGTTGGCTGACCAAATCTAAAGTCAATGTTCAATGAGAGAAAACACAAATGTGTTGGCTGGAACCAGTTTAACCAGTGAGCTTTGCTTCATAAATTACTTTAAATGGTTGATTTTTTTCAACACTAGTTTTAATACTTTGCATGCAACCTCTTTGTCAGGGCTGCACAATAATCAACATTTTTTACAAATCCCATTATAGCCTACTGCAATTTTAAAATCACAGGAACAGCAATGTTAGTCAATGTGTGTCAAAATGACATTTCAAATGAAATAGTGTCGCGCTGCGGACTTCGGTGCATATTCCAGAAATCAAAAACATTTCGTTCAAATTGTTGCCTGAAGCTTCTTTTTTGTTTTGTTCTGTCAATACTGAACAAGTAGAACTGAGATACAGAGAGCACAAGCAAGAAGAGGAGAATAATACATGTTAGACTATATATTCATATTGTACAGACACACACACACACACACACACACACACACACACACACACACACACACACACACACACACACACACACACACACACACACACAGAGCCTGTTAGCTCACTGAACCTTTACTAATAAACTTTTAGGTGTGTCAGTAGGACTGTAGGCTCTAGCATTGGTGTGTATGTGCAAGTGTTCTTGTCTGCATGCCTCTGTGTGTGTGTGTGTGTGTGTGTGTGTGTGTGCCTCCAAGGCTGCTCAGCACCAGGTACAAGCTCTTTCACCCATATGGTGAACATTCCAGAGGGAGCGAACTCTGTCACTTCTCATCTACACACACACACACACACACACACACACACACACACACACACACACACACACACACACACTGGCAGTTAGGCACATACAGGCACAAAGACAATCACTCAGTCATGCACACTCAGAGATACAGTGCTGTCACAGCTGAACATTCCCTGGATCTGTGTGTCCTCTTTGAGTGTGTGAAATAGAGGGAGTGTATATGTACTGCTGATTTCGCGACATAACTAATGGATTTTTCTCCCGTTCTGTGTCATTTCCATGACAAGTATATCTAAATGACAAAATAGGTCGAAGTCATGGAGCCTTCCAAAATGACAAATTGAGACTTTCCAGCAACATCTTATGTGATATATCTCGTCTGTTTTAGGGAAAAGTTTGTGATCAAGGATTAAAATCACCATTATGACGACAAATATGAAGGAATCTTGACATGAATTAAGGTCCTTTTGAAAAAATGACCGATGCTTTAGCTCTGCATTATAAACAATTACCGTGTCAAAGTGGACACTTCAATAGAATAAGTCTGTTTATTTTGGCCATGTGAAGTTGAAAAAAGTGCAATGTTTTTTAATGTGACGAACGTCTAGAGAGGCAATTCAGATTTAATCTTCCAAAACAGCAAGCGCCAACTCTCCAAAAACTGCCCTTGAGCAAGAGCACCAACACTGAACCTTGCCAATTCCAGAGCTGCAGCAGGTATCCGACCTTCTGAACTTACTTTGGCAGGGTTACACGGTAAAAGATAATTTAACTTAAAGGGATCAATACACTATCATTGTACATCAAATTATGCTGCATCACAATAAAATCCATAATCGCAATAGATACAGAGAGAGAGAGAGGGAGAGAGGGAGAGAGGGAGAGAGCGAGGGAGGAGGGCAGACAGAGAGGAAAAAAACAGCATACGAGTGGTAAAGGTTGTGTTTATGCCAGGGGCACTGACACCGTGATGCCAGCCGATGAGAGTGGTTGGCTTCACCCCAAAGACACACACATACAGTGAGCCTTTGGGGTGAAGCCAACCATGTTCAGTTGGTGATGGCTAATGTGAGTGCACACTTGACTGGCCATGAACAAGACTCACTGGCTTAGTGTGTGTGTGTGTGTGTGTGTGTGTGTGTGTGTGCATTCACAGAGCCTTTCTTCAGGCTGTGGGGTGCTTTCTTGCAGTGCATGCACGCACACACAGACACACAGACACACACACAAACGGTCAATTAGACCATTTTTATGGTATTAATGCAACTGTCAGGTCCACTAGCTATTGTGCCATTTCCCCCACACAACACTGTACGCAAAGCACAGCTGGGAGGCAGGGAACGCACACACGCACGCATCACACACACACACAGACACACACACACATACGCAGAGACACACACACATGCACACAGGCACAGAGGGTTTAGCAGATGGGCTATGTTGCTGAGTTGCAGATAAAGAAAACCAGAGCAAAGCTTTGCTATCAGCGTCTAACAAGCTAATCAGTTTAGGCTTCACCAATACACTGTAGACCAAAGTTTACTGCGGCTTTAATGCAGACTCACTGCGAAGGAGGATTGTTGTTATGTTATATGTAATATTAATACCACATATACTGAGAGTTAAGTATTATTCCTGCAGACAAACAAGACCACATCTTTCTTTTTTTTCTGCCTGTTTGAAATTTGCATTGTGTGTCCGCTGATTGGATTTTGCAAATACGTTGAATAAGTAAATCAAAAAATCCTCATTGAAGCTTAAGTGAATAAACGTTAGCAGAGATACGAGTCAGTGCAGTAGCTTCCTTGTATTTACTAAAGAAATCAAAGGTGTTCATGGGAAATACGATCTACATTTTGAAAGACGCTAGCACTACGAGTATCTCTGGCGTCGGACAGAGGCTGCCAATTGTCTTGGCTGTCGTGTCATTTGTTGACAGTAATTATACCAAGGTACGATGATTCATTTGTCAACGATGTGCTGATGTTTTAAAATGTGTTTTTACAAACCCTGCAAAAGAAACGGTGAATTATAACTCTACAGGTCTCGCTATCATCGTCATTCCTTCTATCAAACTACATCGATCCACTCAGAGTAACATAACGCGCTATACATATAAATATATATATACTGTATACATACAGTACATCACAGTTATGGTCTCGATCCACTCACCCTACTACTACGATGATGAAGTCGAGCAGATTCCAGCCGTTCCTCAGGTAGGCGTTGGGGTGGAAGAGCAGGCCGTAGGCTATTACCTTCAAGAAAGCCTCCACCGTGAAAATGATGAGGAACAGATACTCCACACGCTCCTGTAGAGACACACAAACAAGACCGGTCCATATGTTAGCCTGAGCGGCAGCAGTGCAGAGGCTCAATATGACAGAGAACAAGCATCGGGAGACCGGAGATGAAAGAGAGATTATAGTCGTGAACTGAGTTTCACCTGTGTGAGTAAATACCAGACCAATGGAATGAGAGAACACCAAACATCTATTCAAAATCCTTAAAAAGGTTAGTTAGAGCAACTGGCCAAACAAAAGCACTAAGATACACACACACATTCATTCACAATGACAACACTGAAGACCTGTATGTGACTTATGAGTACCAACAGTGCTGGCTGCTTACTCTCAGTTCACCATTCAGAACGAGACGTTCTCTGACTGTTTGAGTGGCTTCTGGTGTGTGTGTGTGTGTGTGTGTGTGTGTGTGTGTGTGTTTGATTATTTATGTGTGAACATGTATTTGTCTAACTTCTAACCGTGTACACAATCAAAGCATTTGGATTATTTAATGAAAGCGGCTCACTTCCTGTCCGAAGAGGCTACTATATGAAGAGAAATGTACGCGTGTGCGCACGCATACACACACACACACACACACACACACTTCTACTACAGAGTTCCTCAGAGATTGTTGTCACAGTGATGACCTCTGCCTACAGGGGTCCTGGGAAATGTCCTGAAATGGCCTTGAGACAGAAAAAGGGATTATGTAACTTTCTGACCACCATAAACTTCCAAACAATCCATCACACACCAAATCATGAGTCATATCGGCTTGTAACGGAAATAAGAAATAAGAACTACTAAGCTGCTTTTTAAACAAAACAAAAAAAATGTCTTTACTCAGAAACTCATTTAGCTCCATCCATCAATCTATCCATCCATCTCGGTCCCTGCTCCTCCTCCTGTTCCCGCTGTTTTCCCATGGACATACACCCACAGAGGGCCAGAGGCTTGGGACAGAAGGTCAGCCAGGTCTCTCCAGACTCAAAGCCCCATCCCTGGGAGGAAACCAGCTGAACCTGAGGCTGAGGGGACACAACATCTGTATATGTCCACGTTTACCGAAATAGCCTCACGGCCGATAAGAGGCATACTAAGCTGTGCGCACCTGTGCAAAGGTTATCTAGCGTCTCTAGCATATATTTTAAAGATACTGACTGTAAAACAGTTTTACTCAAATGATCCATCTTTAAACAGATCGTAAGAACGGGTTGTTGAAGTTTAAAGATCGTGTTAGCGTTGGATAAGCTGCATGAAGATTTGCTGAGGAGGCTTAAGCTGGTCCAGCTAAACAAACAACTTAGGCCGCTTGCATACACACATATTGTGGGCCATGGGAATCAGTCATCTACTCTATGTAGCCATCGTTTATGACACATTTGTAACTTCTTAGAACTGCGGGTTAGAAAGGAGTTCATTTAAGTTGGTATTTGCAGAGCACGAACTTCTCAGCAGCTGACACCGCTTTGCATTTTCAAGATACTGGTAAAAGAGCCATGCTTTGATTTTGTCTTCTTAATGATGTGATTATCATACAGGCTATGATTTGGAAGTGTTTTTTTTCCCACACTCAGGAAGCTTGACGGCGGAGGGAATGACATGAATTATAATACGCTGGATTCGCACAGTTTGAAAGACAGACAACTTGAAAGCTGATCTTAGGCCAGGGATTGTGCACCTGAATGGGCTGCTCAGAAAGCCGTCCTAAACTTGTTTTGCTTCTCGCCTCTGTTGCTCTAACCGCCTCTCATTTCAATTCAAGTCCACCTAGTCTGCTTTATTGGCACAAAGGCATTCAGCTTAAAGATAAAGATCAAGATTTTTACCTTGAATAACGTTTTTCTGTCTGTGTGTGTGTCAGTTTCAGAGCCTGGAGAATTGATTTTTTTTACAGTCGTCATTCGTACTGCGGACCCTCCACCACACAGTGAGTATAAGTAGTCTATGTGGAAGCAATTCATCTAAAACATGCACACACTCACACTTATCCTTCCTCTCAAATACACAAAAGCTCTCCATCCCTCTCTCTCTCTCTCAAACACACACACACACACACACACACAGGCTGTGTATCTGCCGGTGACAGGCAGACAGTGCGGCGCTCAGGAGAATAAAACAGAGAAAAACATCTGGTTGGAACAGCTCAGCCTAAGACAAACACACACACACACACACACACACGCGCGCGCACACACACACACACACACACACACACACACACACACACACACACACAAACTCACTTCTCTACCTCCTTTCCTTCCGTTCATACAGACCCATAAAGGGCAAAATCCATAAGGGGCCAACTAATCTGGTTAGTGACTGGAAAGAAATGAGAGAGAGAGAGAGAGAGAGAGAGAGAGAGAGAGAGAGAGAGAGAGAGAGAGAGAGAGTGAGATATAGGGAGAGAGAGGCGCAGACTAAAGAGACAGGAGAAGGCAGACAGAATGACAGACAGAATGACAGAAAGGTGAGTAAGTGGGAGCAATAATTCAGTTAGCTCTGATAGGTCAACCAAACCGCCGATCCATCAACCGGGCCAATCGGATTATGGTATCGACATTCTACCATACAGCGGACAATGTTTCCATTCGCCATGACCTTCTGTGTATGTGTATGTGCTGCAAGACAGGATTAGCCCATTACGCTGTTTTTGAAAACAAACAAAACATGGACACACGGTAGCCTAGTGTGAGTGTACATACGTGTGTGTGTGTGTATATACGTGTGTGTGTGTGCTTCTTTCATGCAGTTTTCAATAGATCATGAAGAACAGAAACAAAAACACCTTTAACAGACTTTACCAACTATTCAAACACGTACACAGCAAAGATATTCAATCTATGTAACTTTATCCTGTATTTTATCTTCAAATAAACTCACATTTGAACCCCGTACAGCCGCGTGAACAGAAGGAAAGCCACACTCGAATCTGACTTGTCCCTGCTGAGACAGGAAACATTTCTTTCCAACCATACAGCAACACGCTACCGCCATCCGGTTATGATTTATTCAGATGCAGCACCACAGTGAGACGAAGTACAAGGGTCTGGAGTTGTCGACATTGCTAGTGTGCGTCCTATTAGCAGGCTAATGACGCAACTGTGGTTCTGGTTTGTTAGAACTTATTTTTTGCCATTATCCTAACTTGAAATAAGTATATCGTACTAATCGCTAAAAAGAAGTCAGCGCAATAAATACGAGCAGTCAGACAAGGGTACAGATTTTTAATAAAACTTATTTGGAGGAGAAAACTACCTCCTGAAGCCAACGTGAGCAGATAACTTAACAACTAGACTCACAAACAGTCTCACCAACTTCTAGCTCCTCCTCTCCCAAATCCTTTTCGTCTCTCTCTCTCTTTCTTGTCCCTCACTTCTACGTCACCTCCTCTCTTTTCCTCCCCTCATCCCTCTCTTCATGTCTCTCTCCATCACTGTGGGTGCCGACCAGAAGTTACCATAGAGACCAAGATGGGTTCCTACGTTACCATGGAAACTGTGGGCTGCAGCCGCAGACTCTCTCACACACACACACACACACACACACACACACACGCACACACACACGCACACAAACGGATGACACTGATCAGTATTGTACCAAGAATATCCACAGCACATACTCCTAATTACTACTCTTCTGTCAGCATCCAGACTTCCTATTGTGTGTCTGTGTGTGTGTGCACATGTATACCAATGTGTTGTGTGTGTGTGTGTGTGCACACAACAGTGTGCGCTCTTGTATGTGTGTGTGTGAAAATGTGTGTTTATGGCTGCTCCAGTCATCAATGTCATATAGTTACTTACCACTCAGCACCAGTTGATAGCGTTTAACCGAGTCCTATGTGAGCCGGCAGTGTGTCATCCTGTCTCTCTGCTCAGGCCTTTGGGGCTAATAAAACTTTCATTGCTATCTACAACATGCCACGCTGTTGGCTGTCTAAGATCTGTAGTAAAATGCAATGCGTGGTTGATGAAACATGTGCAGTTCGGCAGTGATACGGCACACGCAGAACAGGACACAAAACCGCTTCACTGACAAAACAACAACTGTTATATTTAGTCTCATTTGTTATGGCAATGAAAATAAAGGGCAATTCTGTTTTTATTTTTTTCAAACTACATTTGAGTCTAATCTCATATACAGTGTTCCATGTTGGTGTTTAATGACGTCTCGTAATTGTCTCGTCTTAGTCACAGAAATGAAGGTTGTTGATGTACAACACAGTTAATACGGCGGTAGACGCAAAAGGGTAAACAATTCCACTTAATTACGGTCTACGTATTGTTTTCCTTCGATTAGGGTTTAATAGAACTTTGGGGTTATGTTTTGGGTCAGTGAACAATGATTGGCCTGTATTTTTTTTTCTGTTGTTTTAATTGCTAGAGCATGGAGATAAATAAAGATGAATTAATCAAAGCTGACAATACGCAACAGAAGAGTTGCAGATTAATAATGTCATATTATCTTATGATGTGAAATCCACAACAGCGTCCATAGTTCACTGTCTCAGTGCTTGGGACAATCTTCTAATGTGGGGAGGAATGAACGTCTCTTTGGCACACACCTACGACGGTGCTTCTGTTGAGAAATGTTCTTTAAGCAATATTAATCTCTGATGTCACCTTGGGTTGTGAAGCCTGGTGTATTGTCAGTCATCATTGTCAGTCGCCCCGTGAGTAGGAAATGAAAAATGTGTTTTCTTCTCTCTCCACTCGCTCTCACTACATGGAGAAACCGGTCTCAGCGCATGAATAAAGCATGAATATACAGGAAGTAACAGGTACGGGTGTTTGCCGTTAGAAGCCAGTGGCTCAACCTCAAGTGTAATACCGCTTTAAATCCCACCGAGGTCAATGGAACTCACAGACGCTGTGGTTCTTCTGTCCCGCCTCCTGAGAGTCTCTTTGAACAACGTCGGCTGAAAGGCAACGAATCCAAACACATCGGGGGGAAATGCTATTAACATGCCAGCAGCATATGCTCAACATGAGTCTCATTAACAGACCTACGATCCAATCTGTGGGCCTCTGGCCTAGGATTATGTTTGATTAAGATTCACACGAGTCCATGCTTGTGTGTGTGTGTGAGAGAGAGTGATAAAAACAGATTGTATGATGGCCATCAGTAATCTCTGACCCTGTGAAGGAAGATAGATCACCTTAAACAGTGGATTAAGATTCATGGACACACACACAACCATAGACTACTGTGTGCTTTTACAACCAGCACATCCACATGCTGCATATTTCCAGAGTTTTACTACTGTGCACGTGTTTTTATGTGGCTGATTACCTTTCGTCAAATGATTAGAAAATGCCTTATTAAATCCATGTTATTTATTTGTCTTTTGTTTCCTCCAGCGTTCTGAATATCAAAGTTTACAGATAAACAAAAAAACTGCTGTTTCCAGGCAACGAGCACTGTATCTACCAGATGAGGGATGGAAGGAAGGATGGGGGGGAAGGAAGAAACACCAAAAAAAAGGAAAGAAGAGATTGATTTGTGAGAGTGTATTTGTGTGCATGACGGAAACCCTTCAACATCACCTGTATTATTTTTTTTTACAAATATAGACAGATGCCACGATATTTTCTCTCACGCTGGTGCAGAACTTATGCACATGTTGGCTGTCGACTGTAGTCTGTGTTGTTTTTTTTCCAGAGGCAACTTTGAAAGGGAAAACATGACTTGATGTGAAGCTATGCAAAGGGTTTGACTAGCTGGCATTAATGCTTTGAGATTGGCTTGGTGTGTTAAGACCCAAAGACGCAGAAAAAGCGAGACAGAAGGCTAATTGTTTAGTAATCCGTAATCCCTTTAGCGCCTCAACTTTTTCTCTCGACGAAGGCAAAACCACCTCAACAGAGAGTAAATACTCTTGTTTTGCAATTGAGAATCATTGAATTATGCCGTTTCCATAATGCTTTTCCAATGTGATACCTCCAAATGTGCATCAAAATATGTGTATGGAAACATGGCTAATGTGCCAAACGTCATTTCCTTCACTCTTCATCAGTTTCTGCCACTTCCACTCACAAAAGCCTGTAATCTGTCCACCCACAGGTTTAGTCTACATGTCAACAAACATCTCACTACCCTCAAGCTCATATATTTATAAATCGCTTTCTTCATTTGCAGCCCCTTCATCTGTTCTGGGTTACAGGGTCTGAGGTCTATTACAGCATGCACTGGGAAATGGACAGGTCACCACCGGTCCATCACACAAATCCAGTCTTTACATCCGCGGAGCCAAAGTTGGAGTCAACCTGACCTCTGGGGAGGGGAGGACAGCCTATGTTGAAGATGATGTTGTCTGCAAATACAGACTGAGGTGTAAAACACAGGGGACAATACTTAGAGAGGAATGGTGAACGAGAGAGAATAGGGAGGGTAAAGAGAAGGAGAGAAAGTAATTGGTGTAAAAATAATAGAACACAGGAGTATAAATCATCTCATACAGACAGCCAGTAGTGTGTGTGTTAGTGAGTGCATGTGTGTGTGCTAGTTGGCGTCTAAGGGAAAGGGAACTGGTACCCTTGAGAGAGGAGAAGGAGAGACAGAAAGCAGGAGATGGCAGGAGGAAAAGGAGAGCAAGACACCGTATGTAAAGAGAGGGAAAAGGAAGAAGCCAAGGGGAAAGGGTGAAAAAACATCCCTTTCTTCCTCCGTTTTCCCTCATCCCTCCATCCTAGCTAACAATCACACATTCCTTCTTTCGTCTTCTCCGTCTCAAGTGTAAAATGTTACCTCTTCAGTTCTGCATTCTGACGTGTGTGTGTGTGTGTGTGTGTGCTGACTTATCACGACTTCTCCTGCCTCACCGCGCAGGAAGACATATGCTGGAAGGCCGCCCCACACACACACACACACATACACACCATCACAGTCACGCACTCGTCTATATGCACACACACGCCTTTTCACATACACACACGCACACACACACACACTCAGGCAGTACGACACACAAACGGAGGTACAAATGAAGACAAAGTGAAGTGACACACAAACACACAGATCACTGCAGTGCATCAAGATCAGAGTAGCTGCTCGCTAAACTGACAGATAGATTACTATACTCTGTAACTCATTGCATGACTCACGGTACGGAGCATGTGTGCGTGTTAGTCATCTAATATGCGTCTTGGAGTGATCGCGCTGGGGTGACTTATAAGGAAGAGAGGCAGACTGAAAGGTGGTATAGAATGACAAGGATGCACAGTTGTGTATTAACATAGTATATTGAAAATAACGTAATTAGTCAGAGGTTGTTTACACATGTCTTTCAATCAATGTCATACACAGGAATCACAATCACAGCACAACAACTTGTAAACTGGATTTATTAAATTGCTTTCAACAATAAGCACTGGGAAATAATTTCTTAATTTCTGACATTGAATGGAAGAACCAGAAGTTAAACCGTCCAATCACCCAACAGCCCGGTGTCTTTAAATGGTCATACTGTATTTACACAGGACAAACGTGTCAGCAGTGAGCCAACGTGAGAAATGAAACACATGGTCATTACTGTGTAATTCAGCTGCACATCACTTCATCCGCCCTTGTCATCCCACGCCTTCCCCGTAAATGCAGTCAGATAAGTGAAGCTGTGCTTGTTAGCGCATTCTTTTGCTCCCTTTTCTGTCCATATCCACCTCTCTCTTCCTTGCTCTCTTTCTTCTCCTTTTTTGTCCATTTGTTTCTCTCCCTGCAGCCTCCCCGTGGCTCCCTCTGTGCTCTCCGTGCTCCCAATCAATTATCCTGTCCTCATAACAGGAAGCTACGGAAAGAGTGGGATGAACCAAAGGGCTGAAGTAATAGAGAAATCACCGAGACAAATGAATGAAGAGAGGGGCGCTGGTGTCACTGTGCCATAGATCAACCAATCAGATACAGACTGTAATCATCCACCTCCTGAGAAGCAACCTAAATGTGTTCTGAATGACAAACCAAAGACTTTTCACTCGGTGGTTCGCCAAATGAGACTCTGCAATTAGAAGGTTATCAGGATTCCCCGACTTCCATGTAACAAGACGCGAGGCGGCTGTAGTGTCGCATCAAGCGCATCATTTCAGATCACACCTGTCCCCACAGCCACTGTCTCAAATCCCAATTTGCGATAACAAACAAAGTAAGAAAGAAAATAGATTCAGCGCACAAAAGTAGACAGCGTTTGTGTTTCTATCTCATCCTTGCCCGTTGAGGCGCAGCAACAGGATGCTGTTACAATGGTGCTTGTAGATTTGACGTACAGTACAGCGCACAATATTAAAGCCACTCACGAACAAAGAGCCGTGTGATCTTCACTGCCATTCCTTCCACACACAATCCTTGCTGTAAAAGTGACCGAATAAACACAATTTTAACCCAACGTCAGCAAAAATGAGAACGCACAAACCACACACACACACAGAGAGACACAAACCACACACACACACACAGAGACAGTGGCAATGTGGGATTGTGTGCTCTGTGAGAGAGGGGGCTGAATTTTGCCTTCCAGTCCTTTAACCTACTGAGATCAAACACGGCATGTGTGTGTGTGTGTGTGTGTGTCCCCACAGATGTGCATGTGTGTGAATCCCACTGTGATGACATATGGTCTCCTCAGATATGACGCAGGACGGGCCGACAGCCACGAGAGCAGGGTTTTCATTTGAAACTTTAAATGACAGACAGAATATTGCAGACGGACATAAACTACTTAGGTTGAAATACACCCTGATGTTCACACATCTGGAAGGCAAATTATGTATCGAAATATATACACAGATATGTGTACTCTGGCATGGGTAAACCATTAGAAATACAGCAGCACTGCTTTGCTCTAGAGTCACCAGGAAATATCGATTCACTTCTGAGCAGAGACAGGATTTCTTCCGTGTCCTGTTGTTGTTTTGTTTTTCTTCCTTTTTCAATATCCAAAATCTTGTGGAGAGCAAGATTCCTCCTGGAAGACAAAAGGGACAAAAAGCCTAAGCCTCTCTCTCTCCCTCTGTGTCTGTCCCTCTTGCGCTCTCTCCATGTTGAATTGGTTGTATTGCTCCTATCAGAACCAAACACACCACTCTACACACCCCTGTGAATGTGTGTGTGTGTGTGTGTGTGTGTGTGTGTGTGGATGTGCGTTGAGAATTGCTTTATCATTCCTCCCCTGGTTAATGTCCAGCAGAGCGGGACCGGAGCACAACACAGGGAAAATGGAGAAACAGAGATCCAATGGGAACACACTGGCATGTGTGTGTGTGTGTGTGTTGGTTTGTCACAGAGAAAAAAAAAGAGAAAATATTACGCAGAGTGCTGTAACTGATATGTCAATTATTTCTAATGGCAGCTGGAATCAATAACGATTCCCCTCAGTAAGTAACATGTGCTTTCATTACATGGCTATTATGTGTGCTCAAATGTCTGTTTTAAATCCAACATTTTCCAACGTAAACTAAAGGAACTGAACTATGCAACAGATCACACATATTAATGTAATCTATTGTTAATCCAGTGATATTAAATAGTGCAGCTTTAAATATCCACTTACATTTGTTATTTATATAACAGATAAAGAAATAACGGAAAGCATAATATACAACTTATTTTTGTTGTAGCTTCATATCAGGATGTATGTTACCCAATAAAACATGTAAAGGATAACGTGAATGAGTATTTTATTCTAAAGAATGATGTCATTCTCAGTTTAATACTGTGTATGAGCTGTGCAAAAAAGTTTCCTGAAGTAGTTCAGAACCCAACGATAGCGTGGGGAAGTGGGGAACGATGGAAACCAGAGATCTCTGGTTCCTTTATGAGAGTCCATAATGTATCTTTGAGCAGTCAGATGCTCCGCAGGAACTGAGGAACTGTGGAGAATACGTATGAACATATATAAAACACAACATTAAGAGATTTCAGCATTCTTCCCCCCTGACCTCCCAAATCCTTATTGATGAAATATAATTCAAAAGAAGGGAGTTTTGAGTAGCTCTCCTACTGGGTGCCATAGCAATGCCACCATGACACCCAAACAGGATTAACAGCTAACACCCACTTCCCTGCTGTTACCATAGTAGCACTGTCGAAACAGCGACCTACAAGCTATAAAAAGACAAACTGAACTTGACGAAAGTCTAAAGTGAAATAGAAAAAGAAAGTAATTAAGATAAGGAGAGGGGTGGGGTGCTGGGAGAAAAAAGGTTACCAACTCATCTTTTGTTGGTATTTAACATATGATTTGATGAAAGCACATTTTAGCTGATGGGTCAAAAGCAGAAGAGGAGAGATAGAGGGAACGTGCTGAGCAAGACTATTAAAAAGGCTTACAGGGTTATTAATGAGGACAGAGGAGGAAAAAAATGAATTCTCTCTTTCTTCCTCCACTGTGGAAACCTCAGAGGATCTGTCCTCAACCTTGTCTCCTTTCAACCTCTGTATTCTCTTTCTCCCTCTTTCAATCACTTCTTCTCTCCGATTCTCTGGGAAACCTCCGACACTCCTTTTTCTCAAATCAAACCGACAGGAATGCCCAGGTTTGGTCTGCGGCGTCAGATAACACCCTGACACAGACGGACAAGGATGTAGCAACGAGTTTTCAAAACTGGGAAGTTTCACGATATGAGATGTGGAGAGACGATGGGAGGAAAAAAGTGCGAGGATGCAGAGTTAGGTGAACTCGCCGGAGCACCGCGTTAGTCCCGCACGCTATCAGCTGATCAGTATCAGCTGACTTGGGTTTATATAATGTGACAGGCTCGCTCGCCTCTGATCATTCATGATGCTGCTGCTGCTGCTGTGGCCGGTTACGCTGATTTATTCTTCTGGCAACCCAGCATCCTCCTGCAAGGAGTTCTCAGTAAACATAACTGGCGATAGCATCTCTTGCATTGTGCATTATGTAGACGCCGCATCTCTGTGACACTGTATGGGTCTGCTGGGCTCTGCTCTGTCAACAGAGAGAGCTTTGTATTGCATGCTGCTTGGTTTGATTAAGGGAGCACCCTCGAGAGTAAAGCCTTTTCTACATACGCACCAATATAAATGTATAATCCTGAACCACTGTTCTGTATAAGCAATACGCCATCTTTCTTCCTTCCTGCAGCAAGATTAGGATGGAAATAAAGTCATTTTGTCACTCAGGAGGAGTGACAATATGTTCTGTTTTGAGCCTTCTGCGTGTGCTGCGTCTGATATTTCTATGATCAAAGGCAAAACAAAGCAAAGACACACCACCTACACTCTCCCTGTCCGCGCAGCGGGGGACACAATGGCTGTGGCTTGTGGCCGTGTTACTTACTGTACAGACACGGTCATCATTAACTACAAGAAAGACGCACACAAGACGCGCTCGCACATCTGACACATAACTCACTGCCTCAGATGTCACGGAAATTCAACTCCCACACTCGAGTCAATGCGGCGTAATTGGGGGACACCTCCGTCCAACGGCGGCGCATGTGCACGCTGCGGCCGGTAGATGTCACGGATTTTGCCATAACTTGTTGTCTTTTGTCTTCACTTCTGGAGCACGTATGGCATATAACGGAATATCAAGGGGAGCGGACCTTGAGACGATCCCCACGGCCAACCACCCAACCAGACCTGCCGGATCAAACGTTACAAAAGGGAAAAAGCTAAGCTAACCCAGCTAGGACCTAATGCTATGTGTGCGTTTGTATATAACGGTGTAATAATGCAATGCTCACGCTTGTATTGCATACCTGGTGTGTGATGGAGTGTGTGTGTGTGTGTGTGTGTGCATGTGCTTCCACCTTTTTACCACATTCATCACTTTAACTCAAAAGTTGTTGGTGAGGGAAGTCTAAAGTGACTTGTCTTTTAATGCACTTGGACTGCTACTCTACACACCCTGGGGTGTCGTCCTGGGAAGGGGAAGCTGAGGAAAGGCCCCTTAAGGATAAGAATACTTGTGTTGCTTCTCAAATGTTTATTTCATAAGTCTCTGGTTCTGGTTTTCAAACAGCGCTTGCAGGAGTAAACTCCAAACTGCAAACAAAGAAGAAGAAAAAAGGGAGCGTACAACTGTTGTTGGTACAGGTAGAACTGTAAATGTTACCACTATGTACACATCTCACACAGAACTAGCAAACAACCCACGTTTGAATTAAAGATGTGATGAGAAACGGAGGTGGTGCTTACTGCACATTGTAGAAAATATAAAGACTATACTGAAGAGTAAGACACATCATTCCTTGCCACTTCCCTGATTGCACAACTTTTAAATACAGTCACCCCCAACTGCTTTATGGAACAGGAAAGATGTCAAAAGGGCAAAATCCCCAAAAGACGAAGCCAGCAACACAAATAATGGTAATAATCACAGTTTCTGCTTATTTTACTTGATTTGATAATCCTGTTAAAGCAAGTGAATTTTGAACGCCACCCTGGATTTGTTCATCCGATTCGATTACATGCGTGTGGAGCGATACAATCATGTTGTACTCGGAACCAATTACTGGAACATGTTACCTGATACTTGGTTCATCATGAGCAGAAGGGGGATGGTGGTTTGAGTGAGTAAAATAAACAAGTGGAGAAATGTGGAGACGAGAGGAGCTAAAAGGTCTAGGTGGAGCAAAGACAGAAAGAGAAATTATAAATAACATAAATATAAACAGAGAAAGAGAGCAACTTGAACTCCTATATAGGCCTAACTAGTCAACTGAAAAATATAGTAAAAAATAAAAGTCAACATCTGCGCACACATCTGCAGCTCATCCGTGAATTCTTGAGCAACGATACACATGCTCAGGCTCACCCATAGAGATGATTTCCTTCCTTCGGTTAACTTTAATGTCACACATGATGCGGCCTACAGCCTGGCAGTCTGAATGGAGAAAGAAACCACCGCTTAGGGAGAGATAAAGACGCATTGAAAGAGACGAGGGAGAGACGAGGAGAGATGGGGAGGAAAGAGGGGTAATAAAATTAGTCTACTTCCTCACGAGTCTCCTTGCTGTCATTTTACCCTTGCTGTCTCTTGCTACACTGTGTGTCCCTGCTGTGTGTGTGTGTGTGATGCGTATATTGGAGTGTGTGATGAGCCATGAATGATAATGGATATTGGACTGTCAGACACATACAAAGACACCGGCGGAGGCGCAAACTGTTCGGCCAGACATCAGTACACAGTATCACACAGATCTGAGTCTGAATACAAGGACATGCTCTCTCTCTCTCTCTCTCTCTCTCTCTCTCTCTCTCTCTCTCTCTCTCTCTCTGTTGTCCATCCCTCCTCACACACACAATTTCAGCCTTTAACTCACACACATCCTTTTCCCTCTCTCTTTGCTTTAGCAGTCTCCATTATAACTTTCTTTGCAAACTTTCTCTGTGCGTGATGCCTTTGGGTATGGTTTTGTGCATTAGTGTTATCTGAGTGTGTGTGCGTGTCAGCACCAGTGACTTGTTAAAAGCTGTGTTTGCACGCCAACGTTAGGTTTTGATTGAATCATTTAGATTGGCTCAACTTTGGACCCCTTGTGTGCATGCTAGTGTGTGTTGTTGTTGTGTGTCTGTGTGTGTGTGAGTTGGCCTCTCATTAACTTTCCTCCCAGTGTTGTGATGTAAACCCCCGCTGAGTCTGGCACGTTGACCAGCTCTCGCAATCCATCCCTCCATCATTATCACGCTTTGTTTCCTCTGCTCGACTTTTCTCTGCTTTTTCTCTCCTGCCTACGAGTAGACGCTTCCTAATTCTACTGATACACTACGGATCTCCTTTTTTCCCTCCAAACAAACCATCCTCACATTGCTGTGACTGTAGAATTTGTCTTTACATTACATGACTTTAGAGCTAATTGTTGTGCTACTTTGGATCAAACACATTTTGGTGCTGATGATCTTGCACAGTAGGGGAATAGACAATGAATTCATCTTGAATGAAAGCTGTGCTCGGTATATAAAAAAATTTAATAAAACAGCAGCCGAAGGTTTGGACGGTTTCAAGCGGTTTTCCCTCACAAAGCAAGTGATCCAGAGTTTGACCCAATGATAATACGTCACTGTTGTGGATTGCTAAGCCTCCCAGCGCCAACCCAGCCGACTATTGCATCCTGCTTCCTGTGTTCAGCGTCAACTGAAACTCCTACGGTAGACGTACTGTACCTTTGTGTAGCTTAGCAGCATGCTACTCTCTACGCGCGTTACTCTCCTGGAAAGGTGAACTGGAGACTCAGTCGGCTGATTCGCACAAACACAATAAACGATGGATTCATTGATCGTTGCAGCTGGGCGGCTTGTTAGACACTTGTTAGACACTTGCTAAATTAGCATAGCTAAATCTGATGATGACAAATAATAAGCGCCGGGCATAACTTTGTAAAGATGTCTAAACTGACCTTCAATGCCGTGATAAAAATGGGACTATTTCTCTTAAAACAAGCATAATTAAATGAACGTTATCACAGTTTGTTTGTACATGGGTTTCGCATTGTGATTAGCGTGTTGGCGTGCACGTGTACCTAGTCTATACTACTTTGGAGCACTGCTAGTCACCATGACAACCCTCTATACGAAGCACATCTGTAGGACGACGTGTTTTAATGGTCTGCTTAGGGGTGATGTCACAAGGTTGACCAGACACAGAGAGACTCCTCTCATGAGAGGACACACTGTGCCTGTCTGGACACAAGGACATACAGATATATAGCCAATAGGACGCACAAACCCATTGCCATGGACACACATGGACAAACTCAGATTAACTCTAATAAAAACATGTGGACAGATCGTACAGATTCACACACACACACACACACACACACCCGCCCTTCAGTCTGTGTCCAATGACAGCCAATGACAGAAGAAGAGAAAGAAGGGGAAGTAAAAGAAGGCTTTAAAAGAATAGAGGAAGTATGGAAGGAAATAAAAGAGGAAAAGAAGTAACAATGGAGGATGGGACAAAAAGATGAAAGGGTCTATGATTGGCTCTTATTTTATTATATAGGCTTGATATTAGCATTAGCATTATCCATAAATATGTATCTAAAATGAACATTAGCATTTGCAATTAGGCATGTTATCTAGATGTAGGTTTTTTAGAGTCATTAGCATTCAAAGTGGGGTTTCCAATCATTACCTTCCTTCTCCTCCTCTCCATCTTCCTGTCCTTTAATCCAACACTTTCTCCATGTATATCTTGTTTTCATCACACTTCCCTGCAGTCTTTTTTTCCCCTCCATCAGTCTTTCTGCCTGTCCTTGTACTGTATTCCCCGCTACAGCTCTTTATTTACCACTCTGCCTTCCTACCTTCCTCTCTTTGATGTTTGTTCATTCAGTCTGTTCTTAACCAATTCGCATTTCATCTATCTGCTTCTGTGCCACAATTTCCAGATGCCTCCGTGTGTCTTGTCAGTCCGTCTACCAAACGTAGTCCCATACACAAACACACACCTCTACCCCCTTCCTTTCCTTCTTTTTCCCCCAGAGCATGCCCATTAGTTCTGCTTTCTTGGTGTTCGATGGGGCCTGTCCCCCACACCGGCCCCCTCAGAGATCCCACTGGAGCCACCGTGGAACCTCTGATTCATCAATCTCCCCGCAGCTGGCAGGAAACTGACCCGAGGGGCACGGTCCCCGGTGGCCGCCTGGAGCCAAGATGGCTGACGGGGCAGGAGAGCGAAGGAGAGCGTGGAAGCAGGTGGCAGGTAAGAGCTTTAACAGATAAAAGGAGTGAGAAGGGTTGTGCAGAGAGGTGGAGGATGAAGAGTAGACTCTTTTTTTCCCCCCCTCCATCGTTTCCAACATAAACCCTTCAGCAGTGCTCTGGTATCGCGAGGCCATCTCTCTCTTGTGTGTGTGCGCGTGTGTGTGTGTGTGTGCCAGAGAGAGAAGCAAGCATGGAGCTGAAAGGAGATTTCATGGTACTAAGCTGATGCACTAAAAGCACAGTAAAGGGCACAAGGGTTAATAAGCATTCAACAAATGGATTTATACGGCTACGTGTAATCCCCCAACATACCGACGCACACACAAACACACACATAGCCAGGTGTACACTCATACAGAGCAAGGTGCAAACACACGCTACTCTCTTGCGATCTAGTTTAAACGCCACTCCAACTCTAAACGAATAAAAGGTATTAGTGCAAGCATGTCTGCACCCAATCACTCACCGGGAACAATTTGGGGTTAGGAACATATCGACATCGAGCCGAGGATCGAACCTCCGATCTTCTGATTGAGAAAAGACCCGCTCTACCTTCTGAACCGCTGTCGCCCTAATGGATTCCTTCTGGATTCCTTAGCCTGAAGCTAACTCTTTGAATGCAGATATACCTTGAAATGACATTGGCCTTGAATCCCAAACTGTTGACTGTCAGTAGAAACACCCCGTTCAACAACCGCTGTGCTTTATAGTCATGATAAACATTCACCCTCAGGAGCTGCCCCGGTGTAACCACCGTCCTCTACTGTTGGCCTTGGAGCAGCATCACTGAAGCAGCAGAGGTTAAGTGCCTTGCTCAAGGGCCATTCCGCCACATTTAACAGCAGAGAGTGTTGCTCATTCACCGAGGTTTTCCCCCGCTGCTCTTGGCACCCAATCCAGTCTGCTTCTTTAACATTCTGACTGCACCACCTTAACAAACCATAAAGCTCAGTGCTACTCCCAGAATCAAAACCATTCTATTCCTCGACCTCTAGTCCTTTTACAAGAGCGGCCTATTTCCTGCAGATGTTTGCCGGCCATCAAAGACCGGGCACTTTACTATGGCTGAAACTAATGACCGAGGATCAATGAATGTGTCCTTCAATTGATAAATCATTTAGACTATAACAAGTACCTCAATGAGGCTTTTCCAGATTTTCAAATAAAAAAAGTGAAAAGCAGCAAATCCTTACATTTAAGATCCTACTAACCTTAAACTGACATCACCAATAAACAACATTAACAAACCAGCCAATCCCTTCAGATAGATCACACACTAAAAAAGTACAGAGCTGTGTGTACCCTGAAACTCACGTATTTGTGTGTCCAAGGACGCGTACAGTACTTCTAAAACACACATATACAAATCTTTCCTATACTGCATTGATGAGTCACTGATGACACACACACACACACACACACATTAAAGATCATTAAGTGTTCTGCTGCCTGGGGTAACGGTGACTTTGGGATTGCCGTATCTGAAGACTCGTATTGTGTTGCGCGCAGAAAAGACTCACACAAACACACAGAAGCACACATGCGCGCACATATACACGCATACCCGTATTCTTGCACAAACTGATTCATATGCACAGTTAGAAGGAAACACACAAGTGAGCAATTGGGCTGTTTTAGACCAGTGGCCTGGGCTAACAATGGGTAGCAAGACCCGTGGGAGACACACACACACACACACACTCCCTCTCACTTTCCCTCTCGCCCTGTGGGCAGGGACACACAGTACATTCTGGGCCCTTGTTCAAAGCTTAGCAGGATTAGCTGCATGATCTCAGCACTTTTCTTTTTTTAAATATATATTTTCATATTTTTTGAGGGTTTTGGCTCACTGAGGCCGTGGAGCAGCTTTTTAGAGAAAAGGACTTGAGTTTGAACAGATTTCATCTCTGTTTAGCAAACAAATCGTGACGGTATGCTATATTTACTACATGGCAAAAAAAATATATGGACATACTTTTGGTCTGGGGCTGTACTCGGTTAGGCCCTGAGTTCCAATTAAGGGAAATCTACAGTGATATTTTAGTATGTGTCCAGCTTTGTGGCAATAGTTTGGCTCAGGATATTTCCTGTTTCAACAGAACATGCCCCCCCCCCCCCCCCATGCACCCACAACTGGTTTTCTGAGTTCAGTGTGTAAGAGCTTGACTGGCCTGCACATAGCTATGTAACATCCTCGAGATGAATTGGATCACCCCGCCCACCCTCACTGCTGCCCTCGTATCTGAGTGGGAGCAAAGAGTTGCAGCCAGTTTTCCCCAAAAATGTTGTGGCAAGCATTTTCCATACAGCGGGATTGCCTGTTATATTAACGGCGATACTTTTGGGACGAGAGGCGAGTACGTGATACGAGTGTCCATTCTTCTGGGCACTCGTATAATCGAATCAAATCAAATTGAATCCGACATAATCGTATCCATTATCTGCAATAAAGATTCAATAGACTTCCGTTAGAATCGTCCGACTCTCGACTCATCGGAGGGTATTTTCTGAACAGACACGAACCACAGGAACATGTTGCTCGTGTAATAAACTCGTGTAATGGCACTGAGCTCATTCTGGCCCGTTTTAAATAGTCTCCTTGGAGAAGGTTGACTTTGCCTTTTAAAACCAGCGCTGGTGATTTGTGGCTCTCCCGTGGATTCTCAGGGCTTGTTTGCAGTGAAGCAAGCAGTAGCAAGATGTCTCTGCCTCGTTTTATTTCACATTTTGTCCACTTTGTGTGTGTCCCCCCACCTCCCCCTTTGCTGTATTCTCCTGTAGTCTCTTTCTCTCTTTTACATCTTGAAGCTATCAGTATCTTGGCAGCAGCACAACAGACAGGCAACGCAGCACGTGGAGAGAACATACCCACAATTCCACAGCTGTGTCCAACACACACAGATCACTGACACAAACACGTGTCTATAATTCCATTGTGTTAACTAGGTGGCACAAAGCCTACCTCAGTGTTTCCAAGGCAACAAGTTTGTAAATTTAGCGACACGGTGGTACATTATGTGTGTGTGTGCATGGAGATATTTTATGAAAACAATATTGAAAGCATATGCGACTGCAACAAGACACGAAGACACTTGAAATTGTCTTTGTAACACTTTTGTTCTCCTTCCTCTCTTTTTTTTTTTTTGTTGTTGCTGTGACAGCTCTGTGGCTTCTCGCCGGCCATTGTTCACGTGAGTGTGAACGCACACATGACTGATGGTTGTGTGGTTGACGTCGTAATCTTCTGCAGTTTTTTGGCACCGCACCTCCCAGGGAGAGTCCAGGGATCGCTTCAAACTCAATTTCTTGCTTGCAGACTGATGTGTTCATACTTTTAACACAACACAGATTTGTTGATGCTGATGCTCTGCCACCGGTGTCGTGGTTGGAGGAGAAGATTGTGGTTTTTACATAATTTTTTTTTTTTGTGTCAAAAAAGCCAGAAAAGACAGAAACACCGTTCTAATACATAGTCTGCCAGTGCAGTACGCTTTGGACAACAATGGACAAGCATTAAGCTGCATCAGGCTGTGGATACACAGGCAATAAGAGTTAGTCATTCTCTAACGCTCTTTTGTGCGTTTAGCATCGCTGGCTATTATTGCTCATGCTAATTAAAACAGGTATATATCGCTTCTACATATGCGACTTGAAACCTATGTAAATGAGTAAAAAAAAAAAAAGAGACTGATGCCAGCAAAAAGACTTACTCAGAGGGTGAAACGGGAAGAAATGTGAGTGAAAAATTAAATCAAAGAAGTGAAGAAAATGGGGCAAAAGAGAGATACAGAAAAAAAAAAAATGAAGCGGTGTGACAGATGAAGTGCACATAGATAAGTGCGTATTTGTGTTTATGGCTCTTCTGGTGGCGTTAGAGGGTGCTGCAGGAAGCTCTGACACAAAGCAATGCTAAAGGCTAATATGCTGAATTCATTAAAAAAAAAAAAAAAAAACACTTAACACAATGTGTATACTACAGGGATTATGCTGGTATACAGACACACATGCACACACACACACTCACTGAGAGGATTAAACTAAAGATGCACGTGATGCTCGGTGAATTGCATGAACAGTCCCCTTCAGGATGTCTTCCCCTGGAGGGACTACAGCGTATAGGAACCATCGCCCCTCCAGAAATTCACCTAAAAACTACAGGCCACTGGCACACCATGTGCTCGTACTCAAAGCAAAGACCGTTACCACTGTTCTAACAGTTGCTCTTCATCGCACTGACTGGGAGAAAAAAATAGAGAAAGAGGCAGAGAAAAATGTTGAGAAAGGAAAGCAAGAGGGGAGAGAATGATGAAAGTGAGAGGGAAAAGCATCACTAATGTTTCCTGCTAAAATATTCAGACTACTGCCGCATGATGCGTCACCCTGTCCCACACATACACTCACACACACACACACACACACACACACACACACACACACACACGCACGCACATGTACACACGGAGCGAGAGCCGAAACCCAGAGTCCCCCTCGGAGGAGCACGCAGGAGCCGGCGGCCATATTTGACCATGCTAAACTTCCTGTTCACACGCTTTCCTGACTCATGATAGGTTAATAATTCAGGAAGGGGAATAGGAAGGGAACTTCACTGAGTACAGCAGCGAGCGCACAAATCAATGCCGCTTGCTTTGTGGAAACACTGAGTGTGAAAATGTATTCAGTTCATTATGAAACTGGGCCGTCCAACTTTTACTGTAGGTAACTAAAGGGAAACACTGGATTAGTCAAGGTGTGTGAGAACCGTGCGAGTTTTCCTTTTGTGTCCAGCAGCAAAATGAGTTATTTTGTCGACATCGCACGTCCCGCGACCATTGCACATGCACACATTGCAAAGGTGATGCCGAAACAATATATTGTGCAGCGCGAGTTTAAACTGCGTAGGTGGTCCGGCCATTTTCCTTTCAGAGAATGAGGGAGAAAAAGAGTGATACACTTCAGGAAAGGGATAATAAACAGTAAAACATATGGAAAGATGCTTTAAATCTCTCCGTGGAAATTATTAAGAGATTATGATGAAAGGCAAACAAATAGGGGAACAAACAGCAAAGACAGGAAAAGAATTAGAAGCCCTTGCAGTCCTTTTCTTTCTTCCCTCCATCCTTTCCAAACGTTAAGACTCGGCATATAAAACATTTAAAGCCTTTGGTCAGCTCAGGAGCACGGGGAAGGTGGAGAGGAGGGAGGCAAATGGAAGGAGAGCAGAATCCGTCTGTCACCACTTGATAGATAAAAAGCCTGGACAGAAGACACGTGTAACTGGTTGAGCGCAACACTCAGATGTGGTCGGTGCGTTCAGTCAAGGAAGCAATCCCTACGGTGTATATCACAGTATACATTGCAGAACAAAAAATAATGCAATGTCAGTCCCCCCCCCCCCCAATATCGTGCAGCTCTACATTGGGCGACATCCCAGATGCAGCATCCATGACGTTTTAACCACGTAAGCTCTGCTGCATTCAGCTTCATATCAATAAGGAAACCACGCTTGGGTGCTCACGTGCAGAAGGTGCAGTAGCTCATAGTGCGAGTGCAATATGGTGCAATATGGTGCGGAGCTCGCTTCAAAAGGGTAAAGAAGTCTCAGCCTGACAGAGTTTGTCCGCGAGCTGAAACCACGACAGCTACAAAATACAGAAATACTGCACTTGTGTCTCTTTTTGGTTTCATACTGTCGCAATAAAAAAAAAGAACGGCGGCTTTGTTTGACACATGTACACACAAACACACACTCCTGTCCGGTCTCAGGCGTAAGCCCACGAAACATGGAGTTCCCAGGATTCTGATTGTACGCTGTGGTCGTCCACCCACCAATCCCACGATGGCAGTAACTTGCTGCGGTGCGGTATTGATTTTAAACAGGTAAACGTGATACACACACTCTTACACACACACTTGACAGAGGGGCAGGAAGGTAGATATTACAGACAAGTACAGACACACACACACACACTGTCAAAATGCAATTGTGCAACACACACACACACACCACTTTTCAAAGGATTTGGAGACATTTTAATACCATAAAGAGAGCAAAACTGCACATCATATTCTGCTCTAAACATACATAAACAAGCACATACACACAGTCCACTGCAGCTGTGACGGTGTCCCTCCTGAGACAGAGTGTGTCCAATCCTCTCCTTCTATCTAGGTCAGCCTCATACAAAAGTCTGCACACCTCTCTCTCCCTCTCCTCCTTTTCCCCTCGTCCTCCTCTGTCCCAACATCTGTCTCCATTCTTGCCTCCTCTCATTCTCTTCGCTCCTTTCTTTCCTGTCACTCTTTACTCCGTGTGTGTGTGTGTGTGTGATGACTGACTGAGAAACCCAATAGTTTGAAGAGAATTTCATTTGTCCCCGTTGCCAGGGGATAAGGTAACATTTCTTAGAAGGGAAAAATAAATTAATGTAAAAATGTGGCAGTAAAATGTCTTGATATTCATATTCTGCATAGCTGCAAATCACATTAAAAGCCTGAAGCCAACATTTTCAGTTTCTGGAAATATTTAAAAAGTATAAAGTCCTGTTGATCAAAGGACGACCTGTACAAAGTTGCACTCAGAGCCTCATTCAAACACGAAACATCCACCATTTGAAAAATTCACGCCTACGCTGAAAAAAAAAGCATTGCTGCATTGTGGGCTCCTAATTTACTTATGAATCATCTCTAATCCTTTATTTATTAAGTTTTAGTTACAAAGTTGTGTTTTTGAGAAGCTGAGGTTACCTGTGCTTTGGGGGGGGGGGGGGAGAAATACACTGATGAATTTCAGGTGTTTCCAAAACTTTAGGAAAAGGCACGAGTACAAGAACGCTGAGCTTCGCTGACAGAAGTGAACGTATGAGAAAGCCTGTTTTAGTCAGAGAGGACGGGTAGAGCTACGTTTACGTCACAAGACGTGGAGTAAAGTCTCGTCTGCTCGACTCGTCTTTGTGCCTGCGGGCCAAACAGACAATAAATAGGAGCTGATGGAACAACTGGTCACACAGACGGCCACTAGTCACACAGGTCAGTGCACATACAGCGGCCTCAGAAGACACGAATACAGTGAAATACATGGGATATCTTCAAAGAGCAGACTGCTGTGTCAGCTTAATATCAACGTGTTCGTCTGTGCTTGCAGGTTCTGATGATCAACATGTTTCTGTATTCTCTGTGGATACTTTTCCAAGCTTCAAGGCTTTCTCTTGCTCATGCAGTTATTTACGTGTAGGGCTGCTGGTCCAACTGTCCCAGGTTGGTTTTGGTATTTTCACAGTGACGGCGGTGTGTTGGTGGGACGTCTATGTGCTGGATGGAAGCACAGACTCCTCACAGTTCTCCGCGAGCTGTATTTATTACATTCACACGCCGACTTCTGACTTAAAAAGTCACAGAATGGCTTTGTGCGCAGACCCATGATACAGCGCTTCTGTACACTTTGATTACAGGGAGTCGGGATGTAGAGGAGGGCCCTTCAGAGCCCCAAGTGCACTTTGTGAATGTGTATGTCAGCGTGTTTGTGTTTTGCTGGGTAAAGTTTGGACAAATGGACTCATTAACATAAAGCCAACTGCTGAAATCCCCAGATGTAGATGACAATGAATGAGAGAGGCTCTCCAGTTGGTCTGTAACTACCTTTTAGAAGCCCTGGAGCAAGGCACTCTACCGCCAACTGTTATGACTGCTGGCCACGGGGATGGAAGTGAAGCAGGGACGTGTTTCGCTTGGTAAACCTTCCTTGAATGAATCTCACCTTAGACAGAATATCTAAAAGAAATATTTTACTTGACAGGGCTCCTCCGTCTTGCAAGGTAAAGTGGGCATTTTTCAATTAAGGAGAAGATTTCCACCAGAGGGCCGTCTCATTTCTATCAGACGCGCTCAACAGCCATCGGGATGAAATCACTAGAGATCGAGCAGAGAGGGCTGTTTGGCCAGCAGCCCAGACAGATGGACTCTAACACCAGGCGAGGGCAACAACATGGCCCACAGGACCGAACAGGCCAAACACACACACACACACACATGCAACACACACACACACACACCACAGAGAGATGGCCAATCATACCAGCCTCTCTGCCAAGGTCAGTGACCCACTGAGAAAGAAAGACACGGGCTCCGTGTGTGTCTCTCTGTGTATGTGTGTGTGATTACACCTCACTGACTTGTATTGTTAACCTCTAAATGGATTTAAATCTACGCTCTATGGACTATCGGCTCACCTGAGGATTTTAATGCTCCACTCAAAACGCACTCATCACACGGAAGTGTTAAAAGGCCGTTTTTCATAATTACGACAACCTTTCTGAATCTATTGTTCTCTGCGTTTTTTTTTCTCCACAAACTGCGGCATTCCGTCGCCTACTCTGGAGCGATTAACAAGCCCCTCGTCTGGCTAAGAAGCAGGTAAATGAGAGCCAGCCGCTGAGACGCGTTGAGAGTTTGACTCATTACGGTTTGAAGGAGAGAGCCCTCTGTGTCTGTAGCTAGCATGTCATTAAGACTTGTTGAGGTAATTCCGCTCCCATTAACCTCTCTGTGATACGAGGAGCAGTTAAAGAGAGAGCAGAGGAAGACGAGGCCACTCGGAGTCGCAAATCTCTCACCTGATCCCGATCAAACAATTCAGCTCGCTGCTGTTAGTGTTCCAACTGCTACGATGACTCCAGCTACTGTACGGGTTTTTAAAGACATCATTAATTCGCACAAGCCTCCCAAAGCGTATGACTCTGTGTGAGTGCTGCCATCAAAATACTCACAGAGACAACGATAATTAGCGATAGCTGATATGACTACTACTGACAACGCTTGTCATTTAAACTGGGGAAAGGCACGATCTGTGAGAACACAGCAGTACACTGCTTGTTGCCAATAATCACATTATTTTAGCCAATATGAAGTTTATTATAAGCCCATAATAAGTCATTCATTATTTCACCACCCTTGTGACCAAAAGTGAACCAAGATGAGCTCCAAATGCAATGAACAAACAATCAACACCTTCCTCATCGTCCCCATCTACCTTCTACTTAACAAACATCATCAGATTTGCAATTAGACTTACAACTAACAGACAATGCGATTAGAGAACAAACCAGCAATCTTCCACACGTGCTATTGGGAGTTAAATTATCGAGCCAAACGTAAACGGGCTCCTGAGTCCAATGTCACAAAGCTGGCGCCGACCCGGCTGGATGTAGCCGTGATCTTTGCCGGGAAAAAAAGTCTGTCCCTGTGACACCAAGTGCTCCTTAAACCTCTCCTCCACTGTTACACGTTTAACCATGACAGCTGGAAATCCACTAAACAGCCACGCAAGTGAAGAAAATGTGAAACTATTGTATGTGTTTGTACTTTATCTAGTCATTTTCTATTTCATGTCATTCTTCATATATGGTAAGCATTTTTATCATTCATATTCATAAAGGCCATTTCTTAGAAACTCCAGTTTGACTTGACAATAAATACTAAATAAAAGGTTAGACTAAAAACAAATGCATGCACACATAAAAGCCATACAAATGTTGGCTGTGCAGTTTTTAGAATTCCTCCTCTTCTTGTCTGCGCTCCTCCCTCCATCCCTCTTTGCCTCAACACTGGAGACTCTCCCCCTCTCCCCCTTCTCCCCCTCTCCGTCTCCCCCTGAGCCTTTGTGTCGTTGGTTCACCTTCGTTCCCAAACATGGTAAACAGAAGAGAGCTGCAGCGCCGCGGCTTGAGAGGGCGTGGAGCTGCTGAGTGCTTGATAAACATCTCTCTCGGACACATTGTAACCAAACCCATCTTCTTCACGGCCCATCTGTCTCCCTTGTGACTACAACCGAAAGCTTGAGTGTGTGAAAGTCACAGTGAGAGCGAGAGAGAGAGAGAGAGAGAGAGAGATCATTTCTCATGGATCTTTTATACAATGACTAACTTATTCTAATATTTGCAGCACACCTCTCGGGCATCGTTTGAAAGATAAACCCAGCTCCTGTGAAAAAGAAGAGACAGACCTTGGGACACAATCTGAAAAGCAGAGGAAGGCAGACAAACACCATAGAAGCAGAATTGACACAAAACTACCAGCATTGCATGAGCTGTAATACATGATTATTGTATGAAATTGCTTTTTTAAGTATGTTTTGAACTATAAATATGAAAGCGTACTTATCATTTGCATTTTGGTCACAAGTTGCGTCATTCTGTGCAGGATTCAGACAACATAAGTATAAAAACACTTATTTGATACGCTACATAAAGTCTGTGGGCACCCAAACATCATGAGATTGTAAAACAAGTTGTTCTAAGCCTCCAGTCTATTGGGAAGGCTCTCGACATGATTTTGGGACCTGGTTGCAGGGTTCTTTACAAGAGCAAAAGGTTCTTTAATCTAGTTTCTTCATTTTGTAAGATTAATGCATTTAACTTTATATGTACATACTTTCCTTGCCTCCCCAGAGGATTCAAGGTCCACCCACCTTAGTCTCACAAACATCCCGTGGGAAACACTAGCCTTGATATATTAATCTAATTTGAAAATCCCACCATCATGACAACACTTGAATCTTTTATTCAAAATAAATAACTAAATAGAGGACTTCCTCTTCACTTGATTGAGCAATTTGTCTCGATCTGCCTTCTGTTGAATATATTCACTATAAAACCGGTGAATGACCTCATCCGTTTAAGAAGCAGCTATATATGCGTCGTGTTCCTTTCTGTGCGTAAAACCCTCCTCTGCATGTGTATGCATGCATGGGTGTGAGCATGTGTTTGCTGCATGCTTTTTGTGTGTACCAGTTGTCACACACACACACACACACACACACACACACACACACAAACACACACCCCCGTCTCTGCAAATGTGAGGCTACTAAGCTCCATCACCAAGGAAACCAGCTTGTTGCCAGGTAGCAACAGAGTGAGAGAGAGACAGAGAGAGAGAGAGAGAGAGAGAGAGAAAGAGAGAGAGAGAGAGAGGAAACAAGACAAAATTAAATAAAAGTGTGAGACAGCATGTGTGAAAACATGAGGCAGATTTCTTTTAAAGATGCCACCACTATTAGAATATGTCTGTTATTCTTCTCTTCGGGTCCACATTTTGGGACAAAAGTTTCTGTATTGACAGTTAGCTAACAGTAAGCTAGGTAGCTATCGCGAGGCGGCTAGAAGGACAGGTTTTAGTGAAGAAAGCTGAAGTGGTGAATCATCTGAAATGAGAAAAATAAATCTATATTTGCCTCCATCAAAAGCTTTGACCTTCCAAAGTTTCGACCAGAGGGTGTGAAGTGTCACACTGTAGGACGGCGTCGGCTGTGCCTTTAAATCCAACTCTGTTTCAGTGTTAAGAGTTCATGATTAAATGTGACTTTGAGGTCACCGAAGATTAGGATTAGATTGCAGTTTAACAGTCATTCAACGATGCATGAGAGGTTACATCACAGCTCCTGGACCAATTGGAGAGTCGCATCGCACTGTCAATCTGTCGGCTGTCATGAACAGCTGATGAGATATCCGCAGATCAATGCGGGATGGAGAGCGTGTTGAGGGGTTAATCTGAGATCAATTTGCCTTTTTGTTTGAACCCTGCTCTGTGTACATGTTTACTTGAGTGTGATGGTGTGTGTGTGTGTGTGTGTGTTTAAATCAGGCAGCGAATGACACAAAGGGAATGAGAGAGATGGTTAAGATGGTACAAATATACCACTACATGTTTGGAGTGGACAACATCACAGTGTTGAAAGGTTTAAATATCAGGAATGAAGTGGGGATTGAATCCATAGCTGCAGCCTTCAACATGACGTAACCCCGCTCACACCTCCAGACCAATCCCATGGCGCCAATAAAGGCCCTAAGCACTCCTAAGCACAGCGTATCTTCAAAATCCCTGCCATAGTCCCATCTAACATGGCACAGACAAATTGTCAAACATGGCGGATCAGCCACTAAGCTTCCGAATCATGACACAGCGGATTCAGTTTTTTTTTTAAAATATGACACAGCGTATTTACACTGCAGCAGAGCACAGAGAGACGATGGGAGAGAGGAAGAGGGGGGGGGGGCGCTCACCAGAGAACTGAAGATGGCATTTTAATTAGATCAGGGAGCGTACACGGAGAGAGAGAGAGAGAGAGAGAGAGAGAGAGAAAGAGAGAGGCTGGAAGAGAAGGAGAAGTAAAGAGATAAGAGGCAAAGGGAGGAGGAGACAGGAGAAGGAGACGAGGGAAGAGAAGGGGGGGGGGGGGGCTGCTTTCATGTGCATCTTACCCTGTTACCCCTCGGCCATATAATTAGTAGGAAAATCATCTCCTTTCAAAGCTTCACCAGTGATAATCAGCTGTATGTATTAAAACCATACAGGTTGGCTGCATTACACGATTGCCACTATGCCACATACATGAATAGTTGCTTTAGATGTAATCAGACAAAACTAAGGTTAAAGACATTTTAGTTCCTCCCCAAGGTAGGAATGGATTAACGTGATTGATACCTTTGGGTGAGCAATAAGTGAAAACTAGTTTTGCAATAGAAAATGTAGGCTAAGTCATTAGAGCAGAGATCATCAGAAAAATTCATGTTTGTTGTTTTTATTGGCTTAAAACCAATGTTTGTCTCTATTCGTGGCACAATCCTCTTCAGTTAAAAATGATCAAAGTCAAGGTCAAGTATGTTCCAATACAGGAAGTACAGCCCAGAAAGTGTGTTTATCTTTAAACCCAGAGATTTCAGCGGGGGAAGAAAAAATGATTATATATTCTAATCTTCTGTCAAAATGATGTCCTGTGTGATGATATCGGCCATGACTGGTGACTGACGTGTCAGTGAGTGAAGAAGACATAAAGCTCACAATAATAATAACTGAAAATAAGCCGTGCAGGAACAACCTTAAAAACATTCGGAACAACTAACTTAATCAGAAGATTCAAATGTATTTTTTGGCAAGAAACTTGAATGAATAGTTGCTTACACAACAAAATAAATGTAGATTTTAAAGACGGATTTATGACCGGTTTAACTTCCAAACACTAGCTCTGAACCCCAAAACCCACCGGTGGAATGGAAAAGCATGTTTTCTTTGAACAAATCGCCAAAACTACACTATTTATCATGGCCAGAAGCTGTGAAAACTGTCATAATCGTGAGATTTTCCTCTTTCCGACGGTCCTTGAACATATCATGTGTAATGTAAAATTGGGATGTTTCATCTGAACATTTTAATGTCTCATTTAAAATGTTGCCCCAAATGAACCGTTTACTCTAAACAGATCCTGTAAAAAACATAAAATTCTGCTCTCCTCAGCGCAACTAAGAAGCCATGATTGATTCAGCTGAGACCAATGAGAAATATTCTGTGAAACTTGGGACTGAACTGCAGGCTGCTGAACACTGAGGAGAGGACAGGAGAGGCTGGAGGTAGAGGTTGTACAAAGATTGGTAACACTTGTGGCAACTTGGAAAAATTATCGATACATAGATTTCATTGTTTGCCAATTTTTTGTAAAATAAATTATCAAAGCCATTCAACTTAAATAAAAATAAAAAATTGTGTGTTGTGTGCAAATAACCACTATAAACGCCAAGAACAAAGTAAAGACATAACATTCAGAATTTGTGACTTCGGGACGGTTGAAGATATGTTTGTGGGCGCTGGTGAAAGGAGTTCGCCTCGAGCCATGCTGTCAGTTATAGCTCTTACAAAGAAAATGGGAGTCGGCAGGTCAGACCAAGAAGATTGCGTGGTCGCCTCTCTGCTCGCATCGCAATGTGAAGTCCTACGATGTAACACTCTTCTTCACATCCATCCATCTTTACCTCCCTCTCCCGCCCTTCTAACCCCACCCCTTATCTAAAAAGCTCATTACCAGAAGAAACACTTTAAGAAAGACAAACAAATACAGATGGACAAAGTTAAATTCGTCCATCTAGGAAAGGAGATAAAGAACTTGTAGAAACACCTGACTGCAGTCGAAGACAGAGAGAGTTAGAGAGAGGAAAACAAACATTGGGAGTGTGAGAAGAAAGAAAGTCACAGTGACAGGAAGTTGAAAGCAAAGATAAAAACAGAAATGTCCATATACGGTCGCTGGTGTCGCTCGAGTTGCCTGGCAACCCAAAAGTTTGGCTTGAATCTCACCGTCAAGTCATTATTGCTGTGAAACTATCTGTATCCTTTTTATAACTACGGCGAAGAGTCAGAAAGAAGAGAGCGATTCGCCACGAAGCGGCTCCGTGCCAAAGACAAACGCTTGTTCAGAGACGAGAGGCAGCAGCTCGTTAAACCAGACCACAGAAAGGACATCGGTGGAGGAGACGACGTCTGCTCAATGTATTTATGGTCCGTCTGAGCTCCTGCATGCAGGCTCAATGTACTGTGTGTGTGTGTGTGTGTGGCACTGCTGTACGCACCGCGTGATAGAACCTCCATGCATCTGCAGCCTTGTGATAATGGACATCATCAGCGTAGGGTTTAAACAGCAGAAATAATTGATTTTATTGAGCAAACGTATGAATGCCTGTGTTAACGCCATGCTTTGAAGTTTAAAGGCTGTGTGAGCACTTTAAAGCCTTTTAGATCGGGTCAAATATATAATTCACAACAGCCAATGAGAGAGAGAGAGAGAGAGAGAGAGAGAGAGAGAGCATTTGCTGTGTGTGTGTGTGTGTGTGTGTGTGTGTGTGTTTGAACCCACTGCTGTAGAAACTGAATGCCAGCTCAAGGATAGACAGCTCTGGTAGAAAGGTAATGGGCAGCCACCTCTACATGCCCCTGTGTGTGTGTGTGTGTGTGTGTGTGTGTGTCTCTGCTCCAGAGACAGAGTGTATGTGTGTGTTTGAGTGTGTGTGACAGCTAAAGTGCTATTCAACAGGTGTGTGCTGCAGTCAGCAGTAACAACAGAGATTAACTACAAGCTACACAAATGGTTACAAAAGCATATACACACACACACACACCACACACACACAAATGCATTCGCAGAGACACAAATACAATTCTTCGACTTGTGTAGTGATTGCCTGTCTTATGACGATGATCTCTGGTCAAAAGTCAACTTCTGTTTTATTTAAACCGGCTTGGAATGTCAAAACTGTGAGGTTAGTCTCTTGAGATAATAAAGAGCTTAAAAGTAGCATAGCACTATTTATATAATACTCAGCTTGCTTGATATTACTTCATTTGTTGTGGTTTGATAAACTTCCGCTCCTCTTCTACCCTTCAGTATTCCCACTATATCTGCTCCTCTTTCTCTCTTTCTCATTGGACGTCTCCTCCATATCTTCCTCTTTACCCTCCAACTTTCAATATTCAGCTACGTCCCCCCCGTCTCTCTCTGTCTGCGTCCCCCCCCCCCCGACACACACGCATCAAAGTCCTTGTTAAGCCGCCTTGGTGAGACTGATAGTAAAGTCTAATAGCTAACATGTGGAGGCACATGCTGCCTAACCTTCTGAACCATGTGCTGCGAATGTGTGCGTTTGAAGATACAGCATGTACAGTGTGTTTGTACATTACAGCTCGGCTCTTTTTGAAACTCAGACTCACTGAACGCGCCTATAAAGGAGGTCATGACGTTGTGTCGCTGAAGCAAAAACGTCTAGGTCTGAGTTGTAGCTACCACAACCAGAGCGAGCATTTGCAATTTGGCATAATATCATATTACCCCTGAAACAATTAGTTGATCATCATTTACTCAATAAACAGAACATTATGTGGCGACAATGTTGTTTTTGTAATTCTTTACAAGTAGGGTCTGCCATTCATGAACATCTCTGAAAGTGGAATGTGTAACCATGAATGGTTTAACGGTGAAACAGGACATATGGGTCGGTGCTCAGGTCGGTGTGAAACAGAACTGCACTACAGACGTTTTACAGCTTTTACCTCCCACGTAAACCTCCGTCTCACAGTTACCCTCTCTCTTGATAGAGGTCTTGGTTTGAAACAAGACCGTCATTACAGTCTCTCAGCTAGCTCTCGACGTGCATGTGCAATTAATACTTTGGAACCTTTACTACAGGAAAAGTGAGGGGGTAAGACATGTTTTTCAGCTCCCATAACATCCGTTGAGCGAGCGTGGCTCGCTGCTTACATGCTGTACTTCTTTTCCTTTGATTTATTTTATTGAGCAAATGTATGCACGCCTGTGTTAACCTCCGGCTTTGAAGTTAAAGGCTGTGTGGGCACTTTAAAGCCTTTTAGATGAAGTGAAATATATTATTTACAGCAGCCAATGAGAGGGAGCATTTCAACCCACTATTGTACAGACTCAATGCCGGCGAGGACAGACGGCTCCGGCAGAGAGGAAATGGCCGGCCACCTCTCCGTGCCCCTGTGTTTATGTGTCTGCTCCAGAAAGTGTGTGCTGTGTGTGTGTGTAACAGCTAAAGTGCTATTCAACAGGTGTGTGCTGCAGTCAGCAGTAACAAAAGAGATTAACTACAGGCTACACAAATCACAAAAGCACACACACACACACACACACACACACACACACACACACACACACACACACACGTAAATACACCAGAATGTGTGCTTGAGTCTTTCCTGCCATGTTAATGATCTCGACTCAATGACTCATAGTGAACTCTTTCACCTGTACGTCTGGACTTCAGCTTCAAAGAAACTGAACTACGCTACCCATAAACCACTGCTACTTGTACGATCGGGCATATAAATGGCATTTAGATTTTTGTTTTAACATATTGTTTTTCTTTTTAATTATATTCCTCTTTTCTTATGTTACCTTTTTCTTTACACGATAAGATCACTTAGTGATGATTTATTGGGGCTTTTAAACTAGTGTGAAATATTCAATGTTAATATGTGCTAACACCAAATCACTGCTGTTGAATTGACTGTCGCTGTCACAGCAGTACACACTTTCCTCCAACTCTTCATCTTTTCTTTGTCCAGCTCTATCCCTCCATTTCTCTTCATCCCTCCTTTCTCTCTCCATATCTCCCTCATGTACCGTTTCTCTTTCTTTTTGTCTCTCTTCTCATCCTCTCCCGTTTCCCTCTTTACGGTATTCATATTTGAAGTCTTTCCCTCCGTTACTGTTACCTCTGTGGCCCGTCTCTCTCTCTCTCACCCCCTCCGTCTAATACTCTGTCGCTCTCTCTATCCATTATTCACGGCGCAGTCACAGTTTGGCATTAAAGGACCTCTCAATATCGCTACGGCAACGACGCGGCCGCAATGGATCATGGGAAACTGGGTCACCTCGCGGGAGCGGGAGGGTACGAGGGACAGTTGTCCTACAGAACAGGAGGACAGGAAAGAGAGAGAGAGAGTCAGAGGAGAGAATGAATAGAATGAGATATAGGTTTGGTCAATGATCCAGATACTAACATCGTAACTGTCGATCCGTGATGCGTACGGATCCCCCCCCCCTCACGGTAGTTTTCACAACTTCTTAAAACACGCACTCTCCGGAGAACTGGTTAACATCCTCGTAAAGTACATCCGATTTGTAGTTCAGAGGATGAAAACATTCTCAAGCACTCGTGTGCTCCTTGACGTCTCTGCTTCCTGTCCATATAATAACACGTTCATTTTCATGCCTATTGATTTCCATGATAAAAACACATTTCCGTGCATGGATATGAGTGGAAACAGCACTTTACAGCGTGAGCGAGGCCACTCTATTGATCATGACCAATCCGCCTCCCACCAGCCTCTCAACAATGAACGACAAAGACCCAGAAGCAACCGCGAACTGATATTCCTCTTTTGATGTGAATTCACCGCTACACTCTACATGACTCATCGCAAGGATAAAACAAACACTGGCGCCGCCGACTGCATGTCAGGTGGGCCTAAATGATGAATGTACAAAATATGAGGAATTTCTTTCCAATATTGAGCCGCAGCCCCTTTTTGCACAATCTCAATTAGCTCAAAGCTAGAAATCCTTTAAGTGCATCTCCTTTGTGGTTGGGATAGATCGATATGGGATAAGACTCTTACCTTGAATTACCTCATTACTGCATTTAATTAAAAAGCACGTGACCATATGTTATACTTTCATGGTATCACTCTCTTTCACACACACACACACACACACACACACACAGAGAAACAGTCTGTCACATGTCCGCCAAGGAAGAAAACAGAAACATCTGTTTCTATGGGAACCCTGCCCTTTGATGATTCAGGCAAAACACACACAAACCACATTAATAAGCATGCAGGTACACACATACATGTGCACTCACACACTATATTGTTGCATCACAGTGACACGCCTTATTAGCAGCCGGAGTTTCAATGGAGGATGTGTGTGATGTGAACCACCACCTTGTTTGTGTGTGTGTATAAGAGGGAGACAGAGAGAGGGTAGAGAGAGTGTGTGTGTGTGTGTGTGTGTGTGTGTGGCTGCAGGATCCCACACCAGATGGCTAAATGTCAGTGAATACCACACCAACATGACAGCTAGTTCTCCCTGACGGAACCAGTACACGGCGCAACACAGCGTCACCTATTAATTCAGTGAGCTGAAGCTTCCGCACTGGACGGGATTTCACATGTTCTCCTCCCATCTTTGATTTTCGGGGCATGCAGAGTCATTTACCAGCAGGACCATTAGGTCCACCGTCACGACGACGACAATGTAACACTGTACATCACTGGAATTGGTAGGGGGCAACGCTCCAAGTCGATTATGGACAAGTCTGCTTTTTCCTGCTGCTTCTAAATGTCCATTTTTTTTTGTTGCCCCTGTTTTTAGTTTGTAGTGCCAAAGAAATCCACTGACAGGTTTTGCATTAAGCTCAGTCGAGATTGATGGGAGGCCTTTTAGCTGAAAGTAGCTGGTGTGCAGTTGGCTTTAGTCTCCCGGTGATGTAACAGCCGGCTTTAATGGCTGCTCAAATATTAGTCTGGAATGATGAAGACACATACACACACACACACATGCACACGCAAAGCACACATTACACCTGTTTACCACCCTAATTTGCCCAGAGATCTACTGTGCACTTCCATTACCTTTGTTGCCATGGCTGTAATGTTTGCTGTATACGCAATTCACTGTGTGTGCATGTGTGTGTGTGTGTGCCAAATACTGGGATGCCAGTGAGAGGATGATCCTACACGTTAAGCTCAGATGTAACTAGACTGAACATTCACCATGTTGTGACCATGACACTGTAGGCACACTAGAAATGACATTCTTAAGTAAGTTTGTATGTTCGTATGAGGCAGCAACTCATTTTGTGCTGAAAGATTAGTGCAAAAGGAGCTACAGCGACCGCTTTGTCCACACAGCAATCCAACAATCTCAGCTTCAGTGTTAAATAAAGAGCAAGGTCATTTTGGTTTGGTTCAGTTTAGTCCTGCCCAGTACGAAAAAGCTTCCTGTTCGGGAAGAAAACGTGCCGTGAACGGGCCACTAAGCTCAACTGTGACGAGAATCTTTCTACCTGAAATGGGGACATTAAGACTGACATCGCTCCCTGTGGTAAGGTTGCACTGAGAACTCTGAGTTTCCGTGATGGACAGAGACATTATCTCTCTCTCTCTCTCTCGCTCTCTGTTCACTCCGTGGGAGCTGTAATGTGGGTCGATGTGAGGCAGAGGACACTTTTAGCTCAGTAAAAATATCCCGCTCTATCTCTTCCTCTTCCTCCTCTTCCTCCTCTTCCTCGCTGCCTCCATCGAACTCGTCTTTACCACTGGCACATCTGGAGCTTCGTACGAACGATCAAAAAATTCACGTCGGCATTACTAGCCTCTTTCAGACAGTTATGTAACGTTAGTTATTTCCTCGGCGTCGGCATTAAGGAAACTTTATTTTGTTTCATAAGGCTCATTTGACCTGATTTAACATGACTTGTTTGCCAAATAACTCTCGTGCTGATTACCAATGCGGCATCACACAAATCCCCATGCAGATGTGAGTCCTGTCCTCCCAAACATAAATACTAGGGCTGTGTATTGTTAAACACCTCACGATACGATACTCTTTTCTTTTTCTATGTATCGATAGTCGTCGGACATATTGACACACTATCGTTTAAAAAATGATCGCGACAGTAAGCTATATTGATATTTTTGCACAGCCCTAATAAATACCATAGCCTCAAAAACCACAGTGAAAAAAGGAGAAGAAAGAGGGGGAGGCTGTGATGTTTGTGTGGAAATCTTCCTCTTTATCCCCAAAATGGGGCAGTAAAAAAAAAAAAAAGGAAGGGACGAGGAGAGAGAGAAGAGGAAATGTCATTGTAGTGAATGTGGTGCCACAGCTGCCATCATTTACAGTCTTTATCTTTCACTTTTATTAGAGGTGGAGGAGAAGAGGAAGAGAAGAGAACAAGGAAGAGAGGGATTGACGGAGGCAACAAGGAATCACACAATGTTTTTGCTTATTATGGACAGTTATACACTGATAGCACTAAAGCAGAATGTCACGCGTTAGCCGTATTGCATATGTTCACAGTAACAATTGAAGTTCTTTCAAACATTGAGTGAGTGACACAAGCGCCGCGGTCTCTCCAAGTAGTTTATGCTTCTAATATTTCACAACATTTAACCTGGCATCAACCCCCTCAATAAATACGCTATTTCAGCTTTGTTGTATAATGAGGCAATGGTGGCTTTATATTTCCTGTAACATACTAACCACAGTCCATCCTCACGTCCCTGTGGCTTTATAGCCATTAGATCAACAATTTGCCAATTACGTTTCACCAGCCGATAAAAAGAGAAACATGGAGAAACACAAAAGAACAACAACCTACCCAATAAAACACGAGATAAGAAAGATACCCTGGTTAAAGAGAGAAACTGCTAAACTAAAAAGACATCTTTTAATGCAGAGTATCCCATGTTTAAGATTCATTTTCAGCTACACTGGAGCACTGCTGCCATGAAGAATTCGTAAAATGGCTCCAAAATATGGAACAAATGAAGCAGAAACCAAACAGCACTCTGAAGTAGAAACTCTGGAGTTGGAAAGCACCCATGTCTCTGACAGAAATGGTAACTGGCGTATTCCTTGTTACCTCTGGGAGCTGAAAAGGGAACAGCATTTATAATTTCCAAATAATGACTCCCCAGGCTCCAGCATGGTTGGAACTTGTTGTACTGCAGAAAACCTGCAAGGGATTTGAGGTTTGTCATCTGTGCAGAGGGCCCTACTAATGTGTACAAGACCAGATAAGATACAGTATATCTGTGTGTTTATATACTGTATGCAACACACACACACTGTCACACTCACATCCTATGGGTAAATGTACTCATAAATGCATCAAATTCCACTGTAGCTGTTCATACACCTACAAAAAAACACCAGGCACACACACACACACATCTACATCCTTATCTGGATGCAGCGTGAGCAGCTGCATTCCACTGTGACTATTCAGAGGTGCACACACACACACAGACACACACACCGTCACATCACACCATCACCACCAAGAAAACACAGAGCAACATTGTTTAGATAAGTGAACGTACAGATAGACGCTGATCGTTCCTCTCCGTCTATAAATAGACACTCCTAGCAACCGGCAGAGTAGCACCCAAAGGAACGGCACGTTAACTTGATCCTCAACAGCAGAGATGACGGCGACAGGAAGGGAGAGGACATGTGGAGACTCGAGAGCAAACAGCAGACGACACCGGAGTGATGAATTGGTAATAGGAGGTAAACGAACAACAACCGTAAGCCACCGTAAAACAACAAAATACAGTGCCTAAAACACATCCATCTCTGTTGAAAGTGTGTGTGTTCTAGTGTTTTACAAGATTGAAACAAAGTAGATTAAATGTGGCCTCTCTGATCAACACAAAGTGATTCATCTCAAAGTGAAAACAGATCTCTAGAAAGTGATCTAAATTAATTCCACACTCAAAAACAAAATACTAGGTACTCGAGCCTTTTAATTGGAAGCATGTAAAAGCATCTCTGGTTGATTTTAGAAGTCAAAGGACATCGTGTGTGTGTTACTAGATACTAGAGAATGTACAAGTCACATCCTCCCTCGGAGCACAATCAATTATTAAGGAATCAAAAGTGTATGGACGTAACAAACGCTCACATTCACACAGCCACAAGAGGTCACTTGAACAAAATGACCAACTCGATTGTTGATATAAAAAGAGTAAGATCTGAATATAAAACAGTGTAAGGTGTGTGTGTGGAAAGTGGATTCATTGATTTAAGGTGCTTGGTTCACACGCCTACTGGAGAGACGGCAGCTAATACACCCGCCACTAAAACGTCCTGTCACCTACTGCCGATACGCACACAAATATACACACAACCGTGAACAACCACACACTCAGATATACACACGTTCATGACTGATACACAGACATGTCTGACACTATAAAAAATGCATGTAGCCCAGCTTAACCTGACCGTGCACACACGCAATATCACACCATCATAATCTCGAGCCTCAATCACTGTGAAATCCTATTAAGTCTCATTATTGCTTATGGGATTTACCGTCAAAAGTGCGCGTTTGTGCGCACACACGCGTGTGCGTGTGTGTGTGTGTGTGTTCGTGCCTCTACATCAATCAGTGTCTAATCAGGTGTATTGATTAGTTAATTGCTTGGTTCTGACAGACTGATTCTGTATATCTGAAAGTATCCATATTGATCTGAAGGGAGAGTAAGACGGAGAAAGTGCTTAGGGAAGGAGACGAGGGGGGGGGGGGGTACAGAGTTACAGAGTAGATACAGAGTAGAAGAGAAATAGAACAGCCACAGGGAGTGAAGTTTTTTTTTACCCAAGCTTCACATTCTATTTAGAGTTTTACCTTCTTTGTGCAGCATATATTTACTCCCTGACAGAAGAGACTCTCTCTAAACTTTGGTTCCTACCCTCCTTTCCTCCTGTAACCAAGGACAGATGAGGAGCATCACTACGGTTACCATATCCATGACAACCTCTCCCGCTGCTATTATTGGGCATGTCGTCAAGGAGACAGAGCGCCACATTATGGGATGTGGACAGAAATAGAAATCATGTACTGGAAGCGGTACAACGGATCTCTGGTGTTACATAAGACAGACCTGTGCAAATCTTGTGAGGGGGCGCCATATTGATGCGAACGCTCAATCACACTGAGGGTCAGTGGGAAAATACAAAGAGCAGGATACTGATGCAGCAGTTTTGGGCTTATACCCCATTAGAAAAATGTGTATAAGCCTGTAGTTTATTTGCAAATGATAAAAAAACTGGCAAAAAAAAAAAGGAAATACTTAAAAACTGCGTGGGTGAGCAAACAAAACCACAAGGGGCCAAGCACAGTTTGTCAACCCGAATGACAAAAAGAAAACAAATGACAATACTTAATAAGGGGGGGAGGGTGACACAAAAATGTGAAATAACACAAGAGGTTCAGGGTGAGCCGAACTACAAGAGCTTTGAAGCAGGGAATATTTAAAGGCCGCCCATTATGTTTAACGAGGGTTACCTCACAGTTTGTTGCAGTGGAATGCAGAGGTCACAACACTGTAAGAAATAACTTGGAACAGTTTAAAGACAATGCTCACACAAGAGGCTGGGTTCCCTATTGGTAAGACAATGAGGTCACATTCTTCCCAAATGTGCATGAGGAGTCAGTTGGTCTGTCAAGAGTGTGGTTAAGCCAAACAGTCACTCTAGACAACTCTGGGTAAACGTATCATCTAAATGACTTAAACATCATTTTAATGAGATTCACCATAGACACTTATATGCAAATTCACCAATGGGATGTAAGATGGATTCAGGTTTAGGAGGCTAAACAGAAAAGAAATGTACAAATAAACACAAACACACACACACACACACACACACACACACACACACACACACACACACACACACGCACACACACACACACACACACACACACACACACACACACACACACACAGATACATGGTTCAACCATGTATTTAAGCCTCTAGTCCATCTGCACACTGCTTCCTGTCTGTCAGAAGGTTATAAAACTAATTGACCACAGCTGTGGTGGTGGTGAGGCGGTTGAGTGTGTGTGTGTGTGTGTCTGTCTGTGTCCGCATGTGTGTGTGTTGCATCTTTTCATTTCCTAGGGGGGTCACCAGTAGGGTCCAAAATAAACCTGCAAGGATAGAATACCTGAAAATATGCATTACTGTGTGTGTGTGTGTGTGTGTGTGTGTGTGTGTGTGTGTGTGTGTGTGTGTGTGTGTGTGTGTGTGTGTGTGTGTGTGTGCTTAGCAATGCTTCCTGCTGTATGCAGTTTCAAAAACAGTGGCATTCAAATTCTCCTCGTGTTGTTGACGGATATCAAGAGACAGACTGTTATCCAGTCTAGACTGTCCACTGAAAACATCATTAAATTACACACATTACAACAACAACTTACTTATATTGCATGAGCAAAATGTATTCACTGTATTTGTGTTACCTTCAACCTAGACCTTAAAGTAGCTGGAGAATTCCTTAAATTGTTTCCTGTGATCACTATCACTTGATCTGTAAAGCCTCACAGGGAGAGTCATGTTGGCGTCCTAAAGTATTCAGAGAGAGATAAAGAGCGGCAGAGAGAGAGTGGGTGATGGACACACATTAAGAAGATGAAAGCAGCTGCCATCTCTCAGTCGTATTTACTCTTCAACTGACTCATACCTGCTCTGACACTAAATCATTCAAGGAGAAATCAGAGGGTATGTACACAGTAAAGCACATTAAAGCAAATGTTATTTTTCTACTCGTCTACATTAAATCCAAAGTAAAAACAATGTCCCTCATAGTCCTTTGGCTTAATCATGTTTTGGCGGTCGCCATCTTGTTTTTTTGCAACCAGAAGTGACATAAGAGGGTTGGTAGCACAACGGAACGCAGTGAGAAGGCGACCACAAAGTCATTCACTCCCATGAACTGAAAACACACGGTGAAAGGGTTCATCTGCAAAACGAAAACACGGACAACATCGTGGTATAGCGACCTGTCCATCACCATGTAGCCCCGCCCTAAAGCATACCCTGCTTTATGGTCTATTTGACTCTAAATGGGACCATAGTTTACTAAATGAACATCATGATGTATTGAAGAAGACTTGAAACTAAAGATTGAGACCATAAACTCATGTTTACAACGTTTACTGAGGGAATAAATCAAGAGAGAAGTAGAGTCATCTCCTCATAGACTTCTATACAACCAGACTTCTTTTTGCAACCGGAGGAGTCGCCGCCAGCTGGATATTAGAAACAAAGCAAGTTTCAGGCGCAGAGGTTAACAACAAGATCCACGTGATCCACGTGATCCACGTGATCCACAGGCACAACAGGCAATCTGAAAACCATAGCACAGCATGAGCTATCGGAAATCCGTAAGTGTGGCTCAATCATTCTTAGAAAGAAGGCGAGATAGAGAGACAGATGTTACATGGCTTCAGAGGGATTAGTGTCCTCCTCACAGCAATACACCGTCGGCAAACATCTGCAAGCTAAAACACACATATATTGTACAGATATACGTAACCATATTGATTTAAAGCCCTGTGATCGACCGGGGATCTGTCCAGCGTGCCCCCCCCCCCCCCCCGCCTCTCGCCCGATGTAAGCCGGGACTGGTTTATCCACAACAAGTGGGTATAGCTTATGGATGGATGGACACACACACACAAACACACACACACACACTCTTGTGAGAGGCCAGGTTAAGGGAATTAGATGGAAGGTTTGGCAAGAAGCAGTCAGAAAACCAGAGTTTTGAAGCAACAGATGTCTTTGTTTTGCTTTACTTTGAAAAATATCAAATTATTACAATGGATGACATTTTGGGAACCACACAATTCATTCCTCAATCAAAACAACTATTTATTTCCTAAGCCAATTTTCTTTTTTTTATGTTGCCCACAAGAAAATGACGCTTTGCCTTTGATCAAAATCAACTCACATGGCTTTATTCAATACAACTCAAGAGTCCTCAGTCACAATCCTTCAATTTTCTTCAGGCTTTAAAGTGGAACATTATAATCAACAACTGTGTTGTATCCAAACAACCGATGATGAGAGAGAATGAAGCTCAGAGAAGATATTATTCAAAGAAAGACTCCCTACTCCCTACTTCTTCATTTTGCCTCGTTCCCTCCCACTCTCATCTTTATTTCTCCCCACTTCCTGTCTTCAGGAACCAGTCCCGGTGTAATACAGCATCCCCCTCTCCTGCCTCTTGCACACATGGCAGCAAATCACACACACACACACACAACAGAATCAGCTGGCTATGTGCTAATGACATGCCGCTCAGTATTGCTAATTAACAGAAAAAAATCATCTGATGAAATGTTACAGAAATCAACCACACGCCTGCTAATAAGATGTCAGTCACGATAATCCACATGGGAAACACAGGTGTCAGACCACAGAACAAAAACCTGAGAAACCTCGTCTCACAACGAGTTACTTAAACCAGCAGCTGGTGGACTGAACCGCGAGTGAGCGTGTTTAACTGTAAAGCAGTTTAAATATTTGAGATTACTCACCAGGTTGGAGTTGGTGGCGTTCGAGTCGTCCTCAGGGAAGGGGATGTAGACGGCTAAGGCCACACAGTTGGCAAAAATGGTCATCAGGATGATGATCTCAAATGGTCTGAGAGGACGGTTAAGGAATACACACACACACCGGAGCAGAGTGCACGTAACACAAGTACAGAGACATTTACACAATAGAGATCGTTTACCTGGTTATTCTTAAAATAACATTTACAAGCGTGCATATGACAAATATCTGGTGATAGGACAGCCAGCAGTATTAGTGTTGACTTGGGACAGACAGAGCAACGAAAGAAAGAAATGGTGCAAATCTCAGACCAGAAGTCTTGTGTTAGCTTGGATGGGGTCCAATAAACCCTATTAGAATCTTGAATTGGATGAGCCTGGTTAGAAGTTCCCCGGACAATCTTTTTGAAGTCTAGTAGGATCCTACGCCATTCCCTCTCTGGAAGGCAGACCTCAATGTATCATTCACGGTCGGTCTGAGGCTGCATTCGCACCAAATCAGGCGTTGCGGCGATTAGCGCGGGATTGTGTGGAGGTGTGGGCGGGTCACTTAAACGGCCCATTAACAGCAAGTGACCGCGCGACGATTAACCTATTTTACTCCCTCATGGTTGAATTGTGAAGTGCAGCGGCGGTAACGTGATTGAGCCACCGCGGCGTGACGTACGCTTGCGTTTCTCCAAAAGTTCCAAACCGTCGCTGCAAGCCGCTGCCACCGTCTCCCCACTACTAAGGGACCTGAGGAGACAAATATAGATCTATAGATCTATACACTACACGCCAGGTTCAAGTAGGCTTTCAATGATCCATGAAAACCTCTAGTACAAACTGTGACTCCTCATCTTCCTGAATAGAGAACGTCTTCATATCAGGCATGTTATTTCAACAAGGAGGTATTTTTAAACAAGCTAATACATCCTTACATAAGCAGAGGTATATATACACACACACACACTGCAGACTGCAGAAAGCAGTGTACACAGCGGGAGAGATCAAAGCTGTTGAGTTTGCCTTTGCGTTAACAATAAGACATATTGGGTCACTTAGGAACCTCTGTGTGTGCAAGGGGGGGGGGGGGGTTAGAGAGACAGTGCATGCCCTTATATGGGTGCGTCGAGGAGCAGGCCTGTCGCGTGGAAGACGGGATGTGGACGGAGAAAGAGTGAGGTGGAATGAGAGAGAGGAGCGGTCCTTGAGAGGGGAGCGACCTCATTATTTTTGGCCTCACAGAGGGAGAGGGGGAGAGTAAAAGCGAGAGGGAGAGTAGGGAGAGGGAGAGAGGGAGGGAGAGAAGGGGAGATAAAGGAGGTCTGGTTTTCATCAACACAGTTACTAACTGCTGTCACCTCCCTCCACCTCCTTTTGCTCTCTTCTTCCATTCTTTCCTTCCTTACTTTCTCCATTCCTTTTTTTCCCCCCTTGCATGTCAAACGAGTCTAGACTCCAGATCTTGTGTGCTAATGAGCGGCGCTGTCAGATCCTCAAATCATGAGCAAACTAATGTACACGTGACATCACACCGTGTACGGAGGCTTTTGCTGCACTGAATCCGACTTTGTCTTTAATATGTAGTTTTCACAGGTGGGAAGCCAGTGAGGGATCCTTGTTGCAAAACCTTTAACAACTGGTAATGGTTAGCTGTGTACAACAAAGCTTCAGTTTAAATAACTTGCTCTTGTACTGCCTATAATCACACCAGAAATCTTGCTGTGTGTGGCCCCTCTAGAAACAGACCTGCTATCTATTCGACAGCTTTAACCACCGTTCCAGGAATAGCCACGCAGACAGAGAAACAGCGAGAGGAAGAAAAACTAATATTTTAATGGGGGAACTAATACTTAAGTTTATGTTTGGATTAAGGATTGACCCTTGAACACCATCGGCCACAAGATCATTCAGCTTGGGACCAAAATGCATGAAAGTTAATCAGTCACCCTTGTACCGGGGGCTCATTTAAACACTCTCCGGGCTTGCAGGGTCCCACAGAATAACCGGCCTGTTACTCATTCTGGGTTCCTGACCCATAATTTAAAAAACCCTTGAGGTCTGCTTCCATCAACATGGTAATAAATCTACTGTCTGCTGTGTTGCTGTTGAGCGGAACACTGGGGGGAAAGTCGGGGGAGTCTGAGTGAAGAATCAAAACAACTACCGAGTCTATTATTAATGCCTTAATCAGCCTAAAAAATAGTAAATATCCATCTCTAACGGCATATAAATATTAAAGGTAAGAATTTTGACACGGACAGCTGCAGGAAAACAGCAATAAAAAAAAAAGTACAACTGAAATCAGCATCTAGTTAGCGCAGCAGGTTTCATAGCTGACATGATGTACAGCAGTATTCACTGTCTGAGGCATTTTTGGAATATAAAATATACATTCAGCGTTTTACCAATCAAACCGTGTCTGCTTACGACAAATCGTCACATTGGGAGTGCATCCACATACGCACCGGGACGCAAGTTATTTTCCTAAATACTCACTTACAGCTCACAACAACACAGATAATCTCTTATCTTGACAAACTCAATATAAGAAACCTGGGATATACTGATATCGTCCGGCAGAGTGGCCTCAGCACTCTCCCGTGTTATGCTGAGAATATTTATCTGAGTTGAAAATGCATACCAATAGCGTAACCCCTCATGTGACCTGATGCAATATATGAGCTGCTAGATAGGACACAGTGTGTGTGTGTGTGTGTGTGTGTGTGTGTGTGTGTGTGTGTGTGTGTGTGTGTGTGAGAGTGTGAGAGTAAATGCACTCAAAGACACCTTTTCAAAATCACCACTTAGTGTGATTTCACATAGAGAACATGGTAGTTAGCCTCCGCTCTCTCCTTGTCTCTCATGCTGACCTTGCAGTGTGCAGGTAATGCTTAAATGCTATAATTACACAGCATGCGAGTGTGTCTGTGTGTGTTTGTCATCTGTGTGTACGTGTGTGTTCCCCAATCTCAGAGTGTGTTTGCGTGCATGTGTGTGTGTGTGTGTGTGTGTGTGTGTGTGTGCGTGTGTGAGCTCAGACAGGCCCCATCGACCTGTTGAGAGCAGCAGCTGTTGTCATGGTAACAGAGGAGGGAGAGAGGAAGATTTTCGGATCGGCTGTCTCTAGAGACAGAGATACTCGCAGAATACAGGTCACACACACACACACACACACATACACAAAGCCTATAAATTAAAAGCAACACATGAGTGCATAACTACACACATAGACAGAACAAATGCATAGAGCACAGAGCACAGTCACCCCCGGACCAATGTTCAAACGCGTGCTGCATTTAAGCCCTCATCGGCAGTGATGGAGGACATCCCGAAGTAGAATAGTTAGATAGACAAGCAGGCAGAAAGACGGACAGTTTGATGTGGATTTTTGAAACTAATGAAGGACAAAACTTGCTGCAATTATACTGCTGATTTGCTCCTTCCATCCTTTTGTGGCTCAGACTCCATCCTGTTTACTTCTTCCTCTTTCTGGTGTCTCCTCTTTAACGTCCCTCGTCTTTCCTTCACTCATCTCATTCCCTTGCTGACACTCTGTCTCTCTCATCCTTCCCTCCCTTCAGAGCTGTATAAATGAGTGGTGCTGGGAATTGTGGGTAATGATCTGAGCGCTCATCAGTCATTGGCTGAGATAGGTCCAGCAGTGACCCTGAGGGTTTATGCATTTTAATAACTGGTGAAAACACACAAGGTGATCTGAAGGATACCTTGCCTGCATCCATTGCTTTACCGCACAGAGATTACACACACTTTAAGGCAGGGCAGTTCCCATGGGAAATTTAAGAGTTGTGGACTCAAAAGCCTGGCTTTTCATATTAAACTGAGCAAAACCATCAAAACACATGTCGGAGCAAATAGAACCAAACAGTCATTCTACGGTTATTTGATAAATGAACAGGTTCATAAGAATGTCACCAAGAATTGTGCCGTCGTTTATCACTGGATATAAAAAAGAAACTAGTGCTGTGAGAGTATGTTGGTGTAAGAGCGGGAACAGAAACATGTTTTCAATCTGTCCTGTTAAAAGTTTTAAAAAATGATTAAATAATTACGATAAAGTTCAATTATAATTGATTTTAACATATTTCGAAAATTAATGTTACTGTGACATGTGGGGTATGCCTGTGTGAAGATCCTATGTGTGGTGTACAATTAAGAAATTATTTTTCCCATAATACTTTTCCTCATAGCCTACAGTGCTATAATAATTTGATAATTCCCAAATGCAACCCTCTTCTAACGCACACGTACTACTTCCAGCTCATCTTCCTTCCTCTCCTCTCCTCCCTCGTCTTCCCCCTATCCTCTCTCCTCTCCTCCCCTCACTCTCTATTTGCCCTCCTCCTGCTCTGTCATTTTTCTTGTTTACCTTTCCCACCCTCCCCTCAATCCCTCCCTCCCTCCCTCCTCCGCTAATCCGCTCAATCATCTCCCCTGTCGACATCCATGTCCTGCCCACGTCCCTGCCCTTCTCATTTCCCCAAACCCCCACTCTTCCTCTCCTCGTCTACCTCTCAGGGCGATGTGCCACTGCTCATGTGAACCCTCTCCTATTATCAATCACTTTGACGGTGATACTGGCCATTTCTGTCTTTCTCCCTTTCTCCCTCTATCTCACCCTGAGGGAAAACCAAGTCATTATGTTCAGCAGCTTAAAAAAAAAGAGGAAGGGTAAAAAGGAAGGACGGGTGGAGGAACAGCAGGAATAAAAGGATTTAGATGGACAGAGGGAGGGAGAGACTGTTAACAAATGGTAAGAGAGAGAAGTGGAGGAAGCGAAGGAGGTGTAGAGGCATGGGAGAACCTGGGGGAGAGAGGATGAATGCAGTTAGAAGGAGCTAGGGGAAAGACATATGATGGGAGAGGTGTGAAGGAGGGATGAAAATGACAATTTGTTTTATCCTCCTGTGAGAGAAGGCTGTGAGATGAAAGAGGGAGAGGGCCGACAGAGGAAGGGGAGAAAGGATTAGGACGAGTGAATGGAGAGCAGAGAATCACACTGAGTGAGACGTAGGAAAGAAGACAGATTGATTAAAAAAGAGAGGAAGGGATAGAAGAGAGGAAAGAGGAAGGGAGATGCATCCTAAACATGTTCATGTCCTCTATCCCCTATGCCCTCTTTTCTTCTCCTCCTCCTTCTTCTTCTCCTAGCCATGATTTTATTTCTTCCTGCATCTATCCATCCATTCAACATTGGAGGGACACAATGCGGTTACATGGAAATATGTGCATTTCTCTGGCTTTGGCAAACCATTTAGTTTGAAATAGATCATCAGATCTGATTTGGATGGTAAATGGTTTCAACTGTACAATAATAGTGCAACATTTAAGACGATATCATATCTCTGATATGGCCCTCATGGTTAGTCAAAGGATACTTCCACTCCACGATGCTGATGCAGGCCCTGCGGATGGGGTTCTTGAGTGTGAGACAGAGTAGGGCCCGTGGCGGCCTTGTGGCTGTCGTCGTAGTCTGTTTCTTGGGCTTAGAGCTATAGTGTTGTCTCTTCCTTTGCGTGGAGCTGACCGTGGAGATGGGCCCGCCCCCTCCCGCCCCGAGCCCCGCCCCTCCGCCCGACGCGGGGTTGCCCATGCTCTTCGCCTGCCGCGCAGCGTCGATGGCCGCCTGCCAGCTCAGGGCCGCCCCCGGTGTGGCGATGTGCTCCGGGGCCAGGCCCACCACGCCCACCCCGTGGTTGACCCCGCCCCCTCCTCCGCCATGGTCGCCGCCGCCGCCGCCGCCACTGAGCTCGTTGGTCAGGACGGGGGGAGGGAGGGGGGGAGGGGGAGAGTAGTCGGAGCCTGAAGTGAGGAGAAGCAGGAAGGGAAAAGAGAGGAGAAAAAGTTAGCAAACAACACAAGTTTACTGTCAGTGAGCTCTTTAATCACAGTCAGTAAGGGATTCACTTGTGGTTGATACAGTGTTTCAATTCTACCACAGTTTGGTCGTCTACTTTGGAGGCTTCAAGGGCGTTTGAACCGTCGACAGATCAGTTAGTGAACCCCGTATATTTTTCAGACACTGAAGTCTCTCCCTGTAGGATAGACGATGACTAATATACTCCCATCTGTCAAGCAAGTACAACAGACTAACTGTGTGCTGTTTAGTCCCTCAGCATATTGTGTAGGTTATGCAGTCCAGATTCACTTTGTGTCAACACACACACACACACACACACACACACACACACACTCAACACCACTCATCAGACCAGCAACTACTGGCTGGTGTAATTATCATTCTCTGCGCATTACAACATTAGATAATGATCATTATATCTCACAACTCTTTAAAAAAAATAAAGCTTAGAAGGAAAATCGAACAAAAAAAGCAGGACTGTTGATGGTACACGTCCTGCTATTCTTTGCCTTGTCTAAATTGTAAAGCATTACAAGAGGAAAGTATTGTCAATATTGTTTAAATGCCTTACTACACCAAACGCCAACATCTTCATGCGATCACTAAATCTTTGATCTATAAAGGTTAAACATGTATAAGAGCCACTTGAAATCGTTTTTTTTCAATAACCACATCGTATTTAAAATGCTGCTGAAGTCCAAATGTCCCAAGTGTCCGCTCGGGTTGCCCAGTTAGGAATGCCCCTCACGAACCCGGTGCGTGGTGTAATAACTGATGACACGCCAGCGGGGACTGTGGTCTAAGAGGAGTCATGGTTCGGCATCAGTGATAGGCTAACCATTAGTATCTCAGTGAGCAAGTTTTCTTGCTCACTCGCCACTCGTTCTACCACACCGCGCTCAACATGGCGCCCAGCCCACGATTGTCTCTGCAACATTAATTGTCCAAAATAACTTTGGGATTTTATCTAAGGAAATATTCTGCTCCGATCCATATTCATTGGCGTACAGCCTTTCAAAAACAACTGTCTTCAGCCTACTCTATTGCATACACCTGTAGAAATGTTATAACGCCCTAGCTACCGGCCAATCCGGTGGATCAGGAGAGAACCAGACTGACTGATGAACCGGGCCGCTGTTTCAGAAGGAGGAGGTGGTTGGCAGGCGGGGGCCGGGAGAACGTGACGAGGTGGAAGTGAGTCAGGAGCAGCTGATGGGTTTAGATCAGAGTGGGGAGCTGCCGCTGCTGCAGGAGGAGCAACAGCTGAGAGAGTATTTGTCGATGTGGAATTAAATTGAGTACATCAACCAAATAAATTGATTCTAGTTAATCTGGCGCCGACTAGCGAGGGTAGCGATGTTTAGTAGTCGACTAATTGCGCACATCTGTAATACTAGTAAGGTATAACGACAGGGGTTCTTGACTCAAACGTACATAGTGGTAGTGGAAAAGAGAAAAGAGGAATTTTAGAGACAAATGAGAGACAGAATTTCAATAATCTCAGTGAGATTACATACTTGTGTCACCCAGACAAATTGTAGGGCATTGTAAGTAAGAGAGAGCGCCGAGCGGATTATCCATACTGTATGCTTAGCCAGATTAAAGACAGTCATAATATCCTCTCAGCCCGTCCTTCCCTCTGACATCTGATTAAGGATTCCACAAATGCGTACACCATATCGTAGATTACGCGCCCTGTGAAACCATGTGTCCTATTCAGGTTTAAGACAACGCACAATTGTGTTACTGTCGTGTCAACAATTGTTATTAACGCAAAACTAAACATACATGACATTTGAAATGTTCCTGAGAACGGAGAAGAACTGATTTGCTGTATGGGAACTACAGTACACATTTCTGAAACTATGAAGTCCAAGCTACTGATTCCATCACACCAAAAGAAATTCAAAAATGTTGCACACAGTTCTGTAACCTTATGCCAAAAACAAACCAAGCATCGTTGAAGTGCGGCTCGCCACAATAATTGCGTGTTCATGTTTCTGGCGGGAGGAAATCCTCCAAAACAAAAGGTTATCATGTCACGGGACTCTGTTTAATGATTGGCTGCAAGCATTCTCTGGCCACAATTTGCCTATTATCCCCAATTTCTTTTGGTTTGGCCACAGTTCACCGCAGAATCAAACGCCCGCGGCTCGCTGAGCTCTTTCTAAAGACACTGCATGGAAGCTCACTGCTTTTGGGAGAAAAAGAATGCAACATTTTAAAACCCCTGTAAAGGGATTCCAACCTAAGCTGTCACCACAGAGATATGGAGAGAGAGAAAACGTGAGGAGAGATGTGCAGAGGTGAAAGAGAAGAGGCGAGACGATTACAGGGCACAATATCTGCTAAAAATCACATCCCTCTCACTTCAGAGCTGTACGTCTCTACATATGAACTCACAGGCCTGAGGGGGCATTACATCAGATCCTGAGGAGTTGTGTGAATGTCACACACACACACACACACACACACACACACACACACACACACATCCCAGCAGTATCTACCTTCACATGCTGTGTGTTTCCAGTAACATGAAGTTGCCTATACTGTGAAATCAAAGGTAATGGTGTGATCTATAAGGCAGAAACACACTTGCAATAAAGTGCTGGTACTCTTCTGCTTGGTACGTTACTTGGAAAATGTAGCATATTAACAAATGTCTCCTTTCTAATTACTCATTTAAAAAAATTGCATTACTTCACAAATTACTCCATAGTAAAAGTAATTAGTTACATGAATAATTGAGGACTACTATTCCTCACTTCACACCCAGGCGTTGCATCTTATGCCTCTAACTCAACATGTCCAATGGTGAAAGAAGTATTCGGAAGTCCAAGTATAGCAGTGCCACTATTTAAATATACTCTATTGCATCCAAACTGTCACCGTAATAAGACTAGGTTCTTATCAGCAAAATGTACTTCAAACAGAACAGCAGAGGCCTTGTTCACAGCACACATTTTGAGTTATTATAGTAGGAAAAGCACAGGTGTTACTAATAACATTAACGATGCCATGAAAATTAGAAAGCGAGCCAGCATGCACAACAGGAGAACCTTAAATCAAAGCCTGGAATGGAATGCTCATCAATAAAGAAAAAGCCTTTAATAAAGAAGAATGACTTATCATAGTCGTTGTATGAATTATTGAATTATTGTTACCGATGTATTCATGTGCAGCATTTCAATTTAAATGTAACTTGTGCAGTTGAACTCATTTCAGTTACTTAATATAGTTTTTCCAGTAGTTTAACCTATAATAGTACATATAGGACATGTTTATCATATATATCAAATGTAGCAATTTGTTTGCGTTATTGGTTCAAACATTTGATCTGAAAAGTAACCAGTAACGGTAACGTGTCTGTCAAATAATGTTACTAATGTTACAAAATGTGTCTCTGGAATGCAGTGAAGTAACGTTAGAAGTCTACAGTATGATGCAAATAAGTGCACGAACCTCAACATTGCTATTAAATACAGTATGCATGAGTAACTGTACAGTATAACGTCATTTCCATAACCGACAGGTGTAGAGATGAGTTAGAAAACTAGCAAGACAAGCTAGCATAGCGATTAGCCATCAGCAGCTAGTCCCAGGTAGCAGGCGCAGCGCTCTTGAAGCAAAAAAGTGATGCAACAAACATAACAACTTGCTAGTCTCTTATCCTAACACCGCAGGACGTGTAAAAAAGGGACAAGTTAGAGGTTACCAGAGAGTATCTTTCGCTTTCGGCGGAGGCTAGCTGACAGCACGCCGCCTCCGGTTTGTGCACCAACCATCAGGAACTCGTCCTGCGGAACTAATGTTAGACGTATTTTCCATCCAACGAGGCAAGAAACGACCATTGGTGGGATTCATAACTGTAAAGCAACAATTTAAACTGCAATCCATTACACTAATGATAATGTTACTCTTAATATTGATTAATTTGAGGGTACCTTCGGGCTCCTCAAGCACCTGCCCACGTGTGCAGCCAGCCTGCTGCTCATGTGACCATAAGGGCACCTTGACTTGCCTGGAACTCATTTTCATCAAATAGCCAAATCATTTTATTTGTATTTTAATAGACCTGATTCCTAATGTTGGTTAACACTCTCCGCTTTTTAGAATTTAATGTAAGTTGTTTTATTGCTATCGCTTTTCCCTGGTTTTACTACCGGTGATTTTTTTTTTTTTTAATTTCCGTTCTGTGCCAGGCACATTGTAATATTTGTTTTAAAACGTGCTATACAAATAAACTTTATTCTTTTCATTACAGCTAAAATAAAACTGGAACACCCCAAAGGCAGTCTTCAAACAAATGCACTGACTAAACAACAACACCAGATATGTCTGCAAATATTTAGGAGCAGTGTGCTTCGAATGCAGCAACAAATGCCCAAGGAGGTGTTCTTTACATTCATCAGCGGTGAAGTCACTTGGTATCAGATGCAGCTGTGCCTTATGGGAAATACCACTGTGGTTTTAATTTGGAGCATTCTCATTACTTGGATGGAACTATATATTTTCCCCATTTTCTCTAAACTTTGGAATTGCTTTTAGAGGGTTTCTGTAATTTCAAAGGCCGAGTACCTAGAAGTCTAAAGCAAACCTAGCTTTTATCATACATACACACATACATTCGGGCTCTGCATGCGTCCCAGACGATTCTCTATGCTGGAAAATATCTTCCTCTTTCTTTCCACCATGGACTCCAGTGTGAGTTAATATCTGCTTCCCAACTGCTCTAGTACATCATCATCTCTCTCTTTCGCTCACTATCTCACACAAACACACACATACACAGACACACACATAATCACTTTCGGCATATTGTACTCCTGCGTGATCAGTTTATCTCACACTGCCTGCCCCTCTCAAAGGGTGTACCCCACTGAGAGAGAGAGAGAGAGAGAGAGAGAGAGAGTGTGTGTGTGTGTGTGTGTGTGTGTGTGTGTGTGTGTGTGTGTGTGTGTGTGTGTGTGTGTGTGTGTGTGTGTGTGTGTGTGTGCTGCATGAGTGAGAGGATTAGAGGAGAGTAAAACTTTAATAATACTGAGCTCACTAATCTGTCTGTCTGACCGCGTGTCTCTCTGTGTGTCTGTCCTGCACATCCACAGTCATGTTGTGTGTGTTGTGTGTTGTATGATAGACCGCGTGATGATGTGAGTGACTGTAATTCCATTAGCAGCGCTTTTATTCTTTTATTCTGCAGGGGAGGGAAATGGCAGCCTGCAGGAAATACGATTCTGACTGAAGGGAAGAAGGAGGAGAAGGGATGGAAGAAGAAAAGGAAAGAGGATGAGGGCGACGGGATGAAGAAGAGAGAGAGAGAGGTGGATGGCGAGAGGGATGGTAAAAGGATTGAGAGACACACAGAAGGGGGGGGGGAATACAGACAAGGAAAAGAGGAGGGAACAGGAGGAGAGCATTCAAATCTAGGAACTGAATAAAGAGGGAAGATGAGTAAGGAGGGCTAGGGTGCTTAACCACGAGTGACAGGACTTAATACAGTAATTTCTCCATCCATCATATGACTTTGCAGCCAAGAATATTTCACACTAATTCACTCTTGTAGTATTAACATCAATGCAGTCAATGGTGTTACGACAGACAAAGGTTTCCACAGTGCTTCAGACAATCAATGACTGTTACGGTACTTCAGCTAATGGCTGTAGCCCTACTTCAATCAATGCTATTAGTTCTACATATACTGTAGGTCTACTAGTATAAATACACATTACTGTTATCAAAGCACACAATCATTCTAAAAGTAAAAGGTTAATTGTCATGAATTAATTGTTTATACACCCAGTATATGGAGACTTATGGTATGTATTTTATGAATAGTATGCCTTATTTTCTTTTATTTTTATGCATTTGAACATATTACAGCAGACGTTGAAACACAGTAGGAGCACGGGTGTTAGCCTGATATTCAGCATTGGATTTTTACCTGATGATTTGTGGTGTTGTATTCAATGAGTTGAACCAATAAGAGTTTATGTGCACATTAAGTGGCGCTCCAGACGTCGTGAAAATAGGCCTATAATCCATTCCAACACTCTATGGTTCCCAGCAGGTATGGGCTTACAAGACTCGTCAACGACAAAAGCAACTCAACTGTCTTAGTTTCCATGCATTTTCTATAAATCTTACTCAGGCAGAAATCTCCTCATTAAAGAGCCAACTCAACACATTACCTTCGGACAACCAAATCAAGTCCGGGTTCCTCAGCTGATTTTTGTCAAACAAATGCTCCACATACTGTAAAGACAGTGGGCAGTCACTCTCACCGAACTTGAAGTGAACCTAATTGAGCCGAACTTCAGTGTGAACTGAACTGCAGACTGTAATGAGCTGTGATATGAACTCAAGCCAGTGGAGCTGTTATCTACTTAATGATAAAGAGTGGGGACAGATGCTATCGCTGCAACTCCAAGCACTCTGCCGTAAAATGTCATCGGTGCTCACACACACACACACACACACACACACACACACACACACACACACACACACACACACACACACAGTATGCCACAAGTTGCCCTATTAGATTTTGCTTACCAACAAAATATAGTTCCAGTATAAACTACAGCAGAAAGAAAATCATCACCAATGGATTTAAAAAGAACTCATTCGTACTATTTAAGTCCTTTGCCGCTCTGCTCCTTTAATTGGCTCTACCAGATAACGGACAGCGAAGGGGACCAATCACATTATCCCACCCCAAATCAGTCCCTCACATCATCTCCTCTATTTGCCCTTCTCCTTCTCTCCTTCTCTCTCTCTTTCTTCACTCACGTCCGCCTCATTGCTCGCTCTCTCCCTCCGTCTGCTTTTCCTTCTCCTCCGCTCGTCCCAACAGGGATCTATTTGGGTGGACGTTGATGATGTAATTATCAGTCAATTAACTGATGATGACACCTGATCAGACGCTAATTAATGGGGGATGCACACAGGCAGCCACACACACTAAGGGGCCCACACTCTGCGGCAGCTCTAATTCAAAATATATAAAAAAGGAAAAAAATCGTATGTTAACGGCCTGACTGAGGTCCAGAAAATTGGGCCCGACCAATGGTCTTTTTTTCCCAGCGCGTTTGGATCCCACACACTGATCCATTCACACACAGCAGTCCTGTCGTCTGCCATCCCAGCTGAATCGTCGTTATTTTTGAGCGATGCCCTCGTTCTGCTACTGTACCTCTTTTCCCACCCCCTCCCCTCTAGTTCTGCCACCTCTTTATCCTCCTCTTCTTCCTCCTCATCCGTGTGAAACCCTTCATCCACCTCTCCCTCCCGTCGCTTCCTCTCTCTATCGCGCCCCTCTACATCTTTTTTCCTCATCATCCCTCCATACCAACATACTTACCCCTTCTCATCTTCTTCCCTCTTTTCTCTCAAATCTATATTGCTGTCACTCCCTCCATTGGTTCTCCAGCAGCGGACAAGTTCATTTTCAGCCGCGCAGCCTTTTTCCTTTCCTCCATCAATCTACCCCTCCTCATCTCCCCATTTTTCTTGATCTCTCTTGCTTCGCCGCTTCTCACTCTTTCCCCCATCACTTCCCTTTCTGTCATTTTCCAACAGCCGACAATTATTCTCCTTCTTCTTCTCCTCTATTAACATCTATTTAGCCGGAAAGAAGCAGCTAGTCCATCGCCAGTGTGACGCACAATACCGCTGCTTCGTTACAACCGCTTTCAGACTCTGATTTAGACTAGAATAATAAACATAAAACGGCATAATGGAGGTGAACTCTTGTTCCATTATCTTGCATAAAAATGATTGCCACTGCTTCCATGTGTCGCATTGCTCGTTTGACATCCCATCATGCTTAACCCTCATCATCATTGTCCTCGTAAATACCGGTTGTAAGCCTCATACTATTTTTATCCAATTTATGTGTCACCCACTCAGTCACATTGTATGCACAGATCCAGAAGCAGTCTAAAAGGCTCGTCTGTATCAGTCGTGTACATGTGCATGATTTGTTTGTAGGCTGCGTACCCCGTGTGTCCATCTGCATATGTGTGGGTGTCTCTCATTCGTCTCTCTCTCGCTTTGTCCATATGTGCCCATTATCCGGCCGAGTGAGCACACCACACAGATGCACCTGCTCCACACGACGCGCACACACACACGCGCACACACACACACCACACACTTGCACATATACACACCTGCTCCCCTTTAATGACAAGACACACACACCTGCGCCCCATTGCTCTATGACCCCTCCCAACAGACAGCTACAGTATGCGCTGACAGAGACGTGCGCGTACGCATAAAATCCACACAGCGTGAGCAGGACGAGCATGAAATTTACAAGGAAAACATGTGAAGCAGGCGATCGCATGCTTGGGATCGGACCCAAAGAGGTGACATGACAACCAAGCGTACTGAAAACGTGTCATAATTGTACAGAACATTTACTCTGAATAGACAAAAGCACGGCCTGTTGTCAGGGGAAATTCCTGCTCGTTTGCTGCGCATTGAAAATAGAGTGCTTCTCATTTATCTGAATACCACAGAGCGGTAAACACACCTCTGTTACAATTGGGAAATGTAGGATAGCAGGGCACATTTACTTTTTTTGTGAGGAATAAAGTTCATTCTAACAACAAAATAGCCAATAGTATTCGTGGTGCTCAACAGTCTCCTTTTTTCCGCTGTCGTTGCGCTTTTCATTGCTAGTAGCGTTGGTTAAAAGAACCCTATCATATATGGATTTATTCATTAAACTGTAACATACTATCTGAGGTGGAAATCGAAGTGGAGGGGAAAGGAAAGGAAGTGCGCGCACCCTCTTCCACACATTCGATAGATACTACAGAAACATGTCAAGGGAATACGTGTGTATTCAACAGCACATTGCTCACTGTCATCTGGACTTTCTAGTTTATTACAGCTCGGCCAAACCCTGGAGCTGTGAATCATAGTTCTGAAGCGCTGATTGGTTGTTGTTTTCCTACACCCAGGAGGTCAGGGTGGTGCATGTCTTTGAAGAATAGGGTACAAAAAAAATGGGATTCGAATATGTGAATATGTTGTTATGAGGAGATTCATATGTTACTTCCTGTAAAAAGCAATGCTACAAAATCAAGGAGGTTGGTTACAACAATTCAAAGTGGACCAAAGTCACCCACACACCCAAAACCACCCCAGTGCGTCAAATGATTACGTTTTTGATATATTTTCCCCTCGAAACGTAATCGTCAATTCAGTTTTGTTGTATGGGGACAGGGCTGTGTCTGCAGCGTCTGCCCTTTGTTGCAAGCAGATGTTCATCAACCTCATGTCAAAGAAATCCTCTCAATGAGGAGCTGGAGCAGGAGCTTCAGGAAATTAATCAGAGTAGCTCATAGGGACTGTTTCATGTAGCTAATTGTCATTTATCCCTATTCAAGTGACAATTGCCATAACAATGACCTATGGTACGGTACAACCTCAGAGGGCTAACTTTGAGCCAAAGATAAGACTGCATGGTTTTAAGCTGTTAAATACTTTGGAAGTCAAGTCAGACCACCCTCTTGGCTGGCTAGTTGAATAGTCTGAGCCGAATCCAACAAGGTCTTCTTTTTTTTAAAACAACATCTGAATATGATTCTGAAGTTGGATTTGGGAAGTTTGATATCGTCTGAAACAGGTGGCGTGCGATTACTTAGCTAGTTGAGGTCAACTAATCTGATTCCAAATCCCTCAGCACTGAAAATGTATTTAAGTAACTGTCTCATCCCAACACTTTCTCCTTGAAATTTCCTGTTTGCATGCTTCCAAATTCTTTGGACAGTTCTGATTGTGGTGAGGGGAGTGGAATTTTTTTGAACCCAGACCAAAAAAAACACATGCATGCAACAGTTGAGTACACTTCAAATCTTCTAACCCACCATTACAAACAGCTAAGGATCAAAGATGCTCTAAGTGACATAGAGTATAACCCACTGCAAAAACAAATGGATAACTGCAGCAACACGGATTCCCTCATTGCTGTTCCAGTACTATTACAGTAATTACAGTGCTTTATTGTACAAAAAAGGACTGGGACATAATACATAATCACTTTTAGACAATACTAATAGAGGGAATGTATTAAATAGCTGACAAATAGCCATAAACGTAGTCACTCTGTTTTGATTTATGACAAAAAAAACAGTGCCAGCGTCGGCATCAGCATCCTTCCTTGAAACATAAGGAGCGGTGAAAGACAGGAGGAATGAATGCTGGGGAGAAGGAAGAACAAAAGAAGATAAGAAAAACAAAGAACTTGTAGAAAAAAAAAGAAAAAGTCAAAGAGCGCATGAAGAGGAGGAAAGAAGGGCAAAGAGTGACATACAGGTTTGTGTGGTTGAGGAGAAGGAGGAGAAGCAAGAGGAGGAGGAAGGCTCGTTCACACTGCGCCTCCATGCCGACCTTGCATAGACACATATTCACACACAGTGCAGGCAGCAGATATTAATAACTCCTGATTAATATTCATCTGCAGTGGAGAGATGTGAGGCCAGAGTAACCCAGATACGAACCGTCTCCCTACCTGTCTCTCTCTTTGCGTCGTTTCTTACATCTAATGCTCATGATCTCCATTAGCCATTTAGCTGTCACTTTCATCCGATTTGCTGTGAATGAAATAGCATAAAAGGCTTCTGTTTCTGCATCATGACGGCACCCTGAGCTATGAAGACTGCGGGACGGGCAGGCCATCAACAAAGTTTGCCCTAAAATCCCCAGACTTTGGGGAAACAGGCTGACATACAGTATTTGTTTGAGACCGGGTCCAGAGGGGACATGCATTGTTTGTTAATCCATTTCAAATGTTGCTTTCATTTCGCCACACTCTCCGGTCTCTCTCATCTCCATACTTCTCTTCAATCCTTTCCCTTCTCTTTCTGTTCCGTCTTTGTCCTCTCGTCCTTCTCGCTCTCCCTCTCCACATCTGCCCTTTAGATCAGTAAAGGGCACAATGGGCTCCCATAATGTACAGCACATCCCATTCAAACAACGCGTTCATGCAAAGTGCCTTCGGGTAAAGTCATTGCATATATTTTCTGTATGTGTAGTCCCACTGAATGGAACTCCTAACCTTGCCAAGGACATTATAATGCAAGACCAGCTGAGCTGCACATGAGCACCTGTGGTATATAATCCAACAGTGTCTGGAATACTTAGGTGGGATGTAGCCTCCATACATTTGTATAATACAATATACGATAGTTTTTTTGAACAGGGCAACACAATAAGGTGCAGATTTAGACAACCAAAGTCAGTAACAAACACATTTTGTGATTCCCAGCTGTCTTGAGACCATCTAAACTGTCTATAAGCATATAGTAACACATGTGTATCATTTTTGTAAATGTCCTAATTGAAATTAAATTATTTTTTATCTTACCATCATACAAGAAGCTGTCTGCCTCTTCAGATTTGTACCGTTAAATGCTTCCGCGTGTTCCATGCATGTGCACATGGGAAGACATTGACAAATCAACAATCTTTCCCACTTACCGGTTTGCTGCCCCGCTCTACAAGAAATCATTTGTCGACAAAAGTAACCTTTAAACACAAGATATTGCCACTTTTGATACTTTTTATATTTCTGGATCCAATCGTTGCATTGTTGCATTTGTATCGATTCTCCAGCCAGGCTTTCAAAATATCACCAGCCAGCATCCAAACGCTGATAGATGTCTGCTTTGGCTGCTAACACTGCCATTTTGGCAGCAAACCAAACAATTCAATCGCTCATTTCCTCAAGTCATCTCGTAAAAACATACCCCTTGACGGTAAAATATGGAAAAAATCGAGCCTGAGACCTTTCCGATCTCCCAGTTTCTCTGGGTGATCCTGGCATTCCTGTTGAATAAACTTTCCCTGTGGATAGGTTACCATGGCGAAGGCACTTGGCTGAACATTGCCACCAGCGGCCTGTTTTAACAACCAAGAATTGACCTCATCTAACGACCGGAAAAGCAAAAGAAATGCTCTTGTAAAAAAAAAAAAGAGCCTTTTATAGAGAAGTGTTTCTCTGAATATACAGTAGGTGTGTGACCTGCACACGATCCAACCTTTAAAGAACTAGAGCACAGCGTATCTTCAGTTACTTTGGTCACGCTAAGACACAGACGAATCATGTCCTAAATCCCTACTGTTACAGTTCCTACATAGCACATGTTGTCATAAATCGGTCGCTCTTCGCTGTTGTATCCCTTAAAGTCGAAGGCAAGAATCAAAATTGAAGGAAGCATCGAACGCTCTCAAGGTTGTTTCTTTGCTTTCCTGCTCTGTTGGCGAGTTCACAGTCGTTGCCAAGCGTTCCAGCTGGACCCACCGACCTCACTCACTAGAAAAGACTGCAAAAAAAACGAGCAAAGCATGTTTCCACCAACTGGTGCAGCTGCTGCAGGGCCGACAAGAGGTTAAAGTGGAGAGTAAAGGGCGTGGCCCGTCGCACTTAAAAAAATGCAACAACAAAAGAGGAAAACCTGCATGAGCAAAGTGATTGACTGACACTCTCCCTTCCGCCCTTGAGCAAGGAATGTAACCCGCATTCGCTCCACTGGGTCCATCCAGCAGCCAGCAGTGGGAGACGCTGGTTGTACTGGGCAGCTGCCAGGCGGGCGTGTACAGTGTGAGGCTGTATTAATGTGAAGCAGAGCATTGAAGAAAATGGAGTAAACCTTTTAAAGCTATACTTTCCCCGGATGAAAAGAAGAAACAGATTTAACCCAGGGTAAGAGTACAACGTGTTAAGCCTTTGTTGATTTTTAATATAGCCTCACTTACAAGAAAAGACCCCCGACGTTTCTGATGTGCTGATGCTTTGATCCCTGCTGAAATATTAGTTGTGCTCTGCATTCTAATGTAAAATACAAATTATAGACCTGCAGCAGCCACGTCCACATATGCTTCTGGATGCCACAAACAAGACTGACAGCGCGTTTCAATGTGTAATATGTTGTTTTTGTCAGCTTGTAATGATGTTAGCCATACTGACTTTGTATATTTCATGTAACATGTTTGGCTGCCTTAACTGTTGGCAGATGGCAAAATTAAATGAAAATAAAGTGTTTATAAAGCCGTTTCAAAGGGAGATTCATATTTATTTATTTAATTCAAACATCAATGTGCTTTGATTCACAAAACTGGGACATTTTTTTATTTTATATCCAACGGAAAAATGAATATTCCACAGCATCACAGCTATTTTTAATTACATTTTCACAGTCTGGATATACATTTACAAACAAAGTGTAAATGAATGTAGTGAGCTGGTTGAGCCCAACACAACCACTTGTTTAACACAAATAATAAACAACAATCATAATCAAAAATCTTATAAAAGGATGTAAAACACGAATGAAAACATTAACAACTGACTTTACTGACTAAACTTTACTTTAAGAAGTACTATCATGACCTCAGCTAACATCTTGCAAGATTTGTCATTTATCAGGCGCTCATCTGATCAGACCACAGTGTTCAGTTCGCAGGATTGAGTCTTTGCCCTTTAGCGGCTATCGTGACCTAAACCATCCCCTCTGAGGTGATTATACAGAAAATCCAAAACAACCAAATTCCTCGTACGACATTCTCCTCACATTTTTCACGCTGCCGCTTAAATGACTCGCAATTTCTCACGCCTTCACTCGCGTCAGGATCTCCGAAATTGTTGAGGTCAGTACAGATGCTGGGCCTCGGGATTAGCCGTTAGCTCCTTATACTCTCAAAACATCACGTCCTTTAGTATTTGTTACGTGTGAAGTTTTATTCCAGCCCCAGGAGTCATGTTCATACTATTGCTGAATTACTGCCATCATGATACAGTCACAACCGCTTTGCGTGAATGCACTGACTAAACGTCCAATTACAGCCCTGCTATATAAATAAACCATGTCTTAGTGACACCTAATTCTGAGGAAACAAGGGCAAAAAATGCACATTTATTTATTTGTATTGAAGCATTTTTTTTTATTTTAGAAACAGGATTGGATTTGAAGGCATCATTACACAAGACAGTATTAAAAGTGTTTGCGTGATCTAGAAGCTCTTAAGAAAAGAGGAAGAAAATACTAAAACTGCGCATATGGGCAGCTTGAATTGTGAAATGCATTAAGGGAAAAAGATGAAGGCCGGACATCATAAGTGTTGTAAAATGGTTAATAACTTAATGTGCTGCTACTAAAGTCATTAAGAAGACGGCATCGAATTTCCCCCGAAACACTCGAGATTAGCAGCAGATCCGTCATAAATACAAATGGCCCTGAAACTATAAATGAAAATGCAATTAACCACCATTAAGAATCCTTCAATAAAACCTTCATCAACAGAGAAGAGGGGAGTCAAGGTGACGCCATTTTACTGTTGAGTCAATAAGTGTCCTCACAGGAGCTACAGATACATTATGTGTGTGTGTGTGTGAGTGTGTGTGTGTGTGTGTGTAATTGTTCTCAGAGGAGCAGATATATACGGACCCAGAGACAAGTTGGGGTCTGACGTACAACACATTAGGGAGCCATGAAATGAAGCACATGTGTCGTAATATCTTTGTAGCAAGCGAAGACGACACACACAGTACATGTCTCCACGCTGTAACCGTCCTCCCAAGTAAACCGTAAACTGTGTGTGCACATCCGTGAGCGCGCCTGTGATTAATTGGCGAGACTACAAAGCAATAAAACGCTAATGAATGTGCTCTCAAAGTTTAGCTCGACAGTCTGGCATCGCCACAGTCTCAGAGGGAGCGGTTGGTCTATGACTCAGGCCCTACCCACCCTGCACATCCCCCTCTGGCAGACGTGGGGCCATGGGAGCAGGGGTGGGAACGAAGCACCTTTTTGAATTTAAGTTGTGCAACAGACAGTCAGGTATAATAAAAAAAGAAACGTCTGAAAAGGGCTTTTTAAAAGGAGCAGGTTGACAATACGTCTGCAGTCTTACTTGATCCTCAAACGTCAGACAGTGGATGTTTCTGAAGATGATACTATTGGGAGTACTACTGATCAAATAGACAACAGTCCTATTTGAATTCTTTGACACTCTCTCACAGCTTTCTTACTTAAACCTTTCATTTACTAACTGTTTGTTTGGGGATTTTAGGATTGATTTTAAGGATTTATTAATTAATATGAAGCCATTTCATGGTCTTGGACCAGGTTATCTAGAGGTTACACACCGGTGATTGATGTGGTATTTCCACAAATCCTGACAAAATAGAGCCGACACTTGACAAATCTCATGTGAAATTACTCAACAAAGATTAGCTAAATGTTTGACTGACAAATACAAAAAACACTTTGCAGATTTATAGTTCTGAGGCTTAACGGGTGCTGAGTTTGCACAGCTCAGCCCCTCCCTGGTCTTTATACCCACCCACCCTACTGGGACGTGTGGGGCCTGGGCAACAGAAGAAGAAATCAAACGCCCCTTTGATGAGAGTTTGGCTGGAGAGAGAAAAAGGCATGTGTGTATGTGTGCGTGTGTGTGTTTACGGATATAAATACATCAGAGAGCACTGAATTGGAGCACAAAGGGCACTCTGCGACACAAACTCGCATACCGCCCACATTTATACTCACACAGGAAAACTGGTAGATATGACACGACAAAATATACGATGATTGGAAAGATTAGGGATGAGGAGGAAAGACAGGAGAGGAGAGGACATATGTTGAGTGGGTGGACAAGCAGGGATGGCAGGGAAGGGGGTACGACTGGCAAAAATCACACACACACACACACACACACAGACACACACAAACATACATGCAAGTCTCTCTGCCATCTGCAGTGCTCGACACCTTGCCAGTCGTCCCATCCAACCGAACCTCACGAATCCTTTTTATCCCAGATTTTTAACATCCTCTTCCTCTTTCTGTCCTGCATGTCTTTCTACCTCTTGTAAAATAACTGAGTAGCACTGATATGTGCCTGCGCATGTCCATACTGTATGTACACAAGACGATCCATCTGTGTTTGCATGCATGCCTGGGTGTGTGTGTGTGTGTGTTTCTCCTCAGTGTGCAGGGACCTCTCATGGCTACCATGAGCTAATGAGCTCCATTTAAATCCAGCCCCTCTGATTCTTCCTCTCGCCCAGTTCCTCGGCCCCCGGGGGCCGTTCCCTTGCTCTGGCCTGGAAACTGCGGCGCGGCAGCGGCCATTTTGGCTCATTAGAAACAAGCTGCTGAACCAACATGCATGTCTCCGTGAATCAGTATCAGACTATTGGATGACTGGTGTACGTGTGTTTACATGAATGTGTGTTTGCGTATGTGTTCAAGCGTTTGACTAAATAGTCGTGTGCAGTGTGTGTGTGTGTGTGTGGGTCTGAGGATTCACGATTCTGTGTGTATTTGCCTGTACTGATGTGTGTGTGTGTGTGTGTGTGTGTGTGTCTGTGAAGCATCACTAGCTTATGGATGAGTCATCCTCAAGCGCTCCAGTAGCATCATTTTTCTTTCGTCGCACATCTAACTTTCCATTTTTCACACTTTCTCTAATTCTCTCTCTCGTCGTTTTGCTTACTCTTTTTTTGGTTTCTCTTTTTTCTTGTGTCACACGACGAAGTTACAGCAGCCAAGCCAAACTGGCCCCTCCTACAGTGTAATCAAAATGTTTGGTTGAGATCATGTGTGATGGTTTCATTTATTTGCATTTTACACGCTCGTCACCTTGCCTCAAGCACATTATGTATTGCTAGGACCACACACACACACACACACACACATGCGTAATAGAAATCTATTCAACATCGTTTTATATTCTAAAAGAAAATGACTAATAGTTCTCTGCAGGAATAATTCAACATCTTAAGAAGTATGTTTATGTGCTTTCTTGCTGAAAGTAATATAAGAATATTGATGCCTGTCTCATGTCTATATGGTAAGAATTAAGCTAAAGGTAGCTGCCGTTAGCTTAGCTTAGCTCCTGGTGAAACAGCTGGCTCTGTCCGAAGGTCAAAAGGTTACGTCATCCTGAGCTTGTGAGGCAACCAGTGACCACATTTGTTATAATTTTTCAGTTTTTCTCCTTTAAGATAAGATAAGCTAGGCTACACCTGTATTGGTCCGGGAAGTTCAATTCGCTTAATTGGACATTTTTAGAAATCAAAGTCCAATTGTTTTTTAAATATGAGACATAAAAAAACACTAGTGATCTAGTTTTCAAACATTTTTTTGTTAATTTCTCCAAATTTCAAATGCAAAATCATACAAAAAGAAAAAGAAAATACTCAACATCAACAACAAGATAAACAACCTACTCTTTCACCACAAAACATAAAATCATCAGCTCAAACCTGCAGTCATCTTGTGGCGATGAAACACTTTTTACGGTACTGTAATGTGTTTACTGCTCCACATGAAGCCTGTCATTTACTGTAAGTGTTTTTCTTAAACTATGAAATACCAAAGATAAATGAAAAGCACACATAGAAAATCCTTTTGAGCGGTAAAAGATTACTCACTACAGACCGCATCACCACATACCACAGTCTCACGTATACAGACGCAGGGGATCTATGCCTGTTTCAAGGAGGCTTCTGCAATCGAACAGTCCAGTTGTGGCGAGAGCAGATTATCTTGGTATGAATATGGTCTCTTTGGAGCACTTTCAACACAGAGTTGGAACCCGGGGCAAAATACCTCCCGTCTGAAGTTGCGTGCGTGTCCCTCTTTTTACACATTTTCATGATATTCTGGAACGTGAGAGGAAAACCACAATGTGTCAGTATGAGTTGTATATGTGTGTGTGGCTCATTGGTTTGACTTCTCATTTACCGCTCATGTGCAAGCCCTGTAACTGTAACACACACTTACACACACACACACACACACACACACACACAATTGTACCTCATGACTGCCAGTACTTCTGAGTCATTAAGCTATTAGATAGCTGGCCACGAAAAGACTTCTTTCTTTCCTGCATTCCTCCTTTCATAACCAAAGGGTCTCACTGTAAACATTTAGACTGAAGCGCCATCAGCTTAGCCATCTCACACCACGCTTTCATCACTTTGTATGGAGGCCTGTGAGTGTTTAAAGTTTACACTACTCTCTGCTTTTGTGTTCTTTCTTTCTTTCTTTCTACTTGGCATGAGTTGGGAAAATTGATAAAACACACACACACACACACACACACACACACACATACACACAGACACATGCACGTGCTAAAGCATTGCCCAGAGGCATTCCTAAACTAAAGCGGTATTGCTATGACGAAGCAGCGTTTCTACTGGAATTCGACACTTCCAGTCGGAAAGATCGGGAATACTGGGAAGCCATGTGGCATTTTGAACTGGAAGTGTTCCCAGACTGCCTGCGGGAGGGGTAGAGGGGGAGAAATCAGAGAAAACCACAAACACAAACTACTGTGGATACTAATGGTTTGAAGAGAAGAGAGCTCCAGCAACTCGATGAGATAAAAATCTGTTCAATAGAACTGGATAAAGCTAAATTTGAGAGCAATTCTTTACTTGAGTACAAAAGCGCATGAAAGTGTAGAGGCTGCTGTATAACCAATAGCCCAGACTAAACTCTTGCATAAGTCTTTTTTTTACAGCATAATGGCCTTTCCATTTGAGACAATTTTTTTCCCCTTCAAGGAACACACTGTTAGATTGGTAGTTTGACCTCTGCGTGCGCTGCATTCATCTGCTCTGTCTCGTCTTGTGCAGAGGCTTTAGTACATCGACTGTGTTTCAGTAGAAGGCACAAGCTTGCTCAGCATCATCCTGACAGGATTGTAAAGCAGTGGATGCAAGCACACACAGAGGTCAACCCTCCACCGGTCTCATCTGCTGCACAATAGTGAGCCGATCGAAGGGCTTACCGCCAAAAAAAATTGGGAATTACTCCAAGGCTTTTAAGGAAGGTTGAGACGGGGACGGCGAAGGAAAATCAAAGACTTATGCAGGGATTGTGTGTGTGTGTGTGTGTGTGTGTGTGTGTCACCATAATTATGAGACAACATAATAGCACTAAACCTGTAGCCTCTGACCTCTAAACCTCAGCATCCTCTCCTCAGATGAATGACCCAAGGTGCCCTAGGAAATGTCACCATGAAACTTCCCCAGTTGATTACTTACATTAAGACTGTTGTTTTTTGAAAGTTTAAGTTTAAATATGCAAATAGTGCAAAATCCCCTTTCCTACAAATATAGCCCAAAATCAAAAAATTGACCATTGCATGAAAAACAATGTTAATTGCCCGCGGTGTCTCGCCCGCAGGACTTCACTTAGCGGAACAAACTCTTGCGCTGCACGCATGACACAAAGAAAGGCTGAATTCTACAGAGTTCCACAACATCAAAACAGTTTTTGCTCTTTGTTCTGGAGTTAAACTGCCGGCTGCACCTCTTGTAAGGGCACTCTCACTGTGTCATGAACAAGGCAATAAATAATTAGCTTCGTTGCAGTGAGTTATCGATAATTTGTTGGGCCTTTCACGGTGACTCTCAGAAATGGACCGTGACGCCAAATAAAAGGCAGAGCGAAAGAGAGAGCGGGAGAAGAGCAAAAGGAGAGAAAGGGAGAGGATGACAGACAGGTAGAAATGGAGACAAGACAGATTGGATAAAGAACAAGCGGAAGAGCGACGGAGAGACAGAGAGACTGTAAAGAGAGACTAAGTTTAGCTCTCCCCTTAGGACTCCTCTCAGGTTCCTCTGCTCTTTTCATTGTCCTCCTCTCCTCCCTTTCTTCCTCATCTCCTCCTTTTTTCCAATCCATCACAAAATAATTAACTTGCTATAAGTGAAATTAATTCCACTAATTGGGTTTATGGGTATTTTTGGACACTGGTGGAAAAAAAAAGGTTGAGGAAAGAGAGAGAGAGAGAGAGAGACAGAGAAAGAGTCTGTGTGTGAGGGAGTGTGTGGCGGTAGGGGAGGGTGGTAGCTGCTCACCCAATCATGTCACGACGGGGAGGATGTGACCTCGACAGGCAGGAAGTGAACTTGGTGAACTTCCTGACCGAATTTGAAGAAATTGAGATGTTGGGCCGAAGGATGCTGACAATGAACAATCTCTGTTTGTGTCATTTTCTTTGCGCTTTAGATGTTTTTCACTCCTTTCTCTTCCGTTTTTCGACCCTTTTTACGTTGCTGTTAAACCCGACTCTTCCCAGTACAATGCCTCGTGCCGCATGTGATTGGTTGGATGGATTTGTAGTTAAGTGCATGTCTTTGAATATTCAAGGTCTGACGGAGAGAAAAGGCGTTCGTGTTTTGAGATGATCCTTGAGTGAATAAGGAAGAGAAAATGTCAGAAGAGGGTTTTCAAGTGGTTTCAAAGCTTAAGTGAAACGCAAACCGACTGAAATAGCATCTGATGTCGTCCGAGCGGATATTTTTATCTCGTCTTTCCTCTCATGTTTGACATTTAATTGATGTATTAAGGACGCAAAATTGGAGCATAAGCGCAGCGGATCATTCCAAACAGACAAGCAGATCAATGAAAAAAGGGGGACAATTATACTTGTGATCTGTGAAGGTATAAAATCCTGGCGTATGAGTCGGTAAGAGGGAATAAAAGATGTCATCTCTGTTCAGCGTCATGCCTTCCCTGTGGGTATTCAACTTTGATCAATTTCAGCATTTAGCTCACACTCGTATCCCAAATGTCTCACGATGAGTAAGTAGGGACGCTTCAAGACTACTAATACAGACGAGCTGCCGATACCACATTTAGTGCATTCGCCAATCACACCACAAAAACGAGCACTTTGAAGCTCTCAGGTGTGAAGGTGTGTAACTGTGTTAATGTGAGGCCCGACAATGAGCCTTTGCACTTTGCAAACTATTCTGGGATGAATTAAAGTGGATATAAGTGCGACAATTTGAGTCATAAATGAAGTTATTTACTAGTGTTAGTGCACCAGATCCCCTTCATAAAACCTCTAATTTTACTGCAGCAGGGTCTGACAGTGTGCCTTGCTCAGTCCTGGTTCTGGTTCTCCCATGCCTCCCTTCCCTCCAGCGGGCCCTGCAATTCGGCCTTGGCCCTCCAGCAGGGTGGTGTTGGCTCCCAGCGAGGCAAAGCCGGATCTGGGTCCTGTGCGCTGACTTCCAAACCTTACATGTGAGGCAAGAACGTGTTTTTCTTTCTTCCAAGACTCAAGCATAAAGTGTGACTTAACAATTCCAAACGCATCCAGCTGCTCCGCTGCCCAGGTACGACTGTAAATGTGTTCTTTGACAAGCGTCCAAACAAAACTTGCTGCCTCACTTGTTAATATTCTGTAGTTCTCCCTGTATCTTGGCACAGAGGAAACAGAGAGATTGAATTGATTGAATTATGTGTATTGTTTATTTTGTTTCTGCCAGTGACCAGGTTCTGCTGGCTGACCTCGTTCAAGGGTACAAAGGGAGAGATTGAAAAATCTGCCTTCCTCCCTGGACCTCCAACTATCTCATCTCGCTTCCTCAGTCCATCTCTTTTTCGGACATTTTCTCTTGATGCTTTCCGTCCCTTTAAGCTCTCTCTCTCTCTCTCTCTGTCTCTCTCTCTGCCTCTCTCTCTCGCTCTGATTCAGTGCAACATATGCTGCCTCTTCCCTCTCACACAGAGGCTAATTACAGGAGGAGGAGAAAGGAGGGAAAAAAATACTGAGAGAGTGAGTCTGAGAGAGAGGAGGTGAGAGAAAGGGGAGAGAGAGAGAGAGAGAGAGAGAGAGAGAGAGAGAGGGGTCCTTGGGGTGAATTATTCATCTTACGCCATGACACCTGAGGGCAATCTACCTCTTTGTGAGTCACCGAGTTAAAGAGAGAGAGTAGACTGTTTGAGTCAGACCTGCCTGAGAGGATATTAACACCTTTGTGTGTGTGTGTGTGTGTCCTGCAGCGTATTGTCCCCTAAGCCGATCATGTGCCGCCTACATACGGAGACCATCTTAAGTGTAACCTGTGGCTGTCACTCTCACACACACACACACACATGCTGAATAAGATAGTTCAGCACAGCACACAGCGTAAATCTTACTCACACTGAGCCACAGCCATAAGCAGAGGTAGCATTAACCAGCAGGGAGTAAACACACACATGAACACACACACACACAATGCACACAGACATACAAAGGACACATGATACAAACAGCATGTATGATCTTAAATACAGCACACGCACACACCATCTTTCCATTTGCTGTAATTAAATTAATAACTGCTATCGTCCTCTTTGCCTGTAATAAAGTATAATCTGCCGTCTCCACTGCGGCTGTCAGACCACTCTAACTGTTGACCGGATCGCCGACATTCAACAGGCGCACTAACAGCTTAATTATTAAACACGACTATGTCTTACATCCCAAAGTTCTGGTGCTATTCGACTGAGCAAAAGGAGCAAAAAAAAGAAAATCTATTCTGGAGAGGCGATAAAACTGTCGTTTAATTGACGCTCCTTTCCAAAGTAAATTACAGTGATGAGGCAGGGTGTCGGCGACTTGCTCAAGGACACTTTAGCATGTCGCGCAGCGGTTGGTGGACACATTAACTGATGCTGGGATTGAAGCTGTCAGGGTGTACAGGACAAACACACCAGCTGCAACTCTGCCAAGTCATGTGATGCAGGCTTTTATTTTGGCAAACTGTCTAAATGTTACCAAAATACGCATTAATGCTTGATTATGTGATAAAAGGCCAATTTTTAAAGGTACTGAGGTGGAGAAGAGAATTTAAAAAACTAATTTAGCTATAAACAAAAAAACTTTTGAAACACACACACGCACACACACAGATATTAGAGACAAAGCTTAAATGCAGTGTCTTGCTGAGAGGCTGAAAGAAGACGAGAGGCTTTCTGATGTCTCTGTTTGTCTTTTGGTTTCTTTGTATGCGTTCCACTTTCCCTGGCACTGAGCTTGACTTCCTGCTGAAATTAACCAGGCAGCCCAAAAATAATCCATCGCAAGAGAGAAGAGAGAAAAAAAGAGAGAGAGGGAGAGAGATGGGAGACAGGAGAGAGGGAAAACAGAGTGTGAGAGAAGGACGAAATAGAAGGAAAGAGTAAAGCAAACGGATAGAGAGGGAAAAAATAGTGAGATAGGAGAGAGATAAATTGACAGAAATAAGTACAGGAAGTAGAAAAACAGAGATGTGCAGACAGACTCTGTCCATGTGTGAATCTATTAGCATTCATGTTTCCAGTTGCTGCTACTTTTAATATAGTCTTTTGGCTGATGCGCAACCAGACAAAACACAGCTGGAAAACGATGGATTGCCACATTATAGTTTTTGCAACATAATTTGAGGAGGTCAAGTAGCTGGTCTGAGGTCTGAGCTCTCCCTCGGGGACGAGGCGACGACCTCTGGCACCTTGAAGAGGCTCGGACTGGAATATCTGCTCTTCTATCTTTCAAGAAGCCAGCTGAGGCGGGTGAGATATGTCATGCCTAGATGATACCACTCTGCGGAGGTATCCGGGGCAAGTCCAACATGGGGGAGACCCCCAGGGCAGACCCAGAACATGCTGCGTTGAATATCTTATGTGCCCTGGGAAGGCCTCAGGATCCCTCAGGAGGAGCTGGAGGACGTGGCTGGGGAGAAGCATGTCAGATTGTCTGGGTTACGTTGCTTCGTCCGCTGCCACTGCTACCCAGACTCGGATGAAAGACTATGGAAGACTGGATATCCTCAAGGGGACTTGGGAACATTTACCGAATAAATAATGTCAAATTATGAAAAGCACATAATCATCCAAAACATTGATTACAAAAGCTTCAAGGACAAAAGGTTGAACCATTGTCCCCGCTAAGGTCCAGCAGAAAGCCCTCATGAGGTTTTCTGCTGGAGACTTTAAAACCAAAGTGAAATCGGACCTCACACACCCTCACATACACCTTTTCAGGTGAATACGCAGAGCTGAATGTCACCTTGAGGGATGAGCAGGCCAGCTGTAGTGATTTGTAATGCACAGCTAGTTCTGCCCGCATGACCACTTTCTATTAGCCCGCTGCAAATTACATCCATTCTGGCCTAATAATGTATTCAGTTCACAGCCGCACTTTTGCGAAAGCGTGATGTGTGCGGCTTCCAACACTTACATCCAAACAGTCCACGCACGATGTAAACTTTTTACGTGAGCGCACAAGGTCACAAAAAAAAACAGCGCACACACTTATACACGTATATGCGTGTTAAGCACACACTCATATTGTTCAGTAACAATCAAACAGAGTTTTCTCATAATTAATGGATTAATCAAGGAGTAATGAATGTGGAGTGGCTCCACACGGTGCTGATTAACACAGATGATGGAGGAGCATGGGGAACACTCTGCAAGGGAGAAGCGGCCATGTTTGATTCCCACAGTGTTGCTGAGTGAGTGACAGTGTGATTGACTGTGTGTGTATGTGTGTGTGTGTGTGTGTGTGTGTGTGTGTGTGTGTTTGTACGTACATGCGTGAGTTAGCATAAATGGTAACATCGTTGCACAGAAAGAGAAAGTCAGTTGTCCTCTGGCTTCTGTTTCTATTTAATTAAATGTATGTGTGTGTGTGTGTGTCTGTGTGTGTGTGTGTGTGTAATCACAGTGACTTTCTCTTCCCAATTAGGCCTTTAATCCATCAGCTGGCTGTTGCTATGGTGTTTCTTTCTCCATCCAATCAAAGTCAAGCGAGTGAGCCCGCTCAGAGAGGAGAATCACATAACAACCTCAACAATAGTCTTTGATACGATGGACACAAAGGGCGAAGGGAGTGGTGATTCAAAAAACACTAATTGACAAATAAGAATGAAATAAGTAAATATTAACAGAAGATAAGAGGTAGCGATCAACACTTTATTTAATTTGTGCACGCAGGCCTCCAAATATACTGCGACCACACATGAATTTTTCACATGTGCAAACGGGTAATTATATAGTGTGTGTGATTATTGTGATGGAGTGCTTCAAGTTCCCAAAAGCTGTTTGTAAATTATGACCAAGAACTGAAAAATTAATCAAATAAAGTAGCTCTACTTAACTGAATTGGAATAAATCCATTCTACTATATTAATCATTCTGAAATTTCATTCAAAACAAAACCAACTAATATTTCTTTATTAGATGAGACACTTAAAAAAATATATATTTACCATCTCCTTCAATATTTAACGTTTCATTTTTGTTGTTTGTGCTTTTCTTGGACTTAAATAAACGCTTTCTCTCTCAGGACATTTCTTTCATTTTCACATTCATCTAAGCAGGCAGGTCAATTAGGAGGAAATTGTGATTTACTACGACTGCACTGCTAGCACAGCTGCTCTCACTGATCCCAGGAGGCCGCAGCATGACTGGGGAAAGCGGCGTGTGTGTGTGTTTTTTGTGTGTCTTTCTGTTTGTGGATGACAGTGGACAGCAAGTGGTGGGACCAGTTTTTCTACCATATTGTTCCCCAAAACAATCTGTCCGGCCATGTCAGCATGTCTGTCTGTCTGTTTATCTCTCAATCAACGTCCAACACTCACTCAGTGATGAATAAAATCTCAAAATCACGCGCAAACATACGCACGCATACACATAGACGAGGAGACGACATCCTAAACAGAATGGTGCACATTTTGATGCAATACGATTAGATATGCACATTATATAGTATCTTTCTGATTGTCTTACTGTTGCTGTCTTCTAAATACCATGTAAAAAAAAAAAAATGTAACCTATAAATAATGGTTCATTCATTTCAAACAGCATATATAAGGTGGTTTCTTAGAAAACATTTTAAATTAAGAAGCAGGGACATTTTCTCAGTTCACAAAGAAAACCTGATGCTGCAGTTCGTCTGAAGGAAATCCGATTTTCACTGGCAAAGTAAAGTATGTATTTCCATAAAATGTTTGACTCGGCTGCCTCTAGTTTAAACTTGCAGCGAGATGTGTACCCGCGTAGACACAGAGGATATCAGCCCATGCAATAAAACATACATGACAAAGCTCTTACTGTAGCCCTGGAGATATGCAGCATGTGAACCTCCCTCCCCCTGTAAACCTCATGACAAGCTCAAGGAGAGCGCTATAAGGAGAGACAGACGGAGTCAGAAAGAGGGACAGGCACAATCGGATTGTACTAGGTGTCCCGACCTTGTCTATCTAACAGTAAACAGTTTGGATGGAATACAGCTGCCTTTACTGAGGCCGACAGCTCGTCTGCTGCATGTGCGGAGCAGCGTGGCTCAGCTCAGGCCCTGCTTTCACAGCGTGGACAAAGTCACGTTACTGCTTCGCTTAATACATTCTGGAAAGTTTCAGTCCGAATAGAGACAGCCAGCAGTGAGCACAAAATGAGTACAAGCAAGAGACAGATTTTCGACCAAATGGAAAGAGTAATGATGTGCCCTACAGCAACCAAAACAAATGAGGCATTGTTTGACCTTTCACCTGCGGTCCACCGTCAGCGCCGCACAGGATCTGTCCTCTCGGTGATTACTGTGGTGTAGCTCGGCTCAAGAGGCCACAGAAGGCGGCCAGAGTGTCAGCGGAAAAAGAACCGCCTGTCTCCCTCTCCCTGTCTTACTTTCATAAGTGGATTTATCATTTCCAGGCCCTGACCTGTCCTCCCCGACAGGACAGCCCTGCCTTGACTCAGCCCTGCAAATTACTGCTAACCCCGACCATGAAAAGTGTGTGTCCAAATCACAGCGCTTGTGATATTCGAGTGAACCTGACTTTGACTCTGACCCCTGCATACGGATATTTTAATCCCCGGTTTTCAACCCCCTGGAATGTGACGCATGTGGTCTGACGTTTTCGTTTATCAGACGTTAATTAATCTGAGGAGGATTGTTGCTCCGTTGTGTTTCCCTTCTGACTCACACACCTGCCTCCAGCACGCCAAATGAACACCGCTTTTCGCTGTCCGGGGCGTTTCACACATCCCGTTCACATCTATTTAAGTGGTACAGCGGTGTCATTATCAAGTCCTACTATTCCAAAATGTGTGACAGCCCATTTCACACATCCCGCCACCTTTCTCTGCCCTTCAATCTTTCCTTATTTCCTGTGGCCTCTCGCTGCCCTCCATGTCTTCATCCACTGCTGTCTATGTTTCCTTCCAAAAGTGTCCAATGTGCTGTCTGCTTCGTGTGCCATTGTGTGTGGGTTTGCGTGCGCTTGAGTGTCATGGGTGGCTATAGGAAGCTTGGGTGATTAACTCTGATAGCCACCAGATGCCTGAATTAGAGGTACAGACACACACACACACACACACACACACACACACAAAGCACTTTAACGCGGAGGCAGAAGACGGACAGAATCAGACAGCAGAGAAGCACAAAGACACCGTGAGTGACAGCAACTGAGCGAGAAGCAAAGGAGAGAGAAAAAAGGGAGTGACTCACAGTGAAGACAGATTGCTATTGTAGGTGAAAAGAGGTCCAACATGTGTGTACAGTATGTGTGTTAGTATGTATGTGTGTGCTACAGAGCGCTGACTTTGTTCCCAAAAAAAAAAAAAAACATGCTGTGTTTTCCTCCTGAGCGGGATTTTTTTTGGGAGAACAAACAACACATGAGTGAGGGCAGATGACTGTCACGTTTTTCTTGGACGGCTGTGATGTGACCTAAGATCAAAGCTTGGATTGGCCAGATGCCGCAGATGTTGTTTCCTCTCTGGTATGTGTGCATGTGTGTGTGTGTGTGTGTGTGAAGGAGAGGAAGAAAGAGATTTCGATGCTGATTTTCATTTACCTTAACTGACAGGACTGATGTTTGACTGTGTGGCATGTGTATTTGTGCGAGTGTGCGTTTGTGTGTTCGTTGGACGCCCTCGCTTCAGTCAGTCCTATCAGATTTGGGCAGCCAACAAGCAGCTGGCTCTGACTGTGGGACTGGGCTGATGTTGCCTGTCTGAACTGCCAAACACTAAATCCCAATATAGCGGCTATTCTTCTGCAGCTATAGCTTTCAGTTATATTCCCCAGAGAAAGCATGAAATGACAATATGGAAAATATTGGCTATATTTAAGGGGCAGTGCAACATTTCCAGCTAAACTTGAATGCTGGAATACGAATCCATCACATTTAGCCAACTATAGTCTAAATCTGGAGCCATTTATATAATTTAAGGCAGTGTTTGAAACATGGGTCGTGGCCTAAAGTGCTTGTTTCTGGCAAGTCCTATACGTCAGTAATACTGTTATATTAGCTCTGACCAGCAGATTATGAAGAGTAAGTCCCTCTGCTCATGTGTTGTTCCCAAAATAGTCCATAACTTTACCGCGTATGTGTCTATGTGGACTCAACTGCTCCATTTGGTTGATAAAGAAAAGGTTCTTGCAGGTCTTTCAAGCTCTTGCAGAATCATCATGAAAGTGAATGTGTGTCTAAACTTAATTCTCTCCTTCTGTGTGACTGTCCATGCGGGCTGCCTGCTGTTTGGCGAATATTACTGTAAATAGGCTACATGCTTGCTCACCAGCAGTGAACAGGACTTCCTTTCATGGCCGGGTTCTCCCCCAAAGCGCCACGCTAGTTGCAGTTTATCACAAATAGTGATGTGCTTGTTTTAATGAGGCAGACTCCTACAGTGAAACTCGACCATATTTAGACACACTTAATCTCAGATCCCGTGGTGACGATGCTTGAAAGACCATTGACTTTTTTTATTTTCTTCCCTGTTTCAGGTCCCAGCCCACCTTAGGAAAACACCTTCGGAACCAGTCTACCGAGCACCGTAGCATCTGTGCTCCAATCAGCCCAACTGTGTTGTGACATAACTTCCTGCATCATTAACACTTGGCAACCTGCTGCCACGTCGAGCTGTTAGCACTGGGAATAATAATCATTAGCATACGTTAAATGTAGGAAAATTATCTTTGAATACAGCGCTGCCGCTGTGGTCGGAGAAGGTTGATTATAATAAAATGCTTTGAAAACTGTGGAGCCGCTCAGTGGTCCTACATGGAAACCAGACGCTATAGAGTGCTGCGGGGTTGACGTGTTTTTGTAGGCCCCAGAAGTAAGCATCGCACTACTTATTTCAGGCGTCTAACCAAAAACCGAGACGAGACAAGGGAACTGGCAGTGCAAAAAAACACTAACTCCTGGATTTGGGACGCATTCCTGCAGCACTCTATTCCGGGGACATTAGCATAGCTGCTATTTTCAGTGTTAATTTGACACAATGTATGCTTTCCCAGTTTAAATATAGCACTTCAACTTCCCTGACAACAAGCAATTGAGGGGTTTAAACTTAGGGTCTCTTTTTATTATACACTGTGATGAAAAGATGAGAGATTTGAGGGAACGCTACAATCTGCAAGGCAAGAGGCTTGTGATTGTCAGAAGCAGCTAAAGGCATAACTAGTACGCTACTTTTCTAAAAAGACAACGGACGTCATACCTAAATGTAACCATATAAATGAAAATAACACTGAGTTGTTAGCAGTGTATTGTAATAGCTCTGCACAGCCAATGGTAATCAACACCATAGCAGAACACGTAGCTAGTCACAGGACCCTTGAATTGTATGTTAGCGGTCCCTCGAGAGTCGCCCGATAGAAGATATTAAGCGAGTCTTTCACAAATGCATCATCTAATCACAGAGCTCAATCATACTGAGGTGAAATTGCATGCACGACCTGTTGGCATCAGTCAAACATACAAATACCTGTCGGTGTGTGTATATAAAAGACTTAATGCCATGTGTCATGTGCTCGTTTTTACATTTACATGCGTGTGCCTGCGAGGTAACAAGAGGACGGAGCAGTGCGACATGGTTCCCATGTGTCAGTGTTAATAACCCAGCCCTGATAATTGCCATAGAATATTGATAGAGAGGAGAATGGCCCCAAGCAGATCTCTGCTTCATTAGCGAAGACTAGCGGGGACGGAAACGGGAGGACAGAGGAGGGACGGAAGAAAGAAAAGGGAGGAAAAGGGGTGGGAAAAAAGAAGATTGCTGCTAACCACAGATGAGCAGACAGAGGGTAAAAAAGGTGATTAAGAGGACGAGGAATAAAGGGTCAGAGGGAAATGAGGATCAAGGAAATTGTTCCGAATCACATAGGGTTTTATAGCAGCTTTTAGAAAGCAAAGGATATCGAATCACTCAATACATGAGTGACCGTGAAGCACTTCCAGTAACAAATAGAAAAGCCGTTATGTCATTCTTTCCTGACATGGTAGCAATTCATTATATTTGAGTGAGTTGACCCTTTAACGGTCTGATCTGTATTCCACTGTTGGAGAACATCAACTATCAGGACAATTAAAGCGATCACAATGAATCTCCCAGAAAAAAAACCATCTTCCTCATCTTCCTCCTCCTCGTCCTCTTTCCCTTTTTTTCTCTCTCTCTCCGCCCCGGTCGGAACACAGTGTTTGTTTTAATGTGGTATCGCCATGGTTACCCGTCTGCCACGTTGAGGTAATGTCATTAATCATCAACTTTATCACGCTGCAAACCAGACGCATGCCCGCAGGAGACCATGCTGTGACATTTTACACTGTCCACTGCTGCAAACACTGGAGGGACCGACGTCTGAAGATGTTAAACAGCAGCAGCGAACGGGCTGAGGAGTGTTATTCAACACGGCGACATCGAGGTACGTCTGTGTTTTCACGTGTAAAAAACTATAACTATTAAAATCCCAACACGTTACACGCAGACTGCGATTATTTATCTTCCCCATCCCTCCATCCCCTCCTTTAATCCGTCTTCCCCTTTGTGAGGATGTTCAATCTCTTTTGGTTGACATGACAACAGACGATGTCGCGCCTCCTGTTCTGATGACATCACTACAGGCGCCAAGCCAATCCCCAAAAAAAACCCTATCATCTTCTCTCTCTCTCTCTCTCTCTCTCTCTCTCTCTCTCTCTCTCTCTCTCTCTCTCTCTCTCTCAGACATATCGATCTAGAATACAAATCGCAGATGTGAAGAGGAGATGACTTGGGGTGGAGAGAGGAGATTAAAAACAAAAAAAAAGGAGTGAAGAGGAGAAAAGGGGAATGAAGAGGAAGAGTGCAGAGAGAAAGACGAATAGCCACTGTTACATCTGATCTACCACCGCGCCCACTATCTCCCCTCAGCCGGCTGAAATGGAGTGTGTGATCGCTCACTGATTTCCATACTGGGTGACTTTGGTATACAAACCACACACACACACACACACACACACACACACACACACGCAGAATACATTTTGTCCGAGGAGGAAGGCCGACATGAAGACGGTTCGGGTTCTGTGCGTATGCTTGTGATTGAGAGGCTGAAAGACTTTCTTCAGTGTGCGTGACACGAAAAACATGAATAGTAAATGTGCAACAACCATATGGGTACAAACAGAAAAGAGATAGTTCAATATGGAAAGGTGTATCTTTTATTTAACCGCACACACAGAGCAAGACTCAGAGTGTACAGCCATGCCAGTGGTTCTGTGAGGCGTGTGCTTAAACACAATGCTAAACTTAGCATACTAACATGCTAACAATGACAATGCTAACATATTGATATTTACATATTTCTTTCTCTTTTTAATTTGTTTAGCGTGTTAGCATGGTAATTGGCACAAAACACAAAATACAGTTGAGGGCGATGGGACAAGCACCAGCAACGTAGGCCGCTTTGAATACAGAAACAGAATGTATCCTCTATAGGGACCTTGAACATCTGTAGTAAATATCATGGCTATCCACCCTGTAAGTGTCAAGACCCCAAATGTCAACCTCATGGTGGCACTTGAGGAAAAGTCAGATGATCACCAAAATCAAGAAGATAAATCTTCTGGGAACCATGAATTTCTTGGTAATCTATCTGATTGTTGTCGAGATATTTCTACAACAATCAGATAGATTACCAAGAAATATTGAGACTCTTTTTGGAGCTGGTTACAGACACAACTCTGGAGGTGGAAACTTACACACACAGACACACGCACACACACACATACTATTGTAGGAGTCCTGTGACAAGCCTGTTTTAGCCATTATGACTCCAGAGTGTGAAAGTGAGTCTGGTCTTTTGGGAAGTGGACTGCTCTATACAGATATATACACACAAACTAACTCTTTCTCTCCCTCACACACACACACGCACACACACACACACACACACACACACACACATACAATGTGGTCTGTTGGGAAGTGGTCCGTGGAGCACACACATCAAGACTGGCCTAGATAGATGGGATAGCAGGACACACACTCTTTTGCACACACAGACAGTCAAGGACACTCTGATGGCCTATATAGTTGGGTCATTTCACACCGGAAGACCTTATCCTTGTCTTAATAAGAATAGAGGGATGGAGGGAAGAGAGAAAGGGAAGGAAAGGAGAGAGAAAATACACACACAACTGGCACATTTACAGGAGGGAAGAGTCAGAGACATAAAGGTGGAAAGCAAGAGAAAAGAGAGGAGGGATGAAAGGGCCAATCGAGTGTGAAAGTAGAGGGGAAGAGACAAGAAGACAGACAGTTTTTTTGAAGACTCGCCTTATCACCTTAGTCTCATCCTCTCGAGTCCCGCACTGGTCGCTATGGTGACGGCTGATGAAAAGAACGGAACAGAACGCAACAGAAACGCAGACATAGCCGACTGAAAGAAAGGAAGAGAGCGACGCCAAACCGATGAAAGGGTCGGAGACATGAAAGATCATAAACTCAGTGTTTGTGTATTCACAGCTACCTATACGTTGCTGGTGCTTGTGCCATAGAGACTATTCAACGCATCTTAAACAACACAATGGCTCCCTGTGATATTTCTTTATGTTATCTTTATTGGAGAACTATATGCAGGCAGAGACTTTAAAGGGGACACTCAGAACTCAGACTTTAAAACCACAACGTCTCTGGAGGGCCTGAAAATACCAACGGTGATGCCATCGGGGTTATCTCAGATTGGACTTGATACTTTAACAGAAGGCCCGTGTAGTGTTCATTTCAATTTCTAAATGATTTCCCGATGCTGAAAATTCAGTGGCCTGTCATGAGATGCAGTGACCCGCAAGATGAACAGAAACGACGCGACATCAAACACATGTGTTACAGAGGCCCCCTGGGCATGATTACTGTCTTCTTCAATGTCTTACATGGAAGCAGAGCCCTGCTATAACTGGAAACGTCTATTTTTGATTGGTACCGATCAGCATTACTGGCACTGACTGTTCAATGGTAATGCAGGTGCCCTATGTGTGTAATCTCCATGAACAGATTCTGCATTCACATGTAGAATATGTAGCAAAGGGACAAGATTTTGGCATCAGAAGCGTTCTGGAGGAGTTTGTGTCCTGTGACCGACCTGCAATTAATGTTTGCTTACATTAACCATGATCTTTTCCCCTAACCTTTACAAACAGTAAATTCGATGCAGACTGAATTTTTTCTTAACCTTTTCCCGTCTGGGTCCGTACTAAGAAAAGTAACAGAAAGCACTTGGTGCCCCAGGCTACACAACAGGCTTTTTTTTTACCCATGATTCTTAGCTGCAAGAAGTTTACAGCTATCAGCCCACACAGAAGAAAGTGCCCCCAAAAAATGCACATCCACACACACCCAGAGGCAGAAAACACACACACACACACACACACACACACAGACAAACACACCGAGACGCAACACTCCACTCTTAGTTGAATCTATCTTGCCTGGGTGCTGTCACCCAGCAGGGGGATGCTCACGGCAGAGTGTGTGTGTAAATGTGTGTGTGTGTGTGTGTGTGTGTGTATATATGTATAGACCCATGGCGACAGACCACCTTCTCTGTAGTGCAACTATCCATCCATGACAAGCCCACCAGAGGACCGACTATCAAGACTGCTGGAACCGAGAGCCCGACAGAAACGCATGACTGCGCATCCTTTGCGCTTCAAACCTCACTTCCTGTGAGAGAAAAGTGCCAAAATAAGCAGAAGCAAGATAGAGAGAGAGATATATGTGCACTTACTAGTAAGCAAGGGAACACTTATGGCACGCTTTCTTTAGGAAGCTTGGTGTGACGCTCCCTCCCACAGAGAAAGCAAAACATTTTTACATCTACAAATGCAAGCTGCTAAAAAGACATACGTTACACCAGACTTTTCAAAGCATTTGAATGCTATGTACAATCAGTAGCAGCTTGTTGGGAATAAGAGACCTTATTCCATTTTTTTTTTATTTTATAAAACCCCTCATTCTCTGCTGGGACACCAAGGCTAAAAATATACGCACTAATGGCACTGTAAAACACTTCTGCTGTTCACGAAATAGAATCATTTATGGTTCTTCAATTAGGAAGAAGACACACTTGGAGCGACATGATTCCAACTCTAATTTTCTGCTTTCAATTAGCTGCTGGATAGGTAAGAGCGTCGTTGTTAGGATTCATTTCCTCTTAAAGACACAGGCCAGTGTTTAGTACAAAAACACAAGTGTGCATGCAAACACACACACACACACACACACCTCCCTTGCGGTAAGAAATTCAGCAGTGATCCTGCAGAGAGCCTGAAGGTGACTAACATTCCTCCCCCTCCATGTTTCCTCTCGTCCTTTTCCTCCTCTGAATCCTTCTCCCTCTCTCTTTCTCTCTACCTCTTCACACTCTTAAATTAGCCTCATGAAAAATAAATTGGAAATGATGGTATGTCTGTTAGCTTGTTTGCTCTAAATCATGTACATCTTATGGTACATTAGAGGCCCTTAATAACAATTTCCTCAACCATCTTTCTGCTGTGGTATTCATGGTAAAATTGGAACAGTTTTGGTTAATTCACATGAGAGATTTCTGGGCCGTTTTGTCTGTATGCTACTCCCTTGTTTGAAGTGGGCAGAGCTCAGATGGACAGTGATGAACTTTCATTCACCATTCGGGAAGAAAATCAATTTGTAGACTCTTGAAACTCACTTGAGTTGTGTAATCCATCACAGTCAACATCAAGTCTGCATTTATTTATGCCAAGTAAATCGAGTTGCACGTACAACTGCAATACAATGTGACAAACGAAAGATTACGCCAACTCAATCTTCAGTGTAATAGAATACAGATCTGTAGCAATTGTCATCATCTGTCAGATAATTGAATGAAGAAGTCTGGAAGGCATGAAAAATACATGTAGGACTCGAACGAAAGAAGATATTCTTACACAAACACCTGTGCAGCTAAAGTTCTTGGTTGACAAACGCTTAAAGCATGAGTTGCATTGTCAAGTGGTTTCAATGGAGTCAAAGCGCTTATTTTAAGAAGGAACACCTGAGTGATGAATGAAAGACAACAAATGCTCTCATAATGATAATTCACAAATCCCTTTGATGCTTCTATGTTTTTTTTCTGTTATGCTGTGTTGACTGTCAAAATAAAAGGCCAAAGAACCCGTATAATGCTTTCTTTTCTTTTTTTTTTCAAAATCCGACTTGAATAGCGGCTTTTGCACAGGAGGAACCGGTGAAAATGACTACGTTCACTCAAATTGCACCTCAGCCTCATAACCTGAAAAAAAAAACCCATCGCCACTTACACGAATATCAATGTGACCCTAACCTAGTTTGGTGACAAAGACACACAAAACAGAGAAGCCATGGTTACCGTTTTATAGTATCAAGCTCACATGGTTGAGCATTTCACATAAAAACACAAGATACAGTGGATTTTTATAAGGCTATAAACCTAGATTTACTTTTACCGATTTACAACACACATCCCTTGCGCTTATATTGCCTACACATTTTGTTTCTGGATATAAAGCACTACGCACGTTGTTCTTGTAAGTAATGGAGTTGTGGGTTGTCCACTTTGTGTTCTGCAGTGCTCCGTGTTGAGCTTACAGTCTGCGTTCCCCGCTGGGACAATACATTATGTCTTGCATCATGCTTTTCTGTGGTTAAATCTACTTCGAATGCTTCAGAGTGTTACTGTAAAGGCAGGCAGATGGACTGATTAATTCATAGAAGAAAGGAAATGCGGTCTCACTGAACGATAAACCCTGAAATGAACTAAAGCTGAATGCGTGGCTTGAGTGAGTGAGAGAGGAAAAAGACAGAGAAAACAAAGCAAATTATCTACGGGGGAAAGACGGCTAACGACACTTTGTGAGACGACGAGAGAAAGAAGGACGGACAAGATAGAGACAGGAGAGAGGAAACGCTGGCCATGAATAATATAGAGCTCCTCCTGTAACTTGGGAAACATACACACACGCACAGACACACAATGCTTGAGTTGTTTGTTCTGTGCAGCATAATTATAATGCAGCAGAATAGGAGGCAGAGTCTAAACACACAGGGAGAACTTCTGCGGGACGTCGCCGGGTTCACGTGACACATGTAAACAACATGTAAGACTGAAATATTTAACAGGTTTCTACCCTTGCCTGAATGTAGGATTGGTTTTAGAATTAGAAGGACAGAATAATATCAGGATGAAACCCTCGAAAATAATGCTATCTATATATAGATATTTAATATGGATATATATTACTGCATTTATGTACTTCTTAAAATGTATTTTAGTTGAAATTATCATAACTTTTTCTTTGTGTTAATGGAAGACGTGGTGTTATATTCTTTATATCATATGTCATATGACTGATATGTGTGTGTATAGCTGTGTCTTGTAACTTTAGTTTCATTGATAGAGACCTGATACTTAATGATAGACAACGCATTTTTCTCCTGAACTGCTGTATTACTCCCTAACTGCTGAGTGGGGTTCAAAAACAAGCTCAAGTCAAAATAAAGATGAAATGATTCACTTCCTTGGCAGGCGGTTAGTAGCCTGAGGGGTGAAACCCAGGACGGGAAAAAACCCAATCACTCCTGCTCATAAAGCTTATCGCTGTGAGGTCATGGTCGTAATTGAAGATGATCTACAGTAGATACCAATATTTTTATCAACACAAAACTCATCTGGATAATGGCTGCCGGACAGTAAGACAACGCTGTTGAGGGAGATAGTTAGCGAGTAAATCAAACCGAGACTGTAAAACTGGATGGAAACTATGCCCTTGCATCCAAGTGGAAAAATCCTGCAAAATGAATTTGAGGAGTCTACCCTCAACACTCTTTTTTTCCGCAATGATCTTCAGAGGATTTTTCGCACTTAAATATACATTTCAAACCACTACATACGATGTACGGGTTACTTGGGGTGAAGGATGAGAATATGCGGAAAAAAGACAGCGAGAGTGTGAAGTAGAGAGAGGGAGGGAGGGAGGGAGGGAGGGAGTATAAAAGAGGATGCTACAGGTCTAGAGTCATTATTTCCACTGGTGGCTTCAGCCAGATCAATCGACTAGGAGGGTGAGTGTGTCCAATCTCCGCTCAGTTTGGACATGTGCTTATGTGTCCTACCTTTCCAACACACACACACACACACACACACACACAGAGACGGAGGCAGCCAAGCAGGTACAATGCATATGGGCAGGCGGCCAATTGCAACTGCATTCTCTCTCTTTCACACACACACACGCGTATTGTCCCACCAGAAATGAAGACTGAGGCCCGATAGCACTAAGAGCAGAGGACAGCCTCCGGATAGATTTCCAATACGCAACCAGAGGCTTAAGCAAGACAGAGTCACGGATAATCCTCCTCCCCCTCTCCTCCTCCTCCTGAGCTCCCTCACTTCTCTGGCTATCCCTCTGACTCTCCCTCGTTTCATCTCTTTATTCCTCTCTCTTACAGTTCCCTCTTTTCTCCCCGTCGGTTGCCTCCATTTGCTCCATTCTGCCCCTCTGTTTCCTCGCCAGCCTGTCTTTTTGCTCCATCCCTCTTTTCCATCTCCAAAACCACACTTCTTTTTTTTGTCTCTACTCTCTCTATCTCTCTACCTTTATATCTTTTAATGCAATCTGCTATTCTGTTCTATTATTTCTTCTTCTATTAGCACCTCCCCTGGCCTCTTTCCTTCCCATCATGTGTCTTTTTTGTCTCTCATATGGTGTTTTACGTTAAAGAGCAGCTGTTGTTAGAGTCACCTGCTTAAGTCAAAGCCATGACACACTCCGAGGCCCCAATATAAACTTATTTAATGCTGATTGGCCTCATAATCGCTCATTACATCCTCTGCTACAGCTGCTACAACCTAACTGTGACTAACGCGTCTTTAAACACACATACAGTGGCGACTGTACTGATCCTTTACATGTAGCGTGGAGCATAAAGCCTTATGAACTCACAGTGTGAGACTCTGTTTCACAGACTTTCTTCCTTCTACCTCTCAGAGTGGTCTTTTTTATAATTATTATAACACAAAGTAGATTATTATAGAACTATTTCAGAAGACATTAAACGATACAGTATTTCACAAGGCAGGGTTTGTCGAGCAGTGAGACTGAACTAAAACAACAGTAGCCGACCAAAGTCAGCAAGCAGGAGCAAAGTGAAACTGAAGAACCATATCACTTGAAAAACAACTACTCCATTAACAGCCCCTATCCTCAGTTGTCAGCAAACCGTGGTCGAATGAATTTGAGAGAAGGGGGTTGAGGAAGAGCCCGACATTTAAAACACACATGCAAGAGTTCTCCCTCAGCACTCAATTATTGAAGGTGATGACGTTCTCTGAAATATGGTGGCAAGGAACAATCACTGAAAAGAGACAGAGCGTCTCTATGTTTCTCTGTTACTCACAGGCACAACCAAAGGCCGACAGAAACGGACGTGCACGCGCTAACGCTTCCTTGTGTGTGAATGCAAATGCCGGTTCGGTTGGCTGGCTTTTGTTTGGCGAGTGAGGGTGTGGGGGTAAAGAAGGATATTGTTTCTAATCAAAATGGGTCATGTTTGACTGCCATGCACGAACAAGGCGGGTGTTCTTTATTTGTTTGTGTTCACCGGCCAAAATGTGAAATTGTTGATGGTTCTGGTCATTGTTTCTGATTGTTGGTAGGGTCTTGAAGAGAGGACAGTCGCTGAAGATAACATTTGATTGCCAAAAGGCTCGAGACTCAAATTAATGGATGCCTCACCGTTATTGTCTCTGAGCTAAAACGAATGATGGTGCAAAAATAGCTCTTAATGTAACATATACAGACCTGAATGTCAGTTTTTTCATTGTTTTGAAAGAAAACCCCCAAAACCGTATTCACATCACATCACACTGTCCGGCGGAAGTTACCCAATGCGCCGTTCCTATTTCTTTCACCTTCTTTTCATACATTTGAAATAAATTAGTTAGTTTTTGTCTTTATTTGTCGACGGCAACAACTGGTTTCACAAAAAATATATATTATTTATTTATTATATATACATATAAATGAAATGGATTCTCTTGATTAGAATAATCTTTGAATGTGTCAAACAAAACGGAGTCCTTCAAGTCCAGCTGGTGAATGGAAGTTTTTTTTTTTCATGTGCTCTTGAAAAGTTGCTTGTGTGAGCGTATGACAAACCTCTGCTGACACCTGGCACGTTACATTAGCCGAATGTGAGAGGCTGCATATGAAGTGAACACATCAGTGGCGGTTGCAACATGTCTTTTGAGGTGACTTCAATGGAATCACTGAGCATATCAAGTCGAATCATTAGTGTGAGGTGATTTGGCAGGTGGCCAGCACCCCGGGGTAACCATCGGAAACCAATTAATATCCCTAACGGAGGTATCATGCTTCTGGCACAATGCCCACAGGGAAAATCAACTCACTGATTACTCTGCCGTAAACTGCTGCTGTAATGAGTGGTGTGTGTGTGTGTGTGTGTCTGTGCGTGTATGCACGGATGTGTACGTGTTCCAAATAATGGCCCCGCTCTACATACAATGACATGAGATGCCACAGGTGTGCATTTGTTTCAACGCCACATCAGCTAATCATCTACAGTATTCAGTGACGAGCCTGCGATTCGGGTTGTGTTTGTGCGTCTTACAGACACTGGCACGGCTATTAATTTGTAAAAAGTTGGATTTCGTAGATGTGTAATTGGTTCATTCAGCGAACATGAGCATTCAGTGCATTCGCGTGTTACATCAAGTCTCTTTGAATTACAGCGCGGATGTAAAGATGGAAGCTAACCGATAACGGAGAGAAGAATATAATACCAACGACACAGCTGGTGTCAGGAAGTGTAACAAAAAGCCTCAGAATATAAGATAACTTCTGCTCTGTGTTTGCTTTGTCTTGGTGTCCCTGAATCCCTCAAGGACAAATGTGTCTGTCCTTTGGCCTCCATCGACAGAGAAGAGAGGTCAGGGTACAGGGCAGCGTCTAAGGAGTTGGTAGAGCTTCATCGTCTTTCTACACTCTGTGGGTTCCAGTTAAATGATAGGGCTGCTAATACTTTTGGTCAAAGGATGGTCTCTCTAATAACTAAACTGAACCAGAGTGCCTTCATCTTTCATCTGCGGGAAACTCATTAAGTGCCTCCTATGATATCCACCTCCATACTCCCCCTCACTACTGCTTTTAACAAATAAAGGCAAATGAATACCATAGATCAATTTAACATAATAAATCTATGTGGACGAGTGTTGTAAAAAGTGTTTCACTACAAACACTGAACATAGTGAATCTGGTCCTTGTGCATAAACGGATGTTACAATTACAATGCTACTGTGATGTCTATATTGAATGAACTAAACTAACAATGCTGTGACAAAACGATTACTAGAGCAAAGCAGGACACCATCAGGGATACCTCAGTGACAATGTCTTGTCTTTGCAACTCTTCAATAGCTGTCATGTAGCTGTCAATAGACAAATGAAGAATGAACTGTCCGTGGTGCTGAATGCACCACCCAGGTAGACTTCAGCCTGAGACACAGTTGCTATAAATGTCCCTATATACTTCAATTACACAGATAAGCAAGCAGTTAAGCAGCTTATTCAGACAGGATTCTATCAGGTTGAAAACAGTGCAAATATGGTTATTCGATTCAGTTCTGCTGATCTGGAGAAGTCATGGCGTACTGTTCCGCTTGACAAGTCACCAGTAAGGTTTGTAGTGAGACAAACGCTGTGCATTCACAAGCCTGATCTAATGCTTTGCTCTTTTGCACCCTGAGCTGTAAACTCACACTGATGCTGAAATACCTGCTGCTGTGACGTTTGAATTCATGTGTTAGACTTTTGGAGGGCATTAGTCACCCACAAGAAAGCTTGCTAGTGTGGCACTGATCATCTCATGCTGGGCTATAGGGCCTCTTACTCTAGAAAATAATGTAATGCTTTATGAAAAGCAATATTAACCATAAAGATATACTTGATTCTTCAAGTTCTTCTACTTTATATGACAATGGTGATGCTGATAACACCCATTAGTTCTTTTGACAACTTGGACTAAAAGGCCCTTTTTTTTAGATAATAATAGATGAAGATGACATCATGGCAATCGAGGTGAATGTGATCAGTCTTACAGACTGTACACACACACACACACACACCTGCCCTTCACGATGATGCCATTGTGTTTAATCTGCCCATCATCAAACTATGTGAACACGATTGCAGCTTCTGCAGGTAACGTTCAGCCTTTGATGAGCAGCTCCTCTGAACAAACTGTTGGTAAATGTGCCTCGCTGCGACACAGATGCACGCACACACACATGCATACATACACACACACTCACACATACACACACACACACACACACACACAGACACACACACACGCACACACACACACACACAAACACACACATACACCGCCACCCCTCTCCTCATCCCCTGTTGCTATGGAACCTGTCGCCAAGGCAGAGAGGTATGTGGTTGTGATGGAAGTGGTGGACCAAGGCGACGACGACGACAGCGATGATGGTCATGACGACGACATTGGTGATCTGATAAATAGCCCCTTCGCTGAATTACGAGGTCCGGCCGGCCATAAACCGACGCGTTGCTGGGCTTTGCTCTGCAACGTGGGTGGAAGGAGCGACGCGTAATACTGCGCAATGCAAACAGACCCTTTCCTCACCGTCAAACAAACCACAGCCCTGGATTTCGATTCACTCGCTTCACATGTGTTGCTTTTTAAACACATAGAAGAAAAAGTACTCGTGCTGAACTTCAGTCGTGCCTCGCGCGAATCAACCGACTGTCCTCCGCTGCCTTCCCCCGAAATAGCACACCATCAACCCAATTGTGAGCAGACAAATAAGTCCTGCAGGCCCTCCTACTGCCACCTGTCATCTCTAGGCGATTTATTTTCCCCTCGCGCGCTGCTACTAAGGAGTCCTGCGGACATGATGCAAACTTGGACAGTAACGTGACAAATACGACTATTGATTATTGAAGAAGGGATCGATGGCGATCCGAGTGCGCGCGTATCGGTGGGCGCTGCTCATTTTCCAGCTCCTTGGCGACCGGTGTGCGTGTTTCATTTCTGACATATGGACAACAACACGTAGAGCTGCATGTGCAGTTTGGTTTATTCCCTAAAAAAACGGAAAACCTTGGGGAGGAAAGATCTGACAGATCTCCAAACGTGTCCAAAACAATAACAACGTCCACCCGCCTACAACTGCCTGTGGGCTAAATACGACCACTGCCCACCCATTATGCCACAGTTCCTCGACGGACAGGCCCGTCAAACCAACAAGTGTGGACTAAGCCAAGCAAGGAAAAGGCCTCATCCATATCTGTCCGCGGCTACCTGCAGCCCTGTTGCATGATTATTATTAAGTTCACTTGCTGCACAAACGGCACATAAGAATGGGGAGGGGGGGGGGGGTCTAATGAACAAACTGCACACAGAGGGAAAGTGGAGGAAAGAACTGCATCTGTCCATCTGTTGAAAACAAGAGAGAGAGCGCGAACACCCCTCTCCCCCCCCCCCCTTCCCCATCCCATCCCCATTTCGAGACCATCATACCTCTCTTACTCCCTCCCTCCCTTCTCCCCTCACTCCATTCCCTCACCTATGCACACTTAAAAGATGTTTGCCAGTTTGAAATACAAAAGACACCACATACCTTGATGGTTCTCAAGGGTGTCCTCCGGGATGTACATGTTTTTGCTTTCATTTACCATAAATGTAGTCCGGCGTTATCCCTATAGGTGAATGGAAGAGAGAGAGGGCAAGCAAAGCTGGAGAGGCGGAGGAAAAACAGCCCCCCCAAAAATAAAGAAATTAAAAAAGGGGGAAAAAGAGGAAGGAACTGTCTGACACGGACAGTCTTGGGTATTCCGTTATTTTTGTTTATGGGGAAGGTGTCTTCGGATGGAGTGAATATTACCTAATCCCCATGATGGAGGTGAAGGCAAGAAAAAAGAAGGAGCTTTCGGCGGAACCGGTTGGGAAAACGCACCGGTGCATCTCTCGGTACATCCGGGCCCTAGGCGAGAAACATGAGACCAGCACCGCGTTCAATTCAATTCACACCTCGTTCGCCCTCTCTCTCGCGCTCTCTTTCTTTCTCTCCTCTCCCCCGGTTGACTTACAAAAAAAAGAAAGGTTTCAAAAGGTTACCAAGCACGGGCGCTGTCAGTGACGGTCGCAATGGAAGTGCGCAAAAGACGCATTCGTGCGCATCTTCAGCAGCGTGTCAAATTGTGCGAGGATGAAGAATAGGAGGTGGAGGTGGTGTAGGAGGAGAAGGAGGAGGAAGAGAAGAGGAGAAAATTTAGAAAATGAGAAGAGAGTAAATATTCCATCACGGGTAGCACGGGGTTAAATCTCCCAATAGGTTGTCGGTTATTCCACGTATCTATGGCAGAGTCCCCCCCAAAAACAGGAGCCAGGCCGTCCTGTCTCATCCGGAGACCGGTTTCTCTGTCCTGATCCAGTCCATGATGCGCCGGCGGTGTCTCTGTCTGTCAGTCTGTGTGCCTGTCTGTCTGCCTGCCTGCCTGTCTGTCTGTCTGTGTCTCACTGATCGGGAGTTTGAGCTCTGTCTTCTCTCTGCCTCTGCTGCCTCTGCAGCTCAGCTCTGCAGTGATACTGAGAGAGAGAGAGCGGGAGAGAGGGAGAGAGAGAGGGAGGTAGCCCCCCTCCCCGTTCATGTAGACGCTTTGACTGTTTCCAGATGTATGTGTGTGTGTGTGTGTGTGTGTGTGTGTGTGTGTGTGTGTGTGTGTGTGTGTGTGTGTGTGTGTGTGTGTGTGTCTGTGTGTGCCAGAGAGAAATAAGGAGGGAGGGAGACTGTATAGGCAGCAGTGAAGAACCGGCGGCTGGTATCCAGATGATGATGATGGTGATGATGAAGACAAAGATGATGGTGATGTTGATGAAGTGTCTGTGTGTGTGTGTGTGCGTGTGTGTGTGTGTGTGTGTGTGAGAGAGAGGGACAGAGAGAGAGAGAGAGAGAGGGGAAGAAGGCGGATAACGATCAGTGGGCTCCAGCCTCGCATAGACTCTCATTGCTGCAGGAGGAAACAGAGATGGGAGATGTTGTACCTACATCTGATTTGCCCACAGTCCCGACACATCTGGACTGCTTCAGTCCCGCTCTTTTCTTTGGCCAAGGCCGTGTTTACACACACACTAAAGATCTGGTTTTTCAACTCTTTTATGACTCAAGCTCTGATTTTGTCATACCGCGGCTCTCTTAAACAGAGAGAAACCACAAAGGAAGCTGATTTTCAGATCTTTGGACGCCGAGTAAATACAGACTCAAATCTCATAAATGGGTTCAGGGAGGTCAGTGCACAAAAAACGAACGTGAAAGTTTTCATCTAGAGGATAATAAAATTCAACTATGTTTCTTTTTTTCATCTTTTTGCCCTCAGGACGGTGAAGTTTGCTTTGACATCATTCTCCGTGACCAGGAACAAATTTGCCCCGACCCCTCAAGCACACAAAGTCATTTTCTGGAGACATGGGACCATTTTCTTGGTGGTACACAACAATGCAATGAAGCTCATTTTGGGAGTCAACGTCAAAGAAAGTAAACAACATCAGCTCTTAACTAAACAGCTCTGGACCCAGCTTCGATGGCATTGAGTCAGCTTGGCTCTCTGTCTCCTACTGAGGCTCGTGGATAGAGCTGCTTGCACAAATAGCATGGCGCTACTTAAATTAAGCTGTTTCCTCAAAAGCTCTCCACAGGCAGATTGGTATAAAAGACAAGACTTTATTCCATAAACAGTCTTCAGAAGGATCTTGATCTTATTTTGAAAAGCAGCTCCTGTCTTTTTTATAGCTATTCTCACAATACTTTGTATTAAAGTATGATTTCTAGATGTGTAAATGGTGATGCTTCACAAAACAGAATAATTGGGCTCAATAAATAAGGATGTGTTGCTGAGCAGTATTTTCGGATTCTAATTGTGGTACTTGGCCGTCCCATGTGATTGTATTTGACACTGAATACGAACTTCACAATGTGCAGGCCTCATGTCAATCTCACTGCGGGCTACAATCAGGAGGTGAATCTGATGACTCAACCCAGCCTGTATTCATTTGTTCAGTGCCGTAGCACAAAATCGCCACCCACCATCCTGTAATAGAATAAAGCTTTTTGTCTACATGTGTCACTGCAGACATAGTAAAGACAGGGAGACAGCATCAATGATTCTATTGATGCCATTTGATAGATTAATTGTCTATTTCTGAACAGCATGTTTTGTGATGCAGATGTTATGTTAATGTGCGGTGTATTTGGAGGGATTGTTGAATACCTGCGCTGATGAATGAATGGAAACATTCCCTGAATTTGTGTTGCACAAACTGAATGTTTTCTTGTTCGGAAAAGAAGCAGGAAGAAAGTGATTGTGCTCTTGTGACTGGCATGTCACTAGATAATAGATAATGAGATTGTTACTACTGGTGAATTGATGCATAAGTAGCATATTCTGTTAAAGCTGGTCAAGGCGGAGCTAGTTTTAACTAGTTAAAATCTGAGAGGTTGGGAGATGACGAATGGGGTAGGAAAGAATAAAAGACAAAGTTCTGCTACTTACTGAAGTATTTTATTTTTTGGACTCTTTCTACTCATTGCTTTTTTCGTGAAATATTGGATAGTTTGAACTCTTTGGGCCTCATGCTGTTATTTAAATGAAACCATCTGAGAAGTTAAGCAGGAAGATTCCTGCTAACATGTCATAGAAACATGACACAATGCCCCATCTAGACACTGCTTTTTTGTAACGGGCCACAAAGATAAAGCCCTACGGATTGGGAACCAATAACTATGACCGTCAGATAAATGAACTGGAGTAAAAAAGTAGGATATTTCTCGATGAAATGAGGTACAGTAGAAGTATAAAGCAGCAGAAAATGTAAATCCTCAAGCAAAAACGTGTGCTCAAATGTGCACAAATGTGTGCTGCAGACGTCAGACTGATCAGCCCTGTGACGACAGTGAGACAGGCGGACATTGAGTTTCTGACTCTCCCTTTCACTTTCCTGCCAAAGCAGTCTCTGTTTGATTACACTGGCCAGTGAATGGACGCGCAGACGGAAGAAAGGATTGAGAGAAGGAAGAACGGATGGAGGGCAGGTCGTGGGAACAGACACTCGTGCCCAGGGGACACACGAACACACGGACTCACATACACAAATGTGCTCTGTAATCCAGCCTTGCACATGGAATATATATTCTATTTATGACTGTTCTATATTTGTAGTTCCCGACCCCCTTTGTATGTGTGTGAGCGTGTTGGAGTCTTCAGCTCGGTTGGTCTCTGGGAATCTCTGGACAGGCAAACACACTCAAACGCTGGTATCTCATGTGGGAAACCAACGATCTGATGGTCAGTCAGAGGGAAATCCCCTCATGACAACTGACAGCTGTGCAATGTGAGATTCACGTTTGAGACTTTTATTAATTAAATCAAATTCTGATGGATTCACACACTTCTATGAATATGAAGCTTTCTCTTGGGATCCACAATCAAAGAAAGACCACGAAGAAATATTTAAATGTTGCTTTTAATAAGTTATTTCTGGACATTTCTGTGCATTTTCATTTACATAATGTACCCCGTTGCTCTTTTCCTCAAAATGAATAAGCATTTAAAATATAGAGGGATAAAACGAAATGCAATTCTGCTTTAAACAATTTGAAAGATTAACTACCAAAGTAGTAGATCACAGTTTTTCATCATCTAAGAAAAAAAAATGTCTGCATCTAATTCTGCATTCATATATATATATATATATATATATATATATGGTTTATGATTTGGATATAATTTGGTTATGCAAGTTTGGAAAATCAGCAATTGCACTATTCTTTATGAAACGTCATTTATGAAGCTATAAAAATTCGGAAAGGAAAATTCGGACTGAATTATGGAATCTCTTCAAAAGGTTCACATAATCTAAGAAATTGGCCTGTTTCAAAAATATTCCTGCAGTAGATAGAGTGGAAATAAAACAGGTGAGAACAACGCTTATCCTTTACTTGGTGAATTTCAACAACAAGCTGCCTTTTGGCTATATCCCATCATCCTTTCTGCCTGCAGCCAATCATCAGCATCTATCCCCACCAATCAGAGTCAAGTACTCAATCTTCACAGAGTGGTTAATGACAGTATTGATCTGCAGATGTATGAGTCATTAACCTCATCATTGACCAACATGCACCCCCTGACTACCAGATAGACACCCTGACAAATAGACATATATATATATAGTATACCTTGAAACAGTTCACTATCACCCCTAAAATCATACTTGGTGAGGCAGACGTGTCATTCTGACCTGGAAGTGCTTCATTCACATTTAAGTGGAGACATTATTTGAACGTTTTTTTAAAATGTTTTCATCCAGTGCTGCTTAAAGTGAGCAGTTGGATGGTCATTGTTTTTTTTCTCAAGGACACTCTGACATGGCTGTTGATGGATGCACACCAGCTGTTGTTCATCTCTGCGACAATATAAATCCAATTACAGAAACAGCTATCACTGTACACACCAGAGGATAGGAGGAGTGGCCATTTTATTAAAGGCTATATATTGCTGGCAATTCAGTGATATCCATGTATGTATTTATAAGTGTTGTAAACTAATTGATTGAGTGGTTATACAAGAAATGATCAGCTATAAAATGCAAACAGAATTAATGGGCTAATGTTTATCCACTTGAGGTGTTTTTTCCCCTCAAGTACCCTTGCAACAGAACAGGATATGTTGAACTGAATATGGAGATTCACAGTCGGGTGATTCAACATTTAATGTGTGATATGGGTATGACTGATATGGATTTGAAGAATTTACAGTCCTGAAAGTCGTGCTCCTCTATCATTTCCGAAACCCTAGAACTGGTGCATTATAAACTGTGCTAAAATACAGCATCTGAATAAACCTTAAACCTTGGAAGGAGACGAGCAACAGCGTAAAGATACAGGGACAGCAGCATTGCTGAAGGTGAAATATATATTAACCAGAAAATTACAAGTTTAAAACACTGCAGGAGGAGAAAATGTAGCCTAGACAACTGCACCACTCTTTGATGTACTAAATTACACTTCCCAAAGAAGATGCCTCATGTCCTTCATCACCCATTGGCAAATAGCTGGAAAACCAACTGCAGAACCTTATCATATATTGAAAATGCTGTGTATTTGTTTCTATTTGGAGTTTTTGTAGCATGGTGTAACTGCTTTTTCAGAGGATTTCCTCTCACATTGAGACAAAACTCTTGGGGGATACTTACAAATACACACACACGTGCATTCTTGTCTGGGCTTTTCAAATCAACTCAAGCCCATGCAGTGACTGGCTCGAGCAGGAAGAGCTGTGTTTTATCCATCCCTTTGATGCCCCCTAGTGCATTCTATGGGAAATGTAACTGAGGATTGGGAGACATCAGTCAGCATCAGTGGATATGTTACCCAGAAGCAAGATATACAGAAGCGAAAGACAAAAGAGAAACATCAGCTGCTTACTTGTATTGGAAGAAGGGACATCAATTAAAACAGAATCAAACAGGATAGCTGTTTTCCCTAAGAGACCCAACAACTGTGTGTCTACCACACACAAGGTGTCCAAAACCATATAGCTATACACTAACACAGAGGAGTGTAGCCCATACAACCCAGTTAATACGTAAATAAAGCTGAAATATAAAACGTACTCCACAACCAACCTAATGACAATGAAATTAAACTATAGAAGTATTGATTTAAAGTTTGTAAAGTTAATTTAAATTAAAGTGCAGCTACATGACAACTAATGGCACATGGACATATTTCTCCTGACTTTGCCAATAACATTATCATTAATTGTTTGAGCAAAGTAATAATGAAAATCCCTGCAGATGAAAACAGTAACGATCCATCGACTTTTCCATGTTGATTGATAAGGCTGAAATCTCCAACCCTGGTGCGCAACTACTCATGTCTGGTTGTTTACAATATCTCTGTATAAACATGGCCGCTGACAAACTCACTCATGGCAGTTAGCACTCGTTACATCTTTACAATTTGAAATTTACAAATCTTAAATTACAAAACAAACTATTACATAGTTACCAATTTAATTGACTTTTTAACCTTGCTGTTGGTTTGTTTTTTATCTCATCTTCCTGTGACTCGTTAGCCGCCGAAGCTAGGTAGCGAGCTAACTTCTCCATAGGGAACAATGACAGCGACTTCAGCAGGTAGCAGCAGCTGTCTCACCGCTAAAGGACTGGACATAAGCCTGGCTGCTCTGCAGCGACAAGACCCATACATCAATGACATCGTGGACGTGGCCAGTCAAGTTGCCCTGTATACTTATAACAACAGGGCAAACGAGTGGGTAAGCCTTAACTTTACTTAACATGCTAACTTAGCTTAGCGTCGTCCCTGATAGGCGCGCTTTGTCACTGACACAGATTTGCTCCAACTTAACTTGTACCATTAAGTTAACCACAGCAATTGTTGTTGAGGGTCTAAAGTTTTCCTCAACAATTGAAACGTATATTCCTCTATTATTCGATTGCCTGGAATATTGTACCACAGATTATATTTACAGATGCACGTTGCCCCAGAGCACCGCACACGCATTTGAAAGAAGTTGTTCTCACTGTTGTGTTCCTCGAACACTATAACTTTGGTCTTGAACATCATTTTTTGGGAGTGTTTTTTATTTGAAAATATTTTCATTTGACTTGTCCCCAGTAAGGAGATTTGGTTATGCCAGTTATATCACTTTGCTAACTTTTCTTTAATTGTATGTGTTTTTTAGGAGAAGACAGAGGTGGAAGGAACCCTTTTTATCTACACAAGGTAATGATTTCATGTTGGACTCTCACATATTTGTGTCTAAAGATTTTCCATGCCAAACTAACTTTCCTTAAAGTTCTTTAGACACGGCCTTGGTACGTCTTACAGCCATGCCTAAATGTCAACATGCTAAATTGAGTATTGGCTTTATCAGCTTTATTCATATTTTATTACTAAACACAACTGTTTCTGTGTAATAAATCATAATACGGTAGGACATTACACAGCTTGACTCACTTATTTCTGTTTCAGACTGGCCTCTCCCAGGCATGGTTTCACCATTATGAACAGACTCAGCATGGAGAACCTGACGGAGCCAATCACCAAAGACTTGGACTTCCAGCTCCAGCACCCCTTCCTGCTTTACCGCAATGTGCGATGTAAGGAGACAAACACACACACACACACACACACACACACACACACAGGCACACTTCTGATGTCTGCCTATTCATTATTGATGCCTTCAGTTGTTTGTCATCTCAACACCTGTTGAGCACAGTACATGCACGGGCACAGTAAGTGTAGTTTTGAACCCATTGCCATTTGTTATAGTGTGATATTCATTGCAGTGAATCATAGATGACTAGATACCGCGACTAGCCAACATAGACTAAATAGTTTGAATAGACTAAGCTGTGTTTCACAAGCAGCCAGACACATTGTGACAAACGCCTGAAAAATATTCGCACTCGATTGTGTATATTTCATCTCAAAATCCACATGAGACCATATCTTCTGTGACCTTTACGACCTGACAGCAATGTGATCACATCGCACTTAAAGAGGACAGGTGCATCGATAGCCACAGGGAGGAAGTGAGATAAAAGACCAACAGTTTGACAGAGTGACCAAAGTGTGCAGCATGCTGCTCGTTTTAGTCGGAACCGCCAGTTCCATATAAGGAGCAGAAGCATTGTTGTGACTCAAATTCTATCAGCCTGTCTCCCTCTGAGGCCTACATCTGGCTCACACACGCACACACCCACACACACGTTGCAGTGTGCGCCTTTGGGACAAGAGCCTGACAGCACTACAAAGCCAGCCAGCAGAGATTAGATACACCACAACAGTCACTGATAACATAAACGCACACTCACTCAGGACTCGCTGAAACACACAGACCTCCCTCCCTTCCTCTCTGTCATGGTCTCACACTCTCCCATCAGGCTCAGTGAGCGGCAGGTGGAATGCTGTGTTTAGACACCAGTGGATTCCTCACGCCTGCTTTGATCCCCGTACTGTAGTATTTCATTAAACACCCTGAAGGCTCAGTGAAATAACGCGTGTCTCTGTGATCTCTTAACATGTTTTGCACCAGGTGTAAATGCAGTCGGGACACATGATCTGTGGTAAATACTTCCCTCTAGATGTGGTCAGAGCGTCGGTAATGGGGTATAAATTGCAAGTGAACAGCTAACTCACATTTCTTTGGGAAGGAGAGGAATTTAAAAAACGCATAAAACCAGTAATCGCAGCTCAGTTGATTAGTATTTCCTCTGACGAAGAGGAAACATGGGCAGGGGTTGTGTGAGTTAAAGAGTGGGTGAGTACAAACCTAATGGTCAGTGGCTCCAGACGATTACACTGATTTGAGACGGTATATAAAGCAGGCAAATAAGGCGAGATACAGAACGGTTGTAATCATGCTGATTTTTATCACTATCGCTGCTGTGATTCACCAGCATTTTTGGACCATGAATAATTTTTTTTAGCATCCAGATACGTGACTAAGTTTAACCAGATTCAAGCTAAAAACACACAAACGGCACCGCAGATGCTCTAAAAGACGTCGAAATGTCACGTGATCGCCAGTGAGTGACTCTTTAGGCCTCAGGCTGTTGGTAATGTCGCTAGTCCCACCGTGTCATGACCTCTTTGAGCAAGGGTCGTGGAATCTTATCCTTAGATAAACATTGGAGCTCTCAGCGCTGCCGTTACTTCCTGGAATGGCAGTTGGCACAAAGTGGCACCCCGTGTTAAAAATAGACGGTGGAGAATGAAGATATACCACAGAACAGGGCACGGTTAAGGGAAGAGAACTTCAGTCTGAGCAAGTTGAGATTCCTCTGGCAAATATCCTGGTGCAGGCGCACAGATAGAAAGCTTTTTACATTCCTATAGGCACCTACTATCCCAGGCGGTGCGTCAAAGGGCCCACTATCTGCAGTGCATATGGAGTTAGTTCAACCCCTAACCTTGGCCGTGTTAGTGTCTTGAATGTGTGGCTCGTGAATCTGTCTGCTCCACCAGATACTGTGACTGCTAACGAACAACGCATTTGAATGTCTTCTCATTTTAAAACCTATTTGGGTTGTAAAATCTTCTAAAACTTTAGGTCACAGTCTTCCTGTGCCATTGACCCACTCGTGCAGATTTGGAGATTATACTGCACACAAGTTGGTTTCATTTTCCTGTACTCTCGTTATAAGTAATCATTATGAAGCAGAGCCCAAAGGTGTGGAAGCTTGTTCATTAATTGGAGAGCTGGAACTCTTAATAAATGAACACGCAGCTATTTTGATAACCACGTAATGGTGTTTCGGTGACCTGTTAGCATGAATGCCTAACATTGCGTATCTTCTCGACTATGAAGATTGGCTGCTTTACTGTGATTCATTGTTTAATCGAGAAAATACCTGTAAAATGTACCGTGGCCCACTGCGTTCATGTTAACGTCGGCACTCCTCTGTATATCAGATGTATGGGCGGTCTTACCTCCAGCTTGGACGTACGTGTATCCCAGGTCTCTCTCTGACACCAGCAGGCCTTTGAATCTGACCTCAGGTTCTTCCTCCAGCCTCTCATGTTTAGGTTTCCTCTGAAACAGGCCTCTCAGCATGGCTCCTCTGGTCTCTCAGGAGCCTCACAGTCTGGTAGTAGTTGCCTCTTTGAGTCTCTCTACAACTTGAAGTTGCTCAGATTATACCTTAAATTGCAGCTCCAGTAATATCCTATAATAGGTTCAATGAAAGTGATAAGATTGGATGTACCCAGGAGAACGTCTGTAATGAGTGGCACTGTGTAAATGTCTCTCAGGTATAGCGCACATACAGCTGACACAGCAGTTGTGGCAATGCCTCCTTAGAACTTAGCATCAGTAGCAAAAGAACAATTTTTAATTGTAACAAGAGTGTCTTCTTAGATGAGTTTCGATAGCTGCAAATCTCTATATTTACTCCTGCAATGTCATGAATTCCATTCTTACAAAGTAAGCGATGGTTCTTCTGGGAAAACAATAATTCCAAGCATAGATGTGCGTTTATGTAAGAGCACCTAACTTTGCCAGACGTCCAGCAAACTAAATATTGTCCCAAAGAATATCAACACTGTTCCTCATGACTGATGCGCAGAGAACTCTCTCCACAAAGCCGATCACATACTGCAGTAACAGTACACCTAATCCATCCTGGACAACACTGCTGCTAACAAATATTTCTGCATTTCTGACTATACCAAGTCTAAACGAAACAACAGTGTGTTGTGAGTAGTCCAAGAAGTGCAGTTTGGGTTCCAGCCAAACACTGTTACTGTATGGTCAAAGCACATTTAATCCACCTGGGAAATGCAGGACAAAAAACGTGTAAATCAGATTTAACCAAAAATGTCTTTTAAACGCAACTCCAAACAGAGCAGTAGATGAGCCAGACGATGACTCACTGCTCCCCAGAGAAAAAACAAATACTCAAATAAAGTCCCACTGGAAGACTTAGTGAAGGTCTACAGCAGACATCACACGTGCGCCAGAGAAGGTCTGGTTTGTCGTAGTCACAGGAGGGTTTGAAAAGGACCACGCCGCTGAAGTCCTGGATCACTTACAAACTTCAGCAGAGTGACGGTTGCCGGCGTTTCCAATACGCCTCGTCCAAAATGTAAAAAAGATGCCGTCACGTTCTCGGTTAGTGACGTTGGTCGTCCTCTCCGCCCCATGTGACGGTTCACTTTGTCAGGATCTCTGCTTCACTTATTGTCCCTCTGCCTTTCTTCCTCTCTCTCTCTTTCTCTCCAGTGTTGTTGACTGGAGCCCTTTTTTTTTTTCTCTTTTTCTGTCTCTCTAACTTTCACCCCCGAAAGTGTAGCGTTGTTGCCACGACCACTTCTTTGTTGGTGCTGCTGGTTGTAGTCCTCCTCCCACTCCTTCTCTCCCTCTCCCACTATCTCTCTTGCTCGGAGGCTTTTTGTAGGTCAGTATAGCTCAAAAAGTGTGATAATCATCTCTATTGAACGGTTTTTATCTTGTCCTCTTTATTATCTTCTGTCGTTCTCTCTCTGTGGGGGTGAGGCAGAGCAGCATACTGGTCAAAGAGACTCGAGTCTTGTATCTAGCTCTGTTTCCTCCCTTCAATTCACTTATGTGACAAAACTCAAGTCTGTTTCCTGACAGCTAAAGAGCTCTGAGAACTAGATGTTTCTCTCTTGTTAGAATGGATGATAATCTCCTCTCTAACACACTTCACTTCTTCCTATTTCACATCTGTCCCTCAATTTTCCAGCCCTCTGACTTTGAGTCCGTGTCTCAGTGATCTCAAACAGTCTCATCCCCAGTGAGCACTAAGCGGCTCTGGCTCCAGCAGATTCTCTCCCACTGCAGCTACTTATTTTGTACTGGGCTCATTTTCCCAGGCTCAACTGAACTGTGTGTGTGTGTGTGTGTGTGTGTGTGTGCGTGTGTGTGTGCGTGTGTGTGTGCGTGTGTGTGTGTGTGTGTGTGTGTGTGTGTGTGTGTGTGTGTGTGTGTGTGTGTGTGTGTGTGTGTGTGTGTGTGTGTGTGTGTGTGTGTGTGTGTGTGCGTGCGTGTGCGTGTGCGTGTGCGTGTGTGTGTGTGTCTGTGTGTCTCCTGCCATACTGACCTCAGTAGCCAAGTGTGTGTTGTGTATATTTTTGTGCATGTCTGTCTGTGTGGGAATGTGTCTTTTTGACTGTGGGGGTAAATGTTGTCCACTACGTTCTCCACTTTCAGAACAATTCTTGTTCTGAAAGTGGAAACAGTTTTACGTTCCTTTTTACAGTAGAATTGTTTTTGTACCAAAATTCCGGTGCCTCAGTATTTACACGACACCTTAGAGACTTGTTTGAGTGGATACATGAAGGAAGTGGGCCTCTGGGATCTGGATGTTGTTTTAGATCTTTACTGCTTTTAGTTTTTGGGGCAAGATTTCATTTTTTTTTTCAGTCAAATTCTGAATCTCTCCACACTGACAGGAATTAAACAATCATACAACCACCTCTTTCAATATGCTATTGGAGCCAGTGCAAATGAAAATAGTCAAATGAGTCACTGTGTACTGTAATGCAACCTACTTGCTCACTGCTGTGTAACCCTATGGCAAATGGGTTTTAGTGGTGCCTTCTTCCTCCCTTGTTGACCATGTTTGTGCCGTTCAAGAGACTCCAGGGGCCCGTGTTTCACTGTGTAATGGCACTGTAGGCTTCTGTTGCCCTCTGGGAAATGACTCATTGTAAGCCCTGGTTTAGACCCAGCGGGGCTAATAATACACGCTTTACGTGTCTGTCGGGCCTGCGTTGATGTCACGGCAGCAGGAGTTGTACGGCAGAATGTCTGTGCGTTCGTTTGATTGTAAGGGTGTTGCAGCTCACTGGCTGCTGCGTCTCCTAATTCAGCCGGCAGTTTCATCATTTCAACGCTCTACTTCATCTTCATCTGCGACCGGGGCATCAGCCCGGACCAGGACCTGTTGTTACACGTTTGTTTATGTTCAAAAAGTTCACTTCTTTCTCTCTTTGTCCCTCTCTTCCTCACTCCCCCAGTGGTTATCCATGGCATTTGGTTCTATGATAAGGAGGACTGTCAACGCATTGCTCAGAGGATGAAGATGTAAGTGCTTATATCACCACAGCGTGTATGTATACAGCAGTTGGAGAAAACAAAATGGGAATGAAATGGGATTGGGTCTACTGAACAGGGACGAGTGAGTTATGATCCGTCATTTGTTTCATATCTCAGTCTGCACACGACACAGACACAGTGTTTTATTAATGGGACTGTGTCTGGGGTGTCAACTAATGACAACCGTAGTATGAATGAGCTTTGCTCCCAGGCTGAGCGATTGTTTCTTTTACTTTATATTAAGTGTACATATATACATATATTAAGTGTAAAATGCTTGTCTTATCCTGACTCAAGTACTCCACTTTACTGCTTGTCTTGTATGGATCTGTAATGCATTCTCACGTGGACCTATGTATGTGTGTGTGTAGTCTGACCCAGCAGGAGCAGGCCCTGGCTCAGTCCCAGGGGGGCTGGTTATCCCCAGGAGGAAGAGGAGGATCAGTAGTAGTAGTTGGAGCAGGAGGAGTTCTAGGGGGAGTACTTGGAGGAATAGTTGGACAAGGAGGAGGAGTAGTAGGAGGACGAGGAGGAGGAGGAGGAGGAGGAGGAGGAGGAGGAGGAGGAGGAGGCGGAGGAGGCGGAGGAGGCGGAGGAGGAGGAGGAGGCGGCGGAGGAGGCGGCGGCGGAGGAGGCGGCGGTGATGGAAGTGAAGCAAAGGCAGTGGACATCATCCAGATGTTGACCAAAGCACGCACAGAGTATGACAAGGTAGGATAACACCAAATAATCTGCTTCCTTAACAAATAGAAGAAAACATATTTTGGCATGGATTTCTTTTGTTCTGGAAAACAAATGTAATCTGATTGTTTGCATTTCCTCATACTGACCAATAGGCAGCACAGATCACCTAAGGTCTCTCTGGCCCTGAATATCTCTGATTCTCCTCGCGTTGCATCATCTCTTTTTTCCCCCTTTATCCATGTGCCTCTCTACATGAAGTCTGCGTCAGAGCCAAAGGAGATTGGTGGCAGCAGTGTTATTTATGGAAACCCCAACCTGATCAAACCAATACCTGTTAAACCGAACACGCAGGTAAAACATTCTCATCCACTTCCTATTTCATTCTAGGGTGTTAATGACCTTTTGTAGTCCGCCTGATTTGTTAAAAACACTTCAGAAATAACCGGTTAGTTGCAGTAGTTGTCTCCTTGCTTACAGCTCTCCCTCCCTCCCTCTCTTACCCGTCTCTCCCATCCAGGACAGTGAAAGTGCTCAACCCAAGCCTCTCTCTCTGGCCACTCTTTTTGGCTCTCAACCTCAACACTCATCCAAACCTCAACCGGTCCCTCCTATGGCTGCCCCCGAGACGGGGCCGTCGACGGGACGGGTCACGCGCCCGCCTGTAGCCCGCTCGCTGAAATACGACGACACGGTGAACTCTAGCGGAAGTGCGACCTCCAAGGGAGGCACCGTTGCCGTGGTTGGCTGTTCAGATGGAGGGCTCAGGGCTGCGATTGGAGGACAAACAGTCGGGGAACACGGCGGAAATGCCGTCGTGGGCTTGCTGCCGAGTCCCACTGGCGCCCGTCATCATCATCATCAGCAGCAGCAGCAGCAGCAGCAGCAGCAGCAGCAGCAGCAGAACCAGCCTCAGCACTGCCCAGCCATCCAGAAACTCATGCAGGGACAGCGAGGAGTCGGGGTGGTCGGAGGCGTCCTTCAGACCGTGTCCGAGTCCCCCGAGAACCGCCTGTGTGACAACGGCGTGCCGCTGGAGCATCACCACCACCATCACCATCTGTTCCATCATCATCAGCAGCACCTCCTTCATCACCATCATCAACAGCAACAGCAACAGCAACAGCTGCAGGCTGACCCAATCAAGAGACTTTTCCAAACCCAGCCACCTCCTCCCTCCTCCAACCTGCCTCCTCTGCAGCAGAACCCTCACCTCTCCTCTCAGCCCGTGCTGGTGGATCCCGTGTCATGTTCCCACCTTCAAGCGCAGCAAAGCCAGCAGCTGTTTTTCAGCCTCGCTAAACCTCAAACGGAGGCGCAGCACAACAGCCAGTCAGCTTCAACTATACAGGGAACAGGTGGGGACATCTTTTACCCGGTCATTATGCTGTGAACAAAGCAGTATGATCATGTCCTGAGTAAATGTACCGCATACATGTTTCACATTGTAAATCATAAGTGAATGATGAGTGATGCGTAGAAACTCATTTTCATTGATATTTTCTCTGCTCTACCAGGTTTGCTGCCATCTCAGGTGACCACTGACCACGTCCTTCAACCTTTACAAGGTGTGACATCGGTTTCCTTACTAAACGTGACCTACTTTTGCACAAATTGTAGTTTCAGTGAACATGAATCCAGTTAAATCTAAGAGAACCTGTAGAGCCACATTCATTTTTAGTAGTTTTTGCATTTGTATCCAAAATGTAAGCCATTTTAGCCAATGTATACTAAAGTATTGTGCTAGTTGGATACTTAAAGATGTCTGCTTGCTAGTGTTTGGGTATCTGATTTATAATTCTATTGACTTACTCAATAGTAAAATATGCCTGATTGAATATTTCTAATGTGACAAAACTATGCAGGTTAGTTAGATCAGGCAATTATGTAATAATTGCGACAGACCTACCCATAGATATTTGACTATGTATCTTATCTTTCTTCATTTCTCTATTCAAAGCTTTTATCTGTTTTATCTGCGTTAGAATGATTCTAATCCTCTCATCCTGCTCTCCTGTCAGGTCTGTCTTCCCAGATGTCTGGCGTGGTGTCGCCTCATGAGCTCCTGCAGAAGCTCCAGCTGGTCCAGCAAGAGCAAAGCCTGGCTTCCCACGAACCCCCCCGACTCTGTCCAGGACTGGCCCCTCGGTTCTTGGGGCCCACTCAAGGTCAAGGTGCAGGCTCAGCAGCAGTAGGACCGGTCTTAAACCAGACCGCGGGCCAAAAGGCGGCGCTGCAGTTTCAGGTGAGCACCACGAAGTAGCGTTTGTCTTTTACTTGTTTGGCACCTGTTTAAATTCTTATTTTTAGGTTGCTTAAAAGGATTACCAATAAGTCTCCCTGTCTATCCAGGTCATCTCCCCCCAGCGGATACCGGCCACTGTGGCCCCCAACCTGCTCCTCTCTCCCAGTGTGTTCACTCAGGCAAAGTTCAGTGGCGGGTTGCCGGCTGCTGCCCAGGAGAGCTGCCCTGCCCCCTCATCCCTGTCCAGACCCCCGCTGCAGGAGGACATCAGAGTCCTGTCCAGAAGCCAGCTTCAGGCCACCCTGATGCACATGATCCAGGTAAAATAAATGTCCCTCTGTCCATTTGTTGATTATGAGAATATGCATGCGTGCACACAAACTGAGCCGTGCTCGTGTGTTTCAGACTGACGGCTCATTCCTGGACACCATCTACGAAGCCTACATCAGCCGCTTTACTAATGACTCCGGCAGCAAGTACTGATGACTCTTCACACCTTCTGTCTACACATATACTCCCTGTCCAGAGCAGTGGGGCTCCTTCTTCTACATCTAACACGGATGTAGCACTTCTAATCGCACACACCTACTGTATTACAGAACCAAGTCTCTCTAGTCGCAGCAACAACAACACAAAAGCAAATTTCTAAATGTGTGTGTTTCCATTTTTACAAAAAAAAACATAACTTTTCATCCCGTGACTCCTCAAATATGGCAGAACTCTGCGGTCTTGACGTCGCCTGTAGTTAAGGGGAACTGTAGCCTATACTGCAAACTCGCTGTGTCTCACGGTGTTTGACATTTGTATTTCCCTGCACTGTTTTCTTCACCAACTGTAGCAGCATTTTATTTGAATCTGTTTTGTTTTAGTCGTGACGTGTAGCCTTTACTCCGTGACCGTCGTCTAACACCAGCCAGCCTGTACGTCAACAAGTCTTCCCGGGCTAAAAACTAGTGCTGAAGGATATCCTCAAACTGACTTGTAAATGTAAAACATGTTCAACATGTTTTGTTTTCTGTATATTTGGAAAAGTATTTTTAATTGTTAAACGGAATTTGTTGGATTTTAATTTCCAATTCTTTTAAATTAAGTTCCTACTAGTTTGCTCTCTATAGGAACATTAAACGAGTATATTTCACTATCCAAATTCTTGTAAAGTTATTCAAATGATACCTATTTTGAGTAGTTGTTCCTCCTTCTCCAGCACACTCTAGCTGGGATGAATATCTGTATTGGTACTTTAGTTACAGCAGAGGAAGATTTAAAAATGACATGGTATCCATCTCACTTGAAGTAACAAGGAAAGTACAGGAGGTCGTTAACTTGCCCTACCTCACAGAGAGTAGTTCAGAGGTGTACCTGTGTTTTTACAGATGTTGTGTGATTGGACAGTTTTAAAGATTAGATAATCCAGTCAGGATTTTTTTTTTTATTTCAGTTTAACATCGGGGACTTCATCACCAGAGAGAAACCATTGACAATCCTTTTAACGCTCTGAAATATCACTCGAGTTGTTGTGTATTTTTAAGTGATTTTGCATTCATTCCACAGTTCCTGAACATTTTCACTGCCAAACATCTCACAGAAAGTCCCCTCAGGAAGAGTACATTTTTATTCATCAAACACTTCTTTGCTATTGATGGTAAGTCCAGTTGAATAAACAATGGGTTGAATGGATTCAAAGCCATAAATAGCAGCAGAGAAGGTATTTAGATATATCTGATAATAGCTTTGAGTTCAAAGGCCTGTTTAAAGCAAGTGGAGAAGACAATATGATATAAAATGCACTTCCAAAATACTGTTATGACACATGTACTCCGTTCCTCACAGAGAAGTTGAAGTCAATAAAATTGTTTAATTTGATCGGGGTTAGGGTTTGCCGTTTGTTTAGCTCCCGTGCTAAACTGGTGTATAGCCAGACGATACAGTAGCTACACAAAAAACACAAAAACAGCAACAAAAAAAGAAAAAATACATTTGAGAAAAAAACAGAATATTTTTTTTCCTATTTTTGTACTCAAAGAAAATGTATTGTTGTCAAAGTACAAATAACCAGCATGTTACATGACAAATAAATGTACAGCTAACATAGAAGTACACATTCTTATACAACATATCTACAGTGTTTTGTCAGATGCCTTTTCTTTCTTTTTAATTCATCCATAAAGTCATTTAGGATATTATGATGACACATTGGAATGCCAATGAGAACATTTTGATTTATTTTTGTCGTTGTTTTTAACAATGTTTTGCTCTTACACAAACTGGAATATATTTTAATTGGATATTAAATGTTCTCAAACTTCCTTTGTCTTTTTTATGTTGTGTCAATGGATCTGCATGGCTGACTGGTATTATGATGATGATTATTATTCAAGATTGATCCGGCCTCGAGTAACACTTATCACAATGAAGCTCATTATTGCTTTAACGTCACATCGTTGCCTTCTTTTGCCACGATCAATAGTGTGACATAATGTCTGCAGTGATTAATCAACTGGTTTTTACACAACCAGCAGTATTGAGGGGCCTTGCCCAATTAACTCTGATAGACTCAATACAACATCTTTTTAAATCGCTCCCTGCGTTTGCCTAACCGAGCGCACGGTACGAGCCAATAAAGCAGAGCTGCTGACACAATGGAGTTGATTTGATTGAACCGAGCAGCCGTTAAGTTTGACCACAAGGTCCATTTAGTAGCTGTTGTGGAGCTTTTGATCAAATCAAATGATCTTCATAAGCAGATGAAGCAGCTACTAAATGGGTTTTTGTGGTGTGGACCTTTATAGAGATTTTGGTTTAAAGAGCTCAAAGGAAAGTGGAAATTTGAACAGTTTCAGTGTCAAATACCACGCAAGCTCACCCGAGGCATACAGTATGACTCTTTAGATAAACAGACTGCGTATGGCTAAAGCAATACAGTGAGGAGATTTGAATCCAAAGATCTGCTCTGCCCTCCCTGACTTTTAGTGTTACGTAATATTTTCGATATCTTCGTGTGACACATTCTTCTGTCCATTAGTACTGACTGGTGGTGTTGTTATCAGGGCTGTTAATGGCTCACAAATAGCCGCTGGGAACCCAAACACTGAAACGCCGTGTGAAATGATCAGAGTCCCGATCAATCGGCTGACCACTTTTTATTCTTACACTAAGGGAATTTGGCTGCCTCTCCCTTCCTTCCTGCTTCCTCTCCCCGACCAACCACACATGGTGATTAGCATCAGTATTTAAAGAAGCAGAAGAGTTGAACCCAAAACCAGAATCGGCTCCGGTACAGTACAAAAAAAGCTGAAAAGTATAGTGTTAGGAGGGCTGTATCTGTATTTTTTCAGGAGTCACACACACACACACACACGCACACACGTTTCCAGACCACTAGTTTAGCTGATGGAGCTAAAACTAAGGGCTGACTATTAGCCCTGGCTTAGACTAATCAATGACTTTGGGATGTGTGTGTGCGTGTGTGTGTGTGTGTGTGTGTGTGTGTGTGTGTTCATGCAGAAAGAGGCGGGGTCTTCTGTTTGTTCAGGGAGTCCAAACCACTTTTGTTGCCACTGTATGTCATCAGAGGATGTCATCTGCATGAACTGATTTACTGGTTTTCATGAGGTGATGAATCAGAAGAAAACAGACAAACATTGTTTTTTTTTAAAGTTTATGGTTTATGTCTTTTTTTATGTCTTTGTTCATACGCGAAAGAGTTTTTTTACAGTCTCCTAAACTCAGACAAGACAAGTTGGAACCATAATTAGCCGGGGCACAGGTGAGTGAGTTTTCTTTGTTGTTCTATCCTACAGTGGTGTTTGAGAATCATATTTTAATGTATTCATATAGATATATTTGTTGTTCATGTGATGAAAAAGAGAAGTAAATGGAAAATTATAATACAAGTGGTCTAAAAACAGAAAAGGGCCAAATATTGCACCTTAAAAGGTATTAATTGGGGAAAAAAAGTAAAATATAGTCAAAGAAAAGCCTGGAAAACCAAAGACATGACTGAACTGGATAGATGAGTGAATGGAAATCAAGCAGAATAAAAACATAATTCCACGTCCTCATATTGATATTGATTATGATTTACATTTTTTTGCCTGTTTTAAAGATCATTTCTGCAAAACTATTATGTTAAACGATATTCTCTTACACCACTGCTGAATAAAGACAATCACTTACTGGACTGTAAAGTTATCAGTGTTCGGTTTATGGCGAAGGATTTTCACAAAGCGACAACTGGACCAGGTTTAGGGGATAATTCGGATTTATTTGTATGTTGCTATACTTTCAGGATAAGTTTGGCATTAAACTACTTCTGCGGCTGATAGAAAAATCCAGAGTTTGTCCATGTTAGCGGGGCGGGGGTGGACTCATCCCCACAGTCAGTGATCTGGGTCAGTGGGGGAGGAGGAGTCCAACAGCTGTTATATTGTACATAAGTATGTGCATGCATATCTGTTTGTGTGTGTTCGTGTCACTAAATGTCAGCCAGTGTCTTCACCGTTCATGTTATTCTTCTGACCCTTTCTGCATTTGTGTGTATGTGCCAGATTCTTTCACTGCATTTTTATTTCCATAACAGCATGAGCAGATGTTTTACTGTGTGTGTGTGTGTGTGTGTGTGTACCTGCAAAAGCATATATGTATGTGTGTGTGTGTGTGTGTCTGACTGTGTGTCTCTGGTATTTAGTTAGATGTTGCTTAATGGTCCCAGCAGCAAACAGCCCATTTCAGCTCTAGACGTCGTTTCACAGTCATGTCTCTGCTGTGGCTCTCGTTCAGTTAAAATGATCCACTGTGCAGTTTTAGACTCAGCAATAAACACAAGATCACTTGTTTGAACATTTCATACAAAGCGGTGAACATGAGCAGACGCGTCTGTAGTCGGTAGCCACACAGATTTCACTCCCAACAAAGCAGCAACAAACTCCAAAACTCCAGATTTTTTCAAGCTATGCAGGCAGACCCACGGAGATAACCCAAGCACACACAGGACACTGAAACATGAATCACTCCTGGAGTGATTGAACAATTATGATATGAATGTGAGATTGCAGTTGTCTTCAATCAGCCACAGAAATAAACCGACTGAAACTTACAGACCGATCGATGTTGCAGTGTGTGTGTGTGTGTGTGTGTGTGTGTGTGTGTGTGTGTGTGTGTGTGTGTGTGTGTGTGTGTGTGTGTGTGTGTGTGTGTGTGTGTGTGTGTGTGTGTGTGTATGTGTGTATGTGTGTGTGTATGGACATACATGTGAGGCAATGAGAGTCCACTAGGTGTCTCAGTGTGTTTATGTTATAAGATTGTGTCGGTCAAGTGCATCATCCTCCACAAATTGCGACTCCCTTCGGATGCAACTACAACCGAGGACTCTCCTTTTCCTCTCTTCTTCCCATTTGCTCCCGTTTCTCTCTTCCCTTTGCTTCTTTTCTTTTACTCTCCTCCCTTCTCTTCTCTCTCTTCCCCCCCCCCCCATGACAGATGACCTCAGTTCATTCTTACCACTGCCACCTTTTCTTCCATCCATTCTCTTTCCATCAGTAAAAACAGACACACCGAGAAACATCAAGCAAAAAAAGCAAAGAAGTGTGAGAGAATCGGAGAGGAAGAATGGAGAAATAGCAGGTGAAAGAATGCCTGGTGAGAAAGATAAAGGGATAAAAAGAGGGAGAGAAACACAACTAAATGCAGGAATAGAACGACAGTAGGTCAAATAGCGTTAGAGAAAAAGACAAGGGCAAGAGAGGGAGATAGTGTTTGTGTTAATGTGTGTGCGTGTGTGTGTGTGAGAGAGCGAGCGAGAGGGATGGAGAGAGAAAAGGAGGGAGGAGGGGTTTAATCCTGCCTGGATTATGGTATAAACTGGTCCCGCAGAGCAGGAAGAGATACGCTGGAGAGAGAGGAAGTCCCACTATCCCTCATCCATCCATCATTCACTCCATCTCACTCGTAGCGTAATCGTGTCCCAGTGCTGCGTGGTTTCGGTTTGGATCCACCGGGATGTGAGGTCATCAGGGAAGGACGGCAGAAACACCTGACTTTTTGGGAATATGTGTGCAAGTCCTGCTTGGGAATACCTCGCTTTCTGGTGACAAGGACTTGAACGCGGGTGGAGACAAAAGTTTACCGGGACGTCCCAAGTCTTTCACCCCTCTCCCTCTTTTTTCCCCCCCAGCATCCTTTGGATCGAGCATGGAGAAGAGAAGCGGATGATGGGAGCACTAGAAATAGGATTAAAAGGTGTGGAGAGGGAGTTGTAGGAACATGGCGGGAAGCCTTTGTGACTCCTGGTGCGCAGACGTGACCTTTGACACCGGAGACAAGAGCTTTCGAGACTCCATTGTGTGCTGTGGTAACCAGCTGAGCTGACATCAAAATCATCAATCAGACACTTTTTGTTTGCTGTCAGTCACATTTGAACTTTCTCCTCAGAACCCACATGTCTCAAAGCCAATGGTTTTAAAGCTTTGACCAAATGACGTAGTGAGTAATCTTCAGTGAAATTCCGTCTATATTGATTTGGGGACGTATTTTAATCTTGCTGCAACCAGCTGGAAGATTCCTTGTGGCTCCAGCTTGTGCTCCTTTTTTAAATTAGCATCCTGGACAGCACATGGCATTGTTTCAATCTTTTGGCTCACAGGAAAAGCAGCTCTCAAATCTTTCCACTCACAGACTGTGGCTTTCTCAGTATCTTCCTTAGAAGCCAAACGGAGCCTTAAATCTGTGACTGCTTTTAGGATGACATGCGTTCTCTGTCGTTGGATGTCTCCCGTGAGCTTTCTGGATCCTTTGCTTTTCCTGAGCAGGCCTCGGACTGTCACAGATTCTCCACATGTCACTACGGGTCCTTGCGTATTTTAGGCTGCTCACTTGCAAGGTCTGCCTCTCTTCAAGCCTCGGGGGACTCTCAAGATTTGAACTATGCATTGAATGTGTTTGAGAAAATTGAGGATTGGAGCTTTACATTTTGGTAACGATTACTTTACCAGGCAAGTTGACAAAAAGTGTTATTCTCTTTAGGTCTGATTTGATTTCCGCTGTTATTTCCTGAATTAGGCTATGTCCTAATATGATTACCTAATTTAAAGCGGCTATAGTCAATATTTCATATTAACAATGTATCGCATATATCAGTTGCTCATGGTGACGAACCCACAGAGAATTATCACCCGTCCAGTTCTGCTCAGCTCTATGGAGCATTTTAGCTTCTTTTATCACAATGTTGGTTTAATAGGCTGCAGCTGTAGTGTGTTGCTTGACTCCCACCGCTCTCATTGTAGTTTTTTCAACCAAAAAATATCCCAAAACCCACTTTACATCATTACCCATGAAGCAAACAACGTCCCTCTTTTTGTGAGTGCACTGTGACCCGAGCACTTCTAATCTCACTTTGCTCTGTCCTAATTTCATATTTTTTCTCTTGGAGCCAGCGTGCAACAATTGCTGAACTGATGCGGATCGTGGCAGCTGCAGGGATGAACCGCTGGATCTGGGGAAACACTGGGAATGCCAGTAAATGGGACAGAAATGGGCCGCACAGAGGGAGGCTGATGCTGCTGCTGTGGATTATCGTCTCCAGCTCGCTGTGCCTGATGGTCGAGGGCCAGATGAAGCTCTCACCAGAAACGTGAGTACAGTTGCACTTAGTTTTTCACGCCCAGGAACTGAACCGTCGGATCAAGTTCGGATGTTAATGTAAAAGCTATATTTGTAGGACATTTATTCCAAGGATCTTAAAGATACTGACTTCACTTATTTTCACAAAAGTTGCTATTATTATATTTACCTATATGGGCTGCAACGAAACACAATGTGCTGCCATTTAGCGGTAACCAGTAAGATGACCGCAAACCCTGTTCTTTATGAGGACATTACATCAACAATTGTACCAGGTCATTTCCCCCTGGGCACCCTGTCAAGTCTGCATGTAGCGTTGTCCTTATTTGAAGCCACACGTGAGATGGATGACTGAATTATGTTCTTTCTATTTTGGCTGATGGCTCCACACAAACACATATGGGCCATATGGGTACCTGTGGGATGGGGGTGTAGCTAACTGCCAAACCATCCTACAGCCTCTCCACAGCTACAGCCAAGTCTGTTGAAGATGACGTGTGAATTTGGCTACGCACAAATAAAACAATGAAGAAAAAAAAATAGATATGGTGGTGATTATGTTTCTATTTAATATTTATGGGTTGCTTATAGTTCCACCAATTTTTACTATTCAAGACTAATGTGTATTTTGCCATAGTAACTTGGGACATTTAGAATTGTTAAACATCAGCATGTTAATATTGTCATTGTGATCATGCCAACGTTAACATTAAACTCACTGGTGTGCTTAAAGCTTGGGTAGGTAAAATTGGAAAAAAATAAAACTTATCATTGAATAAATGATCCAACCTAAAAACCCAGCTCACTGTTGCTAATTGTTTCCCAATGAAGGTAGCTAGCAGCAGTAGCTCCAAAAGCTGCTAAATCTAGCAAGAAAGTCGCCAAGTCGGCAACACTGACAGCCCGTCAGCCCATCACAGCTCCCAAGCTAGAAGCATTTGGAAGACTCCAGTGACGCCCAATAAGAGCATGCGCAGAGTGGGCGCAGGGTAGCCTGTGGCTGATTGGACGGACTTAATACACTCCTGCAACAGCCGCATATACTAGATTTTTTTTTTTTTTTTTTGTCAGAGCATTTAATGTGTTAATTCCTGTTGGGATGTAAAGGGAATTTCAACAATTATGACAAAAAAAATTATGTTAAAACCATGTCTTTGAAATGTTCTACTATTGTTGGAAAAACTGTGCGAATCAAAAATGATTTACTTTCCCAAATACAAAGATGGCTTTTACACAAGAGACTGGCGACAACTCATAATCCCGAATGTGTTTTATTTTCACACCAGCGTTCACTTTGTAAAATAAGTGGTCACTTTCTTCCCCTCATTTTGTCTTTTGGGAATGAAATGCTGCGTTTGTTTGTTCTCCAAAAACCAGACGAAGCTCTTTTCCCTGAACAGCTTTCAAACCTCCTGCTGACTAAAAACACTAACAGATCGATACAGTGCTGTCAGTCCACAATAGCCTATTAACTGTGTGTTTGTCTGTGTGTGTGTGTGTGTGTGTCTGTGTTAAAGTGGAAGGTGTCAAGAGAGACACAGAAATACACAGCATTTTGTTAATTGCACTGCAAACCATAGCAGCAATGGTTGATTGTACAGCATACATTGTGTATGTGTGAGTTTTGCCCTTATACAACTCAGAGAGCGTGCGCTGTCACGAGGCGGCCTGCTGTGACAAGGGAGATTAAAGCTCCAGGGTCAGCAGAGTTCAGCAAGCCAGCGAAGGTCACTGAGCCCAAAATGCTTCACTCTGCTTGGGGGGGAGATTTGGCAGCCGGGCCCCTCTGGCCCTGGAGGTTATGAACAGAGCATTTCAGGCCAACAAGGTCAAGTCTTTATAGCCTCTGAGGAAACATCGCTCTGCAGCCAGGAGGAAAACAGATAACTGCCAGAAAGACATCCATAGCAATGACACATTTAAGCAACAATTTAGGAGATGAGCAACTTTTTTTCTGACTGTGAAACACCCTCGATACCTTCATAAAAGGCTGTGGTGGAGATTTTGTCATTTTTCTACGTCAAAGAAGTTTTATCGTGAGCAGTTGCTGCCTTTACCAGAACCATAGAGAGTTATTTACTGTGTTATATTTGGTCCGTGATGAGTTTGGTCTGCCTAAAGCTTTGTCTTAATTATGACCTTGTTCAGTGGTATTGTAGCTCACGGCAACATTGCTCTTTAACAGCACTACAGGGAGTGTGCATCACACATTTCAACTATACCTTTAAACGGTTACAGTGATCTGATTCATTCAAGGCAACAATCATGAGCGCTTTTGATCTCCCTGAACAAAAAAAAAACAGATAATATTTACACTCTACCTTTTCAATCCTCACATTTTTAGAATGAACCCACACTCGTATTTCAGAATAAATCATATCAACAAGTCAAAAAACAGTATTTTAGGTTCTGAGGCTGGCAGGTTATAATTGTAGCAACCCTGCCTGCTAACCAGCAGCGAGCTGGCTGGCTCCCCATAGGTTGAGCCATCTGTCACATCCTGTCTACTCTCTAAACTCTATTACCTCTCCTTGGCTGCATTCACATGAAGGATTTGTAGAATTACTGCATGGAGTAACCTCTTGACCTAGCATACTGTCAGCTTTTACTGTCACCTTAACAGTAATCCGTTTAAATCTGTTATTGGTGAATGCACCCTAACCTCTTTTCGTAATTGGCTTGTAAGTGTCACTCCCTCTATTGACCTTGTTTTATTAGCCCTTATTTTTTCAGGCAAGGCACAAGTGAAATAAGCACTTGCAGTGAAATAAGTTCAAACATGATTTGTTCCACAGTTGTTTCAGAGCTAAAACACAAGGAGTTATTGCTAATAGAGCCGGTTGTGACATTTACCTCATAGTGCTTTTATATCGTTATTTATAACGATATTTGAAGGGTCAGCAGATCATTTAGTAACGCTTTGTAGATCACTTCTAAGCAAGACCATCTTATGGGCTGCCATCATGTGAAAAGTCCCTTTGACTGATTGGACCGTATATATGGTCGTGTTGACTAATGTACTATGCAAGTAAACCTGCCTTGCCTTTGTAGTTATTGCATTGTTTTCATAGATATTGATAACAGCGTTGATTATTATCTGTCACTGATCATGTTTCCTCCGTGTCCAGCGTGCAGCAGTGGGCTGTGTCCTTTGGCAAAGAGATAGCTGCCCTGTCTGCCAGATACTCTGGAGCTAAACTGCTACAGAAGGTAAGAGATACAGACACACACAAATACACACACACATGATGTTAGACAGAAACACGGATACACATGCACAAGCTAAAATCAGCTGCAGACGCACATACATATATATATATACACAAAATTCAAATGTTTTCACAAGGCACCTCAATTGTATGTGTTTAAAGATGAATTAAGATACATTATATTGTGCGTCAGTAAATTCCCATTTCAGACGGACAAATCAGTGATGTTGAGGGGGAGGTGGTGGCTGTGGTGGGGATTTAATCCCTCTGATTGATTATCCCTAACATACAGTATTTGGCCATACCAGAGAAATGTATAGAGGAGGTTGCCGATTGACAATATGGCTGCTGGCATTTAGAAAATACGGAGACGAGGACTTAAATACAGAGACATAAACGTAGTTAATGGTAAAAAAAAGAGACTTATAGTTGGATATGGAGCAGATGACATCATCAGATCAGACTGAGACGGGCGGGGTCCGTAAGCTCCTCCCCTCCCCCCTCCCCTCTGCTCCATCGTCCAATGGGAGCCCGACTGACTGGCATACATTTGCCGTACAACATCTGCACATGGCCCAGAGACCAATGTCATGACACACTTAATTCAAAAGCACGTAAATAAACTCACACGATGTTGACTTTAAAAACAATTGGTGTGCTTTAAAAGATGTTAAATGTCACGCTGATATACTGTAGCTCATTGAACTGGGTTGAATTCGACTTTTGGTCGTATTTGTGTGAGTTACCTTAGAGACTGAAGAAGAGGTTATGCCTGTGCGTGTGTGTGTGTGTGTTTGTGTCTTCAAGTAATTAGGATGTGGGTTCTTCCTCAGCATGCCACCCTGTAGAATACCTAGCAGGCCCGCTCACCATCTGCCACGCACACAAACACACTGTGATACGTGCTACTACTGACCGTCTCCCTCTACAGAATAGATGCGTCTTTCATTCTTTTGTTTCACCGCGTATGTTTCTGTTCTGCAGCACGGAAACATCCCCCAATCTAGCCTGCACAAATAACCAACTTCCACAGATTTCTTCCAAAACAAACGCGGCAGTAGTGGTATGTTGGTCGTGCTTGTGTTGAAGACTGGAAGATAAAATCAATGTTTAGTTGGTAGAAAGAATTTTCAAACAGATTTTAAACACTGACTGATCAAGCCGCCTCGGAGACAGTAGCAGCAAAGTGGTGGTAGTGTAGTACAAGTTGCAGTTCTCATAATAGTACCAATAATGCTAGTTGCTGTAGTAACAGTATCAGTAATAGCAGTATGTGTATATAACGTAGGTGCGTGTCTCCTAGTTGCAGACGTTATCCTTTTATTTAGTCAGTGAGGTGTAAAAAGCGCCCAGTGCATCAGTTTAACTCGGCAACAAGAAGCCATTAATCACCCACGTCCGTCGAATCGATGGCTTTCTCGTTATCTGTGGAACATTTAGTGACTCTGTCTTCTTGCCTGAGTAAACTGAATAGGATATTGAGTGTTTGACTTTGTATCTAAAGATAATACAGGAATTGCTGGAGCTTAATTCCGTTGGAAAAAGGGGGTTTTATTGTTTATTTGCAGAAGGCTTTAATAGAGCTCTTTATCGTCCCCTTTCTCACGTATATCTGTTTGTCTGTCTTATCTGTCTAATGTAGTCTGGCTGTTTCTCCCCTCTAATGGAAATTGAAAATCTGTAAAAGTGAAAATAGTACACAGCTTACTTTGAACGACAAATAGGGCAGATAGTTTCCCCACTAGTCTAAGTTGTCAGAAGTTATTTTTACGTCAACAGGCTACCAAAAGTTGTAACTTGCTCGCTCAAAGGGCCTTTCCCATTTCCCCACCTTTCTTGGACTTGAACTGGGGATTTCCCATTAACAAGCCTATGTTTAAGGAATGGTAATTATCTTCCTGTAATAGAAAACAAGTCCAATGTCTATCACCCCCCCCCAAAAAAAATCATTTACCTTCATCTGTCATCACGGCTGATGCTTTTATCATCAGTGCCGGAAATTAACCTTTCAGTCCGCAGGCAACGACAGCACAACGTCCATTAGATTACATTTATGTAACTGCTTTAATTCGATAGCTCAGTGAACAAACCCACCAGCCACTAGCAGCCACAATAATGCATTAGAACATGCACAGATGTCAGTCAGGAGGCGCCGTGTGCAGTGGATGGTTTTCTTGTGGCGTCCCTCTGTCGTGTTGCAGATTAGAGACGGGGTCTGTTGAATGGATAAAGTCAGGGCTTGACCCTCATCTGCACTGCAACTGTGCATGCGTGTGTATAATTATATAATACCAGGATCACTTCCATGATATCTGTGTCTCTGTTTGTCTCTGTTGTTTTCCATTTTGTGTTTGACCAAGAGAGCGTACGTGACTTTTAAATGTAAAGCTACGTCCTGTGGTCGTCAATGTTTTATTGATTTAAGTAACTCACTTGCCACTTTCTCTGGAAGGATTCTCTGTAAGTTATCCCCACTGCTGTTAATGAGCCAACTGTGTCTGTTTTTTTTAAAAGAAATACAAGGATGTCGAGGCCGTGGTGAAGATCGAGGAGGTGGACGGAGAGGAGCTAGTAAAAAAGTTCGCCGAGGAGATGGAGGAGATGCTTGGGAGGAAGATGAAATCTGTGAAGGTAATAATGATACGTCCTGTAAAAGCAAACGCACACTTTAATTAAGGTAATCATCATGTTTCATGTCTTCTGCAGACTTGATAATCGTTCCTGCATGGGCAGAGTTTCTCCTTAGTTGAGGCGAGTAGAGTATATAAGCGCCTCTTTATTTTCCCAGCCTACAAGCCTGGTGGAGATATGGGGATATTTATTGAGTATTGCTTACACTATTTAATTTGGTACTTTATGAATGCAGAACTTTGTGCACTATGTATGTGTGTATGTGTATACATCACTTATGTGTATGTCTACTCCGACTGATGACGAGCAGTCGTGCTCGAAACCTCCCCGAGGTGTAAATAATGAGTGGACATTGGTGCGCTGCAGTGTGTGCGAGCTAATTATTTGTTGATTTCATAATCTGCCCACTTACGGCTCAGCACCTGCCCTCGTTGGTTCGGATGTGCGTGCTTACTCTGACTCGTTTGCTCCGGGTGTATCCTTATTAACCTGGCGTGTTTTTTTTCACAGAGGTTGGCAGACGCAGCAGAGGACGCTGACCTTTACCACGAGTACAATGAAACTCTAACGGTATGTGACAATAACCTCTGTGCACAGTTTGAGACTTATGGTCCTATATATGTGTAGTCTAACACAGACAAGTGTTCAACCACTGGTATATACCCAAAATATACTATTCTTTATTGGCACCCCTACTTGGTTGTGTCTACGGTTCTGTTTTATTACAATTATAGCCATGACTATATTACAGATGTTCTGCTTGTGGAACACATTTGTTTGTGTTGAACATAGCAATTATGCAAAGTTAACTGAGGTTTTTACAGACTGACCACATGTCTTCAACATTTCACCATCAAGGGATCTACAAGCGCCTCATCCTTTACTCTTCTATCTAGTTTGAATACTTTAACTCCATGCTGATCAACACGGTGGACGAGGACGGGAATCCACTGTCGCTGGGAGGAGAATTCGCTCTGGAGAAGAATGAACACTTCAATAAACTGCCGGTCAACACACAACTGAGCAACATACAAGTCCCCACTAATGTTTACAACAGAGGTAGAGAAGTGTGAACACACACACTGGCACACACGCACACACATGCAGCCTGCACTTATTGTGATACACATCTGATTGCCAGTAGAATATCAACATCATTCTTTCTCTCTCTCTCTCTATAGATCCAGATATTCTGAATGGAGCCTATATGTCTGAGGCTCTGAATGACGTGTTCATTGACAACTTCCAGAAAGACCCAACTCTGACCTGGCAGTACTTTGGCAGTGCTGCAGGCTTCTTCCGGTTGTACCCAGGTACACACGCGTCCTACATTCAGGACATCCTCCGTGCTTCCCAAAATGTCTTCGGTTGCACATTTTGTCTTGCGTCGCCACAGCGTTAAGACAACATGAACAGAGCTGCAGATGAATGCTCAGCTCACGCAAGCCAAACAGTGTACTTACACAGCAACTGACGATGCAGGAAGCTGTCTGTCAAACGCTGATGACTCAGTCTCGGCTACAATATGGCTGCTGGTTTATCCTCTCATGTGTGTGTGTGTGTGTGTGTGTGTGTGTGTGTGTGTGTGTGTGTGTGTGTGTGTGTGAGTAATTAGCAGAGGATTTGTGACACAGCTTGTTTTACTCATCCGCTACCTCATCCCTCATTATTTGACACATCTGTCATTATCCATCCATGCATTCATTTGTCCAACCGTCTACCCAACCAGGCAGCCAAGCGGCAGTTGTGAGCGTCTGCCTTTGCTAAATCTCCATCTTTCTCTCTGTCTCCAGGGATCCAGTGGATTCCAGATGAAAATGGTGTGGTCACTTTTGATTCCAGAAACAGAAACTGGTAAGGATATAGTCCTGGTAACATCAGTGCTACTACAGAAGGCTGCTTTGTCTCCTCCAACCTCCCTTAAATATCAGATCAGGAACAGAGGGAGAGCCGGCAGAAGAGAGGGAGAAGAGCACAAGAAAGGCACTGCATCACTTGTAGCTTTTTCAGTGTGTCAAGCTGCCACAAGTCTGCCCATATCAGTGACTATTTGGCCGACGGAGCATGTTGAATCAGTTGCAGAGGCAGTTAGTGAGAGAAGCTAGCTCTCTTACTCTCTCTGGGAAAATACTGGCTTGTACATCATTACCCGTTACAGTCTGATTAACGCTGCGGATGACCGTCTCAACAGGCCCTATTCGCAGCAGACATTTTGACTTGTTACTAATTACATTAACGACGGCTCCGTTAGAATCAAGTGACTGTGTGAAAGTGAGCCAGCAGGCATAACACCAGGACCCTGAAAGCCATCATTAGTTGTGTTATTTACACCCGTCTATCCCGATCTATCAAGTAGAATAAGGGTTTGAATGAGAAAAGATTACTGTTTGGTAACAGTATACGTCAAGTTCCAGGAACTCGGACTGAACAGAAAAGGATAAGGCTTAAACTCTGCCTGTTCTGTCTGTCTGTAGATTACTGGTAAGTAACGGTCTCTGTTCATCCCTGAGGGTTATTTGGTTTGGGTTACAATAAAGATAAAGTCTTTACTGCCTCTCTGTCTCTTTCTAGGTACATCCAGGCAGCCACTTCTCCTAAAGATGTGGTAATCGTGGTGGATGTCAGTGGGAGCATGAAGGGACTCAGATTGACCATAGCCAAACACACCATCAACACAATCCTGGACACACTGGGAGAAAATGACTTTGTTAACATCATAGCTGTAAGTACACACACACACACACAGTTACACAACGCGCAGTCTCGCCAGAGGCTGACAGTAGTCTGATGAGCGTGATGTTAAGATTAGCACGCAGAGAAGTTAATGCACAGGTACAGTACGGAGACCAGAGACAATACACGGAAATAGACCACACATATGCAAACAGGCACAAATACACACATCAAACATTTAATCTGCAACATGCATTTACTTTCAGTAACATCAAAGCTTCAAAATTAATTTAGTTTTTTAGGTTTTTCAGGATTTTGGCCGCGTGCAGCTCCACATCTACAAATCGGTGTAATAAGCATGGTTTATCCTGGTATTACTGTGTGTGTAATCATACGCCTGCTGCAAATCCGCTGCCCTTAAGCTGTTTTTACACAGAATTTAAAGCTACACTCTTTCAATGAACTGACCATGCAGTAAAATGAGTGCTAGAGTTTTATTTTTAAATAAAAAGGGTTTAAATCCCACTTGTATGTAATGACTTTGAACTTGACTTGAGTCATTTATCAGTACATAAGATATAAAACAGCTTCCAGAATGATAAACACCACGTCTGAATTTCAACGGAAAAAAACCCAAATAAACAGGACAACTCTCGAAAGTAAAAAAGACTCATTACCTTCATATTAATAATATAGCACTCACATATTTAAACTTTCATAAATGCAGATTATTAACAGTTAAGTAGTTAATGGAAATACGTGTAATGTATTTCGGGGATATTGTGATATTTAGGGATTTATTGAGGGATTGATTTGAGGGTAACAAAACGTAATCATCACCTGTTGCAAAAGTCAATCACGTTGACTGTTGATCATGCGGATCTTTGTTTATACGGGGTTTATTTGGTTTCTCTCTCCAGTACAGTGATTACGTTCGCTACGTGGAACCCTGCTTCAAGGGAACGCTGGTACAAGCTGATCTGGATAACAGAGAGGTAACGTACACACACACACACATACACATAGTGGAGACACAAGCTAGACAGCTAATTAATTAAATTAAAGTCTGCGAACCTAATAATCGCCGGCTGTTATCTCACTAATCCTCTAAATACGTTATGCTGTCTACACGTCACAGTTAAAACATGACAGTGAATGAGTGCTACCTGTTTGTCAGAGGATCTAGTGATGAAACCCTCAGAAACTGTTCACGTTCATGTGGCTTTTAAGAATACGGATATTTCTTCCTCTTTTCTGCTTCCTTCTTTGTCTTCATTCTCCATCTCCTCTTTATCATCTCCTTCACAAAGCCATGACATTTCTGTTCTTTTGCACTTTTAATCCTCAACATCTCACCCTGTTTTTAATTAACAAGTAGGCGTATCACATTATTAATATCCCATTGTTTCACTGCTGTTTTGTTTCGTTTTCCGCCCCTCATCTGTTCTTTTTTTCATACACCAACACCTTCTCAGTCTGCCCAGTCTCTCTCTGTGTGAATGTGCGTTATGTGTTGGATGTATGCCCTACTTTCACTCGCCTCCACGTCATCGCAGATCAGGTGAGGTCGCAAGGCCGCTGACAATTTTAAGTAGGTCACATGACCTGTCAACTGGAGATTTGATTGGTTTAATGCCTAGAGGCAGGCTGTAACAGAATGGGCTTACAGATGTTGGCTGACACAGTTACGCATATGAACTCGTGTTGGTACACACATTTACAGGACGGCTTCAGTTCTGTGGGTGTTATAAAAGAGTTCCTACATTCCCAAACAACTACTTACCGTGTTTACTCCCACGTTAAGTCAGAATGAGTTTACTCAAACTGTCCCTCTGTTCAATGTGTATTTTTTCAAGTAATGTTTGTTTTACGTTTTTTCAAATGTCGGGCAGTTAAATCAGTGACTGGGCCTCAAATTGATGCTGACGGTTCCCAGACTCTTCTTGAATTTTTTTGTCATGATTGAGTGATACATATTTAAGTAAATGGTCTCATGTCTTGGTCATTTCACAGAATACCTTTTATGGCGTAAAAATAAATGCGAATTGCAAAAAGGAAACATCTTTGTTACATTTGGGTGTCATTCCCAGTATACAACAATAATCACAGCAACAATTTACAGTTACAGGATATATGATTATGTTAAGAGTCCCACGAAGGCTACTTCTATCCCCAGTCTGCACAGTGGGGCCTCCCACAACGATGTGGCCATTTATCATCGTGTGTGCTTTGTATGCAAGTGTTGATTAATCCTTATTACCTCCTTGTGTTTTAGGGATTTTTACATAATTGGTCAGTGTGCCAGTGAGCCGCGCATAATCCTTCCTCTATACTCTTATACTCACTTGCTCTCTCTCCCTTTTTTTTTCTACGGTGACCTGCATTTACCAAAAGGATAACATCCATGGCTAAGTGACAATTTCTGCGTTTATATGTTGTGTGTCTATCTCGCAGCATTTCAAGCTATTGGTTGATGGGCTTCATGTCAAAGGAGAGGGCAAAGTAAAAAACGGAATGAAGGAGTCTTTCAAGATCCTCAATGAGGTTTGTGGCTCTTCGCAAAGCGATCACAGCAACTGCTAGACCTTAACAATACACAATGTCTGTAGTACAACCTTTCAAGAACACGTAAATTGTGTGTGTGTGTTTAGGCTGTAGCGCTGGGCCAGGGCAGCCTGTGTAACCAGGCCATCATGCTGATAACAGACGGAGCCATGGAGGACTTCCAGAGTGTTTTTGAAGAGTTCAACTGGCCGGAACGACGGGTATGACACACAAACACGCACACAAGAATAATCAACTACAAGCACCAGTGTAATACACTGTAAGCACACAAACACAGATCACAGTATTAATTTAAAGCAGTTTGGAGTGACAAATGAGTGGCGTTTATCCCATCTCATGATCTCACTATATACTTTATTGTCTCCCCCAGGTTCGAGTTTTCACCTATCTGATTGGACGGGAGATGACGTTTGCTGAAAATGTTAAATGGATTGCCTGCAACAACAAGGGTAAAATGGGGGATCGATCAGTCAAGAATCTGCTTTGTGACGTAAATTGCTCGGTTGAATCCATGGTTCTGACACAAAATGTTTGGGTCATTTCAGCGACAAGGAATAGAGTAATAGGAGGTCTGTTGGCTTTCCGTGTTGTTCTCAGGTGGTGCTGTGTGGGACTAGGTATCAGGTGCTGCCCTCTTGTGAATTACATGGGGTCATGCAGCAGCTCAGACCTGAAAATAATCACTTTATCCTGCTCTGTGCACATCAAAAATCCCTGACTAAATACCTGATTATCAGCACAGATACACTGTAAACACAACCCTGGCCCAAAAATATCCTATGTGCGCATGTGACTCTGTGTGTAATAGGTAACAGGTGCACTCCCTTCTGTTGCGTACACTGGCAGCTGCCTCTGCCAACAACAAAATGTCCGTCATTAATAGACAATGCTTGCTGTTACACTGCTGCAAACATACAGTTTTAGTTGAGTGAGCAGGTCTACTGAATAATATCCACAGCGACACTCTTGTGGAGACATTACAAAGGAGAAAAAGGTTGCACACATTCATACCTGGCAGTGCTTCAGTAGCCTGTTGTCTCTGAGCAGCTTCGCTGCAGGTATCCCATTGACGTCATTGTCTCCCAGTTGTAGAAATGCCATAAACCGTAGAATAAGCCAAGCTTTTAAAAAAATGTCAAAAGCACATTTGTATTGATGGGAGATTCAAGCGGTTATTTTTTTTTTCATTTAAAACAGCTTAGTGGGGTTTTTTCTGAAGTCGGATAAATGAGTTTGTTGCTCTAAATGTAATACCCAAAGGCCAAAAGCAGAAAGATGAAAAAATAAATAATATGGTGAATATTTTCTTTGCTAAAATGTATGATTCCTAGTTTTTCCATCCGAGTAATGTGATATATTGTATGTGTGTACATGCATTTGTGTGTCCTGCAGGTTACTACACACACGTCTCCACACTGGCTGACGTCCAGGAAAACGTCATGGAGTACCTCCACGTTCTCAGCCGACCAATGGTCATCAACCACGATCACGACATCATCTGGACCGAGGCCTACATGGACAGTGTGGTCAGTCTGCTTCTCCCATGTGCTTGCTGGGCAACACACACTATTATCTTGCTTCATTATTATCTGGCATATGTAATCACAAGGTCAGATTCATTAAGGATATCTGTGCTATTACTGTTATACAGTTTCTATAGGTGAAGTCCCTCCCCTTTGGATTTCTCTCATGGGATATTATTTCAAAAAATTATATGTATGGTAATACATTTGTGTGAAACCGCTCAGGGAACAACTTGCAAAATTATCGCCACAATTCAAACGGGATCACATTGATGCACTTTTAGCAACATTGGAATGTTACTAGAGGTGCTCCGACAAATATTTAGCAACACAGCAAAAATCCATCGCAAGCCAATTTGCTCAAGCAGAAATTTTTATACATTTTCTAAATAATTCTAAATGTTTCCTATTTTTGAAGTGCATCTTTAGCTACTCCACCTCTGCCTTTTTTGGTTTATATTTCCTCTATTATTTCACTATCTGTTTTCGTCTGTACCATACGTGTCATTGCCATTTCATGCTTGTTGTCTTTCCTCCATCTTCACCTTCAGTTACCAACTACAAAAGAGGTAAACATACATAGAGCTTTAATGTAACCTTTCTTTATTAAGTAACGCTATTCTTAATAAAATCAATAGAATGCAGTATATAGTACCTGTAGTGTCTGGCTTAGCCTTTACAGTCAACAGCTAACAGTTTCTACCTGTGTCAAGTGATTAGTTTCTTCTTAATGTAGCTGTATGAGAGTGTTAGCTTAGCTTATCCTCTAGTTAGCTGGCCTAGCTTAGTCAATGCTTTTTAAAATAGTTTTTCAGCTGAAAGTTGTCGGATAAAATACTACAACTTTACTTTTACTTAACTCCTTTTACAGGAGCATATTTTAGTACATATTGTATTAGTTTCCCATTCCTTTCCCTCTGTACGTTACCTTAGTTGTGTCCTCCACAGACTTGACCGCTAATGTTTCTGTTCATTTCATTTTCCACCTTTTGGTCAACACGAATGAACTCCACAAACATTTAGATTCACAGTTGTTTTCTCGTAATTTAGCAAACTAATTAAGCTTGTCAACAAAAACAAGAAAGAGTAATTAATTGGGGCTGTTTTTGTGTATTTGTGCACCACAGCTGTTCAACAGTCAGGCCCAAAGCCTGCTCCTCATGACCTCTGTAGCCATGCCTGTGTTCAGCAAGAAAAAAGAGACTGTAAGTATTCATCTTTAATCACTATAATTGCAATTAGCCTCAACAGATGTCACCTGAAATTGTGCATTCATGAACCTGCTGTGTGTCTCGTGTAGCTGTCACATGGGATCCTGCTGGGAGTGGTGGGAACTGATGTGGCCTTGAAAGAACTGATGAGATTAGCTCCAAGATACAAGGTAAACGATCCTCGACAGATGTGTCACAAACAAGGATGCTGTGTACATACTGGGGGTCGATTCTTCTGTGAGACAGCCGGTGACATTTGAGTCATAAAATAATGTTAATTATTACATGTTAGTGACCCGTGTTGTGTCCTCACCTCTTTCTGTCTCCTCAGCTGGGTGTCCATGGTTACGCTTACCTCATCACCAACAACGGCTACATCTTATCTCACCCTGACCTCCGACCTCTGGTACAGACAAAACATCGTATTGTGAAGTGAATTACCGCAGCTGAGAAACGGCTGAAATGTATTAACCCTGCTTGACAGATGTGTTGCAATTAACCGAGCCTGATAATATGGGATGGGTTCCTAAAGACTTGTATTTATTTGTTTGTGTGTGTGTGTGTGTGTGTTTGTGACAGTATAAAGAGGGGAAGACACTAAAGCCAAAACCCAACTATAACAGTGTTGATCTGGCGGAGGTGGAATGGGAAGACACCGAGGAGAAAGTGAGCAACACACATTCACACACACACACGTTTCTGTCTTCTTCTTTTCTCTGTTTTTAGCCGTCCTGTATATCAGTGTGAGTTGTGTTGTTCAATTTAAAAAAAAAAGTTGAATGAAGCTAAGTATGCAGTGTTTATGTTTCAGCTGAGGACCGCCATGGTTAAAGGAGAAACTGGGACGTTGGCGTTAGACGTGAGAGCGTCTGTAGATAAAGGAGTGAGTACATTTGTTTTTGTGTGGCAAGACGGCAAGAGGAGCCTCTCTTTCATCTTGTTGGGATTCATTTTGTTTTTTCTCATATTATTCAAGTTTTATCCTCTTTGAGATGACAAGTTTTATTTATGTCTTTTAAGTGCACGCTGTCTTTCTTCCTCTCTGCGTTCGCTGTCCTTTTTATACACTCTGTCCCACTCTTTGTCCCTCACAGAGGAGAGTGATGTTCCTGAAGAATGATTACTTCTACACCGTCATCAACGAGACACCATTCAGGTTTGTCTGATCGCTTGAACAGGATTACTTAAAGTGTCAGGTTTTGAAATATCCACGATATCCAACAAAGCAACACCTGTCTACCTGTATGAACTAATTAATACAACAATATCACTGATGTTCTGTGGTAACAAACAGTTATTATGAACATGATTCTTTCTGCCAGTAACAAATAACATCTCTGTATTTGACAGTCTGGGTATAGTGCTGACTCGAGGATATGGACAGTATATCTTCATTGGAAACGTCTCTGTTGAGGAGGGTAAGTCTCTCTCTTCTGTCTTAGTTTCTCTGTATTTGTGCTGATATTCTTACTCTCTCCTGTGTGTCTTGTATTTATTTTCTTCACTTCAGGTCTCCATGACTTACTGGCTCCAGACCTGACCATAGCCAGTGAATGGTGAGTACCGCATAACTAGCAGAACATAGATGTTACGGGATTCCAACCAGTTTAAGTGGTTGTAACGCTCCGTGACAGTATGACTACAGTCCATGTGTGTGATGTGTGTGTGCTTGTAGGACCTACTGTGAGACAGACATTGACCCGGCCCATCGTAAGCTGAGCCAGTTGCAGGCTGTGGTGCGATACCTCACGGGCAAAGAACCAGATCTGGAGTGTAAGTGGACACTTTAATCTCTTTTTTTTGATTTACTAAAAACAAAACACACTTCAACTCTGCAATTCGTTCAATACTGTGTGTTTACATGCACACCAGAAAATCGGACGAGAAAATAACACACTCACACAGCACGAAGTACAAACTGCAGGTTCAGGTATAATAACGTTGGGTTAAACTGTGATTGTAATCTTCAAAACTGTCGGTCTCATCCAGTGCTAAATGTTTATTTTCTGTCTTCCTCATTTTTGGCCTCAGTCTTTTGTATCATTAGTAATATCTCTTTTCTTTCTCTCGACAGGTGATGTGCAGTTGTTGCAGCAAACTCTATTTGATGCTGTGGTCACGGCCCCTATGGAAGCCTACTGGACCGCTCTCATGCTCAACACATCTGGGTGACTATTAACACACACGCACGCCCACATACATTTTGAATAAGACATGGACTTTTTACATGAGTACTCACTTTATTATAATTATCTTTTACAAATATTTACCCCTCTATCTGCTCCACCTTCCTCTTTTTTTATGTCTCTCCCTCTCTCTCTCTCTCTCTCTCTCTCTCTTTCAGTATGGATGAGGGGGTAGAAACTGCGTTCTTGGGGACCCGTTCCGGCCTAATGAGGTTCCAGAGATACGCTGGTATTGAGAAACGAGTCGCCAAGTGAGTCAGAAAAAACGGCCATTTTGTACGTTCAATATCATCACATGAAATTAGTCATACCATTATGTCCACGACCAAAGTCTTTAACACTGGGGTTGAATAATTTAAAACTGTTTATATGATAGTCATAGTAGTTACAGCTCTTGAATTGAAGTTTTAATTACAGCAAGATGAGAGTTCGCCCTCCGGTGGTCGATAAAAGTGCCGCTGTTAATGAGTGCAAAATTATGCTCTACTCTTTTTTTCTTTCCTCAACTATGCTCACATCTTTTCTGTTGCTCTCCTTCTTTTCAATCGTCCATATTTTATTTTGTCATCATAATTAGGCAGCAGAGACTGTGTTTTTCTGTAAGCTTATTTTTATCCCTCCCCAGGTCTTTCCTGACCTCCGTAGACATGGAGAATATGTTCACATTGGACCATTTCCCAGTGTGGTACCGCAGAGCGTCCGAGTACCCAGCTGGGAAGTTTCTATACTACATGCCCAGACAGGAGACTAGAGGTAGTGGAGATACTTTTACCGAGCAAACACAAACACACACACACACACACACACACACATGGACAAACAACACACTTTCTGTGCTTTTTTTTCTCCAATTTTCTCAGCCAGGTTGAACAGGTTGAGCCAAATATCTCTCAGTGACAGGCCCAGCTATCTGGCCGGCAGGCTGCAATTGCTCCTCTCTGTTTACTCTGTTGTATATTCATGAAGTTTGTATCCAACACAGATTTGGAAAGTTTGAAAAAAAAAGTAGCCCATCGACCATGAAGTGTTATTATATTCTACTTTTATTCTGTAGTTCATTTTCTGTGATTTTGCTGTTTCTGAAGAATAATCAGCAGCTTCAGAGTGACAAAGTCAACAGCTACTGTCCTCATATTTATCATCACATCACACTAACACTTAACTCCATCTGTATATGTAGTCGAGAAATGAAAGCCAGTAAAAAAGATGGGATTTTTGAGCTTGACCCTTTTCTGCCTCTGCATTTCCTTTTCTTATTGAGCTCTGCTTGAATGAAATGCCTTTATAAAGTGCTTTAAAAAGAAGTACAGGAATTTAAATGTAATCTTTACAGAATAGTGCAGACTTAAATGTGATTTTGTTGAAATATTCAGTGAATTTGAGGCTGTTAATTTTGCCCTTCCTCATGACAGAATACACTTCCTGACTCACTCAAAGGTTCAAATGAACACAAATTGTCTTATGTATGTTTTAGCTTGATGTTAGATATAGTTTGTTGTGTTCAGATATATTCAGGGACTATGAGGCTGACTATAGCGCCACCTTGAGTGCAGAGGAGGTGGAGCTTGAAGAGGAGGAGGGTAGAGGAAAACTTTCACTTATACTTGGCATGCCCCCTCGTTTTATTCATCCTCGATCTGGTCGTCCTCACCCCTAACTGAAAAGCATGACAAATGCTGTGGTCTCTGTTCTCCGTTTCTACACCCTTCTCTGTTTTCTTTATGTCTTTTTGGCTCTGTTTCTCTTTTTCTTCTTCTGTCTCATTCCTCTTGCGGCTTGAGCATGCAATTAAAGTATAGGAACCTCCTCTCCCCTCTCAGGGAATCACTAAGCTTTCTGGGACATTTTAATTGTGCTGAGTTGATGAATACTTGTTGAGAAGTAAAAATCTGGTTTCATAGAGTTTTTTTGGACTGTATTACCTCTGTCATTCTGTTACTACAATAGTCAATGTTAAAAAACAACAACAAAGAAATCCCATTGTCATCCAAATTGCAGAATGTCCTGAATGTGTGATTGTCATACAGGCATATTATAGTTTTGTTTTATGTAGTAAAAATATGAATAACAGAAATACAAACATAAGGAAACACACAGGACACACACACATAGATTACCTTTGTTATGAGTGTATGATCAGCTTTCATACTCTGTTACATAACGCTTAAAATGTTAATCTGGCTGGATTCTGGCTTGCTGACTGTCGGCATCAGGTGGCATGACGGCTGTGAATAGACACACAGAAGATGAATGCATGACTTTATTAAATATTACCCACTGAGTCCAACTCAATCTGTCACCCACATATTTCCAAACACATTTTGGCATATCTGTACTAACACTTCAGGTGTCACTATCACAGTAAGTGTTCACAGATTTACAAACGATATATTCATTATGTGAGAAAATAAATATTTTTGGAAACATATTCCTTTTCACCTCCTGTGCATGCATATATACTCGTGCACGTGTTTGGAAGGATTTTATATGTGTTTGCGATGTGCGTGCATGCACCCGTGTTTTTTACATGCATGAAGCGGTGAAGTTCTGTAGATTCTTGCTGATTGCGTGTGTCGCTCTACCAGCAGGAAGGATAATCATCGCTACCACTGCTGTCACTGTAACGGTGGGAAAGAGAACTGCCATCGCTGGAGGTAGGATGACAGTTTTGGTTTTGATACACATTCTCCTTTTCTGTCCTTTTACACACATTTTCTCCTCTTTGCCACACATGCACTTGCAATTTCTCTCTCTTTCTAAACTTTCTTTGTCTCTTGCAAAGCGTCCTCTCCCTTCATGTTTAAAGCATCTTCTGCCTCTTCATTCGTCTGTTTTCTTTCTTGCCGTTTCATACGGTAAAACTGGCTGCTTAGTGACTTGGTGACAATGAGCTCGCTGACTGGATGCTGATCGCTTGTAGCATCACTTTCCAATCAGCATGTTGGTTATTGATGTGCTGATTGGTCAGTGCCGTGCTTATTGGGTGAATGATGGTCATGGTTTTGTTTTGTTGCAACAGATAACAAATAGAGCTTTGGCTTGTTTCCTTCGCAGTTTGGTATTTACTCATCCTGTTACTTACTGTACTCGCTGGAAGTCGCTCTGAATAAGATAACAAGGTCATTTGAAGACAAGAGGATTTTGTGAGCTGTGTGAAATGTGTCTGAGATGTGAAGATCCACAACAGGATACACTATTTAGAAAGATATTGTGATTAGAACCCAGCTTGACCATTACTGGATTTCCGAAGCCAATGCTGATATCAGTTCTTTAGAATTTTAATTCTTTAGTTTAACAATAACATTTGTTTAAAAAGTATCAGTAAAAATAATGATATGACAATGTGACAACAAGATGATTTCAAATAATGTCTATAAAGACACATAAAGAAAAACTAATAATAATAACAATACAAATTGGTCTACAAAAATGCTCACAATACGTTAATTTGAGAGAACAATCTTACCGCAATGTCCATTTAGCAGATGTTCCAGAGCTTTTGATTATATCGTATGATCTTCATCATATCTTCATCATACAGTCTTGTCATGGAATTAATCCTCCACCGTGGACAAGGAGTCCTGAAAGTGCACTGATAAAAAGAAATTTTTTCATCTGCTATTTCCAAGGTCAAGAATGAAGCTCAAATCATTTTCTGCTGCAGTTTACTGCTCAGTAGTTTCTAAAAAACATACCAATATGTCTGTGATAACCCGAGCCAATAATATCGGCCTGCTGATGTATCGGTGCAGCTCTAATTGTGATCACGTACCTGGGAGGCTAGGAGAGTACTGTACCTTTGTTCAGCCTGTTTCCTTCAGTAGCTCCTAGTCCCTAATTTCACTGAGGCTCCTTATGATGATGAGTGTGGTGTCTTTTCCTCAAGATGTTTCAGATGGCTCCATAAGGAAAAGGTTTATGGAGCTGTATTTTGGAGTGTTTATTTTACACAGAAACATGTTGTCTTATCGTCTCTTATTTCACTGCTTACTGGTGTTTGTGTTGCTGTGTATTCTGTCCTGTTAAGCCCATCGGTGCCTGACACACTCCTCAGTCTTAATTATTCGAGGTAGCACTCTCTGGAGCGGCATGTCTTTAAGTGTATACCTGTATGCTTTTGGTGTCTCATTATGCTGACAGACAGACAGGAAAACGCTCCATACGAATTTAAACACACTCGCACACAAACAAACACAAGCGCTTATCTGTATTTCACAGCTTTCATAGAAATCGTCTCAGGTGTGAAAATTGAGTTATACTTGGAATTGGAAAACAGAGAGAGCAGAGAGAGAAAGAGTTCAAAATAGATGTTTCTCTCTCTCTCTCTCTCTCTTAATCTCACTGCCTCTCATTCTTAACGTTTTTCTCTTTTCCTTTTCTCTCCGTGTTGCTTCGTTCCGTCTCTCTCTGCTTGTTTGGAAAACGTTAACGTCACAGTGTGTCGAATCCGGAGCTCTGCTCTGACCTACTGTACCTATTGTAAATTCCCAGTGACACAGAGCAGACAGAACGATGTGAAATAACTATCACATCTACATACAGTACAGCATTTACATGAAAGTAAGTGCACAGTATTAAGAACATTTCTAAATAGTTGTATTATTGATGTTAAGAGAAGGTGATTTGTGTGTGTGTTGATGGTAGATTGTGTTCTGATGATCACCGATTGGAGGTCATAGATTGCTTTTTATTCACTGCTGCGTCACTGGATGTTCTACCAGCTGCTTCACTTCAACAAAAAACACAGGGGGAAAGACGGCATCAATGTTTTATGGACTTGCTCTCTCTGACTCACTTTCACACAAAGTCAATACACACTCGCCATCGTGTCTCACCCTTTGACACTCTTCCTTACGCTGTTAAACACTCACATACACCTCTCTTCTCTTAGCTTCTCTCCCTTGCTGAGCTGTCAGACCTCTCTCTTTTCGCCTTGTGACTCTCTTTTCCCCGTCTCGCTGCGTCTGCGTAGGCAAGGGGCGCCTTTTCTCATCGAGGGTCACGCTTAACTTCTGAACACAAGGGGGGTATTCAAAAGCTCACAGGCTGTTCCGTTCCCACCTTTGGCATGACGTCTTTACTTGTAGTGTGTTTCTGCCTTGATCTAGCTTGTGAAGGCGTTTTCATGTATATACCGTAAAAACAGAAAATGTTAATACTGTACGCAAAGACAAAAAAAAACCCACGTATAAACAGCTCTGTTACATGCAAATGTGGGCCACTGTAAAGGCAGTCGCTTCCATTTGTAGCCACTGAGTGTCAGTGTTTATCTGAACACACACTGTGTGTCTGCTTTCTAACGGATTTGGTGGCAGGTGATGGAGGCCAAGGATTTGGTATTTCAGAGGCTGATCCAAAATCAGTCAACAGTGACTACAAAAACACTGTGTTTGTACTCCTCGGAGGCTCAGCGATGGATTAGTATATCTCTGTGGCAGACGTGACAGGCTGTATGTAAATAAACCTAATACGCTCCAAATGACAGGGAAGCAGACTGTAAGAAAGAGAGATAAGTAGGTAAAATAAATAGAAAAGAGAGTGAGCAGGCAGAGAATAAAGGATAGAGAGAGATATCTGACATGGAGGAGGAGGAGAAGAAGCGGCGAATAAGGATAGAAAGGAGGGAGGAAACATAATAGACTAGACAGAGCAAAGGATAAAGAGGGCAGAGATGAGAGAAAAGAAGGTGAAAAGACTCTAAAAATGACGGGAGAAGTGGCGACAGAAAGATAAATTGAGACAAGATAAGTGCGAGGAGAAGGGAAGGAGAAGGAAGATGAGAAATAGAGGAAGGTGAGAGGAGTTAGAGGGCAAAACACAGAGAAAATGAGAGAAGGTACAGTATATAGAGAGGAGCTGCTATCATGGCTGATTTATGCTTTCATTTGGTGCTGTGTATTTAATCCACCTCAGCACATAACGTCATATTTTCAGGCTTTCTCTTTCACCCAGAAATAGAAATTGTACACCGTAATTAGAGAAAGAGAAAGACCTCAATCATTGAAATTATAAATCTTCTAAATTCGCATGTAAATCTAAAAAAGAATGCTAGGCTTCTATAATTAATATAGTTTGTGTAAAATATCCAGGACCTGGTCTGTAAAGGTGTTTTTTTTTTATCTACACATTCTTACTTAATATCTGCTTTATTTTGTGCTCACGATAATATTGAAAGAACAGCAAGTTGCTGTCGTCTTTCAACGCTTGTCAGGGGTCTGGATATCAGTTTGACATACGTGTGATATGGTTTTATTCAAATCAATGCATACGGACCGGGAAATGCTTCATCGTCACCATCATATCGTCAATAATCACAATCATCATAGTAACACAACACGCCACAGATGTCCGGGCGATGCACTGTAGTCTTTGAGGCCCTCAGTCATCATGGCTGCTGCAGTTTTTACGTAACAAACTATAATTTATTTTTCTTTACACACACACACAGGCTATAGGAACAGGTTTCTGCTAGCTAAGATACTTAGCTACCAACAACACAAGACCTGCAGACCAGGGGTGACGGGACAATGGTTCTACATTCATAGACAGAGTTTAGCCATCGCCTTTTATCTTCAGTTACTGCCCCAGAGTCCCTGTGATTCATGGCTATATTTACACTTTTATATCCCTTTACCACATTTTCCTGAAGATGCCGATTATTAATTTAAATCTACAGCTAAATTAATTTTACCTGAGCGTCGTTGCCGTCTCTTTACATTAGTGAGGTGACCATTGTTGCAAAAGTGCGTTCAGACTTCAAGACGTTGAAAGTGCGTTCAATTCAGGATCAAATCATTCTCCAGGTTTGTGTGCATCTTGACTTCCCGACCAGCTCAGTCTCCAACAAATATTTTCATTATGCAACTACTGCTGGGGTCCACTGCTGATGCAAGAAGTGTTGTCATGTTCATAAATGCAGCAAATGTGAAGGCGTGGAGGTAAATAATGGTTTCTCTGATCTCATGTCCCATCTCACGCGAGGCATTTGACTTGACCGTTTTAATATTTAACCAGGAACATAACCTTTCGCTGAAGCTTTTTCCACTTGAGTTAGTTATCATATCACAATGCCAGCATAACTATAATATTTATCATGTTTGGATGTTGTAGAAATAAATTAATTGGAGCCCAACATCTTGTAGACACAAGTGTTCTGCCTGATGCTAATCCTGTATGCTATTTTAAAGTAGTTGCATAATTCAATATTACTTGTTGGAGATGAAGTTCCTCTCGAAAAAAAGTTAAAAAAATAAGGTTACCTGTCTCTTAAGTGACTCTGCTAAATAACGTCTCCCTGATACATTCCACAAACGAGGCAGTATGGAGACGGTTTCACTCTCAATGGCCAAACTCTTTCTATGCCTCTTGCAGAAACGTTACCAGCTACTGAACACAAATCAATAAACACAACGAATAAACAAACATTACACAGATATTTCAACCTAAAACAAAACGTAGAAGTCATTAACACAACGAAAGACAGAAAACCGTAAACAGTTAAGCCAAATACATTTTGGGGATTTATGGGCCAACACACCATATTAGAGGCTAATATAATAATATGTATCTGCATCATACCCAGGTACAAGATAACACACTATAAATATAGGTTTATTTCCAGCCAATTATAAATTGAGAGGGGACAATAGTTCTTCCGTAGGGGAGCAATATGCAATGAAAGCCAAATTCTTGAGACTGTTTATCACTGAAGACAAAAAATCTTTAGTTTACATAAATATTTCAGTGCATGAATACTTAAGCAAACACCATGCAAAGCAAACAGACGAACCTTCCTTTGTGAATGAGGGAGTGTCAATCAAACAGATTCCTCTCAAATATGTGATGATTACTAAGTTTATAACAGAAGGACTCTTTGGCGATGACATCATTTTCATGTTGTGGTGACACAGCAGCCATTGCATATTGCTGACCTTTGAGGAAAAACATAAGGACATCAATATGGGAGAAGGGATGGATGAAAGGAAAGGAGGAGGAGGAGGGAAGTCTTTTAAGAAAAGTGTGAAACGCTTTCCATGAATAGCACTGGATGGGAAGATGGAAGGAGAGATGAAAGGATGGGGAGGAAGGGGGAAAAATAGCAGCGTCTTTTTGTTTAATCCCTTGTACGTTATAATCCCTTTGGGCAAATCGTCCATTTTAGAAAGAAAGAGAGGGGGGAGGGAGGAGGGAGGCCAGAGGGGATCCGATTAGGGAAATAAAGTGCAGGAGTCTGAAGTTTTCAGTCCTTAGATGACGTTTTGGAGTCCTTGACAGGAGACAGGGTTCTCTGAGATAGTGCTTCCATGCCCATAGTCGCAAACATTCACCTTTCGGGGGTGAAATCAGTCTGAAAATGATCTCTGAACAAAGAATATTTGTCTTAAAGCAAAGTCTGTGGTCCTTTAAATCTCAATAACTTCATTAAAACAATTGTGAATACTGTTCTGAACCAGCATAGCTAGAAGCTGATAGAAGCGTAGGACAAGAAATACCCGAAAGATTGCTTGGCCGCTTTTTCACCACGATAAGTGGCTTTTTGAGCCGTCCGGATAATTTAACAAGCATCATGTCAGCAAGAGCCTGATCCCGAGCAAAAGTGAAAGATACAGCAGAGTCAAATTGCAGTTAAAAATGGTTTGTTCCCCTTTGAGCTGAACTGATACGATTCATGTAAAATCCCATATACACAGCTCCAGTCTGTGACACCTGGTGGATGTTATTGGTCGAGAGAAGATCCGGAGAGAAACAGATCTGGTCCAAATATCTAATCGTTGTCTCTGACCTCATGTATTCGAAAGGTCCAGCCATCCATGAATGATTGTTTAGTCAATCCAAATGGTTTCCCGTTAAACACCCCTAAAGAGTCGAGAGGGACACCAGCCTCAGGAGACTCTGTGTTTGATTTCCTATCAACATATAATCTCCCCAGTATTCTCTCTGCAACAAAGCACTAGAGAGGCATTGGCCATATAAATGATATCTCTTTGTGTTTATCCATTAAGTGTCCCCTATTTCCCCCAAGCTCTCCAATACTGGCTGTTTCTTTGGGAGTTGGAGGACGAAGGGAACATCAGAGGAGCAATAGACCAGACGAGAGGTGAAGGGAACTACTGGCATTGGAGAGGTTGACGTGGAGATAGATACAAACAAAATGAGAGCTGAGCACAACCTAACACAACAACTTCTTCTCATCAATATGAAGATTGGTCCAATTGACACCATACACACCGCAAATCCCTGAAAATTCGATCCAGTTTTACAAATACCGACTGTACACCGCAAGCATCTTGTAACAGCTTAAATGATATGTTTCACACTAGAGGGATTACTAAATCAGTATTCTCTCAGCCAATATAATGGTAAATTCAGCAGCAGCCAAGAGCAGCAGTAGGTGGTTGGTAGGCGAGTTGGAGGGACGATTGGTAACGAATACTGCAGTGAGAATGGCTCCAAATAGAAGAGAAAATCAGGGAACAGATAAGGTGTATGTGAAGTGTTCGAGAGAGGGGCAGAGAGGGAGAAGGATTAAAAATAGAAAGAGGACGAAGAAAGGAAGATAAAAAGTGGGAGAAAGGTGTCAGTACGAGAGTCCGATTGAGAGATACCATAACTGTCTGCGTGCATAAAACAAGCTCCTCAATCCCTGTCTTCTTTGAGCCCTTTGTAATCTCCACCCGTTCCAACCTTCGCATGTCAACCCTCCCCCCCCCCCGTCCCCTCACTCCTCTAGGCCACCGAGGAGATCTGTTTGTCCTCCCTGTCGTCCCCGTCTGCCTCTCCGTCTCCCATCAGTGGCTGCCTCTTCTTCAGCTCCCGCTGGTACTTGGCCATGAGCGAGGCGTAGATGCAGCCGTAGGCCGCGGCTGCGACCATCATGATGCAAACGATGCCGCACACCACGCCGGCAATCACCACGGTGCCGATGGCGCGGCGCACGCTCACCGGCCGGTAACGGGCGCGGACACAATCCGGGGGGGCCTCTCCGCCTCCTCCTCCTCCTCCTCCTCCTCCTCCTCCTCCTCCTCCTCCACCAGCTCTCGTGTTTGAAGAGGAGTCATCAGCAGTGTTGCTGTTGTCAGAGATTGGTGTTGCCCCACTGGGGTTAAGAGCGTTCCTGCTGCAGGGAGGACCGGAACGGGAACCCTCACCTCCTGCTCCCCCGTTCTCGTCTTCGAGTTGGAGGCAGTAGTTGAACATTTCCACCGGAACGCCACGGATGTCTCGCCCACGTAGATCCTTCGGTAGCGTGCACTCGACTGCGTCCACCTTCCCCCCTGAAGGAGAGAGAGAGAGAGAGAGAGGTGCAGAGACAGAAGAGAGGGTCATTTATAAATGCCTTATGCCTGCAAAGCAGAACCAATTAACTGAGAGAGAAGAAAAGATAGAGTTGGGTGGTTGTGCCAACACTAGGATGAGTCATACATCACTTAACACACACACACACACACAGTTTGCTGTGCCCTCTACACTAAGTTAGAGATAGCCTCAACTAAGCTCTTCTATAATTCATGAGATGACATGCCTAGCTTTAGCAGAGCTGTGTGTGGAAGAGCGAAATATCTGAGTCACTAATTCCCACAGGCGGCAGGAGGGCAGGGGATCTACTTTGTTATCACGTGTAATATTTGTCTCCGGGCTGCGTGCCGATCGGCAACCTCAGATACATAAAGCAACGTAAACAACGATATGAAGGCGAAGGATAAGAGGAAGACAGAATGAGGAAAGTGATATTTAGGCCCCAGATGCTTTTTTTTCTCTCGCCGTGCTACAAATGAATTCCCCTCGCAAACAGAGCTCGCTCTCCAAATATCCCAGCCGTGTGTGCTTGAAGCAGGAGATAGAAGTCAACACGGGCTGCTGTCAGCGAGCATTTCACACTTGTTCGGTGCTTTGTCTTACTTTCTACAACACGCATCGTGCGTCGTCTACCCTTCCAACAGCTGCCGTCATGCTTTCATGTTCAACCGCGACATGTCTCCTTGTAATTTCCTCTGCTGCTCTGGGGATTATTTAATCATATATCTGTCGATGTGTTTGCTGGACTGAGCCGGAGAGTAAGACGCAGCAAATCAGGACCGAGCAGAATGCAGCAAGGAGGAGGAGAATGGAGCAGAAAAGAGATGCTTCATTAGCGGGGCAGCTGAGGCCCAAGGCGCTCAGGTGAATGTAGATTTTTTTACACGTGATGAGAGAGTGGAGAGCAGCTGTGGTTATCTGATGTATTAACAGCCCGCAGAGAAACGTGGTGCACACACTGAGCGTGAAAATGTGCATTTCACTCGCCGACGCAGTTGTATTGTGTTTGCTAGAAGCACAAGCCAACAGAAGCACACACCTAGTTCTCTAGTTTCTGCCCACTTCTCATTGCCCTCTTGTCCTGTACCCTCACATGCACCCTTTCAAAGCTCCTGTAGCATAAATTTAAACATCTACCTCTATACAGCAGCCACTCCATCCAGTGTTTGAAGTCGCGGAGGTTGCAGTCACACTCCCAGGGGTTTTGTCCCAGTTCCAGGTGTCGTAGGTTTGCAAGTGGCTCAAACGCTGCCCTTTCCAGGCCATGAAGCCGGTTACCCGCCAGAGACAGCCACCTATGAAATAAATAAAATAAAAATGAATTCACTTTTTTTTTTAACTCCAACAAATAAAAGATAAACGTACCCTCGTGGCACTGATTTCAAAAACCAGGCAACCACTAAATGTAGTGTACGACTCATCAAGTTGATAATCTTTATGTCATTTTGCATGCATTTGCCAAATTTTTATATACACATGGGCACATTGATTGAAACATGCCAGTGTACAGAGTGAGTCCTGACGTCTACCTGAGGCTCTGCAGCTCATCCAGTACCCCCAGAGGAACAGAGGACAGGCCATTCAGGGACAGATCCAGACTCTGAAGACCCCCCAAACCCTGGAGAAACATCGAAACAATCTTTGCTCATACAGTACGGCATCGTACAGTACATTTCCCTCACGTCATATTAGTATTATCGGCTTCTTTCACCGTTGCCAAGGGGCACAGCGAGCGTCGCTCGATGGGCTTATCTTGTTTGATTTAGGGTCCCGGGTGAAGTCATGACACAAGCTCATCCTGCAGGCGGCGTCGGTTCAAATAAAAGTGGATGAGAGTGTTAAGCAAACGATTTACTACAAATTTACCGCCTGGACGGGATCCCAGTCGTGTATATCTGCTTAGGTTGGCTCTACTCCCAGCAGAGCCTTAGTCGGGAGGTGAAACAGTGTATCAGTACTGGTGTCAGCTTCTTTCTCTGTCCAGATGCTTTAGTATTTTGCTGGATTGGCTGATCTGATGACATCTCAAATACAGCGCATGACTGTATACAATTTAGCACAAGGTCCTGTATGATTCTGAGCTAGATTACAGCGTCAGTGAGCTTCTTATAGACTGTACCATGTGTGGTGTTGTACCTGGAAGAGATCTCTCTCCATTACTGTCAATGAGTTGTTGTGCAGAGTCAGTCTCGTCAGGTTGGACATGTCTCTGAATAATCCAGCGGGTAAGTTATCCAGGTAGTTATTCGAGAGGTCCAGTTCCTAAAAGACACACACATAAAAAGTACATTTTTATTGACATACACATTTGCATTGTAGACACCACATTGCTTAAGCTTTTCTTTTTTAAATGGAAAGTGAGATTCAGTAACCCGTTTCAAGAGGATTAATGCATAAGTCCCGGATCAATCTTAAAAAAATGACGAACTGCTACAAAACTTTAACGTGAACTTAAAACGTTAACACATTTCATACTTTAAGCTGGCGCTCCGATGCAGAGTAATTCACATCAAGTGCAATGGTATGTTAAGTGTAAAGATCTCCATAGATCACCAATGCACACAAACTGTCAACTGTTTCTTTAACAGCAGATGGATGCTCAGCAGTGTGGAAATAAATTGCCTTTTGTGCTGGTGCAGTAACTATCGATCATTTCTGGCTCCTATATTAATAAATAGCTGTGCTTTGCACACAATGTGCTCATGGTGAGTGCAAAACTTTGAAAATGTCAGCTTTTCTTAACTTTATTTCAGACTGAGAGCAGATGTTGTCTGCAGTTTGCTCAATGTGAGCCTCACCAGATAGTATCACTTAGTCTCCTTAGGGCTATTCAGTGTGCAAGGTCAGTGCAGAAAACACTGTGCAGGCCACGGTACACAACAATGCAACCAACAAAAACAAATTCCACTGACAACAATATAAAAAATGTGCTGCAGACCTCCAGAGAGGAGAGGTTAGCGAAGGCAGAGGCTCCCAGCGAGGCGAGCTTGTTGTTGGCGAGCAGGAGGGAGCGGCTCCCTGGAGGCAGGAGGTGAAGGGGGGGCAGGGAGGAGAGAGCCCGGCCCCCGCAGTCCACCACCAGACCGTCTGAGTCGCAGAGACAGGGAGGAGGGCAGCAGGAGGCTGCCGACAGCAGCGTCGCCAGGAGGCAGAGGACACGGAGGAAGACTTGAGGAAGAGAAAGAGGAGCAAAGAGACAAAACATGATTATTCTTTTATAGTGAATTATCTTTTCTCAGTGAATTATCTTTTCTCAGTGTGTGGAAACTAATCAGGAGGGTGTGTAGGAAGGACCGCAGAGAAAGTGGGGAGAAATAAGTCAACACATTTAGAGGAATGAATTTAAAGATGGGGCGCTTTTAAGTGGAAATTAGTCACATGGTCAACCTAGCTGTCAGTCATTTGCGGAACCTTTTGTTCGATGCATGTTAGTCGAAGAGAAATCATTAGGGAGTAGAACCAGAACCCTCCCTTTTCACAGAAGCTTTTAGTGTGTATGTAGTGTGTGTATGTTTGTGTGCATCTCACAGAAGTCTGAGTGACACTCGTGAGCGAAATCCCTTCTGTTTTATTTCATTTTGGACTGATTGTTTTCCCGCAGACTGTAATCATTTCATAATTTCCACTCATAACTTTCTCTCTTCTCCTCTTCCATTGTGTTTCCATTTTGTTTCTGTTCATCATTTTTTTGCACCTTTTTCCGTCTTAATTTGTATCCATCAACCAAGGCCTTTTCATTCATTCCTTTTCACATTTATCTCTCCGTCTGTCTGTCGTTGCATCCGTCTGTCCCTCTCTCCACTCCACTCCAATTGTCTCTCGCCCCCTGTAGTCTCTATATCTTTCTCATTCTCCTTCACTTCGAGGTCTCTTGGCACTGCTCTGTATTCCCTCAGTGTCTCGTTACAGTGGCTGACTTTGTTTCCGTCCAATATCTTATCAGCACGACTTTATCTCTCTGTGTATGTCTAGGTGTGTGTGTGTGTGTGTGTGTGTGGGCATATGCTCGTGCGCCTGTGCGAGCAGGTGTGAGCTCATCACCAACAAAGCGTGATATTAACAAAACTACTCTGTCTAAACTCCAGACACAGACAGCACTTTTTACTTCCTGACAAGACTCTGCTTCGCCAGCAGATTTCCTCACTTGCATCATCTGCATATTATTAGCATCTATTTCTCAGCGTGCCATTGCCTTTTGTCACACTATGTCTCATCCGCTCCGTGTTGTTGTATTTTCGCTCTCTCTGTTAGTCCATCTGTTTCTCTCTAAATTCGCTTGCGTCCTCTCACTCACATTCAAGACTCCATTGCCTTTCACTACATTGCCTGGCTGGCTCTGAGAGTGATGTAACTCTGTGAAATAGGCTTTTACTGGCCACTCCACATTGTGATATGTTAAAAAAAAACACAAAGACAAACACCTGATGAACATCAGAAGATAGGAGAGATTGCGTAATGAAAGTCATCTCAGTCTTCTAGAGTAACTTGACTTTCGTCAGTTTCTCACCACTGATCAAATACCAAGCTTAAAATGTCGCAGTGAGAACGAGTTGAGAGGTTGCTTTATAAGTCCCATTAAAATCCTGCTTTATTCCCTTTAAACTGGTCATAAATAGGAAATTACACCACTGGATAGACAGTGAACTTAATTAATGCTAAAGGATGGGTAACGCATCCAGAATGGAAATATGAATGATTTATCACCTCTTAAGCCCATCCAGATATTATTGAAGGGACAGTTTGACATTTTGGGGAATACATTTTGGGAAATATGCAGCTTCTCCACAGCCGGTTAGCTTAGCTCAGCCGGAGGCAAGGACGAACAGCTAGGAAGTAACTCTCACGCCATATGCTGTTTTTTTGTGCAGAAACAAGTTAAGACATTTTAATGGTGAGTTTAAGAGGTTCTGTTTTGTTTCGTTTTTTTCAACCTTGGACAGAGCCATGTTAGCTGTCCAGTCTTTATGCTAAGCTAACCGGCTGCTGGCTGTAGCTTCACGTTTATCGTACAGACATGAGAGTGGTATCAATCTTCCCATCGAGTGATTATGCGCATTTCCCAAAATGGAAAGGGAGAGGCCATTTCTCAACAATGGCTATTTAGATTTGAAATCATATAACTGGAAGACTGGCAGTTCAATTTGTACTTCATTTTAAAGGTTTTGTGTACATCAACTCCCCAGGGTAATTATGTGTATCGCTTGTGTGCAGAATTAACATTTAAAGATTCATTTGATAAAATGTTTCTCATAATCTCGATACTTGAACGTTTCCATGAGCAGTATACATTTGACTACGTAACACTTTATTGGAAACTACATTGTGTAGTTCGGTGAATACATGCTGACAGTGGTCGAGAAATGTCATCTGTTTTCTCAGACAGCAGAACATGACCTCCCTCCACCAGGACAATGCTCCACTTTGTAATCTGAACCAAAAGGGTTCAGAAAGCAAAGGCTGTGGCCTTGTAACAGAGATCAGCGTGTGACCTCTCTGCTGCTCCTGTATCCATTATCCTCTCTGCTCCAACCGCCAGTATAATCCTAATCTCTGGGAAAAATGAACGCCACTTCATAAACGGATGAAAGGAGAGATTTTTAAGTATCCTGAAGCGTCCTGTGCTGGTGGGAAAGCTTCAGACGGCCAACCCTCCGCTGCAGCAGCTCAGGAGGAATCTGGAAGGATTTTGCTGCATAGTTGCTGTGAATTTGTCCAGAAAAGGTGCAGTCGTGCAGGAGATTTGTGAGGACGATGTAGCTCAGAGAGGTAGAAGCACCGTTATACAACTGAGAGAGAAAGAGAGCTGGGGAGAGAGAGAGAGAAACTGATATTTTGCTGCTTCTCCCTCATAGTATGTCACGTTTCACCTTTCATCTCTCTCCGCTTTCTCTGTGAGCAAAGGTATTTCTCTTTATCCCCTCATTCTTCCGTTCCTCTCTCCTCACCGCAACCCCTCTTCTCCCTGTCTTACTGTACATTATGACTCCCCCTCACCCCCTCCCACCCTCACTCGGTGCTGAAGCCTATCTTCCAACATTCATGAGTGGTTTTTGCTGCTCTCGTGGAGGAGGTAGTTGTTGTTTTGGCTTATTTTAGCTGCTCCAAATCCTCTCTGCTGTTGCGCTCCACGCAGCCAAAGCAGAAGGAAAACATTTAGCCACAGTCAGAGGAAGATAGGGAGGCTAACTTAACAAACAGACTTCAGACTGAATATTTTCTAAGAATCCCCAAACACATACCCTAAATGTGCTGACGTTTCGGGCAAATGTAGGCTGGCAGCGATGGGAAACAAACTGAGACACGGCATTAAAACGCAGCACGATCTTCCCGTTTGATTGAAGCAAGACTTCTGAGGCAACTCTTACAGCAGTGGTGCCCAGTCGACTCACAACACCCCCAACGAGTTCTCACAAGGGACAGTTATGAGAAATGCACAATCCAAAATCAAGCAATACTGATAACCAGTTGGCTTAGAAATACATTTTAGAACGTTTTGACATGTGCTGTCTTTGTCTCATAGATTAAAGAAAAGGTATTATTTCATTTTATTTATCTTGATAACGAAATGCTGTTTCTACCCCTTTTTTACTATCAAATTATACAAATTGCACATGAATCAAGTAAATGATGATTGGAGCTATTATTTAAGATTTTTTGCTCTGTTATTGCCAGGTTGGAGGATCTTTTTACTCTTTTAAAGGCCTGTTGAACGGTTGGAGTATATGTTTGCATGCTCTGTTGAGTTGTTCGGCTGTGTTTAGTCACGTTGTTGTCTTCTGTACTTTCTGTCGGTTTCATTTCTCTCTGGTCAAAGTTGCAGGATTATAGTATTATGCTGATACATCCACAAATCTACAAAAACATTACGTCACTATGTTTACAGTTTTTCACCTTCATACATATATATATATATATCTGTATAGGTGTATGAAGAGTCATATGACTCCTGTAAACGTGGTGATGTTTGACAATGTCTCCTAGGCAACGCCGCTTAACAACTCCGGGGCCTCAGCTGTCTGTAAGTTTATATCCAGGGGCCCCCTGGGTGACACTGGACGCTGCTATGATGTCATCCCCACGGGCACCTCCGTAATTGAGCACGGTCGCGTGTTACCAGGGGCCAAGCTGTTTTCCATGCAGGCGACAGACTCTCCGCTATCTTATTACTAGAGCGACCAGCTGTCCTCTCTGCAACCGACTCACTGGCCTGTGTGTGTGTCTTCACTCTTTAATGTTTCACACGGTTCCTCTGTGCAGAAGTCTGATCCAAAGAGTTAAGATTTGACTCCCGGGAGCTAAATTACCTGCATGCCTTCACTTACATGTGGATTACAACTCCTGCGTGTCCAAAGTGGGAATTGTTGTTGGGTGGGGAACATGCCGTCAGTCGACAGTAGTGATTAAATGATTCGATTATTTTTCACTACTTCCTGACTTTTGTCGACTTAAAGATTCATTAAAGAAGTAGATGTCTGACTCGCTGGTAATGAAAACAATCTTTAGTTGCAGCTTGAATCAACAGTCGACTTCTATTTTAGAATTTAAGGGCGTTATAATTCAAAATGTTGGTCCTCCTCAAGATCAAATAGTGCCTTCAGTAGCAGTAATAAGGATGGCATAACGTTGACAGCATATATAATCTATTGTTATGATTATTATTATATTGTATGTCACAGTTAAATATCGGCTGCAAGGATCCATTTTGGTTTTGTTTTGTTCTGCGTTTCTGTCCAAGGCTTCGTATAAGAGGTGTCATAGAACACACAAAACACGGTCTCCGCAGCGTCACCATATTATTTCAACATTGACACGGTAATGCTGTGTTACCGTAGCAACCAAGTGCTACAGGCGATGGGGGAAACAGAAGAAGAGAAGGGAGAGAAGTTCGAGGTTCACATCAAATCCCGTCATTTAACCCACATTATCTCCTTTCTCTGACGCACACAACCTTTCTGCCCGACTCTCGGGGCACTTAATCGCTTCCTCGCACACAGGAAGCCGTGGCCGCACACTCTCACACTGACACACGCGTACAGCCGTTGGGGATAAGCAGGAACAGGGGTGTAGTGGTTTAGGCTGCACTCCTGCTGACAGTGTGATGAGGAGAGATTATAGTACTCCTTCAAAATCTTGGTTTTTGTACTTTATTTCTCAGCCCCGATGGGATTGCTTCCAATATTTCTCTCTATTTCTGTCTTTCTCCCCCCTCTGTTTACTCTCTCATCCTCCATTTCTCTCCCACCTACTCTCTCTCTCTCTCTCTCTCTGTCTCCCCCATCCGTTTCTCCCGTGATGAATCCTGCATCGGTAAGACAGGATCATTATTTTGACTTGGAGGGGTGAGTGGGTAAAATGTAGGCTGAGCTGCCTCCGTAATTCATGCTATCTGTATCAATTTGTTGTGACACAGATGCACACCCACACACACACACACACACACACACACACACACACACACTCAAAGGCATGGCCCATGGGAGAGTTTGACATGCAATGACATTGTTGTTGTGATAGTGGCTATTAATTAGCGAGGAGTGACAGGTAAGACAGAGAGAGGGAGAGATAAAGGGACATAAAACAAAGGAGAAAGAGGTGATGGAAAACAAAACTATCAGTAAAGCGTCATTTGAGGCCAGTTTCAGCAAATCCACAGCTACATATTTGCACTGCGACGCCATGTCTTTAACGGACGTGGCATTGCTTTCTACTGACCGCTCAACCGGGCCCCGGTCCAAGGCGGAATACATTCAGAATTTTGGAGAGAAAATGAAGGATGCTTGGCTTTTGATGTCACATCCGCATCAGTGCGACTAGAATAGATTTAGCCTTGGATGCGTGACAAGTCGTAATGTATGCCCACTCATTTCTTAGAAAGGATGGATAGACAGATGGTATTGATCCAACGCACACGCATACACACAATATCGTTATTTTGTATTTTTTTTATGTGCGATAGATAGATAGATAGATGGATGGATAGATGGATAGATCTCTTATCTTGCTAATTGGATGCCCTTTTCAAAGGCTTGTGAAGTGTTCACAAAAAGAAATCGAGCACATCTCAACTGGCTGTATTATCCAGGACTATTATCAGCCATTTTCTATGATTACTTAAGTAAGTCGAGCACTATTTTTTTCTCAGGAATGAGCCGTGCTAGCTTATCAGCCTCATGCTGGATCCACACTGGACTTGCTTAGAGTGTAATACTATATCGGTATCGATTGGCAGGTGCTGAACTGGAGTGGTGCTGTTTGTGGTGCAGGAGGATTATCCAGATGTATCCCTGCCAGTGTCCTTTGAAAGTGGGCCAGTACCATGTATGTGTGTGTTTCATCTGCACCAAACTAAACTGTGGTCAGAGGAGCGGAGAAAACACACCCGCTTGTAGCGATGCAGGTTTCTGCGTGCGTTGTGTCCGGCTGCAGCGAGTCCAATTGCTACATGACGCTGGTGTACAAATCACCACGACAACAAACTATTCGTTAATTCTTATCACAAGCCGCCACTCAGGAGGTCAGGGGTCAAAGCCACAGCGCCCTGACAAGAGATAATATTTCTGTGTTCCTGGAAAGAGCAATGCTATAAACTGACAAAGTAAACGCTTGTGAGGAATAATTTCAAGAGTAAAATCCAAGTTTGTCCCTCAATGGAGAAACCTGTGGAATTAACGTGAGTACCTGTGATCCCTGCTTTTCTAAATAACTTTAAATTGCATTAAAATGGCTATTGATTGCATACTTGAGTTTGCCAGATGCTTTGGATAGTTTGCCAACAAGCTGTCATTGCGGTTTCTATTTAACTCCGAGTCTCATGTAACACTAAGGGATTAGGCTCCGCTCCAAACCTAATGCTTCACACACACACACACACACACACACACACACACGCGCACTCACACACACTTTGTCACACTGCTGTGGCTTCATGCCAATCCCAACATCCCAGCGGGGTTGTTGAAAAGTTCCACCAGTTACTAACCACCCGGTGATGACTTTGGGTTGTTGGTACCTCGTCACAGCTGACCGATGACCTTTAAAGAGTTCAACTCAAACCGGTGAAACAGGGAATGCATCCAACCAATTCAACGGCCTGGCAGCTGCTGCAGGCAAGACACGGTTTAGTTGTGACTGTGTAACCCTGTGGCTCTCTTCCAAACATTATGCTATACTCCCGTAGTCACTGCACTGTATTAGAGCCGTACTCAAGGCATCATGCTACAACCTAAGTCACCGTATTATGGCTCCATTCCACTCCAAATGTTTTACCCTCAGTCAGTGCATTAGAGTCTTTATTCAAAGCCCCCCCATCTCTGTCACTCCGTCACTCTGAGGAGTATGTGGTCAGTTAATCTGCCGGCTTTGTTTTGGGTCTCCAACAAGGTGCTTAAACACATACGCGCACACGGTGCGACCAGATAAGCTAGAGTGTGTGTGTTTATGTGTGAATAGGGATGAATTCATGGCTGTTTGCAAATGTGTGTGTAAGTGTTGTGTCAGATCGCGGGGGGGCCTGGAGGCACCATATGGTCTCTGTGTCGCTCATAGACCTCTCTGTTCTCCTCTCGCCTTCATCCTTTCTTTTTCATCACTGTCTTCTCTTTCTCACTGCGCCTCTTTGATCTCGCATCTCTCTTCCTCCTCCTCCTCTCCGCTCCCCACTGTTTCAATCGTTTTGCCTCACTTCCTCTGTTTCACTCTTTCAGTCACTTCATTTCATATCCTCGCCCTCTACTTTTTTTAAAAAAAAGCTCTTATTGTCCTATTCTGTTCTTTTAACCACGTCTGATTTTTGGCTACCACTTTCTCTTTTCATAACCTGACAAGCAAAAAGTTTTTATTGGGGCGTAGATCTAAAAGTATCAACATCTTCCATCGCTTCTTCTTTTTGGGGGGGAATTTGCATAGTACAAACCATCTACAAATAATAAAACCACTTGACTAATATATGTGTTTCAAGTGACAAAGAAATTATGCAATAATCTGCGACGGAAATCCATTTCGTTTTTACTTTGAGCCGCAGTATTTTCAAATTGTCTTTGAACACTGGAAAACACCCATAAAGCATCCTCCACAACCTTTCAGAAATGTAATATCGCTTTCTGTCTCATGCAGGTTACAGCGCTTCATCATAGTTTTACGGCCATTAGTTGAAAATATGGCCAACTCTAGCCGACACTGAAAAATAACACTTCTTCCTCTATTTTTCTTGTTGATCTGTTTTCTGTCATACAGAAAGCTTTTGCTTTAGCCCTGCTGATGAAAGCACACCTGTGTGAATGGAAAGCGTCTTTTGTGTCCTCTCTGCCTGTCAGATTCCATTTCTAAATGAACTTCATCAGCATGAGAGGGAAATGCATCCTTGATGATTGGAACTCATTCTCTGTACTGTATTAATCTGACATATTCGTTGGTTTCTGATTTGATGGGATCCCTACTTTCTACTCCGATATGCATCTTCCAGTGATTCCGTGTGTGTTTGTGTGTGTGCGTGACAGCGTGTGAGGACTTTGAAGAGTAATAGCAGAGATCAGAGAGCTTCCAAGCTTTGTGAGAAAAATACAGAGACGGTGAAAAAAGCAAAGGAGAGAGGCAGAGAAAACACCTGTGGTTACAATGCTTGGCAGTATTGATTATATTTCGTGTCAAAAAAGAATATTCAATTGAACCGAGTGCGAGAGACCGTTTTGGCAATATTGTGTTACATTCATGCCAAGAACGTAATTGCACCAAAGAGATGGAACATTTTTGATGACTATGTTATAGATCATTATTCCTAAAAGGCTTTAGAAGTCCTGTTAATACAATAGTTGTGTTGATAAAGCGTAATGAAATGCACGGAGAGAGGGAACCTGAGACAGGTAATGCAGTTATGTTGATCTGAATTTAATGCAGAGACGGATGGAAGGGTGGAGGAAAGGGAGAGGACAAGTGAAGAGAGAAAGGAAGCGGTATGAGGTGGTGGGGTGGAGATGGAGGGAGACCGAGCAGACCGGAGGGAGGTGTATCTATTGACATAGGTGCTGTGTGGGTGTGTGGAGGGTCTGACGGATAGTGTTGCCCTGTTTAGTGTCTCCGGTGTTACGCGGTAGTTTGCGGGGGCGTCGACACCTCTGGAACAATAATACCTCCCCAACAGGAAGACAAAGATCCCTGTTCTCGTGGCCTCTGTTCTTGCTAAGCCATATATTTCCTGCAGAGATCGCAGCATGTGTTCATGTGTGTGCGCTCGTGTCATATTAAAACGTATAACAAGAGAGAGAGAGAGAGAGAGAGAGAATGCAGAAATGAGCTTTCATGTTTCCCTAGCTGAGGAAGTGTCTGGAATCTCTCAGAGAGCAGGATCCATCCCCTCCATTGTCTAATCCACAACACACACGCACACACACACGTGCACATACGCACATGCACACAGCTGTCGTATCTGTTGCTATGCCACCCGACTTCCGACGGATTTTTGTTTTGACTGAGCGCACCCGTGGTACAAGATGGGGAGAAGAGAAAGAAATTGTGGGGAAAGAGTGGACGCATAATGAGAGGAAGGTAGAAAAGGGAAGTGCGATATGCGAGAAAAAAGACGAGGAACAGGAAGAGATCAATGTGGGGGGATTGTAGAAAGGACAGGAGAAGTAACAGGATAGAAAAGGGAAGCAAAGAAGGTCAAATGAATTGGAAAAGAACAAAAAGGCAGACAAATAACCTGCAGGTCTCTCCCCCATCATTCTCTCCCCACGTTGTTTGGTTTCCACAGACTGCTGGCTGTATTAATACACACAGTAATGTGGCATTTCACTGGAGGACTTGGCACGTGGCCAAAGCAAGCTCAATGCCCTCACCCTTTTGTGTGTGTGTGTGTGTGTGTGTGTGTCTGAGCATGCTAACATTAGCTGCTGTCAAATCAGACAGTGTTCCTCCTTTCATGTGTAGTTAGGTACAAACGATGGGAATAAAATAGAGCAGAGTGGAGTAAGAACTGAGCGCTTTTTTTTTTCTCCTCCTCTTCTTCACTGTTCTTCTCATCCCTCTCTCATCTTTTCAATCGGCTTATGTCGACTCACCAGGTCTGGCCGGGTGGCGGGTGGCAGAGCTGGGTGGGGGCAGGCCGATGCCCCCGGGCGGGTGGGTGTGGGGGGGCATGACACAGAGCTCTGCAGCCTTCCTCTGTCTGAGGGGCGGGGCTATGAGGGGGGTGGGCGGCGTCAAGCCACCATGCCTGCGGCCTCCACTAGGGCGCCGACTGCGAAATGCCACAACAAAACACCTGTGGGGAGAGAGAAAACAGATTGAGTGAGAATAGATCGATTTAAAGAAGCTTGAGTGCAATAAAGCAATTTTCTACTTGCACCTTCATACTTTTGCAAATCCAACTTTGGCAAAATCACATCAAAATGCTGTTGCACAGGGCTACACAAACTAATATGCACGTGCGCACATGCATACACACACCCGTGCACTCTAGCAGCAATGAAGGCTAACGCAGCAGGCCGCTGTGTGTGCGTGCACGGTCATGTTTGCCAGAAGGCTTCCTTGCATACATTGAAAGTGTATTTCTGTGTGCACGCGGGGGTTTGCACCTTTGCTCCCTTGTGTGCGAATGTGTGTGCGCGTATGTGCTTGCGCTCAAGCATCCCAAACAGACCCCCGGCATTTCATAGGCGTAAATACTAGATGTGTGTGTCTTTGGCAGTTCACACACTCGGTTTGCCTTTCCCCTCAGACAGACCCCCTACTGCTACTGTCTGGCACAGAGACTGACACACAAAGAAGGGACAAAGAGAGAAATGACACAGGGAGTGAGAGGGGAGGAAGAGGAGGAGGGAGATAAAAGGTAGGTAAAGAGAGAAGGATGACGTCATTAACTTGGAAACACAGAGACATATGGACGGAACAATAGTGAAAAGGAAGAGAAAGAATGAATAGGAAGGCTATAACGCAAAGCGCCATTGCATCTGTTTTTTGAGTATGATTCTGCCAAAAGTACCATTGGGCAAGGCAGGAGACGGTAGAGTGCTACTGACTCTCTTTGAACTCCTTGCTGAACAAACAAAGATAACACAGCAACTAATCTGAATCCCGAGTAAACAGCAAGGGACATGTCACCTTGAGAGTACATCTAGATCCTGAAATTCTAATATTTTGAGGACGATGGTGTCCAAACGATTCCATAAATGATATCAGCTGTGAAATCTCGGAGGTTATTCATCAAACTTTTCCAACAAAGGAAATGTGAATTTTCTGTATCAGTTTGATAGATGGACTATTCTTTTGATAACAAATAAGTTGAAAAAGAAAAAGAGACCCGGTCCAATTACAGCAGTGTAATGAAACATATCCCACGTGCTTTGAAAAAGATGAGTCTTCTTGTCACTGTTGAGTCATTACAGGGGAAATTGCCATGGGAGAACGCATGTTGGAACCTCGGTGCCACATGACTGATGCTCGCTGTTGACTCGCGCCCCCTGGGCCAATCAGTGTAATTTTGAAAATGCCGGAGTGCCGCTGTGAGATGCGTCTTTTTACCCAAAGTATCATCAAAACCCAATCAGCGGAGTGTGAAATATCGCACTAATCTGATTAGGCTGTTGTTCAGCGGTTAGCCGTTTGTGGGGAAAACTCTGAAACGCGAGCAGGCTTTTTTTTCTCGACACGGCTCGTTTTGCCATAAAGTTGGTGAATGTGCATTTGTGCGTGTGCTAGCGCTCATTTGTGGACGTGTGTGTGCAGTGATTATGTAAATTGGCACCTGTACCGCCTTAGCTGGCATGTTAAGCAAAAATGATCTAGAGTTGTGGGAGGATAAAGTGTGTGTGTGGGGGGGAAAAAATGGAAAACATAATGAAGATAGACAGTCAGGTAGATACTGTATACAGTAAATTATACTTTCACTGCAAATAGCCAAGCCGGCGAACAGACAGCAACTGCAGTCACTTCCAAAAGTAACACCCATCAATCTGCTCAGAGCGTCAACGAGTTATTTACAACTGGTTATATATGAGTAGTAGGAGAGGGGACGAGGTGAAATAAGAGAGATGGTCACGGAGAGGAGAGGAGGTGTTGAAAAGGGACAGTGATCAAAGGATAAAAAGAAAATATATAGCCGAGGCAGGAAGTGCCAGAAGTGTCGGTGGAGGTAGAAATAAGTGCCTTTGGTAAACAGGGAGGACGTTACAATTCTGCTCCAGAACCTCTCGAGTGTTTTCTTAGGGACGGTGTGTTTGCTCCCCAGTGGTGATGATTGTGTTATCATTATTGCTATTAGTACCTGCGAGACGCTGAACAAAACATAAAGCACTCGTCTAGTCTCTCAGCTCTCTCCCCTCTGTCTTTATATTCCCTCCGCAGCCCATGCTTCCTCACTTCCTCTTCTCCTCCCCGTCATCTCTTTTCTACGCCTTTCAATCTTTTCACTTTCTTTATGACCTTCATCTTTCAATATTCACCATCCCCTTCCCTCCTTCCCTTCTCTCTCTCTCTCCCTTTTCCACCCCTCCCTCTCTGGCTCGTTCCTCTCCCTGACAAAGGAGCAGAGGCTTGTGCCGAGGAGATTCTGCAGATGGATTTCCTGCATGTGATTAAAGTCACATTAGCCAGGCTCTACTGGGACATTTGTGTTGTTCTTCTTTAAATGAGCACGTGAGCGTCATTTGAAGGATTCTGAAGCGCAGATGAGAAATGAAAGGAACTCAAGTAATTTGGGAAGATTCCTCTCTCTGCTTTGAATTTCTTACGCGTTTTCCAAGGAAGATGTGAATTTATTTCAAAACTAAAATAGAAGCGCTGTCTTTTTGTTTCGAACATATAGTCTCACTCTACAGCGTGATTACACTTCCTGCTAATTTCCATACATTTTACTCGTACACTGTGCGACATCAAACAAAGCGTTCGTCACACTTTGAGATGGATGCTATTCTTTCCTTTGTCGTAGTTGTTCATTGAATAAAACATTTCTGCTGCCATTTGAAGCTGTGTGAAAATCAATCTTTAATCCCTGTTCCAGCGTTGGGACTGTAAGCTGCAAGTGTTGCCTTGTTTTGCATGTTGGCCATTTTTCAAATGATTCACGGTTTTGTGTTTGTTTATTTTGGATTTATTTTGGGGAGGAAAACAATTTGGCTGGGAAGCAGTGAGTTACTTTTTCGAGCAGAAAGTCAAATCAATCAGTCGTATCAAATGTCTGCGTCGATACAAAATGGTGAATAGCTCATTCGCGTCGTATTGTTTATTGCTTCTCTTTTTTTCGACCATTTTGGTAACTCCACTGTGCGCAATCATGCTGCAACTCTCCTATAAATGATGTATTGTAGGTGTTGCAGAAGGTCACCTCTGCAGCCACATGTTACTGTTCGCCCATCAGTTCCCATCATGTTAAACTGGTGTTGTGGTGGTAAGCCTGTCTGTCAGGCTATTCTCAGAAAGCTTTTTATACCAATTTGACCTGGATGAGGGGGCAGCCAAAATCCACTCACGCAAACATTCACACACGCACACACACACACACACACACACACACACACACACACGTGTAAATACTTGGTCGCCAAAGCGGCCTGCATGTTGGGGAGTCAAATAACACCTTCTCCTCTCCTCTGCTCCTCTTCTCTCTCTTCTTTCCGTCCTATTTTTTCCCTGTTTATTCCACTAACTGTTTCCTGTCCGCACGTAAGCCGGATTTATACTCCATGGGGTGTTGCAAAGGCTTCTTGATGTGCAGAGCCTCCGGCATGCATTTCCTCCAGAAATTTAACCGCACACCTTGGGGCTGAGATAACAAGTAGAGACCACCAACTGGGATTGGTCAACTTGGGCTGCTTGTGTTTAGTCCTCCGTGTTTACGATGCAGGAAGAGGCTGTCGATAGTGAGCGGGCGAGATGAAGAAAGGCTCAACGACGTTCTTATTTTGATTCACGCTTGACAAATACATTTCTTTGTGATCTAGCAAATCCATTTCCAGCAAGCATCCCCACTGTCTATAAAAGATGCTAATACAATAATGTAAACAGGATGACTTAAGGAATATGTTAGCTGTAATTCTCACTAATCTACCGTAGCTAACTCCTCCTGTTAAACTTTCACATCACGTCTCATCCACCCGTGACGTGATGTGAAAGTTGTGTTGGTGCCACAACAGGCATCTACTTGAATCACCTTGACAGAGAAGCTTAAATCCTGTTTGTGCTACTGTGTGCACATCTTTGCCCGATTTGCCCACTTGAGCCCGCATGTTTCAGAGTATTTCATCATTCTTGTGACATGCCCCACTCGGCTCGACTAATAGTTTTTAATCAATATCGCCGGAATTCTGTCCAATTTGCCATCTAATTGAAATCCACCTGCATGCACTCAAGAGGACGTCTATCCATGTGTGAAGGCAGGTGTGTGCGTGTGTGTGCGTGCGTGTGTGCGTATGCGTGCGTGCATGCGTGTGTGTGTGTGTGCGCGCGACGGTATGAGTGTTTGAATGTGCGTTTGTGGCCCCTCAATGAGTGACATCACAGCTGTAAACCCACAGCCCAACCATTCAACTTCAGCTCTACCCTATCCTGCATCTTTACACACACACACACACAGACACACACACACACACACACACACACACACACACACACACACACACACACACCCACACAGACACACGTGTACTCACACACATTAGCATTTGACAGTTGGCTGGTGTTTGATTCACGCCTGGTTTAACATGAACTGCGGTATCCTGGATGAAAGTCCTTGGTTTGTTTTATTTAACCGCCCATCCACTCTGACCTCGTCCTACTCAGACTTTTGTGGACTTTGATTAGAAACGTATTATCTCAAAAACAAATGTAATCTGCGAGAAAATGAGTTTCCCACGAAATGTAATTGACAATACAGTTTTGTTGTATGGGAACGTATTTTTAGTCGATCAAGCTGACAACAGAGAGGAAAAAGACATAAACAAGTCATAATACCTGAAAGGGTAATGTGCATTTACCTGTCTGTGTTTGCATGTGTGTGTGTGTGTGTGTGTGTGTGTGTGTGTGTGTGTGTGTGTGTGTGTGTGTGTGTGTGTGTGTCTGTGTAACAGCGCAGGGTGCTAACAAAGGCAGAGAGAGGCAGCCAAGCTCGTCAAAATCCATTTTTAATGGCTTACTTACACAGGAGAGTGGAGAGATTGGGGCAACACAACACACAACATAACACACACACACACACACACACACACACACACCTAAGCACATGCCGATAGCTTGACCACACGAGTGTTGACAGGCACATGGGGCAAAAATATGTACAGATGTATAATTACACATGCATGTGGGTATGCAGACACACTGTACATCGGCACACACACGTTGTAAAAGTCCGCATGTGTCCACAAACACACATTTTGTTCAAGCATACACGTACATGCAGGCATTCTAATTGTGAACAATGTTATCATGCTTATTTGAAATAGTTATTTGTATTGTTTATTATTAATATTATAGATTAACTTCAGCTTTTTAGTCTAGTACCACACTCTTAATTTACAGTGCACTGCAGCAAAATACTTTTTTTTCACTTCAACTCAACAAAAACACAGTACTTGGGATGTGTATGTGATTTGTTATTTATTCAAGCACATCAATAATATCACCCAGACTGTTGCCACATGTCTGTATGATTGGAGGAGTTGTCAGACTAGTCTGAGGTGTTTTTTTTATTTTTAAATTACAGCACTAACCGTGGAGTTAGTCAGTGCTCATTGTTTTCTCCAGGTGTATGTTGCGCCTTCATTACTTAGAGGACATTCAGACAATTCCCATTAATTGGTAGCTAATGTAGAGAGGCACAAGAGAGGATATCAGGGTGGAGTGCCTCACACCCACTGCATTATCATATAATCACACTGCAGCTCTTGAACGTTAATCACTCACACCATTTTAAAACAAGGTTAGAGCCTACAAAGTGTTTTACAGCAGGTAACAAAATAAAAACAGTGGCACGCTACACGGGATCAACAGGACACCATGTAATAGAAACTATCGAGGGCTTCAGCTCAATTGAGATAATTTTCTGAGAAGGTCAGAGAAACGAGAAGCACGACTAGCCTTAAGGCAGCCAAATAAAGCAATTACTGCTCTGTTGATTCCCTTTAGATTCATACAACTAATGGTAGCTTTCTTTGAGTTAAATACGTGTGTCTGTAAAGTTGTCTATGTCAAGCCCATTAGACAAAAAGGGGCAAATGATAGGATATTTATTTTGCTGTCGGAAAAGTGTAACATAAGATTTCTAGTCTATATACACAGATCCACACTGACATAGCCCCCGAGAGATGCAGTCGCACTTTGATCAGCAATTTTGGTTTGGTGGCCAAAGTCTGACCTGCAGGTCACATGACGTCTTGGGCTCAAGAGACACTCTCATGACCACTACATAATAAATGTCTGTAAACATCTCCTGATTGAACCGTTTGTAATTCCTAATATATAAACTTCCAGGCCAGATACATGGAAAGAATGGCTGTGTAAGGATATTTGTTTAATGTTCGGTCAGCTAAACAGAGCTAGAATAAGACTTCAATGAACATGCTTTGGGATAGAAGCAGGAAGCCACCCAAACTTCTTTACATGGGCTTTCATAGGATTACACTGGAATACATGGGCCACCATGTTTGAGTACCTCATGCAATTTTAAACCATCCAAGGGTGGTACATCTGGTATACGGTATTAGCCCTTGCAAAACAAAAATATCCCAGTATTTTGCAGTATTTTAACCTCAGCTAAGCTACATCTCAACAGATGATGTATCAAGTGGTTTGTTATGAGCAGACGAAGACCACAACAATTAGGTTTGTCTTACAATTAAGTGGCTCGTGGCAGGAGAACAAAATATAAGGTTATATCTGCTGTATACTTACTCATACTGCATGTTTAGAACAAACCATTTACTATTTATGACCTGCAGGGTATGTTGTTCATTTCAAATATTAGAGTCATACGTATCTTTACAGCGTATCATTTAGTTTATTTTACCCGTGTGTGTTGTGTCACTTGAGTGGTTTACTGCTGCCTCTCTTTATATGTACTTCTTTCATGTTTAGCTGTAAATAAGAAATAGCTAAAAAAAAAAACACTCCCATATTCTCACATTCTCCATATTTCCTACCTCTGCAAGCTTTGCCCCAAAACCACAGCCCAAACATTCCAGTGAATGTGCATGTTGTGTGTATCCAGGTTAAGGGCTGACATTTTCAGCATCCACCTCCTCACAGCAGGCACCTTTGGCCCCGTCAAAATTGTCCATTTGTTTGCAGAAAAAAAAAGGCAAGTCTGTCCTCGTCTGCAGTACTTTGTGTGACATAGTGCATCTTTAATTCCAGTCGCGAAAAAGATGAGGAGCAGTTGAAATGAAGTCTGTGCGTGTGTGTGTGTATGAGTTAGGAGAAGAGAACTGACACCACAAGCAGACTTACCTTTTGACCAAATATCTCAGACAGCACCAGCCTTATAGCTTTCTGCCATCAGCCATCCTCGCAAAAAAATATCCCAAAAATAAATTAAAAAGAAAAGATAAAAAAAATCTCAAAAAGAAAAACTGTTGCCCCTTCCTTCAATTAAATAAATCCATACATTCAAGATCCTGGTCAAGTGAATAATGCGAGAATAATCCTCCTTTCTGTACGGAGACAATCCCCCCAGCTTCCATTCAACCCAGCAATAAATTGTGAAAAAGGAGGGATTGTGTAGGGGGGAAAAATGAGGTGAAGAGAGGCTTAGAGACACAAGAGGAGAGAAGAGAGGATGGGGTCTGTAGAGGGAGAGGGATGGAGATGGTTAATCCTTTTCTTCGGATCTATTCCCTATACGAACGATATGTCCAGCGCCGTGCTGTTCGCTGGCTGGAGCGCTGCCGTGTGCGTCTGAGAGACGTGAGTGTGTGTGAAAAAGAGAGACGAGTGTGTGTGTGAGAGAGAGAGAGAGAGAGAGAGAGAACGGCGTTAGGTTGCTGGCGTCATGCGCTTGCCCCTCTGTGTGTCGCTATGTTTGTGATTCCTGCACTCGGCACGCGTCAGAGTGTGTGTGTGTGTGTGTGTTTGTGTTCTTCCACGCATTTACACTTGAGGGCTGTCTTTCTGTGTGCATGTGTATTTGTGCCCCCACCTCACCCTCTTCTTTTCCCTATGTGTGTGCAGTCGTGCATGTGGCAGGAGAATATATATGTGTGTGTGTGTGTGTCTTGTCAAATATAGTAACATTAGTGTATGCTGCCTCTGTCTGCCTGCAGCTCTCCCACTGTGACAGAGAGAGGATGAGGGAGGTGGAATACAGAGTGATAATACAAAAGAGTGAAAGCCAGGGATAGAGAGGAAAAAAAGAGGGAGTAGGAGTTGGAGGGAGGGGAGGGCAAGGAGAAAGTAAAGAGAGAGGGGGGGAGAGAGAAATGGAGAAAAGGTTGGTTGAAAAGGGACAAAGGTAGGAGGGAGGAAGAGGATAAGGAAGGATGGAGGAGATGGAAAGGGGAGAGACAGAAAAAGAAATGCAAGAAAGAAAGCTGTAGCAATAGAGGGAGGGAGGGATCAGCTGATTTCAGTGAAGATGAGAATCTCCCTCTGCCACATGGGCTTTTCTCCTCCCTCGATTTTTTTCTTTAATTTCTCCTCACGTCTCCCTCTCTCGACTTTAATTTTCATTCTATTCCCTGTGGCAGCTCTCGTATAGCGGCTGGCTCTGTGTGTGTGGAGTATGTTTGTGCATATGGCTGTATGTGCACGTGTGCTTTAGAGTCTGTCTAGGGACAAGAAACCGGTCCTCAGCAGGTAAAACAATAGATTTTAAGGGTAAATGTTGGAATTAGGTTCAGGATAAATCCTCAAGAAATAAACGTAAGCCAGCGCAATGTCCTCCAAGTTAATGGTGTTTGTGTTCATTTGTGGAAGTCATTGTGCGAAAGCACCAAATGTTTTCTTTGGAAGACACCAGTGATAATTTCCGACAGACAGAGGGAGGGTGGGGGAGTAAAGGGGTGTGCAGTGGGGATATGAGCTGGTAGGGGGGACTGTGTGTTTGTTTGCACACAGCATATAATTACTTGGCTGCTTCCTTACATGGACTGAGTCATAGTTGACACACACAAACACTCACACACATTGTGCTGTTAATGAGCATGTGAATCATTTGGCTCAACGGTGCAGCATTTCGCTGCATGAGCGGGTGTGTGAATGTTAAAAGATCTGGGCGAATCGGTGCGAGTGACTCTGAGGTCTGACACCCAGGTTGGCAAAATACATGGAATCTCCGACGCTAACAAATGTACTCTCTGATCTGTTATCTCTCCTCTTTCTTTCTTATTATTAGCAAAGAGCAATCTTCAAATCATTGAGGTTGCAGCTTCTCATTTTTGGACGGCGCTGAAAGTCACTTTTACAGGTTGAAATGACCAGCAGCAGATCATATCATACGACAGAGTGATACGTCTTCTCTCTATAGCCGACCGTATCATGTGGCATTGCATTCTCCCAGCTGTTTTCAGCACCTGTCCAGGACCAGGTATTTAGCTCTACTATATATATTTATATCCTTCCCTTAGTAAATGGTGGAGACCAAAACTGAGCTTTAAAGACAGTGAATATTGGACTTACACTCATCAGATGGCCAGTAACACAACACAAATGAAAGCTAATGCTGCTCCATTCCTGCTGAATATGTAAAAAAAATATATATTTGTTGACAAAGACACCATATGAACTTTTTTTTTTTACATTATGTGTCATTTACCAATTAAAATGTACTCATACATTAGATTTTTTAAATATCAACTAGCTGAGTTTTGCACAAAAACAGAATCTCTAACTGGTCATATTGTAATTAATCAGGACAAATAAATATATTTGTAGAAGTATAATGTTATGCATTCATGTATAAAAAGATATGTACCAAGATAGCTGTGACAATACATCACAATATGTATTTCAGCCTCTCTATTGTCAGCAGCACCTACCTGTACACCCTCCTGAGTTTGCACACATCACTGTCTGTCACCAGCTCCATGGCTTTGCACAGGCCAATTAAAACACTAGACTGGTCAGCTGCCCAACACACACACACACACACACACACACACACACACACACACACACACAAATACAACCTGAACATGAGTCCTCTGGTTTCCTGTCCAAACGTGGGCGCTTGTGCTGGCTTCATTTGTCTTGAATGTACTTCCTGGCAAACAGAAATATGTTTTAGCTGCCGGTAGCTGCTGCCAGTGCTGCTGGCTATATAGGACACACTCTTCAGTGCTAGTTATGAAAGATGATTGGCTAGAATGACTGGAATAGAGGTGAAGCTGCAATACATGGCATTCCACATAAAAGTTTGATATTTTTGTCTGTTAGTGTTGAAGGACGTTTTGTATCAGACAGAACATCTGCTTTTATAACAGCAAGGTGTTGGCTGTGTGTGTGTGTGTGTGTGTGTTTGTTTTATCCCAAAGGGGTAATTAGTCCTCTAATTAGTCCTGCCCCCTCCTCTCCAGAGTGCAGGGGTCAGTGACAAAGGTGAGCTACAGTGACGCAACCTTTCAGCTGCTCAGAATTTAGTGCCAGGCTCAAGGACACTTTGCAACGGCGGACACTTTGGATCAAATATAGAAAAGATGCCAAAGGGCCTACACTGTTAAAAATAGCCCAAATCTATTCATGTGACGTTTTACCTCATGTTCTGTTGTTTATATTTGTTTATAGCCTAACGTTAGCATTTTTCTTCTGCCGGTTGCATTCACTCTTCAAAAATCATAAAAGTGGTGTTCCTTTGTGAAGATGATCTTTCTGAACAAAATGTGTGAGTATCATAAACATTTCTTTGCCACAGGGCTTCTGCAGTAATCTGAACTCCCATTGGCTTTTTGTCGAAAGGAACCAGAGCGATGCTTAGTTCAGGGTAAGATACGTTGCCCCTGCAGCACATTTGTTGTTGGTAATGTAGCGACCCCAAAGGATTTATGATTTTATGGTTTGTGTACATTTTCTTATCTTACGCTGTCAATTTGGCCTCTCTTTTAAAACAGTTACTATATCTCAAAAGACTTAAAACTTTTAAGCCATTTTATAACGTTTCGTATCAAATCCCCGACTTGCTTATTTATTACAGAACACACTCTCTTATCCTTATAATTTATTTGCATCTGATTGAGCCACTGTCCCCCTATGGAGAGACTGGAGATTGGCAGCACATGAGATTTGATGTCCCCTTAGCTGCACTCAAAATTCGATCCGATTCAACTTTGACTTTGATTTTCGTTGACCTTTCGGTGTGTGCGACAGATGAAATGACAGCTGTCTGTGATGTAACCTGAAATCAATCCGTAACGGATGAAAAGGACACTCATGCTCAAGTATACCGCACAAAATGCTAGAAATAATGTACTCATCGGCTTTAGTTTATGAAAGTTAGTTGGAATCATGAAAGAACAATGTAAAGACTGTGACTGGCCCCGAGCTCCTGCAGGCAGCTCCTTCGAGACTTTGTTCGCTGATTGAGAGGGAAGAGGTTTTTAACACGAGATAAGAACGCGAGGTCAGCTTGATTTATTTGGCCCTCCAAGAGATGTGTCCACTTTTTAGGCTATTTACTGTCTGGCACAAGAGCCTTCTGGCGTGAGGATCCATTGTTAATGCCAGCACCTCCTGCCAAGGCGACTTTTATGGCCGGTTCTGTTCCATCAATGATGCAGGAAATACGTGTTGTGAAAAAAGATTACTGGCAGTGGTTTTGTAGCAAGAAAGTGTGTCTTTGAACCTTTCTGCCGGGCTATTGTAGTCTCACCCCGCAGCATTTCTCTATCAGATCTATTCATTCCCCATGCAGCTACAAGAATATTGGTTAATTTATTATCCAGCAGGCATGATTAAATCTCTGCGCTCCTTGTTCGTTGCCTCTAATATTGATGATATATAAATGTAAACTCTGTTGCACTCATTATAAGTTGCTGTGTGAACTGAATGGATGCGTATCGTCTCTCCCCTTTTTGCAACAGTCCTCATCCCTCTCTCTCTCTCTCTCTCTCTCTCTCTCTCCCTTCTACGGTCTCTCTCTCTTTTAACGCCCCCACCCTCACTCTGTAATTTAGTGTGCTATTGGGTGAATGTCAGTGAAGATGAATTGGCTCTAGTCCTCGTATTAACACCGGGTCTGGCCAGGCACGTTTAGTGCTACAACCACTAGTTCCTGCGTGGAGCAAGTGACTTCAAGGCACCATCCATCTTAACACACACAAACACACCGACACACACACACACACACACACAGAGAGAGATTGTGTATGTCCATGGTGCCATCACAGGAGTCGGTGTCTTTGTTCCCATATATCAGTGTTTTCTATCAACCATGAATTAGCCTCATATTGACCAGACAGTTTTATGGCCCTTTGGTCAATGTGGTCAATGAGGGTTGCTGCATTAGAGATCAATCATGTTCTAATTCATGCTTTGAAACACCTTTTTTTTTCAGACAGGCTTTTATTCGAACAGCCATTTGTATTCCCAATAATTTAGCCTTGTTGTTCATTTGTGGTATTCTGGTTTTCCTCCTTGGATTTAAAGCACTTTCAAAGGGTTTTGTTAAAACACAGTGTTGCATTAAATGTATTTCATTGCCACTTAAACAGTGGTTGGATTTACAGTAGAGTAGCATGCAATGTACTTTACGAGTGAATTCAATGGATTGATTTAAACATCCAATGAAAGAGACTCTTGTTCTTCTTGGAAAGGTGACGCTTTCTAGGAAAACGTGCATCATTGGCGTCGACCTCTTGTTGCACTCGTCATGTATCGCTTTATTTTTAACAATCCATTTTTTTCCTGCTGTTTCTATGTAATCAAACTGCCTTTCGTGTTTCACCTTATTTATTAAAGCCTTACTTTTGAGCTGTATATTTTATTTATTGTATTGCTGTAATCACACTGTTTGCATAACAACCGATATATTATCCTGTAATGATTAATACTTCAGAAGTATATTATTAATACTAACTGTTCAGTTGTATTGTTGAATTATTTCCTCAAAGCAACTGAACAATTCAGAATGACTGATTAAGACCCTTTTATTAATGGAATTAGTATGTATTGAAACACCATATTACCTGAGTGCTGCTTCATATCTGTCAATCAGCGAACAGTTAAAGCAAAGTGATATCTTCTAGCCATTAGGTGGCCCCGTGTAGGCTGAGCTTAGCTTGATACATAAATGTCATTAAATTGGTCATCAAAATCATTATTTGATACCAAGAAACATTGGTTGGCAGATGCCTTACATCCTAGTTTTTTGGGAAAATGTGGCTGAAAGTGAACATGGTGTTTCACCCTCATTAAAACAAGAAAAACAGCACGACCAAAAGCAGGCCCATCTGGGGTCTGTAATAGTTTAGGAAACTCAATGTGTGCAGCCAGCCTTGTCTGTTGTATATCCCTGTAACACGCTATCTGTCACTGCAGGATAAATTAAGTGGTACAGCCAACAGATTATGAAGTATTTTAGGTGCACACACTCACTCACTCACTCACACACATACACACACACGCACACACTCTTACACAAAGTTTATCCCCTCTGAGAGTCTCATTAATTTGGCCAAGTTGATTTGTTCTGAAAGGCTCTGAATTCATCACAGCTAGACAGATGGTAGAGAGGGATTTCCTAGAGGAGAGGAAGAGGGAGAGACAGAGTGGCGTGGGGGGAGACGGGAGTGGGGGAGGGAAGACCAGAGGGAAGAGAAGGTGTGACAAAAGAGAGGACAAGATAGCAGGGAGGTTCGGGGAGTCAAATGTAAAAGAGAGGGAGAGAGACACGCAACAAGAGAGCAAAAGAGGAATCCAGTGAAAAAGAGAGAGAGGGATAGTTGGGAGATAAGTAGGGGAGAGGTGAGCGAGCACCATCTGTCTTATTAGAGAGACAAAAACAGAAGACTAGAGAGAGGGAAGTCATGGGAAGGGGTAGGTGAATATATACATATGTATATACAAACCTATACATTTTTCAAAATATCATCTTTATGAGTTGATAAAATCAGTGTTGTGTTTACAGCTTGTTTCGCTGCCCTCAAATCCCCTCAGCAAAAAAATCCCACACAGCAAAAAAATCAATGAATGCAGGTTAAATAAGACTGAACACTTTGCATATTGTTTGTGTAACCTGAACACGTATTTTAGCTTTTAGTGGGTGTCACGCTACATGTCGGAACTATTTATTGCAGAACAACAGCTGTGCAGAGGGACTGCTGCACACATCAGCACAACAAGTTCACATTTGGGGGCCATCGTGTCGGTTCCAAAAATCGAAACATTTTATGACAACTCACATCGTAGCTGGAGATGCTGAACAGAGGTATCGGGAACCCCAGAATGTCGAACTATCCCTTTAAAATTCAGGTACTTAAGTTCTGCAATTATGAAAGTGGACAAGTGAGGTTAAGGAAAGAGGGGTGATCCCACACACACACACACACACACACACACACACAGTACCATGTTGTTCCCCTTTCACATTATAAAAAATTGAGTAGGTAATTGAATTTCACACCAAATTAGTCCCTCAAAAGGACACTGCGTTAATTTCCTTTTGGTGTGTGACGAAATAGCCCTGTTCTGAGCACAGGCTACCATGTAAACATTCAGAACAGGGGAAAGAGCAAGGCAGTTTGCAGTCACTCTTTCTCTCAGACACACAGGAACATGTCTCTCCACTATGAATGATTTAGTGAGCGTGCCTCCAACGGGCCCGCTCAAGAAGGCTGTGTAACTAGGTTATCTTAAGGTAGGCTCTGCTGACTTAGAAGGTCCACACACACACACACACACACACACACACACACACACACACACACACACACAATGTCAACAGCATTTATTTCCATTTTAAAGAAACAGGCAACCCATTTAACACCCTGTCACTTCTGTTCTGTCACCTTTGAGACAGTTAAACAGGGGTGACAGGATCCTATGTCTACCTTTTAGCTGTGTCGGTGGCTTTCATAATGACAAAAAAACAACATTAACACAGCTGTATTACTTAAGTTCTCTTAATTTGTTTTATGGTTTAGTGTTTGGTACTTGGTGCACAGAGAACGTGTTACTTGCTTGTCAAATTATTAAGCACAAATCTGCGGACGCATTCAGTGTGTGTTTGTGTGAGTCCTTTGTGTCGGCTAGAATTCAAAGTTAGTCCAAGCCGACGTGCCACCTTTTCCATTCTTTCAATATAAACATATCATGTGGCTCTGCCAGTGCGTGCTCCTCTGTCTGCATCCTTGACGTTCAAAAAGTTGCGCATGAGAAAGTGAGAGACACCTCTAGAGAGAGTGAGAGAGAGAGAGAGAGAGAGAGAGAGAGAGACAGAGAGAGACAGACAGACAGGAGGAGGACGAGGGTGGGAGGTTGAGTCATCAGCCTTTCGTCCAATCCCAGGCCTCTGCCTGTTGCTTTGGTAACGCGATGTCAGTGCAGCCTCTGGCGACTCCTCTGAGGTTAGTGAGCTTCAGCACAGAGGTGTGTGTGTGTGTGTGTGTGTGTGTGTTCTTGTCCCTCTCTCTTGAAATTGTCACAAAAACCAACAAGACTTTAGTTTAAGGTCAAAGGTTATACTAGTTAAATGAGTTTGTGCATCCATTGTGTGTGTGTGTGTGTGTGTGTGTGTGTGTGTGTGTGTGTGTGTGTGTGTGTGTGTGTGTGTACTTTCCTGAAAGTATTTCTCTGTGTGTCACCACACATTTATGTCTGTAAATATGAATTGTTCTCTGCTTGTACGCACTTGTGTTTTTATGAATGCGCTGCTGCATCGGTTGACTTTGCGTGTGTGGAAGTCTGTCGGCGTGTGCGTTTGTGCGTCAAGGATTTCTTTTCAAACTGCTCATTATAATCAACCGCTGAACTAGTCGAAAATGATTTGCCATAACTCCTTTTGCTGGCTGGAGCAGTGTTTGTTGCCCAGCAACATCAGTTTATTGAACACTCCCCATCACAAAGTCTTGGGATCGCCCCGGGCGGTTTTGAACGTAGCACTGCTGTTTTTTTTTGCGAAGCGCAGACAGTAATTTGGGGGTTTGAGTTGAAGGGTTACTCGGTTCTGTGTTTAAGTAGCGAGTTTCATTTTTGTCAGAGTCTTGAAAAAGTATGTTGGACGGGAGATATTAGTCGGATAAAGGAAGACCTTATCAAGAGTGACTTGTATCCTTTGCCAACATAACAAGAAAAGGCGTACAGAGGCCAGTTCTTATGAAGAACAAAAACTTGTGTTACTGTTCATACTGTTAAATCGATCTATTGAGAGACACAGTATCGAGCTAATTGAATCAGTCAGTTCACATTTTTGCTCAGTAACTACAGGGCAGCAAATAGTGACAGCGACCAGCCAGAATACAAGAAAATCGGAGTATAATTGCGGAAAGAACAAGTCCTGTTCACACTATGTATGTATGCAGCCCAGCATTACTGCCAGTTTACTTCACTGAGATGTATTGTCCCTTCTGGACCCATGCACAGTTAATTAAAGAACTGAAAGAGTGAAAAGTGTATTTACCGATCACACTAGGAACACCTGGGAGTGAGACAAATACTTTTAATTCTACTGATTAGCCAAACATTTCAAGATATGCAGGAGGAACAGTGCACGTTTGAGTTCCTGCAATATTCAGTCATCAACAGCACATCAGCATACAATAATATACGTTTTATATCGTTTTAAACATCACAGAAATCCCCTTTTGTCTTTTGCTCTTATTCACATGTTTGCATCTCCGCTGTTGTCAACAGCAATATTTTGTGCAAATCAGAAACTGTTTATTGCCAAGTACGTTACACATACAAGGCATTTGGCTGGGTGATTTGGTGCGTAACAGTAAAAACACAGTGCAATAGTATGACCTGTTCAAGTTTCAAGTCTATATTAAAAGAGCAAAGATGTAAGAAATTGTCCTGGGGATGTAAGTGTCTGAGTCAGTGGGGGTCCCGGGCTTTATCGATGAAACAGCAGATGAAAAGAAACTGTATTTGTGGTGTGAGGACTTGCCTCCTGCCACATATACTAAATATACTAAACCTAAACCCTCCATGTCAATTAGTAACACAGGACGGCAAAGGACACGAGTAGGTACAAGTGAAGCAAGACGCAGATTACAATGTGAGGCGTGTTTATGACAGACGTCGAGACATTTGGAGACATTGATGGTGAGGTTAAGATTACAATGAGGGAGAGAATTAGTTTTCACAGGGTCAAACGTTCACACGACAAAGAGGATAGACAGAAAGAGAGTGGGAAGCACAATAACAAGAAAGGGGAAAAGGGAGAACAAATGCTCTGAACTGCCTCTCACTCTATTCCATCTTCCCGATGAATGTTTGGTATTTGTCGGTACAAACTATAATTATGTGCTTGTGTGTTTTGTGAGGGAGACAAGAGAACACAAGTGACATTTCTAAGCGAGAGAGCTATAATCTCTGTGCACGTTTTTGTTGGCATTGTGTCTTCGTCAGCGTTGATGTGTGCATCTGTGTGAGTACAAGAAAGAAGAAAAGAGAGAGGCAATGAAGACAGAGAGATGATAAGTCTCTGACATGTGTTCAGATAAACAGTAATCTTGTTGTCCGCAGTCGCTTCAAATGGAAAACACACACTATTGAGAGCTCAAACTAGGCACACAATACCTGAAATATATATTTTGTGAATTAGTTACTTTTGCTAATATCAAACACACACAAGTGGAGAGTTTTAAGGGCTTTCACAACAAATTTTGCCCAGACATATATCATTCAAAGCATGTAAAGAGCCACAGAAGATTCAATGGTGCAGAATGCAATGCAAAGAGCTTGTGTTTCAAGGACGAGGTTTGAAAGACTTCACTTCAGTATCCGCACTGTACAATATGTCTCTTTACCAGCAGCAACGACGGCCAAATCTACAAAAACAATAAAAAGCCAGAATTATATTCTAAAAGGAGGTGTGAATTTTAAATTAAGAGCTACACATTCTTAAAACACACACACACACCCCTAACTCTTTGTTTTCCTCTCCACACCTCCCACCTCTTGTTGTCTCTAACACACACACCCACACACACACACACGCACGCACACACAAGTAGACACACGTGTATGTGAAAGAATGAGAAACACACACACACTTGCTCTCATGCACGCTCACGCACAACCGTTTGAGCTTGCTCGTTCTATTATTGATAGCCACGTTTGGTTGAAATGAAAATGGTTTCCACCTCATAACATTATTAAAAATCAATTAATCCTCTTTCATCAGCTCTGCCTTTTGTCTTATCCTTTTGTCTGTCCTGCGTGTCCTATTTCATCCCTCCATCATTCTGTCTCTCCACCTACACCTGACTCCATTACATCAATAATCTGTTACGTTGATTACAATGTCTGTGCTTTGTTGATGACCTTTCTCTCTGTGTGCCTGTGTGTGTGTTTGTGTGTGTGTGTTTGTGTGTCTGTCACTCCTGTGGTCTTGGACGCCTCTCTCTCTTACTTCCTTGCTCTGTTTTTCCCTTTAGTGGTTGTTATATTTGCTTCATGCATCCATTACGAAAGAATACTGCTGCTGTTGAAGAAAATCATCATATGACTTTGGATTGAACTGAACACCACTGGTTTCATAAGAAAACAGTTTAAATAACTTGTTATGTTGAACACATCTCAACAACATTCTCAGGAAGTGATTAAGGAGCGCCAGACAAATTGTAATCTATCACTCCAATTTGGGTCCAAATATTTCCCGTACACGAATCGTGTGTTCTGCCAAAAGGTTATCTTGACCCAAACGAGGACATGAGAGCATGACATAGTGAAAACACCAGATGTGTTCTGTTTGTGGTTCAACAGACTAGTTTGATTGGTGGAAAGTGACATAAGGGGGGGTGCACTTTGACTATAAAAGTAAGCTGTGAGAAGTAATACATTGGATTCGTTGAACTTGTTGAATGTTGGCTTGTGCTTATTAACACACTTCCCGCTGGGTTGCAAACTTCAGTTGTGTGTGTGTGTGTGTGTGTGTGTGTGTGTGTGTGTGTGTGTGTGTGTGTGTGTGTGCGTGCGTGCGTGCGTGCGTGCGTGCGTGCGTGCGTGCGTGCGTGTGTGTGTGCGTGTGTGCGCGCGCGCGCGCGTGTGTGCGTGTGCGCGCGTGTGTGTGCGTGCGCGAGTGTGAAAGAGAAACAGAAAAGTAAAATGTGTAAAATGACCTCGTCACCAGTGGCCTTATTTTCAGTGGCCCCTCTGTGCCCAGAGACTTAGCCATTGTGCCAGTTTAATTTATTGACTCCACTTCTGTGTGTGTGTTTGTGTGTGTGTGTGTGTGTGTGTGTGTGTGTGTGTGTGTGTGTGTGTGTGTGTGTGTGTGTGTGTTATAATATATTTAGCCTCGACTCCAGGGTCTTGCTAAGGGAGCCATCAACACCGGCTCTGCTCTCTCATCATTTAACACAAGCTGACCTCCTGTGCCACCTCGGCACCACACACACACACACACACACAGCCAAACTAAACAATGTCAAAAATGCACATGCAGGCACCAGTTCATATAACTGCTAAGTCACCCCACACTGTTTTTAACCAAATAAAAATAGGGGAAGTGGGTAGGTAGGTAGACAGACGGACAGATAGATAGATAGATAGATACATATTGCCTTCCCTCTCTCCTTCTTTTTCCACCATCCTTATCACTTTCTCTCTGTTCACAGCGTGTCAGACACTTCACACTCTCCCAGCCTCATTTAGCAAAAGGCCAGTAAGCTGGTCACCTTTCCCTGTCTCTTTCTGTTTCTCTGTTCAATTACAGTAAGCTTTAGTAGCAGGACTATGCAGCCCCGGTTCCTACACATGATGTTTAATAGCTGCAAGACGTATTTTACATCTGCAAATGAATAGTATATTTGTAATAATTGACCTGCATTTTGGTGACATAAATCCCACCACTCACATTTAAAAAGAAACGATCAAACGCTACATTGACAATGATTTATTTTATGAGGCAACAATGCAGTAGGGCGTTGTGTCTGTGGGCTTTACTCTTGTTCCCGCTATTCTTTGTCACACATTGTTTTCCTACCATCGTTCACACTTCCCATCCTTACGTCTCTCATCCCGCTATCTCGTTAGTGTAATAAACAATTAACTCCGGCTCTTGGTGGCTTACATTTTTTTATTTATTTCTTCATTAATTCATTTCCTGTTGAAAGCGCACTCCACTTTGATTGGCAGCTCACAGTAATTGCATCTCAGACTGTGAGTCTCTCTCTCACACACACACACACACACACACACATACACACACACACACACACACCTACACACAAACACACATTCAAGCTCGCAAGCATGCAAGGTCATGCATCTTTGTGTACACTTTTGTATGCAAACTTAACACACACTGGGAAATGCTTGCTGACGCATTATGGGAAAAAACATCTCTTACAGCACACACACACACACACATACACAAAGGGATCAGTGTGATGATTTTAATTAGATTTGGCCTATCAGCCTCCAACTCAGAGAGGGAGAGAAGCCAGATTACTCCTGCCCTCCATAATAGCCTTCCAACACTTTATCTGAGATTATGGTGGAGGAACAAAACTTCAAGGTCAATAGCGCTATTAAGGAGAAGAGATGTGTGTGAGAGTGTGTTAGAATACCACCTGGAAAGTCAGCTGTGATTTTGGTACAAATGAAAGAGCATTGATCTGGCATCCTGTGATATTTCTTCCGGTCACATATGAAAATGTGTTGCTGGAATTTCTACATATTCACAGAAAAATCATCGTTATTGAAAACCAGCACAGTTATCTGGTTTGTCCATAGCCGTTATAGTAAGTAGACTTTAACGCTTTGTGCATTTCTGAACAGCCGTCCTGGAGTCAGATGAGCTGTATTAACAGATAAACAACTCCCCAATCAGCTAAACAAAGTTGTCTCTGTACTTGACTGATTACAGGCTGATTACAGCCGGATTCAGCATCACAACTGATTTTCAAGAGATTGGATGGAATCCATGTCGCACACACACACACACACTCACACACACAGACACTCACAAACTGAAACACACACCCTCAGGCAGAAAATGTCAGAGCCTTTTCCTTATAATATCCAGACTGATCCCCATGAGTACATACAGCTCAGGGTTTATTCTTATCCTCAGCAATCGATAATTCATACCCTAATAGCATTTTACAAGCATAATTGAATGAGCTGTATTGAACTTTTCAGCCTATGGGCTGAGATGAAATACCAGTGAATATAATATACTATGATATACGACTATGAACAATATATTCCTTACTTTTTTGCTGGCTTTTTTTAAAGTTATGCTATACAGTTTTATATGTTTCTTTTTGTACCATGTAAAGTGCGCTATACAAATAAAATGTATTATTGTTATATTTCTTATGTGCTTTTTCTACGGCAGCCATTGGTTTTCTTTCATTTAAACAAGTCAATGTAATTTAATAAACAAAAACTATTGCAGTCTTGATGTTCACTGTGATGGATTAGGATGATACATTTTTTTAGACTCGACTATTTCAGGCAAAAATGTGAAATACATTTAAATAAAATAAATATAGTACTCTCCAAAAAAATGGGGATTGGGGTAATTACAATGGGATAAGTAAGACACAAAGAAACCTGCTGGTGCGGTCCTTTAATACGGCTACGGTCTGACGACAAAACACTAAATGTATTCAAATGTATCCATCTTCAAATAACAAAACGAGTGCTTGGCTCTCTCTCTCTCTCTACTCTCTTTTTTTCCTCCCACTTAGTCTGTCCCTTACTCTTTCTCTTCCGCCCTGCAACCACACCTGAAAATGACCAGCCCATAATAGACTAATAGCCCTCTTAATAAAGCCTGTTTGCCGCTAACTCCGTTACAGTAATTATTCTGCTTTCAGGATGATTACAGTACGTGATGTGCATGTGTCTGGTCGGGTATTAGGACGTGCTATAAACAGGATGTTTACCTATGTGTGGGAGGTGGGAGGGTAGGTGTGGGTGTGTGTGTGTGTGTGCATTCTATTTGTGTTTGTATGTGTTTTTGTGTATTGTGAGCCCCGCGGAGGCTTTCCCTGTGTAGCTGTAAAAGGCTCGCTGGGAGAAAAAAAAAAACGTTGAGTCTTTGATGCTAATATGAAGTGTCATATCTTCCCTCGCAGTGGGTGCGTATTTGTTGTGTGTGCTTGTGTGTGCATGTGTGTGTGTGTGTGTGTGTATATACAGTATATGTGCCCTGAGAACTTATGCAATTACAGTTTCTTTTTGCATTACCACACTGACCAAATTGCTGATGGACGTACAGCCCTAAGCTGACACAAGCAATCACTCCTCCGCCGTGTGTGTGTTTGTGTGCGTGTGCGATACATGTGCAAACGCACACTAACGCTTGGCTTAATGTTTTGGGACTGAGAGTGCTGTGTTACGCGTACACACACACACACACACACACACTGTCTATGAATAGTCAGTTCACACAGCGGCACTGGGGCTCACAAGGCCAGTTACTGTAAAAGGATTTTCATAAGTTGAGTTCTGAAGGCAGAGCTGATCTGTACAGCAGGTCCTCTTCCACTCCTCCAGCCTGAGAGCCGAGAGATAGAGAGAGAGAGATAGTCTCTCACCCTGAGACATTAACCGGCTCATTAAGTGTTCTTTCTTCAAAACCGCTGGAATTAAAGTTCCCTCCTCCATTTACAGCCTACTATTATAAGTAAGGGCTGTGTTACTTCTAAGGGAATCACTACTTTAACTGAAAACGTTATCGCAGCAGCAGTGTGACCACCAATGCTGTTGCCAATACTATTTATGTATTCATACTAGTCCTAGTACTGCAATATCACAGCTGTTGTCACACATTTTACCACACAGTACTCACTGCTGTACAGGCTTTACATCAGAGAGAAGGGATTGTAGCATTAGGAATATTACTTTTTTCACATTTTTCAACAGTATCACATGGTCTTCATCAAAAAAGTATCCAAATATCCTTGGAAATGGAAGTTTTACCCCCAGAAAATTAAAAAAAAACATCCACTGATTAGCTTTTTGACAAACTCCTTCTGCTGGAGAAGACTGTTTGACTTTGTTGACAGCCGCAAAAAGCTGGCTAGTGAGAGGGATTTGGCCAGAAAAGGAAGAGGAAAAACAAAAATGTACACTAATAAACAATCTTTTACTTGATATAAATCTATCTGCTGTACATCTTGAAAACATACAAGCCTGCAATTCAAAGAACGGAGCCCAATATTGAGATGATAACACTCGACGGATCATGCTGTGTAGCCACAGCTGGTGTACATTGTTTTCTTCATGCCTCTATGTCGTTACCATGACACTATCAGCATGGGCTAATATTGTTTGCAGTGGAAATGTGCCTTTCCTAGAGAGGGGCACGGTCCAAATCTGCCTCTTCCCCATTCCACTTTCCTTTCTCTTCCCCCTGCTCATTCTCTCTTCCGACTTATCCATTTGACTTCATTTGATGTACAGGCTTATATTCTATTGTACTTAATTCACCTGTCTCTCTCCCTCTCTCTCTCCCTCTCTCTCTCTCTCTCTCTCTCCCTCTCTCTCTCTCTCTCTCTGCAGCCATCGGTGTCCAGATGACTCTGGATCTGATCGAGTCTAAATTCTGGGCTGTTGCATCACAGGTAAGTATATACAGACTCAATGTGATGCAAGTGTTCTCCTCTAATACGGTATTTTTTAATCTACCGTAGTGCAGAGACAGCTCATCATCCCGTGGACATTTCACTTAATTAGTCCTTCATATTAGATAAAACCCTCTATAGACAAAAAGCTGACTTCTAGCTTAGTTGTCAGCTATTTAATGGATGAATCAATAAACCCTGTGCATAGAGTACTATTGCTTTAGTTTTTTCCATGTGAGATCCATTGTTTTTATTTTTTAATGCCTGCCATAAAACAAGTTAATTGAAGCACTACACTGGCACTAATGAGAAATGTCTGTTTGTATTTATGGTTATAGCTGTTATATTGAACAGGGCTTGTGGATTAGAAACAAAATAATCATGCTGTTTTTTTTGTTTTTAATGACTCCTGCTGTATGTAGGTTTAACCCGTGGCCTCCGTCCTGTATTCAGGACCACCAGGCCGTTCTGACCCCATTTATTACTATATGACAAGGAGTCAATGATGATTAAAGGTTCTTTTTCTGCTCCATTAATTGGTCATTTAAGCTTTGTTTGATTCAAAGCTTAATGCATTGTTTTCCATATCACTGCAACCACCATTAAAGGAGAGCTTACCCCGCCGGAAATATTATTTTGAAAGCTTAAAAGTCATTTTTTGGAGTCGCTTTCAGCTGATTAACTTTGCTGCTCAGATAATTCCACCAGTACTACTTTCAGTGGAGGAGCTTGGTATCCTTTGAGTTCTTCCACACCTTCAAGACAACATTTTATACGGGACAACTTGCCTAATTTGGCGTAACGTCTGTGCCGTAGCGGGTGTTTGATAGCTTGGCCGTTCCCCTCCTCTGCTCCCATGGCTGTAAATGACAGCAGTCAAAAGAGCATTAGGGCTGCTGGCTAGCCGTGATGGATCGCTAGGCTCAGCAACTCTCAAAGTGTGTGCTTGTTTCTGTGTGTGTCTGTGAAGGTGTGAAGAAGAGAGTATATGTGTCTGTTAATGTTAATGCGTGTCATGTTGACAGGGACCATATGCATGACCATCTGTGCACAAGTGTGTTGTTGTGTCCATAATCATCAACTAGGAGCTCATTAGCAGCATGTGCAGTAGCCTTGTTATCCACTCGGGTTATCCTTGATGCTCAAAGTAACTCCCATTCTGGTCTTACTCACTGCACCTTTTGACTTTCTCTTCTACTGCCTGAATTCTCAGTTTTCTCTCCTCTCATGTCCCCTCCTTCCTCTCAGTTCTTCCCTTTCCGTCTCCTATACTCCCTCCTTCTTCCCTCGTCTCCTCTCCTCAACCCTCCCTCTCCTCCAATAGGTTACGTAATCATCTTCCTGTCATGTATTCACTGTCAAGCATCTTTATTTAATAGTCGTTTGTGTGTGCATGCACTCACAGTCTGTGCTTGTCCTGACTGTGTTTCTTCATGTGTGTCCATCCATGCACGGGTGTGCAGTGTGTGTGTATTTGTGCGTCTATTTTAAGTGTTATATTCATCTGGGGTAAAGAAATATCTTAGATTACATTTATTCCATATGCATTGCATAGCAGTAAAGGTGTTGCAAGCATTTAATTGTATTTTATTTATCGTGTTTATGTATTGGGTATGATTAATGTATCTATTAATAAATATTGATTTACTCAAATTTTCACACTACTCCATCATTAGGTGTTAATAAGAGAAATATTTCAGTCACAATGAACTAATACTTAAAATGATCATTGCAAGGAACTCTGCAGATCTCAGGGAAGAGTTACATAAGTGAGGGAAACCCCGTCTGATCCTATAGCTTCAGTATAAGCTTGAGTTCCTTAAAATAGGTATTAGATGATGAATTATGAATTGGCGGGGGGGAGGAATAAAGCATGAGCTCCCATCTAATAGGAATGAGTCAGAATATTGTTCTGACATCTCTGCACAGCACACTCTGTCTTGTATACTGTCTCAGTGTGTGTGCATGTGTGTGCATGTGTGTCTAAATCCACGGTGTTTAAGAGTTGCGTATGTTTTGAAAGGGCGACAAACAGCACAAGAGAAAGAAACAAGTAGAAATACGACAGAACAAGAAGGGAATTGCGTTTCTCCACTGACACCTTGTCTAAAATCTGCAAAGCCTACATTTTCCTAAATTGCATGCACATTAAAATATACAGTGTGAATTTCCACAGTGTAAGGATCGAGTGGAGATGCAGTGAGAGACTGTGAGGTGACGGTAATGAGAATCAAAAGATGATAGATTCTTTTTCGCCGTGCACATCTTGGCAAGCTCTTTATCTCGTGGACAAGACTCAGCTGGTCTTCCCTTCTCTATAATACCATTTTTATTACTTTCCTTCTGTGTGTGTGATAGCACTGCACACCACAACCTTTGAATTATGAAATAAAAGTATATCAGTAAGTACTGTAATTAATGCAACCACAGAAACAAATTGACTTTTGGTTGTCGTTCATATTTGATTGTTTTATAACAGAAATCGTCCGAAATGGAGCAGCTTTCTGAAAAGTATATTTATACAATTTGTAAAATGAGGCTTTATGGCACAGCAAAGCTCAGTGTGGAATAGTGGATCGTGGTTATAATACTGTAGTGAGTTGCTTACTTTGAGTTCAAGTGTGTACGTGAGTTGACAGCAGGATCATCAGTCGCAGCGAGAAACTGTTCGATTGAGGTTCAGGGAGCGAGAGTGATAATTGATGCTCTCACCATTACCGTGACTCCTCCTGGAGCTTCCAGATGTGACACATTTACCAACACAGGAAGAGCCTCTTACACACGCTGCCCCGATTTAGAAATCTGTCTCTGGTGTTAGAGGTAAAGAGGCTGGATGAGACAGAGAAGTGTTGCTACTCGAGGAGAAACATTTACACAAAGATATGGTCCGAGGCAGTGAGCTGCGATGAACAAATTGTCAGTTTTGATTTGAGATCATTTGCGGCGTTGATTGCGGATGGTGAGGACAGTTAATCAGTCCATCTGGCGATGCAGAATAGAATTAAGTTTTTGTGATAACCTGATAAGAGTGAATTCTATTTGTCAGCTGGAAATATCATAATGAGGGTGAACCTTTTCCACTTTGGACACTTCATTAGACCAAAATAGCAAACGTGCACACAAAATAAAATGATTTATTGGGCAGATTTCCAATAAATTTGCTGAGCAAATTAACCCTTTTGATTTCAAGAGCCCTATGACTTTTTTCCCAGTGCCAGTAATCATGACTAAATTCTATTTTTGGCTCCATTTCTGGCCGAAACTACAAGGATAAACAATCTTTAGAAAGTAGTTTTCTATACATTGTATCTGTCATCCAGCCATGCTATGTACCGTCAGCATGTGTGGAAGGATCATCGTTTCTGTCAGTCCACTCAATGAATTGTAGTTTATTTCAGGAGGCAGTGTTGGGAAGCGGAGAGAAAGACTGACACTTTGCTGTAATAGGATTGAAAAGGATGATAGATTGTCTCATTCGCACTTCGACACGCTCTATATAGCCTGACCATGATCCTAAAGACATATTGTCCACAGTCGCCAATCCACACAAACACTGGACACAAGACGTGGCCTTAAAGTCAAAAGGAGAACTATTGACAGTTTGACTCGTGACCCTTCCGCTGATGAGAGAAAGTGTCGGGAGGTGAAATTTACAGACAGTGCTGATAGAGAACTTCCACTTTCCACCTTCAAAAGCTGATACACAAACCCTATTTTTATTATTATGGAAGAAGCACTGAACACCTAATTACAAGTTTTTGATTTTCATACTTTGATTCGAATGTTCATTGATTTGTTAAATTACTGCTTGAAAATCTGTTAAAACCTTAATTAAATCTACAAAAATTGGCATTCGTGTTAAGAACATATTTGTAGTCTTTTGTCTTTTCCCAACAAAGTGCTCTGAGATGATGTATGGCTTTGTCAACAGCGTTCTAACAGCAACAGAGTGAGACCGTCTAGTCAGTGCATTGGCTTACACATCATTAACTGAAGTAATGCTTCTCTCTTCTTAATGTTCTCTCTCTCTTTGTTCCTCTTTTCGTGTCTTCTCAGCCAAATGACACAGATGTAAGTATGCATAAGTCCCCCCCTCTCCTCATTTTTCAAAAAATCACTCGACCTATTTTCTTTTCTTTTTACTTTTTTGCACTGAACCAGATTTAACACCTTCAGCGCCTGCTGAGCTTTGTGAAGTCAGCCTCGCACTCCGGTTAAAACAAATGTCACACACATATACACACACACAGTCACAGACAGCTCGCAAACGAGACACTCAGAAGCCGATCACAGGTAGACATCGCACATAAATTAACACTTTCTCACCAGCACTGACACGTTGTTTCACACACATGCACTCGTCGACACTGACACATGTTCGAGCATAACACCTCCGCTGAGAAGACGGACAGAAAATGTGTTCAAATCATTTACTCACATCCACAAACATGTCCTCCTTTATATAAATACTCATTCGATAACAACACATGTTACACTTCCAGCCACTTTCACCTGTATTTTTGAATCCTTCCTTTATTTATTAATGGCAAAACACTTATTTTCCTTTCTCTCTGTCTACCTGTCTGTCCTCCAGTGCTCCAATACGGACGGGATTTGTCCTCTTCGGTGTGACAGCTTTGTGAGTATATATTGCTGTCTGTCTGTAGTGAATGGGAATTCTCAAGTGAGTTAAAATATTAGTATCTTGCTCTATTGTATGGAGCCACAAAAGTAAGAAAGTGACTCGTATAGCTTTAATTTTGAGTCACATCATAACTTGAATTATTTGAATTATTTTCCACTTTGTTATCTTTGTTGTGGGTGTTTGTCACAGATATTTCCCTACATGAGTAATAAGTGCTTTCTCTGTCTCTGTCTCTCATCTCAGGATATTGCATGCTACGTGATTGATAATAATGGCTTTGTCCTAATTTCCAAACAGCGCAAAGATGTGAGTTCACACACACACACACACACACAGAAAATGTGCTTTTTAGACTTTCTAGTGCTTTACTTGATTATTTGAGTGCTCTTACTCCTTTCAATTTTCATTAACTAACAAGAAAAGAAACACACTCAGAAAATCCCAAACATTCTGTTCCTGTTACTGAGAAATTCAATCACTTAAATTGTCCTTGTGATTCAGTTACGAGTCCCACTTCTCATTCTGTGAACCTTTTTGTAAAGCGGTAACTAAGGTTTTTTTCATCCTGGACCCTATTTTTACCATTTTTTTTGTGTCTAAGCGACTAATGGCGACAAACATTTTTTGAAATTGGTCCAGTATTGAGCGAGAGAGCTGCAGCCAGCAGCCACTAAACGGGCTTGGATGTAATCATCCGGGGAAATTGCCCACCGTCAATGTACGTCAACCAAAGTGCTTGTTTTTGCCATTGACAGGCTCAGATTGCTATCAGATCTGATTAATACCTTTCGCTTGATCCGGTCTTTTTGGTATTGTGTCATGTGACATATTGCCTGAAGACAATGGCAAAAAAGCCAATAAACGTATTTCACAAAAATATCAAACTATTCCTTTAAAAGGATTCCTGCAGGGATCCACTTCTACTGACCGCATGTGAAGGAGACACACAATATAACATGAATAATTGATCACACAGTTCACATTGTGGTGAAAATGGAGAGGATGAACACCAACGAAGGGAGTTGATATTCCCTCTGTCAGTTCATCGTGACATGAGCTTAATGTGTTCAGCCACACAGAGGCTTTCACACTGTGCTTTTTCTTTTGCCCTTTATTTCTCTTCTAATAGGCGGGAAGTTTTTTTGGTGAAATTGACGGCTCAGTGATGACAACACTTATCAGAATGGGCATGTTTAAAAGGTAAGGGGCTGTGGTTGCCACTGCCTGCCTGTTTGATAAGATACGTGTGTGTCCGTCTGCTTCCCTGTATGGTCGGTGTGTCTGTTAGCAAAGGTCAGGTGGTCACAACTGTCCCGACTTGGCCTGCAAGAGCTGCAGCATGTTAGACTTACTGTGAACTTCTCTAAATCAATAAGGCAAGAAGTGACAGTGCCCCCACATTGCACAGCAAATATTGCATCCCGGTGTCTCATGTCTCGTAACACCATGCATTTGAATGCGGCTCATGAATTGGATTACATGTCACCCTCATGCTATATCACAAACAGGAGTGGTTGCTGCGGAGGCTTGTGTCAACCAGGAGAGTGGCTTGTAAATGTTTTCCGTTTGCCTTCTTGTTCCTATACACCTGCATTAGTATGCATCCCAAAGCCTGAAGGGCATGTTTACTGTCATTATAGAGACTCAAAAGCGTTGCTTTGATTGCTGCATAATGGTATAGTCACCTATCTTTGTATATGCGGCACAGATGTCCCTGCTTTTCCCTTTCGCTCCCATTTGAGCTCTGCTCTCCCGCTTACTTTTTTCCCGTCTTTTATGTTTGAAATCTCATAAGCGATGTGCTATTTTTATACAGCTAAAAGATTTTGTCATGTTTCATTTGACACAGGATATTACATGACTGCTTTAGAGCATGCATGAACTTCAGTGGCTGTGCACTCACACTTGCACTTATATCTGCAAACGTGTGTGTGTATTTATGTTCTTGTGCTTCTACCTGCGTAGAGGACCACATATACACAATGTAGAGGAACAAGAAAGGGTCAAAACACTGGGTCAATCCTCTTTTTTTAAAAGGAAAGTAATTCTAGCCCTGCATTTTTCTCTGGTTTCTTTCTTTTCTAAGTTAAGTTAGTGAAATACTGCCTGAAGACCAACACCACATGCTTTTGTGTCTGTGTGTGTTTCCTCAGGGTGTCCCTGTTCGACTACCAGGCCATGTGTAAGATGAACCTGCACTCTGTCAGCAGCGCCCGTCCACTTCTCAGTGTAAGCACGGCGTACTCACTCTTTATACAGTATTATTACCATAACGGTCCAGTCAATTCTGCAGTAACTATAATCTTTATTTTATCTCCTCAGCCGTTCTATGGTTTGGCTTCAGCCCTCAAGTGGTTCCTCTCCAACTTCCTACTGTAAGTGTTGCTAGGGGCAACCAGAATGTCAGTATGTCCAAAATAAAGTTCAGATGTGCTATTATGTATCACTATTCAGTAAATCCAGATAGTAAAGCTAATCGTAAAAACAATGATTGGCTGTTTAACGGGAAGTCATGTGCTGGAAATGAAAACGTTTCAGTTTTTACATTAGTGACTTGGTCAGGCTTATCTAGTTATCCCAAAAACTGCTACCAATTACTGCTGAATAATTTGAGGACCCATTTTCATATTCCCATGACACAACTTTGGGTCCTGGCCCAGTTTTTGAACGCTGAATGCAATCTGCTCGCAATCTGCTTTGGTCTATAATGATGGCCGGCTAATTGACTTCCTCTGTCTGTCCACTCTCCTCTACTCTCGTCTTCACAAGGTTTCTCCTGGAGTTTAATATCTGCGGCTTCTGGCACACGGAGCATTTCGCTGACGGTGAGCTCCACAAGAAAACACACAAACTCTATCCGTCGTTGTGACAAATGTCCCTTTTACATGTGCTAAGAAATGTCCCTCCATGTGCATAAATCATGTATATTCTGTACATCATCACAAGCTTCAGAGCAGATATTCAATATGTACCGTAGAGACAATTATTTCGATATAGCACACATATCATGTACATCTACATTGATTGCGAGTAAATATTTATGAGATCATTACATGTTTTAATCATCGGGGTATTTACACACACGTGTGTCCGACCAGGAGTGTTTACTGTAAATTGTGTGCAACATTAATAACAAAGTCATTATGGAGCATCGCATCCTCGGATCCCCTCACCTCTCATCTGCATCTGTCTTTCCATCAATCACACATTCTCTTCCTCATTACTCCACCTGTCAATCATCCACTCTTCCTCCTGCTCCACGTTGTCATCATCATCATCATCATCTTCATCATCATCCCTTCATTCAGCCAAGGCATCTTTCAGCGTGTGTGAGTATCTGTCTTGAAGTGGGTTTTTTTTGGAAGATCCGTGTTCTGTATTATGTGTGTGGTGTAGTGTTTGTGTAGTATACTTCAAGCTACATTAAAATGTGATGTCTCTGATTATGTAAGCAGCTTTCAGTAGGAACAGACACAACTGGCAAAGTCCTACAAAACAAGACCGAAGCATATTGCTACACTGAAACTAATGTAATTCTGAGAAAGGCAGACAGAAAACGTAGCTCGCAACCAGATGTGAAGCATTAGAAATAGCACCCAGCATTTCCCCGTCACAGACTCGTAGCCTGTCAGTCATCAACAAAACGTCACACATACACTTCTTCTAATTCCCAACCTGGAAACATGACCCGTATCTATTCCTCTATTAGCCTCAGCTCATAAGAAAAGAGGGGACCTCCTGCAGCCATGTGACACCGAGTACCCCAGCTTCGTCTACGAGCCGTCAGTCAAAGAGACCAACAGCATTATTAAGTGTGGACGCTGCCAGAAGTAAGCACACACTCATACACACTCATGCACACACAAAATCTGCAGTGCAGTCCCCTCTAAGCCCTGGACCAGTCATATTAAATTGTCCTCCCCAAATCCATTTTCTACGGCTTTGCTCTGCTCTGCTTCTGCACGCTCAGAGCAGTGTGTGTTTATACAAGAGTATCAGGAAGGGGGAAATAAGTAGAAAGAAACGGAATTAGATCTGGGTGCATGTGGTGATAGAAAAACCGAGAAGCATACATGGAGCAAGAGAGCGAGAGAGAGAGAGAGAGAGAGAGAGAGAAACTGGAAAATTGAGAGAAAGTATTAAGAGATGTAAATGAAAAAACAGTGATGGGGAGAGAGGGTGACAGAAACAGAAATGGAAAAACAGTGGGAGACAAGAGGTGAAAGAGAGGGAAGCATCTTAGTATATGTATGCGTATCTGTGTGTTTGTTATAAAGAGAGAGCGAGAGAACACAAAGAAAAGGCAGAGAGACGTTCAGCAGGTTTGTGATTATACGTTGAGTGTGGGCGCCCTCATGAGGCCAAAAGAGGTATAAAGCAGCGCGAACACTGCCAACAGCATACTGGGAAAGATTATTGGCTTTCAAAATGTTTATTACCCAGTTCTGCCAACCCATGCAGTGGGTAAGTATAGAAATTTATTTCCCCGTAAAATAAGCCTCTAAAATTATCATATGAAACATTGTTTGGAGTTTTGCATAAAACTATACCTTGACAAAGTGTTGTCAAGTGTAGACACGTTTAATGCAATGTGTGTTTTTGTGCGTCAGGACGTTTGTGGTGCAGCAGATACCAGAGAGCAACCTGTTGATGTTGGTGGTGCAGGCCGACTGCGACTGCTCCAGACAGTACCCGCCCATCACCATGGAGCCCGAGGAAGTCAAATATATCCTTTGATATTTTGGTCTTCATTGACTTATTAATGACTATGATTTTCCCCTTGGCCCACGCTTGCCCCACTCACTCCGATTCCGATTTGTTAAATATGCCAGTGTATTGATATTTGAATGAGAATTCAAGAGACTCCTGTTCATGTTGTTGCTCCTTGACGCCGCGGCACATAACGCCTCAGTGAAGTGTGACAGGATGAGGTCCCAGAAGATTCGCCGGCGCCCCGAGTCCTGCCACGCCTACCACGCGCAGGTCAGCTTCTAATTAGTCCACCCCGTTGCAGCAAATAGTCTACAATCCAAGTAATACAAACCTAGCTTCTATATCTGCTGTCATATTTAGCTTGATTGCGCTCTCTCTCTCTCTCTTTGTTCCCTGTACAGGAGAACGCCAATGACTGTGGAGGAGCTTCTGTTATATCTCTCTCTGCCTCTCTCTTCCTCACCTGCCTCTCCTTCTCGACACTTGTCTCCTGATGATGGACAACTTTGCTATTTTACTCATTCGAATGTGAAGGAGGAGATTGGAATGAATCAAGAGATGTGTTTGGACACACTGGACACCTCAAGTGGATTTTTTAATAACTAATGTTGCAGATTTTGCTCATTTTCTCATGGCAACCACAAACCTAGTCCCTAATGATGAGCCGTTTTTCGTTAACTCCTGGCAATTATTATATTTGAACTGCAAAGAAGGCAAGTTAATGGGCTGTTGTTGCCATGGATACTTTTCCATTAGTAGCTTTCTCACACACCACTTTGCATCTCCAGATGAAAAGGGACTAAAGAGATGCTGGTGGTGGCTATGACGTGCATTGATAAAAGAGGATTATGAGTCACAAGATGCAACATTAAAAAGTCCAGGGGGGGGAATGTGTTTATCATTTCCCAAATCCCACAGAACTTAGAAATTGCAAACACACATGCATATTATATATGCAGCCGCAAGCATGCAATACTTTGTCACCCCGAGTGCTTCATCTACTGTCTATCCTACATGCTTTTTTAAACATTGAATAAGAGAAGGGCTGCAGCAATATATGGTTGTTGTGTGACATCACTTGTACTGCTGAAAGTTGTGTTTTACAAGGTTGTTTGCAATATTAGTTTCTCTGAATCTTCTGCAAATGTCAAAGGGTGATGGCTCGGTGCCAAGAACGTACTGGCGATGGAGTTGATACAAATGTAATAAAGATAATTATTAAATGAGAATGGGAAGTCCCTTCACTCTCTTATGTTTGAGTTTTTACTTGGATTGCATCCCAAAAATATTTGTTTCGTGACATATCTTTTTTTATTTTGGAGTCTGCCTTTCTGTCTTTATCAGCTGTGTCTTTCTGTGTGTTTGTACATACTGTATGTAATTATGCGTGGCTGGACATCACTGTGGAAACTGGAACTCTTACAGGATGTAGATCTACAATCAAAAACACAATGATGGATTCAAACTGTTTTGATCAGATTTATTTTTTCTTTGATTTATGCAATTATGGTTTCAAGGAAAATCTTGTACAAAATAATCCCCCACAAAAGATGCAGCACCAAAACATTTTTTTTCTGAAATTAATTTGTATGGCGGTGACTATGGATTTCATAGACTGTGGTTACTTGGGCCCCAGGGTCATGCAACTGCTACTTACTACTTGGCATAAATAACAGATTTTATAAATTCATGATAAGAGAAAAAATGGGAAGCGCTTACTCTGGCAAACAAGATTGTCACATGGAAAAAAAATGGAAAAATGTCCCATAATTGCCATGTAAATCTAATTGAATAGGGTATTTTTGTATTTGCTTGTGTTTCATATTTTGAACTTCGGCATTTCATTATATTTTGGGCTGTGAGTGTCCCTGTAGCTTTTTTTAATAGTATTTCTGAATCATCCTACAAAGCATGTCTTTACGTTGAGCTCACTCTGACGACAACATTGCCTGAGAATTTGCCTGTTTATGTCATAGACTCAGATACATATTGTTTGTGAGTGTGCATCATTACAGTATGTTGTGTCTTGCTGAGATTATCTGAGTAATTGTATTAATTTGTCTCGTTATTGTTCGTAATTTCCATTGTACAATATTCTGTATATTGTATGGTTGACATGTGACCAAGTTGTATGTTGACTGACTGAAATCATGATTTGAGCAACTAAATTAAATGATCCGTATGGTTTTTGTACTGTATTTGTTGTGAGTGAGTGTTCTGTTTTGTTTGTCAGTGATTCAATTCAATGCACACATAAAGATACTAACATTAATACAGGCTAAAACAGAGAATCAGTCAAGGAACACTCACAAAGAGATGTATATCATATATGTATCATAAATCATGGTGATCTAATTTCTGACTTCCGTGAATCTTTCATCTTGAATTTACTAAATAAGTGGATTAATTCCTAATAACATCTGTCAATTAACAATAAACACCCTACATTTTTCAATACTTTCATCTAACTGGAATTCAATTGATGAACTGAAAATATAAAAATAATGTGTTACATAATAAGAAATATCTGCAACTGCAAAAATATCCTCATGAGACACTGTTGCTGTGTGATGCTTTACGGAAAAGCAGTATGTAGTGTGATGGTTATTCATCTTAACTTGTGTTGTGGAATCTGAATCCAGTATTACTATATTCTTCCACTGAAATTATGAACAGCAGTGCACTCAGATTGCACGCATGCATCAGATTATTTTATCTCATTTCCAGTATAGTAGCCTTCAGTTTCAGATTTCTGTATTCATCTTGGCTCCTTGACAGGATGTCAGCACAATTCATGTAAACAATAGACACACATATTTATGATAGGGAAAGAAAAAAAGTGATTAAAATAATTCATGGTCAACGTTCTATGTCTATGACCTAGGCCTACTAACTCGGTCATTCTTATTAGATAAATGTATTTAAAAAATACGAGAAAGTCAATGACATTTCATCTTTTATTTTTTATTTTTCTAACAAAATTGCCTCTTAATCAGCCTAGAATAAACTCCCTAAAGTACCCTGGCTCTTGTTTGACTTGTATCGTGTGTACATGGTCCCCAGCAGCTGTGTAATTAGTGACGTGGACCAGCAGAGGCGCTAGTCGTGCCTCTCTGTCTCATTGTTTTGTGGCTCAGCGTTGCTCTGCACCGCCGGGCGGAGAGAGCGACGGGTCAGAGGAAAATGGCGGACGGTGTGGATCACATCGATATCTACGCCGACGTAGAGGAGGAATTCAACCAGGTATTAAACCCGCATTCACCACACTTCGACCAATAGTGGTATTTTCTTTATAAGTACGTTATCCATTGTTGTTAGTATTTTTCGGAGAATGGTGTGTTCTGCTGGGTAAACGGGTTCCCTCGCATACAGGCCCCTCTTTCCACCATGATGCAAGCCTGCATCCTCGCTTATGTTTTTCGGCTTGAAATACTGCATTTAGAGGTTTTTGTCGACATTTAAGACGGCGCGTGATGCAAGTAGTGATGGGCATGCACGGCGCAAATTAAAACGTGTTTAGGTGAAAGCAAGAAGCAACCACTTGTATTGTTCAGCACGCACAGTTTCAGGCCTTTTTTGCATGGCTGCCTGTGGCGGGCTATCGAGCAAAACAAACGTAGTTTCGTTAGCTAGCAAGCTAGCGTTAGCCGCTTTCCAAAAATATTACGTTAATAAGTTTCTATTGAAGTTTGTGTTTTCAGTTCATTTCAGCAGACTCATAATGGGAACTAATGTAATTGTGGTTGGGTATGAAACGTTTATTGTATGAATTATAAACGTATTTTAATAGATGTAACATTATGGATTGTTAGCTTGATGTGACGTTATGTGTCCGCTGTTGTTTTCTCCCTCCACACACGCCCCTTTTCCAAATATCCAAACCTGTGCAGCAGATATTTTGTTTGTTTGTAGACCAGTTAGAGGTAACGTTATCTGCACCAACATCTGTCTCCCATAGTGTAGGTAGGACGTCTTATGGATTCACTGTAATGAAACAACACAATGTAAAGATCATTTAACTTCTTGTTTGTATGAGCAGTAAACATCACAGCAAGTCGTTGTGAAATGTGTCAATGTACTGCTGCAATGTTTGCATGTCTGCCAACATATACGCCAATACTCATATCAGTAAGAAACACTAATATTTATTATATATATATCCCTATATTGTGTTACGGATGTACTGAAAAATCATCAAAATATGTTCTGCATGTTTTTACAGTACACTTAGCCCTTTTTGTAAAATCGATAGACTCCAGCATTTTTTTGACACCATAGCATAAATCACCATAACACACTGCAGCATGGGCCCCGGGTAGTACATGCAGATGAATGGCAACCGTCTTCCCTCCGTGCTGCAGCTCACAGCACATTGACAAAGGCACCCGACTTTTTACATTTCTAAGGAAGCAGGCAGATGAATTTATGGCTTTGTGAGCGTATTTAGCAGCTCCAAGGCCGAACGATTTATTTTTAAATAATCAGTGTTCTAAAAGTCTCACTCTCGTTTGACTGAACTGTTGCCGTCATGCTCAACAGGAATCGGACTACCCGGTCCACGATCAGATCGACCTGTATGATGATGTAATATCCCCATCGGCCAACAATGGCGATGCTCCGGAAGACCGCGACTACCTGGACACGCTGCCTACAGCGGGTGGCTCGGAGGGAGGGAAGAGTTCCCAACCCAACGTGGTCTACACCTACACAGGCAAACGGATTGCCCTGTACATAGGAAACCTCACATGGGTGGGTACCTTGAGAATTCTGCTCAGGCTATTTAGGCCCGTAGAGGAAAATTGCAGTTTTAAGAGCATGAATATATAGTAGCACCATTTTTATGCCACACGGTATTCTAATGCAATGTAAAATGTTGACCCACACACACACTTATCTGCACGTTGTGAAACATTACATTATGAATATCAAATTAAGCAAGTCGGCGCGAATATGCTGATTACGCCTTCTTCTGTTATGCAGTGGACGACAGACGAGGACCTGACGGAAGCGATCCGGTCGGTGGGCATCACGGATGTGCTGGAGATCAAATTCTTTGAAAACAGAGCCAATGGCCAGTCAAAAGGGTGAGCTTTTTCTTATCTGTTTTTGACATGATTGAACTAAACCGTAGGCTGTTATAGATAAAGATGATTCCTTCTTGGTATATATTGAAAATAGTGAGTTGAATTTCATTTTGGATCTGGACATGGTGCTTTTAAGTTACTCTTATGGATACGTATGAACTTAGAACTAATAATATATATTTCTATTTAAAATGTTTTCAACAGCATCACTGTTAATACAGGTCCTTGTGGATCCGATGCAGTGCAGTACTGGTTATTAGATTGTGAAATTCCATTTAGGCAGGAAAAATGCTTAAGAGAGAATTCTTGACATTGAAAGAAATGCAGTGTCAGAATGTTTTTGCATGAATCTGATTGTGTTTATTCTCTGCGTTCATCTTCCAGGTTTGCGCTGGTGTGCGTGGGCTCAGAGGCATCATCTAGGAAATTAATGGAGCTGCTGTCAAAGAGGGAGCTCCATGGTCAGAATCCCATCGTCACGGCATGCAACAAACAGTCCCTCAGCCAGTTTGAGATGCAGTCACGCAAAAGTAAGCAGGATAAATGCACATTTGGGATCTTTGTATTTTGAAAGCATTCAATTCATTTTGATCATTTAACTTGCATGCTTAAAAATGTATCATGTATCATGTATCATGTATCATGTGTCATGTAAAAGATGTTTGCAAATGCCCTGCAGTGAAATGTACAAGTAGTTATTGACCCCATCATGTTTAAATGTGCACACAACACAAACACAACAATTATTGCCTATTAAATGGAAACTTGAGTTACTATTCAGGTAATTTCTCAGGTACCCAGTCAGGCCAGATGTCTGGGGAAGGGAAAGCTGGTCCCCCTGGTGCTCCGCGAGGAGGGTTCCCCATGGGTCGAGGCAGAGGCAGGTTCCCTGGACCACCCGGCCCCGGTGGAGACCGCTTCCCTGGCCCCGTTGGACCTGGAGGACCGCCACCACACTTCCCTGGTTAGTTTGATAACACGTTGTTTGTACCAAATCTGTTCTCAGTTCACTCAAAGATAATATTTATAAACTGCAGAAATCAGATGTAATGATTGTAAGTCATTTAGAACAGTTTATGCTATAGCAGGTCTAATTTTAAACTACACATTACACATTTTTTGACTTCACTTTAATGATTTATAGTAGTTAGAGTGTTGCAGGTATATATTATTAGAATAAATTGCTAGCTGTCAATCTAATTTGGGTATTTCAACAATTATTTTTACCTAATATATGAATGGGAGAATAACAATGTTATTGGACCATGTTAAATGTTACACTGGTCTTGCTTTACCAAACACGGTGAGTTTGTGTAAGAAAAGATGTTTGTGTGTCGTCTCCCCCCCGCCGCATGGAACCAAAGCTAGTCTACTGTGTGTGTGTGTGTGTTTCTTGAGGGCAATCTTCCAACCGTTAAGTCTCCTCTGGCAGGACTTGATCTTTGCATGTTTCCCTCCCCATCTGGTTTGTTCTGTCGCTGTCCCTTTTCACCTCCAGTTGAGCAAATAATCCTTCTCTGGCTGCACTTTTCTGCTCACTAACGATTTCTAACACCATCGCTTGAGACGCAGTTTGCTCAAAGCTTTACTCGGCAAGCTGCCAACTTTAAATTCCTTGCAAATCTCGGATTGGCCTTCTCGCACACATAGTAGGAGAAAGCTGGCAGCTTTTCTTTTCCTCTCCATCCCACCTTTTTTTCACCTCTCTTCTTTTGCTTAGTGGCTGGTGCCCCGTGCTGCTGGGCTGTGACAGGCCTTCAGTTAGTAGGGGGAAGTTTATGAAGGGGAGAGTTGTGATTGGTTTGCTTTCTTCCCCATTAGGCCCGGGCATGAGACCAGATCTGATTAGGCACCAAGATGGCCCTCTGATGGATATGAGTTTCAATCCCTTCCCGCCGGGGGGCAGGAACGGGAACTGGCGTGGCAGAGGTGAAACACCTCAATTGATCTGATTGAATTTATCGATCACCTTTTTACCCTAACCCGCAGCTGTTTATTGGTGGGAGTTATACCATTAAAAACAGCTGAATTTCTCATTCTCTTAATCCCTTAATATACAGTTTCCACAAAATGCTAATAGCTGTACATCAGGCCGGGATAACCGTGTTCAAACTAAAACATTTTAGAGATGTGCGTTCTTTTAAAGTCAGTTACTTCAGATCAAAAATTCACAATTGGTTTTAAAAAGCATCCTCTGAAACTACAAAAACAAGTTTTATAAGGTCATCCTGCATTTTGTCTATCAAATTCATACTGCCTCGAGAAAACTCGACTTTTTCCATGCTTGTATTATATCTAGTGAGAATATATATACAGGACGTATGTACCTCTTTTGCTCCTCGGTCCTCTATGGCTCAATGTCAACAAAGGCTTCCCTTTACCCGTGTAGCTGCATGAGAAAACCAAAATACATCCGACGAAGCTCGTAGGTCTTATTTGCCTGATATAACGTCTCATGCGTTGCCTGGAGATGATCATTCTGCCAACTGCAGTACATGCACTATCTCAAATATGTATGAGCTTGTCATGCTGAAGTCTTGGCAGCGTATAGGAATGCTCCCTCTCAGTGATGTGTTTAGGGAAAAAGAGCAGTGAATGCACGGCCTGTGGTTTAAAAAAAGCCTGCTTGAAACAATTTGCCCTGCGTGTATCTCATCATCTGTTCTGTTGCCTTCTGGTTTCATTTGCAGCATTATTTTTTTATTATGTCCCCTTTTGACATTTTGTGTTCCCTGTAGCCATGACCTGCTCTTTATCTGTCTCTGTTATTGTCTCTGCTTTGAACTGGCTTTTAAAATACCGGCTACTTCAGGATATTAAAATTAGAGCTTGACCGATAGATCGGCCGAGCCAAAATATACATTTTTGTCTTTTCAACCAGCCAATTATATTTTCAAGTAGAAAAGGCTTAGTGTTGTTTTTTCCCCCCATGATACTGAAATGTTGGGGAGAACTCTACCTGCTAAAACATAAACAAAAGATAAAGTGTTCACAAGATCTTTGTCTCATGCTCTTCTGTTTTGTCCCTTGTGTTCTCTTCTAGGTGGGATGCAGGGTCCCCCACGTCCTCCTCTTGGTCCACCTGGTCCCCCCGGTCCACCAGGACCTCCACTTCCTGGCCAGGGCCTCCTCCCTCCCCTTTCTGGTCCTCCAAATCGAGGCGATAGGCCTCCTCCCCCTGTTCTATTCCCTGGTCAGTTTGGCCAGCCTCCAATGGGACCCCTGCCCCCAGGTCCCCCTCCTCCAGGTTACGGCCCTCCTCCCGGTCCCCCACCCCCTCAGCAGGGCCCGCCACCCCCGGGGCCCTTCCCTCTACGTCCCCCAGGCCCCCTTGGGCCCCCCATGGCTTTGGCTCCACCTCCACACATGCCGGGTCCCCCGCCGGGTGGACCACCACCAGCACCCCATGTCAACCCTGCCTTCTTCCCCCCACCTGGCAACAACAACATGCCCCCTAATGACAACCGAGGACCCCCTGGACCAAACGACCCATACGGACGCCCACCACCATATGAAAGAGGGGACTACGGTCCTGGAGGCCGGTAAGAATGGGTGGTGGAGGTGAAACAAATATTGAACATAGTAGTTCAGATAATGGAGGTTTTGCTCATTGTATAAGTTCAATAATTCTGAACGTGCATAAGTAGCTGCTGATTTACACTTACATGTTCTTTTGTTGTTGAACCTCATTTAGATTGTTTTTAAAGATAACAGTTTTTTGTAATTTTGTAACTTAACATGTTTGTGTGTATTTATAGAGAGATGGAGGCGTCACGGACCCCTCTGAGCGAGGCAGAGTTTGAGGAGATCATGAACAGGAACAGAGCCATCTCCTCCAGCGCCATATCTAGAGCAGTGTCTGATGCCAGTGCAGGTAACACACTTAACATTTACGGTAACATTTAATGCCAACAAGACAAACACAGAGAGCCTATTAAAACCTAATGCAACCTTGTGTTCTCCTTAGCTGACTATGGCAGTGCTATAGAGACCCTGGTGACGGCTATCAGTCTGATTAAGCAGTCCAAAGTGTCCGCAGACGACCGCTGTAAGGTCCTAATCAGTTCCCTGCAGGACTGTCTCCACGGCATTGAGTCAAAAAGCTACGGTTCCGTCTCCAGGTAAGACTCTGATTTTGTGCATTAGCCATTAAATGTGACATGTTTTTTTTATAAAGCTAAAAAGACACGTAGAGCCACTTGTCAGATTGCTTATCTTGAGAATATTTTGGATATATATCTACATAGAATAACTTGAAAAAAATGTGAGTTAGCCAGATTTGAAGTGTGGACTATTTCTTGCCTGTATGTGCTGTAATTGTGTCTGTATCTAAACAATTTCTTCCAATTGGGAATTGGCCCTGGAACATTTGGTATTTGAAACTTTGAACCCCTTGTACACAGTCCAATGATGCTTGTCCATGCCAGGCGAGAACGTTCCAGGGAACGGGACCACAGTCGCTCCAGAGAAAAGAGCCGACGTCACAAGTCCCGCAGCCGTGACAGGCATGAGGACTATTACCGAGAACGCAGCCGGGAGCGGGACCGCCATCGCGAGAGGGACCGGGACCGAGACCGGGAAAGAGAGAGGGAGAGGGAGTACCGACACCGCTAGACGAGAAGGGAGGTGGGTACCACATTTCCGGAGTAATTTACTTCCGTCATAAGCTCTCTTCTGTCTTCTTCATCACTGCACTTTTTAGACCTGGATCGAGGCAGAAGATGCGTTTGCTGCGTGCTCGCCTCCTCTCTTCTTCTTCTTTGGGTTAAAGGCTTCGGTTAAGTTTAGGGTTTTCTGTGCCTATATCCTATTTGGCCAAAGTAAAGTAATCTGCAGAGGGTGTCGTGTGACACCCAGGATAACAAATTATCAAGGAAGTGTTGCCTCTGTCCTCATTGATACAGTCAGTCATATGCCATAAAAGGCTTTTGAGCATTTAAAAAACGTTTGAAATAATTATTTACAGTAGAGTGACACATTTAAATCTCCCGCTATGAATATATGAGACGAGGGGAGAGGAGGTAAGCAATGGAAAATGCTCCTTTGGTTTCAGGTAAGGTACGGTAAGTCAATGTCCTAATTAGTCATCACAGTTGTGTCGTGTATCTGGTCTTTCAGACAATATGTGTAATACACACTTGCTGTAGTCACCCTGCTACGTTGCACAAAGGGGTTTGTAAGAGTTGTATCTATGCTGTGGTTCTGCCCAAATCAGAAAAGACACTGATAATTACTGGCAATTGACTATGTGGATGTATTGTTACTTTTTGGTCTACATGCCTCTGAGGCTGGCAATGTGCAAATTTTGTCAGCCACTTTTTGTATTCCGCCAAATACATTTCAAAATGAAATGCTGAATTCTGTAACAGATGGCATGGCTAGGAAGCCGTATTGCTTGTACACTTTATTTATTGCTGGGTGGGTAAACCTGTGTACTAGTTCAGAGAGACTCCTTAGATAATCCTTAACTAATCTGAACATCGGTTTGGCTCCTAAAAAGTGACATTTATCAAAATTTTGTTTTTACCAGCAGCTATGGCCAGTGGACCAAAAACAATATTTTTTCTGGCTTGAATATGAAGATTCAATACTTAATTGCCATTTTATTATATGTGAGTTTAATTGTGTATTGTGGCTTGGTTTGTCAGTGTGCTTGTAATACTAGTCAAAGTATTCCCCAATCATTTTTTACACTACTTGATACAGAGATTGTATTTATATATATATTATAACAAAAAAATGACAATGTTGAACTTGTCGATAGATCAATCTACACTTTGTAAATGTTCCATTCACAGTCATGTTGTATACGTATTACCATTTCAGTTGAAAAGTTGAATTTATATAACTGTCATGAGAAGATGAACGTTCATTTATCAAACAGTGTTGATAACTGCTTTTGGACACAGAATATTTTGACAATGTTATTGTGCCATATTTGCATTAATATTGCCTGACATTTTACTTTTGTCAAATTGAATGTTTTGTAGCCTCGTATTACTCACTTATGAACCATTGCTCCTCAATTTAAGAAGAAAAAACATACGCTCTTAATGCCCTAATACACCATTTTTTAAAGCAAAACAAAATTTGCTGTTCTGCTTGAGGTAATTGACATCGCATTGACATTTTTTGTAATTTTCTAATTGTCAGAATTGGTTTACATTCAGGATCAGTGCACGATTAATGTCTTACAGATATGATTGGCAAGAGTAATTTACATATACACATTAAATAATAAGTTTTCTGGCTGTCGCCAGCATTATATTTCCTCTAGTTGAGTTCCCTGATTTAGTTAAACTGACGAAAATTTGATTTGTAAGAACTTGTAAATATTATTGAAGGTATAGAACAATTTTTATGTCAATGCAGCAGATTCATGACTCTATGCTAACTGTTATTTGTCATTGACTGATACATAGTATACATTTTACATTTGTTTTTTATGTGACTTGTATGTACATTGCAATGATTCCCACTTAGCTGCGGTGTTGATTTAGAATGATAAACCGTCATAGGTTGGCCGGAGATCATTTGGCTCATAGTTGTGTTTTTTGCTGGCTTTTTGGATGTTGAGTCATGTTACGGATGAGTTGCAGTTAAAGCGATACAACACCAGCTTGTGCACAACAAATATCAATACCATGTTGCAAATGGTTTGTTGCTCTTAAACCCTTTTGAGGTACATCTTCTGTAGGCTAATTGTCAGGCTTGGATGCCTTGTGTAACGTTTTGGAACTGCAGTTGAAATATCTGGTTTGATGGATTTCTGTGTGTCGTTCTCATGTCCTTCACTGCCAAAACACTTAAGATGTTAATGGTATATAAACCAGTCCTCACAGAGAAGAGTCTAATAGGTTACTTGGACCCTTTAACATCCCTGTACACTTGTGCATCACCCCAAATAATATTTCATTAGCTTTCAGACATGAACTGCATTCACTCTTGAGACCATGTTGTCTAAATATACACATATGTTATACATGCACTATCTCAAATACGTCTCCCACACTGAGAAATATTAATTGGGGTGGTTTTGCTTGTGGGGTTGCTGAATTTTTTAAAAGCAGGCAAAACTCAGACCAAAATAATGTAACAGTCTCTTTTATCCGTCAGCCCAGGCTAACGTATATGTTACACCTGATAGTCCAAATACAAACCAGTTCTTTTACAAAAGACTTTGTGTCCACTGGGAACCTCTTAACAAAAGATTACTCTTTAAAACAAGCACTCCTGATCAATAGTAGAACTACAGTCTCCTCCAACACATTTCCTTTAGTTACCTCTGTTAGATAAGAGATCCCCAGTGGGCACAGGGCCTTAGAACGTTGGGTTAGATGCATTTGTTGAGTATATTTTCAACAAATGTTTCTCGGTGTAAATCTGACTTTGCATTCAGTCTGATATCTTGGAGCATGGTCATCAGGGGGGGTGAAGCATATTGCTGTTAATCCTGATGGTAGGATGGCCATTTGTTGTGTCCACAGATATGCTTTAAAGCTCTTGTATCTGTTCATATTGACATGGGGGAATGTACACTGTGTGCAACAGGCTGCAAAGACTTTCTGCTCTCTCTTCAGTCTGTCTGTAGGTGCATGCTCACAGTCACAGGCCTCACACAGGCATACTATTTGCTCATGTTGAACCAGGGTCAAACAGTTAATGTACATGTCATTAATAAGCATTCATGCCCGTTTATATAACAATTTATACTTTATACACAAATGACACGACGGGCTACATTTATATAAATTAATTTAATTTGGCAATTGTAATGCTCTAATTGTGTTTAGTTCCTATTTATTATTCAGCAAATCAGCGGTGTAATTATGAGTAGATATTTAAACGTGTACATTTCTCCACACCGTATGCACAAAACTATATTTAAATGTGAAGTCTCACACAACAAGTTAAAGATCTGAGAGTTCATGGGCTGGTTGACCCTGGTCTGACTCTGTCCTGTTACATATTGTAATATGTTCTATGAACTAGAATATTCTATAGAGAACAAAGGTTCAAGGCATATTTTTTAATATGGCAAACAATTTGTTGGTCTATTTGATCTGTGATTTGACTGTTGACAAAAGTTCAACCCCTTCCTACTTGTACTGGATGTTAAAGTCCCTTTATGAATGATAGTGTGACGAGGAGTATCATTGAGTTTGACCACTGTGTTGTAAACTATATTGTTATTGTCGGTTTAACTGTTTTTGTCTGTAGCCATGCACCATGTAAAACGTCTTCTACAGCAAAAACGTATCACGTTTGAACATGTGAAATCCTCTGTACTCATTTGAGGCCTTTTTGGTGCAGATACCGGCTGTAAATCAAAACCTTGCATCACCATTTATTAATCCCATTTTACATAATTACAATAGCAGACACATTTGAAATGACTTTCTGTATCAGAAGTGTTGTCATTTCACCTGATAAATGTAATGTTTCTGTTAAGAGGTGCTTTAAATTGGGTACAAATGTAATCCGGGTAGTGGACCGTTATTGACAGTGTAATTGTTGACAGCTGCTGTCATTAATAATTACCATAAACAGGCTGCCTCCAGTTTCCTGTTCCTTGCATGCTGGACTTTGTCTTTCTCAATTCTAAAAACAAAATACTGCAGCTTAAATACTGGCATAATGTTTACTAGGCCATAAAGGGATGAACTAAATTACATTGACAGAACCTTTTCCTGTTAAATGTTAAAATATATAATGATATATATATATAACTGGGCGGTTGTAACAAAGTATCACCTACTGTGTCTGAGTCAGATGCGTGCCTTCCTCTTTGTAGTTTTGTCTTTTCTGTGTCTTTAACTCCTATATTGCTGAATTTAATGAAAACCTGGTTGTGTCACAACCAGTCATGCACTGTTTCTATGTAACGTGTCACGTTTGTAGGTCTGTACCTAAAGATAAAGCTATTGCATCATTTATTTTTAGTCAATTTATTAAAATAAAACTACCAATGACCGATAAACATCTAGTGGATTATAGATGACTTTTGTTAAGGGGAGGAGGCAATTTACCAAGAAATGTTACACTTTCTGCAAACCACACAAAGCAGAAAATATGCTACATTGTGCAGCATGGATCCGTTAAAGCCAGCCAGGTGCTCGCTGTAGGACTGAAGTTCAGTTTTACACATTTAGAAGATTACCTAGAATGTCTTTACACGTAACATTTTAATCATTTCCCCTCATGTCCATCCCTGAATTGGAAATCATGTAACAAAAATGTCCAAATTCACTGCCCCAAGTCTTTAGATATACTACATTTTATATATTTTTATATGGATGTCACTTGTCTGTCAAGAAGCTTGTGTAACATGCAAGCATCTATATAAGAATTATTTTACGCTCATTTAAACAATTTCAAATCCATGTTTCACGAACGGGGATAAAGTGCATTTAGGCATAAATTCAGCTGCATATTGTGTTATTTTTCTGCTCTGTGTGTCTGTGTGTGTGTACAAACTGATAAACTTCAGATTTGCTTCTTGGATATTTCCTGTTCAAGTTTGCATGACCATGTGTGTGTCTGTGCCCGGGTTGGGCACAAGTCAGTCAACTGAGCGTTCAGAGAAAGAAGTCCTAACAGGATATTCTGCCATTTAGAGGCCCCGTTATCTGACACCCCCCCCCCCCCCCCCCCCCCCCCCCCCCCAACCAGACCCCCTTTTGTCACAGTAACATGTTCAGTAAGTGGATTTGGAAGGACTCAAAGTGACTGTGGACTGAGCCCAGCCCTGGTGTGCACTATGTACGTGTAGTCTAGAGGTTTAATGATGGGGGGGGGGGGGGGGGAGAGAGTGTTCACTGTTGGGCTGCCTCGAAACCAAACTCCACCCTTCGTTTTGACACCTTTCAGCTAACGAGGATCAAGGATGGATGGAAGATAAGGGAGGAAGAATTTCAGTGCGCCACCACCTCCCCACCCTGCATGACCGGACAGGATTACCAGCACCACCTCTTCCTCCATCTCTCCTCTCGGTCTCCACCCATCCTTCTCTCTGTCTGTTCATCTTGTCTGCCCGATTAAGAGCAGTGGATGGAAGACCCTGACCTGTGTAAGGCTATGTTATCCCAACATCTGTACTCATGGTAACTAAAGATGAAAGAAAAGAAACTTTCCAAGCAGTTCTTTTATTTTTATGATGTTTTATTTGACATGAAGACTACGTGTGATGCTTTTTTTGCAAAGAAACAATAAAATGGCCCACAAAATCCCTAATTAGAAGACACAAACATTACATCCTATTTGTTTTGTTTTTTTATTTTTCCTTGGCTCGCTGTACTGTGTACATTCAGTTTAGAGATCCGTTTTTATAGGGTACATGTTTGATGTGTTCTCCCCACCCCTCATTCTCATTTCTTCCTTTCGTTAGAATGTTTGTAAATGTCTCTCTGCTTTTGATTAAAAACTAGATGGTGTTGTAATAAAAAATGTTTACTGAGGTACTCGATGCATTTGGTGAATTCCTCTACGTTTGGCTCATTTATATTAAATGTGTATTTTAGATTGTTTCATGTTGAATTTGTGTGAAGATTGTTTTTCTCTTTTTTTTTGCTCTATTAGCGAGCAGCTTTATGGTTTAAAAAAAATAGTATTTTTTGTTATTTTATTCAAATGGATGAAACTTTTACAAGGTAAGACAATTTAAATGAATGTACTTTTTTGCAATGTGCATTGATGGAAGGATATGTCAACGTTGAACAAGTTGAAGGTAAACATGTGCATGCAGCTTTTTGAACGATTTTGGGCAGCTTTACAGTAAACCCAAAATAATACACAATACTGTTCATTAAGGGGTTTCCATTGTGTGTAACACACTGAATAGATATTACCAAGAACACTTCCAATCCAAATTGTTTTTGTCTTTGTTTTGTTAATGTGAAATATCATTCTTATATTTAGTAATCCATGTTAATTCAAGCAGCCATTGTAGTTCAAACTTGCATGGAGTTGGTCATTTATATTTTAGTTCATCCCATTTGGTGATTTGCCATTTAAAGAAAATGCTCCTGTGTCCCACGCCTAACCTGTCTGTGTTCATGTTAAACACGTTTACTCTGTCGCACCATAGATACGATATATCGACACAACATACGGAACAAATTCAGTTAAACTGGTTCTTCAAATGCACTTTGTTTAATATGTGATGTGCACCATAACATTAACTTTGTCATTTGCAAGGCAGCCACCATCATGTTCATGGCTCTTTTTTGTTTTTATAGACTGATTTTCAACACTTTGTGGTCCAGAGCTTTTAATTTGTAGTATTTAAAGTGATCGTTTTGGCAAATATGCACTTACATGTCTGTTTTCTCTGATATTTTCAATTACAAAATATATTAGGCCTAGATGTCCTAATATTTGACCTTTGATCATAAGACCAGACCTGTTAGGATTCAGTAAATAAAATAGAGGGGAGGATTTTTTTGTGCTGCTGCAAAAATATTACATGTTCAAAGGTGTTTGATTGTAAAGATTGTGGACCCTAGTCGCCAAAATGGTTAAAGCTATCACTCTGAACTTTGATGAAAAGATGGTAATCAGACTGTCAAGGCATCCAAACATTTTGAAAACCTTAATGATGCTCCTGCTATGTATTCTCTTTACCGTTGACTTTAAAAAGAGTGTTATATATTCACAGATATTAATCCATGTGATCCCATAAACTTGTAAACGCTGTAAAGGAGTAATGAAGCATTGTAAATTGGGTTTTTGTACCAAAAACCATGTGAAAAAGTGGGACATTTTGCACTTAATGTTGGATTTTTAACTGTTAAATGTGTTTGGGTCATGCTAGATTGACACTTCTTTGCCTCTTCAGTTGCACCTTTAAAGGCTTTATGTCTTTGCACTTTGAGTCTTTTAGGTACATTGACTTTTGTGATCTGTAAAACGTCCCAGCACAGTGCATGTCGTCCTAAACTGAGGTCTAATGAGCGACAATAAGAACGTGTGTGTGCAGGGCTTTCGGTAACAATACTCGGGCGTCTCGTTGTATTTGCCTTGTGCTGACTTCTCTCCACAGCGCTGGAGGTAAGTGTTTTCAGGTCTACGACACCACAGAAGACCTGGTCCAGTCCAGTGGAAGTCTGGCTGACTCTGCTGCATCGAGACAGACCAAGGCACAAGCAGCTGGAAAGTATCTTTTTTTGTGTCTTCAGTATTTGACTTAAATTAAAGTGGAAGGATATATTTTTACTAGACATAACCTGAGCTGCAGTTACTTTTTCACTAACAAATAATGTAAATGTTTGAAGAGATTCATCTTTGTTTGACCCAACCTGAAACCCACCAACGGTGTAACATGGTGAAAACTTAACTTTATTATATAACTGGTTACAATTGAGATGTTCTGCCTGTAAATGTAATTGATCAGAACAGTTTAGCAGACTTGCCCAGTGAAGAGCAGAAATACATGAGAAGTTGAGTTTCTAGATTATTTACAGTGGGGACTGTTGTCATCCATGGTAGCCAAACGTCATCAAGTGGTCATTGCACTTAAAAGAAATAAAACATTTGTAAATTTGGTTTGGTTTTGTGGTTTTCCTTTGTACATGATGCATCTAATTAATGTGATAGTGGGCATCAGGTTAAGGTAGACTATATAAATTACTTCAAGCCTACCAATGTGAATGAGGTTTTCATATCAATTTGGTCCACAAAATCTCAATTTTTCAAAATGCATTCTCACAAATAGTTTTTTTAAGGTTTGATGATTGTATTTATTAGTTTGTAGTTAAAAATGTCTACCAAATACTAAATTAAGAGTGCAAGTGAGTAGAGTCTTACCTATTTAAGGGTCGTTATGTCATTACATGACTGTAAACTATTGGACTAAATGTATTATAATAGAAGTTGAACAAGGAAAGTTGTATTTCAACTTGAATTGATTATTAAAAAATAACTACGGTTAACTGGTGTTTTCAAGCATATTTGTAAACACCCATACAATTGATTTAAACGGAGATTTTGAATTATAATAAACTACCTTTTATAAACGGTATCAGTACAGTAACTTATTTTGCAATGTTGACAGACTTAAGGAAAGTTAATATGGCGTTTGCAGTGTGTTTGAGCCATTATGACACACATTATTACAAACCCGTATTACATAATTCTACGCTCCTTGTCCGACGCTTCCTCCATCAACCGGAACCTTTAACGTCTCCACGTTTCGCTCCTACCGGGCAATTCAAGACGTTGCACTTGTCACTTCCGGCTCTTGTTTGGCTGGTTGTTTGAAATGAGAAGTCTGGCTGTGTGAAGCATACTTTTAATGCTGGAATGGCAGGTTTACTCAATGAGGACACACGCGGTGGAACAAGAAGAGTCCTGTAGAGTGTACCACAGGATCAACTTCACGCTTTCTACCGGATTATGTTTAAAAAGATGACTGAATTTGGTCCAGATTCCGGGGGGCGAGTTAAGGTAACGTTACACTGCAGCAGCCATTGTGTTACTACAGTAGTTTAACAATTGAACAACGAAAATGTTAATTAATAGTATATCTAGTTACCAGCACGGCTTCTTTGTCCCATCTTGTAACTGGGAGTATTTTAACAGGAACAGCATTCATATGCTTATGTGTGTTTCTCCCCCTAATGTGCAGGGAATAACCATCGTGAAGCCCATTGTGTTTGGGAACGTTGCTCGTTATTTTGGGAAGAAGAGGGAGGAGGATGGACACACACACCAGTGGTCTGTCTACGTGAAGCCTTACAGAAACGAGGTGAGGCATCCAAGTCACAGCAAGGCGTTTGCAAAGCTTTTTGAATTGTATACATAAATACGTAACCTTGTTCTTCCAGGATATGTCTGCCTATGTGAAGAAGATCCAGTTCAAGCTTCATGAGAGCTATGGTAACCCTCTGAGAGGTGAGTGTGGGATGAGGCATCCGCTTCTGTCGTTGTTGCATTATCTCCTGTGGATTCTACTTATTTATGTTAAAATGAAAATATGGCATTCAAATAAAAGTAAGAGGAATGTGATACAGTTGGTAAATCATACCAGCGTATGGGCAGGTGTGTAGTGGCTCACTGTGTTTCTCTTCCTTCCAGTGGTGACCAAGCCTCCGTATGAGATTACAGAGACGGGCTGGGGGGAGTTTGAGATCATCATCAAGATCTTCTTCATTGACCCCAATGAGAGACCTGTGAGAGCCTAACATGAGCATCTTAATACTAAATACTTAACCCAGGAATGTTGAGCTTCACCTCCTTGTATGCATGCTTGTATTGATTTGTGTGTGTGTGTGTGTGTGTGTGCCTCAGGTGACTCTGTACCATCTGTTGAAGCTGTTCCAGTCAGACACCAGTGCAATACCTAAGAAGACGGTTGTCTCTGAATTCTATGATGAAATGGTACGTCTGGTAGCTTGTGACCACAGTTACTCTACTGCATCCATTTATGTTTATTATTATTATATACTACTAATATGTAATCTTGCCACCATCAATTACATGAATCTCATATAATTTCCAAAGTTTCCACACACATAGAGCTTTGATTTATAAACTGACATGACCATATCGCATCAGTGTTTTGATGAAACGGGTCAGGGAGGTACATTTTGAAGTGGGAGTGATGCACCTGACTCTGTTTTCAGATCTTCCAGGATCCTACGGCCATGATGCAGCAGCTTCTGACCACATCGAGACAACTCACCCTGGGTGCTTACAAGCATGAGACCGAATGTATGTACACACACAATGAACACGAGACGCATATACAGACTAGTATGCCCCAATTCTTTGGGGCATATTCTTTGTTTGTGCATCTGTGCAGGAGAGCAGCATGGACATGGTTTGAGTTACTGACATCTTGCTCATGTGTGTTTGCAGTCAATGAGCTGGAACAGAGGACCAAGGAGAAAATGGAGACGGCAAAGAAGAGAACCAGCCTGGAGATCACGGAGCTGAAAGACAAATTAAAGGCCAGCAGAGAAAACATCAACCAGCTGAAGGCAGAGATCAGGAAGCTGGAGGAGGACGGAGACCACAAGGAGCACTGAGACATGGACAAACACACACAAAGTGATATATTTTATGATCTTTTTTTTCTTTTACACTCAATATCACAAAGCTCAAAGAAGACATAAGAATGATTTCCCCCACAATTTACCATAATATGTTTTTACTGCAGAACTAAAAACACAAAAAGAAAATCTGAACTGTGTTGTGTTTTGTTAGCGGTGTTGCTTGTGACTGAAACAAGGATTTTATGATTCTTTTCTACCCAAACATTGCTGGATCACCTGGCTGTCAATAAGTATTCACACCTACCTGATATAGATATCCACATTTGTGTGGACAGCTTTGAATATGAATAGCTCATGTGTTGGTTTTTTACTGATCTTTGTTTTCTATATAAAGTAAAAATGTTTTCAGGATTGCCTGTAAATGTCTCTTCTGTTGTAACCATATGATGATTTGATGAGGGTTGAGTCATAAAACATGATGAAATACAGGAAGTTTGCACCCACTGTAATGAAGATTTAAGTAGCTCCTATAATCCATGTGGAGTCAGACTTACTGTTCAAAGATGGGCATAGCCAGTACTATGCAAGATGTGGTGAAATGTATTAAAAACGTTTCTGCAAAGACTATTAAAGCATCACCATGAACTTGTACTCAAACATTCTGTGGGTGCATATTCTATTGACTACCTCCAGAATAAATGTACAAAAACAGTTTGAAACATTTACAGATTCAAGAGGAAGCTTTTATAAGTTTCTTTATGATAAAAAAAAAGAAACCCATCTAAATGTTTTTGTATCTAAAGGGAGTTAAAGAAAGTTTCATTAAAGTCTCGCTATGAATTATGACATTTCCCGAGAGTCCTTGAACGCATCTGGCAGGAAGTTCAAACTTTAGCTCTCCGGACGCTGAGCAACTTTTTCTTAAGCTGCAGACAAATGCTCCTTTGTGTTCTTTACTAAAACTCCAAAGCAAATATGGTCCCATGCAAAGCGCTGAAATGGAGACAGTGTTGCGCAGGCAGCTACATTTGTTTCTGGCGTGTGGACGTAAGTTTAGTAAGCACAACGAGCGACTAACCGTTTGTGTGTCAGGGTTCAACTTCATTAGGTCCTTTAGGAGGAGCAATTCAAGGTAAGCCTGTTGTCTACACGTTCACGTAGTGCATACGTTTTATAGCTGCTAGTAGAAATGTGTGCCAGGGAGTGTGTACGGATTATTAGTCCACGTGTAGTAAATTAATGTAACACGGGGTTTTTCATTTGATTATTAGTTTGAGCACCATTCTTTTCCAGGTAGATGAATGATGATGATGATGATGATGATGATGATGATGATGATGATGATGATGATTGGTGGTCAAAAAGTCTTCAACTGTCATTTTATTGAAAGGGATCACATTTCAATCTAGTTCTAAATATTACATGTTGAATATATAGCACAGGCCCCACATTATATTTGTGTGCAAATAGTTGGGTTGAACGTATAATAATAAATAAACTGAGATAATTGACAAAGTAATCAATATGTTAAACAGAAAATATATATATATATATGATTGCCTGAATTGCATTGATATGGCTATTCTATTTATGTATTGTTCTTAGAATTATTATTATTGGTAATTATTTGCACTAAATGATTAAGCATAATATAACAGACATAATATAATGCTTACCTGTACTAGTTGCAATAATAATAAGATACAAGTCTTACGAATATTTTGTAAGTAATACCTTTTCTTTTTTTAGTCCTAAAAATATGAATTCACCCTTATATCTATTTAAGTGCATTTTTAGTTATTTATAAAACAGCCCGCGGGCACAGGGAGAGTTTTTAGAGGCGGTCACGTGATCAGAGGGCTTTGCACCTACGTCAGAGAAGCCGAGCTGGTGCCGACTAATGATCCACACCGTCCTGCTGCGTTTAAACTCCACGACTTACCTCCTGAAAGACATCTTCCTCCAAACGGCGGCAGTGACTGTTGCGTTTCCTCTCGCCGGTGACTTCACAGGCACATTGCACTTAAATGCACGACTGAATTGGAAACCCTCAGGGAACCGCATAGCGCCTAATAATGTTACCCAGCTCGCATTAACAAGAGTATTGTGGCTAACGTAAACGCAACAAACATGTCTCCCCGCTAAGAAAACAACTGGTGCTATTCTGTTGCGTTCAAGTTTCCAGGTGAGTTGGCTGAAAATAGCAACAACTGGCATGTTTTGTAGCCCGTAGCGATGATTGTGTTCCTCGACAGTGAGTGCACGGTGGCCCACGTTTTAATCTGTTACATACTATCACTGTAGTTTTACCCAAAAGGGACACATTTAGCTGTGCTAGTTTTCTCTCACAATCTGCCACTGAGCAAGCGTTACTCAATTTCCTTCTTGTAGTTGGCAAAGAAGTTAATAACACAGCCAGTGTTATTGTTGCTGCTGTGTTTCCTGTCTGTGTCAATGTCTTGTTCACACATTGTAAACGGGAGATATTTGAAGATGTCTAAATATGTTGAGGCTGCTTATTGCATTCACTGTACTCGTTCATGTTCAGATTTGTGCTTGTGATCGTGATAATAGCTATTATGCAAATTTAGTTTGCTCAGTCTTAGTGACACCTAACTGAAATCTGGGCTAGGTAAATGTGGTTATCAGCATTTAAATGTCCTGTACAAACAGCTGCAGCCTGTGTTTTTCCTCAAATAACTTGGAGGTAACCATGTCTGATCACGTGATAGGAATATTGAATTTAACCTGACGACAGAGAAGAGGAGAAACTCTCACTTCAGGCTAGATGTTTTGCTTATGTGACCACATCGGGCACGCTGGCTGGCTCCATCTTTGTTTGCCTGTCAGAGCTCCATTGTTGTCCCAGAGAGTCTGTGTTTCTGTGCATTTTTAAAGTCTATTCACGCGGCCCGAGTGCATCATCAGCAGCACGCCATAGCTTTAAACGTGTGGCGTTCCCCAAAGAGGACCAGTGCGTTTTGTGGGGCTGTGTCTCTTAGCACAGCAGAGGATCCATCTGTTGGCCTCGCAACAATATCACGCTACCCAAGGACCCATGACTTACAATCATCTTCAATCAATATGGGATAGCAAAGAAGGCCACCCTCAAGTGCATTTCCTCATAAGTGCACGGAGGAATCGGTTACAAGTGGATGGTAGTTAGTCAGGGTGTGTGCTGCACTGTGCTGTGCATAATAGCAGGATAAGGAAGGGCTGGGATTAGACTCGCTGGCTTCGGAGTGTGCAGCAAATGTAGGTGTTTCTTCTCCTAACCCTAAACTAAGATGTCAAATTCACTCGTATGTTGCAACTTTTCTGACAAAAGTGGTTATTTCTTTTCGTCACACAGTCAGTTACCGGACTCCTTTTTTTTTAATTTTACCTGAGTCGGCTGAAACCAGACCTGTGGCACAGAGTAGGGCTCAACTCCCAGTTTAATATTGCACCACCACGTTTGAGGTAGATAGAAGAAATAAGTCTGAGACGTTTCAACTGTTGCACTGGGTACAGTTGGATGCTAGTTTGGCATAATCACTTCATATTTATAGTTAATTTGTCTTTTTTTTATGTGGATGATTAGTTTTGTGTCATGCATCAGTTACTTACGAATCAGTATTACACAACAGTAAAAACGGCTCTTTGTGTGTTTTTATCCGTCACCCTCACGAAGCAACTTGTGTCATCGCTTTTCCTGCCAACAAGATGTTAAAAGATAAGCTGTTAATACTGAGACCAGGGTTAGTATTTGGTGCTCTGTGGTAGCACTGTTTCACATAGCGTCCGTTGAATACAGTGAAATGCATCTTGCTGTGTGTCTGATTATCGTTGTTTTTTTCTCCTACGCAAACTACTGTGGTTTCATCTCAGCTGTTAAATGTACTCTGTTGTTGCTGCTGCTGTATGAATGTAACGCTGTCCTCCTCAGATGCTTCTGGTGCACCTTCAAGCAAGGCATGTGACAAGACGTGAGCTAACAGTCAAAAACTGTGTGTGTGTGTCTGTCTGTGTGTGTGTGTGCACACTAGGTGTGGTGGTGAGCCCATGGAGAAGCCGTCATCTTCAGGCAAAGCAGCTCTGGAGGAGAGAGATGGCCTGGTGGAGGTAAGCAGCCTGCACAACAACTCACGACGACATGTGATATGTGGTCAATTCTAACTTTAATACTAACAAATATGAGTTTCTGCTGTTCAAATGTGGTCGCACATTTTCACTGCAGACATTTCGACTTGCCATAGCAGGAGAAGCACGGGTGGAACAAAAACATTGAGGACGGCTCAATTTCATGCAAGTGTCCCAGCATGTCAAATAGCAGGCGCTGCTAATGTCAATGGAATGCAGTTGTTATCAGTGTTATTGATTACACTTGTGCTTTTCATACATGTGACATGTCAAAATGACCTCACGTTTTTTTTCAATTGTGAAAAGTTCTCTTTACGGTCACTGATGTTGACTTTCTTGACTCGTGCAGTAGCTGTTCAAGGGGAACGTTGCAGAAGTCTGTTTACAGGTTTTGGGGAATACTGCTGCATATGTGAGAACAATTTTTTTATCAAGCGTCATCTTTTTTTTAATTCCATGCATTCTTCTTCCTTGTCAAAACAGATCATTGGTTCTGCTGCATCGATTTGCAGCAGAACAAAGTTTTTTTTTTAACTGCTCATTGCGCAATACTAAATCAGTCCAGAGCTCTTGGCCAGATTGTTACAAAGCAACCAGAAGCTGAAAATATATTCCAAATTCATATTTCTTTCAATTTGGTGGCACAAGAGGGTGTCTTAATCATGGTTGGTTATTTGGTTGATGGTGCTAATTTTCCATCCTGTTTGAAATGCCTTGGAGAATGCAAATTGACTCCATCACTGTGTGTCTGTGTTTGTCCCTGTGCTCCAGGATGATGGGATGCTGAGAGGGGCCGAGGGTGGAGAGGTGGATGCTCGGACCCCGAGGAAGAGCAGCTCCTCTCGCTCCTCCCGCAAGAGCTTCCGCTTGGACTACCGGCTGGAGGTAAAACCTCACTTCCCATAATCCCCCTGACCATCAAAACCTCCTCTTCTACTTGAAACATCATCATCATTTCCATAACCCCCTTCCTTCAACATGCCATCCTTCCAGTTGGCGTATTGTATTTTAACCTGACGTTGTTTGAAATGCCATTCTTTAAAATAAATGGCTAAAATGTCACGGTTCACTTTGATTCTAGGAGGAAGTAACAAAGTCCTGCCGGGACAAACATGGCCGCTGGACCAACCCCTGGCCCACATGGCGGTTCCCCTCCTACACCACCCTGCTCAGATTCCTGTTATTGGATAAAAATCACAGCAATATACCAACTACTAAAGAGGTGTGTTATTAATATAGTAAACTTTTAAAGCCATTAACTACAGTTTGGGCTTTGTTTCATAATATTCCCAGTAATAGATGTTTTACAGTGATCAGTATTAGAGTTCATATACGGTGTTTCCCACCTCTCTTAGTCGTATCATTGCTCTTTGTCAACTCTCAAACACACAGTATTTCTAGTTTCTAGTTGAAACCTCGCTGAGCTCAGTAAGAGCTTTGCAGGCTTCAAAGACTCTCACACAGCAGCAGAAACCTGTTTAACCCCTTAACTGCACCCTGTGAATGTGTGTACAGACCAACAACCAGAGAGCTCATAGATCAAAAGTTGAATGATGGAAAGTAAGCGCGCAACATTTGACTTAACAGAGATGAAACTTCAAGGTACACAAAAGGAAGTTGGCCAGAGCTATTTTATTATTTAAAATAAATCCTGCAAGCAGCAACAAAAGCGTGTTTAGAGAGGAGCAAACCGTGCAGACTGTAACATGTAACAGTGAGCCTGTTATAAGGGTGACTGGGGATTACTGTTCATTTTTGAAAAGTATGATCAAATGAAGTCATAAGACTGAAACATTGTATTCTTCATAATGAATATGCGATTGTTTCTTTCTATCCCTGTCCTTCTTTTCTACTTATTTTCCCTACTGTATCCTTCCCTCCTCCTTCCTTCCACCTCTCTTTGTCCCTTTCTCCTTCCTGTGAAGGCTCTGGACAGTGAGCTCCCAGTGATGGAGCCGTACTTTGTCCAGAGCCCAGACCTGTCTGACTCTGGTCCGGGTCTGAGAGTCACCTGGCTGGGTCACGCCACAGTTTTGGTTGAAATGGACGGGCTGAATATTCTGACAGACCCAATGTTCAGTCAGAGGGCCTCACCGTTCCAGTTCATGGGTCCCAAAAGGTACAGAGGACCCCCCTGCACTGTGGAACAGGTACTTTTTGTTTTTTAATTTGTCCTTATAATTAATCTTAGGAAAAAAGCTAAGTCCTCAATCATATTATTTCTCCTGGGCCTAGTTTCATGTTTCAACCCTTCTGCCAACAGCTGCCCAGGATCGATGCGGTTGTCATCAGTCATTCTCATTATGACCATCTGGATACTGGCTCCGTGGCCAGTCTTAATGCACGCTTTGGAGGGGAGCTACGCTGGTAAGTATTGTGGAACTATTGTCAACAATAATGTTTTGAGATCCAGTCTTAATTTTATTCATCAGTTGTAGTTCAAGTATTCAGCTTACACTCTCAACCAAAGAGCATTATTCGAGTCTTCCATGATTTTGGAATAATTAAAGTATACCATCAAATGACAAAGAGAAGTTCTAGTATAAAATGTCATAAAAATATAGCATGTCAAAAGGGCATAATACATAACATTGAAAAATGTTTGTATATTATATATAAAAGAGATATTATACATGCATTAAAATGTGTTCCACAGGTTCGTGCCCCTGGGTTTGATGGACTGGCTGGTGAAGATGGGCTGTGAGAATGTGATGGAGCTGGATTGGTGGGAGGAGAATTGCGTCCCGGGTCATGATGATGTTACCTTCGTCTGCACACCCTCTCAACACTGGAGCAAACGCACAGCGCTGGACGATAACAAGGTAGTAATTCATTCATCACTATAAGAGTAGAGGAAATAATAGAGCACAAAGAGGGTTTCATTTTTTATTTTGAGTTGAAAGCGTATGAATGTAACTCCTCATATTGTTTGCTGTTTCTCTCAGTCTCTATGGGGCAGCTGGTCTATTTTGGGCCCGGATCATCGATTCTTCTTTGCTGGTGATACCGGCTACTGCACTTCCTTCCAGGAGATTGGCCGGCGCTTCGGACCATTTGACCTCGCAGCAATCCCCATTGGCGCTTACCTGCCCAGGTGCTGTAACACACACACACACACACACACACACACACACACACACACACACACACACACACACACACACACACACACACACACACACACACACACACACACACACACACACACACACACACACACACACACACACACACACACACACACACACACACACACACACACACACACACACACACACACCACTTCATTCGGTACAGCTGTTCTGGTTCTGTCATAAATGTTTTAATTCAATAAAGTTTAACTCCACCTAAATACAACGGTCAATAAAATCGAAGCCCTACACCCTTTTGTAAAGGTGGACTACGGCAAAGATTAAAACGGACACAAAAATGAACTTTGTTTTTCAGGGATATGATGCAGGGGCAGCATGTAGATCCAGAAGAGGCTGTTCGGATCCACCAAGACCTTCAGGCCAAACAGTCCGTGGCCATTCACTGGGGAACCTTTGCGCTGGCCTATGAGGTACAATATGCAGTTCATTAGTTGTGGTTTAAATTAACAGTTTCATTAAACAAATAAGAGCGGATGATGGAATTTGTTACTTTGCGATTAAGCTAATGTCATCGGCTCGCTTCCGCTACACTGCAGGGGTCAAAACAAAAGTCTTTTGGCACATTACTCGATAACCTCACACACGACGAGAGTGGGACCAGTGTAATTTAACTGTCTACAAGAAAAACGTCAAACTATTCCTTTAATGCACATTAAAACAGAGGTTGTGTTAATTAGTGACTGATCAGAGATGTGCTGCTTCAAAAAACACCTTGGCAATCAAATGTGGTTTCTCTCTGAAAGACAGTAGCCCACATCTACTGGCATCAAACTCTTGCTTAATTCGATTTTGGCTGCCGGGACCAAGTGTGACACGATGACTCAGCTACAATGAGATTGTGTCCTACTAGCTTAATCAACAGCACCCAGTTCATTAGGTTCTGCAATAAATCATATGGTCCTGGTGAACTGGACCGTGTTAGTCTGACAGGTGTTTCTATTTTTATATCCACCCCGTTCACAACACTGAGGCCAGAGTAGACTAAATAACAGAAACCTCTCTGTAGAAAGTACTGCAAAGTGAAATCAACACCTCACTAAAACATGTTGGAACCATAAGAAATGTTAATACAATTCTTTCCAGAAACAGCTGACCCATCATAGCATACCCATTCCATTCCAGTAATGTGTTGGTCACTATTATTATAAATCACAGCAGCCCAACAGAGCTCTGGCACCACAACAAGGTGTCATTGTTCGCTAACCCAGTTTAATGCAATCTCCAGCTTGCTACCGCACTTCGAAAGTAAAAAAACAATCACTTTTTCTCAATTAACATTTCATCCCTTCTTCATCAGTACTACCTGGAGCCACCGGTTCGTCTCAGAGAGGCCATGGAACAGAAAGGACTGAAGCAAGAATCCTTTTTCACTTTACATCACGGGGAGTCCCGCCTTTTAGCGTCACAGGAAGGAGACGTCTTTGACTGATCCTCTCTGTAACAGAGTGCAGGAAGTGTTTATCATATGTGATGGTCTACAGAAGTTTTAAAACATAGAGAATTTAAATGTTCTACAGCGCTGTAATTCTTTCCTCGTGAGAAACATTTGAATATGAAGTCACAAATACGATGTGTATCTGTGTAACAAAGCACAAAAATCAACTTCTTTTTTTTTATCCTAAGAAGTATAATTACCAATTTCGCATAGCTCATATTTGGAGACGTGGACTTGAGTTTTTGTGATCTGCACACTGCTTCAGGAAGCTTTCAGCCCTGAGGAGACCAGAGCAGTGACGTGTGTTCAACCACTGAACAAATACGTCTGCACGCTAATGTTGGTGTAAACTATCTGGTCAAGCATAAATGAAACTCACATGGAGTAACTGGTGCAGGGAACAATGTGGAGTTGAACCACAAACCTTTAGTATGAAACTGGACTGGAGGAAGATGCAGCTTCATGGTCACACACAGCTGGACTTTGAAGTTCCTGTGAGCTGTAATAAAACGGAAAACAATCAATCAGGTTATTTAGATTGGTGCTAGCTGATGCCACAATACAAAAGGTATTGTTTTTCTGAATGTACACTGGCCAACCCAAAACTACATGAGATGCAGAAGTGGAAGAAGAAATCTATTTGCCTGTGAAATGATTTCCCAACCACTGTATTTTAATAGAACGCTTTGTTAAAGAACTGTCGGATGCAGACTGAAGCTGAGCTGGGTTCACCTTCATGTCTTGAAAATAGTGCTTTTTAGTGTAATCATTTTCACTTCTTAGAACGCAAGTAAACTGATGTATTTGCTTCACAGCAAAAGTAGAATCATTTTAGTACTCGCTGTTAAAGTGATTTATTTTTTTATGTTTTATTCTTAACGTTGAAAGAACGTGGCTTAGACTTGATCCATTTCTTTCTCCCATTAAATATAACTTACATTTGAAATGTGTTTCTTTCTTGTCAACAGTTATAAACATGTCAAAAAAGCCAGAGTACAGCACGTCAACAGAACTTTATCGAGAATAAGTGAAAAAGCCAGACTACAGTCCAAGTAGTATGGCAAAAAAATATTTTAAAAATCGTTGTCATGTCGATTAAAGTAAGTACTGTATGTCAAAGAAAAGTCATAAAAACGTCATAGAATAGCATGTAGAAAAAAAAGTCATAGTATAGCATGTCGAAAGTCATAAAAGTCATAGTATAGCATGTCGAAGAAAGTCATGAAATCCCCAGATGGCCCAGGTATAAAATGCACGCCTGCCACTGCTCTAATGACTCTCCTATCCTTCCTCGCCTGCATAGCACACCTTGCACTGTGAAAGAGAATTACACAAGATGGCAGTGTCTGTTAAGTTTTCTCATACAAATATGGACTTCAACCAAAATATTGCTTGATATTATCTTAATAATTTGAATGTTTCAAGGAAAACTGAAATGCAAGTTTGTTTGAAATGTGTCTCTGGTCTTATGTAGATGAGGCCTTAAAGCAGAAGATTTGAAATACAGTGGAACCATTTCTAGTGCCTTCTTCCATTGAATGCAAATCTCTGTCAGTACACCAGAGATACACGTTTAGGTTTGAATATAAAGCGAGACAGAGTTCAAATTCAAATTATTATTTTTATCATCCATTAATAAAATAAGTTCAGCTTCAACCAACAGAGTTGGAGTTTCTTTTACATTCAAAGTGTTAAATAAAAACTTTTTTTTGACAGCCAAAGTTACTCAATAGCCCTCTTGCAGAGATATTTGACAATTATAAAACATTTCTTCCGCATGTGCACCTGGGATGTGTTATCACTCTGCATCGTTCAAAAGAAAAAACAGGGAAAAGGTTTCTCGTCCCAAAGAAGCCATGTTCCAGCTGGGAGCACACACTCAAATAAAAGCCAAATTCATATTTTTGTACCAGTCAGCATGAGGTGAGACTTGTTTCTAGGGATGGGTGACCACATCTTCTAAAAAAATAATTTAGTTTAAACAGATCCCTAATGATCTTGAGTCTCCATAACACAGCACCAAGTGTCACTGGGTGTCAGGAATGTCGTCATGGCTCAGCGTTGTTTGCACACGTCTCTGCATCAGTGTGTCTCTGCTGTCCGTTCGACCCTCCAGAGCAACGTCGCGAGAAGTCCAGAAAGATGCCGTCGAGCTCCGGCTCCGAGTCCAAAGACTCCGGCACGTGGTCCGTCATGATCTCCAGACTGGACGAAGGACTGGGACCGGAGCTCGTGTCTTGAGCCAGCGCTCTGGAGGATGCGGGGGAGTCTGACACCAGCGAGCCAGCGCAGTGTGTGTCCTCGCCTGGGGAAGGCTCTGGGAGGATGCAGGGGGAGGGATTCTGTGGCTGGAGAGGGTGGGGACCTGAACGGAGACCGACGGAGGTTTTAGAGTTAAGCAAAATAAGGATCAGTGTGTTGAATGTGATCACAACTCCCGAGGTCTCTTATCGATCAGCTGCCTGCTTTTGGTCTTTACTGTGGAGAGTGCAGCAGCTTCAGGGCTTAAATAAACCAAGAACCATTTTGGGCCAGAATTGAATACGTTGAAATGTGACTACTTTCACACTGAATTTCCAAATATTCAGCGTTTTTCTAAATGTTTTTGCCTCAACCCACACAGCTTTCTGACACCTTTTGAGACAGTTCACTCCATTCAAATTATTTCAGGCATTTTAAGATTAAAAAGATGGGTTTGTGCAAAAAAGTTAAACTTAAAAGGTCTGAGATTCTGCACCAAAACACACCGTTTAAAGAGTAATCTGAGCCATTGATCACTCCAGCAATAATAGCATCTTGCCATCTTGAAATCTGCTGATGCCAATGATTTGTTCGGTCCCTTATCACCGGGGTAGCCGTACCTGAAAGTGCAGCGGAGGCCGTGGAAGCTGGAGAGTGGTTGGCGAGGCTGGATGTGCTGCTGTTGCTGGTGGCAGTTGTTGTGGATTCCGCCAAAGAGCTGCTCTCCTCCAAGCAGGACGTCATCTCAGAGACGGAGTGCCGTCTGATACCTGTGCCACCTCCTGCGGAAGAGTCGGTGTCATACTCCCCCACAGGGGTCAGCATGGGAATGTTGTAGCTCTTGGAGCGTACCACTGTGTTCTTGGCGATGGGGGAGTTTCCTGGTTTGGAGGGCCAGGAGCGCTGCAAACGCTTTTCTGGAGAGAGAAGGAGCGAGAAAGTAAAGAAAGACTGCTTTATAAATTTGATTGCTTTATAATTGAAAACACGCAAAAACACCACAGAGTGCAAGTGCAGGAGAACACACGAACACATAGGTGAACATGGCGCTTGTAACTTTTAAAAGCACTTCCGTGGTTCGTCATCTGTGAACACATCTACACATGTACATACCTAAAACGCAGGAGGAGCAGTGCAAATTATTGGAAGATCCATCTCTGGAATATAACCCATGAGTGCCGAGGTAGGGAGAGACCACCTTCTGGATGAGAGCCTCCAGACGAAGGTAGTCGTCTGTTACACCTTTAGATTCATGGACTCCCTGCATCAGACACACACACAAACACACACACACACACACACTAGTTTGCGTTAGCCAGTAATTGCTGCTGGGTGTTGGTTTTAGGTCAACACAGCACTTTACTACGAACTGAGAGCATGAGTAAGAAAAAGATTTGCATCTGCTATCGCAGCGCAATCACAACCAATTTCCTTAATGTGAATAAAGGGGCCGTTTCTCCCCATGACAGGACACTTGCAACTGTGCATGCATCCTGCTTCACCATGCACCCACTCTGCGTGTGTTGAGCCCTCATTGCCCTGTTTATTTCAGATGGGTCTTCATGTGGGGCCCAAATTGTTTCTTCACCGTCGCCAGGAAACACACGCATTACAGCTTTGCTGCAAGGCACAAACCCCCCCACTGTGCACTTAGCATCAGCTTGCTTTTAAGTAAATCGGTGGCAAACAAATTACCCTCGTAATCAATGGGAATCAATATGGTGCTGCTTTACAAACTCAGAGCCATGAAGACAAACAAAGTACTTTTCTGTTTGAAAGGTTCAGGCTCTTTGTTTCCATAGTAGTTGGAGTCGACTCAACAAATTTGAATACACTTGAGACCAAAATGTTCACGCTGAGGGGTGTGATACATGTGGGCCACAGAGACCTTACCCCAGAATCTTCAAATCACAATCGAGAGATCAATCATTGTTTCAGTTCTCTGAATCGTTGAGCATATGCATCGAAACCGCAGCACAGACACGAACCACATCAATGGACCAGACTTCGGCGAATTGGCGTCACAGAACGGAAGGGAAATTACCAACAGATGAAACAAGAAGTCGCAAAACATTCAGTGCAGAGTTGTATCTCTCTTACCCCCCAAACCTCTTGTCTTAGCTGCCCTGCTTTTTGTATCCTCAACTCTACCAGTTGGTTTGATATTCATTGTGGCCATTTTAAATTACTCTGCAGCATCTGTACACAGCAGATAAAACAGGAAAATAAACACGTACAGTTGTCTATTCTTGCGTCCTGTGTCTTGCTGATTTTCCTGTTTTTGCGAGAGCAAAAGGGTCTTAAAAAGGACAGTGTAAACATGGTTAATTCACACAGGCAGGGTGCAGAGGGTACCGAGTGGTCATGGGAAGACGACTCTGTATCTCCTCTGAGATTACTTCCTGTGAGATCCCTTTGCAAGAAAAAAAAAAAAGTCAGCCGCTCTCTGTACCCTCTGATCCTCCATCTGTTGTCACTTACCCCTCAGCCTACTGCAGCCATGGATGTCTGTCTGTGCGAGCCGTGTGTTTGAGAGAGTGTATGTGTGTGTGTGGGGATATAGGGTGAGAGATTGTAAGCCAAAGAGGATGACAAGGAAAGGAAAAGATAAAGAGAGAGAGAGAGCGTGTGTGTGTGTGTGTGTACCTGTAGTATTAGCAGCATCTGTATGATAGAAGGGGGAACTCTGGCTCGGGGTCGACACAGAGCCTCGTCCAGTTTCAGGTTGAGGGCGATGATGTTCCTGAAGTGGAGGAGAGCCAACTGACGCACTGATGGCTCCTTTCCCTGTGGACACACATGTCAACACACAGTTTTGTAATGGAAATATAAGCATGTGAGTGCGAGTATAGTTGTGTGTGTGTGTGTGTGTGTGTGTGTGTGTGTGTGTGTACCTGTACAGGATAGAAGATGGCCTGCAGCATGGACAGAACATCACAGAAGAAGAAGTCCCATGTGTCGGCCAGAGAGTCCAGCAACTTCTGACCTATAACACACAATGCATGAAGACAAAACAACCAATCACCACAAAGTCAAAAGACATTACCGTCTGACCGGCACATGCAGGCAACAGGAGACAATGCGCTGGGATATTCTGGAAAAGATCTCCGCATCATGTTATCTGAGAACTTCATGTGACTAGTTCTCATTGCAGTGGATGTACAGGTTCCTTATTCCATGCAAATTATTCACGTCTGTAATGATGACAGAGCCCGCGCTTTGCAAAGGAAAAATGATGATGCTTCTATTTCTGAGAATATATTTAGATATTCTCAAGGCTTTGCAATTTGCTGCATAGGTCTGTGCATGCATGTGCGTGCACACAGACGGACACACACACACACACACTACTATTGCGTGAGCCAGAACAATGGGTCTGAGTCATTATATGTACCGCAGTGGTTTCTGGCTCATCTTAAATTTCTCCCTAACTGGATGTTATGTGTTGTGTGACGTATTTCATCACTTCCTATCTGGTTGCTGTGACGACAGCACTGACAATCGAGTCAGAGTGTGTGTGTGTGTGTGTGTGTGTGTGTGTGTGTGTGTGTGTGTGTGTGTGTGTGTGTGTGTGTGTGTGTGTCAAAGGTGCTTCAAATAAAGGTCACACATTTGCCACAACAAAGAGAACAAATTGATTTCAGTGTCTTTTTCTCACCTCCTCAATGGCTCCTTCTCCCTCTGACTGTGTGTGTGTGTGTGTGTGTGTGTGTGTGTGTGTGTGTGTGTGTGTGTGTGTGTGTGTGTGTGTGTGTGTGTGTGTGTGTGTGTGTGTGTGTGTGTGTGTGTCTCTGCGTGTGTGTACATACAAGTGTGTACTGCAGAAAAAGGTCCATCACACTAACAGTTCAAACAAATAGTTCAAGGGCCAACCTGGCGTCCGACATTTCAGTTTTAGGTAAAAACTCTTAAGTCTCCACTCAGTTTCCCTGCAGTGACTCGCTGGCTCTGTGAACATTCTTCACCAAAGCCAGAAGACACCAGCAAACTAAAAGGTCTCGGTAGTTTCGGCGTCGCTTGTATCATGCAGAGTTCTGCTTACCTTCATAGAAGTGGATCTTGTCTCTCAGTATCACCATTCCTTTAGTGAGCAGCTGGTTCTGAAGGTACTCCGTGAAGAAGGAGCCCAGCTCCGTCTTCAGCAGCTGCCTGTATAAAAAAAAATAGGAGTGCAAAATGAGTGCCTGTGTATACTGTAAGCGGGGACACACACACACACACACACACACACCATCAGTGATACTTCTTTAACGTGAACCATAAATAATTAGTTCTAGTGAACTGGAAAGCGGCGGTGTTTAAACAGCAGCAGATTCAGGAAATGAGAAAAGACGTTTGATCACACTGAAAACAAAAAAACATTTTCCACTGATGAACCGGAGAGAACACAGGTCGAGATTAGCGCGACAGCTCACTTGCTGTTATTACAGGAAGAGAACACTTGACCTTTAATCTTTATCTAATCTTCGTCATGGCTACTGCCGGGTTTCCACAACGTGATGTGAAGCGTTCATGTTGTTCAAGTTCATTACAACGGCTTGAGTCAGTGCGCGTGCATGTGCAGCGTGTGTGTGTATGTGTGATATTTACTGTACAGGTTTGACAGCCATGTCTCAACTGCCCTCGGCTAAACTGTAATTAAACACACTGTGACCCCTCTGTAACCTCCACCTGTCATTTCCCCTTTTAACTTGAAGGTGTTTCTGAGAACAGCAGGAGAAAGAAGGAGTCGCTGAGAGAGACGCGACAACAAAAACAGTCACTGGCCACGTGTTAATGTGTCATTAAAGGCTAAATTTAGCACGCTGAAGCTGCCATTTTGTGTATATGGGAGCAAGGGAAGGTGGGAAATTACAGAGTATAACACTACAATTTAGTCAAATTTCTTCCTGAAATACAAAACCAGCTCAAGCTAAACATTCGCAGAGCTCGTGTGAAAGTCAGCGAGAGACGTCAGAAAAGAGACAGAGAGCTCACCTGACACCTTCGTTCAGAGTGTAGAGTTCATTTTCCCCCAGATCCTTCCTCTGGAAAACTGAGATCACTGCGTTGTGGATGCTGAGTAGAAGCACACGGAAGCATTTAGTGGACAAATATTAAGACTAATGTGTAGAATGATAGAATAATATTACATTAAGCAACAATGTGCATGATCACTACATGGCTAGCTGCTGAGAGGCAGCATTTCACACACAAAAAGATGATTTCCATTGCTTCAAATCGAGATACATTGTAGAATTGCAACATAAATACTAAATAAAATTGTGCAAACTGTGAATTTGCACAAAGAAGCTGTACAATATAAAGTGTAAACTAAATAAAAGACAGCAGAAAACAAGAAAGGAGAGTTAAACATAAAAAGGTCAGGAGGGGGCATGAACCCCCCCACCCCCCATCTCACCGAGCGCTCCTGCTTTCACCCTCTACTGTCTAGTGTCAAATAAAGCTGAAACACCAGAAGAGTAACCAGAGAAAAAAGAGAGAGAGAAGAAAAGGCTCAAGAGGCAGAAGGAGATGAAAGGAGGAGTGAGTGGTGGATGGAGATAAAAGTAGATAGATGATGGACCCTCAGGGGAGAGAGACAGAAAGAGTTGGTGCTTATGTGTGTTTGTATTCACAGCATGAGTAATGGCACTAACAGAGCTTTACAGCCAGTGATGCTTATTCTGGAAAGAAGGCCCACAAACACACAAATGTCCGTGTGTGTGTGTGTGTGTGTGTGTGTGTGTGTGTGTGTGTGTGTGTGTAAACATACAGGCGTGACAGCTTAAATAGGGTTGTATGCCAGACCCAAAAAAATACATATTTTCACATTCAGTCAAATATGTCAAGTGAACCAACATGGCTCATGCTTCAGACCACGGCTCACACACTAACCTGTTCCAAGTGGCGTTGGCCCCGGCCCTTCTCTGCTGGGTCCCTCTGTCCCTGCTGCACTCCTCAGCCAGTCCTCCCTTATCTCCTCCTCCTCCTCCTCCTCCTCCACCTCCTCCTCCTGGGGTTTTCGCCTGCGAGAGGTCGGTCAGACTGGAGAACGTGCTGCCACCCAACCTCAGCTTGCTGTGGAGACTCCTCGAAATCCAAAAGATAGAAAGAGAGAAACAATTAGAAGAAGAAACTGCAGAACATTGTGTTACTGGATGAAACTGGTGGAGCCAAGCCCACTTTCCACTTACGCTGGTGGAACCTAGTGACAGTACATAAAGTGTAAAAGTCACCCAAAGACAATAATAGGAGTTTTATTTTTCCCTCAAAAGCTAAATGTTTTTGTTAGTGAACGGTAAGTACAGTGAATTTTGTTTCAAGAAACTGCTGCGCACATAAACACTTTAATTCTTCCCGACTGTAATGGCTGACATTACATTTCACTAATAGATGATTACTTTTCATTAGCCATCTGTTGACTGTACACAAGCGTATACTATGCACCATACTGCTTTGAAAAGATACAACACAGGAGAGAGACAAGTGGCTACAGGGAGACAGTCAGGAGGAGAGTGAATTGAAACTGAAGGAGAAACATTTAAATAAAGAAAGGGAGAAAGGAGTACGCTGGAGAGCGAGAGAGGAGGTGAAAGTAAGACATGAGCGGATAGACGGCACGAAAGAGGAAGAATGAGGAGGAAGGCAGGAATGAAGCAAAAGGAGGTATAAAATATCAGAGCAGAAGAGAAAAAAAAGAAAAAAAGTGAGGAATAGACACACTATGAAGAGGAAAAAAGAGGAGAGAGAAGGAGTGTATAGAGGGAGGTACAGGCAGGCTAAATATTCACAGGTTGGTCCATGGAGGAGAAACAAACAGCGAGTTCAGTTCAGAGCGGTGCAGGGGAAAACAAAACAGCAGATTCTATTGAATCCCTAGATTTAAACATGTGGAAGTAATAATCGTTAGTTTTAGTTCAGGGTCTCTGTTGAGGTTGGGAATGTACTTCTGATGGTTAGGATTAGCAGGAATGCATCGTGTCAGTGAGGGCCCTAACAAGTACAGAAGAAGAGGAACAAAGTCAAAATGTGGTGTTAAAGCTGAAACTCAAAAGGCAGAAACTATGTCAGGAACAGGTAATGAAACAGTGTTCTCTCCCACAGGCATGTACAGCATATGTGTGTATGTGTGTGTATGTAAATGTTTAATCTGCACATAAGGCAAAACTTACACACTACAAACACAGTTATACATATATTTCTGCAGTGTCTATATTGTAAAATGAATCAAAAATACTTTCAGTCATTCATTCATTCAAATAACTAAACCAGCACTTTCTGCAAAAGTTGAAAAGTTGAAGTCCACACACACACACACACACACACACACACACACACACACACACACACACACACACACACACACTAAGTACTTACTCCAGTAACTGAAAAGGTACCACATATCCCCACTCCATGAGTGTGTGTGTCACACTGAACAGAACGAGAGTTTGATGAAAGAAAGGATGAAGACGTGGAAGACAAAAGGTGTCTCTGTCCTCATGGGTCTCTATCTCACTCGTTCACATGCCCTTTCTCTCTCATTTCCCTTCTCTCCCTCCTACTTCTTTTACTTTAACTTTTTTCTTCTCTGACCTCTTCTCTCTCTCTCCTTTTGCCAGTCTGTGCCAGTCGGTGACCATGTGATGTGAGCTTTTGTGCCAGGCGAACAAAGGAACCCTTTGAGGTTCAGGAGCTGCCAAGAGGGAGGGGAAGGATTTAAAGGTGACACACATTTCACTTCCTCCTCCTCCTCCTCCTTTTCTGTCTGTGAGGGGCCCAGGAAAGATATAAGTTGTGTTCAAGCTGTAAATCAAATGCTGGCTTGATTCATCACATTGAGTTTGTCTGTGTCTGCTTTTTACTGTCCTCTGCTCTGGAATTATTCACTTTTTCTTCTTTGTTTTTAATACCTTTGTAATGATCCATGGCCAACTGAATTTTATTGAATTTGGGCACAAAAGGAAGAAGAAAGAGGAAAAAAAGGGGCTGAAAGGAGATGAAAAAAAGGAAATCAGAAGCATGTAAAAGAATATGGCAGGGAAGAGGGGAGACGGTGTGTGTGTGTGTGTGTGTGTGTGTGTGTGTGTGTAGGTGTGTGTGTGTGTGTGTGTTTGGTCCGTCTGTCAACCTGGATCTTAGTTCAACTCCACATAAATAGGTCAGTGTGAGAAACAGAAGCCTGGGGTTCAGATAGACACACAAGCACACAACTTTCGTCAAAGTAAGGATGCATTTCCAAATTCTCTCAGAAAAGGTGCCGTGATGAACACCGTGCAACTGAATCTACAAACACCTGAAGAGTGGATGATGCAGAGCAGAAGATACAGAGACTCAGAAGAAACACTGAGTTGTCAGCGTGATGGAAAAAAGGGTTCTATATTTAGTAAATTAAAGATTGGGTGAAGCAACCCGGAAGTTAGATACTCTTTGTTTGTGGCGCTGATACAACAGGAAGAGTTGTGAGAGAAAATGCTGCGGTCTAATTACTAAACAAAGGAGGATAAGGGGGATGTTTGCATGACTGAAGGAATGAATGAGGTCATCGAGGAATGTGTGTGAGTCACTTTCATCTACCTTTTTGTGTCCCAAAGAACGGGGACAAAGAGAGCAAAGGGAACAGAGTATTGGAGATTCAGTAAAAACTCTCTGAATGAGACCTGCTGGCTGATGTGAAAGTGTGTGTAGGGGTGTGTGTGTGTGTGTTGTTACCTCCTAAATGAGCCTTCTCGTTCCATGTTAGCCTAAACAGACAGCTGCTACTTAGGGACCGCTCAGCAACCACCGCTGATGATTCAGCATCTGAAACAGGTAGAATTAGTGGCAGAGAAAATCATCTTCATTTCAAACAAAACCGCCTGAAGTAACAAACTTAACGGGCTTTTGTAGAGAAGATTTTCTAGTTTGAACCCCGAGTGAATCGACCTTCTTCCCAGGAGACTTTTTTAAAACGTCACAGTATGAAAAGCACAGGTGTAAACAATAAAAATGATAGTGCTGGAATTTGATTTAGCTGCTTCAGTTTTCAGGCTCCCTGGGACACTGGAACAGAGCGGAGCCCTCGTTAACGTTATCAGTAACACCTGTGATGTCTATGATGTCTATGACATGCACACGCTGTGTATTTTAAGTAAACAAACCTCATGAAACCTGAAAAAAACCCATCTTGATTACTTTAAAGTGGAAGAGTTTTGCATGAAAAAAATATACCCTTAAAGAAAAATAGAGCTGCGTGGCTTTAAAAAGCAGCTCTGGGTAGCATTTGAAATGTCTAACTTCCCATTGAAAGTATCAAAACATGACACTGTGACAGAGACACATGCACCCCCCAGTACCTCCACACATCTGACCTGGGGACAATGGAGTGAATAGGCCGAAAGCAACACATATAGACTTCAACAGTTTTGACAAAACTGTGACGTGAAAGATGCTTTACTGTACACAAGTGGTTTTAAAGACATCAGACAGTTCATAGCATTCCCCCTGTTGTTAAAACATGAGCTGCTTGGACTTCCTAGAGGTTTAGAAACGTGCCGGAAGTAAACCAGGCTCTCGTTGCATGTCACACCGCTGTCTGCATCCCTGCATTTCCTGTCTGTGTAGCCACTGTCACTATCAAATAAAAAGGCACAAAGCCCCCACAATACGGAACATTAAAAAAAAGATATATGACGAGCTCCAAAGTGCTCATTTACTTGTGGAGTAAAATACTTCAGTACTAAGTCAGACAGATATTCACAGACAGACAGACTGACTCTACTCAGCGTCTAGCTAACTAGACACCGTAATCTAATCAAATTACACTAAAGTGGGTGAGACAGAAATTTGATCCTACCACAAACTCAAATGCCCCCTATAGTCACCGATACTCTCTCACTCTCTCTCTCACACACACACACACACACACACACACACACACACAGATAGAATGACAAACATCAGGCAGGTTTGTAGTACAGGGCCAACTAAGGTAAAGCTGAGGCTTCCTCCTGACTGTCACTGTCATATTTAAAGGCAATATGGCTGCTCCTCATATTCATATTTGACTTGTAACGACATAAAAAATTAAAATCTGTGTCCGATTTAACAGTTCCAGCGATGTTTTTAGACTTTTGCAATCAAGTTACCTCACTGAAAGCTTTACTTTGTTAAAACAGTTTTATTTTCAAATGTACTGTGCATGTGGTTTGGGCACCGGATAGATGATAGATAATCAAAGTCAGTCTAGATGAAACCTGCCATGTGTTTGTCTGCTGGTGAAGAGTCTCCAGTGGTTCAAGCTTTACTTCCTGGAAGTTGTATTTGTCAAATATAAACTTTGACCTGCTGTTGCCTGGCATTTACAGTTGTACCTGTTGCCTAGTTTATCTAAATATCTATTTACTTTTTTTTTATAATCTTGTTTTTTTAGTTTTCTCTATGAAGCACATTTCTGTTGACCAATGTGTTTTCAATTCCTTCTATTGGAATGAGTACTCTGCAGAAGAGGTCAAGCCGATTTGGTACCAGAAAGGCACCACTTTCAAGAATACTGTGGTGTTTGTTTATGGTAAAAAAAACAGTGAACGATAGATAAACGTCACCGTGACTATGGTCAATCACACTTGGCTCTGCAGAGGGAAATGTCTGCATGTCCTGCTGCCTGTCTCTGACTAATTCCTTCTCATGCCACCCTTCAGTGCGGTTCGATGCCTTGCTTAAGGGCTCTTGTGGTTTCATGGATTGTGGTTTTGGGAGCTTAAAAGTGTTTCTCATACAGCCTCTGCCTCAATTTTCATGAGCAGTGCAGGATATGAAACCAGTGAGCTACCCACATTTAGAATCCTGACTTCTCTGAATGTGAAGCCTCCTCCTCCTCCACCTCCACCTCCTCCACCTCCTCCACCTCCTCCTCCCTCTCAGCAGACAGTTTACATTGTAAGTAGATATCAGGGGCTAAACTGCAAAACAATTACAGCCATAATCTGCTTCAACACACACACACACACACACACACCAACCATTCTGCAGACTGGCAGCACAACAGGGAAATGACCACCCTGCACCCGACTGCGAGAGTCAGTGTTGCCTGAGTCTTGCAGCAGGGTTTGTCTGCTCTACCTCTGGCAGGAGACCAAACCACGAGTTGGACGCTCTGCCGTGGCCTGCAAATCATTGGTGTCTGCTTTTTAAGAGCAATCCTACCCTGACAACATTGCTTAAGTCTGCTTCCTGTCTACTAGCGTTTAATAAAACACTTTCAAATCACGCACGGCTCAGAAATCTTGGAGTATGGTGCATGAAGACTGCCATCAAAAACACTTTGGAGAGGAATTTAATCTTAGGACAAATCATAATGCCATATGGAGTAAAAAATGGAAGTGTGAGCAATTTAAGCCATATTTTTTTTTATAGTAAAAGTTTTTCTATCGGTGTAAAACTGCTGAGTTGATAATGTTTATACATCGGCTCCTATACTCACTTTTTCAGAAGTCCTCCTCGCTCCCTTTAAAATCAAGTGTTCTCTATGTTTATTAAATCCCGCACCAAAAATTTTTTTTAAAAAGCCAAAAATAACTCCTTGGGTGAAGGAGGTTTACGTGGCGCGGAAGAGTCCACCTTCACGGTTCTTTAGCGGCGATAACAGCGCGTGAGGACTGCGCACGTTTCCCCTGAAAAGATCCGACGTTAGGAGCCTTCCTGGACCCGCGTGAGCAGCGAGCTGTCAGCGCAGCTTTCAGGACTGTCCGCGAGCGTTTGAGAGAGGGAGGAAGTGAAGGAGGTGAGAGAGAGAGAACGTGAGAGAGTGAGGAGAGAGAGACAGAGAGAGAGAGAGAGAGAGAGAGAGATAATGATGGTGTGTGTGTGTGTATGTGTGCAGGGGTCGGTGGGAGAGAGAGAGAGAGATGTAGCCTAGCAGCCTATGGAAAGTGTTGGCGGTTTAGTGTGTGCGTGTGTGTTTGTGGGTCGCGTATATTACAGCATGCATAACAGTTAAGAGGACAGATAAAGAGCAATAAAGAAAGAAAATATGTTGGCTTTGTGCTCTGCTACTTTGTACTTATTCATTTCAACTACAGCCAGAGTTTTTGAGGCAGATGAGAGCAGCTTTGTCAGCAGGTTTTAAAACAAAAGGAGTCTTAGTTGACAGCACAGTGGACTCCCATCATGTTTAATTCATAATGAAATAATTCATGGCCAAAGCGATACAGCAGCAGCAGCAGCAGCCCACTCAAAACACTGGACACTGAGTGCGTTTACTGCCGGAGGAGAAGGCCCACTGAGCAGCTACACAGCCTTCTGTGTGTGTGTTTTAATGGGTGTGTTTTTCACTTCTGAGCCAAAACTTGCATTTTCAAGTTCTCACAGATCTCTGCATTAACCACAGAGCTCAGTGTGTCACATCAGTCAAACCGCACTCTGTCTGCAGACTGCATATTACTGTAGAGCACTACACACACGCATAACAATGTGGGTAATAAGGAACAGGTTTGTAATAGCAAAGTCTACTGGTCAAGGCCAGATTGTATCTTGAAAGTTCTCAGGACCATAAAACACCCACATGCACACACACACACACCCACATATGCACACACACACAAAACACAGGCACCTGGAAAAATACAGCTCGCCCAGAGTTCACTAATCACTTAACATTATATAAACAGAGTGTTACTAATGTCTCTGCGCACACACACACACACACACACACACACACACACACACACACAGATCTTGCAAACACAGTATTTTGGAACATACAGATACTGTAGACATGCTCACAAAAACACAATCACATGCAGTATTTAATGATGGCTGGCACACCACATATCAATCAGTTTCTAGACTCGATGAGGTGTGTGTGTGTGTGTGTGTGTGTGTGTGTGTGTGTGTGTGTGTGTGTGTGTTTGATCATGTGACCAGCAAAAACCTGCAGTAAATGAGTGATGTGAGTTTTTCTTGCAGTTAGCGAGTGTTGCTTTCGGGACATTCTTTCACGCTTGAGACTTGAAGAGAAACTGGTTAACAACTAGTGTGTGTCTGAGTGTGTGTGTGTGTGTGTGGTGGGGGGGGCACTCGCCTTTTTTGCGAGACAAAATGGGGACAAATGCACGTCCCCATAATGTAAATCATTACATTCTAGCGTGAAGACTTGGGGTAAGGTTAGAGGTTAGGTTCAGGCCGTCCCTAAAAGTCATGAAAACACGACTGTGTGTGTGTGTGTGTGTGTTTGGATAATGTGTATGCAAGCGTGTATCTTAATATCAGGAAATACAGGATGAACCTGCATTCCCTCTGTAACCAAACACAACATTATTTTGAACATCCACACTATTCCGTAATTTATTTAATGATAGCTGAACCAATCATTAGTTGAGATAATTTAATATTAAGCCTTTCATTTGCCTAACTGCTCTGTTCTCCTTTGATACAGTCCATCCCTCGCTACACTTAAATGGCAACAGCACAAGGTTAAAGGTTAACCCTGAAAGTGAAAAAGCAGTTCATTTGAATTCTAATGCCCATTTAGTTCCGCAGTATAAGGTTTACAGCTGTCATTTGCACTTTTACAGCAGACTTTGAAGTTGATTTTAAAAAGGAAACCACAAAGCACACTGCAAGAGGGAGCATCATCATTTGAGATAGATGCAGTTAAGACAAAGGTTTCGTCAGTGATTTTGATTATATAATGATATTACACTGTTTTAAAAACTTTACTTTCAGATGATCGAGAGCTTCCCCTTCCTGGTTACCGTTGTCATAGCAAATGGATTGAATTGTTGTAAAAACATTTGTCTCCGTTTGGTGTTTTGCAAGTGGAGCTCTGTGTCCTAATCGGGATAGTACACGCTTGTTGTTTTGGTCTACTGAACATGTGGGATGTTCCAAGAGTCTAGAAAGCCACTGACCTACCCAACATGCTTGAACTAGATCACAACAACTAGTATGTAATCAGTATATAAGACAATAAAGTAACAGACTGGAGAGGTGCAGGTAGCAGAGGTGCAGCGCAAAGTGTCTGTTAGCGGTGACCTTTCGGCTGCAAGACGGATGATCTGTATAGAGATACACAGTGTTTGTTTATGTTCAGCTACACTCCATCACCTCCAGTCTATTTTAACACACACACACAAAGTCACATTATGGGGGACACAAACAAACACATGCAGTCAAGACTACTTGTGGACTGGAAAAGCACTCCAGTGGACACACGCTTTTACCAAAAAACGTACTGAAATACATGGACAAATGCACACACGCTCGCTTAAAATGAGTGCCCGCGTTAATCTGGGCTGTGTAAACAGACGAGGGGAGAAAAGCTGCTCTCAGACCAAAAAGAAGGAGCGGCAGGAACCTGTAATGACTCAGGAGCCCACATCGCAAACCTGCAGCCTCTGCTTACACGAGTACACTAAACACGGCAAGGTTGCTACATCACTGCTACCACATAGAGGAGGGGTGGGACTTTCCTGTCAATTGTCCAACGGCAAACATCCAGCTCATTACTATTTTTTATTTTTTTGCATTGAAACACACATGGGGGGGGGGATATGTGTTGTGTCAGTGATCTCACACCAGTTAACACCAACTATTTTGAGTACTGAGCAAAGTCAGTACTAACCTGTATTTACACCCAGATCACAAGGGTTCCGCTCCAGTAGCATCCTGGTCCACAGCTGCAGTTGAAGGTCAGATGCTTCATTCAATTGCAGCTGAAGTCAGCGGGAAAGCTACACAACGTATTACCGAGTAAACACACGAGTAAGTAGACAAAAACAGGTTCTTTTATATCCTCTTTTCTTTCTTCTGTTTTGTTGTTCATTAGTTCACAAATACAAGGATGACCACTGTTTAGCACACACACACACACACACAGGGAAGATATGGAAGTGAACTGTGTGTGATGTGTTTGGTGAGAGGGAGGAGTGGATCTGGAGCCAGAAGGAGGACGGAGACATAACAGATGAGATGAGAGCAACACCAGACAGACAGGAGTGTTTGTTTGGAGGGATTTACTTTTTCATTTCAAAAATCTTTCCCAATTGACATGCATTTTATAGTATTGATCAGTTTTTATTGTGTTTTTTTAATGTTTTCTGCATTAGTATGTCTCAACACAAAAAGATATGTAAATTAGGAACTGTTTAAAAAAAAAAGAAAGAATCCTCAAACAACTCGTCGGCCATCCAAACATCCGTCATTCTCTGCTAAAGGACTGACAGGATTCACATATGACAGTAATGACTCTTCACATTATACTGTACATGACTCTATGACATCATCGTGTTCTATTCCATTGACAGAATGTGACCCGTCAATGGAATAGAACACGATGATGTCATAGAGTCAGAGAGTTCTGTCGGAACAGATCAGCCCCTCGATGAGACCACACAGACACACGCTTTTGTCTTGTTGTACGAACACTAGCGCTGAGTTTGCGGTCAAGACGGATTCATTGCATTGAGTGACACGTCAGGTGAGCTGAGAGCTGCAAAGAAAAGTCACATATTGTTAACCTGTGGACAACTGAGCCAAAACGGAAAACTCTTCCGTTTTAACTGTCTGAATTTAATTTGAGAAGAAGAGCGACCTCTGTTAGTTTAGTGTCACTCATATTATTGAGTATTTTTGTTTCCTTATTATGTGGATTATTAGGGATTAATTGTGAGCATGGCTCGAGGTGCTAGTAACTTCCGACCTGCTCGCCATCGAAGGAGCAGCGTCCGCGGCCTTTGGGCGAGCCATAATAAAGCCACCCAGAGGTGAAGAGGACGTGAGAAGACCCGCCTCTAGTTTTAATTGCTTCTACTTTTTAGTATTTGTTTCCTTATTATGTGGATTATTACGGATTAATTGTGAGCATGGCTCGAGGTGCTAGTAACTTCCGACCTGCTCGCCATCGAGGGAGCAGCGTCCTCGGCCTTTGGGCGAGCCATAATAAAGCCACCCAGAGGTGAAGAGGACGTAAGAAGACCCGCCTCTAGTTTTAATTGCTTCTACTTTTGTTTCCTTATTATGTGGATTATTATGGATTAATTGTGAGCATGGATCGAGGTGCTAGTAACTTCCGACCTGCTCGCCATCGAGGGAGCAGCGTCCTTGGCCTTTGGGCGAGCCATAATAAAGCCACCCAGAGGTGAAGACTGGACATGATGTTCAAACCAAACGCACTTTTGGAGCAACAATCAGAGTCCAAATGACAAAGCTGTCGGTACCAAACTGAAGTGCTGTCTTGTTCCCTCTCCACAGGCTTCCTTCCAAATCCTTTCAAAAGCAGTCAGTTATATCACTAGACAGTGACCATTAGGTTGTTTTAATCAAGTGTATATTAATTTGCTCTTTTTGGGGAACCTAAAACTACAGTCTGCGCTCTTAATGGAATAATCATTTCAACGTCTAACTGGTGATCATCCTTTCAGGGTCACTGAAAGTAACAGTTACTGAACATTGACGGACACCCCCCTTCATGAGGTCCATATGGAAACTCTCAGTCAGCTAGAGGTTATGTAATAGGTATCTATCCATGTTTATATGAGAGAAATCTGTGGATGGCCTTTCAACCGCAATAACAACCAGTTTAGACACACGATACCCATGTAGTGAATGTTACCATGTTGTGATAATATCACTGTTGGTCTCCTGCTATTTCTGTTTGGCTGACAATGGAGATGTTTCAAAGTTCTCATGGCAGACTATTACAATATGTCTGTGTGGTATTGTTAAACAGTGATACATCATTGTCAAATGAATTGTCACATGTTGATTTAAAGACTACATTTCCCCGTAAACACTGGCTCAAAGAAAATGCCGTTTCTTATCCCATAGCTTGGATTTCTCAGTACGTGTTTGTCTTCCTGTTTGCTCTGCTGAAGAGGAAGTCATTTAATCCACTGTGTGTTTTATTTGCTCCCTTTGACATTGTGTGAAGTCTGAAAACCTTTTACTCTGGTTAAAGCTGGAGGAACGTTGACCACTTCCTGTTTCGTTCCGTAAAACAACCCAGCAGAGTTTCCCAAACAATCGGACTCGTTTGCACCGTGTGTAAAAACGTAATGGTGTAACGCAGTCTCACGTGCTATCTGTGGTCGCTGTGGTTCACCTGCGGTGCAGATAGGTCAGGTTATAAAAGGTCATCATTCTCTAAATGCTTGAGAGTCATAAACAAGTGAATGTTTTTTTTTTTAGTTCACAACAATTTTGTGCTTTAGTGTTATTTTTATTAGCCACACTAGCGGTGCGGCTCTATGAACGGTAATGTTGGTCCGTCGTTAACCACTTTGGTCCAGACTGAAGTATCTTCACGACTATTGGACGGATTGCAATGAGATGTTGCGCAGACATTCATGCTCCCCAGAGGATGTGTGCTATTGACCTCAGGGATCCCCTGACTTTCTTCCTCTAGCGCCACCATGAGTTGATATTTGTGGTTTTAATTAAAATGTCTCAACAGTAATTGGACAGACTGATCATTTCTTGAATAAACCGTTCCAGTGTGATTCTTACTGTTAAATATTTGTTCAGTAGACCACTGACTGGGCTGCCAGATTTCCAGATTCGACTTGAGAGTGTTGGCTGCAGTTTTAAGGTTGGACCAAACATCTCTACAGTGTGTCAAGAAGAGGATACCAATCCTCTCAGCCATGCTTTTATGCATTTATGATAATTACTTCCCAATGCTAAAATATTAGACATGGCAACACACGCAAAACATGAATTTGAGATAAAGATTCTGAATGGGGTTAGGGTTATGTCAGGATATGTAGTCTTCTATTCATGTATAGATTCATACAGCGAAATGGTGTCTACAGCTTGTAACATTTACATAAACTGAAGAATGGAACGGGCTGTTCTGTCTGCAGTCTGTGCATTTCTCCCACACATGCCACATTGGCTCTTGTACTGTGACCAGATGCAACTAATTCCAACTCAAATCTACTTCAGGACTTTGGAGTCCTTTATACAGCTCAAAGCCAATATTGGATACGATATTAATAATGATGATAATAAATGTGAAGAGTCAATTGATTTTACAGCTGAAGAACCGACTCGTCAGTGCTCTCTGGTGGACAAACTATGTAATAACAGTTTCTTCATCACCTCAACATATTTTTTAAATTTCTAAAGATGAGATAAAATCAGATGAGATATCGTCCCAGACAGTTTATCAGATGGGCTCTACTTTAGAAAGAAAAAAAAAGAGTCGTCTTACATCACCTCAAGTCATATTTGAGCTGATCAATAAAGAAGTAGACCTTTATGGACAGCAGACCTCGGCATCAATGCTCAGTGACTGTTTCTTAATTACTCACTTTCTTGTGTATCAGGGTCATTCTTGTCCTCAGGCAACATTGAAGGGTAACTCCAAAAAGTCGACCAAACAGGAACCTAAATGTTGGTGGTTTCCTGCACGACTGGGAAGCCAAAAAAAAAACAGAGGAATATACATGAATCAGAAAAGCATCATACTGTCATCAGCTGTAGTAAAAACAAAAATGTACCAGCATGTGGTGCGTGATCATTCTTTCTCACTCGAGTCTTATCGAGATACGTTTATTTTACACAAGCTTAAAGACGACAGATATATGTGGGAGGTCTGTGTTGAAAGGGTAATGTGAGACATTGTAGTTTATGGTGTGAACAGTGTGTGTGTGTGTGTGTGTGTGTGAGAACTTGTGTCTCTCCATCCACATTAATCTTCAAGGAATCTAAAAGAACAGAGAAGCATTTTATGAGCATAATTATTATTGTTTCAGATAGCATAGTCATTAAATAAAAAACATGACCAGAACAGTAACAACTGTCAACAAAGCTGGAGTAATCTGACCTCTGGATCTTGTGTGAGTTCACCTGTAAACGCTGCACCTGGCCGCGGTTCACAGTAGCCTGAAAACAAAGCCCTACACTGCAACAAAAATAGAATTAAAGCTTTAAAACTTTATTACATGCTATGAAAGTCCTAAATATCTTTCAGTTATTTTTGGTATCGCCAGGACGAGTAAATTCCTCAGTAGGAAGTAAAAATATGTTTTTAAACATATACATTTATGTTTAGGAGCATTCAAATAACTTGACCAAAATACCTTCCCCCAAGTTTGACACGGCTCGGTGCAGATTAAGATGCCAATCCCAAAGTGTGCAGTGTTTTTGCAGTGTAGTGTTCGCATCCCAGCAGGAAAGCTGCATGATGGAAATGTATTGTTTTAATGTACCGGTAAGTCTCCTTTTCCTTCCTCCCTTCCTTCCTTCCTCGGGCCTCTTTTTCTCTGGACTGACGTTATTTCCAATTGTCTCCATGGTGACGGATCATAAGCACAGATTCACACCTCACAACTGTCCTAATTAGCCCCGAGGCAAGAGGCCGTTTAATGAGGTCTGGAGAACAGGAACAGTATAACCAGGTTATACAGTTACCAAAGATACGCGCTGCAGCCAAGTGGAAGGGATAAGTAACTGCAACAAAGAGATAAAACACAGCTGTTTGTCTCTGTGTCCAACGTTGACTGATGTAAAGCACTTTGAATTGATAATAGAAATAAATAGAAATGAATGATTTATAGTCCAGCCACTCCAATTCATTTAAAACAACTTTTATTTATTAAGTTTTTACAAATAAAGTAACAAATTTCATTGTATTGTAGCGCAACGTTTTTTTTTTAATATGAAGCTTGAACACTCTATACTTAGTGCAAAACATACCGTTAAAGGCTGCCGATGACTCCTAACATGTATTTTGTTGTTTTTTTCTTTCATTCATTCACACATTGTTTCTTTTAAATCCCAACCAGTTTGTCAAATGTCAAAACACGATACAGAAAAATGAAACCACTGAATTAAGAGTGGTGCCGCTACAGACATTAAAACTGCTGATAAGTGAGAATAAGTGAGAGAAAAAAAGCACACAAAAAAAAAACCCAGGAGAGCATCAGAGAAACCAGAAACATATTGAACATGTTGAGAAAATTGTTTTCAGTAACAGTCAGAGAAACCGTTGCTGTGCTTGAGACTCGACATTATTCCACAGGAGCAAGCTTACATGAAACAGCAAAGAGATGCACTGAATCCATCTGTGTATGTGTTTGTGTGTCTGGATCTGTTGGTGCACTGAAAGGCTGTTGTTGTTGGTTTTTTTTACACGTGGGCACTTCTACAGTAAAAAAAGCATAAAGGTTAGCAAGTGCTAAACACACAAAAACTGTGAAAACACAAACTGAGTCTAATGCGAGCAAGTTTGAAACAAGTATTGCTACACTGCATGTGTGTCGCCAGAAAAAGGAATCCTACCTTCCCCACTTTAACTTCAGGAAACTTCACAATAAGTGTGCCCACACTGGATAACTCTCAAGCCTTTCACAGTAAGAGTCCTTACACCACAACTCCACAAAGGAAACTTCACAATAATTGCACCCACTGATGTTTAAATCTAGAGCTTTAAAAAAAAAAGAAAAAGAAAGAGTCCTCCAGCAGGGGACGTAACTGTCAAACCAAACTGTAACCTCAGAGCTTGACGGCGTACTGTAACTTTAAATAATATTGCATTGTAGCCACTGCACAGTAGGCATTCCTTTCATAGTAATCGTGTAGTAGAGACACAGCAAAAGATGATCAAACTTCTACTGTGGAAATCATTTGAGGCTCGAGCAATTGCAAAGTGGAAATCCAGGCTGGTACCTGGCAACTAAAAGAGCTCCAGTGAGTAAAAGCAGTCAAAAATACACTGAATTTACTTTTTCTAAATTCTTTACCTCTGATGTTTTCACTCCACTGGCAACAAAAAAAAAAAGCGACATGGCACTGAGTTGGCGGCGTCGTTAAAAGGTTTGACTTCTTTTGACAGATCCTGATAACCAGAACTAAAGCAAAGTGGCTCAATGAGTATTCACAGCTTCAACCAAACTTGCCTAGTAGTAAAAATGTTGCATTATTATTCATGAGAAACTGAAAATATCCCCAATAAATGAGCAGAAGCAATGCGTGTTTTGTTTGTACAAAGTAACCTTTTCATGTGTTTAAGTGAATCCAGAACAAGAACTAAATGTTTTAAGTGAACGTCAAAGTTTGTACCAGATATGTTTTCACCTGCACGGACAAATGAAAAGAGAAAAGAGGACAGGGTGTCAAAGGCCTTGAATCTAAAACCGCCATCATCACTTCCATCGTTTCAACCGTCATCACTACCAGCACAACCATCACAACCACCGCCGTGCTCTCAGTCACTCTCACCACCACCACCACCACCACCTCTACAGCTGTGATGCGCAAATATGTCTAAATGCTTTAATGTTTGGTTTCGACATTTCGGTGAGTAAAACCGGTTATAACCCCAACGGTGCCGCTTCAGAAACCTACGGTGAGAACAGCCGTGAACGAGACAATATTCATACCTTTTGCAGACTTTTTCTGCTCGATAGCAGCAATTCTCAGATGAGGAGGCATTCCCAACCAGATCTGTTGAAAAGACAGTAAAGTTCTGCTGGCTTTGTAAATGTCTTTTTGATTATTGAACGATTAGATAGCCAACGTCTTTCCCAATTGGATAACAAAGGTTTACACTAGAGGAGCAATTAGCTTCTAACTATGAGTGATGAGTTCCTACATGAAAACACGAGTTCATGCCAGAGTTTGGACAGTTTTGGTTATTTTACTGGAGAGGTTTCTGTATTTCTTTGTTTCTGTGTTCTCTTCTCGGCTCAGTTGGGTTGCACCAATCAGGATTCAGCAACCTTTGAATCCGATGGTAGCTGCTCACACCATTTCACAAGCCAACTGGACTGTGAGGACAGAGCAGCGCCGACATTCCCGTTAAGCCCACATCAACAGACCGACCACATGTCTGTCCAGCTATCGTAGACTGGGTGCTTCAACACACAACGCTGAAAATGAGTCTTTCACCAATTCTTTCATTATGTAGGTAAAAAAAAAAAAGAATTAAGATGATTGGTTGGGTAAAAACTAAATCTACACTAGAGCTGCATCAACTTTAGTTCACTGTATCAATGTGTCTTCTGCTGACTTTCTGCTGCACCTGTGCCTCTAACATACAGAGTGGTCCAAGCTTCAAATACAATCTTCAACAACTCCCTCCTTAAAACAAGACATTCCTGCACACTTCTCCCCTCAATATCTACATTTAAAACCCTGAAAATAAAAAGTCACCGATGACCTCTCATGGTTCCTCCATCTGTCATCATGTTGGTGGTGCAACGGGCCTCGGACACAGGCCTCACTGCACAGAAACAACACGGACTTCAACACTGTGGCCTTTTGTCAATCTTAAGTGGACAATCTCATTGGTTTATTTTGAGTTTGGGTCAATTCATCTCTCTATCAATTCAAAGAGCTAAATTGGGGAACAATTCTTGCGTTTTGGGGAGAAAAACACTCAATTAAACTGAAATCGAAGAGAATTAACCACAAACCAGCTGAAGCGCGCACACACACACACACACACACACACACACACACACACACGCACACACACACACACACACGCACACACACACACACACACAGTAGCAGCTAACAGCAGCCATTAATACTGCATCTGCACCAATCTACTGCATTGCTGCTCCACTCACACCAGGTCCAATCATCACCACTGTCTTCAAAGTGACACCCCCAGAAAAAAGAACTCTCCACACGTGCTGTCAAGTGTGCTTACTTTAACCCAAGTCCTCAACCCCAAAAGAAAGAAGCAACAGGAAGGATGCAAGGCACTAGTAAGTTCCTCCAGTGTTCCCCGGAGGCTCTAGGGGGGGTCAGGGGAAGCGAAAGAGAGCAAAGATAAAAAGACAGACTTTTTTTTTTTTTCTTCAAGTACACAAAAATGGACACCATTGGTTTATACATTCACATTCATCTAACAAAAACAGGGAGGAAAGGGAAGAGGAGGCCGATTTAAAGTGTCTGATATAGAAGTACTGTATTAAGAAAAAAATAATAGCTAGCATTACTTTGTTATCTAAATATCAACTATCCTGCCGTTCACTTATAATCAGGCTTGGAGGTCAGTTTCGACTTTCAATTCAATCAGTAATAAAAAAAGGAACTGAAACTGCGGTTGATTCGTTGATAAGGCGTTTGTTTCAGACGATTACTGAACAGAGGCTCAATTTTCACTCGTCTCTGAGAATCCACTCGCTGAAAGCAGTGAATTGAAAGTGAAAGGACCCCGAACCGTTTCTCTGTAAGCTTTTTTAAATTTTTTTTATTTGTGATATTTCACCCTAAAACTTATGTTGTCCAACAACATTTGCTAATAATAAACAACAATAATCACAGTGTTTCCACATCGTACACCGATGTGCGCGTATAACAGGTCCATCAACAGAACACGTTTTTGTTTCTTTTTAAATAGAATAATTATCATTAACAACAATGTACATTGCAATCATTTCAACACAGAGGTTGAAACCACCCTAATGATGACACAAAGAACTGAGGCATTAGTCTGTGGATGTGTCTGTTAAACGGCTGCTACGCCTCCAACAATGTGTGTGTGTATTTACACAAGTCTGGTTGTGTATGCAGGGGTGTGTATTTATGTGAACGTCGTGTAATATGTGTGTGTGTGTGTGTGTGTGTGTGTGTGTGTGTGTGTGTGTGTGTGTGTGTGTGTGTGTGTGTCAAGATTGCTAGCCGGGGGCAGCAAGCAGAACAAACCCAACGAAACAAAAACCAAAATAAAACAACGAAATGGAATCATCATGGCTGACATTCTAAAAAATAAACAGAGACACAAACTGTACAGGGACTCTGATATTATTCTGTTAACAAGGCCACTTTTTCACGCTGAGTTCTCTCATGTTTGGGCTTTTTTTTTTCTTCTTCTTTTTTTGTCTCTAAAAGGTTTCTGCTGTTATTGCTTCAAATGGCAACAGAGAGGCGGAGAGAGGGATGGAGGGAGAGGTGGAGTCGTGACGGTGAAGAGGCGTTTGATTGGTTCCATTCAGTACTTCAGCCGTGGCGCGCACACACAGCCAGTGTGCTGCTAAAGCAAGCAGTGGACTGGGAAACGGATGAGGTGTTTGACTGTTATTTAATGCAAACATTCTCTCGCTGCTCTCCTTCTTCCTCCACTGTTTGTTTTTTTTTCCTCCATCTCTCTCCGTCTGTTTGAACGGCTTGTCAGAACAAGGGAGGAACAAGACACAGAAGGTAACAAGAGGAGCAGCTGTCGCGATTTTTCCTCAAGCCGACGAGTCAAAACGCCACCGAGCGCCGGACTCTGAACCAGGCTCAGTTTGACGCGTTTGATTTCTCAATGTGTGTTTGATTTGTTCTGGATTTTCTTTTGTGCTTTGAATTGAGAAAACATTTCCAAATTCTGAATACTGAAGAAAAAACATTTTCCTAAACACCCTGAACATCTCTCAATGAGGCTCTTATCTTATTAAAGCTTTTACCTGCTGCTATGTGCATCCTTCCTTTAAAGCATACATTTAAGGGATGCAAACTGCTGGATGAAACCCGGCCAGTGCTCCATTGCAGAGTGATGCAGCCTCCCGTGCGTCGTTTGATGTCGACACTGAACATTTAACGCGATGGCCAGCCATGCTGCCCTCTGCATCCACCAGTTATGTCTTTTCTGCATTAAATTTGGAAAAACTGCATTTTTGCATGTTACTGTTGTCTTTAAGTGCTTGAGATTATCTTAATACTCAGCAGGAAATGGAACAAGTGTGACCGAGCCATGAGTGCGCACACACACACACACACACAACACCTCACACACCAACAGTAATTAACGCCAATCCGGCACCCTGTCAAAATCTCTTTGGCCTTTTAACATTGCACTCATGAGTCTTTTCCGTTATCCTTGAGCATTTGGCTTTCTGCCACAAACCCCACAGTCAAACAGAGCACAAACGGTGTGACTGCATTTGTGTCTGTGACAGCTTCTCACACACAAACATGGATGGATGCAGAGGTGAGATGCATCACACAAACTTTGGCGAGTTGGCCTCAACGCACTCCTGATTTCTTTGCTCCTCTTCATTTCCTTTTTTTTTTTCTTTTCTTTTCTATTCTTGGAACGGGTCAGCTTCGGTCACTTCAAACTCCTCGCTCTCCACGCTCCTCCAGTTCTTCCATCCTCCCCCAGCCGATCAAGCCCGTAACACTCTGTTCCACTCCAGTCCGGTCCGGTCGGGCCGTGATTCAAACCAGCCCTCTCCCCCAGTCTTACGTGGTCCTCATGTTGGATCCTCCTGGGTTGCTGACTGACTTGTGGAGAGAGTTGGTCAGGTGGAAAGCCTGGAGGGGCCCCTGCCCGGGAATCTGGCCCTGTCCACCAACCGTGGTGGGGTAGGGGCCCAGCGGCTGGGAGGTGCTGACCAGTAGAGGCCCAGGCTGTGCCGGGGCCTGGTGTGGGTTTGACAGGCCGTGAGCCGGACCGGACCATTGAGCGCTGTAGGCGGCAGTGGGGGTGTAGTGGGGGAACTGGGGAGGTTGGGATTGAGGTGGGGCGGAGGAGGCAGGGGGGTGGCACAGGGAGCCCTTGCGGGTGGCCAGAGAGGTAGCAGTGGTGGAGTTTGTAGGGAGGTGGGCCGAACCTCCAATGCTGCTGGGACACAGCTGGCTGGGAGCAGAGTACTTCCTGCCCAGACTGGCTGACTGGATGACCTGGAGAGATGGATATTTTACATATTAGACTTGTTCGTTCACGCACATGTATATTCTTCAATGATCCTAAAATCCTATTCTCATTTGGTAGATATCCGATTAGAAATCAGAGGTGACAAGAGGGGTCATTTTTGCCTTTGGGCCCCTCTAGCAGGTTAATCCGGCCATGATGTCATAGGGTGAAATCTTAAACTAACCTCGTAGCTATGTCCCTGTACTGGGGCCTGCTGCAGCTGTTTGGCACTCCTCTTCCCCTGAAAAAAAAGTTAGTTCAGTTTACTCATCTTCACATTACTTTATCAAACACACACACATAGACTGTGGGAGAGTTTAAAGCCCTCATTTTTCATATTTCACATTTCTTAAAAAGCAGCCTGGAACAATGTACATTGGGGCAACTTTATCCACTACTGGATGCTCCCAGAGCTGGGAAGACTAACCATTTGCCGTCTTTGTCCTTAAGCTTTGAACTAGTCACTAGAATTTGTGAGTCATTGCTGAAGAAACATTTTGTGTGTCAAATAAATTGAACCATAAAAACAGCAGTAAACCTGTGAGAGGTTCATGGCATCTCTGGCCCAGTTGTCCACCAGTTTATGGAGGTCATCGGTGAAGGTTCCTTTCCTCTGGTGGGGGGCTGACATGTTGGGGGGCAGACACTGAGAACCCCCCTGGCTGTTGTGACCCAAAGCGCCTGAACCGCTCACTGCATTGGTGCTATTAGTCCCTGTTGGAGGGAGGTGGAGAGAGAGGAGGAGAAGAGCAGAAGGATGTGAGATATTGTTCAAACTAGAAGATGACAATTGATGTTATCTGAATGAATGAGAATGCACTTCCTGTCTTGACCATGAAAAGGGCGTTGCATGGTCGGGACAGAGTTTTTAGGGTAGGTCAGCATGTCGACATGTTCGTTATATTGTTTAGTTGTAATGGTAGACATAATGATACTAGAGCAGCATATTAAAAACACACCATGGACACTTTTATGTGACCAAAACTAAGCCCGTTTCAGAATATTAAACATGGCGTTCTCTCAAGAGTCCCATTGCTTCGGGTTAGTGATACACTGGGCAACCTTTAAAGCTGACATGAAAGAATCAATGCTGAGGCCGGCCTGCTGTTGATCACAGTTTCCCCGCGTATCACTGATCTCGTGTCTGTTGTTTGACCATAAGATGGCACTCAAGCTCTGGTAGTGTGCTTTTATGTCAACCCTAAGCATCAAACCGATCAGAGCAAATTCACTGCAGAACAGGAAGGCAAACACCACAAACTGGCCAGGGTGTTCTATCGCAGCATGTAGCCTCTGTTCAAGTTAAGTTCACTTTTTTTATAAACTATTATATTATACCAGCCCAATAATCACAGCATGTTCATAGTTCAAGACTGAACTTATCCTCTCTAACAACCCAATAGGAAACTAAATCAGTATAAACGGAGATTATAAAACACCAGCTCTTTGCTACTCACTCTGCTGCTCACATAATAATGTCACATAATTATCTCAGAAATAAAGGATTTCAATCAAATCTGGATCCCCAAAACTGCACACAAAGCTGTTATAATATGCATTGTTTTTTAAGTTTTAAGAAATCATTCAGGTCAGTGAAAGAGAACTATTGTGATTTTACTCATGAATAATGAATATCACATCATAATTTCCCCCCTGCATGTAGTTTCTTTATCATCATTCCTTTACTATAGCTTTATAATTACGTTACACAGATCTGTTTGAATCAGATATTACACGACCACAGAGATAATGTGCAGAAATTACCCAGAAAAAACAAACTATACAGTTGGTCTGACAGAAAACTGGCATGTCATGCTAAATAAAATGGAGGAAAATAAGAATGAGGAGACGCTGAGTCATGAATGACTGCAGCAGAATGGAATTCTGGGCAATGTAGTCAAGACCACGAGTTATGACGAGGGAGGAGAGCAAAAGGGAGCGGGCAGAGTAGCGAACAGCTGTTCAGATGTGCTAGTGTGTGTGAGCTTGCAGGTGCATGCACTGTCAGCTTGAATCTGTGATGGCTGGTCAATTCAGTCATTTCAGTCTTCAAACTGGGTGTCAAAATGTCTACATTGACAGTACAACATTTCAGTAGCTGAAATAACTGAATCGAACTGATCTCAAATCTGGCAGAGGATCAAAGTGGGGATCTAAAGGACATTAGAGAGCAGGAGGAAGCGTGGGAGAGCAAGTGCAAGGATGGAGGAGGGCATCGATGGAGGGAGGAAAGACCAAAAAGAGAGATAATTACTACAGAGCTGGTTGCAGGGGCAGACTTTTTTCACCATCTTCCCTGTGCGGCCGGAAGACAACGATTGGAGGATTGGGAGAGAGTCAGAGTTAAACCACAACACCCGACAACCAAACACAATGCATCCAAGTAGGATTATTTGAACTTGTCAATAAACAGCACGTTGGGGTTGAGTTGCCCAATAACATCTTTACACTGAGCCCAGTACCTGTAACACAGTGCCCTGTGAGGCATTCGCATGCAGTTTTTAGATGTATGAAATGGCGAATGTTCTGTACTCTGCACTGTGAGAAAGGTTGACCACAGATGTTTGTCTTTAGACAATGACAAGATATGAAGACAACCTTCTGAGGAAGTGCAGACAACAACTTTAAGCCCACTTACTGCAGCAAAAACAGAGCAGTTAATACTGGAATATTTATATTTCGTAACCAAAGCTCTTGGATATAATACTTGTGTTTAACAGTAAATCAAAACTGAGTTTTTGCCTCAAAGTCTTGAATGTGTACTGTGGCTTGAAGACGTTTTTTGGGCAACCAACGCCCGGTTCTCATGTGATTCTGAGTCCTCTCTACAGCTCAAAGGGCCGTTCCAGAACTGGGTCCAAATTAAGATTCATATTTATCAAAGCACCCTGTTTCCAGACCTCCGAGTCGCTGCACACGTCTCTGATTTGGTCAGCCACTTAAAAAAGAATGAGGTGAAACAAAATGCCTTATTGTCCGGATCATTTACATGAATGATCAAAATCAATGTAATGTTTTCTTCCTCTTTGTGAACAAGAACAGTAAGACCCAGGTCTGTCTCTCTCCCTTCCTGGCTGTGCAGTGACAGGGAACAGGTGAGGGAGAGAGAGGGGAGGAAAGGGAGTGAGGGAAAGGAGCAAGGAAGAGAGAGAAAGGGTTTGAGCTGCAGAGGGTTCAGAAGCATTCATAAACATGTCTTCATGATGCACATAAACTTTACCCAAGACTACATATTCTGATTATATTACGTAGGACAAAAGAAAAGTGATAATCACGAAATAAAGAGACTTATGCACAGACTGATGCACAGAATTAACCAAGTTTGATCAAAAGAAATAAATCTATTAAAAACTGTTTGGCACAAATCTCAAGTCATCAGGTCTCCACTTGTCTTTCCTCGTTAGTCTGCTTGTTTTCACAGAAGGAAAAGTTAGAAAGGGAAGCAGTCAGGATTTGAAATTCAGACTGACGCACAAACAAAAACCGTGTCATCGATTTCTAACTTCGGACTAGAGATGAAACGTATGAAACGCTCGTTATCAAGCTAGTTGCCGTGGAGAATTATCTCATTGGCTGAAATGTAAACATGCTGCACAATGAAGCAATTTGAAAAAAATGTGCATTTTAGCTGCATTTCTTTATTTCCCAGGGAGCTAAGTTGCTTCATGCAATCTTGTATGGTTACATTGGACACATTCATGACCGACTTTAAAAAAAGAAATAATCAAAATGGGATTTGGTTGATCTGGTTGAACTGTAAACAGATACACCAGTTGCTCCTCTCTCTTTATTACACGGTAATTACTCAAATAGTGTGCATTTAACTGCACTTGATGTTACCAGCAGCACTTCTGTTTGTCGCCAAATCAACCAGGACTGATATCGTAAGGATTACAACGACTTCACAGTCACTAATGTAAGTTCCATGTCATAGAACCTCACAGTTGCTTTATTGTGTTTTGGCTGGTAAATTGCACACGGCCTCTAGAAACAAACAGGCTTCAATGAAAATGGCAGTGCAATTTGTTGACTGCCTTTTAACGTATTACTTTTAGACGGGTAATGCTTTGCTGAGTCCTTTCTATCAATTATGATGCTATTATTTTGTTTTTGGCAATGCTGTTATTCTCTGCAGCTAAAAGTGCACAAGTTAGGAAATGACCTGTTTGTCAAGGACGACCACGTCAAAGGAAAGACAGAAAGGGAGAAAGAAAGAATACTGAGAGAGAGTGGAATGAAAAGTATTTTAAAAAGTAAGTGAAGATGACTATGGGAAGTTTTGGGATGTATGTTTGTCATTAGGCTAACTTTCTGTATCCTGCAGCAAGCTCTTATCTCTAATTTTCCCTTTTTCCTCTGTATCTTATTTTCTTGTGGCTGTGCCAATAAATTGTACTGAAAGGAGCTACAGTGTGCAGAGCTCTCAGGTTTAAAAGTATTAGCCTGCATGCTTCCCCTGGGTGAATTAATATTTTCTATTAATGCCTGAAAAGCTGAATTGATTGGAGACACCAGTTTTCTGCAGGACACTGGTGATATCACAAGCAGAGGGTCTTCCTCCACCAAAGAAGGAAACCCACGGGAAGACAGGACGACTGTGACTTGACAGATATAGGAGTCCAAAAATAAGAACAAAAGTAAGTAAGGACAACGGGTAAAAAGAGAAGAGCAAAGAAATAAAGCGTTACACACAAAGAGCCAAGCAGGGCGTACTCAGAAAGCGCGTCCTCCTGCCGCCAGGCTTGAAGGCCAAACTCTCCGAACCCCAGCTGAACTTTACACAGCCTGAAGAGAGGGAGGAGGGAAGAGATGAAGAACCAGGAGAGGAGAGTGCAAAGAAGAGAGGGGAGACAAAGAGAAAGGTAGAGGTAGAGGTGAAGAAGAGAAAAAGGGAGAGAAAATGAGGAGAGCAACAAAAAGACAAAGAAAAACAGGGACATAGAGACAGACGGGACATACGTAAGACAACAAAAGGTATAGAAGAGAAGGAAGGAGAGAGACACAGGTGAAGGAATACAAAAAGGAAGAATGTAACAGTCAGTTAGCCATCACACTGCTTTACACAGAGCGAGAAACAGATGGAGAAAGATGTGATTTGTGAGCGAGTGAAGACAAACCAACAGCGTGCATTTATGCAAAGTATGTCTAATGTTGTGGGGAAGCTCGTGAGGCCTGCTGCAGACTGCGTGCCTACCTGGGGTGGGAGCACACAGGCTGGGCACAGAGAGCGCCGCCTCGCTGGTGTAGGCCGAACACAGGTTGTTGCTGGAGGAAGAGGGTTTGAGTGGCTGGAGCAGAGTACTGCTGCACGAATCGGCTAATCCTCCGGGGGTTAACAGAGCCAGCTGGCCGGGGTACATGGTGGGGACGCTCTGGGCGGATAAAGTGCTGCCTGGAGATAGCACAAGGCATGGGCAGGAGAGGACAGGGCAGTAGCGACACACCGGAGCGACCAGAGACACACAAACACAAAAGATAATGGACAAATAAGACACCCGACACCGTAGACATTTACATAGACACACACAAGCACACCGAGAGAGACAGACGGGGAAAGCAGTCAGAAATGTTCAAGCTCTGAGCCTGCACCAGCATGTAACCAAGCACATCAACACACACACACACACACACACACACACACACACACACACACACACACACACACAATGTGCACATGCATGCATAAACACAGAGACAGTGTAACATTAGGGTAAACGTTTTTGACCATCCTGGCTGAAGTGTAGGACTAAATATGTCAGTTTAACTAAATGACAAAAAATTACACATTGTCTCACTTTCGTCTGTTGGTATCTAGCTATAATGATATTTGTCCAGGTTTTAGTGAAATGAGTGGAAAAGAGGGGTAAAGCATTGCTTGAGCTAAATGCTCACGTCGACGTGCCATACTCACTATTCCAATGTTAACATGCCGATGTTGATCAGGTAATGCTTAGCATATTCGTTTAGCATGCTAACATTTGCTAGTCAGCACTAAACACAAAGGACGGCCGAGGATGATGTCGTTGGTTTTGTCATAAACGAAAGTCTTGGACAAATGTGTCAATGTCAACTATTTTCAGTTCTCCTTCTGAAAATACATGCTGCTGTTATATCTGGTGCCGTGAGCGACATACACAAACTCTTTGGCTAGTAACCACTAGAAATAAGCAACAGATCATGCTTTGGGTGAACCAACTCTTCAATATAAATGTTTGAACAAGAGCCTACCTGGCTGTAACGGACTCTTGCTGCTGTGCATGGAGCTGGTTCTGGATGATTTGGAGGATTTGCTTTTGGAAGGACGTCTCCTCCTGCCAGTCAAGCCTAAAACTGGAGGGAGCACTGCAGCTGGAGGGACCTACACAGAGTACCAAGAAAGGGTGGTGACTTGCTATATACTGTAGGAGATACAGTTTGTAGTGTTCGGACAGATGCAGCCAGTGTGAGTTACCTTTCCCAGCTTGGTAAAGAGACTGTCTATTTCCTCCTTCTGGCGGGAGTGCAGGGCCTGAATCTCATGCTTGTGCCTGGTGGTAGAAAAAGGGAATGAAAAATATATATGAGGAATTTGACAAGCAAAAGAAAGACAATGAGAGTGAGGAAGTGAGGAGAGAGGGCCAAGTGTTCAAGGAAGAACATTCCTTTTCAAGAAAAGAGGAAGGAGCCCGAGAAAGAAGTGATGAAGGAACGCGGGTGGTTAACCTCATTCTTGAGGGTGAGGAAAGAGGAAGAGGAGAAAAGAGAAGGAGCTCAGCCTTCTATTTTCGAGGGGCACATTAATAGAAGACAGAAGAAAGCAAAATCTAGTTCATTTCAAAGCAGTTCAACCTAGAAAAAGAGGCGATGGACGGTGAAAGAGGAGAGGGTTGCCAGAATAACCCAAGAGATGTTTGGGAAGAGAGGATGGGATGACTTACTTTTCTCTGAGGTGGCTGACTTCCAGTTTAAAGTCTTCATCCTCAAATTCGGAGTCGTTGTCACTGCTGATGTAGGAGTTATTAAAGGAGTTGTTGTTCAGACTGGGCAGCGAGGCTTTATGAGGAGAGTCTGGACTCAAAAACTGCCCATAATTACTGGGTCCATTAGCAGCCTGGGCAGCGGGTGGAGGCGTCTGCCTGGACTCGAGGCTCTGCTCCTGGGTACGACTGACTGAGAATCTACCAACAAGGGCCTCTGGGTTGGTGGTAACCTGAAATAAAAGCATAAAATATTCAATGAGATAATGAATGAACGGACAGCGGGACAAGCAAAGGAACCCCCTCACCCATTACACTACAAGATCAAAAACAGGAAACAGGAAATACCTGGAAGCGTCCGATGGTTGTGGTGGGCTTAGGAGAGGGGCAGGGGGAGGTGAGGGGGGAGGGGTGGTGTGACCCTCCCAGAGTCCGCTGGGGGAGTCCGTCCACAACATCTCCTCCTTGTCGTCCTCCCCCTCGCAGAGGAGACGAGGAACCCTTGTGCAGTGTATTCTCCGGGCTGGAGAGACTGGAGGAGGACGACGAGGAAGAGGAGGAAGAGGGGGTGGAGGAAGATTCAGTGCATGCTGGTCGTTGGACAGGAGGAGCTTCGGTAGCCAACGAGACCTAATCGGTGATAGGAGTCAGGGAAAGGGGACAATGCAACAGATACAACTTAAAATCCACAAATTCAGGCAACCTGAAATCAAAGGTTTATAGTTGACCTCTAACAACATTCATTATGTAGATATTCATGAATGTTTCTGTAGTGTAGAGTAATCCTACCTGAAATCTTCCCAGTTTGATTCCAACTGAAGGATGAGGAGGACCAGAAGACAACCCAGTTGCTTCCTCCAGAGAGAAGGGAACTTAAAGGCAGATGTTAAAAATATTAGACTGATCAGCTATAGAGACCGACACATAGATTAATAGATGTAGATACATACTTGGTTGTCCCGCTGAAGTTACGCCACTGTGAGACTGTAAGAGAAGAGACTGGGTTAGTACTGAGCAGTGTCATTGAAATACAATGCAAGTATGAGTAATATCCAAACGTGTGTGTGTCTGTGTGTGTGTGTGCGCGCGTGTGTGTGTTTACCTGTGTGTGTGTGCTGACAGGAACGGTCTCTGGGCTCAGTGCTCTCCTCAACTGAGCATCCAGGTCCTCCAGAGGCTGCTGGGACTGGAAAAAGACAGATACACGATTAGACTTAGACACACACACACACACACACACACACACACACTTAAGCAAACACACCCAGGATCAGCCACTGAAGTTGATTACAAGCACAGATCAGCCAAAAGCACACATGTATGGTTACTAGAGCTGAACCATAATTCACATAATTCACTATTACAAGTCACATCTCACTATTCAGTGGTTACATGGAGGGACTATTCTTTGATGGCAGCATTCACAGTCACAACAAAACAGTCTGGAAACTAGAGTTCAGTGTCCGTACCCGGTCCTCAGCCCGTCCCCTTTGTCTCTCTCAGTCCCGTTTCATTTGTGTCTCTTAACCAGCCTTTCTCCTATCCTATTTCTTTTATCATCTGCCATTAATGTATTTATTGATCGCACTGTAGAGTTTATTGTGATGTGTTCTTAGTTGTTTAGGATGTAAAAGTAAGATTTATGATGGAGATGAAACATAACGTCTGAGGTCTCAGGTTTCACAAGCAGAAGCACTATTAATGCACAGCAGTATAGGCTCAGTTGCATACAGTGTTGCATTGCATTGGAAATAGAACTCTAAAAATGAGCAAAAAATAAACAAACACCTGTATTAGACAAGGTCCAGGGAAGGATGGCAGGAGTTCTGAAGGAGGAGAACTGGCCTAATCCCAGAGAAAGGGAGTCGATGAAAAGACAGAGTGGGAGAAATGAGAGAGAAAAGGTTTGAAGAGGAGGTTTAAGACTAGTGTTCGTTGTGGAGAATGTTAAAAGAAATTTGCATGCCAGATGAATTGTAAGGAAAGTAGAAACATCTTCCAACACCTATAATTTCTAAAGATTAAATAATCTGCGGCTTCTTATTAAGTAACTAACACAACGACTAGTGCTTTAACTATGTCGAAATAACTAGTATTGCCATCAAAGGCTGGCTCACTTACCGGTGCCCTGGATAAAGTGGGTTTGGATGGAGTGGTCTGGACAAAGGATGAAGCAGGCAGGGCTGTAGAAACTGAAACCATAAAGTCAGGAAGCAGCATTATTAAAACAGATGTTAACTGACCCGACACACACAAACATATTAATCTACATACCAATCGGTGCAGGGGTGGAGATAGGTGTTCCAGGGCCCTGTATGGGAAGAGGTGACCCAAGTGACAGGCTGCAGGGGGGCTGAGGAGGATTGGCTGGCTGACTGGAGCCAGGTGTGGTGACAGATGTGCTGGAGGTAGAGCAGGGGCCCAATGGAGACGAGGTACCTGCCACATGGGCTCCAGAGGCAGGGTCAGCAGCTAGGATGTCTCCCTGGGCGGCTGGCGCCCCTCCACCGAGATCCATGAAGAGAGAGCGCAGCTTCTTCTCCAGTGCTTGGATGTCGTCCGGTTTGCCTTGTGACTCAGCGAATGCCTCACACCTGAGAAAAATATCAAGGAATGTTTTTGCAAATCTGCTCAATGGATGAAATAAGCCCCGAAAAACTTGCTAAATCCTGATTAATGAACTACAAGAACTTTGCCTAATACAGTCTAGAACTGGAAAAGTTATGATTTAAAAACAGAAACGGTCTGATCAGAGAATAAGTAAAGAAGAGTCCAAAACAAAGCAAGCTATTCATGCCAGCTTTTTGGTATGAGTCAGTTTTCGATACCAGAAAAGTAGTCAGGTGCCAAGTCCTAATAAGTAAATAAACTAAGGAGACTAAATAAAGACATATCGTCCATCTCTCACCTTGCATCGCATTCCCCACAGTGTGTGTGCGTCTGCCCAGGCAGGGCCACCGTCTGCGGCTGGGTGAGGACCGAGGTCGGTTGGACTGAGGGAACACTGGTGGTCACCGGCTGAAGCCCCACAGTTGCGGAGGAGGAGGGGGGAGAGTGGATGGCGTGGGAGGCGGCAGAGGGAGCGAGCTGGGGGCCAGGGATGGCAGTGGTGGGGATGACAGAGGAGGAGAGGGAAGCGGTAGAGGAGGAGGGGGGAGAGACTGACGGATGATCGGAGGAGACTTCACCGGGGGGAAGAGTGGAGGAGGGAGGGGAGGTTACAAGAGGAAGAGTCTGGGCGGGAGGAGGGGAGGTGAGCATTGTTGGGGGGATGCTGGCAGGTGGTACAGTGGAGGGTACTGAAGCAGCAATGACAGCAGGGACAGTTTGAGACTGAGGCTGGGTGAAAACCTGGGGCTGAATTTGTGCTTGCCCCTGGACCTGCACCTGTCCTTGGGGTTGGGACGCAGCCTGTATCCCCGGCTGTGGTAGTACCTGTGACTGAAGGATGGACTGATTCACCACAGTAGGAGGAGGGGAGGAGGAGGAACAAGGGGGGCTGAGACCGACAGCGGGCTTGGAGGAGGAGGAGGAGGAGGAGGAAGGGGGAGGAAGAGAGGCATCCGGGGCCTGCTCCTGTGCCTGGTTCAAATTAGAAGGGACAAGTCCAGCCGTAGCATCCACGGTAGGAGTGACTATGCTAGCCTGTGTAGGGAGAGGTGCTGCTGCAGCCTGCAGAAGAGGATGGGTGGAGTGGATTAAAGCTGGGGCGGTGCAGGGTCCGGCATCAAACTGGTTCCGTCTGAGCTCAGAGAAGGCCTGTTGTAAGCTGACTGCTCCAGCAGAATGGGACAACCCCAATCCTTGGGCCGGAGCCTGAGATGGAGCTGAAGCTGGAGGAACTGCGGAAAAAGAAACACTGTTTTAGACCCAAAAGTCCTTCGTGTTCACTTTAAGATCTTTGACCTACCCGTACTTGTACATTTTCATCCACTATGTGGAATACTCTTTTGAAGGGAAAATTGACGGTCTTGTGACCGACTGTCTATTTGTTTGTTAAAAAATGTTTAGGCATAGATAGACAGTGTTCTACTAAAGGATCCTATTGTATCAAATCAAATGAATGTCATTGTCTTATTGCATTTGGACAGAACATTTGCACTATTTCCTTTAAAAGCATTACAGCTTAATCTGATGAGTGTGTGGGTACTGTCATTTAGTGCACAATTGTGTGTGTGAGTGTTTGTTAAAGTTAGATTGAAGAAAAACGGGGCAAAAAGGGTCTTAATTTAGAATTTCTCTCTTTTTTTTTGCCGATCATTATAATCTTTGAAAAAAATACAATTATTTCTTAACACCAACATTTTATCTGGAAGTCCAACAAGTAAGTAATTAGTGGTCGTAAGTTGATAGATTGTAAACAAATCCTTCCTTTGGAAAAGAAACAGAGTGAACTGTTTGTGTGACACACACACACACCCACACACACACACACAGCCCTAACCTATTTCAACAGGAGGTGCACGGGCAGGAGAAGGAGACGAGGGAAACATTTGTTCCTTCAGCCTGGCTTCAGGTACGGGGCTGACGATGAACCTGCGACCTGCTGAATGGACCACTTGTGCTGTTGCACTGGGAGGGATGTCTGGGGAGAGATGAAAGTCAGAACATACCGCTGTTATTGGTTAATTATCCGAGGGAACAATATGCAAACTGCTATTCTTTTCTACAGCTAACTCGCTAAATAAGCAACCGGAAGCTTTGTGGATACAAAATAGATGCTTTAAAGAGAAATGCGTGAATATTCTGTCTGTGGGAATTCCATGCTGTGCTCAAGGAAACACCTGCAGTGTGAATGCTTGACACAGATGATTCAAGTTGCGCCTTACAGTTGCCACCCTGTTGCTCGACTGGCACTTAAACTGGTGCATGTTGATATTCTAAGGCTTTTTATTTTGTTAGTTTTACCTGGCATGGGGACAGATATCGCAGGAATCTGCTGCGCCATATCACCTGGCATCTGTAGATCAACAACACAACATGAAACACTGAAAGATAGATGGTGTAAAAGAGATAAAAGGTATACTGTACAGTGTGTATATTAGCAACTATTTTAGCATTTTGTCTATCAAGAAGTCCAGCGACCCCAAAAAAAAACTAAGAAAAAGACAAAAACACAAACCGAGAGAAAGAAATATAGACCGAGTGTTGTATTTACTTGGCTGTTTGTGTCTCTCTCCAGACCCTTCTCATCTGCGTTCTCTATCACCTCTCGGACCTGCTCAATGAATGACTCCCTCTCACTCTCCAGGATGAACTCACTCTGGACCTGATGTGAAAAAAAGACACGTTAAGATGTGTGTTTGTAATATGTGACGGGAAACAAAGCTGGTTTGTACTTCCTATGCCAGTGCGTGGCCACCGAGGTATAATTTAGCTCTGTGTGGGAACCTACTGATTACTCAATGAAAGGACAAGGACAAGAGCACAGCAATTATGTGTACTTCACCGGTTTTGGGTGACAATGAGTAGATAGCACGCATACTGGCATGTGAAGCATATTCCAGCCTTTTAAAAGAGGTATTAATACAGGTGGAGAGAGCGAATATGACGGTGTGTGTACCATGATCTGGGCGATCTCTTCAGGGTTGTCTCCATCCAGGTCGAATCTGAAAGTCACCATCTTCCTATTGTGGGTCTCCAGCTGACACTCTGCTACCCTGTCTCCTCGGTTGGAAATCTACACCCACACACACACACACAAAAACAAAAACAAAAATAAACAGAAAGAAGAAGACGGAATGTAAACAGTATCTCTCATAGATGTTTCTCATTACGTATATTGAAACTCGTAACTCTGTAACAACCAATAAAATACCAACAGTGGTGCAGTGCAAGAGAGGATTTATCGTTTCATTATGAGTATATAGGATTTATAGGACGTGTTATTACATTCAGGACATGGAGTTTCGCCTTTGAGATCTTCTCGTGGCGCGATCGGCTTCGCACAGAGCGCCTCTGATGTCGCTTGGTGGAGCGCCCTTCATGGCGGCCTCCTCCTCCTCCCTCGTTGCCGTCACTCAGACCTGAAGTCTCAGAGTGGCCGCTGAGGTACAAATTTAATAAGAGACAAAGAGGTAAATGAAAAAAAATGAAATGTGATGAAAAATATTTGAGCAGTTCAGACATTGTGTTTGCTTGTTAACGCATTTATTACCTCTCTATAGATGAGAGCACTTGAGGTGGCTGTAGTTGGGACTGGGACAGCTCTGAAGACTGAGAGGCAGACTGAAACACACACACACACACACACGCACATGAAAATGCACGTACACACACACACAATCAAGATGATCGCTGTCAACACAAACACCAGGGACATTTGGGGAAAGAAAATGCAGCAGGAAGGCATGAAATATAAGCAAAGTGTGACAAAAATAAGAGAGAAAACTAACTAGATAGTAAGAAGTGGGTTCATGATTTTAGAGAAACATTATATAGAGCAGTCGAGAGACAGAATTGGTCCGAACAACAACTAAAACTAGTGCATGGAACAACAGTAACAAAGCAAGAACTGCCCAAAAAGAGAACATGAACAGGATTGTATTCATTAGGTGTATTAGGTTTCTCCACTTGCCTCATAATTGATAAACATCTATAAATGAAGACTTAGATATTAGAACAAATAGTAAGAGCAGAGTTCAACTCTTGCACTTGGACTAAAAAGAAATCTGCAGACAGTGAAACATGGATTCTATTAGACATTATGTATTTGTAGACCAATCAAAACCGTCTCTGACGTCACACCAACGACCCAGGAATCCTTTCCAACAATTATTGCTTCATTGTGTTTTTCTAAATAAGTCAGTGTTGCTACATTCAAAACAAGCCACACAAGCTATTCAACAACCAGACTAGTCATTCAATGTAGTAAAAGGAAATCAGAATATGTCGGCACATTAAATGAGACGCGAGTCATAACACCAACTGGAAACCGTTGTTCAGATTGCAGGTTTAATATAACTTCCGTCCAAACTGTTACTGTAGGTTTGCAGGATATTGGGCCTCATGCAAAAACCAGACCCGCTGCATGAGTCATGTGCAGATAGTCAGCCTGTCTCTACAAGTGGAACCACTTCAGAAACATAATTCCTATTTCTGTTCACCACATCATCATCATGGCTTTCCAATTTAGCTTTTTTGGATTCTAATTGGCATATTTTGGCACAGAAATGTAAACATTTCTCTTGTCGTGAAATTCTCCAACAACTGCCGCTAGGTTTTAATGCTGGTCCCTGTCCAGGATCATCTTCTGTTGCACTGAGTGTAACATCACCCACTTGGACTATAATATACTCTGGTCTAATACCTCCGTCTCACGTACACTCTCTCACCGCCTCTCATATTACTCGTGGCCGCTTTGCTTCCGTTTGTTTAACAAGTGTATCATATTAAACCATCTTTATTTCTGTCACAGTATGAAGCTGCCCTGAAAACTGTACCGTTTACATTCAATTGCTTCGGGGTCCACAAGTGTATGCAGTCAAGAGAGTTTGGTGAATGTGACTTCCAAACCTCACAGATACTGGATATGGATAAGAATATGAAAATGTTCTTGCATCTTATATAACATGCAGTACATCCTCTCTTTCAAATGTGCATCATGGACAAGTAGGAATTCCATAAAAACAAAGTTAAAAATCCAATAATCCCAGGCACCTGACAAGGATTCAAACAACTAGAGCATTCAGGTGTCGGGTCTATAACCAGTACCTGGGGCGGGGCTTCCATGGGAGTATCAGGCGGGGCGGTGACTACACTGATGATTGGCACCACCATAGCCAACGGCTGAGGCACAGGTATGGGCACAGGTGGAGGAGGAGGAGGAGGAGGAGGAGAAACAATAGTAGGCACCGCCCCAACAGGGAGCGGCAGAGGAGAGGGAGGGGAAGCCACGACCGCTGTCGGCATGGTAACAGGGAGGGACGGCGACGGACAGGGCAGTATCACCAAGGAAACGGAAGATGGAGTTAAGCTGGGCTGAGAAGAGGAGGAAGGGCCAGAAGGAGGAAGAGGAGGAGGCAGAAAGGGGAAAGGAGGGAGAGAGAAGAAGGTAGATAAGGCCGAGAGGAAAAGGGAGGGAGGAAAAGGGAGGGAGCAACGTCATAGGGAGGATGAGGAAGCAGATAAACCCGAGCAAAGACAGATATATCGCCCGAGTGATGGAGCAGTGAGATAACGGTTGGTTCACCTTAAAGGCTTCACATCAAGAGAAAAACGACTTGCCTGTTAGCTTGTGAGTCTGGTTCTTTATTGATCTCCATGATAAACCATGTTAAAACACAGACACTAGAAAAAAGCCATCTATAGTTCACTGGAACACTGATCAAGCCTGTTAGTGACAACATCTGAAATTAAACAACAAACTCTGTGACACAAAGGTCGTGTAAAACACACACGACTCTTTAGATCATGCAACTGGCAATGTGCAGTGTGGCTTTACAGGTAGTAGGAGAGCAGGCAAATTCTTTGTGCAATGCAGATGGGCAACACTCTTAATACCGTATTCACACACACACACACACACACACACACACACACACACACACACACACACACACACACACTATTTAATGCTGCTGTAAGTCTATATTGAGTTTAAGCATTGCATGTGTTCTTGAGGTTTAAATGTCAAATGCATTACTTTCCTCATAAAACAGTTGCAAAGGACGATTTTTCTTAAAGGTGTGAAACCTGCACAGTTTACATCCATGTTTACTAGCGATCAGTCTTCTTGCTCCCTCTCTCTGTTGGCACATCGCTGTGTATCTTGGCGCATTACAGCCGCCTGTCAATAAGAGCGCTGCAGGGATGACGGATTTTTGTAGGCCAACCCAGGAAGTTATCACCATTACGATGAAAATAATAGAGCATAACTAGTGCATGTCTGCCTCCTGTTCACACTGACTTTTTAAGTTATATGGACCGACGGGTAACTGCTTGATTGGACCGTTTTGGCGATTGTCCTCCCACATCCCCAGGACCCTCGAGGGAAATTAAATTCTGATGACTCAGGGACAGACGGTTTTATCAGAGTTGAGCTTTTGAAATAATTCTAAAAATCACATATCTGCCAAAATTAAATCCTTTGTTTCACATCTCAAACGAAACGCACCAGAGTTCGCTTAGAAGTGAACCGAGACCGACCTTTTTAGGCTGTCTCGTTTTGATTGTTTGGTCCGACTGACTGCTTTCAGACCACATGAACCATAATAACGGCGCAAACCGACCTGAGTTTGTTGAGAACTACCTAAGAGGTTAGGTGTAAAACCATAGCATACTGGATTTTGGCCTTGAACATCAACGCTACACCTCTTTCAAGGTTTTTCCACTGTTACCAATACTCATCTCTTACCATTTATCAGTTCTGATTCAGGAAATGACCCATCTTCATTTGCTAAAAATGTGTTCATGTATTTGCCATCTATGTTGTAATGACGGAGTTAGAAGGAGCATTACATCTGGGGTGAACAAAGGAGAACTCTATTAACAATAGGCATCAACAAAACAAGAGGATTGTCAAACTGATTTTACACACCACCACTAACGGTTACACGAGGGCACCGACAGAACGTACATGAAAGCCACATACACTCGCATATGTTCTGGTACCTGAACTATTGCTAGCCGAGCAGCTTGGTACAGAAAGTAAAGATGTTCTATACTGGGAGACGGACTGAGGTCAAAAAACTGAACACACACACACACACACACACACACACACACACACAATCCCACATACATTTGTACAGACAAGTACAAACACACATAAGGACAAACCCGGTGATAAGTGCAGGCAGCAAGCCAGAGAGTGGAAAGAAAAACAGAAAAACAATCTGAGCTGAACGAAGAAGAAAGAAGCAAAAAAGACGAGCAAAACATGCAATAATAACAACACATGGGCCAAGAATGGCATTGAATATGAAGACAATCCAGCATAGATTATTAGCTTGTGTGACAAAATGTTCAAGTGTACATCATTACTATATGTGCAAACAGGAAGGTGTGTGTTTCTGGTGATCTTCAGTTAAATCCTGCACCTGTCTGCAAAGAGCCAGCACCAGCTTGTGTCCATTAGGAGTTTGTTTATGAAGAATTGTGTTACATGTAGAGTATATTTCATTAGTGGAGCTACTTTACGTACCTGTGACGACGCCTGTGGCAGAGATGTGTGTGTGGGGCTCTGAACTGATGTAATACTGTGACTGGAGGAAACAACCTGGAGAGAGAAAGGAAAGCAGTGTGAGACAGAGAGTAGAGAACAGGGAGGAGGGAGATCTACTCAATACGAATATGAATTGACAGACACGCCAGTATCTTTACTTGGTTTGATCCTTTTTTTATAGCTAGTGCAGTTCCCAGTCATGTCCTGATTATTATAACCTGGATAAACTCAAATCCCAGTTATGAGAAAACAAAATGAGTTGGAAAATGCCAGCTGGGAAAACCAATCTTATCTAATTAAAATCAGTTTTTTTATAACCCCCTGTGTTGTTAATTTCCTAATTGGTTGTCAAACAATATTACAATAAAAAGATTTAGCAAAAGTGTTTTGTAAACACTGTGAATGTAACTACGGGGGAATGGCTGTTTTGCTCGTCTTGTCTTCTGAAAAGAAAAAATGTGATCTCTGATTAACATCCAATTTCGTGCTCAATCAAATCAGTTTAGGGCGGACATTAGTTCACCGCAGGGGCAGAAAGACTGTGGTACAACTGCAGGCAAAGTGCCAGCTCTGTGGGAGTCAATACCTTGAAGCAAAGGCAACAACTTCAAAGTGAACGCCGACATACGAGTTCTTTTTGTTTTTAATCTTTTTGGGGTTTGGACATCAAGGGGAGGCGGTGTTAAAAGTGAGAGTAAAGTGATGACATGAGAGAAGACTGGAAGTCTAAAACGTGACTTTTTAGGTTGCTGAAGTCGTTTCCCTACTTTTCTTACCTGTTGGGGGGCCCCAGGAGGAGCTGGCTGGGTGGTGACAGGGACCAGAGGGGGCCCCTGGGGAGTGGACTGGGCGGTGGGAGTCTGAGCCTGTTGCTGTGGAACAGATTTAGAGGAAGACAGACAGAAGGGTGGACGGAGAGGACGAGATGTCGAAGGACATAAAGGGTTGGAGGAGAGGGGCGGGAAATCAAGAGAAAATTGGCAATAAGGAGAAAAAAAAAACGAGAAAACAAAATCAGAGCATGTTCGCAGTTTGTCAACCAGAAACTGTACATTAGTGCAAACACAAGGTACTTGTTCTCTAGTGATCAGTTTTTAGTCTACATATTCTTCTTGTGTATGCACACATGCACACAGACAACGTCCGTCTATAAAGCAACAGATATACGCACACCAATACCAACTGTATGCACAGTTCGTAGTGTAGCATGTACAACAGTACAGGCACAGAACTGGGGTTAGGCAGGGTGTCAGTACAGGGATTGTTTTGTTTACATGCAGGTCAAACCCTTAGTGATTGGTAGTGATATTAAATCAAAGAAGCACAAGGTAGAAACTGGAATACGGACACCAAATTAACAACTCACCGCTCTCTAAAAACACATCTTTTCTTGCACTGCATACGATAAAATATGATGAGTCATGATTGTGGCCGACTCTGCCTGTTCCTGATGGTGTTAAAGTAAAACCTAAAGCTTGAAACTGCAAACATGCCTCGAGTCATGTTTAGTTGCCACATTGTCGGACATAATCCCGTTCAGAAAGTTTGTGCGGATTAATTCGTCAAATTCTATAGTGAGTTTAGATTTATGAGATTTCATCTATAAACTGTCCTGAGCGCCACGTTTGTTTTGCTATTAAAAAGCTCTTTCAATACTTTTCAAAAGAATCCTTAAAAGAAAATATTACTGGTTTGAAATGTTAGATTTTCTCTCTATTTCCAGTCAAGTTAAACTTTAGCTTTACCTGCATCCTTCAGATAACCTACAGCACTACAGGACATCATCATACAGACTGCTATGGCCGTTCTATTGACTGAACCCGTTACTGGTCATGAAGCACAAGTATGTCGCACCAGACACACTGCTACCTACCTTTTCTTAACATCATAAGCAGTCACGTAGAGACAATAAAGAATTTCACAACAACGATTTCTACTAAATACAATGTATGGCAAGACGGGAAACTTAGATGGATGAAAGATAATGACGTGAAAAAAAATACAAAACAGATGTAGTGACAGATAAAGACTGAAGGAATTAGAGTGATCATAGCGATGGTTCAAAGTAAAAAATGAAGAAAGTAAAAAGGGTGACACTGATTATATCAGCATTCTAAGGGTTTAATGAATTTCAACTGTGACCTTTGAACCTTGAGTAGGAAGTTGATCTCCAGGGTGGGTAGGAAACGACAAAACAATACGCTATAATAAAGAACTGACTTAAAGCCAATATCTTTAGCAATTACAACACAAAACACATAATCTAAAATATACAAAGAAAGAGGCTATCTGCATGGTTACACTGTAAGGTTGGTCTAAGCCCCCTTTGATTTTGTTGTATGTTTCTGAGTGTTTGTCCATACAAATCAACAAAGTCTCATAGCTTCATCACACTTCAAGGATTTTCTTAGATTCGTAACACACTAGTCAATGTGCAGGTGTCTAGAATAAATAGATATATTTGAAGTTTTTCTACATACAATTTTCCCCATTTGAGGCCCAAACGGACTTTGGATTTGTAAGAGTAAAAATGTAAGTATACCATACATACAGTATACTGCCACAAACACACATTTCTCATATACATTCATATATGAACATACAGACAACATATTACTTACTGATATTTACAAAGAAATCAAATACAGAACATGAACACAGGAGGGGGCTTAGACTGCTTGCACAACAGAGATTGTCCCAAAGTCTACCGTCTGAATGTGGCTTTTTAAAATAATCATTACTCAACTCACAACACTGAGTCTTATGTTGGGTTTCAAATCAAATGCTTCTGGTCTTGGTTGAACCCAGATGTGCTCTGGGTTGTGCCCTCATCTATAACTTCTTACGAATTATTTAAGTATTGCTAGAAGCACACATTGCCATAATGTGAGAGATTCTGAAGGCAGATGGTGAGAATCTCTGTCGTGTTGATATGACTGGAGAGGATTAAAACAAAGGCTACGTGATGACAATAAGCATCAACTGGGGCTCCTGGGTTGGTAGGGTAAAAAAAACAAAAAAAAACAGGGTCTGGGTCAAATTACTATCATAAATTAATTCAGCTGCTTTTCATAGAAAGATTCACTTTAATTGATGGATAACACTTGTTATCTATTCTAAATACGTTTTTTTCCAATTAATTGCAAACGACCTCATGGGCAAAATATCATGAAAAATGAGGTCTATGACAATATATATGAAATTCTTAATCTACGAGTTGTTGGCTATTTGCAGTCAAACAACAAAGAAAATGCGTAGAATGTCATAATAATTACAAAGTCTACAAATCTTTGCTAAAAAAGCAACTTGTGTCATTTCCACTAGTAATTGACCCAGAGGTTTAGGGGAGGTTTTAAGGTCTAGACTCAGTACCAGAGTAAGGTTAGCGGCCTGCATGGCCAGCAATGACTCATGGTACGTCATATCGGGTTGGGCTGGTATCACCCCTCCATGCCGAGCCCAGGCACTCTGGATCAGAGACTCCAGCTGGGTTGATGACGCTCCCCCAGGGTCGGTGGACGGAGTGGCGGGGAGAAAGCTCTGCATGGAGGGTGGATGTCCCTGGGGATCTACGGGGAACACTCCTCCGGATGAATCGTAGAGCGCGGCGGAGGACGAGTGAGGGATGGACTGAGCAGCGGAGGAGTCGAAGGGAGGGAGGAGAGGAGGGGGAGGAGGTGACTGGAACTCCCCGGCATCAGAGGAGGCCATAGAGTCACTGGAAGGTTCTGGGCTTCTGTCTTTTGTGGCTAAACCTATGTGGTGAAGAAGAAGACTTCCTGGAGGTAAGGGGAGCTCGGGACTGATATATGCATACATCTCTTCTGTCACCGGCTGAAGGCGGCTGTACGTGCCTGAACCACCTGATCCAGTTCCGGTGTTGTCGTCCAGAGGGAGGTCCATGGAGCTCCTTCTGGCCCGGTAAAGTCTGGATGCCAGGAGGCTCGGGTCTCCAGCAGCAGCTGCAGCGGCGGCTGCAGCTAAATGGAACTCAAAAACACTCCCAGTCGGTGGTGGGGCCTCGGCCATAACTTGAGGTGCAGTTATCGGGAAAGCCGACGAGGAGGCATGCTGTGGTGGAGGATAGCATCCATCAGACGATGAAGAAGAGCCGCCAGTGGGTAAAGGTGGAGGGATTGGGCTGTGTGCACTCATTCTTTGCATGAGGTGCGCGTGCAAGAACCCTGGTTGAGGTGGAGGAACAGGATCAAAACCGAAACTAGCGGCTGCAGCTGCTGCTGCTGCTGCTTGCCTCTGCTGATGGAAACTCAAGTGGCCAAGCTGGTGTGCAGTCATTGGGTATCCTCCATAAGCCATCGCTTCATAATGGTCCAATAAGGCAGCTTGATTTAGACTTAATCTCCTCACGGCCTCCTCGTGCTCTGCTCTCATGTCTTGATAGCCGTATAAACTTGGGTCAGATTGTCCTTGGAGATGCAGCGGCTCACCAACACCAAGCCTTTGAGCGGCCGCTGCAAAACCGGGATTTACCATGAAGAGAGAGGGCGTCTCAACACCCTCCATCCCAGAAAAGGGATGCAGGCTGCTCCCATAGCGAGTGTAGGCGGGCTGGAAGTGGCGGGTATGTGCCTCGAGAATGGACGTGCTCTTGCGTCTCTGGGTGTTGTAGGCCTTAGGAGGCCCAGTGGGAGGAGGCGAGAAGGAAATGGGGCGCTCAGGGATGGAGGGGAAGAAAATATTAGGGGGCTCTGGGAGAGTTTGGAGGGGGATGCTCCCTCCTGCTCCTCCTCCTGTGCTTCCTCCTCCACTGTAGGGGTGCGGCATTGAATGCTGCTGCGACAATGAGATACAACGAATTTAAGAATGAGAGAGAGAACCACAGCAAAGGCCCACATGAAAATGGAGAAAATAGTAAAGAGCATCATTTCAAAGCACTACCAAGAGAAGAAAAAAAGGGAGATATATTGTCTCTCCACATCAGAAACAAAAGATGTGTTTAAAATAGGACAGAATATAACCAACAGCTGTAGAAAAGGAGTGATGAGATGAAGTTAACAGGTAACGTTAAGACACAAAGCTGCAGTAGAACAGACAGACAGGCCAAGTGACAGACTGGACAAGACAGTAAAAGTGGGAGACACTGTGAGCTATGCAGTGGGGTAGTTTATGTCGTATAATACGAAGAAAAGAAAGGCCAAATAAGCTCAATCATATCCTGACGCACCTGCACTCAGGAAAACTGTCTTTTACCACAGAGATTCTTTCATTGATCATCCAACTACGTAGCTGCACCCTGACTATCTAGACAGGTCTGGTGTCTTCACTGGTAGAGTAAATCAAGTCAGTCAAGTTAGTCACGTGACTCATTAGTCACGTGATCCACTAGTCAGGTGTGTTCGTTAAGTCAGTGCAGTTAACGTCAACCACGATCGTTTCCTAAACCTAACCAAGTGGTTGTGTTGCCTAAACCCAACTTACTGTGAAATCAGAATTTTTTTTTTTTTTTAAAGATACTATGTGTGTACATTGACACACCATCTGGACACTTTCAAAACTACCACTAGAGGGGTACTCAGTGCGTCGATCTCCGGACACGGCCCAAGTTGGGAGGGAGAATGCATTGTATATAGCAATATTTTGTACGCTCTGAAAATTGTGGCTGTCAAATGAGCAGTTTTCCTGATGGCACATGCACATGATATTTGGACATTTGTATCATAGAGCAAAGTTAAAAAAGGTAAAGCTAGTCAATCTGTATTCAACATGAACACATGGTGGTCAAACAGAGGGAGAAAGAGAGAGAAAGAGAGTTAAAGAGAGGTGGATGGGCAGAATGAGACTCACAGCGGTGTCTGAAAGTAAACTAAATTTGAGCAAACCCTGATACATAAATAGCTCGGCTCACATTATATTGTATAAATAATTGATCAATATGTTAACTGGGAAGAGGACAGACGCTGTATACACATTAATATTTAGCAAAGGAGGCCGGGAAGGATACAGTGCTACTAAAATAATTCATGTTTTTCTCAAGTGTGCATCTCCTCTTTGCATTTTCAATTCTCTGATTCCACGTGGTTGTTTATGCATTTCTCATTTGGCTAGTTCTTCAAAGCTGTGACAAAAAACTGCACGAGTAACACAAGCTGTTTCATTAAGAATCCTTTCATTCACTGAGTCATCCCAGCTCTGCAGTGAGAGCAAACTGCATTCACTTTGGCACTGGGCCTTCCCAACACGTTTAAGCAGCTTTATCTACTTCCAGACACCAGTGTGGCACCTATCCCTCATCTTTCTCTCTCTCCCTTCTTCTCTGGTTGTCGCCAACCATCGTGAGCCTTGGGGTTTAGGACTGTGAACCTACAGGGGTGGAGAACAGGGCAGGTAGGCTGGCCCTCCGCTGCATGGCCCTGGGCAGAGAGGAGGCCGAGTGAATGGGTAGGACCGTCTCCAGGGCCTTGGAGAGGCGCCCAGCGAACGTGTCCCTCTCAGCTGCGAGAGGCATGCAGGGGGAGGCGGTGGTGTAGGAGGATGAGGAGGACAGGTCTGGAGGAGGGGTGGAGGGCTGCTTTGGACGAGCGGCCGTGGGTGGAGGAGCATGGGAAAAGGAGTAGGAGGAGGGAGGGACGCAAACAGACATGCTACGACTTCGACGACGGCGCAACGCAGGCTGTGGGCCAGGGCGGGGGCGATAGAAGAGGACGGGACCAACATGGAAAACAAACACAAAGGAATTCAAACACGCAAAAAGTGAACTAAACATGGATAACAGCAGCAAAATTAAAACACAACCAAAGGACGTGTAAAAAAAAGAAGAGGCTAAGTGAAGAATACAGAAAAAAAGACTTTCCATAATTACAACTTATTACATTAACAAACAAAATAATATCTGATACATTTTTGAAGGATTAATGAAAGAGAAAAACAAATCAGTGACTTTGTAGGAGAAACCGTTCCAGTTTTTCCAACAACTAATTTCTAGCAAAACCTGTCAGGAAAGTTAAACAAGACAAATAGCATAATAACACAAATAAATATAAACGACCTTATGAACAGAGGCAATAAATGAAACACAAACTGAAACAGAACAGTGAACAAAGAAACTGAAAAAAATAAATTCTAAACTAAATAATGAAATAAAGTAACACAATATTACATAAAAGGAGAGAATGGTTATTCAAGATATTCAATGAAGTAGTTATTTAATGTGATAAACCAGTAAGTAAGTCACTTTGTCTACACTGAAATGACCTTTGATGATAAAATAAGCCTATCGATAAATGTCCTAAAAATAAGTTCAAACCATCATTAAATTATTCAATCAATCAGCCCACAAACTAAAACTCAATGACTATCCGGTTGAACAATTTCAGTCAGTGGAGTTGCTGGTAAACTGGAAGTCAGACAAGAGCATCTGTAGCCAAAAGGTCCCCAGATGCAAACGTCGTGGGAAATTAAATAAGAAATGATCACTCCTACGTATAAATGTGCCTTTGAGCAAGGAATTGGACTCATCTGCTGCTAAAAGGTCAACAATTAATGATTATGGTTAAAACAACAAGCTATGCTCATCAAACAAATATATAAAATATCAATTTAAATCCAGGGCCATTTTATCCCACTTGTTCCTTGTTCCTTCCTGAACAGGATGCTTCAAGTAGGAAAACAAATATACAACACAAGAAAAAGAATAGTAACTGAACAACAGATGTGACAACTAGATGCTTACATGAGGGAGCATTATTAACACATATGGATTTCAACACACAGAACGAGGAGGATTGAGGGAGGAAGAAAGAAAGAGGTAACTGGCTGATGAAATGGCAGGATTGAGGTAAAGAGGGATGCATGACATCTGGTACGCTGAGGAGAAAGTGACTTACAGATTGAAAGATGAATTACAAAACGGAACGCTGAGCTGGCTTACTATGAAAGTAAGCGTTTGACCGACTGCTTAGCTGACTGACAAACTGAGTAAATCTCAGATTGTGTAATTAACTAACTTATCTAAGATGTGTTGCTTTCTCTCCACGCAATGCAGTACGTTGCAGCCTCAACAGGCAAGAAGAAAGCAAATACCTTCTAGTCCTCCTCTTCTTCAGGTCATAGGAGGTCATCTCTAAATAAAAACCATCAACATCACGCTCTTGTGTGCGTTTAGTTCAATAAATTGCCAGCCTACTCACTGCAAGCGTCATTCCTACTCACTCCCACTACAAAACACACGTCAAACCGACTGATGCACACACAACCTACACGTGCGCAATGTCCAATTGGGATGATAGCGCCACTCACCATTGGCTGCGGCGGCGGCAGGGCGTAGCCTGGGTGCTGCTGCGGGTTAGCGGAGGGGGTGGAGGGGTAAGGGGTTTGGGGCTGGGAAGGGGGATGGGGGGAGTGGGAGCAGCCGTAAGACATGGTCAGCTGACCCAGGTGGGGGGAGTCCGAGGAGAAAACGGAGGAACCCTGGCCGCTGTCCAGACCTCCTTCAGCTGAGGGGGAACGCGACAAAGAGAGATTTGTTAGGGTCACCTTCAGTCCGATAAAGTCCATCTCAAAGTAAAGACTTGAACAGAAACTCAGTATGTTACGTGGGAAGAATCTGTATATCTCTGTAGGAATTTGCATTCCTACAGTCATTTGTCGCATGTCTTTAGAGATGGAAGTGCTGGAACGGTGTCTCATGGTAATCCTAAATCATACATTACTGATGCTTGAAATATTCTCTTTTATGAATAAAACAGACATGCGACGGAAAAAACATAATATCCGTGCAGAATGTGACGACGTCGTGCTCAAAGTATCGACTCCCTCTGTAATTTGAAGTTTGTCTTACATGTGTGTGAGATGCCCGTCTGTTGATAGTGAAGCTGCTGTTGCTCCACTTCAGTCTCCTCTGATTCCACCTGCAGACAAACAAACACAAGCGAGGGGTCAAGTACACAAGGTCCACAAGGTCCACACTCAAACACTACATTCTACAGCTGGAAAAAGGACCACGTGGACTCCTACTGCTGAAAGCCTGAAAATATCCGTATTTCAGTCTCTAGTTCCAACAACCAGTTGAGTGTTCCAAAAGTACAAATACACTAACAAACTGATTTACTAATAAATCATTAAACATTAAACTAAGCTAGCTAGCTTAGTGTTCAACAAACCTGTGTGTGAGAAGATTTGAGTGTTTCTTGCTGTTGTTGTTGCTGTTGTTGTTGTTGCTGCTGCTGTTGCTGTTGTTGCTGCTGCTGTTGCTGTTGTTGCTGCTGCTGTTGCTGTTGTTGCTGCTGCTGTTGCTGTTGTTGTTGCTGCTGCTGCTGCTGCAGCTGTTGTTGTTGTTGTTGTTGCTGCTCTGCCTCAAGTTTTCTCTTCTCCTGTTCTTCTCGTACCAGCTGCCTCTGTTCTCTCTTCCGCCGGATCAGAGACACGCGATCCTTGATAGCCTTCGCCATGGTCTTATGGTCACCCTCAGCAACGTAGCCGGACTCAACCTGGGGAGTTGGGTGAAGCCACACACACACACACTCTTCTTAACCAACGGGACTTTTCACTTCATCCATCAACCCTCCTCCATCTCTTCTTATCACATAGTTCTTCCATTCTGTACATACCATTTCCTGGGCCACATCTTCAGGGACGTCCTTGTTCAGGTCAAAGGAGAACTCGATGGCTTCGTTGTCTTTGTATTTGCCTGCAAACAAGTGAACAAATGGCTGGTCAGGAAGCTGCCCCTCTGTTTTCTTTGTAAAAATAGTGTTTATGGTTATCGATACAAAAGTATCTGTTCATGGAACGAAGACTTTAGGAATGGCAGACCTTACAAGACCTTAATTAGATGAAGAAATACAATTATTCCTTGCCTTTGAGCTTCTTGACGTCTTCTATCCTGAGCCAAAGTTTGATGGCGATCATTTCCCCATCATCCTCTTCTGCCAGTTCAACCCTGACCCCTGTGTCCTCCTGAAAGAACGCATGGTTCAACAGGATCTTTATAGCATACCTAGAGGAACGAAAGAAAAGAAAAAAAAGATATGTAAGAGGGGATTCACTTCCTCATACCAATTTCTTTAACTTGTGAGCTGGTCTCCAGCTGATGAGCTAATAGGACAGATGTATTTAATGTATCTGTTGAGAAACACAACATGTTGACAACAATGAGTCCGGGGACAGTCCGTCTCCCACATTTATATCTCATTGTCTCAAATAAACTGAATGGCAGACCAGCCATCATATAACTATTCTTCAGCAAGACATTGTTAAGAAAAACAAAGGGAGGGAAGGAGAGTTTAGCTTTGGTTTAGTTTCGGGTACGGGGAATGTTTCGGCAGACCCACAGCATGGTCAGACACAGAACAGAGGACGTTTTATTTCTGACCAAGAAGCTGTGAATCAGAACAGGATTAAGAGAGAGGGCGCCGTCAAACACTACAAGGCTTATTGTGATCCATTTCACTTGTATAAAGTAAGAGATTGATGCAAACGTTGTCTATACAGTAAATCTCACAAATCCAAAGATATTACTAATTATAAACAATGCCGAGTTAAGCTGTGTGTGTGTGTGTGTGTCTCACCTCTCATCCTTGTTTGTTCTGATGCAGCCCTCTATAATTTCCTTCACCTCGGGAATGGCTACCTTGTCAAAACTGCCAGGCTTAACTCCCTGCAAACACAAGAAGAAGAGCAGTGAAGACAAGGAACCTTTTAGAGAAAGACAAGGAGTCAAGCACACACGCACGCACACACGCAGGAGTTTGGGATAGAACTGAAACACACTGCTTTTCTTTCTCACTAATGTATAGGAGATATTTATCATGGGACACTGTTCGTACATGTGCTGTACATTCATTCATGGTAATCTTCATTGTTTTCAAGAAAACAGTTGAATGCTTGCCTTCTGTTCTTAGTTTTGCCTCTGTAAACAATGCACAACACAATTATTCTTCAGAATAGGAACATAGAAAACAGGCTGAACTGCCAACACCCTATGACATACTTCAGGATTAACTGTTACTAATTAAATTAAATGGAACTTTGTGAAATACCCATTCTGCAATTAAAATTAATGAGCCATGCAAATAGATCATTTTACTGTTAACAGTATTTTATGATGGTTAAACATTTAACATTTAAACATTTAATTCCCACATAAACCCAGATATCCTCTCAGGAATACACAATGAATCACAGCTGTCCAGAGCCAACTAAGAAGACTAGAGGCCATTTTGATGGATAAAACTAATAAAAAGGTATCAGCTGGGGCTCATGCTGAAGGCCCTTCTAACAGCTAATATCAAGAAAAGGCAACACTGGAAATCTTCCCAAAGAAGAAAACAGAGACAACAGAAACAATCTATATCTTCACGATACAGCACAATGCAGGGGTTATAGTAATAAACTTTTGGGCACAATAAACTAAAAAGGAACCTCTAAGGGCCCATCAGATGTTTAGGTGCGATCATTCAAAAGCCCCAGAGCTCGACAGAAGGCATCTTAATGACCGGCCCAGTTGTTCAAACATTGGAGGATCAAAATAGAAACAGAAGCAAAGTAAAAAAAAAAAAAAACGGAGCTGAAGCTTTATCCTGAATGAATAACAAGGTAGCAAACAAAAATCACATGCTCCAGAAAATACGACAACCTCTCCATCTGTCGTACACCGGAATGGAGTATAAAATCATGGTAGAGCCCAGAGTTATAGTACGTTAGATCAGAACTATTACTAATAGATGTCAGTTTCCTTAAATCGCACATTATATATCAAATATAAAATCATGGAAGCAATACAAACTCAAAAACACTGCTGGATGAAGAGAAAGAGAAAAAATCAGCTACTTTATCAAATAAAAAGGTAGGGAACTTACCTAGAAAACAGACAAACAGTCTAGAGACCTGTTGTTTTCAGTCTGAACTAGCTTGTCAGACAGACAAAGAGTTGCTAACAGTTTGTTTCACCCTGTTCATGCCGGCAAATGCCCACCTACTTCTGCTCTGGTCCTCCAGCTCTGTCTTCCCTTCCTACGTACTTTGGCCAGTTTCTCTCCTGCAACCCCCCAGTTCACCATTACGCAACAATCCCCCCCCCCCCATCTCTCTCTCGCTCACACACACACACACACACACACACACACACACACACACACACATACACACACGTGTGATTCCAGGGCCAAACAAAGTTAGGACTAATGGAGGAAGTAATGGTATTAAGTCTGACAGAAGAAGGGAGGATGAAGGGGAGAAGGAGGGAGAGAAAGCAAGATTTCAGTTTAACAAGGATGATTGGAGGTCAGGAATGTTCCACAAGGAAAAGAGCCATGAAGCACGTCAACAACGGTGTGTGTGTGTGTACAGTATCACAAAGTATATCTGCACAACCCAATGCGCTCTCAGGGGGCCCGCCTTACAGTCATACAAAACACCACAAAGGCCAGTGGTTCCCAAGCTTTGTGTGACCCTTCTTCACTGGTTCTCTACGTCGATGAGTTGTGACCTCGACAACTGTTTGTTCATTTAACAGTTTATACTTTTAGTGGTTCCTTAAAACAACCTATATTTGAATGTTAGTGACCTGTCAGAGCAACTGGTAACTGGAATATTAAGCTGAACCATCGTTAAACTATGGTAAAGAGGTAGTGAAGACATCAGGGGTTAACTGAGGTCTCTGACTTTGTGGGAAGCGGAGGGTGGAAGGCTGTAAGGGTGGATTAGGCAGTGACACGAAAGGAAGCAGGTGACTGGGACACCCTGGGGTTGTCACAAGGCTGTGTGTGTGTGTGTGTGTGTGTGTATGTGTGTGTGTGTGACAATAACAAATACAGACAACTGAAGTTGGTTGTTTGACACAATGTCTGGCTGACTGAATAACAAGATCTGAGAAGTGTAATGCGCTTTCACTTTCAATTTATGAGATTACTGCTACGAAATTATAACTCAAAACACAATACACACAAACACGGAGGCCGAGGTCACGACGGTAATCTCATTTGGCCGCGTGATTTAAATTTTGTGCGAGTGAGACTGACATATGGATCGAAATATACTCTGAATTTATTCCGCGCATGAGGTTTTTTTTAATTAAATTGAAAGATTCAGAGAGATGACGGAAGACAGAAAGACAGAGGACTGGTTCTGTTCTCTCACAGTGGTGCTTAGAGGCAATCGTAATCCAAACCCATTCAATCTGAATATTGCCGGTTAGAAAAAGGATTTGATCGATAAATATAATCGAAAAAATACAAGATATAACATTATAAAAGCAGTGCCCTTGCAGCCTTTGACTGGCTACAATTACTAAACAGAAACAGGAGCACATCTGTTTTAATTTTTTCGGATATACATTCTAGGGAAACAGCTGCCAGTGTGTGTCTAAAGTTGACATTCAATTTTACTATTAGACTTCACGAGAGGTAACAGAAGAATTTGTTTTAGCTGAGCGGGATGTTGCACTCATCCATAAGCTATAAACAGCACTGCGTTTCTGGCCTATTACCAGCAAAAGATGGAGGGATTATTGTGGTAATCATGCCTTTGAAATGAACATTATTTTTAAAAACTGTATCTAATTAAGGAAGTAAAGATGTGCCCACATGTTTGAGCATCTTTTCTGATCTGCTGCATTTCATGTTTACAAAGAAGCTGAAATATAAGATGAGAAAAGACAGACAAAGGCAGAGAGAACACAGCGATAATGGAAGCACTCGAGCAGGATGGAGGGAGATGAAGAGAAAGAGAGATTTCTAGCAAAATCCTCTGGTCCATTAACCGTCACTGCCAGCCTCCACAAAGCTGAACTCAGTCCTGTGAGGAAAGGAGGGAGACAGCTCTCACATGCCTCTCTGTGTGTGTGTGTGTGTGTGTGTGTGTGTGTGTGTGTGTGTGTGTTGGGGTCACAACCTCAGCAGCACTCAACTTAAAACAGCCTCTGATGCAGCTGTTGTCCACTCCGTCTGTGTTTTGTTCTGATTTTGTTTTTCACAATGTTTCCAGCCAACTGTCTATCAAATGTCTGTCGCAAAGCTCAAAGTGAATGGAAAGTAAGTGCATCTCAATCCATTTCTATTTTTGACCATACACGTGTTATGTTTCCCTTCATTTCATTCCAACTTTGTTGTTTGCAAGACTGACTAATCGGTGCAAAAACACAGTCATATGACTGGATCTCCCACAGCTCATGCCAAACTTATTAATACAGTCCGTAAACAAGTGTCAGAGGAGAGGCAGAGAGAGTCGCACGGAGGAGGGAGGAGATTACAGACAAAAAAGGACAAACAGGGCTGTTGGACGCAACGTGTGAATGTCACAACTCGGTGTCCCCGCAGTGCAACTTCATTCACGGCTGAGGCGTCCAAAAGATACAGTTTCAGCCCCCGTACAGTAGAGGAGAGGCCAACTTACACTAGTGACCCGCCTGTAGATCTGGGCAGCGTTCTGACATTCAGAGTAGGGGTACTCTGAGGTAGCCATCTCCAGCATACACATCCCGAAGGCGTAGACGTCCACGGATTCATCGTACTTCTCCTCATACATCTCTGGAGCCATGAACTCTGGGGTTCCTGGTGAAAAAGGAAAACAATTAACCCTTAGGTAGAATTAAGGTTCTCCAAGTCATCATGTTAATTTCAACAACATACCTGTTTATGTAACAAAATATATCTGCACACTACGAGGTTTAAATAAACAAAGCTGAAAAACAAACTGGCTCAGTCAGTTATAACTAACACATACTAACATGATTTGTAGAGGACTAAAAATTCCCTAAACACAGCTGTGGATTGTAAATTACGAACTCACTTACTGGCAGCCTTGTTGTGTGTGTGTGTGTGCGTGTGTGTGTACATTCATGCATGTATTTGTGGAAATCTGCAAGTGTCCAAATAGTTGAGGTCTGTCTAATTGCTGCAAAGCAGCTGTGAGATTTACAAAGCACATCATTCTCGCCTCAAGTGCATGAGCATATGCACAGTAATGGTTCTTGTGGGCGAATACCAGAATATCTGTGGTTAACTGCTGAATGGCAGCCAAGTTGTTATATGGAGCACAGTAGGCACATTTTTAACTCAACTTCAGTATAAATGTGTGTAATCTATGGGGTGTGTGTGTGTGTGTGTGTGGTGTGTATCTCCAGACAGCTTAATCCTAGCTTAAAAGCAGACTGACGGACTGGTGAGTATTTCACATTTCCAAATACCTGCGGTTTGCTTTTAAAACCAGACATTTCAGAAGCAGTAGGATTAATCGACAGTGGGCGTGTGTAGTAGGACACAATGTCGCCGCGCTCATGTCTTTGCGTACACCTGACAGCGTGTTTGGATGTGTGTGTTCAGCGATTATTGTTGAGGCAAAGTCACATGAATGATGTCAGTTGTTTAACTTTCTCCACGTTTGTTTATCATCTTTCAGTGGAATCATATCGTGGTGGAATATGTATCGAGATATTGTGATACAAATACATCGAAATTGATAATATCATGCACACACTAACTAAAGTTCTCAGAAAAGCTCATAATGTTGCCCTACATCGCGTTAGAAGACTTTTGCCACCTCGCCCAGCTCTACAGACCGGTGTGTGTGTGTGAGCTGTTACAGATGAGGAACTAGGAACGAGTGTACAGGCTGTTTCCTACCTATGACACTCTTGGCGAAGGAGGCCCTCTTTAGCGTGGCTAAACCCAGGTCCCCGATCTTCACCGAGCCCGTGGGCCCCGTGATGAAGATGTTGTCGCATTTCAGGTCCCTGTGAATGATGGGCGGCGCTCTGGTGTGCAGGAAGTGAAGGCCTTTGAGGATCTGCCTACACCACGATCGCAGGACCTTGATTTTCATCACCTTGAAACGCTTCAGGTAGCTGCGGAACAAAGAGAAATCACACACACGCACAAACATGTCATTCAACAATGCTTCGTTGGAGATTAAGTGTACAAAAATATACAGAGCAGCAGGTTTAAAACCCCTTAAAGCTTTTCAACAGCCGTGTATCCGGTTCAAGTGGCATTTGTCCATCAGCTAAGAAAACAAAGCTGCCCCACTATGCATCTCATATCTCATCTGTAGCATCATGTCATTGAGGTTCAGGGGCTCTTCTAAAGTGTTTTGAATGTATTGCACAGTCATTGTGTTATGGCAGGACACTGAAAACCATCCATGAGGGAATTCATTATTCCAAAGCATGGAGGGCCCGACGATAGTCAGATAAGATGCAGCAACGGAAACACGGAGAATGCTTCCATTAAAGATGAAAGCTTACAAAGCAAAGTGGATTACTGACATTTCCATCTTAAAAACAGAAAGGCCCTAAATACTCACACGGACGTGAATGAATGTGCGCATAAAAACACCAACAAAGACGAGCCGCTCTGGCGCCCGCATGGTTAGAGACCAACATCACATGCAAAACAAATGACTACTGGAATACTGAGACAAACAGAGCTGTGACCTTATTCTACCTTTGGAAAACAGACATCGATTTTAATCTGCATACAAATATGTCGGAAAAAGCCTGATTCCAGAGAATGACCAATGCTAAGTCAAAGAACAGCCAGTCCTCGTGAGCTTCATTCAGCGGGACTGAGAACAGGTCTCTGGGTAGGAGCTGTCCATTATCTTTAACCGTTTCACCGTCCAGAGTTATGAGAGTCTGGAATGTGTCCCAACATGCACTGTGGGGAAACCGGGACACCCTTTGAGAGGTCGCAAGCCATCACAGAACTAGCACAGACCCACACCTGTGTGTGTGATCTGGAGTCTCCCTCTCGTTCACTTGTAAACCCTCACAGGATTACAAGGAGACCAACGCAGGATTTTCACGGTGTTCAAAATGTATTTCGGTTATCTGCACCACAGCACTTCCAGATTGAACATCCCTTTCACTTCCAGTCAAAGTTAGACATGCAGTCGTTTTTTTTATTGAATTGATTTGACGAAAAGGCTTCAGTCAACACTTCTCTTGAAGAGCTTGGAGAAAACTCATCTGACTATCACTCTTGATTAGCTCATTTAAACTCGCTGCTTGAATTCTAATTCCAATTTGCTCTTATCAGCTGTGGGACGTGTCTCTTCAGCTAAAGTACTAAGCAGCACCAAGGACAGGCAGGGTTAGTCGTCCTCTGATCATCTAGAACAGGGATACTTAACTCGCTTTGCCCGGGGGGCCACTTTTGCAAAATGACAGGTGGGGCCAGTTAATACACAAACACGGACGATTATCAGAAAGAAACTAATAATTCATTTCTTTCAAGGAGTTGAGGACTCGGGGCTTAGCCCGGACCTCTGCTTGGTGTATGTGCTAATTTCCCTGCATCACAGCAGGCAGAATAATTTGATTTGCGCTAATTGTTGTTATTTGTTAAAGCACTTTGAGCTCAAAATCATTCTCATTCTTAATCTATTTACTGCATTTAATTCAATGTCCGAGCTTTTTTTAACATAGCTCAAACAATCTGCCCATGGTCCAAGTGAATAGCCGGCAGCTGACTGAACCGAGGTCTGAAAGACTCCTTTTTAACTCTTTAAACCTTATTTGAATTAGTCTCTCCTTGTTGCAGGAGCAGCAGCATGCTACGTAACATGCCCTTCACAACAGAGGCCACAGAATGACAACCAGGCCGACAGGCAGCATCTCTGCTGACCAGTGGAATCAAAATAATCAACATGCATTGTGTCCGCTCTTCTGTCCTTAGCCTGCGATGAACTCTAGCTTCGTCAGGGTTACGGGCCCACCAGGTACAGTTAACTGTGAACGTCAGCATTAACAATATTCAAATTCACAGTTAGTCAATTTCATACCAGCCACAGAGTGTGACCACACCTCTATAACTTAGAGGTTACGCAGAGGAATGTATTAGACGTCTGGCTCGATTCACATACGTTTGCCTTCAGGGCACCGAACACAGACAGAAAAATGATCTTTTGGGGACTTTTTAAGTGAACATAAATCTTCTACTAAAACCTTTCAAACACCTCTTCCTCACATCCATCCGTATCTCTTCAGAAACATCATTCTGGTCTCCTCTTCCTCAGTCTGCACCTTCCTCCCCTTTACCTACCTGCCCTCCTCTGTCTCGCCTGTCTCCTCCGCTTTCTTTATCTCGCTTTCAGAAGTCGGAACAGTGTTGACAGACAAGGTAAACCATGTGGCATGCGCCGCTTGAGTGACACTGCACAAAGCATCTCTCCGACACACAATCACTCAACCGCGCTCTCTTTTCAACACGCATACCTACATGCATAGATACATCTACGTCAGAAATGTGCAGACATACATATACAGTATGTGAACAGTACATACGGGACTCGTGCATGCATGAACAGATAAGCAATCGCTCACACACACACACACACGGACACACATACTGTAGATAAGGGGCCTCTAATACCCTGAACCCATGCTGGTCAGTATTTCCATTCTCACCATCGCCCTCCCTTTCCTATCAGTCCTCCCTCTCACCATCCCTCCTTCTTTTTTCCACCACTTCAACACACACACACACACACACACACACACACACACACACACACACACACACACACACACACACACACACACACACACACACACACACACACACACACACACACACACACACACACACACACACAACGGTTCCTCTCCTTTCTGAGTCTTCATTTGGATGACAGCCAAATCCCTGTGCCGCCTCGATCCTGTTCATATATGTACATTTCTCACTATTTTATAGACCAAACAACACAATCAGCAGACAAATCGTCAGGTGGATCCTGATTAGGTATACTTGATGTATAAAGTACAATGTGATTGTTCATGGTGTTAGGGAATTTTAAACTATTGTTCAGTACATGCCCTACTTTTCTGCATTCCGGTGACTCATTTTGTCCGAGGTCTTGTCTGAAGAGTCAATTACTAAAAACTCTTTTATTAATTCATATTTCCTGCTTTAAAACTGAAAAGTCAAGAAATATATATCTTTTAATTAACCGTTATGTGTGAAACATGCTGGATAGATGCAGGACGCCTGCATTTGTTAAAGTTATGAAGCTTTTGCAGTCTTCCAGTGGAGGGTGCTACTGTCCTTGGTAGTGCTGTGCTGCTGGATTAATACTCTGTGGTCACAGGTGGTTCATTGGTTTGTCAGTCTGCCTTTAAACGGGATTTCTACTTTGTAATTTGACTATTTGTGCGTTTATCTGCCTCTTTAGCCGACTGTCTCACGATCTGCTTCTCAGTCCGTTTGACTTCCTGTCTCCCTCTTTCTATGATTTAGGATAAAACTAAATCTGTCTGGTCATCCATCCACGTCTCCCCCTGTCTGCCTCCCCCCCCTCCCCACACGCCTCATTTGGTGTCTCTCCCTCTGTCTGTCTCTCTGTCAGGAATGAGAGGAATCTGCAGCAGAAGCAGCAGCTGGCAGGTGGGCCGATGTCCCACGATGCACCGCGTGGGGCACGCCATGCGCCACACGCCTCACATTCAGCCTTTTATTGTGTCAGGAGCTCAACAATCACATTCGCATTCACAGACACACATCTATTCTGTACAGCAGAGAGACCGGCATGCGGGCATGGCGTGGACAATGATCACAAGTGCGTCAATACTCCTGTGAATTTAGGGGAGGGGAGGGGCCCACAGACGGCCCACAGATATAAAGCCTGCTGCACACAGAGAAAGGAGTCTCCCCGTGATTCCTGAGCTTTCCCAACTTATTGTGTCCTTTTTTTTTCCATACATGCATTGACGGGCACTCAGTCTGACACATATACACTGTAAATAACACAGACACATACTATTCTGTACATGTAATGGGTCAGACACACTAGCTGACCCACTAACAGCTGCTCTCAGCACTGAACTCCGGCTGGGAGGTGATGTGCTGACGACACCGGAGGCTGTTTGAAGTCGAAAATAGAGAAGAACTGCGTATTGTTTGGACAGGAAAGAGGAGGTAACAGGTGTGTGTGTGTGTGTGTGTAATTTCTACATTTCAAGAAAAAACTGGAAGTGAGTCATCATCTGTAATGACGGTGCTCTTCAGAAGCAAAAGGAAAAAGAGGTATGTGTGCACGTGTTTGTGCATATTCCTTACAAATTCATGAACTGAATACTTCAAATGCACCACGAGTCTGTGTTTTTCATGCCAATAAGTTACATTTCGACATCTTTTACTCCCAAGTCTCCCAAGGACACTAAACTAACATTTTGGAAACGGAATGTTATCTCTCATGAACTCACGTTTTAAGTGTGCCAGATGTCATGAGCTCCGTGACCAGAACAATACATTTCTTTCCTTTGCACGGTCCCTCCCAGGAGTCATAGAAGCGGACAATGTTAGGATGCTGGAGACCCTTCAACATCCCGGCCTCCTCTTTGAAGCGCTGGCGCTCAGACTTGGACAGCTTGCGATCCTACACACGGGACAGAGGAGGAAAATAAGTCAAGCAGAGATACAAAAACACAACAACAACTAAGAAACAGTGTTCATCGGAAAATCTAGAGGGCATTTACCCAAAGAGTGAGTGAGATTAAGATCAAATTAAGCTGGAAGAAGGGTTGGAGGGGTGGAGAGGAAAGCTAATCAACAGAGGGAAATAAACAAGTTAGGTAGAGAAGAGAGAGCACAGGAGGAATAATAAATGCTTACAAAACATCAAAACACCATCTAAAACATGCTGCCAGAATACAAATGCAGGTGAAATATGAACGCAGGTAGAGAAGGATGTGGAAAGGGCTAAAACAGTCGACGGTTTCCTTTCATCTTAACTCAAAGAAGCCACAAACATCCGATAGAGTGAGACTGTATTAGAGGTATGTGGTGACAAACTGCTTTACAAAAGTGATTAATGAATAAACTGGTTTGACTTGCCGCAGGAGGCAAAGTCAGTTAAGTAAGCTACTAGCCCGTGCTTTTAAATTTACTTTCCATTTATTCCCCTTTACTGTGATCCTCACAGGGAGTTTCTGAAATGACTCCTTATTAACTATATAGTGCACTTTATCTACTTTCTGCCATTTCATTTGAATGTCCAAATTGTGCGTGTGACGTTTCGTGTAGTCACGTTTGAGAGGCTGGAACCAGTGGAGTTGCATCTTTGCTTAACTTGTCACCGATTTGTTTTATGGCAGAATGTCTGTTATGTAATATAAGCTTTGGTGTCGCCGGCTGCTTCTTTTCACCTGTCAGTGAGCAGCATCACCAGGAATGTGTACCAGGCGTTCCCCTGCCCTCTATGTGAATGATCCCTCGCTGGCTTCCCACCAATAAACACTCCCAATTCCCTCGTGTACCTGAGTCTCGGATGTGAATCGTGGTACATTCACGCCGAGCTTTAACGGAGTCTTTATCACTAGTGGTCGGAGCCACCCAGAGTGACTAAAACAAGCTAAAGTTATGGTCGACATTCTTCCATCCTGCGGACGACTAGCTTCTTAGAAAGGTCCGCTACAAACACGGACAGAGTTTAATAGGCATTCCAGCTCTAGCACTGATACCGCAATAAACATAGATGTAAAGGGCAGTGTGGGCGGATCAGGCCTCGTAAAGAAGTGTGTGTGCATTTATACATCAACATGCATAAAGTAACGTGTTCAACTGTGTATTTCTTTACACATCAGTTTATTTTGCTGTAGGCATTTGCTTGTGTATCCGTTTCAGTGAGTGTGTGTGTGTGTATGTGTGTGTGCTTATTTGCGTTGTCTGAATGCGTTTCCTCAGCAGCTCTGTGTCTAACCGTAATTGACACATTCAGCACATCGCAGCTCCGAAAATAAACAAATTCAGTCCTGCCAGCTGACAACAAAATAAGGTGACAACAACACCTCAACACTCAAAAGGATGTAAGCCCAAATATGGTTGCAACGTCCTCTGTGACATTCAATTATCAATTTCTCCACGCAAAAGTCTTCACGGGATAACCTGTAGTTAACAAGTAGGTTCCAGCACATGTGGAAAAAATATGAACGAGATGTTCCAATTAACCTGGAACAAACAGAAGTTTGTGTTTTGAGAGGAACTAATGACACACATCCAGAAGGTTTAATGATGTCTGTGAGCCTTTCAGGGGATGAAAGAAGAGACAATGCTGCAGACAATCACAGGCGGAGCAGCAAGCATTGACACAAAGACCGTTTGTTCTAAATATAAATGACAGAATAACTGAAAACACAGAGTGAGACCGCAGCCAGGGCGTTTTATATTTCATTTAAAGAAGCAAATGGATTTTTTTTTTAAGGTGATGCAAGATCAGAAGCTGGAGGTTAGACACCTACTCCTGGCAACATTATCAGGATTATCACCACGGCAACCAGTTTTAAATAGAGGTCCAATGAGGGCCCCTTGCATCCAATTCAACCGTTTTGTCTTTTTTTTGTTTACAGCATCGTATTGTTTGATTTGCGTACTTAATTTGAATATGGCATTAGTGCAAACCATCCGAGACGAAGCTCAGCATCAATCAATCATAGTGTTTAAAGCTGCAGTGCCACCAAATCCCACAATACTGGGGTATACAGTGGTGGTACTATCGAGTGGGTATCGAAACAATCAGTCAACATCTACACCACAAACCACGGGAGAGTCCGCCAGGTCACGTCTTTTTAATGATATAAAGCTTTTAGAAAACCCTGTGAGCTGCTTCAGAGATTAGGACAATCTCCGAGGTGATGAGCTCATATTGTCACATTGGATAACATGGGGCCTCATCTATATCATATGACAGAGAGAGTGAGAGAGCGAGAGCGAGAGCGAGAGCGAGAGAGAGAGAGAGAGAGAAAGAGAGAGACAGAGAAACGGAGCGAAAGAGAGAGAAAGAAAAGAGAGAATCTGAAAGCTTCGTTATGTTTTAAGTGCATTAATGTGTGTGTGTGTGTGTGTGTGTGTGTCATGGCCCATAACAGTTTATCCCTTCATCCCGCAGCAACCACTTCCCTGATGACGGCCCATTAGCAACTGACACACACACACAAACATCCGTGTATGTGCTCGCCATTCTGTTTCTCACGTGACGCTCTGGGTGGTCACATGACCATAGCTGTCGGCCACCTGACTGACTGGAAGCCAACGCTCCGTTTCCCAGCAGCACTTAGGAGAGACCCTGACCACCAATATCAGTGCTAGACTCCTCCCTCGGGGCACTAGAAGATTACTTCTCCCCATCTCTCTCTCTCTCTCTCTACTCGTGTCTCTCTTACGGAGTGTGCGTCTCCATAGTTGTGAGCGGTGGAGAGCAGACAGCAAGTCTAAAGGGGGCTTCCTAATCCATTATTAATGCTTCTTCATTCTAGTGGATAAATGGGTACGCTGCTATACAGTAGAGGCTTTGTATGAGGCGGTAAATGCATACCTATAAAAAGAAAAAAAGCTTTTTGAGTATTTAAGGAATTAATTTGATCCTTGGCGCACAAGTCTTTGTCTGTCGAGTGATTGTTTTCTTTCTCTCCATCCCTTCTGTTCTGCTCCGAGCTTCAAAACATCATGAGACTTGAGTTTGTCAGACTCAAAAATACCCTCTCGCTCTCCAAGCCGAGCCTCTCTCTATTTCTCTCACACACACACACACACACACACACACACACACACTCACACTTAAGCAGGAGAAGCCTTTACACTCAGTTCTGCAGGCTCTTATCTCGACAAACGACACGAGGACTTCTCACTCTCTGAGCACTCTCGCTATCCTCCTCTCGCCTATCCGAGGACTTGAAAGAAGCTTCCTTTACATCGCTGCGTAAGTGACAGCTTCATGTCTGACTGGCCCCATTTCTGTTCTGTAACAGCCAACAGAGGACACGCACAGGCACACGTACACCCACATGCACACCGAGGCAGCCAGACGGGCGGCAGAAATAGAATATCGGCATTAATGCAGCTTCCTGCAGAGAAGCTGAAAGCGTATACCCCTCTGATCAACTGGTCTAGTCTGGACATCCCACTGGGCTTTTGCACCTCGGTGATCGTCTGCTCTCGTCTTCTCTGGGCTCGTTGCACCCCAGCGAGCGCGGAGCACTCGCAGCACCAGATGGACGGAGGTTGCGACAGAAGACAATACCGCAAGCTTTAAACACTCCGACATGGTGAGCTGGTGCTACACTGTATACTATTATATGGTTCTTTTCCCTGTAGTTTCTCAAAGGAAGTTGTGCCAAGTTCCTCATCTCTCCTGGGGGACAGTGGAAGCCTAAACATAGCATACATGACTGCATATACGATTGCCTGTGTCCGTTTCCTTTATACAACGGCAATTTGTGTTTACATAAGAAACGCAAATCCAGAAGAAGAAAAGAAGAAGAAATACGAGGAAATTAGAGTTCACGATCCTGCCAGTCAGGTGTTGAATATCTTCAACTTAAGCATTTAGAGATCATTTGATTCTGAAGCAGATGATGAAGAAGCGACTGTCCAAAGTCTGCAGCTGCACCATGAACAATACAATTATGAGTATGAGTGGGAGGGTTTTATTAAGACGAGCTGCAGATGCTTTAAGAATTACTGCACTGCACAAAAAAACATTTTTCCTCCTAACAACCATGCATGACCTCATAGTTTTACCTTAAAAGTCATTATTCCAACACACAGCATACTATTTTTTTCTTTATAATCATGAAACCCTTTCTTAACCATAAGCTTCTCGTCCCAGTTCCTCCAGAATGTGCTGCTGACCCACTTCGATGTTCCTCTGATTAACCTTTTGAGTCTTGACCCAAATGTTGGAGGAATGCCGCTCTGTAGCCGGAGAGAAAAATCAGGACCTCTAAATCTTGATCACATTAAGCCTGTCGGTGGAGTGAATGAGCAGAGTTGTTTCTATATGCAGTATATGCAGTGGCAGCGGACGGGGGCACATGTAGGGGTGGTGTGTGTGTGTGTGTGTGTGTGTGCGTGCATAAGTGTATCTGCAAGTGCATGAAAAAGGCCCAGTGTGTTCCATTAGTATGAAGCCAAAAGTGTCTCTCAGACCCCCCACACTCTGGAAATACTCTCCTGCAAAGAACCACAAACCCCCTGCAGCACGCGCGCACACACACACCTCATAAACATGTGCATGAAAAAGACACACAAAAACCAAAACCTCTCCAAGACCTTTACCACAGCTTGTTATGGTTAGCCAGCATATGAGGGAGGGGGGGAGGGAGGGAGGGAGGGAGAGCATCTGTTCCGAATAAGAACGATTGAAAAGAGGATGAATAAGTTCCAGCAAAAGTCAGAGGGGGAGAGAAAGTGATGGAGACTGACCTCATCACCGATACAGACATTTCAGCAAACCGAAGGAAACAGAGGTTTGAGTTCACTTGTTCACAGCCTCCTCCCACACCCCCCACGTGTTTGCTTCATCTTCTCGTCCTCTCTTTCTCCCCCTTCTTGTTTCTCGTTGAGACTGCCTCGCTTCGCTCTTTGTCTCTCCATCATCCCCACCCCTCCCTCCCTCCCTCCCTCCCTCCTATTTAGGTGGTTTTTGGTTTCCCATCAATCACCACTCTACATATTGCAGTAACCAGGGCCATGTGTGTGTGCGTGCTGTAATCTGACCTATAGCTGTGGCTGAATATCGGTTGTTTCGGTAGTAAATGTGGTGAGATACATACACTTTGGTTTTCCTTATGTATTTCCTTTGGAGATATGTTAATCATATACAGTGACAAAGACAAAACAATAAACAAGCGTGTGTATAAATTCCTTAAAGAACTACGTGTGATTAGGTGTCAATCTTATGTGGGGGGGGACATATTGATCGTTTTTTCTTCTTTGTCTGATTCGTAACAGGCACAACAAACAAACCCATTCATCAGGATGGGTTCGATAACAACCCCAATGTGTGTGTGTGTGTGTGTGTGTGTGTGTGTGTGTGTGTGTGTGTGTGTGTGTGTGTGTGTGTGTGTGTGTGTGTGTGTGTGTGTGTGTGTGTGTGTGTGTGTGTGTGTGTGTGTGTGTGTGTGTGTACATGTTGTGTACTCATGTGCGTTAACAATAGGTGCCATCTCAGCCTGTCGCTCACTGTGCACCCTATTGTCTCATCTCTCTGTGCCTGGCTGTGCAACACACACACACACCATGTGCCAACGCAGTCATTACTCTCTGCTGTGCTGGTCACGCCTCATCTCCCCTCATCTTCCCTCCTCCTCGCTCATCTCCCTTTTTTTTTCCCCCACTCCTCTCCTCTCTTCCTCTCCTAACTCCTGTTACTCTCCTCTCTTTCCCATTCACGGGATTCCCCCACAACACAAGCGGGATGCATTTCAAAAGATGTCCCTCTCTCTGCCACATCACACCCTTCAAGCTCAGCCACTTGATCCAGTCGTGTCGATCCAAAGGAAATCTGAGGATACTGAGTGGAACTTCCCCTCAAAAAGTGTTAATCCCTAACAGCAGGGCAATGCCATGAGCAAAAGTGATGACATGCCAGGCTTCTATAGTTCACAGTAGTTCTTAGTTAAAACACGTCTGTGTGCCCAAGTCTAAACCAATGTAATGCCCAAATCCTCAATCAGCTGAGCCAACCCGTTTGTATCCAGGACTGTAATAAAGCTCTGTTCACTGGTTGTGGTTTGATTGAAATGATTAGCGACCAACAATGGGGCCCTTTGTCGCACCAACAGGAAACAAAGATCTAATAAAGTTATGTGTCGAAAACAAGGATCCAAAGTTTTCGCGGTCAAACGGTCACGTTAAAAAGCTTCATTATGACATTAGTACTTCAGGAAGATTATCAGGAGTAATAGGCTTGGAGGGGTCCGACTTGGATAGAATGCGTTTGTGTTTGCGAGAGAAAAGGGAGAATGGAAGCTCAGGATATTTATAAAAGAAAAGAAAAGATCTTCTGTTAGAAGGAAGAAAAAACATCAAGAAAGAGAAATATACTAATATAACGAAACATTTATTCTAAATGCATGTTTGAAAGTAGCATCTACATTGATTGATTGGGCTGTAAAATGCTCCTTGAAGTGTAACAAAGATAAATTTGAGACATTGGAAAGAAATGGCTGTCATATATCAGCAACCCTAACCCTGCCCGGAGGCTCCCAAAAGTCTTTGAACTTTGAGCAGTTTTGCAGAGGAGGCCACTCGGTGCTGAATCAGCTTGTGTGTCATGTTTGTCAAATGTGAAGAAAGCAGTTGTCTTTCTGTGTGCAGCGCATTACTATGTTTTGATTGTGTGTGTTTGTGTGTGTGTGTGTGTGTGTGTGTGTAGAGGAGGGGGTAGTGTGTAAAAGGTTGACGTCTTAATATAGCGTAGGCCCATCTGCCTCTCTATTAACACATCATAAACAAACAGAGACTATGTTGATGGTCATGATCCATTTTAAAGTGTCTGCTGCTCAGATCTTTGAATCTTTTTTTTTCACTACCACGACATTACAAGGAAGCAACTCTTTCTGCATCCCATATGCTGTCGGGGGGGATCATGGATAAAATCCCTTCTAAAGCCCACTAAAACACCAACAGATGCTACCGGGTTCATTACCAAGAAACATTTTGCATCCACATGTGCCTGTTGCTACGCGGCGTGTGCTTCTTCCACAGGGTGTCCATGACGTCTTGAAGCAACGTCCCGACACTGTTACAGTAGCTGATGATCCGACAGTGGGTCGGGCCAGTGCGAGAGAGTACCCAGATAAAAACTATTACATAACTTCAGAGCACTATCCCTTTACACGGCATTAAATCAAGGCCCACGCTATCAACGCCCGGGCTGAACTTCTCAGGTTTCCCTTTAAAGATCGTCAACAGCCATCGACATCCAATCACGTAGCAGCACTCAGTGTTCCCAGTATACTGCTGCAGATTATATGGGTGCTCGACTGGAGTTATCAGCTAGAAGTCACAAACTTGGTGTGTGGGGAAGGGGGGGGGCAGTAGTTAAGGAGGCGGAGCAGACCAGAGACACGAGGAGGTGACAGAGCCACCGAGCTGGTGAAGGACAACACATCACTGCTTGCTGCTATTCTACTGATTGACAATCGGTGACAGGAAACACAGCATCGTTTAAAACACAGTTTTTACATTAAAAAGTAGGTTTCTTTAGGTCACAAACAGAGAGGAGAGTAAAAGCATGCAAAATAAAAAAAGAGCGCGTGGAACATTTAAAAACGGTCAACATTTATGCTCCGTCATCCCAACGACCACTTTATAGAGAGTAGCCAACCGTCTGTTTACATGTACAGTGTTGCTTTGGCACAAGCTCTAAGAATACTACATTCACTGTGTCTCTGATGTGCGTTAGTGTTTGTGTGCGCTTACTCCTCCACGAGCCCCTGAGGTCGTCAACGGATTAACAAAAAAAACCTGAAGAGAAATATAAACACACACACACACGTATATGAAGAGAGTGGAAAGAGATGAGAAAGAGTGACAAATTAAAGAACAAACAAGTTAAAACATCAAACGTACAAGACAACAATCCTGGTTCCCCTCCATATCTCCCGTCTACCGTCTACAGTCCTTTCCCTCCTTCTCCCAGTGGCCTATATTTCCTCTGCAGCTGGTTAGCAACTGATTCAGGGCTGCAGCTCTGACGTGGTAATCAAGAGAAGTTTAAACAGATACAGGCTACCGATAGAGCCGTGCGCTAGAAAAAGGAATAATCTGTGACAGACGACTGGACGGGTTCCAGAGAGGTCCAGCAGCCACATGTACGTGTGCGTGCGTGCGTGTGCGTGCGTGCGTGTGCGTGTGCGTGTGTGTGTGTGTGTGTGTGTGTGTGTGTGTGTGTGTGTGTGTGTGTGTGTGTGTGTGTTTCTCTGTGGGTCCGTCTGACGAGTGACTGTGGTTTTGTTACATGCAGGTTTTGGGGTTAATGTGTTCCAGATGAGAGTCCATTACTGCCAAAGCAGGCACTGCTACAAGACATTAGCCTAGTTTTTCTTTTTTCGCATACTTTTTCGCTTTCTCAGACACTCACATGTGATTTGAAGCAGACGTATTCAAACGAAAATATATGTCAACATCTGTTTACGTTATAAATTATGAATATTGTTTATTTTCCTTTTTATTTACAAGGAGACATTAAATGTATGTATAGTTATGGAGTTTATTCAGATGCAGACACCGTGCACACATGTAAGACAAAACAGGGGAGGAAAGCAGAGGAGGCGTGAGAGGAGGCGTGAGAGCAGAAGTGATGACGGAAGTGAGGTTACAGGAAGAGGAAATGGGCATATTTGGCCTCTGAAGTCTTTCCTGTTGGGACGACGCACAACGCAGAGAATGTTCCAAACTCCGCCAGATCTCTCTCACCGTAAACACACACGCAAAGTGAATTACCGCCCGCAATTTTTGAAGAGCGACATTTACCAGAGCACTTCGAGGAAACTAGACGAGAATGTGCCGGCCAAAAAGTGTGGCTCGATAGCAATGAGCAATGATGTTTCCTTGACAGCTGAAGTCCAGCCAACTGTGCAAACTACAGCAAGGAGACAGAGGAGAGGAGAGGAGACGAGGGAGGCAGACATGGGGGTCGGATTGTGTGACACTATGATGCAATAACTGTTCGATCATGGGCACACACACACACACACACACACACACACACACACACACACACACACACACAGTGTAGGGTTACTGCAGAGGTGCCTCTCTGTCTCAGTAATGCCTCTTTAAAGAGACAGAATTGTCAATGTCACAAGGACTGAGTCTGTCTGAAGCTCACTGCCTTTGTCGAGGAAAACCACTGCTTCACAAAAATGTTGGACGGGACGGGAGTGTTGCTGCTGCTGGATGACAACCCAGGAATCACAGTTAAGATTAGATAGAACGGAGTGGACGGAGGCAACAAGAAGCTGGAAAGGAGGAGGACAGACTGGGAGATTTTAGGGTGAAAGTGAGAGAAATGGGGAAATGTGTTGGGAAAGTAAAAATAGGAGGCGACAGGGAGGAGGAGGAGGACAGATGGGAGCAGAGCAGAAGAGACGGCGAGAGGAAAGGAGGAGAGCAGCAGATGTTATTGGCTGATCAGGAAAAGGAAAAAGAGCACAAGAGCTGAAAAAGGAGGGAAGAAAAGAGATGTTTGAAGGAGGGATTTGAGGAGGCGAAGGGCTCAGAGGGGGGAGACATGAGAGGAGGCGGGAGGCAGGACAGCCCAGATAATGAGCTGTCAAATTGAGACAAAAGCTGAATTGTAGAACTTCATAATGAGCTTCATTCTCAGGAAATATAAGTGTAATGACGACAACGAGGCCACACTAATGAGACTAAACCAATTCACACACACTGTGTAACAACCTTTTACACCAAGATAACCACAAGACATTCTTATAAAAAGGAGGAAGTTAAAAGGCTCATTCAAGGAAGTGACGGGAGTAATCGGTCGTACTTAGGCGTGAAATTAGTTCGTTCTTTGAGTTGAAAATTTGAGTTCCTATTATGAACAGTAGCTGCTATCGTATATTTAAGAAAGTTTGAGCATCAATTAGTCCTGTTCAGTACCGAAGACAACCTTTCACATTTCATAAGTCCTATTAGGCCTCCAGGGTTTCAAAAGTTGCCTTTTGTGTTGAGTTACCTCAACACAAACATTTCTCTCGCTGCTGTTCTCAATCCACATCAACCCGAGACCCAAAGCTCCAGAATCAGCTGTCTCTGCTGTAGCGTAATGGTTGGCAGACTTTCTTACGGGACAAGGATCTGGATACTTACAACAATGTACAGCTCCGTCGCCCTTTGAAAAGAAACCCTGTAATTAAACACACGGTACATCTGGCTGCAATTACCTTTACAAAAGACCACAATAGCGGCGCTCCTGTCAATGTCGCTGTGCACACGCAGACACGCGAGCATCGGGATCCACGTGCGCACACGCTCAAAAGAAGTCACGCAAATAAGAGAAGAGGGCAAACGCGCGTGATCCATAACGTAGACTCTCATTGTGCCTGTAACCTATTTCACACCTGAATACGGCGTGTATGTGAGGGGAGGTATAAAAGATGTCCAACTTTCTTTCCCGGGAACAATGAGCAATGAAGATATGATTTATAGGCCTTAGTTAACACAATTGGCTGCTTAAAATAGCCATACAATGAACCACGACATCAGGGAGTCGCTGAATAAGACGTTCTCTTCTCTTTTTTTTTTTTTCTGTCGGACTCCTGCGGTAGAGCGGCGACTGCCTGAAGGGAAAACGAGACGGGCTGTGAAAGTTTCAGTTTTGAATTTCTAGTAAGGTGAGTAAGCGACAAACGCTTTAGCAGCTGTTGCAGTGGAGTTTCTCAGAGGCAATGTTGTTTATGTAAGAAAGAGCTGTTAATAAGTTACATAACGGCACCAAGAAATCAAAACAGATCCCAGCAGGCTGACACTGAGGATTATTTGGTATTTTCTCATTTGGTATTTAACATGTCAGAAACTAAATGTCAATCACAATTTCTCGGAGCCCAAAGAGGCATCTTCAAATTCCCAATAGCCAAAAAGTAAAAGATTTTTGTAGGTCAATAAGGTCCAAATACACGCAGTCGGACATGGAGCGGTAAATAGAAAAAGAGAGAAAAATCTGGAAAACTTGTCCAGCGATTGGCGGGGGGGCACAAACAGACAAAGAGTGGGTAATGTCAACAGAAATGCCTCTACTAGGCTTTCTGGCCCGAGATGAAAACTGTGTACACACACACACGCACGCACGCACGCACGCACGCACGCACGTTACACCATGCTGCTGGAGGTCTATGAGAGGTCAGAACAACAGGGGAGAAGCCAGAGGGAGGAAGAGAGTATAGCTAAGACAGTTTCAGAGTGAGGCAGAAACAGAACGCAGTGCAATGACGTACAGTATACAGTAGACTGCCTGTTCAAACAGTTTCTGGAGGGGAAAAGCCCAGGAGAGGTGAGAGAAGTGTGTGTGTGTGTGCGATGATAGGATCAGTCAGTGCTACAACTTCAAAAGACTTCCCACACCTGTCCATACTAAGTGCCGTGCCAACACACATGCTGCAGCATCGGTGTGTCCGGAGTGAGTCGTTCGTTTCTCTGATTAAAAACCTGGAAGAACACGCGCGCGCTCTCTCTCTCTCTCTCGCTACTGTAGCTACGAGAAGACGGTGTCCGAGCAGGGCTTGGTGACATCTGCTGCAGCTCAGGAATGGCTCTTCAGGCGGCACTCACTGTATCACGGGCGCAGGAAATCTAACTAGGCCTGCTCTGCTGTCTGAACCCCCCCCCCCCCACACACACACACACACACACACACTCCGACAACACCGCTGCTATGGGTCACCCGCTGAGCAGGGAACGCGGAACCTGACCTAGTAGTATGTCCTTTCCATTTCCAGCTACACTGTACCGCCAACAAGGAACAAGCTGTTGCCTATTTAGAGACGTAGAACATGTTGTATTATATAATAATAAATGTGATATCGTTACTTCCTGAAACATATTTTTGTGACACCTAGAACCTATAAGGTTTAGTGCCAAGCTCGACTTCCCCATCTGAAAAAACACAAGTCGTACTTTTATGTGGCAATATTGAAATGCATTGTGTGCAAACGTGATAGCTTAACAATGCAAAGGTGCATTTCTAATCTTCATAAATCTTTCTCCACGTACCAGTGAAACTGATTCAGTGACAGGTGCTACATGTGACACCGTACAGTGCACTGTTATTATCTAGATCTATATCAATAACAAACACCCGTAAAAAAATCACTTCGTGCGTGCATGGGTTGAGTCTGTTTATCTATTGAGTAACTGATACAGATACCGAGCGTATCTAGTTTATCAACCAGTGGCTCTGCCAAGAGCTGCCACGGTGGTGAACGCAACAACAAAGGTTACAGCTACACAGGTCGTAGAACAATAGAGAGTACCTTTAAAAAGGAAGGAAGTGAAGCGTACAATGTACAGCATACAAACAATATTTCTCCAGCTATGAAAGAAAAGGTACAGGAAGAAGAAAAAGAGGACAGAAGTAGAAGTAAGGGGAAATGGCAGAAGCGGAGTAGAAGAAGTAGTAGAAACGATCATGGACACAGAGAATCAAACTCCCGACAAGTGAGTTGAATTTTGAAACTTTACCGCTCGACCAGAACTACCATTTCAAACAGAACCTCTAGATAGTGATGTCATGGATAAACTCAGCAGAACCCACATGAACCAATGCTTTAATGTTCTCTTACTGAAAACCAAAGCGGTTGCCTCATCAGTTCACCACAGGGTCAAACAATGATGGAGAAGAGTCATTGGTCACACACACACATTTACCAGAAATGACTGAGATTGCACGCTCACATCCTGTGAAGTCAACAAAGAACATCGGACATGATTCATGCATTGGGGCGAGATTTCCTCTCCTTTTTCTTCTTCTCCTTTTTCTTCTTCTCTCCGTCTCTACTAACCCATCATCAATCAGAGGGGCTCTCACCCTTAAGACCCCAAACACTGACCTCACACCCCCTTCCTAACTACTTGCGTTTCAGGTATGAATGCATCGATGTGAACGGCTGCACGGTTACTCTCTGTTTGCACATGTATGGAACTGCACAGATGTATTTACATGAACGTGTGCACAGTGTTTGCAGTCAGCGTGAAAGCCATCCGTGTATTACATCAGCTATTATGAGCATTTATTAAAAAGGCAAAGATGAAGTCGGGCCGTCTGCAGTGCAAATAGAGACGAGCTGGAAGAACAGTAGGATTAACATGACGCGTGTGCACGGTAGAAAGCCATTAAAGCAACCACTCAAAAAAAAAAAACACAAAAAAATGTGTTCATTTAGAAAGTCTAACGCTCTAATGGATAGAGTGGCTGCCTGCGTAGTCCGTCCAGCACTTTTACGTTAGCTCGTCTCTGTCCGTCTGGCCATTCATAAAACATGAAACATTAAATAATTAATTTCACATATTTTAATTAGCACTTTTTACACAAATTGTGCACATGATCGGCCACACATTGAGGCTGCCAAGTCTCTACAAAGTGATGAGGTCGTTTGCTTCTAAAACTGTTTTGTCTGCCATATTGTTCCGCCATATAACCGTCTGTGTTTTCCGTCCATGAGGTAGAAGAAATAAACTTCTCTCCGCTGTACACACTGCTGACAGATGTGTCTCCTTCTCTCTCTCGAACTTGCCGAGAATGACTCACTGATAGCGGCTTCACATTCAGACAGCTAGCTTCCCTACAACCAGTTTACTCCACGTTTGATCACTAAGCACAAGAGGAGTCTGAGTTTACGTGGGAGTTTAAAGAGGAGACTGGCCTCCATTCAGGATGAATGGAGGACATGATTAGTCGTGGCCTCCATTCAGTCAGCACACACACACACACACACACAGCACAGAGAGAGAGAGAGAGATTGAGATTACTGGGGTGAAAGTAATTTGAATACGACCAGGTGCCTTCATGTGTGGAGAGGAGAGAAGAAGAGAGGTCTAGTCAGGTGACTAGCAAAGGTAAATAAGGCAGAGCTAAAATATGAATCATGTGCTGCTGCTGCTGCTGCTGCTGCTGCTGCTGCTGCTGCTGCTGCTGCTGCTGCTGCTGCTGCTAACACCTCCAGCCCATGAGACTGCTATTTATAGAAAGAGAGAGAGAGAGAGAGAGACAGAGAGAGAGAGACAGAGAGAGAGAGAGCAAAATGGTAGCACTGAAGAACACAAGTTCAGAGACAAACAGCGTTACACAGAGAGGACAGCAGAGCAGGAAGACTGAGTGAAAGAACAAGAGACAAAAAAAAAGCAAAGCAGAGAAAGAATCAGTGAAAGAGAGGGCGGCAGATAGAGAGAGCGAGCGAAGAGTTGGACGGAGAGAATAAAGAGATGGACCAATGATTGTGCAGCAGACTGAGGAAAATACCAGGGTCGAACTGCGGCCGTCTGGAGGGTGGATGGAGGATGGAATGACAAAGCAAAGTAAAAGAGGGGAAGACGTGTACAGCGAGCGGAAGAAATAACAGGTGTCTGTACCTGTCTCATGGCTGAGTCAGTGAGAAACGGCAGCGGGCCAACACAGAACATGAGATGGCAAGTCTTCTTGTTTAATGAAGCCTTGTTTGCATCAGTCAAGATCCAACCCGTCAAATTAAATGAAACTTTTCCTTGAAAAGTCAAGGAAGAAAGGACATGTCATTTCTTTAATTTAAGAGAACATGATATCACGTGTCAAACCAAACAAAAAGAAAGCTCAGGGTGGAGTTAGTTCATTGTCTTTTTGGTGCAAGAAAAAACATGAATTAAAGCTTTTTATCAGTAATTGACTATGATGATATTATATACTGATTCTGGTTTTTCCTCTCATTGCAGTGTGTGTGAGAAAGTTGGTTTGGCAAACGTTCCCAATAATTCTGCAAATGACTTTCTCCAATAATCATTTAGTTACTTAATCATAATATCGCTCATTTTGCTTCGTTAACGAAGCACAGACCCTGGCTGGCAGGACCTGTTTGGGGTTGAAGTGAAAAAAAGTCTCTTAATAACAAAGACACATTCATGAGAAAGACAAAAGGGCCACACGTGTCTTTATAAAACAAAGATGGGAGCCGTCATCAAAAATAAAATCGACATTAAGTGTCACACCTGAGACTTCGGTTGAAAAGAAAAGACTCTGGCAGATGAAACATATCTATAACAGACAAGTAGAGACAAGGTTGGTGACAACAGCATCTACAGTCATACCGTTGGCTCGGGCGATGGGCGTCCTCATGGGGAACGGTTACGTGCCCATTCCCACACACAGACACAATCAGCTATTGCTCAATATTTCACGAAACCACGCAGACGGATTTCTCAGTAATCTACAGTTGCAACAGTGTTATAGATGTTGAAGACAGACTTCCAGGTGCTAAGAACATGGCGTGTGCACATGTTGATGTTACAGCAGTGAAAGCAGCAGCATCCGGAGCAGTTCCATCGCACTTCTTGTGGCGATTTATATCTTTTCCTTCTCTCCCGTCTTCATTCCCCTCCGCTTCCCCCTTTTCACCCCTTGTGACTTCTTCTCATCCTCCCCCGTGCTCGCTTCAAGCTACTGAGCTGAAGCAGAGGTAGTGTTTGGGCTAATTAAGGACATCCCCTCCCCCACCACCACCACCACCACCACTGCAGTCAAAGCAGATTTGCTGTTTCACCAAAAAGGAAGCCTTCTAAAGAGTTTAGAGTTAAACCCCCCCCCCCCCCCGAAAATGTGCTGGAAGACACACTTCGCAGAAATGCCAGCAGTTCTTGGCTCTTTTCAGCTCACGCCGCAGAAACAAGTCCAGGCTCTGTTGCAAGCACCGTCATTCAAGACGCTGTCAACATACAGTACTACGCAACGCTTACAAATGTCACATTTCTTATAATGCTTACTAGCATTCACACAGACCAGTAGCATGTACGTACAGTATCTGTTCCGATGAAAAGTATCGATAACATCCTCGCAAGGCCAAGGACACATATCTTGTTCAATTTTAACACAGTCAATTATGGTTCAGTAAATACTTGATACAGCAGGTGACTAAAGGGTTAACTATAGTCAAAGCCCTGTGTCAGTCAACCTGTTGGAAGGAAACAAAGCAGTGTAAAAGTACACCAGAGCTATGGAGATGGGCACACAGGTAGCAGATAGCTGGTGGCTCACCGCAATATCAGATATATGCTGAACAGACAGAAATAGCTCCGTGCAGAGTGTGTGTGCGCTAACAGCGACCAGAGTGCGGATGTGCTGCAGACCGTGGTGTGGTTTAGTGCCGCCTGCAACCTAAACTGCAATGCTGCAAAGTTACGCTTTTTTTTGTCACCTTCTCGTGCTCTGGCGCACAAAGATACATACAAAGCGTTAAAACGGCTAACACCGAAAAAGCCTTCCGATAAACGAGCTGCGGCTTTTGAAGAATCTCGGTAAAAGTCCTCATCCTACTTCTCCTCTCACCTATTAGCATCGTCGATGAGGAAATAGAGGCCAGTAAAGCCTCAATATGAATAGAATTCAGGATACGATACAGAAAAGCGGAAGCTGACTGCATCAACAGCCAGACCTGTTATGCAAAGACAGCCACATGGCCACCTACACATCAAACACACAAACCGTAGAAACTAAAAGAGACACACAGAGGCTCAAGCATACTAACAGTTATAATGACACACCAGGGTTTATGTGGGTCTGTATACACTTTTACCTTTCTCAATTCATGGAACTAATCTGGTTAATTGTAACATAGAAAGTCTGACATTTGAAATAATTCATCTGTGAGAGGAAACGAAGCAGCAGCACTACACGGGCGGCTGTGTGAGCCGCTCTGTGCTCGGGGCCGGGGAGCATCTGGATACTGAATATACAATGAGGCAGACAATGCCTAAAGTACACAGGTTGAATGGGACTACCATCAGACCACAGGGGATCCACAGTCCATTACCTTCCAAAGCCGCCCATTAGCTTCCTGTCTCACTCTCACTCACCCCCGTCTGCGTCACCCTGACTTACTCTCCCCTCCGTCTGCCTCTGACTCACTTTGTCTGCATCTCTCTCTCTCTCTGTGTGAATATCACACACAAGAGAGGAGATAGAGGTAGAGACAGGAAGGGTGGATGAAAATTAACCTGAAAAGAGAGAGTAGCATTTGCTCGTCACTTATCTCTCTGTAGTGTCTTCATTGAGCTTGTGCTACAGCCTCCGCCTCGTATTTCTGCCTTTGTTATTGACCTTAAATGGCTTTGCTTTTGTCCCATTTTTGAACTAAAGTTTGATTATGTCTCACGGTCACTAATCCATAGCGACTAATAGAGGTTTACACCTTCATAGATCCACTTTAACACTAAATACAGATTTAATCGACACGCAAACACACCAACTGAAGCCCTGAGACCAAAAGCGATTAAGCAATTAATCAATCAGAAAAATGATAACATGATAAAAAGAAAGTCTGGTTGTGTTACAGTAGCAGCCCTAATATGTCACTACGTGACTGTATTTACTGCACGTAACTCCATTAGCTTGCATCTGCACACACGAGCACACTCGGCACTAGAGGAAGGACGAGAGATACTTCCAATCAAATATTGATGGAGTGAGTACAAACTGGGGCTTTCAGATAAGGCCAGGGAAACACGCTCTATAAACCCGTAAGAGATAAAGGCCCAGTCCTGCATACAGGTCAGACGAAAGGAGCAGCATATCTCTCTGCTACTATACATCTTCATCTGTCTGTCATTTCTCTCTCTCTCTAATTTTATTTGCCCTCTCTCTCTCCATCCCTCTGTTTCTTCCATCTGTGTCTGTCTCGCTCGCTCAGCACCGCCCATCTTCTCAGTGGAGCTGAGCCCGAGTCAACAACATGGGGACAGAGGTTTGCCATTTGTCACCCATAACACAATGAGTAGACAACGCAACACACCGACACGCACACAGAGGAAGGACAACAGTAAACAAACAGACCTGACCGCTCTGTCAACTCTGCTTTGTTATAATGTGTGTGTGTGTGTGTGTGTGTGTGTGTGTGGCTGCACACGTGTTTGCGTGAGCAGGAAAGACGGGTGGGACAATGTTTGGCTTGTGTGTGCGCGCATTAAAGCTGTAATAGCAAAAGAAATATGAATGTTTTGTGAGATATTGTAGTCATAACAACTCATTACCACTCTGATGTTTGACCTCAGAGTCAGGAGTAATAGTAAGATAGCGGCCGGCAACCAAAATCCCATTAAACCTCATAATGCTGTGATATATGCCGGCGTGTGCTGCCAGTGGAATTTCATCCTTTTTACAAACTGTCCGAATTCATTTAAGTCTGAATCCAACAAAAAGGTCTAACAGTCACAACATGTCTCAGCCATAAACCCAACCAAACCAATAATATATCAAAACTCGTATAACTTTTGGATTACTTGTTGTTTAAGTATATGATGGTTAGTGACGTTGTACACAATACGTTGTGCCAATGACAGTTGGGTGTGCTAAGTGGCGCTCCACACCTGAGGCCAATCAGTCCTTAATTGATTACAGACATGTTGACTTGTCATGGTAGGAAAAGCAAATTACTAATAACGTTAATTATCCGTTCTATTCAGTGAGCCAGCGTGCACGCTGAACAGAACGGAGCCATCGAGATCCAATTAAATCATTAATGTCATTATTTATACCTGCTTTTCCTCATGTGACATGTAAAGCTATTGTCTACCGTTTGTCCACAGTACTCAAACAAAGACATGTCCAAAAGGTTGGCTTTCAGCACAATAACAATGGTGGGAAGGCTTTTCCCTTTTTAGGAGATTTTTCTAACAGATCTGGCTCGTTATTACATCACTATAAGTGAAAACACAGTGTGTGTGTGTGTGTGTGTGCGTGTCCCATTGTTGTATGTTCTTAATTTTTGTTATCTAATGTAACTAAACTCCTGACTTGCGTGTGAAAAATCAAGGCAAACATTCAAGTTATTAACCCAACATCTAGTAGATTTCTCACAGCTAACTTTCTGGTTTAAAGAATACGTTTGGACTTTTTTTGTTCTCAGGCAAAACTGGATGCTGCTCTCCGGTCGATTGGTTGCAGAAAAATTAGCTCAAGGTTATAAACACAGGGAATTTACCATAAAAGGACACTCAACAGGACATAGTGTGCTGCCAGGATCAAAACATCTGACCCTTGGATTCTGAGGTAAGACCACTAGGAAACACTCTTATCTCATCACAGAAGCTCATTTCTCAGATAAATGCAACACCGCTGCAGAGGAACACTTCCTGCCTCCAGAATCTCATCATCGAAGTGAACTCTGCGACTTCAACCTCAAACCGACCCAGCTTATGAAGCAGCCCTCAGGACACCGACCCTGTGACATTACGACGACTATTGCATGCAACGCAGGATTCGTCGCCTTCATCAGTGACATGGATTGACCGGGGATGGCACGCAACAACATTTTCTTGCTGTAAAGATTTAGTTTCACAGTGGTTTTCGCAGCATGTGGCCCTTTCAAAGGCAAAACTTGGCAAATACGCCGTCTCACAATATCAGTTTATTGCACATTAAAAATGATTTTTGTGGCAGATGACTGTTTCAAATGACACAGCTGTTCATCCTCACACCACACCGCAGCATTAGAAGGACAGAAGGGGCTTTCCCAGTCAATTGAAAACGGCCCTGAGCGTTGCATACCATCCATGTGACCTCGCTCTGCGGTGATTACATCATGCAAACTGTGGCTCATGAGGGATCGACTCCTAATCTGGTGCGGAGAACTTCCTAGCTCATCACCACAGTGCGTGTGTGTGTGTGTGTGTGTGTGTGTGTGTGTGTGTGTGTGTGTCCTGTTCTCATTGACTCAGCAGTGTGGCAGGCAGACTCTCTCTCCACTAACTCACCTTGAAAGTGACCATTACGATTAGAAACTCTGGCTCAACCGAGGAGACTCGTATTAGCCCTAAAAATTCATACATCATGCCAAACAATGTGTGATGCAGCCTACAAATGACCATCTCGAGTAACAAATGTCAGCGGAGTATAAATAGATGATCAATTAGTCTTCGGACAGAAAGTTAATCGGCAGCCACTTTGATAATCAAGTAAACGTTTTAGTATTGTTTCAAGCGTAATTGCATTCACTGGCTCCAGCTTCTCAAATGAAAGGATTCATTATTTTTGAAGAAAGGAAGTTTATGGATTTCCTGAGCCGATTTCGATAATTACCGGCTTTCTCGTGACCGCTAACATAACCAAGGATTTCAAGTTCATAAGGTTGTTTATTTGCCTCTGAGGGGAAGAAAGGCGACGATGTCCTGAGCAAAGATGGCTTCTTTAATAATAATAATAATCCTTCAAATGATTAATATACATCACCTTGAGTCGTGGGACATTTTAAAAGGAATTTTCCACTATTTACAGATATTTCATGGACAGAACCATTAATCAATTGATCTGCGAGTTCGTCAGTAATGACAGTTAGCGTGAGTTGCAGCCCTATAAAAAAGAACTAAAAAGATACATTTTTGGGGGAATATCCGCTTAAGTAAACATCAAAACTTCCATCCAACATTATGTTCATAGCCCCTAAAAAAAATGTACGACACTATCAGACCTATTTCACATTTTAGGGAGACTGGAACGAGGAGACTAAATATTTCACGAGGCAGATTAAAGCTCTTGAATCCTTGACTGTCTCCTGAAGTTTAGTGCAACATCACAGTAAAGGAGCATTTTACCAACCTTCATTTCTAAGCTTTAAATCTTCTATTTATTTTAATTGAGTAGAAAGTAGACGCCACAACAGACACTGACACATGCAGCCACACAGTCTCCACTCATTGTGCTCTAGTTATGGCTCAGCAGATGACAGTCGGCTGCTATTTATAGAACAGACAGAAGAAAAAAAATGAGGGAAAAATCCCATCTTGTCTCTCTATTTGATCCGTCTCTGTCTCTCTCTCTCTCCTCTTTTCCCCCCCCAAAGGCTTTAGTTAAGGTCATGGAGGATGGCGAGAGGGGGAACGAGAGAACGAGAGAGAGAAAGTCTGAGACAGGGAGAGACACAAAATAGGAGGGAGAGCGACAAAGCCACAAACACGGCCATGCACAGTTGCACACAGACAGAGCGCATCAATACAACACTTTGTTCTTTCTGTCTCGCCGTTCTTCGGTTCTATTTCCAGACGTAATTGAACCGGTTAAACCCAAAACCGTTTCTCTTTTTGTTTTTGGTATCTTGAGCATCAATTGGTTTTACCTGCAGTCTCTTAATATAGACTCATCACACATCAAAGATCTGACTGTGGGCGGGTGTTGCATTCCGGTTGGTTGCAACGAGAGAAAAGCTGCAGTTTTACAGTAAAAGTTAAATATGACAGTAAACTCTGGCTAGTTATTTCAAAGCTTTTTAGTTTAGTTTATTTTCTGCAATAATCCAAAGGAAACTATCCCATTGGCTTTTTGTTGAGCCAGTGGATGCTAACTTCTGGGTGGTCATCCTGCATCACTCTATAAGCACAAAAAATAAACATATTAAAATAACGTTAATCTATAGGGAGTAGAGACTATACACACACACACACACACACACACACACACACACAGATCATGTGTTCACCCCAGCTAACACACAGATTTACTATACAACCCATTCCATTAAGAAATGACATCTTATTGTTGGAATGTGGGGAATCTGGGAGGGACACAATGAAACCAGGGAGCTGCACCCTCCCCAAACACACACACACACACTAAGAGGTGAACACAAAGAAACAGGAGCTCACTTACACATGCACACACAGTCTGTACACAGACTGACCTGCACTTGTGCGCACACACACACACACAGAGACAAAAGCAAGGGCACACTAAACACACATACAGAAAAGACACAAACAGGCACACAGTGCTGTGGAGCAAAAGCTTAGATGTGCAGCTCAGGTCACTTTACGCTGATGCAGATGACCAGCAGTTTAGAGACGATCTATTTTAGACTGAGGTCACTCTCTCACACACACACACACACACACACACTTTCTTACTGTAAAGAAGGCACACTGGTCTACTGAGCACGCATTTAGCTCTGCCGTCACTGGTTGATCTGTTGTCATCAGAGACACTGGCCTGCGACTGTGGTTCCTTTCTCTGTTGTTTACTAGTCATGAGTCAGTTTAATGTAATGAGATTAGCATTTAATCAAATGGCGACGACTGTTAATCAAAGCGGAGCAGCATGGAGCCAGGTCGAGTGAGGCGTGTTGAAGAAGATCCCTCTTTTCAGGACAGACAGACCTGCAATAAATGTTGTACTGAGAAGACATAAAGGGGGAATAGAGAGAAACCGATGTTCTGACAGGGAGACGAAAGTGAAATAGAGGCAATAAACCGAGAAACACAGACATCAAACACTTGAGGTGGATTCTCCATATTTATAGTCCGATGACAATATTTCTAAAAATGGAGTTTATGGCACTTGGAAATGGAATCTAAATGGCTTTAGTCTTTGCATTTCATTGACGCGTCAACATTTCTGCAGCTGAAGGAGCGAGTTAGCAGACGTTAGCGCCGGTGTGGTGATGCCACTGAATTCGTCGTTGCTTATGCGTCTTCACCACTTCCTCTGTCATTCAATCTGGTGTTCCTACAGTTTCATTCAGTGCCCTTCAATTGAAACACTAACGGTTTCATTCTAACCAGAGCTCAACCGCCTGTTGCTGTTGATATACAAGAGGCTCTTCAGCCAGACACTGAATCCCTATCAATGAAAACCAAAGAAAGCCGAGTTAACGCTTTCAAATAACATTTTCGGTGAATGATGTGGCGTCTCTGGTTGTGCTTGCTGAATCCACTGTAGTCTCATTGTGTCTGAGGAAGTAGAAAGCTGTTCATCTGATCCCAGATTTGTCATTTCTGGCTCAACACAACGTGACCCAATCCCCTGCCTCTGATCCGAAGCTGTCGGCCAATCGTGGCTCGGAATTTCCAGGAAGTGATTATTTCTCACAATGTCAGTATTGTTTTGCAGTTTCCTGCACGGCAAAAAAAAAAAAAAATGAAATGTGGAAAAACAATAACCCTCTTTTCGCTAATCAGGCACACACTCGCATTTCGTCAGGCTACTGTGTGTGTGTGTGTGTGTGTGTGTGTGTGTGTGTGTGTGTGTGTGTGTGTGTGTGTGTGTGTGTGGTTGAATCTAGGTTGCAGTCAGTTATATCCAAATTACAACAGAGATTCAGGGCTTCCTTGAGGACAATCCTGATTATAATGTAGTGGTGCAGCAGTGTTGTGGGCGCAAAGCTCCTATATTTCTCAAATATACATACATATAATATTTCTGCAGCTCATCTCTGTCAGGAATTCCAGCAGATCAGAGATGCCTTGATAATAATCTTTAAAATGTGGATTACAAAAGATCAACGATGAAGTGAACGAGTAAGCAGCAGTGAAGGAGGAATCAAACAAATGGAAGTTGAAGGAGGGACAGAGATTGATGTGAGGGGAAGAGGTGAGGATTAAGACAGAGAGAGAAACAGATGAGGGAAGGAAAATAATGAAGGAATAGATGGAGGCGATAACGAGAGGGAGGCGGGACTCTGGTTGAAAAAAACAAAAGATGAGGCAGGAAGAAGAAAGCGAGAACTCGTGACAGAGAGAGAACAGAAAACAGAGAGAGTGGATGTCATCATGTCTCACTGATGCATTCCAATACCCGACCAACCCCTACACACACACACACACACACACACACACACACACACACACACACACACACACACACACACACACACACACACACACACACACACACACACACACACTCCTTACATCAGCTGTAAGCACACTTTGCCTTTCCATGAGTCAACACACACATACCCTGTTTTAGAATTATGCCACATTGTAATTATCATAAAGTACACATGCTTATCAACGCACACACACACACACACACACACACACACACACAATGTGATGTAACCCCCCCACACACACCCTCAGCAGTTTCTAAGGCATCTCTCACTCAGCGCTTTTTATTCGCTGGATGACTTTATTCAAAGGTGCCAAAACACTTCAGCTTATTCAGCTCTCTGACTTGCACAAACGCGCACAAACGCACGCACACGCACTCAAAAGTCTGGGTTCAGGATTACACTTCCTTCTTTTTCTTCTAAATAAACACAGAGAGTGGGAGGGAGAAAGGTCAGTCATTTTTCACTCGGGGCACACACACACACAGTCACACATAACTAAACTGTTAGCACACACATCCAAAGCCTGAAAGCTATCAAGTGAGATTTATGTGCGCTTGTGTGATAAAACGCTTCGCTCCCATGAGGGGAAGCATAGACGGTATGACAGTATGCTACTTTAAAACATCAATTTATTCACACCGTTACTATCTGAAGGTCTGAACACTAATAACACAGCCTGAAAGGGCACCTAGGCCGTGTGACACTTCAGCCTTCCACTGAAATCGATACTAATGAAAGTCTTAAAAGGCAGGGTGGCCTGACCTTACTTGTTAACATTACGGTAAACTGTACAAACACACACACACTACACGGAAGGAAGCACGGGGACGGTTTGCATATGAGGAAGTGACGGCTTCTCTGCCTCCCTTCCTTTGTCGCTCACAGCTGGTTACTGACTCATGACAGAGACACAGGGGGAGTGAGGCAGAGCGCGAGTCTGAAATGTGGCGGGACAAAGACAAAGCAAGAGTCTTATAGACAATGAGCAATAAAATCAACGAAACAAGGTTTCCTACATGCCCACTTCTTCTCCTCTGTCATCTCTGGATTATCCAACACCAGAGCTGAACACTTGGCGACCTCGGGCCGGGGCTTTATCGCTCATACATCAACCTGGCTGGGCTTTGGGGCCGTTTACATATCTCCTAAAAATTCTCTGGAATACACGTCATTCCAGCAGATTACATGACAGGAAACAAACTTGTTTGGCCTTGCGACTGCTAGATTCCTACGTTTGAGATGCAACATCAGCTCGTTTTACAGCTGGATTTGAAGAGTAACAGCCTCATAGGTGATGGTATCGTGGTGATTGACAGCCAATCTGCACAGGCCCACGAGCCATTTACCAACAACCGTCTCGTTGGTGGTGATTTTCCATCTCGACTACGGCAGAGAACGTGCTCATTCCAGCTATAAAATAATCATTTCAGGTGGTTCTTGGACTAACCAGTCCACAAAAACCCATTTGTATGTCCGTCACATTAACAACACAGGAAGTATCCACTAGGTTTAAAAAAGAAAAAACATTTCCACTTGAAGTTCTCTATTATTAAACAGTTGAGCTCATCCGCAGCGAGGCTCAGCCAAATGAATAAGTCAACAATCCCCAAAGCTAGCTGCAGCATGTGCGCACACACACAGACAGACACACCCCCACAGCATACACACACACGACCTCATATACAGACGTACGTTTACATGCACATAGGCATTAGCCTAATTGCTAATAAGGAAAAGGAACCGAGTAAAGTATTTGTAGCCAGCATTTAAAACATTTACGAGAAAATGTTTAAACTGCAGACAGTTTCCATTCCTTTTGTCAGTGTGTGTGCGCGTGTGTGCGTGTGTGTGTGTGTGTGTGTGTGTGTGTGTGTGTGTGTGTGTGTGTGTGTGTGTGTGTGTGTGTGTGTGTGTGTGTGTGTGTGTGTGTGTGTGTGTGTGTGTGTGTGTGTGTGTGTGTGTGTGTGTGTGTGTGTGTGTGTGTGTGTGTGTGTGTGTGTGTGTGTGTGTGTGTGTGTGTCTGGGGGTTGGCTAAAACTACTATATAGCGACTCAATCAGCACTGAACCAGCCTGCGTCGAAGGCTTGACACAGCTGCGGTGTGCTGTTTTGTCAGAGAAATCTGAACCTCTGGAAAGTCTCAGCGTTTCACCTCAGCTCTGCTGCCCTGGAGTAATCTGGGGATATTTATCTTTCAGTAAACTACAGGATGCAGCTTTTAATGCTCTCTTATGCTTCTGCCATCATCTTCCACTCAAAATATTTACAAGCAATGCTTCACCAGTTCCAACAATTTCATTTTGGGTTTGGAAACTGGGCATCAGGGTGGTGTAATATGTCAAATACAGTAATAGTAGGAACTGCTATTTTTTTTTTAATTCTGTAAAAATCTGCAGTTGTCTGATGACGAACATCTCAATATCCTCTTCCTTCCTCCTGCTCGCACTCATTTGTGCATTTCCTCCCTCCCTCTGGCCTTTTACCAACTGCTGGACCAGGACCAGGTTAAAATGGGTCATCGCTGTAAACAAATTGCCGCAATGCTAAAATTGGACTAAGTGAGCTATATTTATTAGCTCTGCTATATTTGATTTGTCTGTCAGGAGACCGCAGTGCTACGACTTAGCAATGCAACATTTCACTGTAGCACAGTATGATAGTAGTTTGCAAAAAGTATGAAATTTAAAGCAATAAATATAAATAAAGACAAAACAAATATTCTGCATTAGTGCAATAAGCACATGCCAAGCCCAGTTTCCCTCTCAAGGCACTGATTGAATGGTTGTTAATGGAGTGTGAGTGTGAGTGTGTGTGTGTGTGTGAGGAGGGGGCTAATCCGCCTTGTGTTGCAGTTCAGAGAGAAATTTCAAGGTCTTTGAGTGCCAGCGGAGCAGAGAGCCTAAGGTCGCACACCCACACACCCACACACCCACACACCCACACACCCACACACACACACACACACACACACACACACACACACACACACACACACACACACACACACACACACACAGATTTGGGGTCCCTCTTCTTTTCGTCCTCATTTCTACTCTGCTCCTCTCCCTCCCCCCTTTTCATTTCCTTTGTCTTTTCTCTCCCACTTTTTGCCTCCCTCCCTCCCTCGTACCCATGTTTCCCATTTCTCTATTCTCTCCCTGAACTCCCTCCATGATCACCTCCCTCTTCCTTGAACTCCCGCTCCCGGTCTTACCTCACTGACTCGACCCTCCCCCCTCCTCCTAATCTCCTCCGACCACCTGTTCCCTAAAGTTCACAAAAATATAAGTTTTATATTTTTGAAATTTACTCCATTTAATCCCACTTTTGCCCTTCACGCCTCTGTCTCACTCTAACCCCTCTACCACCGCTAGCTGAACGCTGGACAGGCTCCCTGTGATCGCCTCAGACACAGGGGGGGGCTCACCTTTGACCTTTACCCCTCCTCCCCTCCCATCAGACATCCCTGCCTTCTTATAGAACTTCATTTCTTTCCCGCCCTACTTCTCCTTTCTTTCACCTCCTCTTACGTTCTTGTGGTCGACTCTCTCTCTCTCTCTCTCTCTTAACTTTGTCTCATGCAAATGTGTCACTCACTATTTTCCCACCAGACTGAAGCCTTTCAAGTAAATCAATACCGCTAAAGGTGTTTCTAGGATAGTAACGGAAGATTAAACGGATCCCTTCTCTATTATCTTTCATTCCAAGAGAACTGCGTCAGCCTCTTCTTTCCCATCCATCATCATCATTACCATGCAGCCACACAGGCCACCTTAAGATAAGCAGAGTGACCTTCCTTCTCTTTCTCTTCCACTCCACTCCCATCTATTCATCAAGCAAACTGTCTGCTCCATCTCCCCCCTCCCCCTCCTCCTCTGTTTACATCCATCTCTGGATTCTCCTGCTAGCAGAAGTTAACCTGCTTTGGATCAGACGCCAAAAGAATGTAAAGACGGAATACCCCAGAACCGTCTCTGAAACACACACACACACACCCGAATTTAAACATTTTACAGAGAGTCAAAGGGGGTGGAAAGACATTCGCACACACATATAGGTACACGCACACGTTTCCAGATGATCCCGACTCCCACAGATCTCTAGTTCCCGTGCCCACCCAGTGAGTGACTGTGATTGGCTGTTATGCGTGTGTGCCTGCATGTGTGTGTGTGTGTGTGTGTGTGTAACTTTACTCCCACCATTCTGCCACATGTCAGCAGTTGCTCAGTCATCTTTGACACAGACTTCGTCTTCTGATTACTCAACCAAATTACAAATTCAGAAATCAGTGCACGGGCTGAATCTAAGCTGATAGAGAACCGCTTCGACCCACAACGCTGTGAAGAAGAAACAGCTTTCCCCCTTTTTTTGATGAATAGGAGAAAAAAAAGAAAGGAGGCATGTGTTACAGAGGGAGAACGCTCCGGTTTGTTTTCGGATAAACAAACCGGCGTTTCCTTGACGCGGGGCATCAGGCGAAGCTGATTTTAGCTCCTGAGATTCAGGCGGACTCGAGGTGCGTCTTGTGATGGAGATGACAGGAAAAAAACAACCGCGCACCCCCACAGGACACGATCGCTCACTGAGAAAACACAAACACGTGAAAACATCCATTTCACTGGAGCAGTATCAAGAGTTTCATCGGGGCAAGCGGTTCCACACGAGTTCATGTCGCCGTCTTCCTCCACTTAAGAATCAGCTTAGCCGATGTCATGTGACCAGCTGGAACCGTTATTCACATCTCAAACTACTGAACGCACCTTTTTTTGCTGCAAAGAGAGACCTTGCCTCACCTTTCCCGCCACCACATCTAACTGCTCTACATGTCTCTTCCTCAAACTTCCTATCCCCCTCTCTCTCTCTCTTTCTGACACACACACACACACACACTCACTGCAGAAGTTGCAGCACCATAATGCAGCAACCGCATCCTGTGGTGAACTGTGTCATCCTGTCTCCTGTTTCACACGGTGTGCAAGATTCCGTCTTAATTGTTGACCTTTATGCATCGATCTATATGAGCTGATTGGGAGCTGCCCGGGTGCGACCGGTCTGGTTATGGCCACAGAGAAACTCAGGTTCTTTCCTCAGACTGTGAGACGACTTAATTCTTCAAAATGTTTCTCCACTGTTGTCCTTTGCTGAAACAGTCGGGACTACGGCCCTTATAAACTAGTCATGCTTTATCTGAAATGCCTCAAAAATCAAAACCTCAAACGCGCGCTTCATCCAGGATGTAACATGCACCAGTGTCTCAGTCTCAGATCAGATTGTGATCTCACTCTGTGAACATTTCTACAGAAAAGCACCTGGGTGAGCAGGAAGTTCCCACACATCAGTGACTCCACGATCTCACGGTAAAAATAGGACATGCAAGACATCATTTAGAAAAAAAAAAGAAAAAGGTTAAATTCAGCATGTGGATGGAACCCAGACACCTTTGGGACAACCACAAAATGACATTTAATTAAAAGTCTTAGCCAGAAAGAGACAGAGACAGGGCATAGACACTGAAGAGGGGACAGTTTCATGAGTCTGGACTCACCTGGAGCTCGCACCACGCCACTTCCACAGTCGTCTCTGTATCCAGTCCCTTGTACACGGTCTTAAAGGACCCTCTTCCGATCTCGATGTCAAATTTCAGAAAGCGCCCATCCGGTGACGTCCCCACCGCTTTTGTCTCCACCTCCTCTATATCCTCTTGCACACGTTTCTCGGCCTCCCTCTGCTCTGCCCGTATCTTCGCCAGCTCCTTCTCCTCCTCGGTCGGACTACTAACGCTATCCACACGCTCGACCACTTTTCCGTCCTTTGCCACCTGGTGCGGGTCCTCCGACCCTCTGGGACGCAATGTGACGTCGGGCTGCTTGCCCACCGTTTTGTCGGTAACATCCAATACTGTCGGGGTGGGCTCGTTTATCGCCCCGCCTGCACTAAGTTCTTGAACAACACTGCTAATGGTGGGAACGGCGAGCGTGATGCCGCCCTCACCTGAATCTTCCTCTGCATTTTCTATGTGCCCCTCTGCAACTGCCCCACCGAGACCAAGCTGAAGGGCCGAGCTTTGCACATGGGGGCCTCTCGGGACCTCCCCGCCTTCGGCGTCTTCTGCCCCGGGTCCAGGACCTGAGGGCGGCAGGAGGAAGAAGGCGGAAGGCCCTTCACAGTCCGGTGGCGAGGTGAGGATCACAGCAGCTTTGCTGGGCAGGTCCAAAGCGGTGGCGTTGGAGTCACAGATGACACTTCGGCGGAAGAACCGGTGCTCGGCTATTTTGGAGTCTCTGTCCATGGTGTGGCGCCGACGCTGGACCTCGGGGTGCACACTGAGCTGGTCCACCGCGAGCAAGTCTGAACTGGCAGAGCCGTTCACATTTTTATGGGGGGTCTGGGGTGATGGACAGGGAGAGGCAGAGGGAGGAGGAGGAGGAGGGGGGTCCGGGGCGATGAATTTCCCCTCTTTGTCGCTGCTATTGCTTTCAGACATTCTTTCCCGAGGCTCAGACCACAAAACAGGAATTCTGTACGTATAAATAAGGACTTATTTGTGTTAATGCGGGCACAAATCTCTACTAGCAAGCTGCTTTTATCAAATGAAAAGCTCTCCAACCTCCGATGAAACTCCAGGAAAATGAAAAAAAGAAAATCGGATGTGCAACTCTACTTCCTCTTTGCTCGGGTCGACCGTTTCAAAAAGACAACCTACAGTTCCTACAGGGACCTTCTGTGCAGGGCTCAGGGAAGCCCCGAGAGAGAGGAAGGAGCTTTCGCTTTAAGAGTGGGGAGGGAAGGGACGAAAGCCAGTCAAAGGAGGGGGGGTGCAAGCACTGCAACGAGGTGACAACCGTCAAATTAACACCCGAATCCATCTTGTTGCCAACATCCAGAGAGGGACATCCACGACATGGAAGGAGATACGACAGACCGGTGCGGCCACCCAAAAGGCTGACGAAGCAAAAACGCGACTGGAATCCAATCCGTTACGGCCTGACGTGGAGGTCTGTGAGAACAGGCTGAAGCCCCCCGGGGCTCGCTGAAGATGGGACTCCCCGGAGAGGTCGCTGGCCCGCCCGTAGTAGGCCAGACAGTAGGGTTAGGTCGGCCTAGCCCGGCCTGGCCTGGCCCAGCTTGATCCGCTTCGGCCCTCGTCACTGGAAAGAAAAAGAGAGAAAGAAAAGAGCTGTAAGATGGAGCTATATTTTCATTGTATAATCTGACCAAACATCACTAAAATTCACCATCTGCTTTCACTGGACTACTTAACTGACCCAACCAACAAATGCCAACAAATCTGTCCGCTCCTCCCGAAACACTAAGCAGAGATCAAACCCTCGTTTGGATGCTTCTAAACAAGTCGGTAGGTACAACTAGACAAGAAAAAGTAGGGTTTCCCATTATTTAAAGCAGTTAAGAAGTTAATTATTCAAAATTAGGTCGGTAGAGGATTCAATCAGACTTTGGGTAACACAAAACAACTCTCTGTTTGGGATTTCATCAGTGGATATTTTTACTCGGGTTGAGCACAACCTTTAATCTCCAACTCAAGCTCGCTTACAAGAAAGAGATCTGCACCCCCCCCCATTGCCCCCTTGTAGTTAATGCAGTGATGCAGCAGAGTGAGTGCCTAATTGCTCCACGCTCCAAATTTAGCCCAAAGTCACCACCGCCGGGCTGACCTCAAGGCTGGGGAGGGGAGGCCTCAAGAGTGACGGAGCTCGAACCGCCACACAGAGTGTACAATATATCACTTTGCCATATTGCATTACAGAAAACTAATTGGTAAGAAATGTGCTTGCTGAATTGGCCTTACATAACGTCCTAGAGATAACGTCTGCTCCGTTATCACGGTGGCACTGGAACAGAGGAGCAGCAGCTGCTTCGGCTTGTGGAGTCAGAAATCCTTCACAGTGCATTCATTCATGTATAAAAACAACAGGTTTTCACAAGTCTTATCCGCAAACGAAGCCTTATCGGCAGCAAAGAGACACGCAGAATAATCGTCACATTTTCACTCCGTCATCTATAGAGGTTCTTCAATTAGATCTGTGCCCATGAATGGGGATTTAAACTGCACTAAGCGACTATGCATAGTCTGTAAGTGTCTCTGTAGACTGCAAAAAGAAACCTCTTTATGATATCAACCCAGATGGCTGTGATGATCACTTAATAGCAAAACAAAAGAGTGCCAGACAGCCAAAATACTCTTGTATAAATAAATTTCTCTGCAACACAGAATACGACACATGCTTTAAATTTCACTGGGTTAAATGTGTCTCAGCGGTTCTCTAGGAGGGACCATGCACGACACCAGAGAGTAATGTGGCCCCACAGGCTCCTGTATATTGCCTCAATTAAGGGAGGTGGGTGAGGGATTAGCACTGTAGGTACATGTGTCTTACGGCTGGTTTCTACCTTTCTAATAGGTCCCGTGCAGCTTTATATGCAATTTGACTATTTGCATAATTATATGTTATGTACAGGTTGTCTTGCTTCTCCTTGAAGTTATCCCAATTTTGCATTTAATGGCACCTGACTGCCCTCTGGGCTAAGAGGGGCGATGTATTCAACCATTTAGGAAATAAAAAATCATCGGCCTGCTTGTTGTTATGATGAGGACACGTGGTTTAGTTTGGTTTGTTTTTACAGTGACAACAGCTAGGGGGTGTTGTGAGGTGTTACTCTAACTCCAGACGGAGTAAAAACGTTAACATAAGGGCAAATATAAATATAATATAAATCAAATATTCATTTCAAATGTTGAATAACTAAGATATAATAGCCTGTGACAATTTCAAGGTAAAGTGTTCAACATTATAATTCGAATTAATGTACATATTAGCGATTTTCGGTAGGTACGTATAATTACACACAGGTGTGCTGCTTCGACCCATCAGAGTTGTCCTTTCATAACTAAACGAGTCTTGCTAGCTTACACGAGAACACGCAAACGCTCAAATGTATTAAAAGAATATGTTAAAAAATACGTAAATATTGATTTGCAGCACTTCTATCGTGTAACTTTCTTCTGATACTGTATCTTTACAGGTGTCCGTTCCTCTGTTGCAAATATATAACGCGCATAAACATTCAAGCATGGCCAGCATCGCGTGGCCTAACGCGCTTTACATAAAGAAGAAGTAGATCTAAAACGCATCGATTATCATTAAAATACAAAAAAAAGGATTCGATATCGGGATCACCAACACGTAGCCAGTCCATGCCGACACTTAATTAATTAATTGCATTCGTTAAGTTGCTCTCTTTAAAGAAAGAGGTTAAAATGACCACATGAGCAATTCAAGTTATCTGCGAAAATGCACGAGAGCCGTAAGAGAACTTATGACAGGATGCATTTTTAACCTGTGTGAACATGTGAATGTCACATGGGTGAAAAAGAAACAGAAAGGTGTGCAGGTTACTGGAGAGAGTTGAAGCAGTGAGGGGTTCACTGCCTGTTGAGGAACTCCAAAGAAAAACCCGAAGCTATGCTGCTAACTTTGCCCACAGGCAAAACAAGACACAAGCAACGACCAGTCACGATCCGTACAAAGCGTTTATGACCCCCAAAATGCACCGTTACCTTTTACATCGGCGTGAGCTGTATTGGCCCCGTGGAAGCGACGGTAGAAACTTGATTTAAAAGCCTGTTACTCCTCTGCAGTGGAGGGTCCGCTCCGACGCGGCACTAATGTCACTTTAGTGCGTCACATTAAAGCCACAGTTGGTTGCCCGAAAAAAAATAAGCTATTTACAAAAATAATAACTTAGCTATAAGCTTATCCTTTCACAAAAAAAAAAAAAAAAAGAGGTCCCAACAGCGTGGCTGTGAGCGGTACGTGCAGCGAGCCACAGCCGACAGACAGACACCTCCCACCGGGGCAGAGAAGCCAAGTTCGCTCGCTGGTGTCCGCGGCGGCTCCGGTACTTCAGTCTGTCTCCGTGTTGTCTGTGTCCGGGTCTGCAGCCGCAACCAAAAAAAAAAAAAAAACAGGCAAGAGTTTCACTCAAAGGCGCTTCATCCTCATCCGCAGCAACATGTAGTCTGCTCCCGTGACCGCCGTTTCGCTTCTCTTGGCTTCTGTGGCGCAATAAATCCGCTGTGATCCACAGTTATTCCCCGTTTTCAAGCCATCGGACGGCGGCTTCGTCTGCTCTCTGCTCTTCTCTGGCGATGACTCGACAAGGCGACTGCAGGGCTTTCACGCAGACGTGTCGCGTCAAGCGCACCGCCGGGTGATACAGGAAGAGGGCTCGTTCTTTCAAACTAAAACACAAATACGATTTATCATCCAAAACGCACTGGTGAGGTCTGTGTGTAGAGGAACGACCAGTGGAAGTCTTACTGAGTTAAAGTACAAAAGTATGAGTGTCTATATTTACTTAAAGTACCAAATACACTCATTATGCAGACTGACCCATTTCAGAATAGTGTATATGATATTATTTAATTATAGTTATGGATGCACAGTACTTTAATCGTGCAGTCGGTAAAGGAGGGGCTTATGGTTTACTGTACTGCCAGGTAGCTTGTGGAGTTCACCAAGGGATCTTTAAAGTCTTATCGTTATCTATAATAATCCATCATAATTTATTTGTTGAATGTATGTTCTATCATTAAACTAAATCTGCATCGTAACTAGTAACAAAAGCTATTAAATTAATGTAGTGGAGTAAAAAGGACAATATTTCTCTCTGACTTGTGTAGAAGTATGAAGTATCATAAAATGGAAATACTAAAGTAAAGTACTTCAAATTTGTTCGAGTACTGTGAGTAAATGTACTTTCCACCACTGGGAGCGACTCCATTAAATCCACCCAAGTGTGTTTAATCTACTCAACAGAATAGTGCTATTGTTGAGTACATAATCACATTTTTTTTTAGGCCACATGGGTGTTTCTGAGGACATCCTGCAGCAGCTCTCACGCTATTTACTCGTGCCACACCTCTTATTTGTCCTGTGTTATTATTATTCAATTGAGGACAGCAGTGGCCGCAGTCTGCATCTGTTTGATCTGACAGAGATCAAGCTGTGCGCCTGCTGTGTCCAACAAACAGAGCCGGGGAAGGAGAGGGAACATCTCTCACCTTCTTTTTCTGGTTTGCTACAACAGTTGTGAGCTCAAACATTCAGTATTATATGTTTTAAAAATAAAGATATGTAATTGTAGTCTTTTTTTTTAAGGGTCACTGTGTGTAGTTTATGACTTTTTTTTTTTAACTGATCAGGTTCTTGTAGGAAACTATGTTTTTTTTGCTAATTTAAGAAACTGCAATCATTTACTTTCTGGGTAATTCAATTTATTGTATAGAATTGTATAGATGTGGTTTCCCTAAACATGCACAAACATAAGTAAAAATCATGGAAACGGTCGTGTCAACGTCATATTGCACTTTAAAAATTATCTGCGTAACACTGAGTCAAAATCACATTATTCTGAAGTGAAACTGGGCTCTTTGGAGGAGGGGCTGCTTCATTTTCATTAATAGGAGCTTTATGTTGAAAGATTAAACCGGAAGCACTACGGTTTACTCTGGTTGTCTTAACAGAATTTTGCCAGCAGTAAACTCCAGTACTCCAATAGCCTGAGTATCCATTCAACAACCCGCAGTGTCACGTACGACACATCCATAGTCAACCTTTATGAATGATGCATAATTATCTCGTGTGTGTTCATTCAGTCTCTCCTCTCTCAGTGTGTGTGTGTGTGTGTGTGTGTGTGTGTGTGTGGCCTTCACTTGCTCACTCGCTGACGCCGTCATCATCACGTTTAGTGTCAGACAAGCTCCTGACTACTCATTAAAAAAATTAAAAAATTAAAAAAATGATATTCCTACAATATTTCTTAGGCATATATGTATTAGAATGGGTCTGACAACCCTAAAATGTCATTTATATGACTTGATATTGTTTGACTCTCTAGTTTATTATAGATTACTGCAGTAAACCTGAGGTAACGAGATGATCATGGGCTCTTTTTCATCCTATATTTTTTGTTTTTCTTTGGGTCTAAAGGTTAAAGTCAGTGCACATCAGGACAGTTTAGAATCCATAGATCTACACACCCTAATATTGAGCTGCAGCACCTCTGGCAATGACAATTAGACCAGGATAATGCGTTCAACCTGCTCGTACATGTAAGTCTACCTCCTCAAATAGGAGGAAGACTTCATATGTGCACACTATTGTTCACGTTTCTCCGTGGGACTTCCTGTCTGTTTTCGACTGCAGGGGTCCAAACAACTTAACACCAAGGCCCTTGAAATGAAAACACACCAAAGAGGGATTCCCCTGACTGGAGCATAACATTCTCTCACTGTGAATAAATAAATCGATGAAGAGCAACCACTCTGAGACCTATTCCCGTCCTATCAGGCATCCAACTGTTTCATGGCTCCATTATTAAAAGTGAATCGGTTTTTCAAAGTGGGTCCCAAAGTCATTTGAACTATGTCGGCACAGAACCTGAGTTTTCTTTCTCAAAATGAAGGCTTCTATCTGTTCTTTTTGTTGAGAGTAATGACACATTTCCCATGAAATTGTGAGGACTTTTACATTAGCAGCTGGCCCACTTATCAGCCCATTCAATGGCATGCTAAAAACATGCTTCACACTTTCTACTTACTTCAGATATTCATGCAAATGTTCTTTTGCAAAAGCAGCCAATGTGCCATAAAATCAACTCTGGCCAATGGGCTGTAAACCTTATCTTATCAAATATGGCCGTTATCTAAGCTTCCCCTGTTAGTAGCGAGATCATTTGCTCAGTATTGCTGCTACGCAATCAGCAAATACTACTGGAATGATAAATCCCTGACTTGGAATTGAATATGTAGTTTGTGTGTGTGTGTGTGTGTGTGTGTGTGTGTGTGTGTGTGTGTGTGTGTGTGTGTGTGTGTGTGTGTGTGTGTGTGTGTGTGTGTGTGTGTGCTCCTTTAGCACTTGTTTATCCTGCACGGAAAAATCAATATGCAAGGTTGACATTATTTCCCCACTTTTTCCAGTCTTTATGCTAAGCTAAGGTTAGCTCCTGGATGTAGCCGAATTTAAACGGTAACAATCTTCTCATCTCTCTCTCTCGAAAACAAAGCTAATAAGCCACACACACCACAAAATATTGAACTATTCCTTCAACCTTTTTGACTTTCTCAACTTCCCTAAAAGACAGATTCTGCTCCCTGTGACTGTCCATGTGCCCAACAGAGCAGAACGTATCAGTGTGAATCACACTTTGCTGGTAAAAAAAAAAAATGCTAATCTTTAGCTGACTCAGGAATGAGCTGTCATTGACTCATCTAGGAGAAACTGACGCTTATTCCAGCATTGCAATCATTGCACTACAAAGTCACGTTGGGGGTCAATGTAATGCCTGAATGTTATGTATCGCTTTTGAGTCAATTGGAATTTCTTAATGGCTGTCCAATGGCACTCACGGGACTTTTATGTTGAAGGAAGCAACAGGTCTGGCTATGGGTGACTGACCCAAACAGCTGGATTTCATTAGCTTCTGACAACATAAGCTTTCACTCGCTGACTTGAAGGGCATTGAGAACCCCCCCCCCCCCCTTTTGTCACCTGGCTTCATCTTTCCTTCAAACACGCTGGAATCAAAACTCCACCTTGTTTTGCCGCCTTCCACCGAACTCTGTGATGGATTTCATGATTTCTAGAGAAACGCGTTGGCGTGCAAACTCAAAAGCAGGTTGCGAATCCGCCCATTTTTTTAACAGAAGGACAGCTCTTTATTGTCACGAAAGTGGTGATGAAATCCAACAGATTAATGTTACATTCAGAAATTTCGACATTGCATATTTGCTCCCCGCTCTTCTTCCCTTTGGCAATATTCATTGACAAAAACGACATGTTGTGACATACTATCTTCACGCCTCACTGATAACAGTAAAACATTTTCTTTTCAGATTTGCGTTCGGTTGACCGTTTTTCCACAGAGGAACATCACCCGATCTGTTCAAAATTACAGTTACAGTCATTTGCATTGACAGAGGGAGGTTGTTTGCTGTCGCACAGTTTGTGATACTAACAGTGTTTTTTTTTATGTGCATGTTGAGGGAACGCATGTACGCATGAATGCATGTCTGCTTCTGAAGCTCTCAAAACCAACACGCACACACATGCAAACACACAATTAGGCAAAAGACTATGACCAATAATGTGCAGGGGGGAAACATGCAAATAAGGGCTGTTGAGGCGGTATGTGTGCGCTGTTCTACCAGTCTCTACCGTGACTTTGTATACACTCGTTCGGTAACTACACTAGATTGCAAAATACCATTTCGCCGCACTACTTTTGGACAATCAGCCTTCTCTGTTAAAGCAACACGTCAGTGGAACAACCTGCCTGAAGGTGTGAGGAGCTGCGGCTCTGTTAGCGCTTTTAAATCCAACTTAAAAAGTCTTTTAAAAGCTGCACAACACTGCACACACTGACCTCAATTCTTGTGGTCTTTCTGACTTGATTTTATAGACAAACATACATTTTGTATGTGCTATTTGTGTGTAGCGTTGTATTGGGTGTCTTGTATGTTCTTCATGGTATATCTTTGTATTACGTCTTTTCCTTTGACTGTGTTACTGTCTTGTACTTGTTGGACCCGCCAAGGGACTGCAGATGCAAATTAGCTCAAGCTACAATCTGGTACAGTGCATCGAATGGTGACATTTATGTTTTAACTGTACAAAAATATATCAAGCATGCGATCATGCAAACTCCTCCTCAGAAACGTCAGCTGTGATCACTTCTGGATGGGTGAATTTGAGTTTTGCACAAAACAACAACTTGTGTGTGTTTCCAGGGATCTATCTGTCTATGTTGAATCTATGATGCAAATTAACATGTGTTTGTGTGTGTGCATTTCAGTGTGTGCGTGTGTGTGTGTGTGTGTTTGTGTGGATGCAGGTTAGAGAACTGACAGATCGTCTCTTCGTGTAACCCTTTGTTGACCCACCTCACTGAGAATGTGAACTCTCAAACAAGCCACAGCAGGTTGGAGAACTTCTCGAAACTCAGCTCCGGCAGGCAAGCTAGGCCTCCCTGTCCCTCTCTTATTTACATTTATTCATAAGAACAGCAAAAGCCCAATTTTACAGTAGCAAAGAGAACCTGATATGACAAAACAAATAAAACCAGGATCGATTGTTCTAATTGTGTTTGAGAACTTTTCTTAAATGACAATAATGTCAAATCTACATATCTATCTGGGAATCTGAACCCAGACTGTCCTTCGTGTAATTCATATTTGCTGAGTCTGCTGTGCGAGATGACAGGCTTTTGTTTTCAATATTTGATCAAACTAAAACAACAAATGGTCGATAAATAGAAATCAGCTGGAGAAGCAGTCTAACCACCTGCTGCTGTGCAGACCGTGAATGAAACTTCCTCGCACTCGTCCAGAGACTAAGATTTGACTTATTAGCATTGCATCAGTCTACCTCTGCTTTGCACACATGTTTACACCCACGCACCAAGAGGCCTCTTACAGCGGTACAACTTAATTCAACAAATTAAGCAGCTGGTGGAGTGCCTTGAGGCAAGGGCACAAATCTACGGATGAGAGGAGCAGCAATATTAATCTTGCTTCTAAGACTTTCTCCTTCCTCCTTTATGTGACAACTTCACTCCAGTGTCTCATCACTTGAATTATGACTGGTATGCCAGTAACTCAGCGTGTGTGTGTGAGTGTGTGTGTGCGTGTGTGTGTGTGTGTGTGTGTGTGCCGTATGTAAGCGGGTGTTTCTGTGGGTCAGAGGATGTTTTAAAAGATCTCATGTTGCAACAGTGAACCTGTCACTTCCCTTCTCTGTGACACTGCATTGCTTGCGCTTCGGAGTGTGTGCATGTTGAGAGAAGTTTAGAATGAAACTACTTGAGTATGCAGAACACTTGCCAAACACTGGTTATTCCCAGTGGTAGTGATACAGGGGTTTTGATCATTGTGCAGCCATTCCCTGCTGTGTTAAGGGACTGCTCACTCACTTTGGCAAAAACAAAAGCCCCTGATTCTTCATCTTTAGAATCTTAAGCTTGGGTTCAATCGCTTTTCTTTGACGTTGCAACAATTACATTCATAGTTATAATACATGGGTTGAGTTTGGATATGCCGTGGTTCATCCAAAGTATGTATAGTATAATTAAGGGACCATAACATATCAAATACAGATGTGTTACTAATTGTTGTGGCATTGTACAGTGTGGAGATCAGTGGCACAGCACTCAGCAGTACATCCTTCCACCAGATAGTGTCACTAAAGAGTCCAGAGGGGAGCTTTGTCAGATTTCACCTGATCTCACTGTAAACTTTTCTCCATATTTCCCCCGACACAGACCCAGTTACATTCTCCTCAGGGGAAAATGTATCGACACTCGTTGGAGGCAATTCATGTAAATGAGGGCTCTCTCTCCCTGCGGGTCGAGGAGGTTAAATATGACATGGTGGCTTGTACAAGTTTAATTGTATAAGAAGGCAATGCCTGAGGGGAGGGGGGCGATAGAAGAGGGGAGAAGGGGGGAGAGGAGAGAAAGAGAAATGTGATTAACCATGGAGATTAAAGAAAAGAGGGAAATCCCGTACTTTGATCTAGTCCTATTAGAAATGCTTTGTTTGGCCATGTTTCAAACTTGTTTTAATGAAGTTTAATATAATGGCTCGCCTGAGGGACAAACGATAACCACACATAAGAGCTCTCTGTTGTTTTTACCTCTTGAGAGTCCTGGGGTTGGGTATATTAAGACAGCTGAAATGGTGAAAAAACTATTATCAAACTATTAAGTCTTTGCAACTTCATGGTTGACGGATTTCTCCCAACAGTTCACTCCTTTTCTTTGAGGAAAATAACTGCGGGAACCCGGCATTATGTGCATGTGTGTGCCTGTCTGCACTAGTGTGTGTGCGTGTGTAGCTGCTGTAGACTACATTTTGCACTCATACAAAGCCACATTGTCCAAACCATAATTGTCATTACAGCCTTGAAATGTAATAGAGTAATAAAATAGGCTAAACCTTTTCAGTCAGCAGCTGTTTCCTCCAATACACTGCAGCTAAATGTTGTTAGAATAAATGTGCAGAGTGCAACATCTGTAAATGGAAGATAACATGTGCAGGTGGGTCAACAAGTGGGTTAGCCAGACAGACAAAATTAGAGTGCAGAGGGGCATCCAACAAGTGGATACAAATTACTTCATAACATAATACATATTTGAGAATGACGACAAATAATGAGAGCACACTCTTTTTTCTGACTCCAGTTCTGATTTTAAAATGTCATTTCCTGTTTCCCAGGAAAATAAGTTGTGTTTTCCTGGGAATTAATCATCTTAGAGCCAAAAGAAAACATTCAACCCCGGTGTGTGTGTGTGTGTGTGTGTGTGTGTGTGTGTGTGTGTGTGTGTGTGTGTGTGTGTGTGTGTGTGTGTGTGTGTGTCTGTTCGTTTAATGTTTGGAAGAATATATTTATGCTGAAATTGGAGTAATTTCGAGTGCAACAAAAGCAGTTTCGGTGAATGTACCAGGTCACAAACGATGCATTGTGTTTCTCGATGGTTGAGTATCATGCATGTGCACGTCATTGTGCACGTGTGATTCAATTTGCTTTCTTATCAAAGCCCTCCCGCAGTGACTGAATCATTCAAATGTCCTTTACTGCGCCTTCACAAACATCCAATCTCTATAAGTTGGTGCCCTGTAGTTCTCATCTTGTTGAAGAGTTTAATGGGTGCAGCTGGGGTCCAGGGCAGACACACACTTAAAATAGGTAAGAATCAATTGTTGACCCATTTCTCCTCATAGCAGTCCTGGCTTCTCAAGTATTGTACCAAGACCTTAAAGGCACAGCGTTTGGGATTTTGGTGGCATCTGGCGGTGCGGTTCCAGATTGCAACCGACTGAATTGCCCGCCTCCGCTGACTCGTCCATTTCCAAGAATGCGATAACGTGAGCGCAAAAACTCCACGGTAACACCGTCCGCCATCCTTACCGCGACAACGCCGCAGGAAGAACGGAAGACAGGCGACGGCTGGCGGTACCACAGTTTTGCACTGTGCGGCTCACGTCACTGCAGTTTCACAAGCGCGTTGGAGGAACTACGGCGGCCTTCAGTTAACATAAAAACGCAAAAGGCCCTCGCTATAGCCAGTGTTTGGTTTGTCCGTTCAGAGTTACTGTAGAAACATGGCGGTGCAACATGGTGGACTCTGTTAAGAGGACCTGCTCCATAGAATTGAAGGGTTCATTCTAAGGAATAAGGTAATATTATATTCCATATTCTGCTAATAGCGCCCCTGAAATGCGGCACACTGGCCCTTTAAATAACAGGTTGTTGATTGATGATATAATAATGATGATCAGGATGATGGATGTTTCTGAATTTGACATTCTTTCTGTTTAGTGAGTTGAAGTAGAACCATTATTCTTACTCAATACTGGTGCTTGACAGTAGAATATGTTGTATGTTTGGATCCTCGAAAGAATGTTGACATGCCACACACACACACACACACACACACACACACACACACACACACACACACACACACACACACACACACACACGCGCGATGGCCCAATCCACATGTGCCGCCTAAGGCCTTAAGCCCTGAACCCCTCAGGGTCTTAACTGACGTCAGCTCGTAAATGGTTGCGTGTGAGAGGCTGCAAGGGCTTGAAATGGTACAAATACAAACGGGACGGAACCTTTCGTTGTTTAACGTTCTTACCTCGTGATTTGAACTTCACTCCGGGTTCTTGCTTCACCAGGCCAGAGGCGATTGTCCACTCTATTTACTCTTTTTGTCAAAGCAGCTTCAATAAGCAACACGAAAAGAAAAGGTTGATGAATAAACCAGGTTTTTAATATCGCCGATGTTTGCATTCCTCTGATTTCAAGAGTTTTTATGGACCATCTTAAATCCTTTTCGTAAATGTTTCTGTTTGAATTTAATATGCCAGGCCTCTTTGTTTACATTTTTTGTAAAGCCTCTGGGCTTCCCTTGGTAACCCCACGTTTAACGTCACAACGCCATGAACAGTGGGTAGTTCCCTCAGTCGAAGTCTGCAAGAAGACACGCACAAAGGGCTCAAAGTGGCAGCCCTCAGCGATGTGTGTGATTTTATCTTGACACTGAGCAGGTGAGCTCTACATAACACATGCGCACCTGCGCGCCTGCCAGTGAAACAATCTTTCATCTGTGCTGTTAGTTCCACCCTCATCCCACGGTACCCTGCTGCCTTCTCTGGTGTACGTTTGCATGTGAATGTGGGCGTGACAATGTGTGTTTACATATGAGTGTTTGGTCTGATAGTGTTATCAGCTGGTATCAGATGCTTGGATGTGCGACGTCGCTGTGTTAACTTTGAAGTGGGTTACCTGTTGAGTGAGTGTGTGTGTGTGTGTGTGTGTGTGTGTGTGTGTGTGTGCGTGTTCTGCATCATTATGATGAACAATTCTTGGAGCATAAAGGCCTTTTTATTATTAGCAGAATGAGAGACTAGCACTGACTGGTTAATGTGTGTTTGTCTGTGCATGCATGCGTGTGTGTATGACAGACAGAGGTAGAAAGCGAGAGGTCAGCGCGGCCTGGTACTGCTGGAGCCCTATCTGTGTGTGTGCGTGTGTGTGTGTGTGTGTGTGTGTGTGTGTGTGTGTGTGTGAGAGAGAGAGAGAGATAATGAGAGAACAACAAAGAGACAGAATGACAAAGACAGTCCCAGTCAGTATCATTACACAGTGTCACGCGTTGCCACAGCTGATTATAAGTCCTTAGTTAGAGCAAGTCTCAATTGAGATGCCGGTGAGAGACAAAGAGAAATGTAAGCAGATTAAAAAGACAAGGTGGAGAAAGGGAAAGCTGAAAAGACCAGAATAAAAAAGAAGTTATAGAAGCTGACGAGGCCAAATGTGCCAAACTCAGCAACTTGTTTCTGATTTAAAACAAGCTTGCGGCTTGAGAGTGAAGGTACCGAACGGGCGCCAGAAGTTGACGCTGACGACGAGACGGGTGTGCTGAGGCTACAGCGGGCAAGATGTCAGGTGTGCAAAATAAAATCTAACGTACAACGCTGCCAAGAAAATATAATTTGAATGAAGTGTGCGTTGAGGCATTTCAAATCAGGAGAGACGAGTCAGAAAAAGAAAAGATAATTGTTTATTATTGACAGTGACTTTATCATCAAAGATGCAAGAGTATAGTGTTCCTGACTGAACTTACGCTACAGCTTCATATGACGTGTACGATACGAACAAGTGCTTTGTCACCGTTTCATTTTGGTATGTCTGCAGTCCAGGTGGTGAACTAATGAGGCATGAAACTCCCCGCCTGCATATGAGTCCGGCCCTGATATTAATAGCCTCCATACACAAACGAAAGTTATTCGCCTTGATTCATGAGCGAGGACACTGAAACAAAAAAAGCCGGTGTTGCAGGTCTTGTAAGTGTTACGCAACACCTCACAAATTTGTTTACAGTCAAGTAAAACTGCTACACGAAGAGCAGGAGCAGCACACACACACACAAAAAAAATACCCCTGAAGGCTTTACTTTTTCGAAATGACGACGTTATCCAGGGTTAAATGAAATTACAGGTATGGGCTTTACAGCTTCTCTTTTAGGTTGCACATAAAGAAACACGCACAATACCGCCCTTAGTACCTGTTACAGACGTGTTTAACCCTAAGTAACCTTTTCTAGAGCAGGAGAACACATTTAGCTGTCAAAAACCTCCCTCTTTAAGTCTCTCTAAGCGGGAGGGAGGGGAGTAAAGATGTTTACTTCAAACTATTTTCTCCCCCCACAGCAGTTATTCTTTCTAGGGAGAACTGTGCAAACTGTATCTGGCATCTAAAGACTCTCTGTTTCTAGGAAGCGAACAATGAGAAGGTTTTGGCTGAGTAACTCTGGTAAACTCTGTTTTCTAGGAAAGAAATGCTTTTGGGCATGGACGGTTTTGTTTCTAACCTCACATTTAGGGATTAACTTGGAATTTTCTGCTCAAATAGTCCAACAATCCGCGCAGATGTCGAATGATCCGCTATGTTGCGACTGAATCCCTGAGAGGCGGCGGAGGTGTAATTCTGGAAAACCTCAAAAACAAAACCTCGGACAGTGTGAGCTGACAGTTCCTGGAAGCCTGTTAATGCAAATGTATCTCCCCCCCCCCCCCCCCCAAAAAAAAGAAAAAGAAGAAGTGAAAAGGCAGAAGTTTCTGCTTTTAAGCTTAAACACATTATCCATTCGAGAGAAAATAGAAAGCAGCTGTGTCCTGAATGAAAACTACAAAATAATTGCGTCCATGTTTTGAGTTGTTTTTTTTTTCCATTTTGGAAGTATGAAAAGAAACGCACACGTCTAAGATATGCGGTTCTGTATGTGTGCGCTTGTGCCGTGGATGTATTAATAAAGGTGTTGACAGGTTATGTTGGTATTCTGTTATTTTAGAAAATGGAGCATGCTTCACACACGTTTTTTGGGGGCTAATGGATGCTAAGCTCTGCAATGCTTATATCTCAGGAATTAATTCCACTGCTCTATAATTCTGTCAACAGTTAGTGATCGCAGACGGCCACAAGCCTGCATGCGATATAAGTGAGATAGATGTGAGCTATACATTTTTATAATTCCAACAACCCCTATGTGATGCCCCTACATGGGTCTTTACACAATGGGACAAAGGTTTGCTGTGTGTGTGTGTGTGTGTGTGTGTGTGATGTTATGTTCTCGTACACTTAACCTAATGAAATTCCTGCCGTTGAGGTGATCATTTTTCGGGGATTATGAGCTTTCAGTGGTGTTTTTAATCACTGTTGACAACCTCCTTCCCCCCCCCCAGGACACTCTCTGTATGTGTGTGTATTTGAACAAAGAGAGATAGAAAGGAAAGAAACGCTCTACTCTTTAAACTTTTCTGCATGTGTGGCGTCCAGCATTGTTGGTCTGATGTGTGTGTGTGTGTGTGTGCGTGTGCTGTGTGAAAGGAATTCATGTGTAAATGTGTGTATTTGTTTGTGGAGTGTATTTTCCATTCATGCCGACAGGTAACTTCTTGCTTTCCCATGTCGTTCGCTCTTCAAAGCCAACAGCCGCACATTCCTGCGTCTCCTCACTTTTACAAAAAGGCCATTCAGCCTTTTAATCTAATCTTTTTACGTGTCCACATTTTCAATACTGCTGGCAATATGGTATGTAAGTTAGAGTCCGGCTGCGCTTGTTTTACACGTGGACTGTGTATAAGACGTGGACCATCGTCACCCATTGCTTTGTGGACTACAGTCTTGCTCAAATCAATACACTCACAGGTTTTCACCGATTCAGCCTAACTTGGTCTGGTATTAGTAGTAGCTTAAGGTGGCTAATGTTAGCAAACTTTGGACAGATACTGCTGGACATATATGGACATATATTAGACTCACCTGTAGTTTAGCCATGCAGATAGTTTTAACTTTATTTGTCCAGGATTTGAGATATCCGTTTCCAACACTCCTGAAATGACTTTGGCCGGTCTCCTATGCACACGGCATCTTTGGGTTCCCTGTTTTAGAGAGCGGTAAACTCCCGACAGTGGAGCCTCAGTGCGTTCACGAGAAGACGCTTGACCTCAGTTAACTTAACAGAAATACAGCAGACTCTTTTTGTTGAGCAAACATGCACAAATAGACACACTGATGGCGTGCATCAGTTTGGTCATTCATATCGAGTCATAGTCGGGGACAAGACCGACTTTAAATGTGGTGACACTCTTAACACTCGGACAATATTTGCCTGGTTTTTCAGTGTGATGGTTCATTTGGTATTCCAGCATTTTTTACAACCTAGATTCGGTGGAGGTGGAGAATAGTGGGAGAAAGAGACAGGCTGGAAAGAGAGAGAGGGGGGGGGGGGGGAAACCAGGATGGGGTGAATAAGCCGTTTGTTTGTCCCCTCGGCTGTCCTCCCTGGCCTTGCCTGGTGCTTGGTGCCTGGCGTCCAGGGTCACTTCCTTTCATAACGACCACTGCCATCTCCTCGCATTAGCATTTTCACCGCCGCGGGGGTAACACACTGGAGTGAGCGAGTGTGTGCGTGCGTGTGCTTGGTTTCTCGCTCGCTTCGGGCCTCATTATGCAGGGACTTGGGAAGACAGAGAGAGGCGAGCAGGGCCGAGACATCGACCTGACGTCGCTGAGATCCACCATGCCAGCCAGCGGCCCTCTGCAGGTTAGTGCACCCCGAAAAGAGAGAGAAAACTGTGTGAAAAAAGAGAGAGAGAGAGAGAGAGACAAAGGAAGACCAATGTGATAGACGTCGTAATATGGATGGATCTTTCTGTCTGTTTAGCAATGGCCTCTCCTACCGCTCTCCCTCTCTTCCTTTCTGTTTCTCCCCTCTTCCCTTGACTCTTTCATCTCCCTTCCTCACAGTCCTGGCCTACCCATGATTCTGAATTGCTGCTCCTGTCTTAGCTTTGCCGCAGAGCTGCGGTATGTCCGGCCTATGTGAGAGCTGGTGATCAGAGGGTTGCTGTGCGGCTCTCTGTGTCCGTACTCTATTCTGAGACCAAGTTACGATCGCAACGTCCATCAAATACCAATTAGGGCCGAGGTGCAAAGACTAATAAAGTCCTCTAATGCAGCCAGTGGTCAACAGAACAGGGACTCACTAATGCCAAGAAAAAGAGGTCAAGGTAGGGTTGGGGTTTTGAGAAGATGCTTCTTTTTTCTTTTTTCTTTCTTCAGCACAGACATTTGAAGGCCTTTTTGTTTAATTTTGAAGGAATACATTTGTAGTTTTTTGAGTTGAGCTTTTAAAACAGTATTGCACTACTTTCTTTCTTCAAATAATCCGCTGACTGCCTCTCTAACACACACACACACACACACACACACACACGCACACACACACGCACACGCACACGCACACACACACACACACCCTCCCTGGTATCTGTTGCAATTCATCTTCTGTATCAGTGTCAGGGCCAGCAGTGTTTCTGCCCATCAACCAGCAGGGCTGTCAGTTACTGGTATATTTAGCTACACAGTCTCCAGTGAACAAAGTGCTATTACTCAAGAGTAAGTGTGTGTGCGTGTGCGTGTGCGTGTGCGTGTGCGTGTGCGTGTGTGTGTGTGTGTGTGTGCGTGTGCGTGTGTAGCTGAGTGGATGTAGTTATATATTATGTTAAAGTCACATTCAGTTCAGGGCCATCCACACTAAATATACATAATCACAGTGTTTTAAAGGATTGTGGGTGAAATGAAACCTAAACCGAAAAAACTACTTTTCTTCACATTGTCTCAATTTTTTAGATCTTGTGGCAAGTGTGTGTGTGTGTGTGTGTGTGTGTGTGTGTGTGTGTGTGTATGTGTGTGTGTGTGCGGGGGGGACACTTGTTGTAAATTAATAATACAAACAATCACAAAGAAACTTACCAACAAAGCTAAAAACAAAACTTTCAGTGAAGTTTTTAATTTTTCCCAATAGTTATTCTACTCAGTAAAAATATCTGTAACTCCCTGTCAGCAGGATGACAGTTGCAGCAGCAGTACAAATTTATTCAGCTTCAAAAATAAGGTTGCTTCACGCCAACCACGTCCAAATTTACCTCTCATGAATGCTGGTTCTGTTCATTCATTTAACAGAACACACGGTTACTTTCAATCCCGGAGTTTCCCCTCTTGTGAATCACGTTTGCGTGTCAGCGAGACCTTCAACAAGATGATCATTTATGAAAGTGCAGTTTATATGAAATGTCGGGGATATTTTGTCACGGTGATTACAGTGACCAGAGACAGCTGTTACAGTAGCTGCTGTAGCAGCAATTAGCAAAAACAAAAAAATCATGGATAACATGTATGATGATGAAGACCACCACGACTGTTGGCAGAAGCCTACAACACCCCATATCACAGATTAACAGCTGACGGCGTCGTGTAGCACCATTGGGTCACCATCAGCCACTATAGCTGTGACAGTCGTGCTCTAACACGTGGCTCAAAATGTCGACGTTTTCACGGTCAAGGACGCCAAGTCCAAGCCGCAACTATTTCAACAATGTTTCCTTAATTATATGTTGGCAGATGTTAAGGAAGAAACGCGTGATCCCCGGAAAAGTGGAAATGACAGGATGCATGTGCACGTGTGTTTAAGAAACCGCTCTCACAGCATGATACACATCCTGTCTGTCAATGCCAGATGACGCTAGCGGTTAGTATGTGTGCCTGATTGATGCTATCATCACCACATTGCGCATAAATCTTTGCCGTATTGTTTCTACAGAAAGATGGATGGCTGGCTTTGCCCCTGTACTTATGGTTTAAGATGCAGCAGGTGGAGTCGTGCAGTATATTACCAGTGACAGTGTGAGAATACCAGCCATATACTGTAAATATACATATGGGTTTTCCTTACAATCTGAAGCCTGCCACTGGTACTGCAACATAATCACTGGTAAACATAAAGAAGAAGGGTCATATACTGTATATATATATATCATTGTAATGATACCCAGCCCCACTTGTCGTGTGTCACACAGGACGTTAAACACAGCTTGATGATGTCGATGTTTCACTTGGACTTTGAATGTGTTTCTCAGCCTCTGACTTCACTACATCTTCTCATCGTCCAGACATAATGCCCTCAGCACATCTTCAAATCGAGCACAAAGGAAACCGTGTAATTTGGTGAAATTGGATTTATGAGGTTGTTTTTTTTCGAGCAGCGCCTGCGCGAAGCTGCCATGATGAATCTATTTCTATGCTGCGAAAGGATTTACACCACTAAGTCACTCTCTATGTATAGAGCACAGCGACAGGGCGCGGAGCGGTGACACAGAATTAATAGGAATCACACAGCCTCTCCAAGCATGGAAGCCATGACTCAAATACAGGGAATGAGGACGGAGGTTTCTTGGTGGTTAAATGGTGCTTTAAAAGATGAGAACTCTTATCTGTAGCACAATAGCCTGAAGGCAGACAATGGAGACAATCCTCTTGTGTAAGAGAGGTCACCATTTAACGTGCTTCGCCTGCAACATGAAGCACCTGGTAAAGAGTCGGGCTTGGCTGCCAACTACTGGAGACAACGTGTTCTTTTCACACACTTTTACATCACACCTGACGACGCCCAGCTGTGATCATGGCGTCAGAAGTTCAATGAACTTTCAACTCGTACAATACGTCCTCCGTACAAGATCTTGTGTGGGTTACCTTTGTGCAATAATGTGGCTCATTGGTTATTTGTTTTTGGACAACAATGGAGCTCTTTGGCACAGAGGAATAAGCTATATAATAATAATCATATTAACGAATGATGATCAAGATAATACGTCTACATGTGTACACACTGTAATCAACCGCATTCTCTTGTTCCGCCTGTATCTTTCCTCTGAATAACAACTTGTTTACCGCAATAGTTTTTCTTTTATCCATCTGTTTTAGTGTCCGCTGCCGTGTGTCCCTCCACGACCATCGTCCCTCTCATCTTCTTCCCACTTCTCTCACCTCCCAGAATACATTGCTGCCTCTCTTTGACGTTATCTGTGTGTGTGTGTGTGTGTGTGTGCGTGCCTGTGTAACATCTTCTCGGCCCCTACATGGCAGATGCCACATTCTGAGTGCGGCTGTGAAGTACGAGAAAGTCTGTGCGTGTGTGTGTGTGTGTGTGTGTGTGTGTGTGTGTGTGTGTGCATGTGTGTTTGTGTGCGTGATTCCGGGAACGTTCATCCTACACTTAGCTGAGCCTCATCTTTAAATGACTTGTTTTGTAATAGGCTTGTGATGCAATAATTGCTGCATATGTCGACTATGATTCAGTCTTTGTATGTTTAGACAGATATAATAAGTGCTGTGTGAGTATACATTGTACTGTAGTATCCAATATCCAGATAACCAGATGGTTCCCAGTTGTGATTATCTTTCATTCCCACTTGTCAACAGCATATATCATACAGTGGCTCACTCACCTTTATTGGCTTATGGAGTTCTCTCAGTTTTATGGCGATGGGTCTGTTGAGCTCTGTAGGTATTTCGATGTCATAGCACTTAAAGGACTTGTTGTCCCCTTTGGCTTAAAGGTGAGAAAGTTAATCTTGTAGTTTGTCAGTTGCTGTTGTGCAGCTTTCAACCCGATGAAGACTTTGTGATACGGTTGAAAGCTTCGGTAAAAGTCTGTAAGTGGACATTGAGGTGAGAGTGTATAATTTTTAAGCTCATGTTCTAGTGTATGACTAAGTCAGAAGTTGTTTTTACGGTCAATGTACATTATTTCACATCTTTCTTTCTACTTTTTTATGTTCTTTCTTCTATTCTGTCCCCGTTTTCTGTCGTCTTGACCGTCATTCTTTCTGGCCTCATGGGGGAAGTGTGTGTTTTCTTTTCATTTTTGGGGGGAAATGACAGCCGACTCGGTCTGAATCTGAAACAGCATTTTTTACGGGAATCGAGCCCAGCTGGCTGCCGTTTGTGTGCATGCGTGTGCTGAAACGTGAAAAGACTTTTAGAAGCTTTTGAGCGTGCGCAAAAAAAGCCATGACAAGTGATACCAGACGAAAATTTAGATCCCACCAGATACAAACAATTTGATTATCACACACACACACACACACCAGCCTCTCTGTCTCCTGCTCTCTCTCTTTCACAAACCCACAATCATTGTGTCACAGAGTGAAACACAGCAGATATAAAAGCACAAGTCTGCTTCTTCACTTCCACTTCAGCAGGATTTAAAATCTTGATTCCAAAGTCTCCTTGAATGATATTTCCCAGTAAAAAGACTCTGCGTGATACATTTCCTTATGACATCATTTGTCAAACAAACCAAAAGATTATCCTAAAAAACCTCGAGCTCATTTCTTGCTCATGAAATAAATCACTGGCTGCAGCGTTAGGCCAAAGGTGCTGTGACACGCCTTTGTTCCTCATCCACTTGTTCCAGTCGTACGTGCCAAGAAAGAACAGGAAACCCCCTCTCCAGTCCCGAGGCTCCCCCGCTGGGACGTTATAACTCACAACACTAACTCTCACTCTTAAACACACAGACACACACACATGCACATAATTCAAAAAATGTACACTAGACATATATCCAAACACACTTGGCTATAAATCACTCTATTCACAGACTTGTCTTCACCCTGCTCATGAAAACGCATGTAGCTGTTAAATGTTTTTTCTTAGAAATCAGAAAGATGCATTTATTTCCAGAGCATTGTGTGTTGCCTATCAACTGCGCATGGTTTGAGGTGCAATACACTTCCTTCAAATCTGTCGGGCATAGAGGTCTAGTGCGCCGTGTGCTGTGCTTGGATCGAAGCCAAACACACGTAGAGACACAGCCACACATCTGTGGAAAGACAAACACACAGAACTAGTAATAAACATGTACAATGTCGTAAACATCTACAATGCTGTGTGCGGTGGGGGAACAGTGTATGTGCGTTAAGAGGTTAATGCTCGAATGCAACATTGATATCAATTTTCCAGGAATTTAATTCCTGGAAAAAAAAAGCGAGAGGAACTTGTAGAAATGAAGAACAATATGGTAATTGGGCGACACATACACACACACACACACACATACACAGAATCTGACCTCATGTGTTTGTTGATAAAATGTGTTGCTATGCAGCGGGCCGCTGGCCAGTATGGAGTGTATGTGTGTGTGTGTGTGTGTGTGTGTGTCCTTGTGTTTATGTTTCTGGTTAGGCTTGCTTGTGGGTTTACGAGAGTGAGTACGTATGAACTGTCCAACTGACACATGTGCAGTATATGTTTGTGAACATGTACATATATGGCCTGCGTGGCTGTTGTGTGTGCATTGGTCAGCATCGCTTCAAGCTCTACGCGTCTACGCGTTCAACCATTGTATTTCAGTCAATGCAATAGAATGGTGTAGCTGTGTGAGGTCATCTGTGATTTTAAATGTGTTAACGGGAAGAAAAAAAAAGTGGGAGCAGGGCAGGAGAGATGGAGGGGGGAAGAACGAGTGTGGGAGGTGGGCGAGGTTCTGTCTGACCTCATCCAGTCTCCGTCGCTGACGTCCCCCGGTGCCTGCGGTGCTCATGGGACTATTGTTGATTTACACACAATGAGATCACGCTGGAAGTGGAACAAAAGCTCTCTGTTATTAATTGTCCTCTGTGTGAAACCCCGACGGCATCGACATTTCGTGAAGGGAATACACTTTCTACTGTCATTTGTGTTTAATTGTCATTAGTGTTTAATTGATTTGAAAATCATTGCATATTTACACACACATTTTGCAGATATTCTGCCATAAAATTGTTTAAAAAGGCAGGGAAAAGGTCGGCTTTAATCTTGGACAGAAAATTGGACAACTATATGCTATGGCTACTACTTTAACAAGCATGTAGCTCTAATCTCCATGTTGTATTTTAAAACCTCCACATGACCGGACACATAAAATGTTTCACAGCTTTTTTATTTTGTCTAAATAAGCCTGCTCTGTGCAAACATCTACATCATCTTTAGGAGCCTCTGGGGACCAAAAAAAAAAAAGTGCTGTCTGAGGTCAAGCCACCTACACTGATGTATCACATTTGTGTTTGTGCTTCTGTGTTTGTGTGAGTGTGTGTTGCTGGAATATATGTGTACCCTTTGACCTAGTCGGTGAAAATAAACAGCAATAACTTCTCTTAGACAAATAGTCATTCACCTCTTCTCAGAGCCATACACACACACACACACACACACACACACACACGTCTGTCACTGGCTACTATTAAAAATAAGAATAAAATACATATAACAATAGAATTCTATTCTAAGTTGATAAATATCTGTTTTATATATATTTTATCTATAGATTGATGAAGAAAGATTATTATCCTTTCCTCTTGTGCCAGCTGCAAGTTATGTTTCAGAGGGAAATATTTCAACTATTGGATGGATAGCCACGGATATATAAAAGGTCCCCAGAGGATGCAGTCACTTTATGATCTTCTGGCTTTCCCTCTAGTTCTACCAGCAGGTTGAAATATTTATGTATGGAAATATCACGGATGGATTGCAGAGAAATTTGGTTTCAGACATTCATGGTCCCCAGAGGATGAATTGACTTTGACCCCCTGACTTTTCATTTAGGGCCAAAATTGATTATGTCCAATACTTATAAAAACACATGACATTCCCATCAACCCCAGCTGCACTTTGTTCGTGTGGTCACGTGCTAAACTAAGATGACATGATAAATATTATACCTCTAAACAGCAACATGCTAGCATTATCGTAGTGACGAGTTAGCATGCTGACATTAGCATTTAGCCCAAAGCTATAATTATTAGCCTCACAGAGTTGCTGGCACGGCTTGAGACTCTTACTCTTGTTTATGATCAAATAAAATTCAGTGACAATCCAACGCTTTGACTTGTGGATCCTGGTGAATTTCATCATCCCAAAGTTCAGATTGGCACAGCGTCATTAACCTTCATCTATTTGTTAGCTATGCGATGGCTATTACTCTGCTAACTGTCTGACGGTAGCGTAAGACTAAAACGAGTTTATCTAAACTGATAGTTAGGATGTGCGTCTACTGTGTGCTTGTGAAAGCAGACTTGGCACCGGACGTTGAGAGGTTCGTCTCAGTGGAAAAACTTCCATCGTAACGATTAAACACTTTAATCTCCAACAGTGGTACAGTTTGTGGTTATCTGAAATTACATGAGTGGCTGTTGAAGTAGCTTTGATCAGAGAGGTCTTAGATCCGTGTGGATCGTTACCACATTGCCACAGCAATAACTCTTGAGGTTACCAGGCAGCTAGACTGTGATTTTCTCCAGTTTTCTTTCTTTCTTTGAGCACGCGTGTGCTGAGAACAGTTGTATAAAACAAGTTCTTCACTATGATTACAGTAAACCTCAGCTATGCGTTGAACATCTGATACCACCATATTAGCCATACAGTTAATACAGTGAAGCATATCATCACGGTTTTTATTATTCTAGTAAATTAACTTCCCTGTGGGTGTACATAGGCTACTGAATTGCAGTAATCACACAAGAGTGTTATATTGTATGTGCGCAAAATGGGACAATGGACAGTGTGCTGTCATATAGTCATAACACTGTGTGCATGTGTGTGTACGTGACAAGTGACACGTGGACAGTTGCAACATCATGGCATGTTTATTATGTGCAGGTACATCTTGGCATTAGGAAGTGTGTGTGTGTGTGTGCACATGTTTATTCATGCACACAGTTACGCGGTACCTTTGACATATCTGCATACATCTTGTCATACATTACTTACTCGTGTCATGCAAACTCCTGTTGCCTCACTGACAAAATAAGATACGTGCGTTTTCTATGTCCTCGCTGCTATCTGTTACCCTTGTGCACACACATCTTTTAGCTTATGTTTCAAGCTACTGGGACATGCACAAAGCAACAGAGTCAAGGACGGGTTCACATGTATGTTCAGTAAATATGTACGGATAAGCAGAGAGAACGAGGCGATGACCATGGTTGGTCATAGCTGACTGGTAGAACCTGCACGCCAGGTGCAGGTGACTGTTGTGTACCAAGGCGTGCGTTACACCTGTAAAACCTTTGGCTTCAGTAGATTTCCACCTGTCACATCTCTGGTAAACAAAGAGCTGGCAGGGATGGAAATGTGTAACTGACGACTTCATTGACTACCATTCAGTAGGGAAAAACACGCCCCAAACCTGTTGGGGTGTTAGTCTTTTGTTCAAGTTTTAACGATGGTCTCTATGAGGCTGGGTTGGTTACTTTAAACATATATTCCCCAACAAACACCTTTGCCATTTATCTGTATGCACATTCTTTTACTGGAATTGAGTTTTTCAAACAGCGTGTAATGCTGCCTTTCTCTTAAAAGTTTGAATCTCCAAGCCCAAACTGAGATTGCTCTCAGTCTGAGTAATTTTCTCAGGCTTTCTCAGACATCAATACTTATCACTGGAAATGTATTTGACTCTGCAAACACGCAGTTATCTGGTGTGCCTTTTAACCTTCATGACCGATATAAGCCTTTACAATATTGTTACGGTGCCCCTAAGTGGCAGACAATCCTCAAATTTCTCCAGAACTCAAAGCTGATGTTTTGAAAATCTGATAAAAGATCCATAAATTATTCTGTAGAATGCATCTGCTGCTAATACAGAAACAAAATCTTTCCACAGTGTATCATTTTTAAGGTTGTTTTTTGTTTTTCTTTTCTCCACATGTTTTCAACCCCAGGCAGTGTCTATATCTGTCTCTCTCTTTAAATGTCTAAAGATTTGGGATGCAGCTTTGGCACAAAAACAGCAGCATTCTTGGAACTCGGGAAGCGGGTAATGCCCACATGCACACAAACATAGAGGAAGGAAGTGTGCGTGTGTGTGTGTGTGTGTGTGTGTGTGTGTGTGTGTGTTGTGGATGGCGATGAAGGCCGAGCCATTAAAAGCCAGGAAGCCTCCAGGAGGAATGGCCTGCGATGTCGCACATGGCCGAGGCCTGAGAGCTTGAGTGCCTGAGGAAGGGAGGGGAGAGGGTTAAACTCCAAACAGGCTTTTGGCTCATCTCTATATATAAAATAAAACGAGACAAGTAAAAGACCGACAGACAGCGGTGAAAGAGATACTGTTCTTTCATTAGACCTATTCACACCACACCTCAGCCCCTCAGGCAAAACTCCAAAACACAGACACACGCACAGCACTGGACAGCTATTTACAGTACAGTATACAGTAGGTACACACGCACACGCATCCTGCAGCACTGCGCCTCCTCTGGCCGTGTTTGTTTTGGATACAGAGCACTCGCACTCACATTGTGGCAAACTGACTTTTTGGATCAATGAATGATAATTACGTCAAAACCACAAACCCTGTTAGGACACGTCGCGTAATCACAGCGGTTGTTAATCTAAACTCTAAGGCTTACATGAGTCATTATTTAATTATTTACCAAGTTTGTTGCTGTTTTTCAGACACAGATTCACACAAAACGAATAGCAGTGACATTTTGATACGACGATCATAATATTACGTGAGATGCCGTGCGGTCAGGTAACCGCAGTTAATAAACAATCCAATTTCCCATCTTCTCCATGCCTTGAAGGTTACTTCTAGTTAGTTCTCTTGAATACTTATGTTGAATACACTTATTGTAAGTCGCTTTGGATAAAAGCGTCTGCTAAATGACTGCAATGTAATGTAATGTTACCTAAAAGTTGCACATAAAAACGAACAAGAACAACATATTCTGCTGCAATTTCAAACGTTTAACTGTGAAGTATGTTTGTCCCTTGTCAGCCTTGCTGTGAAGACTTCTAGGAAACTGCTCCAGGAATATTCCAAGCCTTTTTTTTCCCTGTGAAACGTTTGATCTATCTCACGATCGGAACCTTGTTTCATGCAGTATTTCCCTTTGAAATGACGCGTGTGCTGCTGCTTTAGAGACAACATTCCTCCGGAGGGAAGGTCTGCAACCAGCTCCCACAGGAACAAACATCTGCGCCCCTGAGGGGTCGTTGAGCAACTCACTGTTCTCCTGAAGGGTGGAAGCAAGTTAACAGCATGACATTTTATAGAGTCTGATTTATTACAAAACATTTATTGGCTTCAATCATTTTTTTAATAACAGCTCAATTACAGTATTTATGTCCCTCTTAAACACCACAAAGAAACAGGAATTCCAGATATTGCTACCGTCTTCGTCCTCACAAAGACTTTTCAACTTTACAAACATGCCCTCACTGCAATAAAAACTTAAAGCAAACACTTAACAATGACTAGTATATTTTTACAACTCCACAAATCATCCTGGAGGGAGCCGATGTCTTTTTACAAGCCACTGTGTGTGTCTGTGTGTGTGTGTGTGTGTGTGTGTGTGTGTGTGTGTGTGTGTGTGTGTGTGTGTGTGTGTGTGTGTGTCTGTGTGTGAGCGTGTGACTAGTTGGAAGGGATGGGCATCCAGTGGTGAATAACAGAATGTCAAACAGCTCCGAGAAACAACAACAACAAACAATTTCAGACTATTTTCTTTAAAAAAAAAGGATTTTAAAGGAGTACATTTTAGGAGATAGGCTTCTTTGTGAAGTAACTGGGAGTTAAATGAGAGGATCAATATCTTCTCTGTGCATGTAGCAGAGAGATTGGTCCGAAAAGTGTTTAGCTAAGCTACGCACCGAGTATTTAAACAGGACCGAGGAAAAGGACAATGGCATTCAGGCCTTGAAAGAAATACCAAAACGTGACATTTCAGTGCTACCATTTTATATACAACATGTATTACATTTACTTCCATCCTTGAAGCGTGTCTTTCTAAGGTTTGTCCCTTTTTTTTTCTTGCCATTAAACATTTTTGTTGAGTGCTTCATTTTTACGAATTACAGGCCAAAAGCCTATATGGTGGAATTTGACTTTTTTGGACTCAAAATCACGTTTACCAGCGTGTGAACTTGATTTCATGTGCATGAAATTCAGCTGCAGACACACGTGTTCTACTTTGGACGTGTCAATGTGTGCTTGCTTCTATCGTGGATAAAGTCAAGAAAATGCAGAATATGGCTCAATGAGAAAACCTTTGAAGCAGTTGCGGCACGTTTTGCTAAACTGAGCTACGGTACAAATTCTTTGTTGTGTGCAAAGTGCAGTAACCGGCAGCATAACTGCACTCTTTTGTTCGCGTTGGACGAATATCAGGTTTGCACGTTTGCCTTGAAATTGAAGCATGAAGAAAAGCAGCATTAGTTTAAATCCTCTGTCATTATAATCAGCCCCATACGACGTCTCCTTGACTCTAGTCTGACTGAGCTGTACATTCAAGAGATTTACATTTTCTGTGTGGTAATGAAGGCTGTGCATACTTATCATTCCTGCTTGTCAACGCTGAAGTTCACCTGAAGTGGCAACCTCAGAGACAGCGGCCTCTAAAACAGTAAGAACGTAGCTGTTTATGTGTGTGTTCCGCGATGTTGCCGTGACAGAACGCACCGATGGTGTACATTTTTTTTTCAAGGGTACTTAGCATGCCGAAGGATGCTATAAGAGCACACAACACATGTCAATCTCTTATGCAACAGACTCTTCCAGCATGGATGACGTCAGAGGAGAACGGGCTCTCCTTACACACACATTCACGTACACGACTACACACAACCTGCACCTTTAGCTATTGTCAACGTTTGCTGTCACGCTACAGACAGATGTTCACTAAACACAGTGCCAATTAATTAGATTTGATTATTTTAACACAAAGCCCAAATATATGTTTTAATCAACGAGTTACCTTTTTTGTAAAAGGATCATTTTTATTGGTTGCTGTAACTTCAAAGTCCGACAAGGCAAGAAACACGATTAAGCCGAATAGTCTAAATCGTCTTCATCAATGTGGCTTACCAAAATAAGACCCAGGTTGTAATGAAAGAAATCAAAGGTAATATAGCAAGAAATCATATATAGACATAATAAAAAACGTATAATTTCATATTTCAAAAATCTGCCGGTTGAATATGCGGCCCTTTGTAAGGTTTCCATAGGACGCCCTGCAGCGCCCCGGAAGGACCAGCTGGTGGAGTCATATTTCTCCATGTGTTCCTGGTCAGGAACGCAGAGAGTCAACTGATATTAGATCACTGCCACTTCTTCTCTCTTACTCACAGACAGCAGATGGAAGTTCAAATGCAGACACACACACACACACCAACACACACACACACACGCTCACAGAAACACACAAATGCACACTCATGTGGTGAAATGGTCATCAAATGTGTCATGTTAAATCATAGTTCACATTTTCCGTGCTTGTGGGTGACATTGCGACACTGTGTGTGGGTGAGTGTCTCCCCACTGTGGATGGGAGGTCAAAGGTCGAAGGTTATTGAGGTTATTGAGGTTGAATAGATTTGTTCATTTTCCCAATGCTTCTATCTCTTACAAACACACACAAGTAAAAATACTCATAATGCATCAGATGGCCCTTTTCAGAGAGTTGTTATATATATAATATATATATATATATCACTGATGCATAAATGTGAACTACTTTTTAACTACTTTATATATTATTAGGGAGTTTAAACTGTGACAATGAATTATGTTTTACAAACTGATCATGTGTTTTGTATGTAAGTAGAAATCACAACATTTCCTTCTGCAATGTAGTGCAGTAGAACTTTAAAGAAGCAGAAAACGGATGTACAAGTAAAGTACAAGTTCCTGAAAACTGGCAAAAAGTCAAATCTGAGATTTATTTCTTAACACAGTATATATGTCAGAAAATAATTGCTGAAAACACACAAAAAGACTGATCATCTAGCATACTGGGATGAATCCCGGTGCGGCTGGTGTTACGTTTTTACCAGGCCTCCCAGAGTTACCTGTCAGTCACATGAGAACGTGCTGCGTTCATGTTTCAGGACTGGGCTCACTGGCCAATCACGACCAAGTTAGTTAAACTTGTGCTTACGTCATAGGCTCCGCCCTATGATGACTCGTTTCACTGTCATTATTTCTTGAATTCTGTCAAAAAACATTTGGAATGTCGAGAAGAGACACACAATTTCGTTATTTCATCCCCAATCAAGTTTGCGGAAGTTAGCTGACTCGGCCGGCAAAAGTCTCTGCATGCACGTCTACATTCTGCAAAAACTCAGAACACATATTTATATTTGCTTTACCTGGACTTTAAATTGGGTCTCTCTCTCGCTCTCTCTCTCTCCGGCTCTCACACGCACACACATGAATTTTTTTTGTACATCCTGCCCAGCAATTACTGAGGCATCCATCCTGCTGTGCAACGGCTCGTCCTCCATTGGATAACAGGAGGAGGAGGAGGAGGAGGGTGACGCTCCTCATCACTCATCACGAACAGGCAGAGTGAGGATCAGCAATCAGAGCGATGAAAGATGTAAAGAGAGGGAACATACTGTCTCTCTTTAAGCCTTTCTGTTTGCTTATCCAAGTAGAATGCAGGAGGCGGAGTCAAGAACAAAGTGATGGTTTATGTGATAGTAAATAGGAGAGGTAGAAGGGAAGGATCAAAAAGGAAGTACGTAACAGTAAAATGACATGTGGGTTCACTTAGTTGTGACATGAAGGACTCAACAGGGATCAGGTTTGTTAGAGAGACTCACAGTAATGTGACAGCCTTTGGGTTTTTGTTTATTTACTCGCTGTGACCATCGAAACACATTTTCCATCCAAAACGTGACGACCAGCATCATCGTCAGATTAGATTATGCAGCATCCGCCTTAATAAAAAGTACGTTTTTTTGCCAGCTTTACTAATTACAGGTCCGTCAGCAGGACGATAGTTGGCCAAGGGTCAAAGGTCATTTGTAAACCTACTGCGTGTGTGTGAGTCTTGACAGAAATGGTGTGTGTGTGTGTGTGTGTGTGTGTGTGTGTGTGTGTGTGTGTGTGTGTGTGCATCTGTGTAGATAACAGCATCCTCCCTGTTTTTCTTCTCGTATGTCAAAGTTCACCCAATAAGTGTATTGACTCTGACCCAGTTTGTCCGATGTCGTGTGCATGTGTTGAGTTGCATCCACGGTTTGTTTGTCTCTTGACACAATAGGTCTTTTCACCTGCATGTCCACCAACCCTTCCTTTCATCAGCACACACACATTAACATAAAAAACAAATGACCTGAAGAGCAGCAGTTCACGTGCTGACCCGTGTCCCTACAACCAACAATCGCATCACATTGTTTTAATCACGACAGAAGAAGACAGTCGGCGATGTCATCCAAACACCGCTCGTGATGTTCAACGTTCATAAAAACATTGCATAAAAATATAAATGTTATCATGAATATGGTTCGGGGGTGATCGACCAGCTGACCAGGTGATTTGTCCTTTGAAAATGGACATTGTGCATTTGCAGCAAACCATGGATCTTAAGTTACTGAAATGAGAAGCTTCATTCTCTCTTGTCTGCTCCTAGTTTTGGGCAGCAACTCAGGGATGTTTAAGGCCAAAAGGGTTTATATAAGTAGTAAGCCAGACACGGTTCTGCTGCCAGTCAAGTCGGCAAGAGAAAACACAAATGTCTTTGTCCCTTGCCTCCCACCCCCCGCCATGCTGACTCCTCTTCTTTGTGTCACTATCTGTTTCTCTTCATCTGCTTTTTCTGCTTTCTTCCTGCTCCCTCACCCTAAATGGCGGTTACATAAAACCAAGCAGAAAGATGATGCCTTCAGGCAGAGAGAGCTTTGGAAAAACGCAGATGAAAAACAAAGACACCCAGTCAAAGAGGAGAGCACTGAGACGGACAGACGGACTGACATTAAAAATAAGACGTTAAAAGAAAACCAGAGCTCCACTCCTAGTTGGCCTTCCCTTCCTATTGGCCATAATGGCAACCAATAGGAGCGCAGGGGAGGAGCACTTCCTGTGAGGTCGAGGGGGGGGCTCCCATGTGGTCTGGTGTATATCTGTGTGTTTATGTGCAATTAGATGTTTAAAGACTTGTAGTTGTTTTGGTGCATATCGGCGGCACGAATGTGCATATCCGAACATGTGGAGCAACACATTCAAGTATGTGCCTCGTGTGTTTCAAGTGTGTGTGTGTGTAGAGCTGGTGTGGGTGTGTCTAGATTACGTGATATGGTCCTGGGCCTTGGGTTGTGCATCAGTGAATTCCAGGAATGGAAGTTTTACGGGCTTTAACTTTATAAATACCATGTGTCCACGAAAAACACTGGGAATAAAAGAGAACTTCTGTCTATCGAGGAATCAGCTCAGTACTGGAGTTACATTTTACATTATTATTATTATTACTCATAGTTAGTGGCTCTATAGGGATAGCTGTATCAGTCTGTCACTCACTCAGCAATTTGGTTCACGTCATTCATTCATGTCGCCCTCAGGATGAATTATAGTAACTTTTATCATCGACCGCCATCATCAGATCTAAACTTCAATGTGTCGCGTACTTTGATTCATGAGTCTGAATGATTCATGTTTTTTTAATCCTTGTCTCAACAGTAGGTCAGATTCCAGCCATGAGGCTGAGGTAAATTAAAAAACAGTGGGCTATAATGTAATGTCCATTATTCCCAGCATGATGCTAGCGCACTTACAGAAATTCTTAGCAGGTGCCGGGTAGCAGCTTCATGTTCCCATTTCATCTTTTATTGCAAGTGGACATTAGTCATCTTGTGCGGCTACAGTATTTTTTATCTTTAAACAATAAGCAATGAAATCCACATTTTACAGTAGTTTTACAGACTGCTGCCAAGTATCAGTCCTCAAAGAGAAACCTCCAAATCTGCAGAACACCAAACGATGGGACGACGTCCAGTCAGCCCAGAACAATGAGGCACTGCTATGCTGCAGCTCCTGTGTCTGCTCATAATGAAGGCAGCTGTCGGATTGTTAGGAAAGCAAGTTGTAAATGGTGGTTACCGCACAGACGAGCTGAGAAAACGGGGGGAAAAAAAACGTTTTCTCATTCCTCAAAAGCAAAAGCTGAGCTAGGTAGTCGACCCTGGACTTTTCATGACTTCCCCCCCTGAGGCCGGTTGCTAGCTCACAGCTTCTGAAGATAAACGTGCGTAACCCTGCTCACCACTTCTTGTGCCGTAAACAAGGATCCATCCCTCTCTGTCCCGCCACACAAAGGGTAAAATAATAATTTCGTAAATCCAGATAGGTTCACATTAAGTGTGATAAATGCACAGACAGTACATTTAGAGAGACATTAAACTAAGTGGACACACATGGTCCGTAAAACTGTATGTAGGCCATTCCAGTGTTTTGATTGTGTGGTGTGTGCGTGTGTGTATGTGTGTATGTGTGTGTGTGTGTGTGTGTGTGTGTGTGTGTGTGTGTGTTTTGGCGGCCTGCCCAAAGCTGATGTTGATAAATTGTGACCACATGAGTCCCCAAAGGAGAAAAGATGGAAACAGGCCAGTACATATATACATACTTTTTCTCTCACTCTCTCCCCCGTCTCCATATCGGGGTCTTTTTTCACTTCCTTACATCCCTCTCTGTCTTTCTCTGTTTTTCCTTCCATCTCTCTCTCTCTCTCTCTCTCTGTCTCTCTCTGTCTCTCACACACACAAAACATTCAAAAGGGCTCGGAACACGTGTTCATAGTGTTTTGACAGTCTTTGCAGTTCTAGGAATTGCCTCATACTTTCTTGGAGATTAACCCAGTCTGGATCAAGCTGTACTATAACACAGGCTGTATGAAATACGGTAACAAATATAGCATGTTGGGGATCACCGCATCAGGACGGGTAAATTGTCCTTCACGGAAATACGTTTATTCAGACTTTAAAACTAACCCTGGGTTTAGCAAAGATTTGGATAAAGCGCAAGGTGCGGGTAATCCGAAAATACCCCCCAAAAAAGCATACTTTTCCTCTTACTCAGAGGGCCGGTCTGTTGTGGTTCTGGTTTTGTGTGTTACTCAAGAGAGTCCAAAAGCTACATGTGGAAACGTCAACATCAACGTCTTGTTCCATAACTCCAGGCACCCTTCTGATAAGACATAGACCTCATTTGAACGCTGCCAATGGAAAAAAATCTTTTTTGCAAAAAAAAAAAATGCACCTGCCAAGTTTCTGTCTGCAAGATTGCCCGAAGTGCGAGGGGAGAAACCGAGGCGCGTGATCTCAGCTCGCGAGAACACTGTATACATCTACCGCAGCGTTGTCACAACAGCTGAAAGCGTAAAGCAATGAACGGAACACATCATTGACTATTATTAAGGGGCTCAGCAATGCTTCAAATGGAGAAGTCCGTATGAAGTGTCGCCCCAGCAGGGCCAAAGGGCCACATGCAAGACAAAGGCAGCACACACGGAGGAGCTGCAGGTTTGAACAATTACACGCACAGCGTCGAGGTTCTGTTTATTTTGGAGCAGTGGAGCACGTTACAGCCGAGTGAGGTCATGACGTGCAATGTGTGCCTAGTGTCTACGGGATTGGCTTTACATGTATGATCTATATGTCTCCCCCCCTCAACACGTCTCTGTTTCTGTGGAGCCTGAAGAAAAAAACAGAAACCGCACTGTTTCAAACTGCACGCTGACACAGCTTCTGGTAAAATTATCTATTTACAGGCAGAATGCTTCAATCTATAGCTCAGTGTTAAGTGATCCAATATGTGCGTCTGCAACCCATGAACTGTGGCAGAGCGATAATTAGGTGGAGAAAATGTTTTGGTCCCCGACATAGAAAGGATTTATGTCAAGATGTTTAACACCGCCTCTTTTTGGCAAATGTTGTGTGAAGGAAACACACACACGGGCACATTCATACACACACTGTTGATATGGAAAAATATCAGATGTGCAACAAAGTCCTACTCTTCATCATTCAAATCACTGGAAAATCTGTTTAAGAGCTGTCAAAATGCACGCTTATCTCATCCCTGCTGCAATACAGTGAAGTACACTAAATATAGTGAGATGAAAAAAGCAATTAAAATGATTTATGTAGAGTGTAATTATTATTATTATTATTATGGCTTGGATTTGGTTGGGCGATGAGCAAATAAAGCAATGAGCACAGTTTATCTCATCAGGCTTTTCCTGGCAGTATCCTGCGGTGGTGATCTTGGTCTCTGCTGCTCTCTCCTGGTCTTCAGCAGCATAACTTGGAGTTTGTCTATTTCTTCCCCGTTTTATTTTATTTTTGGTGCAGGCCTATCAAGAACGGCAGTGGTTACACTCATTTCATTGTGTCTGTCATCTCCAGATCATGAGTTAATTGTCTTGACGTCTCTCCATCTTGGGTCAGAACAGACAAACAGAAAAAGAAAAGTGAACAGAAAACAGTCCTGCGTCACTTTTGGGCCGGTACAAAACTCATCGTACAGACAGGATGGGCGTAAGCTTTAGTCGGCTGGAGCCATTGAGAAGCTGTGCCGATCACTTTGAAGTCTGTCATATGATCTCTGTGTGTTTCAGGGAGGTTCGCCCTCGAATCTGAACATGAACCTGTACGCCACCAAGAAGACGGCGGCCGAGGGCATGTTGGACATCGCTCTGTTCCTGGCTAACATCACACACATGAAGACGGTCATCGAACAGGGAGCTGGATACAGGTACAGTGTGTGTGTGTGTGTGTGTGTGTGTGTGTGTGTGTGTGTGTGCGAGAGAGAGAGCGGCAAAGAGAGACAAACTGCTAGATCTCACTACAAATTCAGTTAAATATAGAATTTTTTTTTTCTGTCTGTCACTGTTGCCTCAAACGATATTTATTGATAAACATATATTGCGTAACGTATTTCTCTCTCTCTCCTCCTCAGGTACTACGCCGCCGTCCTGACACTCATCTCCTTCTCCCTTGCTCTCCAGATAGTGGCTGGAGTCCTGATCATCATCATCGGTGAGCCAATCGCATTACAGCATTAGTCGGCTTAAAATAGATGAGAAATCCATCCTCCACGTTCTTAACCACTCATATTAACACACTAATACACAGACTACTGATTCGTGGTGAAGATACACGCGGTGCAGGTTGAAGTCCAGTCACTCTCTTGTCTTGTGTTTTGCACAAAACGGTTTATAGCATCCATGATGTATTCTTTACGCAACATGAGCTATGGATGTAAAAAGCTGATGAAAGCATTTATAACAGTTATCTGAGCACTTTTGCGTAGTTTGTTATTTTTGTTTTGTTGTTATTTTTGGTGTGTGTGTACATTATTGCAGCTCGGCGAGACATAACCGAGGAGGCCAATCAGAAGCGCCTGGACAGCCTGAACAACACCACCACCGTCATCATCTTCCTCATCTTCGTCAGCAACATCTTCATCTCGGTCTTTGGGATGGAGCGCACCGGCCTCTTTGCCAGGATGCATTTCTGACTTTTCTGATGTAGGCAATGATTCTAATATGTAGCCTTATTCGGAGAGTAGGGAAAGGTTATTCAGCACATTCAACATAGGACCAGACCATGTACACACACACACACACACACACACACACACACACACACACACACACACACACACACACACGGAAACAGGAACTTATCTGTGACTTATTGCTCTACTTAAAGTACTAACCAACTGCAGCATTTCTGTATTTCTGATTTTATACAGGATGAATGGATTGGGCCAAGGGACCAACTAGATGTGTGTGTATGTGTGTGTGTGTGTGTGTGTGTGTTTGTGTGTGTGTTTCTGTCTGTCTGTAATGTATGTTTTTGTGTGTGTGTGTGTGTGTGTGTGCAGCTCGTTGTGAGCTGACCCTCCTCCCCTCTTGTCAGCGCTTGCTAAACTTCCTGAACAATCTGACCACCGGCATAATCTTCCTCACCCTCATCGTCAACATCATCAAAGCCGCCTTTGGCACACAACGCAGCTGCCTCCTGGGTTGGCTGCTTCAGCGTTTCATTCTATAGGCTGATAACGCGCACCGTACGTACGTCCACACGCAAAAACTGAACATTAACGCACGTGTTTGAAGCTGCCTTGTGTGGAATTTGTATTTGAAGTCATACTGTCACACCGGCTGATGTCAAAGTACAGATAACACTCTGAAATCAAACACATAAGGAGGCAGCTCTAATTTTGTATCTTTTGTATATTCATGCGTGTTCCTAAACAAAATGCTGTATGCTGCTGTAGCGTGACGCACCTTTACACTGTCAGTTTGATTCAGCATTCAGCGTTAAGGCTAAATTCAGCCTGTCTCTGTCCAAAGGTAAGAAAATCCACCTAAAAAAACTTGTTTAGTCTAAAAAGAAAAGTGTGTTTGACAGGCTTCTACTGGCTCAACACTTTCTCACAAAGAAAATAGGGAGCTATAGAACCAGACAAGCTTCAACATGTCAATTTAGAAACGTTTAAGGTACAAAACAGACACTATGTCGACATGTTATCAGAGTCAACCAGTGTATCCCAAGTCTGCTACTGAGGAACTTACTCTTTCTTTGCTCCAGAGCATCATTACCGTAGTGTGTCTTTGTTGAGCGAGGGTGGAAATGTCACGTAATCTAGACGGAGGCTGGAGGGCGTGCGACTGAATTCTATTGATGGGTACGTTACTGTACGTACGGGGCAACTGTGAGTTCACGTGTGAGTGAGCACGCATCAAATGTGTGGCTGTGTGTGGATGTGTTTGAAGTGTTTGAAATTGTGTGTTTGTGTGTCTGTCTGCGTGTGTGTGTGTGTGTGTGTGTGTGTGTGTGTGTGTGTTGTAGCCCGCAGGGACCTGAACGTGGTGTCCAATCAGAAACGGCTCGACTACCTGAACAACCTTGCCACAGGTGTCATCTTCGCCACCACGGTGATTAACTTCTTCGTCAGCTTCTTCGGATCCAAGAGGACTGGATTCTTCCGCTGGCTATTGGCTCGACTCCACTTCTGACACACACACACACACACAACCACACAACCACACATGCACTCAGTGTATTTCATCTGTGCACACACTCAAACATGCTGATTCACAGTTGAAATTGCCAATTCACATACAATTTGCATATGTTCAAACATCTCATCTTATTTATAATTCAGGCTCTTGAAATGTGCGTCACACTGTAATCCAACTAAAATGTTTTCACTTTAACCAACTGAATATCTATGTATATATGTTTTATCTTATTTGCTGCAATAACATGCTTGTGCAAACATTGTGCATGTGTTACTTTATGTGTATTTGAAATGGTTTTACACTTTACTTGTGATTCCTCTTTGTTTGGTTATTGGAAAAAAAATGTTTTGTATCATTTATTTAAATGATTTTTAGGTTCAATACCAGACAAAAAGCAGGGTATTATAAATAAGACATATCCCTCTAATATGTACGTACACATTGTGCTCCAGAAAGCTGAATAAATGTAGCGATTTAACAGAAGCCTATGCTATGCTTATTGTGTTGTTGTTTTTTTGCTGGAGATTGGTTGATTGGGTGTCTGTTACTGGTCAGCTGGAGTGAAAACAGTGAATGCTAAGCAACAGGTGCACATTATAATAATGTCCCAAGCGATAGTGTGTGCGCAAGTGTGTCTGTGCATGTGAAGATGTCAACAGTTGGAAGGAGAGAAATACAGTGGCATTTTAGTTTGTGCAGTTATATTACGGGAATCAAAATGTGGCGCATCCAGGCCCGAAGAAGTCTCTCTGTGTGTCTGTACCAAGTGTAGCTTGAACTCTCTCTTTCTCTGCTGTGTATGCCGTGTGTGTGTGTGTGTGTGTGTGTGTGTGTTTGTGTGTGTGTGTGTCACAGGCCGTCGGAACCTGAATACGTCCACCCTGCAGAGACGTCTGGATTACCTGAACAACGTAACAACCATCATAGTCTTCATCACCACAATCCTCAACTTCTTCATCAGTACCTTCGGCATGCAGCGCACCGGACACTTCCCATGGCTCATGATGCGCATTCACTGACAGACACACACACAATTCTGCTGATTATTATAGTTATAGACACACTCACCACACAGCTCATAACACGCATACATACACACATTATTATTCTTTATTCCTGCCCTTAACTTTTGATGTCGATCTACAGCTACTGGATACACTCATCAGTTTTCAGCAGCACTGTTGTTCATGTTAACACTTGCTTATTTTGTGATTGCATAACTTAAATAAAAATAATAATAAGAACATTATGTAAAATGCACTTTTCTTTCAGTTTATTCCATAAAGGGAAACACATTTGCTGTTCAAAGCTATATACATATAGAGTCAAATGTAATATTAGCGGGATGGCCCTACTACTATACTGTACATCTCCTTTTCCACACTTTCATGAGGGAAAGGTGGCATCTAGTGTATCCCTCATCTAACATCAGCCTCATCTAACGAGTGCTCACTTCAGCAAACAAAATCAACAAATAAAGCAAAAAAAAAAAGAGCTTGAATTATTATTAGGATTCTGAATTTTTGGTACTTTATTCATGGAGAAAGTTTCTGTTTGCTTGCCTCATCACAGTAAGGTCAGAGGTCAAGCTCTACACCAACCTGCTCGTCTACTTTATTGTTTTAGATCAGTGTTAATGGTGCGCTGATGACTCCATGTTGGCTAAGTAGGTATTTATCAGATAATACAGTAAATCCCTGTATTTCCGGGTAGTGGAGTGTTTGTGGTGTTTCACAGTGTGATTGCTACTTCCTGATTGGATGGTGAAAGAAGATCTGCGTCAGAGCGCCGATAGTGTCACCAATAGCAACGCCCGTTAGTCGACGTATCATGTCATAGAACTGGAGATACTGGTTCTTAAGCATACCTACAGTGAACCTCACACAAACACATCAATCAGTTTCCACAGACAACACAGACGACTCAACAGGTAAAGTGCTCTGATACTTTGATCTTATATATAACTTAAGGAAATTGACATGTGCCTTTTTCCAGATGAAAGATATTACAAAGATGATAAGGTTATTATACGCTAAAAATGCTGAGCCTGAATAGGTTAACTCTTCAACTCTTTCTTGATTGAGTTAAGGGTGACTTGACTCTTTGTAATATAACGTGAGGGCAAAGAAAACGCTGTTCAAAGAAATGAGTGACAACACATAAAAACAGTAACTTTAGATGTTTTACTGTAACAAACTAATATCCAACCAGGATTTACATTGTACAGAAGGTAAACCTTCGCAAACTAATGTGCTGCTATAGTCGCTTTGACACGGACTGAAAGACTGAGGAAATAAAACAGCCTCTCCGGCTCTGTATGAGGGAGGAGACCGAGAGAAACTCAGAGTATGTTAAAGAAAACCTGCCAGCGAGCAGGTTAGGTTCACAGACTCACTTGCCACGTTAACAGACCCAGAGTTTAAGTTTCCCTCATCTCAGGGTCAACTAACTCAGTTGTTGATAAACCTGCTTTATGGAACAGGGCCCTGGTGGCCTGCGGTAAGGGCCCAGGCCTATTCTCGAACTCAAGGCCTGCGGGCCGAATCCGGCACGCCACGTCATCTTTTGTGGCCCGCGAATCCGCCAGCAAAAAAAAAAAGTTAGACTTGATCATAAAAATATCCCCATAGTCGAAATTATGAGATAGAAAGTCAAAGTTATGAGATAGAAGGTCGAAGTTATGAGATACTTAAACACAGTCATAGCAGCTCTTTGGCTGGTTACTCTACATTTGAAATGGAAATGTATTGTGAGTACATTGAAGACTACTGGCTTTACAACACATGAAATACTTCACGTGGGATTGTGCAAACGCACCCTTGAAAGGATTTTAAGCTTTGAACAAAGTTATTGTAATAACTTGTGTTTGATATTTGTCTTTGCTATTTTCTTTAAACGTTTCATAGAGTAATGTGGGTTTCTTAACCCTAAATTAAAAGGACTTAAGTTATAATAACAGAAATGTGCTTAAATATATTTTTACATTTATATAACTGCATGTACAATATTTTTACACTTGAATAAACAATAATCAAATGCAGAGACAGTTATTTACTAATATGTTAGGAGTAGTTACATTTACACAGTCTTACATGTACAACCGGCCTTTTGAGGGCGACCGTAATGCTGATGTGGCCCAGAGTGAAGATGAGTTTGAGACCCCTGGCCTAGACCTTTGTTGCATGTCATCCTCTATCTCTCTCTTTACCCTCATTTCTTCTCATGACAGACCTTTGCACAATGTGTTGCCTCCATGCTCTGACCTACATGTTGAGTCAATATTAAAAGGCAGGTGTCAAGAATGTTGAACAGCAACAAACAGTAGAACTTGACCTCCTAGGGAGGGACATGTTAGTGAGAAATGTAAGTTACCTTCTTGATTTACACATTTTTGGGGTTTGAAATTGAAAATCAATCATGAAATCCTTTCCTCTCATGTAGACATGGCCTCAGCCAGCAGCCTCCCATGTGACGAGCAGCTCCTGTGTTCCATCTGTCTGAATGTGTTCACCGAGCCTGTCTCTACTCCATGTGGACACAACTACTGCAAGACTTGTATCACAGAGTACTGGGCCTGCAGCGGCCAGACACAGTGTCCCCTCTGTATGAAGAAGTTCCGCAGGATACCACTGCTCCAGGTCAACACAGGGTTCAGAGATATGGTGGAGCATTTCAAAGACATGAGGGTGAGGGATGAAGACGGCATCCTTGTCAAACCAGGGGAGGTGTCCTGTGACATCTGCCTCGTGCCGAAGCTCAAGGCCCAGAAGACGTGCCTGGGGTGTTTGGCCTCGTACTGCCAGCTTCACCTGGAGCCTCACCAGAGAGTCGCGACACTGAAGAAGCACCAGCTGATGGACCCTGTGTCAAACCTGGAGGACAGGGTGTGTAAGAAGCATGACAAGATGTTGGAGCTCTTCTGTCGCAAAGACCAGATGTGTATTTGTTTCATGTGCTTGAAAGACGACCATGCAACGCACGAAGCTGTCCCGTTGGAGCACGCCTTCAGAGAGAGGAAAGTCCAGCTCGACTGTGTGACGTCAGAGATGAAAATGAAGGAAAACACCAAATCCAGGAGTATTAAGAAAATCAAATACTCAGCTGATAAGAGCAAGAAAAAGTCAGAGAAAGAGATAGCGGACATTGCTGAGGTTTTCACTGCTCTGGTGGTCTCTCGGGAAAGACGCCAGGCTGAGCTGATTGAGGTGATCCAGAAGAGGCAGAAAGCAGCACAGCTGCAGGCTGAAGACCATGTGACACAGCTGGAGCAGGAAGTAGCTGAGTTGAGGGGGAGAAGATCCCAAATGGAGCAACTTTTACAAACAGAGGACCACCTCCGCCTCCTTCAGAGCTGGCCATCTCTCCACTTACCTGCACACACTGAGGACATATTAAACCCTCAGTCCGACTCCAACCCTCCATTTATGTCAGACCTCCATGACCTCAGTCGGCAGAGTTATGTGGCGATGGTGAAAAAAGCAGCGGCTCAGATGGAGAAGACCATCAGTAATGAGATGGAGATGCTAATACATGAGGTCAGGTTGTCTGATGCAGCTGAAGAACAGATGCCAGATGGGTTTGTTAGAGAAGTGTGGACTCCACCTCGGGACAAGCTGATGATGATCCAGCAGTACGATGCGGTGGATGTGACTCTGGACGCCTACACAGCCCATCGCCAACTCGTGGTGTCTGAGGATGGGAAACAGCTGAGATTTGGTGAAGGTCCACCATCTCTTAGTGCTTTTTTTGGGAGAAGATTTCAACAACTACCCTTCATTCTTGGGAAAGAGGGTTTTTCCTCAGGCAGGTTCTACTATGAAGTGAAGGCTACTGGGTGTCACGGTTGGGTATTGGGAGTGGCCAAAGAGTCCGTTAACAGGGAGCTTGTCTTTCCCAACCCTGAGCAGGGATGCTGGGTGCTTTGTTTAAGCTTCGACCGTGACTGCCAAATCTATGTTCCTAATTCTGGTATGAAAGCTCCCCTGCAAATTCCCCAGACGGTCGGTGTGTTTGTTGATTACGAGAAGGGAGAGGTCTCCTTCTATGACGTGGACGCCAGGACTCTGATCTACTCCTACTCAGGATGTGCCTTCATTGAGGCCATACCAGCATTCAAAGCTTTTCTCTATTACATGGCTGGGGCATCCTTAAGTAACAGACCAAAGCTCTACCCTTTTTTTGGTATTCTTCAACAATATAGTGACAACCCGCTTGTAATCACTCCTGTGATCACCCAACTTAAGGTGCCATATTAATCAGGGGAAATGAATGTGTAACTTCTACTGTAAGGTAACAGTAGAAGTATCAAACATTACAAAAAGATAATAATACTCATAATACGCAGTGTAATTTAAACATGTGTATATGTAGAGAGAGAGAAAGAGAGAGAGATTAAATTCTTAGCTTTTTGTTTTTCCAGCCATATTGCAAAAACAGATTGCAAGAAACATCACGTACCTGACAGTTGGTAATGAGGTTCATTTCAAAGGTGGATCAGTCGTGATATAGTTACATAATGTTGTAATACCTGCATCTGACCAGGAGAAAGCAGCATTCTTTATCCAGCGTTCTGGTCTGTTTCTCAGAGAATAATACTTTTAAAAATGATTTTGATACATAGAAGTTTAAGATTTATCGATTAGTCAATCTACTGAAAATATAATAAATTATAATTTTGATAGTATATGAATCATTTCAGTCACTTTTTCATTAAACAATTCCCTTTTTTCTGGCTCCTCAAATAGGAATATTTGCCTGCTTTCTCAGGTTTATATGACTGTAGACAAAATATATTTTGTTTTTGAAGTGTTGCTTGGACAAAAAGCTATGTATCACTATATTCAATGAGTTTGACTGAGTTTAGTCTGTGGAGAGGTAGCACATTTAAAGTTGCTATGACTAAACACCTGCTATGCAAAGTATAACTATCTTGTTCATCAGTGACTTCTTTGAATGTTCGTATACAATTGTGAGCATAGGATATATATCATTTTATGTGGAACCCATTGACTGCAGGGTCCACATTATACCTTCTTTTTTTTTTAATGCAGGCTTTTTAAGACCAAGTCATCTGGCATGCTTAGCCAAACATCTCTGATGAATTAGTTTTAAAAACCAGATGTTTTTTATGTATATACTATGCATCTGATATGTATTATACAGCTTAATAAAAGTGCATTTGTTAAAAATTAGCTTTTCAGATCTTTGTGTTTTTTCTGTTTCCTCAAATTGCAATGATTGTGTTCTGTTGGAGTGTCAGGTGCCTTGCTCATGAGCAGTGTCTTTTGTTTTGATTAGTCTCTCTGTACAAAAAGCCACCAGCAAAAGGTTTCGCTGATTAGCAGAGACGTTTCTGAACTTTACATTACGTTAATACAAATCAAACGTACTGAATTTAATACTTTGTCTCTGTCCTCCGACATTAGTTTTGATCATTTCCCATATTGAGGGAATCACAGGCAGAAACCATGAAGGACAAAGACAAGACCTGATGGATCTGTGGAGGTTGATCGGTGTTGATGAAGCAGCCTTTTCCTCTATCGTTGGCTATTGGGCCCTTTGTTGTTTCAGACTTTCTGAAAAAGTCTGAGGGGAATCACAACGCAGCAAAGGGCTGTAACTTTTTCCAAGAAGAGGAGGGGAAGAGAAAGGGTGGGATCATGTATCCTTCCTGAGAAATGAAACTACACGCCTCAAAGGAAACTTTCTCTGACGGTTTGTATCCACAGACAATACAGACATCTCGGCAGGTAAAGTTCAAGTGCTCTGATTCTTTTTTTGATCTTGTTGAAATGTCTGAGGACATTTCCTGGTTCCCTGTAATTATAGAAGGGCATGCTATATAATTCTCTTGGCAAATACTTTGAGTTTGAATACTCTTCAAAGACTCTAACAGCCTGTGTCCAGATGATACGTAAATACCACAATAACAATAGGGTCTTAGAGCTAGAGACCTAGAGAGACCCTAAAGCTAAACTATCAGGTTTTCTTCATGTGTCAGAGGGACAACACCAGTGTTTGTTACAATTCCAAAAGCTTTTGTTTTACCAACCAAACTGATAGTGTTTGTACGGCTACAGCCAGCCTATTTCTACACTTTGAACTCCTTCCCTTTTGTCATAATAATAATACATCATACATAATAATCCATCCTGAGATACACACATTGGCAACTTCCCACAGATCACCTCACTGAAGTTCTGCATTTTCATGAAGTGTCTCATGAACAACAGGCGTTTCAGTTGGAGATTTTCCACAGGAAGTTCTCGCTGAGTTTCTGTTTTCAACATCATTTGATTTTGGATCTCTATTGTCCACTATCAAATGAAGGCATGAAATGCAACAAAAATACATTTTAATAAAGAGTTATCGGGTGGGGCTCATTGTAAGCTTTCACTAAAACCACTAAAGTTTCCAGAAACTGGTTTGATAGAGTTCAATAAGTGGCATGAACTAATCAGATCATTAATGCACACACCACAGTATGTGAAGACAAACAACCATTGTCCATTGAATCCAACCTAAAGACCCTCAGTCCCACTCCAACCCTCCATTTATGTCAGACCTCCATGACCTCAGTCAGCAGAGTTATGTAACGATGGTGAAAAAGGCAGTGGCTCGGATGGAGAAGACCGTCAGTAATGAGATGGAGATGCTAATACATGAGGTCAGGTTTAATTGTTGTGAGGCCACTGAACAGCCTGATGCAGCTGAAGAACGGATGACAGATGGGTTTGTTAAAGAAGTGTGGACTCCGTCTCAGTACAAGCTGATGACGATCCAGCAGTTGGATGCGGTGGATGTGACTCTGGATGCCAACACAGCCCATCACAGACTGTCTGAGGATGGGAAACAGCTGAGATTTGGTGAAGGCCCATCCTCTTTGCCTGCTTCATTTGGGAGAAGATTTGAACGTCAGCCCTTTGTTGTTGGGAGAGAGGGCTTTTCCTCAGATAGCTTCTACTATGAAGTGCAGGTCAGTGGGAGTAAAGGTTGGGTCTTGGGAGTCGTCAAAGAGTCCACAAACCCCGGAGGACGGAGGCTGAACACTTTGTGGAATCTACAACCAAGAAGAAGAGTATTTAGCTAATAGTTTTAGCAAGGCTACCCTGCACGTGAGGCATGCAAGGCCCCTGACGGTTGGTGTGTTTCTTTTATTACGAGAAGGGAGAGGTTTCCTTCTATGACGTGGACGACAGGATTCTGATCTACTGCTACTCCGGATGTGCCTTCACTGAGGCCAAACCAGTAATAAAAACTCTTCTGCACTTCATAGCTGGCACATCCTTAAACAGCAGACCAAAGCTCTACCCTTTTTTTGGTATCTTTGAAGGTGATTATGACAGCATGCTCGTAATCCCTCCTGTAGCCCGCACAACTTACACGTACCACATAGGCCTATATATATATATATATATATATATTGTATATATATATATATATATATATATATATACAATACTTGCATCTGACCAGGAGATGGCAGCATTCTTTAACCAGTATTCAGAGAAGCTCCTGTCGGAAACAAGGAGGGGACAATGACGTCATAACAACCCAATGTCATCTTGGATTTCAAATTGCTTTTGATATATAGGGTTAAGCTTTATTGATTAGACAATCTACAGAAAAATAATTTCCAATAACTCCGATAGGAAATACATTTTTTTTGTGTCATTTCTTTTACTACGAAATGGCCCAAAATCTCTTGTTACAGCTTCTCAAATGTGAATATTTTCCCGTTTTCTCAGGCTTATGTGATAGTACACTAAATATATTTTATCTGTGAACTGTTGTTTGGACAAAAAAAAAGCTTTTTCAATATTTTACTTGGCGCAATTGTGATGAACATTTTTCAAGGTGCTCTGTCATTTTTCTGACCAAACGATTAATCGAGAAAACAAGGCTCAAGGCTAGGCTCACACAGCCTGTGGGGATTTATGAACCCCTACTTTTACTCACCTTATGCTGGCAATCACAGTTTTCAACAGTCATTTCTTACAACTGTAAACATATAATATGTTTCTTTTTTTATGTTTTGATCACATTATGTAAAACCCACTGACTTCAGGGTCAGTGTTAATAAATGAGTTTTTTTTAAACCAGGGGTTTGTTATGAATGCATCTGATATGTCTAATACAGCTTAATAAACGTCCCTTGAGTCCTGTTGGGAGGTCACATGCTTTTTTCCACTGATCAGGTTGGCAGAGACGTTTCAGAAGGCAGCGCTGGTCCACCACCATAGTTCTTCTCTCAAGGGGAACTTTAGCCAGCAGACTATTTATACCTCAGCTCAGCTGTCTGACTGACTGGCGCCCTGGGAACTGGAACACTGTGTGTGTGTGTGAGTGTGTGTGTGTGTATGTGTGTGTGTCTTTGGTCTGTGTCTAGTTGGAAAGATTTCTATAGGATGATGTGTAGTTGTGTGTGAGAGAGACCTGGGAGCCCTGGAGGACCCGCTATATGAAATATGCTACAGATATACTGTATGTAGGTCATTCAATCATCAAACACTGGGTCAGACGTTTGAACATGAATAAATGGACACATAAACAACTTATAAGCATCATCACAATACAAATTATGAGCAGCGTCTTTTGTAAGCGCGAGGAAATTAAATGAATATGTTTAACTGATTTAATAATGAATTTAACATTACTACAAATCAAACATACTGAGTGTAATGCAGGTTTGTGTTTAAAAATACATTCTACACTTGAGAGGTGTTTTATTGAACCATATAAATGTTCTACTGACCCACTCAGCTCGCTGTCACTGGACTGAATGTATCTCCGGTCATCATCTCCTTCTGGCAGCAATCTCACAGCCAAGTTAACAGAATAACAACACTCTCCAATGCAGTTAAGAGGTACTTATTGTGTAGTATTATCCATTTCATACCACTTTATACTTCTTCTTCAGCACAGAGGGAAATATTATACTTTTTATATAACAGCCACCTCGTAACTTAGTCACATTCAGTGATCTTTTGGAATATTATGCATCATTATAGATTAAACGAGCCAAAATTGTATCATAATAGTTATAAATCCGCTCCACCTCAACCAACTACACCAAATTGCTGCCTACACATTACTCGATAAGTAAGAATAATCTAACAATCAAATAGAGTATAACAGTCATAAAGGCATAATTTGCCATCGAGTAATTTTACTTTTAGAACTCAAGGTAGCCTACATTTTGTAAATAATACATACTATTACTTTAGTAACATTTTCAGTGCAGGACTTTTATTTGTAATAAAGTCTTTTTTACAGTGTCTTACTACTTTTATTAATAAGTATATGAAATGAATACTTCCCTACTTTAGCAAGCGAATTACTCATTTACCTGAACTGTTAAATGCCGTCATCAGTTATCCACATAAGATGCTAACATAGTGTTTTACAGGGTATATGAAAAAATGTTTTTTCATATAAGGTATGGCAACATTTGGAAAATATCGTATAAATACGAAACATTGGATAGCAAAAAGTAGGCTACATCTCGTTCAATTGTCACTTTATGGATAATTACGGATTAGCATGCACGCGACTCAGCTGGTCCGGGAGAGACCATTGGGAGAGACGAGACGGAGGAGGAGGAGGAGGAGGAGGAGGGTATACGTCTCGGGGGCGCGCGCTCCACCGTCGTGACGTCACGGGAGCGCCCGAGCAGTGGGGAAGCCGCCAGTGGCAGAGCTGGCAAAAAAGACGGGAAGGAGGGAAAGACTCGGAGACAGGAGACAGGAAGACAGACACGGAGACGGGGAAGGCAAGCCCGAAAAGAAGACAGCGCTGCAACCTCGCTTCACCGACCGTCTGTTACGTTACGAAGCGTCACTTCGAGGTTTGACAGCAGCAGAATCACTGAAGAGGAGATATGTGACTGGCCTTTCTTATTTAACACAGAGCTTATTTCACAACCGAGGGGCAGCAACGTAAACACAGCCGCAGTGAGTACTGGAAGTTAGCTGGCAGTCTGAGTGTGTGCGTGTGCACATGCATGTATTATTACACAGGCCTACGTGTGTGTATATGTGTGTGTTGTAAGCATGTTGGCCACTTCTCGGGTCAACCTCACAAAGCTGTGTGCCGTCGGTGTGTTGTGTGCGGCTCGTCGCAGTCACGTTTTGCAGGACCGCTCGCGATCATGATTAAAATTTGATGCCTAGCTTTGAGGTGCAGCAGTTTCCAGGTCAGCTGTGAGAGCCACCGTGGGGGCTCTGCTATATTCCCGCCGGAGGGGAGCCGTGTTTCGGCCAGACATTCAGTCATTATGTTACATTGTGTATGTTTTTTTGCGAGCCCATTCAACAAGGCTTCCCCCCGTTTCGCTCAATAATCCAATTGTACAACAAGGGGCTTCCACCCGGAATAACAAGCTAATAACACTATGTCTCGTCTCTGTGCCTCTCCTTTTATAGTGGGTTCATCTCCTTGTGATGGCGCTAATATCCCCTCAGGGACCTGAAGTGTGCCTGTGTGTTTAGTCGATATTAAGTTGCATCTCTTTGCTACAATGTCCCCACAGGGACTTGTAGTTGTGTTGTGATATTTCCAACAGTGCCCACTCAAGTTCTCCGGGCTGGTGGTTTCTTTCTGAACTCGTTTCATGGAACAAAATTTGTGCACTTCTCTAAAATCGTGTGTCTTTTTTGTAATGCTGCCACAGTTGCACAGGGCTGTCTGCAGCCACGTCCTGCCGGGCTGGCAGACCAGACCGCACGCGAAGCTCACGAGACTGACACCGGATAAGGACGCTTATCTGTGCAAACCGAATCAATCTGAGCAAAAACATGGACCCGATGTGATCGCGTCGATGAAGGAGGTGAAATCTGCTGCGTGTGTTTTGCAACAGTCCGAGAGGCAAACAAAAAAAGGTTGGGGGGGGGGGGGGGGGGGGGGGGGGGGGACGCCGTGATTTCCTCCGTGTTCCGCCCACGGCTCTGTTTCTTTGCGCCGCCCCTCCTCCGGGAACACCGAGTCAGGGAACTGAGCCGCTTCCTTCCACTCGGATTGTTGTAAACACTGGACATTTTTAAATGTCTGCACACCGCAGTCTGCCTGTGGGCAGTAAACCCTCCTCTATTACCACTGGGTTTGTAACAATTCTTTTGTTTTGGAGTTTGCTTTCATAATCATTTTCTGACCTGGCCCTGTAGTTCAGAACTTTTGCTACTTTGTGTGTACAGCCTAATAGACCCCCATGTGTCTCCAGGCTCCACATCAAAGGTAAATCTTTTTTTACAACATGAGGAAGTTAACCCGGCCTGTAGCTCTTTCAAACCTCTTCCCAGAACTCACTTTTACTTTGAAAACCATAATCTCTAATTGCCTTCTTTGATATTTATTTATTTATAGACAGACTCTTTAGGGGGTGTTTGGGTCACCTTCACAACTCTCTTCATCCTTATATAACCTGGCAAGACTGTAACAGCACATTCCTTAGTACAGGATGAGCCTGGGGAATGTTTCATCCTCTCTTCTATACGACACACACACTCCTGAATTTTGTGCTTCCCCGCCTTTCTGTTAATTGTCGAGTCTCAATGGTACGTTTTCCATATTTGCTCTGTAGGCAGCAGCCACGATTAGATAAGTGTGCGAGCTGTGTTTGAGTAAATGGATGTGCGTGAGTTCTCTGTGAGTCATGGTGTGTATGATCGTGTGCGCGTTTTGTTTACCCAGCCTGCATCTCGGGTTAATTTCCTGTGGCGCGCACAATAGGCTGGAGCCGATGCTATCCGCGCCTTATCAGCGCCGTGCTTTCCAGTGTCTGAACGATATTACAGGTCTCATCGCTGATAGGCCCTGGTGGCACGGAGTGAAGTTACAAGTAGCACAGTCACGCTGGTGAGCCAACAATCGGTATCTCGCACAGACATCTTCCGCCTAATATGTTCTCCAAAGTGTAATCGGTCGCTCGGTTAATTGAAAAATCTCCCTTATTCCAATATCACGTGTGCAGGATTAGTTGATTTTTTTCCTCTCTTGAGGGAAAGGTGTTGCACACGGTCTGATGTCGGCCAAACTGAACCACAAATCAAGTTTTACAAGTGACAATTATGTTTATTATTTTACACACCTGTAGAAATCACGTGGATGTGTTGCTATTCCGTTAAATATGTTTAAATTAGCACTAGACCGTCATAATGATTAGTCATCAATATCTCGTGTCTGCACGCGGAAACAAGCCAAACCACTAATGACACGTTACTCAAAACCAAACGGCAACGATGCATAATCTATGTATCACACGTCAGTGCTAGCGAGAGAAGATCCTAGATGACAGAACGGGGGAGAACAAAACACTTTGAGACGCGTATCGGAGGGATTGTACGAAATAATTCAAATATTGCACTAAAGGTTTTCATGCATCTTCAGTGCCTGCATGAGTCATTTCGTTCAGTCTTGGTTCTCCTCGTGATCTCTGTCATGTAATTTGTTTCTGTCTCAGCCAATTCTTATTTTCTCACGACTATTTATGTAATATAGGAAATGCATTACGTTGTTTTTGATTTAACATGGAAATTGTCATCAATATTCAAATTGCATATTGGTTTTGCAGAAACAACACATCGCATACATGTTAATAAAATACAACACCCAATTTCCTATTTCCGGAGAGTTGATGTTACTGTCGTCACGACAAAGCAGCTGTGAAGGTTAAAAAAAGCCGACCGGTGAACCCCTTACATCATCCCCTTACATCTTCAGACAGATTATGTGCAGAGCGAGTTCGGCTCTCCCCTTCAGCTGTGCTTAGAGATGCGTGCTACCCCCGGACAGCACCAGCGAGTCCTCTCCAGCCACATCACATCACCGCGAGCCTGACGGAAACCGAGAGGAACGGAGAATAACAACATTAGGGAATTGAACGTAATGTGTTTTTGCCGAGGCGAGACACAAACTTTATAGAATTCGGCTCCCACGCTGAAACACCGGCCGGCTAAGTATAGGTGTGCACGTGTGTGTGTGTGTGTGTGTGTTGCATTGTGCAGTGTGACAGATTGGATGTGTGGTTGTCACGTAAATAGAGCATGCTGAACACCTTCAGGAACGCTGATGGAGAAAGAGAGAGGTAGTGAGAGGAAGTGAAGGCATGAGGGAGAGGTAAGGGGGCGGGATAAAGAAATGGATGTGCGAATAGGCATCTGTTTGCTGACAAGTACGCCTTGTTAACTTAAAATGTATCAATGTCAAGTTTTGAGTTGCCTTGTTTGTCCGGAAAAAGGCTCCGAATCTGAAGTCTGTCCTCTGCTGTGCCGGCACATACTGATTATCTACACAAGTGCAAGTGCAGTACGTGGCATTCAACCACGGAGACTTTCTCGGTATCCTCGCGTGATATTCTGGGAATTTGTTTTTCGTGAGGCCTAAAACAACATTGTGTATGTGAGGAGTGTGTGGAGGGAAGACGAGGCCGTGCAGAATGGCTGTTGGTAACAGTACAGGGAGGCGGAGGATGAAGTGCAGGGCGTTGTGTGTGTGTGTGTGTGTGCTGATGTTTCCTGTGGACATGAAGGGGATGAGGGTATTTTGGTTCCCAAGTTCACTCCAGGGCCTGTTTCAGGGTCTGTTCCGGTCGGTATCGCGGTCGTAGAAGGGCATTTTGTGGTTAGATGTTCACGGTACAGCATGTGATGAAAGGGAGATAAGCTGTAATTATAAAACAACACCTTTTATTTGTCTGGGTATTGATCTGATTAGAGCTGAAATGATGAGTCAGTTAGATTGAAAACAAATCTTAACGCCAAGCTCCATCTGCTGATGACGACCGTGAGATGGGTTTGAAAGCTCTGGAAGAAGTTAGCAAGTGGACCTTTATTTTTTTCGTCAAACTCCCGTTTCCAAGGTAAAGAATGAACTGTCGTGAACTCTCAGTGTGCTACTGTGTAACAGATGTTTGTTACGGCAGCACCACATTGCCTTTTCACATTTTTGTGAAAGGGCAAGACGGATGGTAAGCCTGTTTGACAGATGGGTCATGGACCGTCGCATGCTCGTGTGTTCTCCATCCCATGATGCCAACTGCGTCATGGGTGTGCGGTAGGGTGTTTATAAGCGTATTCTAGTATTTTAAAAGTCTGTTCGGTTCATGTGATTTTTGAAGCTTGAGGTTATTATTATTATTTTTATTTTAATCTCAATGCTTGTTTGCCTTCCCTCACCCCCGAGCCCTCTCAGAGTCTTTAAACCCCCCCACAAATACATCTGTGGGACACACTGGTGGTTTATTCATGTGACCCTTCGACTTGAACTGTAGAAAACACAACATGGTGTGTGATGCTGTTTCTGTGACACCCTCAAGCCAATAAAAACAAAAAGAAGTGTGTGTGTGTGTGTGTGTGTGTGTGTTTAGCCGTGTGATAGATTTTGTGATCTGTCCAGGGTGTGCAGTAGCCTTGCCCAATGCATGCTGGGAAATGCTCCAGCTCCCCGTGACCCCAAACAAGAGCAGCAGTTCCAGAAGTGGATGGATGTGTATTTATTGTCTTGTTCCTCTTCCAGACTAAAGCAATGTCCCAGCAAAAGAAAATGATGTTGTCGCTAAATTGATTGATTAAATATGAGCTGGGGAAGTGATGGTTCTTTTCTGCAACCAAGCAGAGATGCCTTTGAGCAAGGCTCTTTACCACTAACACCAACATTTATGAGCAAGTGCCCAACGTTGTTGCTGAATAAGAGCCATGTGTGTTCAGGAAAATGGCTAAATACAGGCTGAGACATACTGTGCTTGTTTTTATCATTATAGAGAGAATTGGGACATGAGCATATACATTATGTACAGGTCAGCAGGTCCAGAGGGGAGGAGGAGGGAAAAGCCCTGAACACACACACACACACACACACACACACACACACACACACACACACACACACACTCTCTGTCTCTTCAGTCTCATATTGGCCTCAAATGAGGCATTAGATGTGTGTGATGTTTGTGACATGATCACTCACAGCCACTGAGCAGCTGTGCACGTGTGTTCATTTGTGTCTGTTTGCATGTGGAGTGCTTTATCTGTATCTATTCTGCCTCACTGTGTAGATCTGCACATGTGGACAGTTTGGCTCTGTGTGACTGTGTGTTTGTGTGTATACGTGCGTGCACTGCAAATACATGTGTGTAGGTGTGTGTGTGCGCGCTAGAGGCAGGGTCCTGGCCTGTTTCTTTCCAGGTGTGTGTTTCTGGCCTTAGGGGAGACACAGCAGATGGTACCTCTTTGCGTATGAGCGTGTGTGTGTGTGTGAGTGTGTGTGTGTGTGTGTGTGTGTGTGTGTGTGTGTGTGTGTGTGTGTGTGTGTGTGTGTGTGTGTGTGTGTGTGTGTGTGTGTGTGTGTGTGTGTGTGTGTGTGTGTGTGTGTGCGTGCAGCTGTAACTGACTGGTTGCCAGTAGCTCCCTGGCCAAAGATGTGTGTCCAGCAGAACATCAGTTGGAAAGATTGACTACTGCAGGGCTGTTAAAAGGCCTGGGTCGGGACCCAGAGCAGGGGCTGCTGGGAGTTTAAAAGGGGTCGACCAAAGGGCTGCACAGTTAATCATACTTGCAATGAAATGCATTGTAGTTAGCAATTTGCAAGAGGCCACTTGTTGAGGGAAAACTATTCCAGACAACCTACTCAGCAAGAGATGTGTAGGATGTCCGCCATACTGTACAAGCACAGTGCTAGTTTAAAAATCTTTATGTTAAAACTAAGCTGATTTTATCATCTGTGTTAATAAATGAAGACTTTTAGAAAATGTTAGCCTAGACTGTTTACGTTAAACTGAAGCTCCAGCAGTTTTCATTCTTGTGCGTGCTGACTAATTCTAAAGCGGTTTAGTTCACTTCAGCTTGTTCTTGTAAGGGGAGCGTGTGGATCAGATGGTGTGTCACACGGGTCATGTGTCCACTGACCTGTGTCTCCAAGGCTACCCCCAAATGACTGAATGATGACCGTCGACCAGCTGGGCATCAATTTTAAACAGTAAATGTACTTTTCTTTTATACAGTAGCCGACTCCAGAGGTGACACCCAAGGTTGCATGTTTAACATATTGTTAATTTATAAATTCTCCGCTGACAACAGAGAGTGTTCTCGCAGACAGCGTTGTGCATAGCGTGTGGTGGGTACTTCAGGGGGCCTGGGAGATCGGCGTTCGCAACAGACGGCTTGGATTCTCAGCAGCCTCTGAGGCATTTATCAGCAACATGTGAGAGCCAGTGCTCATGAATTGTGTTCATGTTTTTGCCAAGACGGTAAAATGTTACAGATTTGCACCTTTGGAAGTTGACTTCACACGTGAGGGATAGGAATGGTGATTTTTTTATTATTTTCACAGCCGTGTTAATTACAAGGTTTCTTTGACCTGATTGACTTAATCCGTTTTAATATTTAAGTTATTTATGTCATCCAACACACACACACACACACACACACACACACACACGCACACACACACACACACACACACACACACACACACACACACACACACACACACACACACACACACACACACACACACACAGACTAATACCAGGCTCTAAACCCATTTGCTTTATTTGAAACGCAGACATTTTGGCATCTACTATCCCTCCAATTGATGATTTAGCCCCTTAAAATGTCCATCCAGTGTGACTCATATGAATAACAGGAATAGGACGGATACATTTATTTATCTTTTTTTGTTTCGTGTTTTCGTCCCACATTATTATTGCAGAGTACATTTGTGAACAAGATGTAATTAACTTGACGAATAAGAAAAGGATCATTGTATTTCAGTACATGTAATTCATCCACCAGACAAACTAACAATGATGCATTATTTATGAATGTTCAGCTGATTGGATGCTATCTGCTATCACACGGTTTATTACGGCTGCAGGACAGTAACTGGTGAGGTATCGTGTGGCCCTAAGAAGAAGGTGTTGTGGGTGGTGGAGAGACAAAACGGGCCGTGTGATCACATGAACCGACACATCAGCTGATGCTTGAGCGTATATCAGCAACTGTGCATGTGTGTGCATGTCAGTGTGGTGGCAGGAAAGGGGGAGTTTCTGGGCTCCTTTGATGAGTGATAATGAATTATTAGAGAGGTCAGACTTTGCCGATCCTTTTCCTTTTGATTTAGCGCCGCGAGCAGGTCTGAAGTTGATCTTATCTAGTGAAGTGTCCGCAGGATGGATTGGCACTCATTTTGGTCCAAACATTCGTGTTCCCCAGAGGATGAACAGTTTGGTTTTTAGAGCTTAATTCTTGTTCTTTCCCAACTCGTACCTTAGAAATGTCAATGGTATGACACAGTGCATCAGTAACATTGAACATACTGGCATTTTGTCATTTTGCCAGTCAGCTGTTTATTTATTGCCAGTAAATACTGTGCACAAAGAGATGCAACAAGTCTCAACCGTGGATCAAACCAGAACCAGAACCTGTATTCCTTTGTTCCTGAAGTGCAGACGATCTTTCTCTCCCTGATCACTAAGTCTTTGTCTCTGTCTCCCTTTTCTTTTTAGGTGATCCCTTCATCCCAGGCCTCGTGGATTTACTGGCTGCCTTTATCTAAAGGGATGCCCTATTGATTCCTGCTTTCTGACAAAGCACATTGATTCCAGTGAGGTTTTTTGGAAAGGCCTTGATCGCCGCTATGTCAACACTGCATCAGGATACTTCAAGTCAAAAAGGACGACAGTAGAAGATTTGTTTATTTTTTGGGACATCCATCTTACATTCTTTTGAGTTTCTGCGTCATTTTAAGAATGTATTTTTGATCTGCTTGATTTCCTCATTTGAAGCGGGCACTTTTTCGTCTCCACAGTATATACACACACACACACACCGTATTCTCTTACCATGTACGGTAGCTCCCGTTCCGTCTCAAAGCTGGATGTCGTTGGGTCCAATGGCAACGGGTCGGTGTCCGGGAGCCCCGGTCGCTCCCCGCGCCTCCCGCGCTCCCCGCGCCTCGGACACAGGCGAAACAGCAGCAGCAGCTCCACCGGCGGACTCACCGGCTCCTGCAAAACCCTGTCCATGGAGAACATCCAGTCTCTGAACGCCGCCTACGCTACGGGCGGTCCCATGTACTTCTGTGACACCGTCGACGACTCGATCGGCATCGGGAGCCTGGGCAGCGGGCTGAACCCCTCGTTGCCCAAAAGCACCATGACCCTGGGCAGGGCCGGGGCCAGGATCCCCTACGGGGTCAGGGCGGCCATCATGGGGAGCAGCCCTAATATAAACACCGGAGGGGGAGTGATGCCCAGCGATGCCATAGCATTTGGGGGGGAGCTGCAAAACCAGCTTCAACAGGCGGCGACTGTGCCTCACTCCATGAGACAGGTGAGGCACCGCAAGGTTTTCTTCATCTTGAAGCGGGTTGCGACCGAGAAATAGTCCCAGCGCGTGATCTAAAATAGCTCAAATGAACTTTAGAATAGGCCGAGAAGGAAAAGCATGGATGAAACTGATTTAGGGTGTACATAATGTTTGTCTCACCTTCGAGCGAACACTGAAGAAACCTTAAAAGATAAAAATCAATTGCACTTTACGCAACATGTTTTGTCACACAATTATCCTCCCGCATGATGCAGAAGTGGAACTTGGTGATTCAAGGCATTTTGCTGTTATACGGGTTAATATTTTCTTCTTAAGTCACGGTTCAGCTCAATAATATAAGAGCTGTGTGGGTATACAGCATGTTTAAATAGACTGAGGTCTGCCCTCCTACTCCTTCTGCACCGTTAGTCATAACCTAAGAGCGCTTCTATCCTTCCTCCTTCCTTCCTCTCCCATTCCTCCCGCCTCCACCTAATTCTAATTCTTTCTTCATCTCTCCTTTACTCTTTTATTCCCTTTGCTAGCTTTCCTCTCCTCGTGTCACACTCATGTAATGTGTGTTGCATTGCTTGTGAAGATGCTAATAATCCAAAGCTTTCCTCTCTTATTTGTAATGGTTGATAATTTAAAAAGAAACTTTAAACCTTTTCACTCTCAGAACTGAGAGACGCTCTGAGCACAAGCACCAGCTAAATACCCAAAACGAGTTTCTCTCAACCAAAGCAGAGTCTGTTTGTTGTTTAAAAATTCATCCAAGATATTTTTAATTCTTCGGGTACACTGCTGTTCTGATGTCAGGATGAATTAAACATCTGCATGGCGAGCATTTCTCATTAATACTGTAGCTAGGTTTGTGCTATATGAAAAGAACTACTTGACGTTTTAACCACTAGTCTCAAAGTGCTTCACAAACAATATGTGAGTCTTGAATTCTGTATTTGATTTCTTAGATTTCTTGAGATGTTGTCCATGGTTTGACATGGTTTGTCCAGTAGTTCACTTCAGTTTTGCTGTTCTGGGATCTGCTATCGCCAGCTCATCGTATAGTGACAAGCTGCAAATAGACCAAATGTTTAGAAAGTAATACAGGAACAGACAAACTTCTACTCTATGTGTTTGTGTGTGTTACACCAGGTGAGAGACGGAGCGATGTCAGACCTGCAGACACAGTTAAGAGAAGTGCTGAGAGAGAACGAACTGCTAGGCAGAGAAGTAAGGACACACACACACACACACACACACCTCTGAAGACCATCTATGTTATACACAAGGAAAAAGCCAATGAATTGAATCAACACCAGTGGATGTCATCAACAAATCAATTCAAATAAACGTATATATGAAAGCAGAGTTACCAACGTTTGATGTTATTTCCTTTCAGCTGGAGGCGAAAGAGTCCAAGCTGAGCTCCTCCATGAACTCCATTAAGACGTTTTGGAGTCCAGAGCTGAAGAAAGAGAGAGCGCTGAGGAAGGACGAAGCCACAAAGATGTCCGTGTGGAAGGAACAGTACAGAGTGGTGCAGGAGGAAACACAGGTATGAAAAGAAGCGTCCGTGTATGTGTGTGTGTGTGTGTGTGTGTGTGTGTATGTGCAAAAAATGAAAGAAATCCGAGTAGCGTTTATCCCGAGCCCTGTGGATTTTAGTTTTTGCTTTGGGTTAACCATCTGTGATATCGCTTTTCCTGCTCAGTTTTGTCAGGAACGGTAACTGGCACAAAGGGGGAGCGTGCCCCGATCATTTTTATGGACTGTTCTGGTGGATTTGTCTCCCGGGCCGCGAGGCGGCCTTGAAGACGGGTAAACGGATGAAGCGGGGGCCACCTGGTTGGGGACTCCCAGCTGTCTGTTGGTTCAGAAGCCATCTGGAGGAGACGGAGACACAGCTAGTCTGGCAGGAGGCTGCAATATTACACAAGACATGATTTTTGCACACATACACACCCCGCTGCCTCACAGTGACTCATTTCACACGCTGTCGTCTTCGAAACCAGGGCAGGAAGTGCTCGGTTCCTCGCTACATTTCGGTCGTTAGCGGGGCAACTGAAATTATTCGGGGGCCTTTGATGTTGCACCCGAGACTCCCGAGACAAATTTAACGTGGAAAGTAATCGTATGTGGGAACGCACTTCAGGTGGTGAAATTACATCACCAGCTATTAAATCGCTCTCCAAGAAAATCTACTGTGTGTGTGTGAACATGTGCAGTTTACCTGTGTGTGTGTGTGTGTGTGTGTGTGTGTGTGCACCCATACATCTCAGAGTGGAGTGTGTGTCTTGTGTGTGCGCACTTATTCAAAGGGATGCCGAGTCGGGGAGAACAAAGGAACAGATGATACGTGGCCTCCTGCCACTAGAAACATCCTCAGTTGCCTTCACACACACACACACACACACACACACACACACACACACACACACACACACACACACACACCTGTTTGAGTATGTGTGCCTGTGTGCTGTTATGTCGAGACATGTAAGAATATTTTCTGATCTCTCTCTCTCTCTCTCTCTCTCTCTCTCTCTCTCTCTCTCTCTCTCTCTCTCTCTCTCTCTCTCTCTCTCTCTCTCTCTATCCCTCCCACTTTCATTCCCCTTCTCTCCCCCAGACTAATCACACCCTTTAACCCAAGGCATCCTTTTCATTTCCTCATCTCATTATCTCGCCACTTTCTCTTCAGTCTCTCGTCTTTCTCTGTCCCCTTGCTCCTTTCTCTCTCTCTCTCTCTCTCTCTCCTCTTACTCATTCCCTTCTTCTATTTCTGTTACCACACGGTGAGTCAGCTCTCACTTCCCTCCCTCCCTCCCTCCCCCTGCCTCCCCTCCTCTCTCTGTCTTGGCCATCATCTCCGTGTTAGAAATCGAATCAAGTTACCTCTCAGTAATTTTGGGATATGTGCGCATCCACACACACACACACACACACACACGCACATGCATGCACCGCTGGGTCACGCCCCTGCTGAGGAATGCACATCTCGCTTCCAGCCTCCGTCCTTCCTTCCTCTTTTCCTCCACGCTTCCTCACTTGTTCACCTACTTCTTCCCACCTCGGCCCACTAACTTCACCTCGCTTTGCGCCCGCCTCGTTCTTTACCTCCTCCTGTCCTTCTGTCTTCACTCGCTCTGTTTAACTCCTTTAATCTCATATTTGTGTCGCCATAGTTTCAAATCCAGAATAACCGACATTCCAAATCTCATGTTTGCACTTGTATAGGCAGCAATATATTATGGTTTAGAAATCCAGTTTGTTTTAGAGTGGTGTGATTATTCAAAAATGTATGAAGAAAAGAAATCAATCACAATTACATCACATGATCATTTAGTAATTGCTGGTTCCAGGACAAAGAAGTCGCTGCTTTTTTGTCTCTTATATGGTTTTAAGTAAAATACTTTTCAACCGTGGATACTGCAGAAAAATGAGATGAGATCTAAATGAGATCTAGATTAGACGGGAGGCTCTTTCTGCTTCTTCCCCACTGAGCTCTAAATTATCAATCTCTCCCTCGACACCGCCGGTTGCTTTCTCTTGTCTCGCTGCCCACATCCACTCGTTTTCTCTTACCACAGCGTCTACTCGTTGTCACCACACTCTCCATCTCTTCCTCTCCGTCTCACCACTTCACTCCCACTTTCTGACCCCCCCCCCCCCCCCCCCCCCCCCCCCCCCCCCGTCCTTCTCTTCCCTCCCCTCGCTCTCCATCTGGGCCTGTGGAGTGTTTTTTTTGTTTTTTTTGCCACAGGACTCAATTCGGCAGAACAGACACACGCTGGTCTAATAAATCAATTGATCTGAACGCGGATGCCTGCTCTGTTTAGCCCCGGTCACTGTTGTCAGCCTCCTTAGTGCACTGCCTTCTGTTTCAGTTGTGTGTGTGTGTGTGTGTGTGTGTGTGTGTGTGTGAGCGTGTTCACCCAATTCGTTCCACCTCTTTGATCACAGCAGGTAAGTACAATGTTTGGTGCAGAAAGAAAGAGAGGCACAGAGGAAAAAAAAGAAAAAGATGAAGGAATGTCTGGAATGCTAAAGGAAAACTTTTTTTCTGCGCCTCGTTTCTTCTCCGTTAGTTACTTTCTTTTTGTCTCTTTTCTCCTCGACCCTCTGCACTGCAAACAGTGGTCGGCTTGCACTGAATAAACATATGTACGCTCAAGCAGAAGGCAGGCAGCAATTAGCATTCATGATTGTAACCATGACATCCAGAGTTCAACTTCACATCACCGTTTCCATACTCTGCTTAAAAATAGATCCATGTCGACACGTTGCTATTTTATGTCTGAAATCTAAACAATGTGCATATTGAGCGCCTTAATTAATGTGCTTTCCCGAGGTAAAGTTTTTGAACAGACTGTTCGGCACGCTTCGTCCTCAGCACTGAATCGTACCAGCTGAACAATGAGCACTCTGTCTGTCCGTTTCCGGGCCTGCTAGATGCAACCTATCGTCTACTGTACTCCAGGCGAGCCATCCGGCGTCATAGCCGGCCTGTGTGTGACTGTGGGAGAGTGTGAGAGAGTGTGTGAGAGAGAGAGAGAGAGAGAGAGAGAGGGTGCATATGTTTGAAAAAGAGGATTGTGTGGAGTTTAGGTTGCGTCAGCGGTCTCATACATGTCTCAGCTGTGTTTGAGACTGTACACGAGTGTGTTTACGCAGCGTGTATGCGTTCATTTAGACATAATGCCAATGTTTGTTTGTGATAGCGAGAGAGAGAGAGCAAGAGAGAGAGAGAGAGAGTACTGTACCAGGAGGGAATCTGTGCCCTTGCGTGTTTGTTGGCAGGGTTGCTTACGTGTGTGTCAGGACAATTGGGCTTTTTGCATACACGAGTATGTGTGTGTGTGTGTGTTTCTGGAGGCCCACATTGCACATAATCTTCATAATTGTGTTTTTTTGTATTTGCACGTGTGTACAAACGTGCACACCACGGAGACAGACACGCATGCTTGTTTCTGTGCATGTGTCGCGTAGGACTGCTGCTACCGTCGATATTTTGTATCAAGCGTGTGTGTTTTTTGTTGTCTTGCAACAATTTGTGGGAGTTTAATGGAAGTGGAAGTGGTGTTATGTCAGAAGTTGTGCATGTGTGTTTTCTGAGAAAGTGCAGCAGCCGGCGGCTGTTGTACTTTTTACTGCTGCACTGTTTTAATAATTTAGCCTCAAGGTGCTGGAATAAAGGTACGGCTTTGTGTCTGCAGTGGAGGGAGAAAACATGTCTCCTCTTCCTCGAGGACAATTCATGAAACCTTCAATGAGACTGTCTTCAGTTCGTCAGGCTCAGGAAGATCACATTATCGTATTGGTGAGGGACTATTTGTTCACAGATTCTTTTTCGAAATGTCAAAACAACATTCGTCTTCAGCCCAGAGGTTGTGTTTTACTTTCGGCAGACTTCAAGTGGCAAAAGGTCTGGTGGTTTGCCAGCTGTTTCTCTCAGTGTGTGTGTGTGTGTGTGTGTGTGTGTGTGTGTGTGTGTGTGAGAGAGAGTGAGGGATGAGGTTGACCCAAACAGGCAGGTGAGCACGGTGCCCGTTACACCTGGGCAGCGCTTTACCTTCGGGTCGAGAGCGGGATGACGGAGACGGAGACGGAGTGATTCCTCTCTCGTCCCTCCTTATTTGCCGCGCTCCATTTTTCTCCCCCTTTTCCCCTCTTTCTTCGCTGAGAGCGACAAAGTCGGAGAGACGGGAGAGAAGGAGACACGGACTGGCACCCGGGTGTGTTTTCCGCTTTATGAACACGGCAGTAAATCAGGACTTCGGGTTAACGTTTGAACCAATGGTGCCACCAGAACTCTGATTTTCTTTTCCATAGAAATGCTGAAAAACATCTGCGACCAGTTCAATTAAAATCCCAACCAGAGACATTTATTGACTTGTTTTTGTAAGAGCACACTAAATATAGAATCAACTACAGTCCTAAATGAAACACAAATGGCACTACAGCACATAACTCGGACCGGTTTGTGTGCTGACCGGGTATAAAGGTTTTAATCACCACTCAGCACTTAAAAGTTATTACACCTGGATTTGAAAAGGAAGAATCTAGCTTTTCTAATTCCATTACTCCAAGCTGGTGCTGAGCTTGTCCTCATGGGTTCAGATTACTTTGAATCTAATAGAAATGGATGATGCCAAGTATTTCCTCTGTGAGATTCCCATTTACTGTACAGAAAGAAACAAACTGTTACCAGCTCGAGTTGCTGTGCCAGCTGGCTGCAAAAAAAATGCTTCGCCTGGCAAACCCTGTACCAGCAAAGACCCGAGAGAAAGAGAAGAGGAGGAGAACGGATCACCAAGATGGATTGAGACGTAAAGACGTGTTAAACAAAGAGAGGAAGAAGGAGGAAATTAGGAAAGTGGATAAGAAGGATGGATCAAACTGGAACGCTGGGGACGAGTGCCAGGAGGAGGGAGGAGGAAGAGGAGGAGGAGGAAGAGGAGGAGGAGGAGGAGAGATAAATGGACGACACGGGCGAGTTGAGCTGAAAACAGCAGATGAAATGTAGAGAAATGGAAGGAGTGATGGACGCTGGTGTGACAGGAGAGAAATGGGTGGAGAAAAGGAGGGCGGATGGAGAGATGGCAGAGATAGATCGCCTTAAAGAGAGGAGTCGGGGATGAAGAAGGGGGGAGGGAGAATGGGGAAATTCTAGGACATGTAGGATGAAAAAAAGGAAGGATAAGAGTCGGTGAAAATATGTTGTTATTACTAGTTGTTTAGTAATGACATTTAATCTGAACTTTACTTTTCTTGTTAAAAATGTGGATGTAAAAAAAAATCTCTTGGTCAGAAGTTACAGATGAGGCACAGGGAGGGAGAGAGATAAAGCTGAACACACACACACACACACACACACACACACACACACACACACACACACACACACACACACACACACACACACACACACACACACGGCCTCTGCAAACATTGTGTGCATTCCTCAGGAGTCACGCTTCTGAGCTGCCGATCTACATAAATCAGCAGACTTGCTCATTAGACAGATAGGTTTGTGTCATCAACATCTGATGATGGCCTCATTGCGCGGGCAAACTGTGCGTGTTTATTTTGAGGAATTTAGCCAAGCCAAGGATATTTTTGTGTCCTCCCGAGAGAGAGAGAGAGAGAGAGAGAGACTAATATATATGTTTCATTAGATGTTGGGTACAATGACTGGTTGTTCAGACTCTCGGCTGGTTTAGTCAAACATTTCGAGGAAGAGCCTGACTCTCTCTAAATGTTGGCTGCTCTGCGGTCGATAGTGGAGGGACTGAGGATGGACTTGGCAGATGTGAGTGTGAATGTGTTTGGCTGAGAGAATATGATTCAGGAAAAGACAGCGTGCAGCCTCAGCAAAGTTTTGAGAAGTCATTTTTTTTTCAGCCTCTCTTTGATACGTGATCTCTCTCTCTCTCTCTCTCTCCTTCTCTCTCTCTCTCTCTCTCTCTACCTCGTCCTCCTTCTGTTGCCTGCCGTCTGCACATCTTTCCATCCTCTGCTCACCAACCTATGACTCATTATTCCTCTCTTGTCGTGTGCCTGTGTGTCTTTGTGTGTGTGTGTGCTCACATTAGCATACTGTAGGTGTGTGTGTGTGTCCACGTCCATGCACATGAACGCAACACTTACTGTCCCCTCGTTTTACAGTTCAATTGTCCTAACTTAAAAGATAAAAACATCCAGATTTTATCTATCTCTGCATTGTCTGCATTGTGTGTGTGTCTCTGTGTGTGTTTATTTGTTGTGCGGCTTGTGTGTGTGTGTGTGTGTTTTTCACACATGAATGCTCATCAGTAACAGATGGTCCTCAAACCTGTGTGCTTATGGAGAGATAGGTGAGGAAGAGAAAGGGAGGGATGGAGAGAATAAGGTAAATACAGGGAATGATAGCAGGGGGGGAGGCAGATGGACGAGGGGGAGGGGGAGGGGGAGGGGGGGGCGATGAATGGATTAGGGAGAGCAAGAAGGAGATTCATGGAGAGAATTTAACCGAGAAAGAGAGGAGGAGGAAGGAGGAGATAATACAGGAGGAGCTCTCTACACTCAGGACTCCTATACAGCTTTAACTTTAATAGAGAGAGGGAGGAATGGCACTTTTCCTCTTTTATTCATTTACAAAGTGTGCATTTTACAGTGGAAAGAAATAAGAGGCGAGGGAGAGAGAGAGAGAGATTTGAAACTGAAGGAAACGGAGGGGTTAGTTCTCCCTCTCTTCCTACAAGGCTGTGATTGTGTGAATTTTCTCTCCACTTTCTCCCTCCTTCAGTGTGTGTGTGTGTTTGTGTGTGTGTGTGTGTGTGTGTGTGTGGAGTGCTGTGGTAGCCATGTCTTTCCTTATAAGGAGTGGGTTTGGGAAGAGTTAGTGAGGAATGAACAGAATTACAGTGCAGTCACTCCCCCCTTTTCTTCTGCTGCTTTTATTTCTACTCTGCCTACTCTCTGAAATCTATCTATATATCTATATCTTTAAACCCACTCCTGTACTGCACTGACCCTGATGCTGCGTCTCAAAGTGACTGATTAGGGTCAGAATTTCCCTTTCTCTCTCCTCTCTCGGCTATTTTTTTTATTCATTCATTCTCTCCCTCATGTAATCTCTTTCATCCATTCTTATTCTAGTCTTCCTTCTTATACACAATCTGGTACTATTTTCGGCTTGCTCTCCTCCGTCTTTCGGAAAAACAAGGGCTTTTCTCGCGTTTCTAACGCTCATTCCTCTCCTTTTTTTATTTGTATTTCCTCCTCTTCATTATGTTCTTCATCCTCCAGCTTTATCCTCCGAGAAAGAAGAGAGAGAGAGAGAGAGAGTGTTAATCTGCCTGTTGTCTGAGGCTTGAGTGGGCGAAACTCACGGTCATTACGACCGCTGCCTCCAACATTACGTCTGCCTGTGGGCATTATTGTGCTCTCTGTGTGTGTTCGTATGTGTTTCATGTCACAGTGTGTGTCTGTTTGTAAGAGGGGGGGGGCAGCGTGACTCAACCGTTGAGCTAATCGAGGGATGAAAGGGAGGAGTAATAATGGAGAGATGGTTAATATTGAATGACAGATGAGCAGTGGCCTGGGGGGGGGGGGGGGGGGGGGGGGGGGGGGTGACGAGCGGATGTAAAAATCGTCACCATAGTCGCAAACGGATTTTCTCTTCTTCTCTTATTTTTATTTTTAGAATAATGTAGAATGCTCATTAGACAAAACAAGGGGTTCATTTGTTAAGATTAGACGTGTTTTTCCTTAGCTTTCCTAAATTCAATCCTACTCTGTCGCTATGAATTCATGTTTTTGTTTTGTTTCTTGCTACAATTACTTTCCTGCTTCCATATTAACACATTGTATCCCTTATACGAGATGACGTATACCTTTAGAGTTCAGATGTTGATGAAGGCAGCTTGTTGTTGGAGACCGTTGCAGTGCAAGTGAACTCTCTATTTGTGAATAACTTTGTGCTTTAAGTTTCCACGGATAGTATTTACATTTCATTATGACATCTGAGGAGTCGACCGACATGCCTTGTGCTCATACGTAAATAAAGAACATTTAGACAGTTAAACAATGTCATCGAAATTCACAAGTTTTGTTTTGTTCGAACGTCGCCGGGATCAAGATCATTTCCTGTCTTGAGCTGGTTTACGTCCCTTAGACATCTGATTTGTTGTGTGTTAGTACACAGTTCACATTTATTTCTCTTTCTTCCTAAAAAAAACGTTATTTTTTAATATAATATTTCTTAATGTTTGCTTAGCGTGCTGTCGCTGTGTCCATCCCACAGTGTCACTTGTTTGCATGTCTGTCTCCGTTTTGAGTGGCGACCCCGACCCCCCCTCAGTCCTCTGTGCAATCAGGAAGGTCAGGGGTCAAAGGGGAAGAAACAAAAGACGACTCAGCAGAAACTGTGAAGAAAAGCACAACTTGTATTCTGACCCTCTCTCTCTCTCTCTCTCCCTCTCCTCCTCTTCTCATCCCTTCTTCTGTTTCTGCTGGACACAATCAACATGTTGTTTTCGCTGCCTTCTCCTCATGTACTTATCTCCTCATCTCCCTCTCTGTTTTTGTTTCCTGCTTCCTTCTTATATCTCACTCCCTCTTTTCCTCCTTTCTCGCCGATGGTCTGGCATTTCTCAGCTCTACATTCCAGCAGAGTGTGTGTGTGTGTTCGGGGGAGTGTAACGTAACTGGCACAAGCCTCTGTGTGTGTGTGTGTGTGTGTGTGTGTGTGTGTGTGTGTGTGTGTGTGAGTGTGTGTGAGAGAATCTGAATTCTTTAAATGTAAACCTTTGAAGTTGTGTGTGTTCACACTGTATTTGCTTGACTTTAGCGACACACTGATTTGCGTTACAGTGAGCAAGACTATTGAGGCTTTTTCTGCATCTGTGTGTGTGTGAGTGTGTGTGTGTGTGTGTGTGTGTGTGTGTGTGTGTGTGTGTGTGTGTGTGTGTGTGTACGCACATTCATTTCTGCAACTCTGACATACTTTTGGATGCTTGATGTGAGTGAGCTGAGACACGGGATGAATTACGCCCCAGAATCGGGCCAAATACACCGACGCTGCTGCTTCAAAATAATTAGCCTATTGTGACCGAGCGTCCTGGGTTCGTGTATGAGGCGCACTTATAAGAGGGTAATAAGAAGGGAAATGTTGAGGGGCACTTTCGGACTTAGCATCGCTAAGCTATCGATCGTCGTTTTTTTGAGAGGCAATAGAAAAGCCCCCATCTCTGATCTTGCACTTGAATGTTTGTATTTTTCTTTTGATAAGGTACAATCACCAGATCATCAAAATATAAATTTGGATCGTTTTGAATGAATCTTCTGGTGATCTGCTAATACATCAACTTTGTGTTCATGCACCATTCAAATAGATTTTGTACAAATTGTTGCGTATTTTCATCGAATGGGTGGTTCAGTGTTTGCATGTCTGAGGGAGGTATTTTAGTTGTCATGGAGAACCAGAGAGAGGGAAGAGATTATTTGTTCGTCTGTCTGTCTGTCTGTCTGTCTGTCTGTCTGTCTGTTTATAAATGTCAGCCGTCAACACAAGAGTGTGAAGAGCTACTGTATGAGTCAGCAGACAAGCACACAAGGAAACAAACGCAGTACTCTAATAAGAAGAGAAAAATATATTGTGTTTTATTGCTATATTGTGTACATCTGTCTCAATGGAAATATCAAATTGCACAGAACAAGACAAAGCAGGAGACGCCGCCCTGGCTGTCGTGCCACATAAAGCAGAGCTACCGTATCAAAAGACAGTTACTTTGGTATTATCCTATTACCTTTCACCTCCTTCTTTTCCTCGTGTCTGTTTGCGAGAGGATAAAGTGTGTTTGTGATCACTATCTTCCCTTCGCCTTTCTTTTATATCTAAGAACAGTTCTTCTCATCTGTCTCTTTCTCTTTTCCTTTAATCTTGTTCTCTCCCTCGTCAATGTTGATTAACGATAGCTGCAAGGGTGCGATAGCATCTCTGCCTTTTTTGTAACCTCTTACCTTTCTATTTTAATCTCCCGTTCACTTTCGACTCTCATCCGTGCACTTCTCCCTCAGCACCGCGCTACCTGTGTTCTTATGTGGCCTGGCTGTTGTTCAGGTTATGTGTGACGCATTTTACAAAAGCCTGAGGACATCATAGTGACAACACACACGGACACACACACACACACAGTTTAAACTCTTTGTCTGACTCAGAGGTAGTCACGTCACGTTGTCCTCAACCATAATGGTAGTGATACGAACCTGCCAACACACTTTTATCACACACTCACTCACTCACTCACTCCAGATAACATACTCAGACTGTGTCAGTCAGCCAGTCACTCAAAACAAACAGCCTTAATCTATGGTATGTATTGATCCAGGTCCAAATCGATCGAACCCAGTTATCTTTAGATGAGCGCATTGATCTATGGATCCCTGCAGTCAGGTGATGTTTATTTGTAAAGCTCAATATCACAACGTGCTTTTCTTTACAGATTACAATACCTCAACTCAGGCTTCCAGTTAATTTTCACAATGATTTTAAAACGTTATTGTTGGCCTTCAAGGCATACGAAGATCTACTAACCACTTATTAGCTCTTATTAGACGTCGTACTCTATTAGCCTCACCACAGCGTGCTCACTCTCGTGTTAGCTTTTGCGTTTATAAGTCTAAAAGTCTGACTTCTTTCTCTTCCTCCAGCATTTTCAGTGCTCCATCCAGGCTTTACAGGATGAGCTCCGAATCCAGCGAGACCTCAACCAGCTCTTCCAGTCCGATTACACCGAGTCCGTTCACCTCGGCAACCAGCCCATCTCCCCTCAGGACATGACGGAGGACAACTTCCTGCGTCTCCACGGCGAGTACGAGCGGCAGGTGAAAGAGCTCTTCCTCCTGAGGAAGACCGTGGAAGAAATGGAGCTGAGGATAGACACACAGAAGCACACGCTAACTGCCAGGTAAAGTGGGGGAAAAATGACTGTTTACGCAAGTTGTGCTTGCTGCCAACGTGTGACGTGTGGCTCTAAATATATTATGCTTTCTAACAGGGACGAATCCATAAAGAAGTTACTGGAAATGTTGCAGAGCAAAGGCCTGTCGTCACGGGCAACCGAGGAGGACCACGAACGCACGAGGCGACTGGCCGATGCCGAGATGACCATCCACCAGCTGGAGGGCCTAATGGAGCAAAGAGACAAGGAGACGCTACAGCTCAGAGAGGTGTGTGTGTGTGTGTGTGTGTGTGTGTGTGATGGGCCAGGGAGGAACAGAGCGCATTCAAGCATTCCCATGTGTGTGTGTGTGTGAGGGTGTGTGTCTTTGTATACAGCCAGATGTGAGTGTGTGCAAATCAAACCATGTCATGTGCAGGCAAAGCCTTTGGCTTCTTCCAGTCTTGGCTCATAGTTCAGTTTCAATACAACACACACACACACACACACACACACACACACACACACACAAACAAATACACAGGAATGCACACTTTATCCTGTTTTTTTCTACGTTGTCTCTCTCCTCACATTTCTCTGAGCTGTTTTTACTCTCAGTTCATCAACGCGTGTGTTGTTTTATACAACAGCCCCCTCTAGTGGAGAGATGTTCTTAATGAACAGCAATTATCAAAGATGGATGTTTGTTTATTTCAGTATACAAAATACCCTGAATATATATTTTCTGGACACATTCATTCAGCACTATTTTTAATTTCTAAGCAGTAAGTCATTTTTTGAATTCAATGAAGAAATAAGTAGGTGGAATAAAATTTTTTTAAAAAAAGAAACTTTATTGAGATACAAAAAAGTTTAACACGGAATGAATGAAAATAAAACATATATTAAACAATCAATAGATATGAATACATATGTGTGATAAGTATATTTTCACACATAAACCGTTAAGTTGTCTTGTTTCAAAAAAGAACTGATCTCAGACCAGCCTTATCTGACCGTCTCCAAATGCACCGCAGGCACAGCTGTGAGGGAGAAATGCATTGAAACACGCACACGCACACGCACACGCACACACACACACACACACACACACACACACACACACACACACACACACACACACACACACACACACACACACACAGAGAGCAACTGATGCATAATTACATGTATCATAGGCAGCAAATGACTGAGAAAGAGAGTTATGAAGCAAGACGATGTTCTCTCTGAAAGGGTTTAAAACATAATTAGGAGACACAATCTCTTCAAATTATTACAGCTGCTCTCTTAACACATTTTCTGGCCGTTGCTTCACATTGCATCAGTGTGCTGGACAGAGTTTCTGTTTTTTGACAGTATTTGCCTTCAGACATTGTTCATGGCAAAGCAGGAAAACCGGAATAAGATTATGCAATATCTGAAGGATAGTTTCCGTATGGGTTAAAGTGAAAACTACTGAAGTAAATAATGCAGTGTCTGTCGTGCAGTTGTGTTGCGGACTTCCCGCCGAACTGCTGACACTTGTTTTATTTTGGGACATTGTTCAGTTCACTAATTAACAGGATGCCACTTCCTGCAGCTGTTTTTGAAATGTTTCAAAAATGTCCCCAGTGGGGAATCGAGCTGATGTGCAGCAAAGAAAGACTGGAAATGCTACAAATGAAATTAGCACTCAGTAGCGATTCAATTCAAGCGAAACGTTTTGCTTAAAAGATTATTTTCTGCCGTGCTTTTGCAATGGCTGCATCAGCTCTTATTTTACCTGTAACACTCCCCAGATATATGTGTGTGTGTGTGTGTGTGTGTGTGTGTGTGTGTGTGTGTGTGTGTGTGAATGTTTTGTGTGGTCATGAGCATTCACAGCATTAATGCAGCGCCTCAAGCCACGGCGCCCTGCTATCCCTTTCACATACGTGTGTTTTCGTGCTTGCTGGCTGATGCATTAACCGTCTTTGTCGGCCTCCTAAGTGTGTTTCCTCCGAAGAAGAGCAGTGATGCAAACGCAGCTACGTCTTCCCCTTCTGCTTTCATTGCCCCCCCCCCCCCCCCCCCCTCTCGTACCCTTTCTCCCTGTCTTTTCTTTCTCTTTTTGTGCCTTTACGTCTATCACTACACTCTCTTTCTCCCCCCATTTGCTCTCACGTCGTCTGACTAGTGAGTCTTAACATCGCGCAGACGGATAGAATTCCGTTGCATGTAGCTCAAATCAGGGTAGTTAAGGTACTTTGGGGAATCTTTGGAGAATTTAGGCAATTTTAGGAATAGAAATGTAGTGGAAATCTACCAAATTCTTGCAGTGTTTTTTGTTAGTGATGTAGATATTATTTTGTGGCAGGTTACTGTACGCTTCTTTAGGAGACTGGAACGTGCACCCTGTAGTTTAATTTTTAAGCATTTGAAGCTCTACGACTGGATTTCTTCATTTGAACGGAATTGTTTGGTTTCATTACAACTTTTTCTTCTTGAATCAACACCATTTTAGATTTGATTTGAACGTGAGGGCTTCAAAGCATCTAAGGCTGTCAGATTTCGTCCCTCGTTCTCATTTGAGGCTGAAACGGTGTGAGCTTAGTTAGTGGCGTTCCTCCCCGTGTGAAGGATGTGGGATGGACGGATCGACCCAAGGAGGCTGAAAGCCAGCGCCTCTGCGAGAGGGAGACACCTCATTCCCGCCTCCCCCTCCATCCCCATCTCTCCCTCTTTTCCAGTTCCTCCCTCCGTCCCTATTCCACCTCCTTTCCACGTGTCTCCCTCCTTCCAACCCTCCCCTCCTTTCTCCCCTACACGCCACTACCAACTGTGCTCCTCTCCCTCCTTCCCCGCACCTTCTCTTCGCTCCCATCGCCACTCCGGCCACCCCGCCGTCCTCGCCGCCTCCTGTCCTCCTCACTATCCCTCTTTCGTCGTGGCCTCCTCCGTCCATCCTTCCCTCCATCACTCCCCGTCCTTCCCCGCTCCCGCTCCCCGGCCTACACCGACCATTCAGCCCTCCCTCCATCCCTCTCCGCCGGTCGTCGTCGCCTTCCGTCCCGGCCGGCGACCTTCTCCCCCCTGCCTCCGCCCCCCTCCGTCCCCCTGTCTGTCGCCCGCTGACCACCGAGGTGTCTGTGTCCCTCAGGAGCTGCACAGGAGATACGAAGCAGCTCCAGAGTCAACAAAGACCAAGGCCTTGCAGACGGTCATCGAAATGAAGGTAAACAATGTGCTGTTGATTCTTTCATAAACACTGGCTATATTTATTATTAATCAGTGTAACACACTGTTGTTTTTTTAATGTAACGCATCATAATACATAACTTGAAGGTAACACCATGTCATCCTTCCAGTTGTGTCCAGTACAACAGCTCAGATTAAAGGATATACCTTTAAAGGATTGAACGGTGCTGCATAATGGCATCTGTACAGTTGTTGTTCATTGTTAGCTATTTCATATCGGTTCTGTTTACACTGCATCTCCAAACCAGCTAATTATTGCAAATACTAAAGATCAAGGCAGTAAAATCTGTTAGTAACTCAGTATTCGCCTTCCCTGCCTCCCGAAATATGTACGTATACGTTCTATTCCTCATCCCCTCAATCAAACTGATGATACCTTTCATAATGCCGGTCTTTGATTGACTGTCCAGCTCTACTCATCTGTCAGAAATACCAAAGGAGCACATGTCATGACGTGGTGATATTTATGGCCCGGGCGCGGTAAAGCACGCCCGGTCTTTTGCCGTTTAACGCGAGCATGTTGATGCCCTGCCAGGATGCGAAGATCAGCTCGATGGAGCGCGGCCTGAGAGAGCTGGAGGAGGAGGTGAACATGCTCAAGTCCAACGGGGCTCTGAGCAGCGAGGAGAGGGAGGAGGAGATCAAACAGATGGAGGTCTACAGATCCCACTCCAAGTTCATGAAGAATAAGGTGACAGATTCACACACACGCACACACACCTTTTCTTCTTGTCTCCCCATTTTTTTCCCCCCCTTTCATGTCAGGAAAGGAAATTTTTGCTTGCTGGGAAATAACTTGACGGATACAACTTTAGTGTCAGGAACAGGAAGGGTTACCGCGGGAGCCACGCTCATTAAAACAAACCAGGACTTCTGTTGTGTGGGGAGACGAGACAGTTTGGGAATTCAGTCGATGTTTCCTTCTCTGTTTCCTTCTCTTTGCTTGTTTAAGCTGAAATGTGTTTGTTTTTGTCTCTGTCTTTGATTTCATCATTGTTAGCATGTATTCTTAGATGTTTATTGTAATACACCAAATGGCTTACATCATTTTTTTCAATATATACAGCACATCATCAGCATGTTTGCAGTCTTAAAATGTATATAAGACCATGGGTCAACAACCCCCGTATGATTTGTCAGACAAAATAAACTATGGACTAAGATAACTATTCTCTGGCTCAATGAGGATATCTTCAATAGACATACCACCGTGAATTCATGTCATTGTCAATTAAGTAATGTATTAGAAAATGATGGAACGGGAATTTGTCTTTCTTCTTTTCTATATCCTCACTTTAAGGTTTAATTATTCTTCATTTATAACGTGACTCTTGGGATCTGGAAACCTAAGACAATCAAGCAATTCAGGGGCCGTCTACGAAAAACATTATCCTCACAGACAACATTGTTTATTCCTAAAGACCATTTTTACAGGTGCACATTAATTAACAGCGTGCAACAGTGTCCTGGGTTTCAAACTGTTCCACTCACTGACGCGCAGGATGTACAGCGGGTGTTGTTTCACGCATTTGTTTCAGCATGTGAGGCTTTGGATGTGCCGTTTGTGGCCAGCGTGCTCTGTGAACTGTGGCGGCTGATTTGTTGTGGTCATTGGTGACGCCCTCCTCTCCTGCCAGGTTGAGCAGCTGAAGGAGGAGCTGACTCACAGCCAATCAGAGAAGGAGGAGCTAAGGCAACGAGCCAATGAGCTCCAGCAGGAGGCGCCCGCAGTAAGAGACGCGCCTCCGTGTTCCGTTTGCTCTTCCTGTCTTTACTTCTAAATCTCCCGCTCTTTCCGTCTCCCAGGTCGACTGGTTAATGGCTGCCGCTTGAGTAGATTCAGTAGAATTCCAGTAGTGTGAGTGTGTGTTCAGACAGCAATAATAAGCAACTATAACTCAAAACAACACATTTTCTGTGTGCCGTTTGGGTCATATGAGCAGGTTAGGAGGTCTTTACTTCCCATTCTATCTATGACCAACGGCTGTTGACAGTAATAGTTGTTTAAAAGCCGTCTGAACTGTACAATAACTGAATCCAGCAGGGCTGTGACACGATAATGCATATCTCTAACCTGCTTCTCCTTCTTCTCGCATGAGGTTTCTCTCAAATAGTGACTTGAACTAGTTTGCTGTGGTGTTTAGATGACACGTTTTCCTGTGTGGTTAGGGTCCATTCTTTCTTTTTTGTCGTGTCATGTTAAATTCCCTCCCAATCGCCTCATTGAGATTGAAGGAACTTTAACTGCCACTTATAGATATTAGACATTTTTTGTTCTTTTTTCTCATTTGGGGATAACTGAAAGAATTGGCCCTGACCAGCTTGTATAGTACAAGATATGTAGATGGGGAGCTCAGCATATGTTTTACTAGGTTTATTATACTGCACTGACTTTAACCTGTTGTTTGGATTCCAGGTGCGAAATTAGGAATAAATGCTAGAAAGACCTCAAGGGAAGCCACTCACAATGCACTTTATTCACATTTTATTCAATTGAATGTGGATGAGGAGAGCTTTTACAGCTCCTCTCTTTGATGATCTATCAGTACGTACCCTTGAGCAAGGCACTAAACCCTGAGTCGGTCCAGTGGCACTACCCAATGACTAACACTAGAATGCTCAAATGTCAATTTGCTAAAACCTTAACATGTACATTAGAATAAAATGAATGAAAACCTGTGGTGGATTTTAGTACATTATGATATAAGTAAGCATGTAGTCCTCTCCAGTACACACTCTTACTGGGTGTATCGCCGTGTGTGTGTGTGTGTGTGTGTGTGTTACTCAGATTGAACAAGCAAAGCAGGATCTGGGTCGTAAGGACAGCGAGCTTTTGGCTTTCAGGACCAAACTGGAAACTCTGAACAATCAGTTTTCTGACAGCAAACAACACGTGGACGTACTCAAGGAGTCCCTCACTGCCAAGGAACAGAGAGCCGCTATACTGCAGACTGAGGTACAGTTACGCGAGTTAACACGAGAAAATCGATCTTTGGTCAGTTAATATCTATTTTCTATTCACTTTTAATTTCGCGCGCACAGGTGGATGCGCTGCGTCTCCGTCTAGAGGAAAAGGAGTCCCTCCTCGCTAAAAAGAGTCAGCAGATATCAGAGCAGACGGAGGAGAAGAGCACTCAGCAGGGAGAGATCAGCGACCTCAAAGACATGCTGGACGTCAAGGAGCGCAAAGTCAACGTGCTGCAGAAGAAGGTAAGGAAACACAAAGGTACTTGATTTCCAAAGCAAAGTATTTGGTGGCACATAATGCAACGTTAATACCTTTATGATCCTGTTAAAAAATGGTCATTGATTTAAAGGTGCGAGCGCTACTGTGATGTCATCCCAGTTGGATTTCCTCTTGGTAACATTTCGGCGTCCATAGGTGGCACTATTTTTGTTGTGTGTCTACTCGTGGTGGCTATCGCTGCTCATTTTGAAGACTGTGACAACTTTAATTAAACAGGCTATAGAATATCTAAGACTAAATATGAATAGTTATCAATACAAAGAGGCTATTTTTATTCAAATGAACATTTTTAATTGTTGACTAAAATGGTTATATACAAAATAAATGATCTTTCATTGAAATCTGCATGTACAAGATGATGGTGCTGTCATGTGATACTACAACCACTAGATGGGGCTGTAAGACAGTGTGTAGCTAAGGAGCCGACGCAGACAGACAGGTGAGCAGGCAGGCCGAGGGACACACAGACAGGCAGCTATACTGGCAGCAAGAGTTACAAATACTTTTTGGAAATTCTTGGCCAGTTGTCAGTGTGTGTGTGTGTGTGTGTGTGTGTGTTTGTGTGTCTCTATGGTAATGCTGTCAGTTAGATGGATGTGCAGCACTGACCCTCTGTCTTTGCTGTCTGACACATACACACACACACACACACACACACACACACACACACACACACACACACACACACACACACACACACATAGACACACACACACTAGTTTGGGATGGATGGGGGAATGAAGTGTTCAGACAACTGTTCAGACGCTAACATCCAACAAATTATGTGTAAAAATGACAGAAAATCCAGTATACAGTGAAATTATCCCATTACAAGCCATTTTGACATGAAAATACCCCCCCCCCCCATCTGTGAGCAGATAATTGATGGAGACAATCAAGCAGACAGACCTAAAGCAGGACAGGGCGGGGGAGGAGAGAGGCAGAGTGTGTATGAAATCAGATGCATGCTAATGAGTTCCTCCTGTTCAATAAATGATGACCTCTGCCGTCTTCAAATAGAATACAGTCCAGTGTCTGAGAGGGAGACAGAGATGCTGCTGACTCCTCTTTTATCTAATCTGCACTTGTGATTTCATAATTTCTTCTCTTTTTGCATGTGGAAAAACTAAAAATACCTTTCTTTCTTCTTCTCCACTTTGTCCCCCTCCTCCTCCTCCTCCATCTTTCCCTTCTCATGTTTTTTTACCTGTCATCGTGCGTTACCCGTGGAGGAAATCACCACGAGTGCACGGAATTAATTCTTCTGATCTCCCATCATCCTCTTCTCTTTGTTTTTTCAATGTAATTTTTCATAACATGGATGACGAGCGGCGTCAGCGGGTTATTGTTTTGTTAACATATTCCGGTACATTATCGCACACAATTTTGGAACTAAAATGGGACAAGACAGGCAATGAGTGTGTGCTTGGGTTTGTAAATACTGTATATATATGTGTGTGTGTATGTGTGTGTGTATGTGTGCGCCAAGCATCCAGCAGTTGTCAGTTTCAGGAAGTGCAGACGCGATCAAAGAGTCTCTCTGCCTCTCAATGTCAAGTGTGTGTGTGTGTGTGTGTGTGTGTGTGAGAGAGAGAAAGAGAGAGAGGAGGAGGTGTCAGTCAAGCTGTCAAGTGAACAGTTGATTAATGAGGCGCTGGAAGAGTTTAACTGTATGAACACACACACACACACACACACACACACACGATCTCTGTGGTACTGTAAATGTGTGCGTCTCACCTGCAGCAGAGTCAGAGGTTGCATACCAATCTGACTTTCTATTTTTTCATGACGGGTTTTCAATTGCTTGATTTCCTTTCTCTCTGGCAAAAGGAAGACAGGGGGAAAGAGAGGGAGAGGGACATTTTGTAATTTTACCACCCAAGTTCACCCTTAACACCACGTCACATGAGCTCTCCATCCCTCTCTTCTCTCCTCAATTTGTTATTTCTGGGTCGCTCAACCTTTTGTTCCATCCATCTTTTAATGAATACCACAAAGTTGACATAGCTCCTTATCTTAGTCTGTGATCTCGCACACCCACACACGCATACAGTACATGCACGCACACACACGCACACGCACACACTCGTGGGCCTCGGGGAAAGAGTGAGTCCTTCGGTTATTTCTGCTGATTTTGTGTTTTAACAGAAAATTAATCTGCTACCAAATCACTGTGAGAGGGAACAGGAGGAGGCAGGGAGAAGGGGAGGAAGAGGTGGCCTTGTGTTGAAGACGGTGCTGTAGGCAGAGACGTCTGTGTTTGTTTTTTGACCCGAGGATTCATCTGCTTTGAAGTCAGCGCGAGGGGAAACAGGAGAGAAACAGAGGGAGTGTGGGAGGTGTGTGTTTGTTTATTGACTGTCAGAGAAACATGATCACTTACACTAATGGCTGGGAAAATGGCAATTTCACCCGTTCCAGATCCCCCAAATGGGAAACTGACATAAGTTATTTGTAATAAGCAATAAACGTTAAGCAGCGAAGCGGGCCAAAAATCAAATCAAATCATGTTATAATTTTTCCTAATGACTCTGACAAACATTTGAATGTGCATAATATATTTATTATTTTATTAGGTTGTCATTGTTCATTATTTATACTCAGTTAAATTGAACGGTGATCATTTTTAATTTAGTTTATAGCCACATCAACTAAATAATCTAAATCATCGTTGCTGTTACAAGTCCGAGGGAGAAATTGGAGAAGCCAATATTACAAGACAATTTCCACTTATTATTAGTTAATTGGAAATATAGTATGCCCGATTGTTGAAGCTTATAATTGTTTTGATTTTGTTGTCTTAATTCTGTTGTATCTTTGAGAGATATTCACATACATGTTGTTGTTTATAGCTAATTTAATTTAAGTGTTGTTTGCTGTTCGTCTGCAGAAAGTTATTATCGTCTGCGCCGAGTTTAGCCGATACACTTTCCAACATAATATCGTTCTTCGCCAAATAATTGGAAAAACAAGACTGTTGATGAGTTTTTCTCTCCTTTTCTCCGTGCAGATAGAGAACCTCCAGGATCAGCTGAGAGATAAAGAGAAACAGCTGGGCGGACTGAAAGGCAGAGTCAAGTCTCTACAGACAGACACCTCAAACACAGACACAGCACTGGGGACACTGGAGGAGGCTCTGGCTGAGAAGGTACACACAGACACATCCCTGTACATCTATCTTTGTGAGGACACTCATTGACATAAATGCAACCCATAACCTGAACCCTAAAACCGAGTCTCAACCCTCAAAACCTTTGAAAAGAAATGTCCTCACTTGCCAGAAATGTCCTCACTCTGAATGTCTGAAACTCAAATTGGTCCTCACAAAGATAGATGTACGAGGACACACACACATTTCGCTGGTCAACCTCAGGTCAACTCCAGAGCAAGGTTACATTAATAACAAAACCACTATGAGCAAAACAGCCGACCACCCAGGCAATGACCAAATGACTCTGGATAAATGGAAACGACCCAATAATCACATCGGCTGTTTCATTATTAAATCCCTCACAGCCCGCGCTCGCGAAAGATTAAGAATCCAACATGCGGCCTGAACCAGTGGGATTAGAACCAACAACCGCACGGTCACCGTCTGCGTGTAAACAGTCAGGTGTCACAGCCATTTAACAGCCCTGAAACACCTGAGCATGGGAACTGAACCCTCAACCACCTGCTTGATGATCTGTTACTCTGCACCCAGGACTCGACCCACGATTCTGGGAAACGAACCAGTGACGCTTACACTAGCAGACCACTTTAAAGCGTTTGATGAGAATATATTTTTATACTGTAATGCGCGATTATGTTACCCACTCCATCTCCTTCGCACGCACGCACACACACACACACAGAGGAAACGGGGCTATTAATTGTCCAGTGACTAATATCCAGGGTGTCAGCTAGATGTGTGAGTGTTGGCAGTCGGAGGTGGTCGACGACGCTAACTTCACTCAAACGACTTTCGCAGGCTTTTCTTCCTCCATTTTCTTTGTTTTGGTGCTTTTGGATGTCTTTCCTCTCTTCCTTTCTATTTCTCTGAAACCTTAAATCGATCCTCATGAAGATAGATCTATGGTACAATAACACACACACACGCAGCACAAGTCAGGTTACACTTTTTAGGCTGTCCGTGCTGCCTTTGTGTGTGTGGGAACTTTAATACTTCAGCTTGAACTGGCCGCTGTGTTGTTCTATAGCCTGAGAGTGTCGATAGTGTTTTAGTGGTTGTGAATATTACATCTGGTGCCAGAACGTATTACGTGTCTAAAATCACTGTTGGCTGTTAGATCCTGTCAAAGCTGCCATGTACATAAAGTTTAATGCGACTGTTATTAGTATAGAAACTTGATATTGAGTGACTGTGAATAACTGTTCGAGTGTTGACTGCCTCTCTCTCGCCTCCTCTTTCCCTCCCTCGACTCTTTCTGTTCTCTATTCTTCTAACTTCCATCCTCCTCCTCCTCCTCCTCCTCGATGTCCAGGAGCGGATCATCGAGCGGCTGAAGGAGCAGCGGGAGAGGGAGGAAAGAGAAAAGGGGGACGAGATGGAGTCCAGCAAGAAGGAGTTGAAGGAGTTGAGGGAGAAAGTCTCCCATCTGCAGGCTGACCTGGCTGACCGTGAGGTAGAAGACAGACACATGGAGACACACTCAAGCGTATCTGTGCTACAAGTCAGAAAAACACACTCTCTATGTCCCCGCCAAGGAAAACGTGATTGATCTATCACTGTAGAACAGATCCCGGATCCTCCCAAGGTCCTCGTGCTGAAGGACAACAATGATAAAACAGTCACATTTCCTTGACAACGATATGCTTCAGGAGCAATGAAAACAGTGATTGGAGCTGGATTCTTCTTGCCTCGACCTTTGTGATTCATGCAAAACACCACAGCAGAGACACGGAGGGAGAGGCAGGATGAGACAGCATTTCTAAGCTCTGGCTTTGCCCTGCGTCATCCTGCAGTTGTTACAATTAACCACTTCAGGAACACCTAAATGTATTTTTTTATAATAATAGTTTCCATACCAAATTTGGGACGAAAACTGTCAAACCAGAACCAAACAATAAACCAAATTTAGCTAATTCCAACATTATGAATCTTTAGTCAAAACGAGAAAGCAAATACATGCACTGATGCATAAAACTAAAACTATTATTACATTTAACGCTGCAGTGGGGAACAATGCATGCTTGTGTCCCCACACAAGTTTCAAAGCACACCTGTAAACACACACACACACACACACAGACGTTTCGTGTAAAGACACACACAACAGCTACAGCTAAATTGTGACATCACAAAACTGAAAATGTGCTTTCAGGTGCATTTAATCTTGTACGTCTTAGAGGAATAGTTTCACATTTTGGGACATACACTTAATTAGCTTTCTTGCGGAGAAGTAGATGAGAAGATTCATACCACTGTTACGTACTGTTTGTACGCTATATATGAAGCAAGAGCCAGCAGGAGGTCCACATTTTTACATTTCAGTTTTTTTTTTCAGATTAAACAAAGAACATGCCGTGTTAATTAACTGAGCTTTAAATGTGCTGGTAGGCAGACTTTTTACTTTTTAAAACGTTGTACACAAGGCGAGCTGTTTCCCCCCGAATCCAGCTTCATATTTAAGCTACTGTCAGAAATACTCCTTTAAAAGTCCCGTATTGTAGGAAGTGAGTCTTTTGTGGTTGTAAAGCCGGTCTAGATGCTGCATAAATACTGTGAGAGTGTCAAAAATGCTTAATCCAGAGAGAAATGCACACAGCCCGTATTCAGAGGGTGAATACAAGTATATCCAGACAACCAGTATGAGAAAAGGTTTTTTTTTAACTTTAAAGCGTGTAAACATTTTCAAGTAGAAACCCAAAATACAAGTACGAATGTGAAAATGAGCACAGTATACACACCCTCAAATCAAATGCACATATGGTGTAGTGAAAAATCCCTTATGCCTCTTTTGACGTTTGCTCGCCAGTAATTTTAGTGATTGTGGGGTCATAAAACCTGTTACAGTCCCATTATATAATTTGAGATGGCAAAACAGACATTCCTCTCTTCACTGCTAAACACAGATGTGGGGTTTGTCTGACAACGGCAATATACTGTATCTATATACGTACCTAAATATAATCTGAGTAAGCACTAAGGTTTCTCTAACCAAAGCCCAGTCAAACATGATGATCTGTAGTCTGGAGTTGGTATTGTCAGTCAAGGGTGAAATTACACGTCTGAGTGTCTCTCCTTCTGGTCCGTCGGTTTCTGTTTGACTGGCCCTACCAAAAGAGGAAAAGACCAGAAAAGAAAGGCAGAGAGAGACTTCACGGATGGAGGGATTGAGCTGGAAGAGTGAGAAAGGAGACAGGTCATGGGAAAAGCTTTTGGAGAACAAGGGGGCAGAGTCAATCCGGCAACTGTAGGAAGACCTTAAAGGATCATTTTATATTTTATATTAATATTAGCCAGAGGATTGTACGCACCAGGTTAATTGCTGAGGTCTGGGAACTCAGCGGCGTTGCTAAAAAATACAAAAAGGGGACGAGACAGGAGCGGTCAGATGATCACACACGTTTTAAACAAACCCGCCAAGTTGGCCAAACTTATTTGAATGAGGAAAATGGTGAACTGTAAAATTATAAATCACATGTTTGCTGTGCAATAGGGATCATTATCAAAGTTTCATGTGTGCGCTCTTACGGACCTACCTTCTTATAAAGTTAACAATGACTTATCTGGTAGAAAAGATAAGTAAATATACAAAAACAAGACCCAAGTTGTATTAGGTGGCCGTATCCTTTAAAAATACAGCGAGGCAGTTCAGTAGAGCTGCTCAGTGTCTGACTTCCTGCCTTATCGCTCTCTGTCTCTTGTTATCTTTTATTTCCTTTCAGACTTCAGTGTTGGATCTGAAGGAGAAGGCTTCCTCTCTGGCTTCCTCCACTCTGAAGAAGGACAGCAGGCTGAAGAGTCTGGAGATCGGCCTGGAGCACAAGAGAGAGGAGTGTGTCAAACTAGAGAACCAACTCAAGAAGGTCAGCTGTCCTACAACATACCGTCGCCTCTCAGTAAAACAAGACAAGAATCAGCTTCATTAGAAATTTGTCTTCGAGTGTACATTCAGTTTTGACTGAAACTGTGAGAATTAAGGAATTATTAATGGAATTATAAAAGCATGGGACTTAGACGGTGCAGTTTGCATATTTTGTAATATATCTTAGACCACACGTGGACCAAAACAGGTGGACGGCAAAATAATGTACCGGGTGAGGGTGACAACGCAGAGGGAAGCCGAACATCCTTCCATTTGCACATAGCACATTGCAAAGCCGGTTGCGAGTGCTGAAAGTGACCAATCAAAGGAGCGGAGACATCACCCACTGTCTATTCCATCCCCGCCTCCCAAAGTCTCAATAGTCAACTAGACGAGCTCACGCTCACGCTCGCCACAGCCCTGCTCTTGTTTGTGAACGCGGAGGGGAGCGATGTTTTCCGCTCGTGGATACTGTTCGGTGTTCTGGTTTTTATGTGAGCGTGTTTTGAGAGTAATTAAAGGCCATCGACAACAACTGCCAATTGAAACCGTCAATTATATGAATCACAGCGGTGAATGAATACACACAGTTCAGACAGAAACACAACAAATGGAGGATTTGAAACGAAAGAACCCCTCGTCTCTTTCTCCCCTTCGTTGTTTTCCCTTACTGTTTTCCAAGAGAAATGACTGGCTGTGTGTGTGTGTGTGTGTGTGTGTGTGTGTGTGTGTGTGTGTGTGTGTGTGTGTGTGTGTGTGTGTGTGTGTGTGTGTGTGTGTGCGTGCGCGTGCGTGCGTGCGTGTGTGTTTGCATATCACATATTCTCTCCGACACAGCAGCCCATAAAATGGTGTGTGTGTGACGGCTTGCTGACAGCCTTACAGTCATTTTCACAGAGTGGAGAAGACAGCACCACCACCACACCCTGAATGTGTGTGTGTGTGTGTGTGTGTGTGTGAGAGAGAGAGAGAGAGAGAGAGAGAGAGAGAGAGAATGTATATGAATGTGTCAGTGGATCTCTGGGGTTTCTCTCATCAGAGTTTATTTCTCAGTCTCTTTCTGTTACCATGGATGGAAAAAAGACTGAAAACACGTCTTTCTGTGTGTGTGTGTGTGTGTGTGTGTGTGTGTGTGTGTGTGAATTGATTGACATTGTGCACGTGACATTGTGTGTGATGTTTCTTATTTGTCTTTCTCTCTCTCTCCCACTCTTTCTCCCCTCCACCCAGATCTTCTTATAATATCGCCAGACACCCAAACATTTCCTCTAACTGTTGTCCGATTCCAAAACCAATAGGTTTTATGTGTTGTGTGACCAAGACGTGCGCACACACTCACACCCACAAAGTCAATCTGTCCCAAGAGCAACATTTGCTTCTGGGAAACACACACAGCTGTTCTAACCTCTACGCCGGTTCTAACTTGCTTTTTTTTCTCCATTGTTTCTTTTAATTTGTTTATTTTTTCTAATTTTCACCATATTCTGTGGAGCAGAGCGGAGAAACAGAACGGAGAAAGCCACTGCAGCTCAGTTTAATTAGCTTTTTACTTTATTCACCTTGTTATGCCCATGCTAATCTCTACATGAATCAGCATCATGGGCCTTTGCCTGTTGCATGTGTGGAATCCATCCCAAACCCCGAGACACCATCAGTGAGCCAGACTGAAATGCTGAGACTTGTTAATGACATAGTGCAACTCAATAACACACACGTTTATGAGATAGTAACATTTACCCTTAATTTGAAATATGTAATTCATGTTTCATACGTGCTCTTTTTTGTATTAGCCAGGCTTGGTATTGTTCCACTAATTATTATACTAACTGATGAGGCCTTGTATGTTAAAGCATCTCTGTTTCAAACATGGTCCACAGTCTACCTGACTGACTGGATGGATTATCTCTAAAATGAAGGTCTGGTCCCTTTAAGGCCCGTCTGTGAAAGTAGTTTTATTAATAAAAGACCAATTTTAGACCAAAAACTGTTAAACAGTTTACAAAGGCGCGTGTCATCCAACCCATGTTGTTATTGCCGTATCCTTTTTAGCTCGGTTTATTCACAATAATTACTTTCTGTTCCAGTCTCAGGGTGCAGCGGCAGATTCCCAGGCCAACACTGAACTCTCCGAACGCATCTCCAGCCTGGAGCAGGAAGTGACCCGGCACAAAGAGGACGCCGGGAAGGCCCAGTCCGAGGTGGAACGACTTCTGGACATCCTGAGGGAGATGGAGGACGAAAAGAACGACAAGGAGAAAAAGATCAACGAGCTGGAGAGGTGAGAGATGCAATCATGCAGAGCGATGGATGAAAAAATAAAAAAAACTGCATCTTCCTCTTTCCTCTTTTGCCATAAATCAGTAGAAAACCACCAAGATTGTCTTGATGAATTAATGATTACATTTTAGATTGGACTCCATACTGTTGGAGTCTATGGTAATCTTTCCTGCAGTACTAATCCACTAGTCCCTTTTTCTCACCCCTTTCTCTCCCTTCTTTTTCCCCTTTTCTCCCTCCATTTCGGCTTTATTTCTTCCGTCATCTTTTCCCTTTTCTGTCATTGTACCTTATTCACACGTGTGTATGCGTAAAAATGTATACATTCATGTGATTGTGCATCTGCGTGAGTGTGTTTATGTTTGTTTGTGTGTGTGTGTGTGCGTGTGTGTGTCTGCGCGCGCATCAAACCCCAGACATCCCTCTGCTTCTCATCTGTGGCGTTCTCAGCAATCGCAAAAACAGGCCCCTCCCCCCGCTGCCTCTCAGCAGCCAATGGGGGGGCTGGTGTGGGACTACCTGGGCACGTGAGTGGCTGGTGGCCCTGTCGGTCAATTAGACAGATGCACGACAAAAACTCACTTTGCTTGTCGGAGGATGGGATGTAAGAGCACTAAGAGAGCAGCGAGTCCCATGTGGAAAAGTTATGTGAAATTAAAAATTAAAAAATTAACAGGACGACAAGGACAAGAAGGTAAGAGCCGAGACGATTCATACACATAGATAGGTCAGAGGTTCCACCATTGTGATTAAAATGTTGTCTGACCGCATCTGATATATACTTACTGGACATTTTTCAGGCAAAAATACCAAAAGGGTCTGAGAATTTCTTTTGTCGTATATAATATCAAACTAAATATCTTTGAATTCAGACAAAACAGACAATTTGAATACACGATATTGGACTTTGGAAAATGATGATGGATGTAATCAAATAAAGAAACTAATCAGCACATTTATTTATAATGGCCACTAATTGCAGCACATTAAAAGAAAATACAACGAGAGATTTCTCATGTTTTGCGAGCCTCTTCCACATGGGTACCGGCTGCGTATGTTCACTAATAATCACAGTCAAAGAGTTGCAGCATCGATTCGCCAAGCCGCTCCGATGCGGCATATTTGGACTGTTTGCAAAAGGTCAGTTGCAGGCACATCTGTGTGCACCGGCAGAAGTTTTTGTCATCTGTTGTACTGCAGTGTGAACTGCTCCCAAAAGTTTGTCAAATGAGGGCACAGTTTGGCCCCAGTCTCCGCTGTACAGCATGAAGCTCTTTGAGCCGCTCCCCCTGTCAATGATGCAACTCTTTCATTTAGTGGCTCCGTTTTCACGCTTCACTTTTGTTTTACTTTCAGCCGAGGATGCCTGACTAGCAGAGTTTAACCCACTCTTTTTCTTTTCATTAGGAGTCTGGACAGTTCACTCTGTTTTTTTTTTTTGTTGTATTTCCTTTATGCTAATAGGAATGGTTTGTCTGTTTCTAACTCCTTTTCTACCTGTCTGTGTGATCTTGTTTAACCTGTCTGTCTCCGACTCTTTAAGCGTGCACTGTGTTCACTAATTCTACCTCACAAACTCGTCTTAACCTTGATCTGTCTTTTCTTCCTGTCCTGCATCTGGCTATCTGTCTGTCTGCATGCCAGCATGTCTCCCTGTCGTCTGTATTCTATTGTCCTGCCTGTGTGTTTCTTTATGTGTTTTTCTTTATGAGGAGAACTACATAAAAAAAGGATCCTCTTGAGATTAACTTTAGTTGAACAAAAACCACCTCTCAAGCAGGGCCAGGTGTCTTCATCTCATGGCCAACGGTTAAGTAGTCATGTTAAAAAAACAATTGGAAGTGTACCATGAGGTATATTTCATGACGAGTAGTGAGAGTGCATCTGGTTTTTTCAAGGGATAGACAGGTCAGAACTGGGCCGTCAGTCTGTTTATTTGCCTCTCGATGACTTGGACATGTTCTTCTCATATATCTTTTCCGTTTTCCGTTTCTTCCTCGGGAACCCCACTCCCACTTTCTCTCTTTGTGTCTCTGTGTGTGTTTGTGTAGTTTGACTGCAATACTAATGGTTGTTAATGATTTTAGGGAGATTCAATGTTTCCTCACTGTGTCGCCGTCTGGACAGTAGAAATACTAGACTATTAATAATTCAGCACCTGCTGACTTCAAACTGGTGGGTTTTAACTCTGTGCGTGTGTGTGTGTGTGTGTGTGTGTGTGTGCGTGAGTTATTCAACCTGCCAGTAGCCACAGATGCAGATTTACAGCAGTACTAGCTTTGTGGGTAACATTGTAGTGTAACTTAATAACCATTTAAAATTGCAGATGGGTGAACATCTGGGCTTTTCCCAGATCTTACATCATATGTATTTGAAAGATGTTTCATTCTCCCCCATCGATTACAATAGAATAAAAGCTTCTCTGCAGCTGATATTTAATATCTGAACTTCTGCTGGCTGCTCTTAGGAAACAGGAAAGGTATTAAAATCTAGGCGTAGTGCCGTATGTTTGAGAACAGTATTTAGTAATAGTGAAATTAAGATGAAGTAGATTTTTATGAGGGAATGTAACTTTCCTTTTACATTCTGGCACACGCACTTACTCATTACTGTGACGTACGCGGTTTGTGGAGGTTATAATAGAGGGTGGAAGGAAGTGTGATACTTTTACATCTTCACATTTAGTGGTTGCATTACTGGACTGTTTGCTCAGCCCCGACCCCAACAGTCAGTTGCTACGCCTTACAAGCTTCCCATCCTCAACAACGATAACAGTGGCAGATCAATCACTCAAAATGTATCGTTTTTTTGTCCTTGATTTCAGACTAAGGTGGACAAAAGCAGGCTTCTCATTTTTAGTCAACAATTGTCAATTTTACTGGCTGAAATAACGGCTGTCACTGGAATATATCAGCTGTCGGCAGCTAGCTAATTAAGCTAATGTTAGCGCCTTGAAAACACTGTATCCAACTGACTTTTTAAAACTAGAATCTTGTAAAGGGGGTCTTAATATAGAAGAAAAATATAAGATTCAACTGTTTTCATATGCTACTGTAGGTGCTAAGCAAGTTAGCCGGACATACTGAGTAGTTTACTTTGGAACAAAGCAAACAGACTTTGCTCTTTTGTCTTGGAAAGGCTAAACGAACCACTACCTCTTTAGCTGTATGCAGAGTGCTACTCTCTGGCATCGGGATGAATCCAAATCTTAAACTCTTCAAGGCCCAGTTACGGCATCACTGGACTATTACTGTCAGGGGAAGGGTTTTAGTGAATGACGAATTAGTATGAACTTTATTTAGTCTTCACTCCTGCCTCAAAAAAACTACCGTCAAGGAACAATTGAGATATTTTAATCCAACTTCTCTTTCGCTGGCTGTTCACAGATGTCAGTATGTGTAACTGTAAAAGTATTTGAGAACCGTTCATTAACAAAGCTGTGAAAGAAACAAGGCTGATTTGAACCCACAAGCACTGACCCCTCGCAACATGAAGTGTGCTAATACAGACTTTGTCCCAGGGCTACCTAAAGCTGCTGTGAATTACAAGACTAAACCTCGAGCTAACAGGTACGTCAGAGGAGGCTACGTTCGCCTGTGGCCCACTCTTATGTTGGCACAGAGGCTATCCCTGGGCTAGGAGGGAGCAGAGGGAACAGTACTAATGAAAAGATCAGATGTGGGTTAAACAAGGGTAAAAACCAGCCCCCTCTCGCCCCCACTCTAGTTCACATCCAGCTGTAACAGTACCAGGTTATTTATTTCAGTAACTAGGATGGTAATTGGAGCAGACCGAGTGACTTCACACTGAGGGGAAATGGAGCTGAAAATCTGCCTTGATGACCAAAATAAAGGATTTGGACGGAGGAGTGGAAAACAGAGAGAGGGACAGAAAGAGGGAAAAGGAAGGCGGCAGCGGCGGAGGGAGAAAAACAAGGAGACGGAGTTGACGGGTGGAGACGGGGAGGGAAAGAAAAGAAAGAAGAGACAACATGGTGAGGAGAGGGAAACAGAAAACGAAACCGACAGAAAAGGGAAGATGGAAAAAAGGGAGAGAGAAATGAAGGAGGTGTAGAGCAACGTAGAGTATAAACTTGAGTAATGGGAAATTAGAGAAGTTTATTGCGTGTTATATTGTTCTGTAATGGACAATTTGTCTTTGGCATGCTGTCATTAGCGTGCGTTGCCAGGCATAAGCTCACCCTTGGAGTTTGAGCTTTGCCAGTTCAACCAAACACATGAGGAGCGATTGTGTGGAATTCTTTTGGGGTCAACCAATTTAGGAAGTGAGTTTTCTTCATATTTCATATCGTAGTGATTACATGCCATATGCCTTTTGGTGGAGACCACAAATCCACAAGCTGCACACTTGCACAAGTAACCCCCTGTGGGAAGCGAGAGAAGTCGCCTGCAACGTCAAAAACCATTGACGAAGACATAATTCATAGTTAGCACGCTCTCAGCTCATGCTTTGATTGGCTAATCGCTCGCTGATCGTTTGTGTCGTCCGTGTGCGTGGCTTTAAATGTTTGCAGAGGTCATGTGAGGGGAGCAGGCCTCTCATAACCCTCAATACTGTACAGAGAAGAAGAAATGCCTGCATTTAAAGGAATATTTCACCCTCAAAATGACCATTCGTTTGTCAATTACTCACCTGGTGTTTGGTGAAGAAAACCTGACTCCACAGCGAACGAAGAACAAAGAACACGGAGAAAAGTCTTGATGGATTTGAAGTAAATGGGGCAGTGCTCAAAATTTAAAGATGTCCCGTCTTCCCGGAGACAATGAAAATAGCATGAATAATGAAAACTGACTGTAAAACAATGTGAGTCCTATTTTTATGCAGGGAACAATGAGCAAGTCAAATAAGGTAATGCAAGAAAGCTTGCATAGGTTATAATAGTTTATAGACGTGGCCCCCAGTTCATCAAGACCAGTTCTTTTTTATTTTGATGAGAGAAAAACAAACTCAAGTTAACATGGGGTGAGTAAACAAATGGTCATTTTGTGGGTGAAGAATTCCTTTAACTTGTCCTGTCTGCCTGCCTGCCCAGCTGTTTGCTTGGTCCTAACTGTCTACGTGTCTGTCCGCTGTATCTCTGTGGTTAATTATGTCTCTCGAGCTGTCCTCTCCGTCAGTTCCTCTGCCTCTCATCTGTCTCCTCTTTGAAGAGTGATCAAGCTGGCTAACCTGGAGCTCAACTCCTGTCTTCCCTCTCACCTTTTCCCTCTCCCGTTCTCTTTCCCTTCACAATGCGACGCCGCCTCCTGCTCTACCCAGTCTTGCCTCAAGGTTAGTACCGCATGCCTATTTTTCTTCTTCCGTCACTGTCGCGGCTCTCCTTCATTTTCAAACTCCTTGTCCTTGCATCGAGGCACTCTCTCATCTCCTTCACTCTGTCATGAACTCTGTTTTTAATCATTCTCATCGTGTCTGTCTGTCTGTCTTTGAAGGAGACACCTTGACTCTCACTCTGCTCCCTCTCCCTGCCACGTTCACATTCGCTGCCTCTTTGAAGAGGAAACGTTGTTGCATCCCTCCATTACAGTCCTGTCACGATACGAGCACTAAGGTCACATGTGAGGCTAACGCAGCGAATGTATCGCCATCATTAAGTTGGACAGCTGTGAACTTTTGCTCAAGAGTTCTTCTAACTTCTGTTGGTTTTTCTGTCGTTGTGGCTTTTATAGAGACATCCCTCCACATTTTGTTCCTGTCTAACAGTTCAGCCGCTATTTAACATTTTCAGCCGAGCTTTCGCAATCTTTTATGGTCTGTTCAGGTTGCCAGGCAATCAGCGGAGACTCCAGGAAGTCGCTGCTCCTAGCCAAGGAATAGTGCGGCACACATCCGCCCATAAACCGCATCGTTTTGTACACTTTTGAACGGATTAAACAAACCAGTTAGTGAGCTTTACAGGAGCTGGTAGGCGAATTCGTTAACCTTTTGACAGAGCCAGGCTAGCTGTTTCCCCGTTTACAGTTGTTAAGCTAAGCTAGACTAACTATGCTAACTGGCTGCTGGCTGTAGCTTCATATTTAACAGACAGTTATCAATACATATGGTGAATATGGTTCACTATTTCTTTCAGTATATGGCACCAATCATCGTCCATATCCCGAGATTGAAAATCTATCTCCCTTACTCTTTCTTTTTTGACTTTGAAATATTCCTGTCTGCACTCAGGAGGTGACTCCGTAATGACATTTCAGCATGCTCGACCGAAAAGCCTGAATTTTAACAGACGTATCAAAGTCATATTGAAATTTCTCTGACCTACACATTGTGATCCACCACATAATGACCACTTCTCCCTTCTGTTTCCTGCATAAATCTGGTGGTCTGAGTGTTTTGTGCGCTCTGCGCCGCTGTAACGGTCTCCCCCGGTGCCAGCGGCTTCTTTGCTCTTTCCGTCTTTTTCAACTTCCGGAGCCCCTGCCGTCTTGTCGGCTTTTTCATCGCTGTTGTTCTGGTGTTTTGTGATTTGACTCCAAAGGGGGGAAAGAAACAAAAGAAAAAGTTAGCATTCCCTTGCTGTCTGGTAGACGACAGAAGACTTATTTTCCTTCTTCTGTCCTTTTTTGTGTTTTTTTTTCCTCTCGTCTTGTCTTTTTTGGGGGGTTGTTTTGATCTTGAGCTAAGGAACTCCTCATCCACTGCCAAATGTCTGACATCAAGCTTTCTGTATCTTAAAAAGGAATTGCATTGCTTCTCTATGTGTGTGTGTGTGTGTGTGTGTGTGTGTGTGTGTGTGTGTGTGTGTGTGTGTGTGTGTGTGTGTGTGTGTGTGTGAGAGAGCCCTTTGAGGTCCTGTATGACTCTGAGCATTGAGGTGGTGCAGGGATTTGTCAGCTAATGGGTGACAACAAGCAGGCGCACACACACACACACACACACACACACACAGACCCTTGCACATTGTTTTTTTCCCTGACTTACACACTCAAACACACACACACAAGAAAGACTTTAGCTGACAACACTACAGTGGGAATGACTGCTGAGAGTTATCTAATTAAAATACCTGCATACACACTACATTCCCGGTACTGAGGGAAAATGAAAAGCACTGTTTTTGTTTACAATTTTGTTCAGTATTCAGATAATAGCCAAATCTACAGTACTGTGTACAGCGGCTGCTCACTGTAAATGATTACTCTCTTATCCTATTATATTATGCTTTGTAGTGTTATTATATTGTATTATTATATATTATATTTGTTGCTTCATTTCCTCATTGTTTGAGTTCTCACAGACCTTTTTTTTCCACTTTACATATTTATATTCTTGACCTTTTTAAAAGTTTTGTCATGAATTGGTAACACTCGTATGGTGAACGTGATACAATACATACATGATCAAATAACAATAGCAACATGTTATGCTTTGCGTGTTTAATGGGCGATGCATGACCACACGTTTGCCAAAAAGTAATTGACTGACAAAGAAATACCGTCTGTTTATGTTATCGTACGTTGTGGCATAACTTAGGAGGATCAGTAAATGATGCTTCTTGTGAACAAACGGCAAAAACAGAAATCCAAATAGACTCACTTGGGATTTGAGAGGTATTGCTGCGTTAAAAAGTACTTTCAACACTCGAGCGCCAACGATTAGTCGATAAATCGATGGACATGAAATTAATCAGCAACCATTTAGAAATTTGATTAATTGTTTTAGTCATTTTTCAAGCAAAACTGCCAAACCAGTTCCAGTTCCAGCTGCTCAATCATAAGGATTAGATGTTGTTGTTGTTTTTTGTCACACATGATAGTGAATATATTTGGGGTTTGGATATTTGGTTGAAATAAAACAAACTGTATGAATACATCCCCTCAAGCTGTGAGAAATTCTAAAAAGCAAGTTTCCGACATTTTATAGACGAAACGATTTATTGAGTAAATAATCGGATTAATCATTAATGAAGTTAATTATTCGTTGCAGCCCTCAAAATTATGTTTAAAAGCAGTTCTTGTTTGACATTTCTAGGAGATAAATCAATGTCAGGCATGTTTTTTTGAGCTGTTAACGACCCGAAGGTTTCCAGAACTCATAAAAAGAACATTATATTTAAGTGAATGTATTTCATACGTATAGTAGGTATTTAGACATAATAATTGCCGCCTTCTTATTCTGTTCACTCATCGACATTGCAATCTAAAGTTCAGATCAAAAGACAAATATGAGGCTGAAGACCTGCGTGTTTAATGCTGGAACTTTATTGTTCTCCATGTAAAACAAAGACGCAGCCAAGATCAACAGCAGCTCTCTGTCTCATGCTTCCACCATTACTATTATCTAATCACTTTCCCTTTTAGTTGTAAGCTTGGTTCTGAAATGTGGATATATACATGATCTATTTTCACAAGGACATATGCTATTAACGAAGACGTTTCGTTCTCTGCAGCTGTATCGGAGTGTTTTTATAGCTAGTTTCCAGTAATCCACACAGAGGAAGTTTGCACACAGACACATGGGTATTAGTTGCCTTACCTCCTTATTTGCCTCACACATTCGTCTCTCTACATCTGTGATGTTCCACAGTCATTGTGCAAACAACAACACAAGTGTGTATTTCTTCATTCCTCCAAAATAACCTCCCTGTACTGTACGTTTTTCTTGCGCACCGACAGAGGGCAAGATTATCATGTTTTTGATCTATTTTTTTTTCTTTTTTTTTTATGTTTTAAGGTTTTTATGGGCTTAGTAAACCAAACCAATATTTCCTGTATTTTCAAGGGAAATACTGAATTCCGAATGGTTAAAAGGAAATCCTTGATGTTAATGTTGGGTGAACTATGTGCAGTAAACATACGTGAGGCCCCCGAGCATTTCTAATCAAATATTTATACAGGACTCCAAATGCAATATTAATACTACCTTAATGTGGGTCCCTGAATATCAGCAGCATGCTAATGAGGGAGGCTGAAAAGTTTTTTTTCACTTTGGAGACTTTGAGGTTTACTGAAGTTTATGAGATTGTGTGTGTGTGTGTGTGTTTTTTTTTCATTTTTACTGCCGGTTGCCAGCACTATCCACTATTTTTTCACAGCTTTAAGATTTAATGAAGGCTATTCTGTACGTTTCTGTATATGTGTATGTGTGCGTTTATTTATAGCATGTGTGTGTGTGTGTGTACAGTCAGTACATTAGGGTATTTTTGAGGTTTTGCAAACTTTAGAAAGTTCAAAGTGCTGTCAACGAGTATGCTAGTGTTTGTGTTTATGTTAGCATGTGTTGACTCTATGTGCCACCATGTTTTTCTGTGTGTTTTTCTGTGCAAATGTTGGAGAGGACGTCGTTGGACGCGTGCTGCCATGTCACGCGCAGTTACATGCACAACTGTGTGCGCGCTTCAAATATTTGTGTGTGGTCCGACTGAGAGACTCTAATACAAAGCAGGTTGTGTTTGGAACAGTTGACAGCACCGACTATGCGCGTGTGTGTGTGTTCTCTGCGTGTGTGTGTGTGTGTTCAGACGGGGTTTTGCTGCACATTTGTATGTTGTGTTTACAGCGTTGTGGGTGAAGCAAACTCTCCTGTGATTCCGCCTCCTCCTGCGGTTTGCAGCAGTTGTTGAAAGCGATTTCGGAGGGAGAGTGAGGGAAGTATTTTACATATTAAAACAACTTCAAATGGCACTTTGCCTCCACTAAGCCGCCGAGCCATCGAGTTCACCGAGCAACTTCTGCTCCTTAAAGCGGCGAGAGTCATGGAAGTGTTTATTTAATTAAACATGTGTAGATCCAACAACTGCAACTTTAAAATATATATATATATATTCCCATCACACATGGTCTGTTGATTAGGATAGAGAGGAAAGAAAGGACTGGGCTGACATGTGATGCCATACAGTAGAATTCAAACCCACGTCATAACTTCACAGTTACATATTAATATAGAAATATTCTCCTTTCTCCTACCTTTTCCTCAACCCTGCCAGACCCTTTGGTTCTTGCGTCATTACAAACCCACAGCTTTAAGATGAAGTCAACATCCCAAAGTCTTTTTAACGATATTAATGTATGATAAGATGGATCAGGATGGGGGAAATATGCATAATACATGTAGAATATATCCATTTGATATAATTATGCACCAATAAACATAGCTTTGGTAAGGCTTTTGAACAAACACACAGGATAGATTTGTGATACTAATGTGGTACTTTCTGAATTCAGTCCATCTTACAGAAAAAATAGGGTTAACTGACACCACATATGACAAAGATGATTAAAAACGTCATAGTGCACAATAAGAACGTTTTGAATTGACTATAAGTAAGTTGTTACCTCTTAGTATTATGCATATCATATATCATATAATATGGGATGTGCAGACATGTTTATATTACCATCATCTATTGCTGTACTTGATAAAAAAATCTGGCAAACCAAAAAAAACGTTGATGATTGATGCAGTAGCCTTCGATCCGTGGTTTATTTTTGTTAGAGAGGAGAAAAAGAGGAGTCAGAGGAAAAGTAAAGCACAGGAGATGGAAGTGACAAAAGAGGGAGTGGAAGGAATCAGGGAGAGGAAAGGAGAGAGGAAATGGTCCATGGTCTGATGAAAATATTTCATCCAGGGGAAAGAGTAATGTTGCATTTGGAGAGGGAGTGAGTGTGAAGAAGACTGAGAGGAAAAGGGAGCAGTGAGGCGAAGTACATTTGTCCTTGTACATTGGTTTGATGCAAATAAATGGTTGCTTTTCATACAAATGATTATAATGCAACATGCAAAAGAAAAAAAAAAAAGGGCAAATACTTAAAGGGAAAGATCAGCGTGAGGAAGAATACTCCAATGAGAGGAGGAGGAGCAACTCGCTGTGGTCTGACGCAAATGCGTGATGGTCACCCATGCAAATGATCTGCGTGCTGAAAACGAGTGTTTAGCATTAGCGAAAGAGGAACGAGAGCGGGTGTAAGTGGGAACTGAGTGTTGAGCCAATAGGAAACATTGCAAACAAAAAGTCTATTCCACATGCACATATACTCACATACATGCAGTAAATGTAGCATGAAGGGGGGAAACCTCAGAGAGCTAACCAGATGGTTCAAGCTTCCTGGAAATCCTCCAATAGGAACATTCCTGCCTGTTTATGACCTGTTACACACTCACGCAGGGCGTGAAGCACAGATCCCAAATATTTAAATTTATCCCGCTTTCAGGGTGCAAACTGAACGGAACAAAGGAAGAAAAGAAAAAAACACCATAATGAGTCTGACTTCATGCTTACTTCATCTGGTTTCCTGTTTTAACATTTGAAACTAATTTGGATGTGATAAAGAAGCAATATGGTGCTCATGAAGGCCTTTTTTAAAATGCACGCAAAAAGAAAACAAGTAAAAGCAACACGTTTACACAGGCAGCCGGACGCATTGATTCTTCTGCTGTGAGCTTTGAAAGCCCAGGTGCTGCAGAGCGGTTTTGGCCCCGTCGCCGCATTTAAATTCTTCTTCCAGCTTCCCAGGTTTCTCTGGATGGTTTTCAATTGGGCCCCCCGGACCTTTTAGCAAACCCATAAGAGATTTTATGTTACCATCCTGTGCCAATATTATTTCTCAACTTTCCTGGCATTGATAATGATGTAAAAGCCATTTGAATGATTACTCCCATTACTTTAGGTTAGTTTAGCAGATAGTTTATGGCTTAGATAGACAGGAAAGATGAAACACTAGAATATGGATATCACTCTAGATGTAAACAAATACACATTATGTTCTTATGACTTCAGACAGAAGATTGCACTCAAAGGAGTAAAGCAGTGAATACAAAACAGATGACACAGCATGCTGTGACATCTCCAGGAGTGCAAATGCCTGGATTTAAATACGGAACGTTGCGGCGCACGGGCAAAGGTCAGAGGTCACGTCGACGACTGGAACCTGTTTACACCTTAGGAAACAAAATGTGCCGAGTGCGGCTCGTAAAAAATGATTTCCCATGCGTGCACATGCTCTGCTGCTGGTGTGACAGAGTCTGCTGCGGATTCCCATCGCTGGAGGTCAGACCTTTTTACTGGCAGCTGCAGCAGCAAATGGAAGTGAAGAAAATGGATTTATCTCCGAGCCTGTAAAAAGTTATGCTAACAGGATCCCGCGCACATGCATAAACATTTGCGCGGAGCAGGCATTTAAAGAATGCAAACATACAAAAAGACTTATACAGTGCGAATTTGGTTGAGTTTCTAGTGTGAGTCAGCGGTTTTGTTTTGTCTTACAAGTGCCGGTATGTGTGCACGCTTACGTATTCATCCTGTGTGTTTGACTTATCTTTCACTGTCATGATTTCAGAAGACTTTGTTAAACCGTGCTGGCATTGGCTTGGGTTAGTCCACATCTGTGCGTGCGTGTGTGTGTGTGTGTGTGTATGAAGGGTATGAAAGGTCCTGATCAAGTCAAGCTGTTGTGATAGCTGATAGGTCTGTCACAGACCCACAAGGGCTTCCAGACAGCTTAAACAGGGATTAAACCCCTTTCTCCATCTCCCAGCCCTGCTGCTCCCACGAGGAATCTCTCCCTCAGTCCCCAGACGATGATTTAGACTCTGCTTCCCGACACCCTGTAATCCCTCTGTGAAAAGACCTTCATACTTCCCACTGTGGAAAAATCTTAAATGTCATCTAGTCGTCCATTCATAGCTTTTTTTTTATTGAATTCCTTGACTGATCTTCGCATTATATTGGCCCTATGGGATTTCATTACGCCATTGTATTGCTCGGAATAGTTCATCGGAGCGTCGTTGCCGTTTCATCGTAATGGCAGTAACAGACAGAGGGTCCTGACTACGTTTTGGTGGGAAACGGTTCCACTTTACATATGAACTGTCAGCTGCACTCTTATGACCTGGCTGCCAGCATTGTTAATGCGGGTCAGTTTGCTTGTTGCTGTCGCGTCTATTCGTGTGCACACGTGACGGGTCTGTGTGGCGGATCTTTGAAGGCAGAGATGGTGTTTAGCGCTGTTAAAGCCGGCACTTCTCATGGCTTCTCCAGTTCATTTAGCACTGTGGCTAAATGAATACGGGCTAATTCATGGGGAAATAAACCAGTGTGTTTTACAGACATACAGAAATCTAATCTGTAACAAAAGTAGGGAAATATTCCCTTTCAAAACTACTGTATACAGATGATGCATTGACTTTGACGTTGTATTTTGTGTGTGTGTGTGTGCGTGCAGGCAGATGAAGGACCAGTCGAAGAAGGTGGCCAACCTGAAACACAAGGAGCAGCAGGAGAAGAGCCGGAACGCCCAGCTGATGGTGGACGCCAAGAAGAGAGAGGAGAATCTGAACGAAAGCTCCCTGCAGATACAGGTATGGAGGGAGGAAAAGGACGAGGAAGCTGGGAGTTAAAGGAGAGTGATGGGGGGGGGGGGGTGAAAAAGTGAGACGGAAAAAGTTTCTCTCCGTCCTACCTTGAATATTTTCTGCTATCACAACAATGCTTCATCACAAGGTGACAATTGTGACAGCGAGCAGCCTGAGGCAATGTCAAACACACGCTCTCACACACACACACACACACACGATGCAGCTCTCGCTCAGGGAGAGCATTCGAGGGGGTAACTGAAGAAGATGATTGACAGGGAGAGCAGATGGAAGATGGTGGGGAGTGGAAAAGAGGAAACCAAAAAAAAAAAATGGTCAGAGAAGGGAAGGGAAGGGGAGGAAGGGGAGGAAGGAGGTGAGGAAGAGGTGATTTAGAGGGGGAATAAGGGACGCAAGCACTAAACTATGTCGTGAATGCTGTGGGTTCTAAATGCTTCCCGCGGTGTGAGAGCGTCTCCTAATTGCCTGCTGAGGTGTCAAGCGACCACAAGATGAACAGCCATGTGTGTGGTGATGATTGTGACACCGGTTGTACTCGTATTTCCTCACTAGCTTTTATTTCACATTTTCCACCCCTAAATTCCCTTAAACTCCCCCCCCCCCCCTTTTTTTTTTGTTTTCCTCGTCCATCCTCGTCTACCTCGTCCATCTCCTCTTCCAGTAATCGTTAAACCTCAGCGGCTTCTCTGATTAGAGGCAGATGAAAACACTCTTTTCTGTGTGTGGGTGTCTGTTTGTGCGAATGAGAGCTATGACTGATCTTTGGTTTAAGGAGTTTGGAAGCTGTCATTTCTGTGTATGCATGTGGTGCGGAGATGATCTGATAGCTATGTGAGTCACTCAGACTTATGGGACCGCAGCGGTTACAACCATAACTAGCGTGTGTGTGTGTGTGTGTGTGTGTGTGTGTGTGTGTGTGTGTGTGTGTGTGTGTGTGTGTGTGTGTGTGTGTGTGTGTGTGTGTGTGTGTCAATTATAAGCCATTCTGCGTTGTTTCACCAGCACTGAAGACTGTAAATGGAATGCGTGAGTGTAATTCAGACCGTAAATTGAATTGAATACAGTAAGAGGACTTAATCTAATTAAGAACCATCTCAGTCTGCATAGTTAGACACCAAGTAATGTTGGATCTGGAGCAGGATTCAGATTCACAGCACATGTGTTGGAGATGTCCTGGAGGTCTATTCATCGCCACTGTAAATGTCTCATCCTCTCTCTGCTGCTCTGTCTCCATCAGGTATTCATTCAACTCTAATTTAACTAGGAAGCCTGGCAAGAGAAAAGCACATTGCTCTAAATGGGGACTTGGCGGGACGTTCGTGTCGTCATTTTACTTAGAAACAGCATCCTGAGTGATTGAGGATTCCTCAGAGTCCTCTGAGGCAGATGGAGATCAGAACTGTCTAATTTGTGAGTCTTTTGCAGCTTATTCCAGTTCGCTGAGAGCAATAAACTGGAATGAGGAGTGTCCAAGGTTTTAACCTTTTGGACATGTTAACCAGGGTTTGACAGGGAAAGCTGCTGTTACGGGAAACTGATTTAAATCCAGTCCGATATGAAGGATGTCAGATCAAGAGTTTACTGTACGTGAGTCAGTTCATTTTCTGGCTAGTGTAGTCTTCAATTTAAAGCTTCCTTAAAAAAATATGATTAGATCCCATGAAATGAGATATTGTTTATTAAAAGTATCTAGGGCTACAATTAACGATCATGCCTGCTCGAGGAAATGTCAGAGAAATGGTCATCGTAATTTCCCAGAACTAAAAAAGCTTCTTTTATCAAACCAAACAGTCCAAAGATAATTACTTTTCAATGATGTAAAGCAAACAAATCCTGACATTTGAGAAGCTGGAACCATCGGATGCTTTCGGCCGTGTTAGCAGCTCTAGGGACGGATCACGCATGTCCACCACTTCAGTCCAGCTGAAATATCTCAACAGCTATTAGAAGGACTGCCATGAAAGTTTGTACAGACATTTGGGACTTTTCAATGCATTAAATGTTGACATTAATGTTCTCCTGAATTGTAATAACAAGGTTAAATTTGTCCAAGACTTTGCTTTATTGCCGAATACCTGCAAAGTAATTGAATTACTATCATAACGGAGCTGCTAGCACGGCTGGAGACTCTTTGGTGTCGTTGCTTGATAAATGCCGGATTAATCACCCGATCGTCTCGGCACCGCAACCGTGAATGCTCTCTTTTACATCGCGCCCTTTATCTCTGTAGGACTCCCTCCGTCAGAAGGAGGAGCGCATTGAGGAGCTGGAGGAGGCGCTGAGGGAAAGCGTTCAGATCACCGCGGAGAGGGAGGTGGTGCTCGCCCAGGAGGAGCAGGCCCGCACACACTCCGACAATCAGGTAACCGCCTCTCACACTTGTGTGTTGCTGCATGTCCATCGGAGAGTCCTTACCCCCAACCAGTAAATGTGTGACCCCACCCTTTCCTTAAACTCAACCCCTATCAGCGACACAAATGTCCTTACTTCTGAGGGATTTCCTTCCCTTTTCTGTCTCTCTGGGACATTTAGCGATGCATAAAATAACACACACACACACAGAGACAAACATCTTTGGGCAACATAGAAACTCTTTCTGACATAGCTAAACATTGCTATGCCAATAGTGGCTAATGGCAGCGGCAACACATATGCCCTGTGCCAACTGAGCTCATTCAGGTGTGGCGGTGTGTGTTCGTGTTTGCCCAGTCACTCCTCATTTGGAGGAGAGGTAAATACATCCCTATTTTAAGAACAGCTCGTATTTTGTCTGCTTCAGCCAGAGCTCACAAACAGCTATTTCCTAAATGGAGCGCAAGCCCGACCTCTCCAATTGGTAATCTGTTTTATCTATGTTGAGACAGTAGGAAAGCTCATAGTGGTGTTAAGGGAGGCTCAGAAGGGAAGGGTTTAGTGGGCTCAACCTCAGACCAGTGGGAGTGTGAGTGTGTGTGTGTGTGTGTCCCTCCCCTGGGTACCAGTGACTTAACGAGGCCATAGAGATGGGAAATGTTCCTCAGAGCCTGGATGAGTTTTGACAAGTGGGGGAAAAAACAGCGTGGGCTGTCAGGATAAAAACTGCCCTGAGAAAACACGGCCCGCTGTAGCTGTTGGCAAAATGGCAGGACTCCATTGTTATTACTGCCTCTGAATGTTGGCCGTCCTGTCTGGCCTTTACTTACCAGGCTACTTCTGGACGGACACATAAAGACAGGCATGCAAACACACGTTTTACTGCTGACACCCTCAGCCATGGTTAATGTCCGTGGGTGCCACAGCAGAATGGGTTCCAGATAGTCAGATGTTGGAAAGACCGACCTCGAGCAAAGAGAAGCAGATGGGTGGAAGACAAATGATGGATAGATGGAGGCAAGTGGTTAATTATGCTCTCTTAACAAAGGTGTAACAAGGCTTCCAAAACACCTGTGCCGTTCAAACTCACAGAACTTTTATTTCAAATTCCAATCCCGAAGTTTCAAAGGTGCTACAGGATATCGTGTGTAAAATGATGCAAACGACTGCTTGGATTTCTCTTTTGAGGTAATGATGCAACCAACAAGAAATAGCCTTTTGGAGGTGGATATTTGACCCTGGGAATGTTAATGCAGCTGAGCTGATGGGTTTCAACAAGCAGATAGAGGATATGACGACTTGCTGTCGTGTTTAGTTAGTTAGTTTAGTTTGCTGTGGAGTTTTGTTGACACACTCATCCAACCGGTCACTTTGCTGACTTTGTAGCTCCGCCATAACTTCACCCTGACTTCCTCCTCTGCTACGGATGAACAAAGCCACTAGAGAGCTTTGTTACTTTTACATAAACATGTCTTTTTGCGGCATTTGCTGAAATTTCTCGGGAGGATCGATCAGTCTCATATAGACCAGTTTACTGCACGGTGACCTTTCTTTGGGGCCCAGGACCCATTTCAGGAACTCAGGAACGTAACCTGCATTCAGACTGGAGGAGCAAGGGTCTAAATTTAGTTCCGGCCGTAGGCTGCTACAACCTGTCTGCAGCTTAGTTCACACAGTCAACAAGCACTGGTTGCCACTGGTGTCAAAGTTATGTGGTTCGGCTTCAAGATTACTCTTGACTGGGCTATTTGTTGCACTATTGTTACGGAGCGTATTAAGGCAGAAATAGACAACCGTGAAACCGTCAGCAGATTGGATTGGAGACGAGCAGTCTCCTTTTCCACCTCTGCAGGTCTCCTTTGCATAATTTCATTAGATCCCCAGTAACTACAAAAGAACGACATGATGAGTCTGTGTTGTTGTTTCCTCTTGTGTAAAAAATTGCATCAAAAATGCTGCTGCCATCTTTTTTTTAATCCATTATCAGACTAATTTGCCTAATACTTATGGTTCTTCAGACCCAGTGGGAAGGGAAACAAAAAAGCGCCAAAGGGACTTTTAGTCTGATCCAGTAGTGAATTATGGGTAAATTACAATTCCACAAAACAAAGACACAGTTGCAGAGAAGATCAAACAGGCCGAAGGCCTATTTCACAATAGCAACGATCGGAACCAGAAAAAGAAAGATGGAAAAATCACATCTCCTAAAGTTGACTGTTTCTTCATTTGCTTACAGTAATGGTGCCACGGTTTCAAATTGAATTTTGCCAGCGTTATATTGAAATACTTCAAAACGATAAAGTGGCAGCTTTAATTAGACAGAGCAGAGACCATTTAGGCCAGGGCAGGGTGCTGCAGAGTGTCCTCGCGTTCAAATGCTTCAGTGGAGGAGGAAGGAGCAGAAACGTCAGCGTGTGGTGGACGAGTGCAGATGGCAGCCAAACACTCGGTGCAGTCCTCACCCAACATCAACAACAGTAACTCAGCCTTTCAGCGCAAACGCACAAGTGTGCACGTGGTACCAACAGACAGGATAGTAATACACGAGACGGCGTTCCACATACATACGCATATTCCTCTTAAAACACACACACACACACACACACACACACACACAAACATGGCGGAAAGAAGTGCTAACTGCTATTTAAACAGCGCAGCACAGCATAGCATTCAGCCGGAGCCAGATGGACGCGACATTGGTTTTCTAACTGGAAACGTGTCTCTATATACACGAGTAAATTGGAAATAAATATTTTTCTGTTCCCGTTTTAAGACTGCGTCACTGCAATTACTCTTTCACATAATCATTTATAAAACGATGACAGGGGGAGGGACAATTTCCTCCCTTAATGAGGACGGCCCGATCAAAGGCACACATTGCTTATTATAGCGTTGGCACACACACACACACACACACACACACACCTTTAATATGCAGCCGTGTATTGACAATCTGTGTGTGTGTGTGTGTGTGTGTGAGAGGGACTGTCCGATGGATAGGGTTTGCCCGGCAGAATCGGTTGACCACGACCACATGAAAATATACTAAACCTTTTCTGCTAGACGTGAGTCACTACCGTGTGTGTGTGATCGGTGTAGAAAGGTGTGTGTGCTCGCGTGTGTGTGTGCGACAGAGAAATGAGTCAACAGTATGACACACTCCATCTGTCTCTTCAGAGACCAAAGTAAAGATAGACGTCCTCTTCTCCAGCTTTCCATATTTCATTAGCCAGACAATTGTGATTCTTTGAACTCGATGCACCTCCGTCTTCCTTTCTTCCTCTTAAATTAACGTTGAAATCACAATCACGCACAAACACATTCAGAAGACTGAAGGGGTTGCTGTCCTCCTCCCCTCCAGCTCCTTCTTTTCCAGCCGGGCCTTGTCACTCCTCACCTCTCCCTGTATCCCTCCATCCCTTCCATCTCTACTTCTCTGATGTCGGCCAAAGGCTGTTCTCCCCTCCTTTGTCCTCCTTTGTCCTGATTTCCTTCGTTCCTTTCCCTGTCCTTATTTTAGTCATCTGTTCCCTCCTCTCCTCTCCTCTCCTCATGTCTTGTCTGAATTGCATTTTTAACGCTGCCCGTGTTTCTGACTGTTCAGCATTTTTGCTCTCTGTCTGCACTTTCTTTATCTGCTTATCTCTCTCTTTCATGTGCTTAGCATTTGTTCGACTCTGCTTTCTCTATCTCGTCTCGTCACTTGAGCACTTTTACAACTTTTCTCTTTGTCCTCTTCTCTTCTCTGCTTTTCCTCCCTGCGTGTTTGTTTTAATCATATATCCTCATCACCTTTGTTTATGCCCTATTTGCCTCGTTATGTTGTCCTCGATTACGTGTCTCTCCTACTTTCATACTCTTTGTCCCTCCTTCATTCTGCCTTTGCTCTTTCTTCTTTTCTGCACTCATTCTCTTTCCTCCCGTCTCTTATATTTCTGTCTCATACTCTCTCTTTCCCCCATTTTGTATCCCGTTTTTCTCCTCCCTCACTGTCACCATCCCCTTTCCCTTCCCTGTCTCTTCTCTCTCTCTCTCTCTCTCTCTTTGCTCTTTTTGTATGCAGCTCTCTCACATTCCAATGCATGAGTTCACCACAGCCGGCTTTAGGTGGTCAAAGGTAACAAAACAATCCTCACTCACTGCTTCACTGTACATTTTTCACCATTCATTCATGTCGTTACTATTCAACGTTTTTTTTTTTCATTCCACACATTTTTCACATTTTCATTTTAATGAACGGCAGCATGGGACACAAATCATCATTTACTGCCGCTGTTACTTTTTACGTGTTGGCCAGTAAACTGGTACAGCTATTGTGGAAAGTGCACAAAAGGTTTCTTCATTGCTCATTTATTCATTCATTCATTCATTCATTCATTCATTCATTCATTCATCAACTCTGTACCCAGTAGTAAAAAAAATTACACAATATTTGTCTCTATTTCTTTCTCATTCTCATTTTCCATCTCTCGTCAGCCCTATGCTCTTATTCTGAAAGGACTGAAAAAAACAATTGGAAATGTATAACATTATGAGTTGAGCAACAGAGAAAGACCATAAGCTCCACCCTACTGTAGCCCCTTCAAAGGCCCATGGAGAGAGAAGAAAGAGGAGAAAGTGTGTGTGTGTGTGTGTGTGTGCGCGCGCTCTACTGGTGGCAGGCCAGGTCGTCTCCACGCTGTGAGACATACAGTGACCTCGTCACCTCGACCTCACAGACATTAAACTGACAATCTGATATACACCCAGAGAGAGAGAGTCATAGATCAAGTCCATACGAGAAGAGAAGGAGAAACAACATACGGAGAGAAAAGACACACAAAGAAGAAAAATGACACGTTTGATGTTCTGCAATCGAGCATCTCGTGTAATAACAGAGAAATTATTAAAACGTCTCAAAAGCACAGTAGCTGTCTGATGCACACGCACAGACAGACAGACGGAGAGAGGAAGAAACACCACATAAACATTACCGGTAAGTAGAAGACATGTTTAAAATTCCTTACAATGTATTTATGTGTGTGTGTGTGTGTGTGCGTCAGGTGGAGGATCTGCTGGTTGCCATGGAGCGGGTGAAACAGGAACTGGACGTGATGAAGGCCAAGCTGTCATCAACTCAGCTCTCGCTGTCCGAGAAGGAAGGTCACCTGACCGCCCTGCGGGCCGAGAGACGGAAGCACCTGGAGGAGGTCCTGGAGATGAAGTAAGACACACACACACACACATTTCATTACTTCTGTGTATGTTAACATGTTTAACAGCTGACGGGTGCCACGGCACCTATGTCATTTGTCATGTTTCCGAAGACACAAACACACCGCTTTTTTTTCCCAGAGGTGTGTTTGATTTAAAAACACGCGGGTGATATGAAAATAAACGGCTCTGCACGTGCATGTGTGCGACATTGAATGGCAATCCATCCCATGTTTGTTGAGATATTTCGTGAAATAATAAAAAAAAATGTCGGGAAAGTTAGGGGATCAAGTCAGTATGAGTCATCCTCCGGGCACGATGAATATCTCCACTCAGTTTCATGGCAATCCATCCAATAGGTTCAGTCTGGGCCAACTGACTGACATTGCTATCTATATCTATAGAGCCAAGTTAAATATGAAACAACAACTTTTACGATGTTTCTACTTCCCTGTATTGTTTCGTCCTCACTTACTGTACTAACCAGCTGGCATATCAATCAACATATACAGAACGAAGTCTGACCTTCAACACTTCCCCCGAAATTAGCAACTCTTACGATATCTCCAGTACTTTCCCATGGTGCCTCAGTGTTCCAGGAAGGTGGTAACTGGTCACATTGACATGATCTTCAACCGACACCTCATCAGCTCCCCCTTTCCTCTTCCTGTCTCTACCTCTCTCTCTCTCTCTCTCTCCCTCTTCTTTCTACTTTTATCTCCTCCCTCTTTCGCTCACCACTTTAAAGCCATAGAAGTAAGTCGTGTGTTAATGCAATAACCGTGTACCGCTGTCGAGCCCTTCACGTGATTGATTACATACACAGACGCACGCACACACTCATGCGGACGCTGTAACTCAGTGTCAATTTTAATGTAATTTTAATAGGTGGGTTTGCAGTTGGAGGAGTCCAGCAGTCCGAAGGGTCCCTGTATTTTCTGCTGTTTTACATCCTCACTGAGACCTTACAACGAGGTCTAATTTAGTGGAACGACGCTTTGGGCTGAAATAGAAGCCAAGGGGAATGTCCGTGTTAGCATGTCCTGCCCGTTTAGCCACGCTGTGGGACTATCTTTTACTGTGGCATGATGGGAAAATGAGGGCATGCTCTGTGATTTAGGTTTCCTGCCCTCCGTCCTCGTTTTCTACCAACGTTGCATTTCTTTGTTTTTGAGAGAGAGAGAGAGACACAGAGTGTGTGTGTGTGTGTGTGTGTGTGTGTGTGTGTGTGTGTGTGTGTGTGTGTGTGTGTGTGTGTGTGTGTCCAGCAACACGTCCATTCACAGGCCAGGTGAGCAGGTTATAGGCCGTTTTATCGCCGCAGTAACGACCCGTGTGATTGCTACAAGCATCAGCGCATCAGAATGCGAGGCCTTGTTTTCGTACGTGAATTTGCATGTGCGAGCGCGCACGTGTGCAAGCACGCTATGATTGATTTATTGACGTCTGACTGGTCCAGCGGTCCTTTTAAGAAAATACAGGCGTCAAGATGAATATTTATGTAACCGGCGCACACATGCATCCTTCTTCACGCACACACAGACACACGTATATAATTAGATTTAACAGACTCCGGTGGGAATGTTTCAATCTGAGCTACCATTTAACTTCACTGTCCCATGTGTGAGCGCGTGTGTGTGTGTGTAAATCCGTTGTGGTTAGCGTCACTACTCAACTATGAAATGCGGTGTGACCGTGTGTTTCCATACACAGATCATACCTACTGTCCAGAGAGAGACCAAATATTTACTCTGCCGACCGTCTCTGGTGTTTGTGTAGATACACGACTGCACTTCGTCTGTTCCATCCATTTTCATGACGTATGCGTTCACGACGTGATGGCAGATTATTTAATTGACATTTCGTTGTTTAGTTCTTAACACAGCACTCCTACATAGAAGCACATTTCCACTAATATGTGTGTATAATCGTGAAGTGGCACAAGTCCCTCTTTCACAAGGCACTTGTTGTACCATTAATGTTATTTTTATTTATTTTGGGGGGAGGTTTTACTGACCTGTGAAATTATATTCTATAGGGAGATATTATTTATTTATTGTTGTCCAGCAGCCAAAGTTTGCCTTTTGACACTTCCACACTATTTACTTTCTGCTGTTTTCGTCGGTGTACTGCTGGTTTTCTGATCAAAATTAGCTCCAGTTTTCTTACCCAGAACACCCTGCAGATGCTTATACAGACGTGTTGCATTCATAAGATTTTTGACAACTTACCGCCTTTGCATAATACATGATATTTTTCAGGCTGCAGTAAGACGTTCTTCGCGCATATGTTGCGTATTGTTGTGTCTGCTCTCTCTCTCTCTCTCTCTCAGTGAGAAGTTGTTTCAGGTAGCTGCTAGATGTCTTGCTTGTGAGTAATGTGCATGACGCCACCGCTCATATTTTTCACAAGACATTAGGGTTTGGTCAGCAAATACGTCATTTGCTTCTGGCTTTCCCCTCACATGTAAAACACGAGATGTTTAAGGTGGCTGCGTTCTGTGTGTCATATATCTCAGTGTATTGCACATGAAACTGTCTCTGCACTCGCAGGCTGCCGTAACTCTTCGAGGTTTGATGTCTGACTTGTTGCCCAGTTCTACATCGGTGTACGGTTTAATGTTACTGTAAGACATGATATATGATACGGCATGTTTCAGAGGTTTCTTTGGACGGACATGGAATATATTAACACACATTCACACTCTCACTCCCATGAAGAAATATGTAGCAAATACAGCTCGGATACTGTCTCGCTTTCTCGCCCTCTCCGTTTCCTTCCTTTCCTTCTCTCATTGCTTTGTACGCACACACAGACACACACACGCACACACACACACACACACACAGTGTACACTCTATCTATCTTTCTGCTGTAGTTTTCACCAGCTGGTTGTATATGTCTTCTTTACTCCAACACTCTGCTAACCTTGAGTCCCTGATGTATATTTGTGTGTTTCTGTGTGTGTGTGTGTGTGTGTGTGTGTGTGTGTGTGTGTGTGTGTGTGTGTGCCCAAGAACACACTGTAGTGTTCATACAGAAATAAAGAATCAACATTCTTATATTTAATATACACATAAAACTACAAACGTGTAAATACGCATCGATAGCCTGTAAATACTCCTGCGTGGACACACACACACACACACACTAATATACACTAAATTCAGGGACAGAATATACACAAACAGTACTACACACGGATACACACATCTGCCCTGCTGGGCGCCAACATGCATCTTTCCCGCTGATAAATCATGTGCAGCGACCTTCCCATGTACACACACACTCGTAAAACACGCACAGACATGTTTTCTTTGTGATATATGTTAAATATGCACATGCTCCTTTTCTTCCCAGCCTTATGTGGTCTTGTGGTCATGTGTGTTGTCATGTGTTTGGAGCATGCAGGTGTGTGTGTGTGTGTGTGTGTGTGTGTGTGTGTGTGTGTGTGTGCGTCACAGCCAACTGGAGGAATGTGCTGACAGTGTGTGTGTGTGTGTGTGTAACAGCGGGGTAACGGGTCTGAAATCCCAATCGGGCTGAATTAAAGCCTATTTTACTCTGTGCTGTTCTGCTCTACTGACTTTTTAGACACATCTCTTCCTCACTCCACTGCTCTCTCTCTCTCTCTCTCTCTCTCTCTCTCTCCCTCTCTCTCTCTGACTTTTGCTCTCCTCACAGCACACACATGCATGTCTCTCTGGTACAGGTGAATTTAAGACTTGCATACTGAAGATTTTTTTGGGGGGCTTTTGGGGAGTATTCTTTAGAGAAGAGAGCTTTCGTAAACTTTGGGATGTAGGTCTGCCTCAAATGGCTTTTCAATCTGTACAGCACCATCAATCCTTAGACCTTAGCGTTGGAGAAAGAAAAACTCTTTTGAGTTTTTATCACGGTGATGATTGCTTAAAACAAGTAGTTTGTAACCTTCCTTAGAGACGCATGCAGTTCAAGGCAAGATTGGCTATAAATGTGTCAAAGTGTTATGCACAAATTGGGAAGATGTCTTCAAATATTACAGAAGTTGAACTAATTATTGTTAAGTTAGGCACTTCCACTTTTAATAGTCTTACATTTATATCATGTAAAGCAGCAGAATGTGATTTATTTGCATCATTAGGGTTCTGTTTGGATTTGAAACCATAACATGCTGCTGAGTAGAGAGGACACAAAAAGAAGGTATTGAGAAGAGAGGAGAAGGCACAAGACAAGAAGAGAAGAGTGCAAAACTGACAAAACGAGGAGAAGAAAAGAGAGTAAAGAGGTCAGGGCAAGAGTTATAAATCTGTTTTGGGGGGGGGGGGGGGGGGGGGGGGCAGGAGGAGGAGGATAATAAAATGAAAGAAAAGAAGCAGAAATGTTTTTATGGCAGAGAGAAAAGGAGGGAAAGCAAAGAGGAGAAAGACAGCTGTCCAACAACAACTGAGTGGAGCCAACGAATCTGCGTGATACCCCGAAGAAATTATATTACCTCCTCTCCCGTCCCGCTCGCTCCTTCCGCTCATCCATCAATCTTTCAGACTGCGATATATATTCAATGTATAACCACTTACGCTATGTCCTCCTCCCCCTGCACTCACGCAGTGTTCTTCACACTACGCACCCATTTACTGGTCATTGTTTTTACCGTCCTACCAGATGCATGTAACGTTTTTTTGTGAACATTAAAATCACAATTCATCCGTCGCAGCGAATGCTCCGACGTACAAAACGGCGAGACGCTGATTTCTGTTTAATAGGGAGATTGTAGCGTTAATGATGCTTAAAAAGGCCATTCATTACCAAAGAAAACACAATGAAAAGACCCTGCTGTGGAGCAAGAAGGCCCGGCGATGCACTTAACAATTGTATTGGCAATGCAAATGGTCAAGGCTTCCAGCAACGGGGAACAAAGCGAGTCCCATTACTTTTGTTTGCTTCAGTAGGGAAATAAAATATGATATTTTAGTTGGAATCTCTGTGTGGGGGAGGCCGCCTCAGACTGTGACAAATCAGGTACTGGCTTGTGATTCATTGAAAATGCCAAAAATCTATTGAGATTTACTGGAACGGGATGTTCTATTTGCCCAAAAGAAGCATTTAGCATCTAGAATGAGGACACTTGAAGGCTGTTCACACACGAACACCCTGTTTTAGCACCACATAGAGAGAGTCTGTAGGAACACCAAGTTGCTGCGCTGTCTTCAGCCTCCTGCAGTGGCTTGGCTGATACCTCAAGGTGAACACTATAAATTCAATTTATTTCTCCTTTGCTGCTCTGTTCTTTGTTTTATCTCCCACCCAGCCTCCGTCTAACCCTCAAACCTCTCCCTGCTCCCCTTCCGCCATCCCTCCCTTCATTCCTGCCGTCCCTCCTTTTACCTCCTTTCCACTTTTTGTTCTTTGCATCTCTTCCACCCATCTCTCCATTCTGAGCCTAAGTCTGTCTGGAAACGCAATTATCCTCTGATTTTTGACTGTCTGGCAGGCCGTATCTCTCACTGTCGTCACTGTTGTCACTACATACTGAAACTAATCGATGGTGTGTGTGTGTGTGTGAGTGTGTGTGTGTGTGTTTTTGCGTCCTTCTGTTTGTGTGCATGCAGTGAAATATCTTACTTTCAACGAAACAACAGCTCTGCTCCTCACAGCTGGAAAGCCATCACTAACAGTATGACTGCACGTGTAAAAGACACACACACACACACACATGGCAGCTATCCCATCACTAACATAAGAAGTGCACGTTGCCTTCAGAAACGAGACGCACACATACACACAGAGTCACTTACAAAACCAGATGAGACAGCATGACTGCTTAGATGCTGTCTCTCACAGAGGAACATTTGGAGATGTATACACACACACACACACACACACACATGCACACACGCATTCAAAATACATCCACCCACACAAATGCATGTACACATGCTTATGGCAGCGCACCAGAGACAAGCACTTTGATCCCCCAGAAATGAGATTAATCCACAGTGTGCCAAAACAAGTCTTTGTGTGTGTGCGTATTTGTTGTGCGTTGAGTGTGTATGACAGACATGTTGAGGGCTTAGTCTGACAAAAAAGAAGGGGCACGCCGCTTTGACACCGAGCCTTACAAGCTCAAATCAGGGCGCCTCACTCTCCGTCTTTTCTCTCCATTTTTCTTGCGCTCTCTGTACTTGCCTTTCTTGCCCTCTTCTCTCCCAACTCCGGCTGTCTTCGTCTTTACTGTTTTGATTCTTCCTTCTCCCTTGCGAGAGGCTGAGGGAGAGATTGAATCGGGGAAAATAGAAGCAATAAAAGACGTGCCTCAGTTTGAAGTTGTATTCAAATAACAGGGTTTTTTTCTCTGAAAGTCTCTGAAGCCTTGCAAACCAGTGATCTTCAGCTGAATATACAGCAGAGAAGAAAGAGAGAGTCTCCTTTTTTATGGCGCTGACTCGTCTCTATAGTAATTTCTATTCTTATTGCCATATTTTATGTGTAATCTGTTCATGTATTGCAGGACTCTCTATTACACTAATTAAGAAAACATAATAAGCAGAGGAAAACTAAGGGGATTGAAAACGAGCACAGGGAGCCAAGAACAAGAGCAAAATGACCCGAAAGACGGGAGAGAACCCAACTCATCAGAACAAAAAGGAACAAGTGGCAAGAGAGAATACAGGAAAACAGGATGCGGCAAAACCTGAACTCGCCTGTTGTCCTCAGCTGATTACAGGTTGCGAGTGCCAGGCCATCAGACAGACCATTAAACAGCAATGGAAGAGGGAGAGGGAGCGATGAAGGGGGAAAACTTGTCAAAAAGTAGAAAACTAAACATGCATTCTTTTTTTCAAAGCCTCTGATTACATGTTAAGGATGCCAAACAATTACATTGATATCCCTGAAATAATAAAACTGTAGTACACCGATGAGGAGCACAGAGCGGGGACAGATTGGCTTGTTTAACATACTCTTGAGACATCAGCTGGAGAGAGAAACACGCAGATTTACAACCTGACGACTCCGTATATATCACAGATATAAGTTACTGCACAACTACAATGTACACGACGTATTTCCATTTTAAAACGTCATCCTCCTTAATGGGAGAGTTGGGTCACAGCGAGGCATTCAAGTCAGAGGATACACGCAGTGGACAAAGAAACTGAGCACATAAACGTACAAGAAATGGATTGTGTTTCATCAAAGTTCTGATCATTTCGTCAGAGAATACAGCTGGCTGAGGTGGAATTTGGCGGAAGCGTGTGACTTCAACGTCCACCGAAGAGGCGGAAAAAAGCAGCAGACAAAAAACATCAGATCTGTTTGAACCAATGAGAAGACTGTAACCTTCCTCTAATTAATACATGAAACAAATGTAATATTCACATTACAGTAGATGAAAACACAGTAATTTGCATTTTCTTTTGCAGATTTATTTTTGAAATTTGGATGAAAAGCTGCAATATGCCATCAATGGAACAAATGGAGATTCCGTTGCAAACTTTTGGACAGTCTTGCCTGAGTTTGAAGTTGCTTTTTAAGTCCCTTTGTCTTTATTCACTTAGAACATTTCTGAGCACTTTGACCAACAGGCAGTGGAGTAGCGCTGTAACACAGGGAGTATCTAGAGATTGCCAGAAACATATTTGTCCCTCTCGTATTGTCAAATAAAGCAAAAATGTTTTTAACAATCGTCTTTCACAGACATTTGGGAGTCGCAGGTGTCCGTTTCTGTGGCTGGTTAGTGTTACAGGAGTGAGTTTGTGCCGACAAATTGTAAGCAGATGTCTTGGTCTCTGTAGCGCAGCGTAGAAATGGATTTACTGTAAAGAACCTCAGTGAGACAAAGCTGCATCTTTAGTCACACTTCTCCAAGTGTGTGTGTGTGTGTGTGTGTGGTCCCATGGAAAGAGCAAGCTCCCGCAGACCATGGATAATGCATTTTTACACCTTTCTTATTAGTCACAGTGTGTGTTTTTAAATGTGTGTGTGTGGGAGAGAATCAGAGAAGGAGAGAGGCAAGGGAGCGAGAGTGTTTTTTAAGAGAAAAAAGGGAGCGAGAAATAGAGGAAATGTGTCGAGAACAGATCCTCATTCTGTCATGCAGCAGTCCCACCTGCCCTCCTCTCTCTCCCGCTTGCTGCCTTTGTCTCTCTGCCTCCCCTCACCGCGACTTCCTCCCTCCCCTCCGTTCCTCTCCCTCTCTCCCCCTTCACGTCTCTTTGATTTGTTTTCCTTCCAAATCCTCCAGTTATTTTATTCCCTTCCCTGTCAATGCTGGGTTTTTTTTTTTTTACTATGTGTGTGTAAGCCTTCTCGCTGTCTTTCTTTAAGCCTCTCTGATGTACAACAGCTCCTTGAGGGGAGCTTTTCTTTCCCTCTCAAACACACACACACACACACTTATCCTATGCACCAGCTTTAACCTATTTTCCTAACACTCTCTTTCTCTCTCTTTTGCTTTTTCTGATTCTCTCTGATGGCCTCTCGTCCCATCTTCTCCCTCCATACTAAATCATTCATATCGAGTGTCTCTGACCCACTTCCACTATAGTTTAAGACACACACACAGCTTCCAAAAAGATCTCGCCAACAATCCTCCTGTTCTCAGTGTGTTATTGTACATTATACAGTCAGCTATTTTAATCTAAGTAGTGTCAGTCAAAGATGAAACTAAGTTTATATCAAATCGGGACCTGGCTGCCGTCCTGACAGCAACACATTTCATTTATAGACATTTGACAGAAGTTATGATAAAACAAAAATATATATATACATGATGGACATCAGAGGGGTCCAGGCTGCGGGAGACTTTTCACTTTCTTACAGTGTTAATAAACAAGTAAACTTTCCAGATCAGAAAACACATTTTGTTTTTTTTGCCGTTGAATAAAAGCCTCGAGGGCATTCTTTACTGTAATTCCTGATAATCATTTTTATCATTATTCTACATTTTCAACCTACTATTATCGCTTTGATGTGTTTGGCTTAATGCAGCCCTCGAGAGCAATTTCAAAGTTGTGGATGCACATAACAACGGCGGTAGGCGTCGATCATTTTCTCTAATAACTTCTGTTATAATCCAGTGAAGTGAAACTTTGTGTTGGTGCTTTCGCAGGAGAGAGAGAGAGCTGCAGTAAATGGTTCACTATAAACCAGGGCTTTATTGGCTGTCTTTGCTTTGATGCTGCACACATGGCAGGCCAGCACTAACAAATGTTTCATAAAACCTGCTCTGATGTGTGCATTCATTGCCCTGTGTTTTCTCTTGTAGGGCCATAAACCAGTAAGTGTGTGTGTGTGGGTGGGTGTGTACTCAAAGTGGAGGAAAGCCTTACTTTAAAAATACTATCTACTCCATGTGTATATAGGTTATATGTTATATAATGTTTTATATATAGGTTATATATATATACATGTGTTTTATATACGGTGTTTAGTGTTTTCAGTGTGTGCGTATTAAAGAGTGGGTAAAATGTAAAAGAGAGGCTTTTTTGCTCTGTTTCTTACTTTACTCTCTTCTTTCTCTCTTCTCAATATTTTGAGCTGTGAGGCAAAGCAGCAGTTTACACCTCAAATGTGTGTGTGTGTGTGAGAGAGAGAGAGAGAGGGGTAGAAAAAGTGTGTGTGTGTGTGAGAGAGAGAGAGGGTCAGCTCAGAGCAGATGAGAATAGGGGCCCCAGTGCTCGCTGGCTGTCTGCCCCAGGACAGAAGCTGTCAGCTGGGAGAGAAATACTACTCTGCAGGGCCCCACTCTAGAGACTCAGAAACTAAACTAGTAGCTGTGTGTGTGTGTGTGTGTGTGTGTGTGTGTGTGTGTGTGTGTGTGTGTGTGTGTGTGTGTGTGTGTGTGTGTGTGTGTGTGTGTGTGTGTGTGTGTGTGTGTGTGTGTAAGAGAGACAGAGAGAGGAAAAAGTGAGAGAAATAGAAGGGGATAAAGAAAGAGAGAGAGAGAGAGAGAGAGAGAGAGAGAGACTTAAAGAAAGGCAAAGACAGAAGGAGGAATTAAAAATGGATTAATTGTATATCCTGCGTACAAGTAGATTATGCACAGTCATGAACACTAGTCACAGAGGTGTGTGTGTGTGTGTGTGTGTGAGGTCTGTCAGCCACCTGATTATCTGGCAAAAAAAACAACAGAAAGGAAAAGAAAGAGAGGGTTTTAGGAGAAAGACTGAAAATAAGAAGTTTCCAGCACAGATTTCTTACATCCATCTTTCTATACTCCTGTGTCTGTGTGTGTGTGTGTGTGTGTGTGTGTGTGTGTGTGTGTGTGCGTGTGTGTGTGTGTGTCTGCATGTGTCTCCAGGCAGCATTAGCTACCACTGAGAGCCAGCTGTGCCCTCCTGTATCTTGTTCCTCTCATCTCTCCTCCGCTCTCTTCACTCTTTAAAACTACACTTTTCCTTACAATTCAGTTATTCAAAAATGTTCCAGACAGTCTTTTCTCTCCTTTTCTTTCTGACAAACAGAACAGTGGGAATGTGGACAGGATTCAGGATTGCATGAACAGCATGTTTATACACTTCTACCATCAAATAAAAATGTCGAAAATCTACGCTGAGTTTGCCACCCTGCTGAAATTCAATTTTCAACTTTTTAAGTATGATGGTGTTTCACATTGTGTTATTATCAGCTGCATGTACATCAAGCTTAGACTGTGCTTACTGAATAATGTACGTGGTTCATCCTCACGCATCCTCAATGTTGAACTTACATCAGGTGTTTTAAATGTCTTCCCCCCGGGCGACCCAGCTGAGGCTGATCTAACCTCAGCTTGTATCCAGATGACCACACCCCCAACTCCCCAAAGCTGTCCTCTTTTAAGCCACATCTGTCGTGAGCTCCGTGACCACCACTGTGCAAAATCATTTCTTGGCCTGACTGACTGGCTGAGCAAAGTAGAACTAAACAAGACAATACATCAAAACAAAGACGTACAATGTATTGAGGTTGTATTTCAGAACTTTAACTGCACTTGTCAGTAAAGTCACATCTTCCCTTTTGTCACACGATAGTGGGTTCTTTGATCCTCCAATCAGGCATCTCAGACCTCCTCTGTCCAGATCTAATGGCACAGAGAAGGGCAGTCGCCATGACCTGCTTCCATATTTAATGTTAATTTCAGTCTTGGGTTGAAATAAGCTGAAGTTGTATTGTTTCTTAGTTTTCATTTAAGCACTCATGATTACAGTAAATATGATTATCACATTTTTCTAAATCCCCCGTCGCCAGCCGAGTTGAATCTGCTGATTTCACTCGCCTCAAAAGCTCGTTCAGTTTCTCAAAAATTGGTCAATTGATGGTGGAGAAAGTTTGGGAAAAACATTCCTCAAAGTCTGAAACAAGTCCCGCATGTGGTTCTCTGTAGCCCAGCTTGTAGAGCGAAACCGCCCCACACAGAAATGAGGTCGAGCTTGACACGCACCATGTCCTACAGGGGTTAAAGAGTAAACTCTGGTGTCCTACAAGCAGCCTCCTGTGTAACCGGAGCAGACAGTGACACTGAAAACAATGGAGAGCTGCTTTGTTCAGTCAGAACGAGAGAGCAGAGAGGGGATTATTTCTAAAATAGCTCTGTGTTTGTCTTAGACGGAGACTGGCTAATGTCACACAGGACTGGATCTACTTTACACACACGCACACACACACACACAGGGACTTTACTCTTACCCACACACACATACATGCACAGTATAAAGCCTTGAATACACACAGACGACTTGTGAACATTCACACACACTGAAATACACATAAACACATCCTTATGAGCACACACACGCACCTACAGAAAGACATGCTGTCATGAACACACACATACAACTGTCACTTGAACACACACACACACACACACACACACACTGTAGATTGCAGTAGAGGGCGACTGCATGAAAGAGATAACGCAGCACACACAGGAAGCTGCTTTTGTGTGTGTGTGTGTGTGTGTGTGTGTGTGTGTGTGTGTGTGTGTGTGTGTGTGTGTGTGTGTGTGTGTGTGTGTGTGTGTGTGTGTGTGATCTGAGACCAGGCATTAGTGTTTCTGATAGAGTGGGGTGCCTTAAGTGGTTTTAGGAAGGAGAGAGCCCCCCGTGTGTGTGCGTGTGCATGTGTGTGTGTGTGTGTTGGGGTTGGGGTCAGGTGCCTGGTGTGTTTGCGTGTATCTGGATACCGTCTGCCTTGTCGCCATGGAGATGACATCATGGCACACGACCGCTGAACGACGGAAAGAATGCCTCCCGTCCTCTTTACAGACGGAGAGATAGAACGAGTGACGAGGGGAGAGGTGAGGAGAAAGAGATGAGAAACGCAGGGTGGGCGAGAGACACTGATAGCGAATAGGTGAGAGAGAGAGAGCCTGAGAGGAAGTGGGAAGAGAATATAATGTTAATGGAAACTTGTTAAATTGAATAACCTGTGAAATGTTCATATAAATATATGACTGTTTTACTACTCAGCACCATTACCGTGTGGCATAAAACAGTAAGTCAGCCTGCTGCCAGTTTTCTATATTTTTTACAGTGTTTCATGAAAGTCAGGGTTTTCTGCTGCACAGAAAGTGATTGTATATCGTTTGTTAGGGTTTTTGGGGGGTTTGTTGTAAAAACAAAAACTTTTAAAAAACGGCCAACATCTGTAGGAATTATTGAATGATTCTGCACCTCATAATTTACATCCAACGCCAGTGTTCAGTGCCAACTGAAGTAAGGGTTTGGAGAGGTTGGAGTGGTGGATAGTCAACTTTGATGCAAAGACCGAAATTTACTTCCAATACCAGATGTACAATTAGTGTCATATTCTTTTTTTTAAATTTTAAACCATTACCAGAATCATTATCTGTATAAAGAGATTCTTCATTCATATGCAGAATTTTTAGCAGCGGGACAAGATTTTTGGCATCAGAAGAGTTTGTAGTCTGAGTAGTGTTGACCAATCACGTTCAAGCAGGCTTTGATCGAACGCAGGTGAACAATCCGTGTGGAGAGAAAAAGAGGTGGAAAGCATTGACTGAAATACAATCTGGGAACCCACCGGCTGTCGTCTGACGATGATCTAGCTTTTTATTGGTTTTAAAATTAGCTTGTGAACTAACTCCAACTCTAGTCTTGCATCTCAAGTTGCTAATGGGACCGTAAATAATAAACAGCGCACATAAAAGAAGGTCTTGGCCGGAATATCAACTAGCCACACCGGATCCCCAGAAAGCCCCCCCGGAGGCTTATCCTTGTTAGACCGATTGGTTCCAACTGGTTCTAAGATTGCCACAACCTGTTTACAACCCCAACCAAGTGTCTTAGTTGTCGAACAGTTTATTTGTCGTAACACAATCTTTCCTTAACTCGGGCATGCTGGCATTGAACCTAACCTGGGGTTATGCAGAATCGTCCCGTATCAAGCCGATGCCATGGCTGACCAGTCAAAGAACAGAGTGGCATCCAAACAAAATGCCACTGCACGCACAAATTAACAATTAATCTCTCGGATGTGTTTTGCAAAAATGCTTTAAAAAACACGCCTTAACAAAATAGAGAACTATGCCGATCTTACAGATACTTCTTTAATAAGCGTTTACTTTCTGTTGGTAGACCTTCCTTATACTGTGGCCACCATATGGCTGCAGAAAGGAAAGACTTGAAAGGAAAGTTACAGATCTAAGGCTTCGTATCCACTGGGAACATTTCCTCCACACAGCGCTGGCTGCTTTTTTTTTTTTTACTATTTTCAATGGTAAGGACACATTGCCAGCAGAGCTGAGAGCATACTATGTTTTTAAGAGCCCTCTGACAGCAGAATTATCTCAAGATTTAGCAAAAGAGAGCTGCACTTGAAACAGATTTAATTGATCACATTGTAACAGCAGTAGCCACAACCAGCACTTGTCATAAGCATGTGTTTAGCTCTGGCCAAGCAGAGAGTAAGTGTGTGTGTGTGTGTGTGTGTGTGTCATACCGAGATGAAGGGAGAGCCATAGAGAGGCCCAGAATGAGACCAGTGCATCTGGAATAAATATCATTTTATCACCAGGGTTTATAAGCGCCATGTGCTGGCAGGTAACTCTCAGATATGGTATTAAACTAGACGCACTGTTAGCTTTAACAAGACTAATGTTCCATTAGCCTTCCTGTGTGTGTGTGTGTGTGTGTGTGTGTGTGTGTTCTGTTTATGTGAAAATAGAACGGGAAAGACTGTGACAGTGTTCCAGCGTCTCACAATGTTCTTTCTCAGAATACAGAAGTCCAGGAGGTCATGTTGGTTAAATGTAAATGGTCAACACTGTGATGCAGAAAAGGAGCATATATAAAGTTAACTGTTACTGTTACATTGGCTGAGGGGGATCACTCTACCGACCCCGGTCTCGACTCCCTCACCCCCCCCTGCTCCTGACCGGATTGCTGCAGTCCAGATGCATGATGGGACACGTGTACTCTGACAGTGTGGTCAGTGAGGTTCACCAAAGTATCTGTGGGTCTTCACGCAGTCCAAACATGTAATCTGTTTTCATTTAGACACTCTCATCACTGCATTCCTCGCTGCACCGCAGTATCTGTATCTTTATGTGTGTGTTTGTGCGTGAGAGGGTGAGAAACGGGGTAATTGCGTGCCGAGTAAAGAGGGGAAAGTAAACAATTTAAGGATTGTAAAAAATGTAACTGTAATATGCCTCGGTCTGCGTCAGTGTGGATTTGTGTGTGTATCTGGATGATTATATGTCCTGTGTGTGTATGTGCATCTCCATACATGCTTATTGTAGGTACAGTGGTGGGGTACATGAGAGGAAAATGAAATAGACGGAGAGGGAATTTGTTTATTCCCTCATATAAAAGTTTGCATCTTAGTGTGTTTATGTGCATGTGTGATTGTGTGTGGCCAATCTTTGGGCCCCTTGGGGGTTATGGAAAACCTGTTGTGAATTTAGAATCTCTCTGGAAACGGACAGAATTCGAAGAATTCTGAGCGTTACGTGTCCTCAGATGCGGCTCGGCCAGATCTGTGGCTGATGGGATGGATGGGATGCGGCTTGTTGCTTCCTGAACCACATGGAATGCTATCTATCAGTCAGCCCGACTATCCAGGCGGTGGGAAGAGATAGAGAGAGACAAGAGAGGCTGGAAAGATAGATTCAGGCGAGAGAGTAATACCTGTACACAAACAGAGAGTGGGTGTGCGTGAATTTATAGAATTAGATTAAGTTAAAGGTGGTGAAACACATTCCTTATTTGTTGTGGTAGATCGTATGAAGAGCAACTGGGGAGGAAGAGTGAACATGCCATAAAGGTCCTCGCTAAAAACAAACTGGAAACATCTTGATTGCATGGTATGCATCATACTTGACCACCAGGAAGCCCCATATTTTTGCACAAATACGCCAATTTTATCCTCCTAAATCACAAAGTGGCTCCTCATTTAAGAATGCTTTCCTCCACTTGTTGACACGCGAAGGGTTCACCATAGAAATGTAAGTACACACAGATCAGTATCCAGCCGTGCAGATAGTTTGGGATCTGTTGTCCGGATTTTGAGTTACCCATCTACAGGATTTGTGTTTCCAACCCAAATTCGAGGGAAGTGACTGGAATTTTGTTTGTGGTCCTCATTAAGTAAAAAAATTTAACAGGGACAACTTGTGTTCCTGTTACAAGCAGTTAGCTCCCACTGATTTTACAGTAATATCATCATGTGCAATATCACCAAGTGGGACTTTAATTAAATCAAATTAAGTTCATTTCTAGTATTGCTAACAAAATGCATAATCGCTCTCTGTACAGGCAAGAGGCCCTGCTGGCAGCCATAAGTGAGAAAGACGCCAACATCGCCCTGCTGGAGCTTTCCTCATCCAAGAAGAAGAAAACCCAGGATGAGGTGGCAGCTCTGAAGAGAGAGAAGGATGGTCTGGTTCATCAGCTCAAACAGCAGGTAGGATTATGTGCACACACTTAACGCCCAAGTGGACACCTGGAAAACTTTTTGGTCAGTTCTTTAAAAAGAGAGGAGCAGAGATGGAGAGGAAGTGTGGAGAGGGGGAAAAAGGGAGCACAGGTGAGGTGGCAATGACGAGGGGAGCAAAGAAAACAAGAGAGGCAGAGAGAAGCCGAGTCCAGATGTGACCACAGTCCTCCGACCACCACGGGTAAATTTAGGATTAAACTACCCCCCCCCCCCCCTCCCACACTCACCGCACACAAACACACACAGAGTTCAAATGTTCTACAAATCTCCAGTGACAACACTTTAATATGAAATTTGTATTTATTTAAATGTTCTATCGTCAGATACACACAGACTAACACACACAACCTAACACGTCACTTTGATGGCATGGATACACCTTCACAAAGCAAACACACACACACACACACATACCGATATGTACACTGACCCAGGCCAAAAACAAGGATATAAACATGACCAAATGCCTCTGTGGTTCCACACAGAGGTCTATTCACACACTCAAGAGACACACTCACACACAGTAAAGGTTCTCGTGGGTCTAGTGAATTAACCAACTCCTTAGTGGACGAGCCTACTGGGAGTTTGGGGGATTTCTTCTGCACTGGTCTCCCATCTGTACGTGTGTCTTCTCACTTTCCGTCCATATCTGTTTCTCCTTGTTTTTGTTTCTGACTTGGTTCCCCCCTGAGACATTTATTTGATGCTCAAATTCAGGATAGCTTGGAGTGCAACAGCAGATGGTTTTCCAAGATCAACATTAATGAATAATTTGATACATAATAAGAAGGTCAAAGTCAGAGCTCCGGTGCTTAACCTCAATCCTGCTGGCTGCACATGTACACCAATTACTGTTCATCACATGCTTCCACCTTATACCGTAACCATAGCTGCTATGACATGAGCTTATGGGATGGTGAGTTGAACCACTAACACACTCGGCTACATACTAGGCCTGTCAAAATTGGACAAAAATGCCGTTTGAATATTCATTGTTTGGGAAGTTTGAAATGAGGAGTAATCTACTCAATACCTTCAAGTTTCACGACAAAAACCTAAATAAGCTGGCAGCTGTTAAAAAAGCACAAACGTCGGAAGACAGCAAGTACTACTGACCCATATTTTAAGTTCTGATCTCGAGCACACAGCTGATAGGTACGTGGTTTGTTTACCTATCGTGACGTAATAACGAGTTAGGACACAGTGTCACTCTCAGCGGTCGAGTTCTCTGCCTTCATTACGGTTGTTGTTGAATTATTCCTTGTTTAGCTGGACCTAACGTTACATTTCATTTTCAATGAATAAAAGAGACATTATGACTGATGTGGTGCATTTAGGGCATGTGAGGCAGACAGGTAGTGCTGCTTTTTTTCTCAAAATTGAATATTCATTTTTATCCTCGAATATCAGGGTTGTTTTTACTATTTGCATATGTATTCAAATTTAGAATATTCTTTGACCCTACTACACAAATGTATGTTTCTGCATACATGGGACCAACAGTTTCACATTGCACATCGCTCCAACCACCAAACACGCAGGCTAAATAATGGGATTTAACATATCACAACCAAACCGAGACCCTTTTATTTCCCTTGATTTACAAACTGGGAAACTAAACTGCCGTTCAAAAAGAAAATAATGGAGTTGTCATCCTTAAAACCTCTCATATAGATAAGATGTAGCAATACTTTTGTTGCAAATGATTTCCAGTTATTGAATATTGCCAAAAACCCACTTATTGGATAGAATGAGCTCCAAAGTACTTAATATGATAGACGCACAATGGAAAGGAAAATCATGTGCAGGTGTGTGTGTGTCATAGAGCGGGTGAGCATGACCTGTTCGAGAGTGGCTGTGTCAAATGAAGTCATTATAACATGCATCACTCTCCTCTCTCTTCCTCCCTCATCCCTTCGTCTTTCTCCGTCCTATTTGAAGTCTTTTATGACACCTCAGGGTCTCGAAGGTGGTTATTCACAACACAGAGACTCTACTGTCTCCTGCAATGTGTGTGTGTAGAGGTGTGAGTGGTTTCACTCCCCTCTTTGGTTTCTCTCTCTCTCTCTCTCTCTCTTTCACTCTGCGGTATCATCTTTTTCAGTCCCTCGATGATGGATGACAGCCGAGACTTCCTCAGTATTCCCATATATGTGTGTGTGCGTGTGTGTGTGTGTGTGTGTGTGTGTGTATGTGTTTGCTGTGTAACCATCAAGTGAGCTGATGCTGGTGTAGTATTTTTGGCCCGGTCCTTCAGAGTGACATATGCACACACTTTGCCACTGATAACCTGACTGACAGGTGGACAGAGACAGAGTTGCGGTTTTGAAATCATAGGTAAGTATAAATCAGGGATGAAAGTGATCTGTAAACTTTGGTAGCCATCAGGTGATGTTTGGCAGGTGAAGACAGAAAGCAGTATTTTTAGGTTTGTAAAGTAATAAAATGTCATGCACTTATACCTGTGTGATGGACGAACCACGCCGCCATTTTTGGAAACGTTTCTCTGGAGTATTTTTTCAAATCCATCACTCGCCAGTCCATGCTTTTTGACTGGATGGACGCGTTGCGTGTGCTGAAATGCCTGGTCTGAATTATATTCAGAGGATCAGATCAAAGTGTAAAATCAGCCCGAGTGATTAAATTATATTTAATTCATGGCATTAAAGAGAACAGAAGGCTACATTTGAATCAACCGAAAGCACGTAATGTAGGGGTGCTTTAGAATTACTCTGCCCCAGTTTTTTTAATAATCAGATATGTACTAAATATTGGTTTCATTTCATCAGACTTTATAGGAAGAGAAACTTCAGCGTCTAAATTCAGTATTGCGTAAATGTGAAGTTTGCTAATGACATAGCAAAGATAGCAACATATATTTAAACTTGACTGATAAATGGATGGATGCAAGAGGGAGAATAATCTGTATATGTGCAGCGCTTACACTTCATACATAAAACACACCTGTGTGTGTTCGAGAATATACGGTTGTCCCTGAAAGTGTCTCCTGTGGTTTGCCCTTTGACCCCCAGCCGCGGGGTCAGCAGAAGGCTGTAGATCAAGGTCACCTCAGCTCTCTTCACTCTTCTTCTCATATCTTTCTCACAGTCTCCTTCCTCCTCTTCCCTTTTATTTTCATTTTTATTTTTCTCTCTGGTGGACAGACAGAGACTAAAACCACGAGAGAGAGAGAGGGAGTAAGAGAGAGAGAGAGATAAGTTGTGGAAAAGAGTATGTGAAAGCAAAGAGAAGCGGGGGGGTGATTGTAATACTTTAAGAAATGGAAGAAGAAGACGGGGAAGGTGTGGAATACACCACCATCTGCCCTTGCAAGAGGCACATATGGTTAACATTTATAGGTGGTGTATGTGTGGCCGTGGTCTTGGACATTGTTCTGCACCTGTGTGGCTTATGGACATTTTGAAGACTTTGGCTCTTCATATCACTGTTTGGTAGTTTCCAAGTTCCTGTGGACAGATGACTGTGAATGTGGCTTTAATCTAGAAGAAACTGTAGTTGAAAAGGGATATTTCTGCTATTCAGGACAGAACTCTCAATTAATTACCAGTTCAACAGTGAACCAGTGAGTGAGTGATGGGGATTTTATTCATTTGTCTCTCTCTTTACACACAACTGTGGTTCCAATCTAGTTCATTACTCCATAGAGATTTATGAGAATGAAATAATTCCCTCAGTGCTTAACAGACACTTTCCATTGTTATTTGTAATTTTCCACTTATCAACAGCTTTATCTTCTTGACAGAGAGACGAGAAAAAAACTAATCTAATTTTGTATCATGATGAAATAGTTCTTGTCCAGCCATGACTCAGCAACTTTTCATTATTGATAATTGCACAGATATCAACGAGGTTCTCTTTCACCACTGGAGGGAAAGACGAAACAATAATCTGATCTAATATTCCCCTGAGTCTTATCACAATGAAATCATTTTATTCTAAGCATGACTCAGCGCCCTCCACTTGCTTCAATCCATGTTCATTTGTTTCTCATTCTGTCCGTTGTCAGCAGGTTACAGCAGAGCCGCAGGAGGGCTAGATGGAGGGGAGAAGAAGAAGGGAACAATGGGAGGAGGAGGGGAGAAATAATGGTGTGATGATTAGATAAAGTGAGAAAAAGAGAGTTGGCACAGCAAGTGCGCTGAGGTCAGCATTCCTGACAATTAGAGAAAAGGGGAAGATGTAAAGAAAGGCCAGCAAGGAAAGTGTGTGTGTGTGTGTGTGTGTGTGTAGGTGTAGCTAACAAGTTATGATGGATTCTTCTATCCAGCTCTCTGTTCCCCCACAGATCTGCACTATTAAGATGACTTCCTATTGGTCAACAGCAAACATTTTGTTACATTTTGGAGTCAAAATTGAACTTGACATGAAGAATTTGCATTACAATCTAATCGGGAAGAATATTATAATTTGAAATGCTGGTGAAATTAGGCCTTTTAGGTTTGAATATGAGAATTTGATAAAGATGACATGGAGAAAGATGCTTTAATATGCATGTTGTTGGTTTCAGTACATAGTTGCATGTGTAGGATAGATTGCCAGAAAATCAATGCCATTTGCCTCTCTTTGTATTCTAGCTATAAATGCTAGTTGGAGACCCTGAGACTCTTAATCTCAGGGTCGTGGGTTCGAGCCCCACGTTGGGCTTCGGTGTTTTAGACTGCACTAGAGTAGATGGTTTGAGTCTCTCTCATTTCCCAACACGCTCTTGAATCCATTTGGAAGCGGTTATGCACTCTAACATTGTTTGCCAGAAAGTCAATACCATTTGCCTCTCTTTGTATTCTAGCTGTAAATGCTTGTCGGGCCAGAACCAGTCTGTGGGGACTTTTGCGTACATAGGGGGATGGCGACATTTTTGTCACATCATTGTGGGTAACGGCGGATCTCCTCGCACAACAAGCATCAATTTTATTAGATTCTTTTGGCAGATCAACTAGAAATGCATATGCCCCAAATCTACTGGAGTTTAAAACCAAACTGGAGCATGCCCAGTCGGCGCAGATGTTATGCTTACAATCTGTACAGTCACACATTTTAGGATTCACACGGACTGTGTGTTTAGTGTGCTAACGATTGAAAACGAAAATCATCAATCTGGATATCATTTCAAAATGAAAGCATTTTCAGACTTACTTTTTATATTTAATTTGCAATACTTTCTTTCTTTGTCTTGTGTTCTTTCTTGTTTTGTTAACAAAAGATCATTTGTGGTTTACATGCTTCTGAACGTTGTGATGAGGAGAGGAAGTGAAGACAAATAATAATCACTCTACAGCTGTTAGTGTGTGTTTGTGTGTGTGCACACGTTCGTGTCTGTGTTTTTGTGTATATTTACAAGTTCAGCGGTGACTCCAGGTCCTGTACTTACATGGTTTCAAGATGAACTGTTTACTCTCCCTGTTTGTTTTAAATATATGTGTGCGGTTATTTTAAATCCGTCTTTAGAAAACGAGGAAATGAATAATGTCCGTGTGCACGCCAGGGGAGGCTCTCTTCAACTTGAATTATGTTCATAGACACACACACACTTAATACAGCCCTCACATACACGCAGTTTTAAACACGTTTTTAGCACCACTATCTCATGCTCACACACCATCCTGCAAAATGCAGTGTTTCATTTAGCTTTCAAACAAACACATATTATGAAAGTTGGAATTCACATTCCCTTTCACGTTTTGTCTCTAACACACACACACACACACACACACACACACAAAACCTCAGTCTGGTCTGCTTAAGCCCCTGTTCCTTGCAGGGCTCAGCGAGAGGCTAAGGGGATTTAGATTGTACAATACTGACAGATTTAGACTGACTCCCTCCCTAACGTTCTCTCACTCACTTGCTCTTTCCAGGCCACTGTTAAAACTTAAAGTATAAGTCTAACATGTGAAACAGATGGAGCAGCAGGAGAGGAAAGGAGAGGATAGGAAAGGAAAGGAGAAGAGAATAAAGTGCATAAGGGAGAAGAGCGAAGAGATGAACGAAGAGCCAAGATGGTAGAGATGAGAGTGACGGATGAAAGAAAAAGGGAGGAAATAGAAAAGACAAAAGTCTACTCACTGTATGTTGATGTTAGTTTGTCCTTTAAAGTGCTCCTGTAAGTGTGTATGTACAGCACATGAAGTGATGTACAGGTCTTTGTGTGTGTGTGTGTGTGTGTGTGTGTGTGTGTATGTGATCTAATTGACTCTTTCTCTCTCTGTAGACTCAAAACCGGATGAAACTGATGGCGGACAACTATGAGGATGACCACCTGAAGGTCTCCACTCCAAACTCAGAGCTGCCCAACAATCACAAGCCCTCCCCAGACCAGGTAAGATCTCTGCCCAGAGCAGTGAGACTCCACTTGGGGATAACCTCCAAATATGGTCCCAGCCCCCACAAACCATTGAATATCATCACTCTGATATGGATGAAAGCATGCTCTAAAATACAATTTCTTAATCTTGCTGTTATTTTCATTATCAAGTATTTTCAAGTGAAAGACAGCAAGACACACTTTCATGTATTTGAACTGGGTGTAACAGTTACATGAACTTACTTAATTTGTTTCAACTATTACTAGCTAACATGTTATTTCCTGCGCTTACTATGTTTTACTCAAATTTTCTGCTTCACCAACTAACTTCCTGCTCTCTCCAAACTCACGCTGCGGTTTGGACCAAACTAACCAATAGGATGATGAGGAGGGTATTTGGGCCTAGCGAGCCACATGCCTTTTTTCTCTCTCTTGGTCCGCCATTTTGTACAGTTGGGTGAGCGTCTTCTTTATCTGGATCAGATCACGTTTGGATGTGCTCGTCATTCGTCTTCCATCTTTACTTTTCTTTTGTTTCATCCGTGAGTTTGTGAGCTGATTCTGGTGTTGTGATATTGTCATATCATATCATTTCTTCCATTCTTTCATCAACGTTCACTCTTGAAAATCCTAAGACTTTCCTTCTCTCTAGTAATTTGGGTTAAAGTTAGTAATTTTTTGACTATATTCATCCCTTTGATGATTTCTCGGGGCATGTTTTTTTCTCATATTTTGCCATATAGATTCTAGATGAAGCCCAACTCCGGCCTTAATCTAACTCATCTAAACTAGTGCAGGTGGCTGTTTCTTGACTCAATCCTAGAGATTAGGTGCTGTAGAAATGTAAGAAATTTGTTTTAAATTACCTTTTTTTTCTGGGGGAGGACCACGCAGACCCCACTGCCAATTATGTATCTTTCCGAGTTTGCTCCCCCATTTTTAAACATACCAGGACACTCATGGTGAGCACAATATATCTGTCTTACCCTATGTTTTAAAGAAACAGATGTGTAACCTAATATCTGTAAGTCAAAAATAGTTAGAATAGTCTGTATATACCTCTTTGTTACTGATCCTCCTGTCAGTCATCTCTTTTCTTATTGGATGTTTCAATCTTTGTCTTTTATGAAATGCTTTTTCTCTGCTGGACCTGCTATATGTGTGGGATATAGGGGAAGATTTAGGAAAGCTGCTGCTTTGCCAAAATACAAAGTCAAGTCAAGTTTTTTTAGGAATGATGAAAAGGGAATTTTTCCCTTGACACTGCCCGTTAATGTTTTTAAATTATACAATGGGGGTTTCTAGTATTCTAAGGCCCAAAGGTCATTAATCGCACATGCACGACAACCTTCAAGTCAAGCAAGAACTGAAAACACTCAAATCAGTCTGAACACATCTTGTTTAGAATTAAGTAATTCTTCAGACAAAAAAAATTCACTTGTTGCTTTTTTAAGGCAAATCTTCATGTTTCTACAATTTTCTTGAATAATACAACATGCCAATCTCAGGGTTGCGGATTCGAGTCCTACGTTTGGTGAAGGTGTTTTGGTCTGCACACTCATCCATTACTTTCCGTTGGACTTATAATGGATGGACACAGACAGGCTGAAGTATATCAACGCACAGTGTCCACTGTCACATGAACCCACAACATTTGTGGTCGTTGCTGTTAGTCATACACACAGCACATACTATATTTCATTACATGAGGATACATGGCCTACTATGGTCCTCTTCTACTATGTATAAACCTTTGGTGTGGGGTGTGAGGGTAGTGGACCCAGAAATCCAACCCTCCACCCTTCTGAGTGTTCTCCGCCCAATGGTAGTTAACTGGGCCTGGAATCTGAGCCTTACTCCCATTGCTTGCAGCCTGGCTGCCTGAGTCGGTAGAGCATGAGTCTTAATGAGGTTGGAGCCCCATGTTGGGCGGTGATGTTTTAGACTATGGCCTCGAATGCCAGCTGAGACAAGTGTGTTATAGTTTACCCTGCCTATGCTGTGGAGTGTTCCAGACTTAACAAAGAGTTGTCCACATAAAATCACTGTCCCTTGGATGTGTTGAACTTATGATGGATGGACATAGGCACTGCTGTGTCAATGCGGTTTCCACGGACACATAAACCCCAGGACGTGTGAGTTTGTTGTAGGCTGCGGTGTTAAAAACACATAATGCTTCATTCTTCAGACCAAATATTTCACTTCTTGCTTTTCGAATGCAAATCTCTACGTTTCAACAATTCCCTTGAATAATACAGCTATTAATACTTGCGGACGATCTGAAAATCTAACGTCACTTGTTCCCGGAAAAGAATTACTAAGACAAGTTAATTGGAAATTCGTTTTGAAAGTTTTGAAATGATGTGATGCCGAAAGTATCTTTTAAGTTTGGTCACATTATTAAAAGAGTTTGATCTACTGACAGGACTGTGGAGGCAACACCACATATGAGTAGCACATGCTGTTCCACCAGTGGGATTTCCCATTGGCATGCTAAAAGCCCAAAAGTTCAACAGCGGATCTAAGTTTGACCCTGGTTATTAATTAGCGGTAGCACCTTCCTGCTGAGAGAGGCAGGCCAGCCAGTCTCTTTTTCTTCATGTCTTCATGAGTATTCACATTTACAGTACAGACACACTTCTCCTTGGTGTGTCAGGCGGGTAATTCGCCACAGCGCATTACATCAGAACAGTGTGTGATTGTGTCTCTTTCAATAAGGGAATTCTGTTCGACAGTTGGAGAATGAAATGCTTCAGAAACACAGGAGAGCACTCTTAACACCCACCCAGGACCGTAGAGGAACTTTCCATGGTATATTGCATTTTATATGGTCGTCAGTGGCATTAGATGCACCAGTGAAAAAAGACAAGGAAGAGGTGAAAAATGTTTTTCTATAAAGGAGTACAGTGTTTTAGTTTGTGAGGTTTTTCAATGTTTAAAAAATGAGTTCATGATTAATGACGCAAAGCTCTGACTTGTTTTATCAAACAGGATCTCACAAAGTTGATATATATTAATAGTTTTTCATTAGAGCTACACTGACGGTAACAAAAACATTTGATTTTGACCGGACATTACTGCTGATGTTAGTTTAATTGTTTGTGTATTTAGTTATTCATAATTTGACCAAATATAGTCAGAAAACTAGAGGAGCATTTTGTGATTAAAGAGACAAAATTGGGTTATTAGTTATAAGATATGATATGAAATGATATATATCATCGTATTACGTGGCCATGGAAGGTTTTTTTAAAAAGGTGGCCAGTCAGTGGGGCAAGCTGAATGTCCCTCTTCGGAGTTGTTTCATTGCACAGTAAGAGTCTGGTAGGCAGGCATGGGAGGCTAATAAAGACGCACAGACACACACGCACTCTGACACACACAGCAGCGTATAAAATGATGGCTCCTCCGGGATTGTTTCATAGAACAGTAAGACATTGGAACTCTGTGGACTCATTAAACACACGCACACTGCATACGTTGACCCTTGCAGGTTGTGTAAAACAATAAAAACATGTAGGCAGAAATATACTGTACGACTTAATGAAATCAGTAAATCCAAAGGCTTAAAGTCATGCAAAGACTTTCAGAAGTCAGTATTATTACTGGTGTAAATTCAGGCTTATTTTTAAATATTTGTTTCTGTTAGTCATTACATATTTCTTGGAAAAGGGAAAGAAAACACTGGTGTTATTTTTCTCTAAATGTCTTCCTTATATCGCATCATTCCTTCCATTCTTTCTGTCTGTTTCTCATTTGCCTTGCATTTGATCCACAGAGCTTTGCTGCAGGTCTGGAAAGTGTGGTCAGTTTTCTTTTCTTTTTTCAAGCTTTCTGACAGAAGAGTCTGGATTAGAAAGTGCGAGAGAACAGCTGTTGCACATATGTCGAGTATGTTTTCAAAGCATTAAAGCGAGATGTGTTCACATATTGGCATATAACACGACCGTCTCGCAGCAATAACGTCCTTGTTGCTTTACTGCTGTCAGCATACATCAGAACATAAAGCAACAGAGGTGTTGTGAAATGCAGAATGTGTTGGATCCCTGCAGCCTTTAGCTCTGTGATTTTCTTCTTGCTTCTCTTTCCGTTTCCCTCTCTCCTCCGGAGGGAAATGTTCAGTAATGTATTTCGTAATGGACTGTAACCTACTGGCAGGTCCTCACTGGAAAATACTGTAACTAGAGCTATTTACAACTTTGATAACGACCCTGTATGAGTGAGTGTGTGTGTGTGTGTGTGTGTGTGTGTGTGTGTGTGTGTGTGTGTCTGTCTGTGCGGGTATGTGCCCTGGGTTTGCTTGTGTGAGCCAGGAAGGTGGCTACTCATGAACACACCAAGGGAGATGGGCAAAAAATACACCTAATGTGTGCGTGAGTGTGTGTTGTGTTTGCAGTAAATAAGCACTCAGAATCAAAAGTGACAGTTACTTTGATTTACTGTCAGCTTTCATTGTCGCAGCAATGCTGCTGGGGAAGAGCGTGCAGTACGATCTTTTTTTTCTTTCCCCTCTCACAAAAAACACCCACGTCTAGTTCTTTCATTTGTTCGCCAGAATGCTCAAATGCATGAAGTTACTGAATAATGAATGCTGGATATATATGTAGTGTTATATTCATACATGATCGATCTGCAGTTTGTTTTTTCACTGTTTTGACAGTTGAGGCTGGCTTTCAGATTTAGAAAACATGTTAAAGCTGTGTGTCTGGGATAGATACATTTCTTGATTTAGTTTTTATAGCATCAGTCATTTTAGAATAAAACATGTTAGAAATAAGAGCAAAAGGGTCACTTTATTGGGTTCAGTAAATACAGCATGTAAGCATCAATGTACGACATGGTGTCTATTATTTTATATATTAATGTCTTTCTTATCATGTTATATTTTACTATTTAATCTGTTTCAAATGGCCACCAAAGCAAAAAGAGGTGTCTTTAAAAGCTTTATCTTTTTGCTGTCAGTTCGACCCATGCTCGGTTTAGTTCAAATTAGTGAGCTGAAGGGCCAGGGAGCGTCAGTATGGTCACTCTGGTTACGTGCAGTTTAATATTCCTTGCACGGTCATTTAGTGCAGCACAAATCTGAACATGACATAACTCTTAACTGACTGAAAACCACGACGCATGAGAGTCAGTGCAAACATGTGTTTTGACGGACGACTCTGCATTCTGCCTGAATTAAATGCATGAAGAGTAAAAGTCATGTCAAAACAGATGACACATTTGCAAGTCTTGCATCTACAGTAAATGGTAAAGAGAGAACGATGTTAAACGCGAGATGGAGAACAGATAGAGAGTGAATGGATCCTGCCGTGACGCTCGCGATTGTGTGTGTGTGCTGAGTGATGATGAGCATGGATCACAGGGTGTGGACAGACCCCGCTGGGACTGAATATCCTTTACCAACACACATACAAACTGACAGCCCTCTTAACATGCCTTCTCTTCTCTGCACTTAAATCCTTCAATTCCCCGAGGAGAACCGTGCGTCTGTGTGTCTTATCTGTGTGTGTATGCGTCTCTTGTGAGGGGTTACTGTTCAGCTCGTCTGACCCTCATTCCCACACACACACACACACACACACACACACACACACACACACACACACAGACATCAGTTATGGCCACTGTGAGACACATTTCACGGTTAAACGTGGGAATCAGATTCAAAGCTGGATTGTAGTCTGGATCAATTCTCTATATGCAATCTGTGGAAATGAATTTGTGTGACAATGCTACATTGCAGTTAGTTGACTGCAGTGTTTGGTCTCTGTTGATAAAAGGCCAGGTCAGAAGATACAGAAACATGCAGTTAACACAGCTGAACACGCATCGGACAGGTTTCTTTCAGAATGTTTTTTTAAAGCAGCAGCTTTCACAACATTCAAATCAAAAAGAGAAGAAATGTGCCTTCATCCGGGGTTCGAGAGTAATCAGACAATGCACTATTTCTGCAAGGGCTTCTTTTTGACTTTTTGTGACTTTTTTAAAACATCCTATCCTCTGTCATCTCTCCATTTCCATATCTGTTCTCATCCGTTCCTGTCCTATATGCTTGAATTAGCCCAACTCCAATGCTTAGTCTCCATGAGCTTTACAGACTTTGCTAGGTGCTGGAAAGGCACGTACTGCAGTGACGTATATCGCTCCTTATTTCAGATATAATGCATTTACAGTTCACCATGTTACTTATGTATCCAAATGTTGGACCCAACACCTGATCACGCAAAATGATGATGCTTCATAAGTGTTAAAATTTGAATTCACTGCTCGCTATGAAGTAAACTCAAGTATTGGATGACTGTAGGGAGTAGTGATTTCAGCTTATCATTAATACAGAGAAGCAGATGTTTTTTTCATTAGGGTTAATTAGTTGTATATCTATATAGGCACTTTTTTAAATTTATCTCTGCCCTTTATACCTGTAGAAGGTATGTTATATGTTATTAAATAGAGAGTAAATTTGTATTGCATTATAATTCATGATTATTTAAGAATAAAATAATGACATACAGCATTTACTGCTCTCAGTCCACGTCGTTCCATCTCTTGTAAGACTTTTAATGTGTTTCTAGTCTGGTAGAATCTTTTAAACAGTTATCATAGGCAGTATTGATCTTCTCTGTCGTTACATTTTGTGTACAATAAAATTAACCCCTCTCATTTTTGTCCCCGGTCACCTCCTTCCTCCTCCAGATTCTCTCTCCTCTCCTGGATCTCAATCAGAATCGCAGTAAACTGAAGCTGTACATCAGCCACCTGACCTCGCTGTGTCAGGAACGAGACCCAATCATACTGCAGGACTTCGCCCCGCCCCCCGCCTATCACCGCTCTGACTCCGCCTCCTGGCATACGCAGGTGCACAGCATGACACAGGAACAGGTGAGACCGCTTGTGTGCATCTTCTCTCTCTGTGTGTACTTCTGAAACATGAGGGGAAAATATTGCACATGGAATATAATGAGGACATTTTGTCACTCACAATTTAATAAATCCTAAAATCAGCGAGTGTGTGTATGTGATGTGATGACTTGTGCGGGTTTGTGTCATTGTTCTCGCCGTGTGGATGTGTGTGTGTGTGTAGGAGTTGGGCACACACTGGTCGGTTTGGCAGGTTTTTGGCGCTGCCTTTGACATTATTGAAAAGATTTACTCCAGCGGGTCACCTGACGACAAGCTCCTGGCTGCGGAACAAATAGTGTTTCAGACGTTTAATTTTACAGGGAGTAAACTCCGCTCGCAGCTTTTGGCAGCTGGAGGAAGGTTGGTTCGTATGAGGAGCAAGGAGTGGAGAGAGGAGCTTATTTACTATTTAACTGTCGAACGAGTTGTCATCTAAGAGTGGGAGGAGAGCAACGAAAAGGGAAGTGAGGATACAGAAAGGTGAGGCGAAGGGAAAGTTGGCTGCTCCGCCTTGATGTAGCTCCATTGTCATGGTAACCGGTGGTGTTTTCAGATATTGAATAGAAGCAGTATATTATTATTAAGTTTAAAAATGTCGTGGATGGCTTCCCCATGTCTCCCTGTCTTTCGCTCGTCTTTTTCCTCCATATTGAAAACATATCAGGCGATACATGGTCGCTACATGTGGTATACATTCAAAACCGGTAACTCTAGACACACACACATACTCACAGGGCAATGTGACAGAGTGTGTGGTTGGGGTACAGCAGGACTAGTTTCCTACAGTCCTCATGAAAGCCCTATTGTATGTCTTAATGCTGGGAAATGTCTCTGTTTGTCTGAGTGCTTCAAATATGGCACGGAATGGTACGGTGTCACTTTAAATAAACTTTGAATTCACTGAATTAAGAGATCATTTCATCACTGTGTACATTAAAGGCACAGATAAATGGTGTGGGTGACTTTCACAGAGAGACAATTACTGCACGTATTTCTCATCATCTGCCTAAATGCACACAGTAATCTGTGGTCTGGAGGCCGCTGATCCACATTTTTTTAAAGAAAAACTTACTGTGGATTAAAACTAATCATGCGGGCAGGCTGCTGTGAAAGCTTATCTAACAAGATTGAATGCTTTTAGACGACAAACCAACTACCCTGCAGTATTTCATCCCTACCTAATATTTATAAAAACATTTAAAAATGTTACAAACACTTAAACTATGGTCATGGCCACATCCAATTTATAACGTAGGCAAAAATCTAACAGATTCACCACAAATCATTTATACTTTACATTACTGCTAAACACTGTCAAAGCATGCTACAGTGTGTGTGTGTGTGTGCATAGGTGCCTTCTGCACATTTGATTCAGGTTCTTCAGTTCGTTAAGTTAAGTTAGCATTGCATCGGATAGAGTTGCAACATATCTGCAACATTGGACAAGGACAACATTGCTCGTGTCCTCCAAAATGACCCATATGTATGCTACAGAATGACTCGTACTCTGATTTGCTGGTAAAGGGCTGGTTAAGTTTAGCCAACTACTTGTTAACGTTAGGGAATTTCAGTCATTGTGAATGGCATGAAAACTTTAGCATGTGTAATTATCGTTCAATAATCCAAACAAGTTCATTTGAATGCTTGCAGAGCAACTGTAGGACCTTAATTCTAAGGTTTTGGCATTTTGATGAAAACTCAACTTTTCTTTTATCCTCTTTATCACGTTCTCTTCTGCCGTCGCTCTCTCAGCTTCGCTCTTTCTTCAGGCCTTTGTGTTTTTCTTTCCCCTAAGGAAGACCATTCCTCTTTCCCTTATTTTTCCTCTAAAGTGCCTCCATCACCATTACCTTGTACTCTCACCATCTCACTTACAGTGTAGGTGTAAGAGCTAAAGGTTCTTTATTCTCTCTGGGGGTTTTTTTTAGGGGTGAGATGTTTCCCTTAACGACATCACAGTTTGAATCTTTCTGCCTCCCTCCGTCAAAACCCGCCTGTACCCCGGCAGTGCCGCTCGGCGCCATGTGTCTGCTTTAGACCCCGACCCGCAATCGCGGACACACACTGCCTGCCTTTCATTCAGGCCCGCGTTTCTCGTTTTCCTTCATCATGTGTCACCATCACCCTGGCTGACCCTCTTAATGCACACACAGACTCCCTCCTGACTGCCATGTGCCAGTGTGCCAGCCTCTCTTCTCTGTCTTGTGGTGAGTGTGTGTGTGTTTTACAAGCCTCTCCCTGGCTCTGTTAAAATGCCTGGCACTCTGTAAAGCCATTCGGATCATTCTAAAATAGCATGTAAAACACACACGGACAGATACATACACACACACACACACACACACACACACATGGAAACCTACAAGTTCCATGTCCACACATGCATTAGCATGAATGACCACTGGAGGCTCGTGTACCTGACAGTCTGCTCAAACATGTTACGAACACGGTGTCTGATGTAACTCTCCTCTGTTCTGTTAAACTGGAGCAAGGCCGACAAAGCAGTGTGGCTCACATGTTAGAGGAAAGAGTGTTGGGTGAGAACAAGTAGGCCTTAATCAACTGGGCACCTCCCAGCACAGATAACTGGTTGCATCAAGAGCGGAAAAACCCGCTAAAGAGCTTCAGCAGTAAACTCCGGCCTTGCAGAGTGCAATCCCTGCTTTCGGTGCTGAGAAGATGAACTGATCGCACTACCAGCCCAAATTGTAGACACATACTGTGTTTTTAAGGATGCCGTTTAAGTTAAGTTATCAACCGACACATATTTAAACCCGCAAAAGTAAGGAGTGCCTCAGAAAACCTTTGTCTTGAGTTGTTCTCGACACGTTTCAGGTTGTTTCTCATGAGATGTAACAGAGCAGAAGATACAATACAATGCACAATGCTAGCAAAAGCACCCAGTTGTTGTGGGGAAAAAAAATAGAAGATATCATGTCAGCACACCAACCACAGCACCGCATCAGTCAGCAGATTTTGAGCAAATTGCCTGTTTTCATCCATCATGTGAAGTGAATCCAGAGCCTGTTATTAAACAATGCAACATATTGTTCAAGCCCTCCTTAATTCGTGCTGTTTGTTCCATTTAAATGTGACGATCAGGGTTTATTTATTGCGTGTCATCTTTCAGTTTAGTCATTTCCTAACCCTCTTCAATGTCCCTGAAACATTTACATTTCTGTGACTATTGAAGCATGAACAGGAAAAAGAGACTTGCAGTGAAACAGCACCGACAACAGCAAAGCTTTTACCTGAGGTGATATTTTCAGCGGCGTTGCTGTAGGGATGCCAATGTCGATCGGACTGAAATATCTCAACAACTGTTTGCCATGATTTTGATCCAGACATTTGATTTTGGCCTCTGGTCCTCAGAGGGTCAGTCCTCATGACTTTTCCTCTAGCGCCACCATCAGGTGGACATTTGTGATTTTAAAGGGAAATGCCTCTCGTCAACTATTGGATGCATTGCCATGAAATGTGGTACTCGCATTGTTGTGTCCCAGAGGATGAACTGTAACTGATCAGCCTCAGCTGTTTGTGTTTAGAGCTAATTAGCAAATGTTTGAACAGAATGTTCTGAAAGCAACGCCTTGTGTCTCGCTTTACCGCAGTTCGGCTTTCCTGAGCTGCCAAAGCGGTGGGTCTTGTGTATCTTCTGTGCTGATATTTGGTAGGACTGACATCAGCGAAGGAATTAAATGAAACATTCAATTCAGTAGGTCTTAACATGGCATGGTTTGACCAAAACTAAAGCACGGTAGGGAGCTGGTAGCGAAAGGTACCAGCTCGGTTGTGTGTTCTTCTGTATTTGTTTCCAGGTTCGTCTTTAACCTCAGCTGAACTACAAAAGTAACACTGATTCCAAAAGTGAGGTTTTACTAAAAGAGCTCTTTTCTGTGCCATAGTCATAATAATAACCTTTATGGCTCAATGACGCCTATAATGAGCACTGAAGAGAACTGGCATCATATTCCACATACACGCCACAGGAAGTCTTTCTCTCTCTCTGGTCTATGGCTACCTCCCTGGTCTGAAGTGTGACGGCATAAGAAATCCCCTGTTTGTGTGTATATGCATATATGTACGTGCAAAGCTATCACATTTTATCGTACGCATGAGCGCACAAGTGTGTGTGTGTGTGTGTGTGTGTGTTTGCGACTGTGAGTCCATTGAAGTCTAAGCGCATGTACATTTGCGTGAGTTTGGTGTCGTAAAACGAAACATAATTAAGTGTTATTGGCTGAGTCGGACATTATATCGCTGCTCTTATGAAGCCTGTATGAATTGTCAGCCCGCGACCCTCTATCTGCTAAAGCAAGGACTCCTCCCCGGGAATGACTGCATGTGTGTCTGTGAGCCAACTCAAGCTGGAGAAACCTCAGTGAAAATTGCGTCCACATATTTACAACTCTATAAGTCATTGTAATGATGGAAAGCGCCACATGTTTACAGACGTCACATTTCATTGTTGTTGCAGTCTGATCTCCAAATGGAAGAAGGAGAGACATATTTTTCTCCCTGGCTTGCTGTTACACGCATTTTAAAACTCGTACGACACGGCATCTCACAGGGCATGGCGGCCGTTCAGTCAACTGAAGCGAATCAAACGCTGGTGACTTTAAGTGCTGCTCTGTGAATCAGTGCAATAGTAACTTCTATACAGTATGCAGTCAGAGTAAACAGGCAAATGTGACTAGATATTTGACATGACTGAGTTAAAACTACAAACGCTCCTGAAATGTTATATAAATAAAGCTTGTCTTGCGTTATAAAATACAACCCTTTAGGTTTAAAATCCAGCCTACGCGATCATTGTTGTTTCAGCTCTGCAGCCTGATGCCCTCCACAGACTGGCACACTACAAAGGAGCTGTGCGTTTCTGTTTGTGTGTCTGACGAGCCCACACAGCTTCAAGGTCACCGATTGGGTACATTTTGATTGACAGGAGGTACAGAAACAGGAAGGGGCGGGGCTGAAATTGAAACATCACAGATTGAGGGGAGACTACAGTATTGCAATTGTACTGATAGGCTGAATGTGTCTCTGTGCGAGTGTGACTTCAACATCCCTGGTGATAATGGAAAAGGTTATTATTGTTTTGATAGTCTGTGTGTGTAGGTGTGCGTGCCAGAAAATAGTCGCAATCCCGGAGTTGCAATCTCTGTCTCTGTCTGTGATAGTTATGGTGTACTGTAAATATAAACTGATGTAAATTATAAGAACAAAGAGAGGCATAAATTCATGTTATGTGATTTTATTATTAGGCTACATCCACACTACTAGGTTTCCATTTTGAAACTCGTATCTTTTGCTACGTGTATGCCTGGTCTCCACACTACTCTGGAGTTTTAGAGCACTGAAAAGGAGTTTATAATGACTTTTTCCTCTAGCGCCACCATCAGGTTGACATTAAGTGAAATGCCTCTCGTCAACTATTGGATGCATTGCCTTGAAATTTGGTACTCACATGTTTGTACCCCAGAGGATGAATTGTAACTGATCAGCCTCAGCTGTTTGTGTTTAGAGCTAATTTGCAGATATTTGAACATAACGTTTAACTGAAACCAACTGCCGGAGAAAATAAGGCTAAATAGTGAACCGGGGGAAATGCAGCCGTGTTTCGCTGCTTGATTGGGTCTCATCAGTCATGACGTGTCCTTCACTGATTCGTCACGCCGCCAGAAGAAAACCAACAGCAGCCTTGATTGCTGATTGAGGAGGGCCACGGACACAACATTGAGGACTTTTCTTATTAATGCTTATTTTGTTCTGCCCAACTATTGTGAAGTTCCCAAAGAAACTGTAGACCCAACAAAAGCATTAATGCTCTCCAGTGCGTCAGGGACTTCAGATGAAGATTACAGAGGAAGATCTTAAGTATCAAGCCCGACCTTTTATTATTAGAGAGCGCTACAATACTCGACATGGACTTGACTATTTTACGAGACTTGAAAGACAAATGATCCTGGTTTGACCTGGTAAATTCCTCTAACAAATAACAAATGTTAAGACAGTGCCGGATAGGCTTTGCATGGCCACGCAGCTTGAATGTTTATTGATTAGGCCTCCGCATTGCAAGGACTTGGTTTCTGCTGGGTACAAATCACTCCTTTGCAAGGATTACGCTCAAATACTGTCATTTTAATTGTCAGTTTTGACTTACAATATACTTGGCAAGACGTTTGATTCAAGCAGCCACCGTATTGCAAAAAGGAAAAGTGTTTTTGTCTGTGTGCAAATGAAATTGTAAGGGTGGAGTGGAGGGACGGCAGAGGGTGGAGGAGGTTTTGTGGGGGGGGGGGGGGGGGGGGGGGGGGGTTGTCTAGAGCAGAGAGTCAGACCCCATCCATTTGTGCTGCGATGTGGTCTGGGGTCTCTCGGCTTTCATTAGGCAGCTCTGTTTCCTGCTCCAAGGATGATTGTTTTCTCTCTAAATACGACGCTGAGGTCCTCGACGACCATTAGACACACACACACACACACACACACACACACACACACACACATCGTGAACGCACACTAAGAAACTCAGACAAAAGGAGAGACAGTCAGACGCACATGTCCGACCCTCAGTGCCCATTTCACAACGACACACACACACACACACACACACACACACACAGGCCTTCGCTGGTCATTAAAGACTGACTGCTGGGTTTTTATGCAGATTTATTGAATCCAGGCATAATGGCTTTACCAGTCGACCTCTTTTTACATGCATTTGTCTTTTTTCTGTCCCTCCTCCTTGATCTTTCCCTCTGTCTCTGGTCATCACTCTTTCCTCCCCCTCCGCTTGATTCCTGTCCTCTTTCCTCTCTTCCTTTTCTATTCTTTTAAAGCTTTCTGTCTTCCTTCGTCAGTTCCCCCACTCCGTCTCTCCTTGGCTATTGTCACTCACTCTTGATCAATCTGCTTCTCCCCGCTCCTCTCCGACTCGCTGTCGCACTCTTTCAGCTCCCGCTTCACAATCACTGCCTTGCTTTTCCGTCCTCTACCTTTCTGTCCCTCCGTCCTCTGTTGTCTATAATGGAAAGAGAAGCCAGTGATGGTAACTCACAGAAACAAGCTGTACTCCCACACTCTTCTTGTCTCTATCTGAAGCTGTTAAATCTTCACAATGGCAGACATTCACGTATTTCCCCCCTCGGTTGTTCCTTCAAGGACAGCTGTACAATCGTTGAGACTTTTACCAACACCGAACGAAGTTCAGACACTTTAAAATGTACTAATGCAATGCATACACTGTGTTCTGTGGCCCAATATTCAGAACTGCTCATGAAATCTGTGGTTTGGATTGAGGCGATAGTTTAGGTTTTGTAAAGCGCAGACAAAGTGAGCAGGATGGGAATATTATGCAGTGGGATTGAAAGAAAGCGGTGTTTTAGAAACTGGTTGTGTAAACTGAGTAGTTGGTCATCTTGTTTGTTTTGACTTGCTTTTCAACAGACATTTTATTTTACGACTTAAAATGAATGTACTTGTAAATGTGTTTTAACGATCATTTTGGAGACTATGGCTTCCTTAACCACAATAACATTAATTATTGACAGGTTTTATGATTGCTATATTATGCAAGACACAACTCTGCCTCCAGTCTTTTTTTATTCATTTCAAAATGATATTAAAATGATATATTAGTCGGTGGTTTTACGGTTTGCCTCCGATTATGTTTGGGTCACCATGAATGAGCAAATCTTAGGGAAAGCGAGCTTTTTTTATAGGATAGTAAAACAATTTCAACATTATTGAAAATATGGTATTTCTATTTATTTAGTTTTAGTTATTTGATTTTATTGTTTTTCGCCAAAGATAACTTCTGAAGCGTCTTGGTTTGAACACGCTGTACATTCTGTACAGGCAGCCTGTCAGCGTACTTCACATCTCTTTCCCTCAGTTATGTTTCCGGATTTGATTAATGGCCACATGCTTTGCAGCTTAGTTTAGATCAAGATAAACCCCTGATACTCCTGATATCTAGCTTTAGATCCGCTCTTTTTAGAAGCACCTCAAGCTTCCTTTTGTCTGGCCTGTCGACCGTTTTTTCCTTTTTATTTCCTGTACAAACCGTAACACTGTGTGTCAGTTGTTGTTGTTTTTTTCCGATTGGCCCACTGGGAGGTTACACCTATACACAGTCAATGTTGGAGTCTGTTTCTGCTCTTTTATTTCTGCAGCCATTAGTGTTGTAAGTCCAGCCTTGTGTAGTTACTCCTAGAGGGCCAGTTTACGGTTTAAGTCTTTTTTTATATGCTCCATAATCTCCTGTTCTCTATGAAGGCGTTCCACTGTAGTTAGCACACTTACAAGCCCACATCCAGCTGTAGCGTAACTGGAACTAATAAGTGCTAAAGTGACTGTTGGAGAATTGAACTAATAGATTTAAGCTCCCAGACGTTAATAAACGGCCGGGTGGGGAGATCTACACTTCCCTTCCTTGCCAATTACTACAAGTGCTCATGAGCAAGGCACAGGATGGTGGTTTAATCGTCTGTCCCCTCAGAACTAACTGCTCCCAGAGGCCAAACTTAAAAATATGAATATGTTCCTACAGTCATTTTGGCTGATTGAATGAGCTACCAAATGAAATTACCAAGTTATGGTCTATTGCCCACGCTCACACTTTCCTGGTATTTCTCTTCATCTGCGCAGTGTTATTCAGTCCTCCAGGAGCAGTTTTAGGTTCAAGTCCTCAAGCTGTATTCCCACTACAGCTCGTTAGCCTGCATTTTAAGCTGAGCTGCCTGGACTACAGCTGTAACGAACTACGACAGAGCACACACACACACACACTCATTCACACACATTCGGTCACTTGGCTCAGGCGCATTTAGGCTTGGCGCGGTCGGGCGGCCAACTTATAAAGCAGACTGCATACAGTGTAAGCTTGTAAGAGCCTAATGGTTTGAATAGAGACAGGAGGAGAGACGGGGGATTATAATAGCCAATATAGGCCTATTATACTTTATCCCTTTGCTCTTATTCATAATGGTGTTTCTATAGCACTGCTCAGGGCTGCTGTTGAGGAGTCTGGAGCCTTTTTAAACCTCCTGATTGTATCTTTACTCAGGCAACTTGGTGCTATTGCTGAGGAATATTAGGTCAAACTTTGCCCTCGAGACTTATCCTGTGTCCCTCATCCTCTCCTTCCCTTGTCTTCCTGCTGGTTTTGTTTAAGTAAGAGTCTTTCTTAAAGGTTTTTCATTTTTTCCAGAAACGGTCCACCTTTTCACCTCGGTTTCTGTTTTCTTACCCACAAAGCAGTGCTGCTCTGTCCCTTGAACTTTGTTCTTTAACTTGCTAATGTTCAGCCAATCGTTAAGTTATTGGGAAACATTTTGGAAGATTTAAAAGCTATTAAACAATTCATTGGTATCCAAATATTTTTTTATACCAAATTCGGTTAAGATTGAATGAAATATGTAGCAGATCTTGGTTTTTCTTGTGCAAATATAAAAAACATGGTAGAAATTGGGCCTATAGATGGAAAGTTCTTTTGTTGGTCCCTGACCTAATTTTTCCAATAAGTTTCATAATACATAATAATATTCAGAATAGTAAAAGGTGAAGGTCAAACCATTAGAGCTCATTGCTACATTTGTGGTCCAACATTAACAACATGATTTGTGCAGCCTTTGGATACATTTCTTTGTGGAAGTGGGTCAGTGGGCCTCACTAAGCAGCACTTATCTATGGAGACAAGGGACTGGAACTCACGATTCATAAAACATAATTTCCCCTAAATCAGTCAAAACAAGGTGACGCTTACTGTTCAACAGGCACTGCCATAAAACGAAACAGACACCGTTTCCTGGTAAAAACAGACCTCTAGCCTCAGAATCATCTGTAAACTAAGATGTGTGTCTGCAACAGGATGGGCTGATGCACTCCAGTTAGATCATATATTTGTACACTCTCTCGTTCTCTACCGCTACCCGTTTGTCGCCCTCTCTCTCTCTCTCTCTCTCTCTCTCTCTCTCTCTCTCTCTCGGGTAATCTCTCTGACTCTATCTCTCTCTGCTGTGTTAGGGTTTCTTTACAAAACATTAGCATTCCTCTGCAAAGAGGTTCAAGCCCTGCAGTGTGTGTTAAGGGGTCAGTGTGTACGTACACACACATTATCCTCATTTTATAGCTGATAACCTGTGTGTGCATGTACATGTTTGCAGGGCTCTGCGTGTGTGTGTGTGTGTGTGTGTGTGTGTGTGTGTGTGTGTGTGTGTGTGTGTGTGTGTGTGTGTGTGTGTGTGTGTGTGTGTGTGTGTGTGTGTGTGTGTGTGTGTGTGTGTGTCTTCCTCTACGACCCCTGATAAGGCAGATAATGATCCATCACGATAATGGAGCTTTAATGGCTGCAGTAAAAATCATCTTCAACAAACCCTCTCTCTCTCTTTGTCACACACACACACACACACACACGTCTTATCCCTTCCCTCAGTCTATCTTTCTGCTTCCCACAATCCTCTCTGTCACTCACTAAATCAGAACTTGAGCTTGCAACATACACTTTAGCGTCATGCCATGCACTCACGCACACCTATCATGTCGAACACCCAAACCACTGACACCTTCACTAATGTATCTCCTAAACACACACACACACACACACACACCTTACCACAAACACTAACAATCAAACACACACACACTCTTGTCATGAATCTGGCAAGCTGCCCACTTACGTTATTTCATCTCCATTTCTCTCTGACCACACGCACTGTGATTGCATGAGACGTGATCCGCGTTGGAGCCACAACATCCAAACGTACACCTCATGACTGGAAACTGTGTCATGCAACATTGTTTCTATTTCATTTCTTCAGGTCATGAACGAGCTGGGGAGCTAGAGAGGAAGTTTATTGCTTTGCAACGTGTAGACGGGAGGATTAAATTATGATTACTTTCAGAGGAAAACTGTGTAATTTATATCAGTTATGAGAAAAAGAATTTCCCACCAGGTTAATTGTAGTGATTTAAGTATGTTGAGACTCTGTTAGACGCAGCTTTGCAATAAAGTCCATTAGGGGAAACAGTCAGCCAGGTTTTAAACATGTCCTCAGTTTAACAACACTATTTAAAAAAAAAAACCTTTTAAGGAGCTTTTTGCAGAGCTGCTTCTCATGGTCCACTGACTGCACCATGAGGGTGCACACATGCAGATTTCAGGTATATTCACCTTTGATTTCACTACCAAATAACTAGCTTAAATCAGTGGTTCCCAACCTGTGGGTCGGGACCTTTCCGCTGGACACAGGATGGATGTGATGGGTCGCAAGATGAGTAATGGAAACATTTGAAAGATATTCAAATTGTTTACACTTTTTCTGACTTATCTCTAGTCTTTGCTTTGGATACTTTTCCCCCCAAAAAGATTCTAATTAAATCCTGCGTGTTTCATGTCAAAATCTCATGCATGTCGCTGCTGAAAGCTTGTTGACATATTCAATCCGTGAGAAGGGAACACAAGAAGACACTGGTTTATTTTAAAGGGTCAGAAGCTAAAAACACTGATTAAAAACAGTTTTACTGCTCATGTTTCTGAAACTGTGTCTTACAGTGTTACTATGTATCGCAGCACTGAATTTATGAACTGAACCAGCAGTACCTTAAACAAAAAGTGAAATAAATATCTAGGTTGTAAAACAGCAGAATTTTCATTAAAACCACAAAGCTAGTGCCGCCAAAAGCTGATGTGAACAATGGTATGGCACAATGTTATTCATTAGTTTTATGTAAAACTGTCATCCTAAAAGGACACAAGCAGCAATCCGGATAAACGCCAACATCCATTATTGATTCCCTCATTAAAACGGCACCGATCACAAGTTTTTTAAACTGTGAGTTATGGATGATGCAGACGGTGCTGCAACCGATAATATCTCCCGTTTCATGCATATGGCAGTATCAGCGCCGTGTTTGACCCGTTTCACCTTGATTTATAAATGCTTTTTCAGGCGTCTCTCTCTCTCTGGTGTAGGTCAAGGCTGCGTGAGTCAGAGAGCAGAGGACAGCAGACTCATACTAAACCATTTATCTCTTCTCAATCGCCTCACAATCTAATCTTTACTGCCGTGTTTTTCTGGGGAATTGCAACTAAAACGCAGAGTCATTAAGTTGAATTATATGCAAACACACATACGGATGTTTGGGCATTATAGATAGGGAGAGTAAAGTCGCGCAAACTCACAGACTTGCACAGAGGAAGGACGGAGGGGTGGAGCCTCGTTGCTCCTCTCGCACAGCTTCACACTCTCCTTCACCTCCTCTGTCCCTCACTCACTGTTCACTTCTGCCTCGATGTTCTCCTCCGTCTTCACTCTCCTCCTGTCTTTCCAAAATAGAACTTAGCAAATACTTCCCAGGACTGATGGCTGTTTATCAGGCTTCATGTCAGCGAACAGTGTGTGCAACACAGATGTGAGCACAGCGCGGTCCTACGAGGAGATTATAGCACGTGTGTTTATAAATAATGTAAATATTTCGAAAGAAGTTGTTACATAGCCTCCAAAGATAATGTAACAACATAGTAGACGGACAAGGTTCTATATTCATATGTGATTTATTGGGCACGTTTTCATTAATCATCAAAAGTATTATTACTTACAGCAGTTTTACACATGAATAAAGCCACTGTAATAAAAGATACCGCTGAGATTTGCTGGCTAAGAGATGAGAGCAGAGGGAAGAGGTTAAGACTTAACGAGGCAATATTTTGCCAATATCTGACCCAGGCCTCACACACACACACACACACACACACACACCAACATAAATGTGGGCTTGTGTTACATGACTGTTTGAGCGTTGCTCTTATTGATACAGATGTATTGGTCATTAAGTCCGTTAGGTTTGACGTCTCAGCTCGGCCGCAGCCAAAGAAAATAGCATCAGCGCTCTCGCACAGAAATGTTCCACTCTGTATGGTCAGAAAGAACTACACTGTGGTGTTTTCAGATTACAGTCTGATATGCGTGCGTGTGTGTGTGTGTGTGTGTGTGTGTGTCGCCTTAGGCTCCCTGTCATCCATAGGGTTATAAGGAGAGTTGGTCTTTCTGCCTGTGTTTGTGTGCTTGACTGATATTGAATTTAAAAGTGTTAAGAGCTACTCTAGATGTTTCTCTCTCTTTCCAGTATTTATGCTAAGCTAATGTAACCAGCTTCTTGCTCCAGCTGCAGAGTGGCGTCGATCCCGCTCATCTGTCGTAACCCTCTGCAAGAAAACAAATAAGCATGTTTCTAAATGACAACCGATTCCTTTACATTCCATGTTGGCTGTGTTGAAGGACGTTGGTTTGAATAAATGTCTGAAATCTCTCTGTGTCTTTCTCTCTCTCTCTCAGTTGGAGGCGGAGTTGGCGCTGTGTGAGAGGGAGGGGGCGGAGCTCCAGGAGTACGCCAATCAGGTCCTGCAGCAGATCGCCGAACGATGCCCCGACATTTTGGAACAAGTGGTCAACGCTCTTGAGGACAGCTGCTGACACACGAGTGCACACACGCTGACAGACACACAAATAAGCTTATACATTAATTAGCACGCAAAGTCAGAAGGCAAGCGAACACACACACACACATACACAGACCTTTAGAAGTCTCCAGAAAACGCCCATAATCCCCTGCTACAACAATTAAATGGCTTTCACTTCCACCTGCTGTTCTTCATCTAATTTTCGGGAAAAAACACGTCATTACTGAAAAATATTCTTCCAATGTGTCTTTAGTCTCTATCACTTTTAACACACAGTGCCAGCTGAGGGAAATATTGTTAATTGTTCAGTTCATAGGGCTTTGTTGGCATGCAAGTTAATTGGAAATTGTTAATGTTTTTTGAGACATTGAACACGTATTTTTCCGAACTACTTCGAAACAGAAGGAGCGTCACGTCTCTCGCCATCTGTGACACTTTGCAGCCGGCCATCTTGTGTCCTTCCAGGCAATCGGCAGACTTGTTAACGTGACTTGATGTATTTCATTGGGGAGTGAAATATTTTCAAACTGTCGGAGACAAAAAAAAAAGAAGGGTGAAAGTGAGTCGAGCTTGCCAGGTTCCTTCTGATGCCAGACTTACACGCTGTTACCACATTGTTATTTGATTGGTTCAGATTCAAAAGTGTGTTTATTTCAGCTGCCTTTGATTCTTTACATCATTTGCTGCTATCTTTTTAACTTTTAGTTTCTCTTGTTTTTTTTCCATGCCTTGTTGGGTGTTTTTTTTCTTTTTTTTTCTGATGAAACGTCCCAACTTGCAGTTACTTTCAGCAGTAACCTCTAGATAGTTGTGTATATTGTAAAGAGAGAACTTTAATTAACAGCCTTTGTCAGGGGATCGTGATACTTTTGTCTATATTTTTTCCCTATTATAGATGAAAGGCACACACCACAATAAATCTCGCAATACTCCCTTTATTAAAACACACCGGTGTAGATGTTTGGTGTTTCTTTTTAAACCGAAGAAACACAAATTAGGTTGTGTTCAGACAATCCCTCACCTACCATTGTGTGACAATCCTTTTAGAGTTATGGAAGCATCTGAGTTAATAATTCCCTTATTGAAGCATCTTTTTTTTTCATGGGAGGTAGGGAATATAAAATAATTGCTATATATATTTTATTTTTTGCTTTTGGTAATATATATCTAAAACACATCTTGTTTGATTGAAAATATTGTCATGTATTGGTTGGTATGTTACATAATGTGTAAAAAAAAAAATAATTTGGTGATTTGCAAGTAACCACAGATTTGTTCTGTAAGCAGGAGACTGTTATTGGGAACGTATGTATCGCACCTACACGAGGCTCTGTGTCCACCGGGAACACTTTCTCGGAATCAGTTTCTTGTTCTTGTAGTTTACGGTGCAAACACTCTGATGCATGTCTCCCACAGCGCTGACAGCCTTAGCATGATTTCAACGCTAACGGCACCAAAGCAGTAGAGGTTCCATTTGTTTCAACTTCAATCAAAAGCTCCTCTAACAGTGTTTTTTTTTTTTTTTTTTTAGTGCTAATACTGTAGTGAGTGCTGAAAGTGTGACTGGCCACATGCAACTGTTTAGCGCTGCTCCCTTAAAAGAAATACCCGGTGGAGACAAAGCCTGAAGATGGAGATTTACACTGCACTCACATCTGATTCTACACCATCATAACGCTTTCTGAAAGATGTGTACTAAAAAAAAAAGTGAGGAGTTTCATTCCATAATAGTACATGTCTGTTTCATGAGGTGTTAGGTGCCTCAAATGTTACCGGTTTGAAATTGCTCCAAGGCTCCAATGATCACGAATAGTTTGTGTAACGTTTGACAAATGCTTCTTATTTTGGAATGAAACTCCGTCAGATATGAGCTTGTGTTGTAAATCCAGTATTTTGTTGTCTGTTTTATACTGATAATGTTTTGGAACGGTGATGACTGGGACTCACCGTGACTTTGTTGTGGATTGAAAATGATAAAAATGGAATAAAATATGGATTTATCTTTATGTTGTTGTGGAAGGATCCTGTCTGTGATTTGATCTATCTTTTGCTCATATTGTTTCTTGTTTGAAGGATTTGTATAGACTAGAAGAAGGTGAAGACAACAAAAATAAGCTGAAATATTCTTTCTCGTCCCTTTGATTGTCTTGTGACCCCTCAGATTAATCCTCACTCACACACACCTTCACTGTGAGAGAGGCCAGGACCAATTTGTTGGTTTCTTTAGTCTTTCGACCTCCGTACACATGATAAAGACAGAGCTTAGAACATCTTTCCTTTTGTTTAATTTCCTTACTTTTTATGACCTCTCCTTCGCCTCCTTTCCTTTTGCCTCCCTCCCTCCCTCTCTCTCTTTATCTCCCTCTAAACTGTGCTTCTTATCTTGTCACCAGTGGTTTATTTTTCTATCCGCCCACAATAATGACATTGTTCCACAGCACAGGCCTCATCCTGTTCCAGTTCTTTACACACACACACACACACACACACACACAGTCAAGCCATACCATTACTATTGTCTTAAAGGTATCGTTCGGATCGTTCAGGAAAACACACACACACACTTCCTTAAGTTTGCATCTTGCATATATATGGCAGCAGCTCAGTGTAATGAGTTCATTCAGCTAGAAAATCTGGTTTAACAGACCAACCCAGCTCGACTGACCTTAAACCTTGCCCCGACATTTGCCTAAAGGATTTTAAAGCAGAGTGGAAACATCGCTTTTCACACAATAAAACACTCCTGAGTCAACTCCCCGACAGTCTGTAAACGTAACATATGTGCCAATGTTTACCTTCACATATGGCAACGCTTCGTTCAGTGTGTCGGTGCCCGGGTTTTGCGCAGAAGGATCCGTTCTGCTTTCTCCATCTACTGTCCTAATAAAAGCCAGTGGAGGGAGACAGAAGGGAATGGATGCAGCGAGAAAGAGAAGGAGGAAGAGTTACGCATGTATGACTGTCTGATTTATGTGATGGAGAAAGAGAGAGAGAGGGAGGGAGACACAGGTAGGAAAGAGTGGAGACACAACCCACTGAGCACCAGACATTATTTCATCGTCTTGTCTCTGCCGTAACTCATTGCTCATATGCAAAATATTACATACTCAAACACAAAAAAATGTGTGTCAGAGAAAGACATATTGATAATACATTTCCTCAAAACATAGTCTAAGATGTAGACGAAATCCCCCTTGATTTTTTAATGCACCGTTGAAGGACACCGCTGCAAAATATGACTCTGTAACAAAAAGTGGACGGTGATGAAACCGCACGCAAAACAAAACACTACAATAAAGAAAAAGGCATTTTACTTTCACTTTTACTAAGTTTTGTTGGAATAATTTCTTCTCTTTCTTCAGTTTGTTAGTATATAACATGTTAGGAAACGTGCTACTTTAACGAAAGCTGTGCTGGCAACAAGTATCAATGTCTCCAACATGTCAGTTCATGACATGCTTTACATAATAATGAATATATTCATTCACAAAATATAAAGTACATAGATTGGTTCATATAGTAGCTGAAAATGAATATACCATCGGTATTTAAGCTCCAATACTTGGGCAACTTTAAGTGACTAAATTAAATGTTTGATCCATTATTGCCATTATTACATACTATACTGCTGTATTTTAGTATGTGTTTTCTCTTTTGGATTTGTTTTAAACACACACACACCACACCTTTACTCTGCAGACATTGAGCGTTGATAAGATCCTGATGATATTGGTGGTTCACGACACAAAAAAAGCACAGATGTCCCGGAGATAACGCTAGAACCTGTGCGTGATTAAAGACCTATCTACGCCCAGTCTTTCTGTATATACTGTACTATGGAGGAGGACTGACACACATGAGAGACCGGGAGGAGGAATAAAAATTGAGTGACTGCAGAGGAAGTGGGGAGGGCTCGCGTTGGCTTTGGGTAGATGTGGTTTCAATCATCACACATCACATCACACATGAGTGCAAAGAAAAAGAAGGAGAGGGTGATGGAGAGAAAGAGAAAACAGAGAGAGAGAGAGGAGAGAGGAGAGCCGAGACCAAAACAAACAGCAGCTCAACTTTAAACACACACGCTCAGCCTATATTACATGTTTTCGAGCTTAATAATTAATGATTTCAGTTGTGGTTTGAAGGCATAAACCTGTTGCTTGTTGATTTTGGATGTTTGCTCTTTGTATACCTTATTTTCTCTAATAAATGGTTTGTATAGTCAATGAATTACTGACCTGAATGGAGGGAAGAGGGAGGGAGCAGTGGATGGAGAGAACTGAAAAATATGGAAGGGACAGAAGGAGGCAGTGAGCAGTAGGAAAAACTTCTGAGAGGAAATAAAAACAATGTGAGAGGAGTGGAGCTCCCTAAAATAAGCTGTTAGCCACGGACAGTCCAAACATCCACCAACACTGAAGACATTTTCCTTATCTTCTGCTCCTCCTCCGGCTGTGCATTCCTGTGACTTTTATTGCTTTCTGAGGAAATTTCTTGTCCCAACGAGTGGTAGGGACGGAGAGATTCAGCCTCTCAGTGATTTATAACGGGCTCCACCGTCTAATGCAACCAAAGCCAGTTTTGAAAAGTCCCCATTGACCTCATCCGTCAGTTGTCTGGATGGTCGAGAGCTACAATCTGCCAGATTGAAGGGTCAATGCCTTCCTCAGTAAAGGGACTTCTTGTCTACAATTGGAGGTTCAGGTGTCACATTTACTTCACAATACTGAGCCAAATCACGGGAACACACAGCTTAAAAGGACAGTTTACTCCAAAATATGTATTTTTCATATTTCATAGAAGGCAGACATCTCTATGGCTTATATCTCAAAAAACAAGGCAACTCACACTAAAAGCACGTCGGTCGATAATTAGCACTCCAGGTAAGAAGAAAAATGTGTATTTTTGATTTCGGGGTGAACTGTGCCTTTAAATACCTGAACAGCTCACAAACCATTGAGTCAGCTTCAAAAGTGAGCTGTACTGATTGTTAATTCGCAGAATGTGTTAATTATGTGAGTTTATGAAACGCAACTTATTCACTGTGAGTTCTTATACTCTATAGTTGACGCGTCATTCAGCGTTGTCAGGATGGCCGAGCGGTCTAAGGCGCCAGACTCAAGGTGTGATTCCTTCCTAAACCACGGGACTTCTGGTCTCCGAATGGAGGCGTGGGTTCAAATCCCACTTCTGACAGCATTTTTTTTTTTTTTTCTTCGTGTTTCCTAGTCGAGAGACACATCTCTTTCCTCCTGTTTCAACGGGTGAGACGTTGTCTCTCTCGGGCGAGCAGTTTCCACATCAGAGCAGAGGAAAGTCGTCACAGCGCGCAGACGGAGCAACAGAGTGAAGTTCTTTTGTTTCACTCCGCGCTCTGCCTCCGGCTCAAACTTCTCGCTCGTGTTTCTCGATGCGCGTAAAAAAAACAACTTTTGGAGAGCACCCTCCCTCCCTCCCTCCGCCTCCCGTTCCTCTGAGTGCGTAATTAGTTGGAGAGCATTTGGAAAACTTGTGATGGCCGTGAAGGAATCTCACTTTATTTCCGACACCTGTTGCTGAAGACACCGCGCGCACAGACGTACACAGCGGGGGAGCGCGTGCCGCTGATATCTGACCACATTTCTACATTTCTACATGACAAGTTCGGACATTTTGGGTACCGACAGGTCCACGGCTGCGCTTGCGCTCCCGCAAGAACTTTCGTGTGGCACTTCTCTGTGAAGGTGATCGAGCAGCGAAAGGGAGGACATTTAATGTGACACCTAGAAGAATTTGTAACGCAGTGAGCGCTCTGCAGCGTGGCTGAAGGGGTTTCCCTTTCAATAAAACCACCGAGTTGTCTGTAGTTTCCCCAGCCGGACAGAGAGTCACACTTTTCGGACTTGAGTGCTTCGGATGGTGGGAGGACAAACTTTTTCTTGGAGAGCTGAGCAACAACTGGATTCGAGCACAGCAGAACAGGTAGGAAATAACATCACATACGTTTTTTTTAATTAACCTAAACACGTTTTTAAAGGAATGCCACAGAGTACAAGAATGCATACACACTCAAACAGTAATCGGTCATGTGGATTGTAGAGGTATGATGGACCACCTATCAATGATTTGTCTAAGACGCGTTTATTTCAACCTTTATGATAGTTTGATGTCTGTTTATAATATCTTTTGTCAGTCCTGGCAGCTTTAATAACTTTTAGGAGTTTTAATGGGCGATTTCTTGAACTCTTGAACTTTTGAATGACTTTTTTACATTATGAACAGGACACACACATCAGATATGAAAAAAAAAAAAAAAAGCTGGTTCAAACTTGGTCCACTGGGCTGCTCAATTTGAACTTGTAGACGTTTGGTCCCCATAATGTTTCCGTTGTCACAGTCCACTTACAGAATGGGCTTATTTCATGACTTTGGCTCCCATGACAGTGGTGAAATGCAGTGTGTGTGTGTGTCTGTGTTTGAGATCTGCCAACCCCATCGGCCTAAATGAAGGCAGCCCTCTTGCGTTGCGGTGGAGACCAGGACTATTTTGGTCGAAATGTTGCACAAATGTTTCTCTCAGTATAGAGAAGTTGCTCTGCCTGCCTTCATCTGGGCCAGAGCCTGCATGGCATCTTAACTGCACGCTGACACCCATCTGACTAACTCTGGGAGGACAAGCACTGTAAACGCAATGAGGAGGATCTCCACATTTTGAGTGAAAAGCTGAATTATAACAGATGCTAGGCCCTCTACATATTAGTTTATTCTCCTGTATAAGCATATGTGGCCTGTGAATGTACTGTGTTTGGTCGGGGGGCAGCTGCAGGTCAATCAAACAATATACCAATACATGACAAGAACTGTACGATTCGATAACTTCAAGTGTGCTCAGAGAAAAGCAGAAACTCAACTTCAGTGGTGTGTGTTTAAATTATAGGCTTTTATTTGAGAGGGTTTTTTATTGACAGGATGTTTCTGAATACTTTGGAAATAGATTCAGTTAACAACACCAAAAAGCGGTGACTATACATAATAATAATAATATGACTGTGTTTGTTGATTATGGACGTCTGGTTTCATGGAGGAGCTTGTGTGTGTTTTCTCCTGTTTGGTCAGAAGACATCCATACATCAGGAGACCTATTGAGGCTTTATGCTGACCTTTTGAACTTGGCTAAATCTAGAAACAGTTGTTTTGTTCCTCACACATTTATCCCGAAGACAAGAACTTAAAAATCTGTTCAGTGGCATCATAAAACACAACTAAAACATGGTTAATTTAAAAAAAAAAATCTATCCTTGATTTAATCCAGCAATATCGTTGGGATTAAAAAAAAAAGGAAATAAAGGCAATAAAAGAAAGTCATCATCATACATCATAAAAAGCAAACATCTTTCTTGTTTGTAAAGGGCCGACAGAGCAGAGACGGGCGAGTTTTCTCCGTCTGGCACCACATGTGAAGATTCTGACAGAACGCCAAGGTCGTCTCTGGTGGTGACGTCTCCGGTTCGCCTCGCACTTTTTATGGTTTTGAAAGTCTGAGACCCACCTGAGCTGTGGAGCAGATTGACAGCAGGGCTGATAAAACCGGAGGAAGTGTGTGTGTGTGTGTGGAGGGGGGGGTTTAGTAACGTTAGATGTGTAGATAGAGGTGGTGAAAAGTTTTGCTGTCAACAAGTTGGCCATTAGAGAGAGATAATCTCTCTTCCTCCTGCCTCCCCGTCTATCAAGTCAACTTCTGGTCCTTCTCTTCCTCCCCCCCCTCTCGCTCTTTCACTCATGACATACATTTTCTGCCCTTTTGTTCACTTGTCTGGTCTGTCTTTACTTTCTGTCAGTCCCGTATCATGTTGGATTTGATTTCCGAGATTGTGTGCAACTGACCGACTCGAAACATCACTTTAGCTGAAAGATGAAATAGTTTCAGGATTATGTTGCTCTTTCTTTTAGATAATCTCCAAATGCCTTTGGTTCAAGGCTCAAATTGGTGTTTTTAAAGTTTATAAATGTGCAGATTTGTTTCTAAGGAAGAAGTAGCCCTTTTCTCATGTTATTTTTTTTCTTTGCCTCTGTCTGTCTGTCTGTCTGTCCGTCTGTCTGTCTGTCCGTCCGTCTGTCTGTCTGCCCTCTAACTGGAGAGAAAGAGCTTTTCTTTAACCAAACACTGAAGTGCTGCTTGAGTGTCTTGTCCCTTGGGACTCGGTAATTAGGGAAGGGGAGTAAGTGTGTGTTGTGTGTCTCCACGCTCGACATATGAGAAGATGGGATGTCTGCAAGCGTCAATGGATCCTCAAGGTCATCCAAGAGTGCATTGTAAAGTCTGTGTGAGTGTGCGTCCCATATGTTCACACACAATGGGTTTACAAGTAAGTAGGAATATTCTCCGATGTAAAGTGGCCGTCAAGTAGACTTTTCACAAACTCTTCAGTGGAAAAAATCTGCATTAAAAGAGGTTAAAGTCTGAATGTGTGTAAATGTATGAGTGCATGTTTGAGGACGGGGGGGGGTCTTTAACACTGGATGTGTTACATGAGTGTGTATTTTTGCCCAGTGGGAGCACTAATGACTAACATGGACACACACAGATGGTGGTCCATGTGAAGAGGATGGCCTCTCCAGTTGAAGAGCCAGTATTTTAAACGCAGGTCTCTGATTGGTTGACTTGAATCCTGGGAATTCCTCCCAGGACAGTGTGTGATAGCATCCGGCTTAACCCCTCCACTCCTGGTTTGTGTGTGTGTGCGCGCGTGTGTGTGTGTGTGTGTGTGTGTGTGTGCGTGTGTGTGTGTGTGCCTCTAAGGGTTTTGGACTTCGGCTCGGGACAAAACAAGGCATTTGGAAATATCACCCTCAGCTGTGTGAACTTTAGATGGATATATAGATAGCTATACATATATAGATATAATATATAGATATATTTTATTGACCAAACAATAAATCAGTGAATCGAGAAAATGAACAAGGTTAAGTTGGTTGTAATGTTGTGAGTTTTATATTTATGGTTCATTTCTTTTTTTCTTGTAACCCTGTTTACCAATCGAGGAGTTCAGAGTAATTTTAGCTATTGTAAAAACATACAACATATACACTTACAACATATTTCCTTTCATGTAAGACCAGAATCAACGTCATACCACCCCGATGAAGGCAAGATAGCCCAAAAATATTTAGGGAAATGAAGCATAGTATAGTCGAGGCAACTTGCTGATGCTGAATATGCAAATATTGTTTGTGTGTGTGCGTGTGTGTGCGCACATTTCTGCATTTTTTTTTTGCGCAGTCAAAATGTGACCCTGTGGTATTCCTTACCGTGTCTGCGCTTTCTGCATTCTCGACGCCTGCACGTGTGTGTGTGTGTGTGTGTGTGTATGTGTGTGTGTGTTTTAGGCTCTTCAGGGCCGGCGGTTCAGGGCTATGTGGTGATGTCATTGGGGCGGCAGGGTGGGGTGACATGGGGTTAGAGTTTGGCAGAGGTCCTGACTCCATCAGCACTCAAAATGTGTCTGACCAGGAAGTATGTGGCTGTCCCTGCTTGTCTCTGTGTGTGTGTGTGTGTGTGTGTGTGTGTGTGTGTGTGTGTGTGTGTGTGTGTGTGTGTGTGTGTGTGTGTGTGTGTGTGTGTGTGTGTGTGTGTGTGTGTGTGTGTGTGTGTGTGTCATCCTGTGTGTTGAATGTGTGTGTGTGTAATGGTCAGTGGTAGCGGTCTCCAGCTGTATGCTTGCAGTGTCCTACACTAATAGTAAAAGTGGTTTATGGGACACTTTATAGAGCCTGAAACTGTTTTAAAAATCCGTCAGGCTGATACAAGGGGACAGTCACAAACCAAACAACCACAAGACACACAGCATGTGACCTGAGTTACTGAGCACTGGTGTACTAAAGGCTCACCACTGATTTTATTTGACATAAAATCCAGAATTCCACCTTGATAATACAATAAGAAATGTCTTTCACCAAGTTTATAGTTTATGTAGGACTATAGTTACTTACTTTCTATTGTCAAGAACACAGAAAGAGATCCAATAGACAATATGTAATTTAATTGTATTTCAAACATATTTATTTTTGTATTTTACATATGTTATTAATGGCTGTGCTTGTGGCCAAAATTGTGTCAAAGGAAGTGCCGAAAGGTCTGATTTTCTGAACATATTGAATTCTCTAAATACTCTCGTCTACCACTTCATTAGGTCCACTTGGCTCAAACTAAATCCTCTGTTACACTTTCGCTTCCCAAAAGTCAGCTGCTGGACAGCTTCACTCCCCCTGGAGTCAACGAGGTACGAGCCGCTGCAAGCAGCAGTACTCGGGGGGGGGGGGGGGCCAAGCAATCGAACTATTCTATCAAACAAATCCGTATTTTAGTCCCAAATTCCCAAGGTTGAGGAACTCTGCAATCTGGCTGCCTGACGGCGCTGCCCGCTCTGTGATCTAAATCGTCTGTCACTTGAGTTCTTAAATCACAATGTTTTTCCAAGGTTTGCACCAACATCACACAAAAAAACATGTCAGAAAGGTAGGAATATTAGAGGGAAACTATGATGTGACATAATGTGGAAAGCATGCATTCAGTGTTTTTGGCTCTGCTCCGTTGTATAAGGGCATATGAATGGAACAACCCATATAAACACCGAGATCATTACAGAGCCAGCCTTTCTCCTCTCCTCTCCCCTTCCCTCTCCTCCCTACTCTCCTCTCCTCTCAGTTGATCCGATCCAGCGCTGATAAAACTATCAACAGCCCACCTGCACCGGGTTGGAAAGATGTCGAACTCGCACACACACAAATACGCACACTCTTGGCCATATATGAACCCAAACCCAAACAGATGGGGACAGGAATCTTGTTTAGCATGTGCTCACTACAATAAGCCTATTCTCTTCTGCTTTTAACTCTCCCTTTCTCTCGTTCCTCCCTTTTTACCTCAGTGTTTTCCCGCAACACCTCATTCGTTGTTTTCAGTTGAAGAAATTGTAGGTTAGAAGTGAGCCTCACCTAATATAACAAGTTCTATCGCTACATCGTAGAGCTAGTCCTGCAATGTGTTCATCATTTAACAGATCTCAGGCTCTGTGTTTTAACAGGTTGAGTTTACGGGTATGCACTGCGCTTTACAATGGTGCTCCTGCCATATGTTAAATAAGTGTTGCCATGCTCACTCTTAAGTGTTGTAGAGGTATTAATCTGCAAGATGGATTGGGTTACATATATTACATACAAACATTAATTCTCTTACCATTCTGAGCTCAGAGAATATCTCCTCTTGAAAAGTCCAGCGTGCAAATTGGGGCTCAGAGCCAGAGGATTTTCTCCCCGTGTTAACTCTCATGGGCTGAGAACACTCGGAAGGATGGACGATTGTATTTCGGTGTCAACTCACCTCACACCCGACCCAGAAAAAGCTGGGCATAGGCTCATTGACAGCTGATTGGTGTGTGAGGGGCCCCATTTAGAGTCGCGTTTGAACTAATGTCATACTTTTTGGATCTCCTCAGTGCGATCTTATCGGGGGCTACGTTCACCTGCAGACAATGCCCTACAGTTGCGTCAGAACGTTGTGATATATCACCCAAAAACTGCTGGCACTGGTCACGTCAGCCGCAAACTCTCATTGACGGCCGATTGGTGTTGATGGGCCCTTTCGAATTCATTTTTCTCAGAAGTATCTGCTTATCAGAAGTCAATTTCAGGCACTTGGGAAGTCTGTACTCTTGGCTCAGTGATTGATTGATTAATTGCCCGACTGCCTCGCATGTCTTGCATCATGCAAGAGGAGGCCTAATCTGTCTGAACTGTTGGCTGCGTAGCCTTTAGAGTCTCATGCTGTACCGACTGAGCTCCAGGGCTCTATAAGGTAAGAAAATAAGTCGTGTTTTCGGGCTGCATTGAGTCCCATGGTCTGAGAAAAGGGTGGAGGGTCATATTTCTGGGTCAAATCTCCTCACACCCTACAAGAAACATCTATGCAGTAGTATGTTAGTCCTTCTTCTCTTTCCCCTAGCATCATGTGATCAACATATTCACGACATGCTTGGGAGGAGACCCTGCAGTGTCTGGGGCAGTCTTCACTCTTGCCTTCGTCTACATTTTGTCATCAGCTACGAATTCTTTAGTCGCTGCAGACTCTGTGGCTTGGGACGACACCCATTCCGCGGCAGTCTTCACCCTTCCCTCTGCTGTCATCAAGAAAACTGCTGTGCACCCTGCAGATACTAAAGGCAATTGGTGGGCCACAGAAACTGGTGTGTGATGGCCCTTTTTGATTATTTATGAACACTGTTCATCTAATCAGAGGCCAAGGTTGACCACAGTTATTATAGTTGCTCAAGGACACATTAAGCAACCTGCGGGTAAAATCTCTGCCAGGAGTAGGATTCAAACCTACGCCTCCACACGGAGACCAGAAAGCCCTTTTATTGTGGAAGGAGTTCAACCTTGAGGTCTGGCGCCTTAGACCGCTCGGCCATCCTGACAGTTGAACCGTGAACACAGTGAGTGTTCACTAGAGTTTACAACTTGCACGTCAATAAAAGTTACACATTTCCAGATTAGTAGGAAACTTGGAAAGTGTATAACATCGCCCATTAAGCTGTTTGATTCTAAAACGTTAGGACGAGTTAATGCTCAGTGATTTGCTCGAGACCACTGGCGTTGACTGTTGTAATCAGTTACCCGTTCCCATGTCATATAAAAGCACCACAATCTATTTGATGTCCATCCTAGTGTTTGAATGACCTTCTCAAAAACATACTCTGCCACATCAGTGGCATTCTTGGGATGAGGCCCAACCTGTTGCAGTCTTTACTCTTAGTATAGCGCTGTCATCCAGACAAATTGCTGGACTGGCGGCCATAGCTACAGGCAAAGGTCAGCTATTGATTTCAGTGACAGCTGACGTTAGAAGGCCCTTCGTATTGTGTGTGAACAAACACTTTCTTTGTCTTTGATAGGTCAAGTTTAATGTCATTTGTATAGTTTTTCAAAGTTGAACTTTTCTGCCTCTCTGAAATACCCTCCTTAAACACCGCCCAATGTGGGGCTCGAACCCGCAACCCTGAGAAACATGCTGCAATCAATTGTACTCAGAACTTAGAGAAATCGAACTCTGACGCAGAAAGTGCAATAGAAAGGTAATTTAAGGCGGAATTCCAAGTTGGAAACTCAGGCAAGATTTATCTTTTATCTCTGATGAAGTTGATTTGTGCTTCTCTGCAAACATGCGGTACTAGTTTCCTCCTCCTGACTCTCTTAACAGAGTTCCATGTGTTGAATTAGATTTTCAGAAATATTTCCCCACAGGCTTCTCTAGTTGTTAATTTAAAAATGATTACGGCATACACTGCTTCTCTTCGTTAATGGTGCTGTGGTAATAAGAGGTCCTCTGTAGATGCTTATGAAGCGCAGAGACTTGCCAACAAACATCAATTAGCTGCGGGCGTCCATGTTTTCCCGAGCCGATGCACTGGGAAACATTGAGATTGTAAATCGGGAAGCCCGAATCTGAACAACAAGAGTCTCCTGCTCTACCATCCGAGCTAGCCAGGCTATATGTGGGACTCTCATATACCGCGTTTCTTTGTATGTGTTTTGGTCTGGACGTCGGATCTCTGATATATCGTAACAAAGATAGTATAATATGTTTCTTAAAGTTTACTACTTTCCTGCCACATGACCTCAGGTGGCTTGACAGGTTTTGGGTGGTGACTGTGTGTCCTGCCTCCCTCCCCGTGCTGTGTTGACGCTCATTGTAAATCATTTCACCCCCGTCACTGTCAAAACACAGCAATGAATGAAGCCGTTCAAATCAGCCGGGTGGTCCTCTGCACACACACACACACGCACACACACACGCACACACACACGCACACACGCTCGCGCACACTGAAATCTGTAAACCCACTGCCTCACACGTTTGAGCAGTGTGTAGATTGCAGAGGCAACACAGTTTGGCAAAAACAGGTGAGGTGTGTGTGTGTGCATGCATGTGTGTGTGTGTGTGTTGATGATTGAGAGGGATGATGGTGAAAAAGATGGAAGAAGAAAGTAGAAGTCTCGGCACATGGAAGAAAGAGTGAAGGTAAGAAAGGAGCGAAAGAGAACATTTCTGGTCAGTCAGATGAGAGGAAACACTGCCTCTCACTGGTCATTGTCTGCTACTGCAACAGATCAAAGAAAATAGATGAAGAACCAAAACAAGTCAATTCTGCCGAAATACTTGGTTTTTATTTTACTTCATGTTAATGGCTGCGTCTCTCACACCTCGTGGTTTTTGATCACTGCCGGTGCCTTTCTGCTTTGTATCACTGTGTTCAGAATTTCACAGACAAAGACCTTTTGAAATAAACTGCATGAAATGAAGAAAGTCAAATAGAGAAACGGCAACAGAGAGATTTAAATTATTCTCTCACAATGCCTGATGTTTGTGAGTCATTCCACATATTATATAATCTGCCTATGATCCACAAATCCTTTACAACAAGGGAGTTTTAAGCAAACACATTACCAACTAAAGGCTTCTGTTTCTCTGTGGTTTAGGTGTTTTTGAATTCTTGTGATTTTTCCTCTCATCTTTTGTCCCCCCCCCCTCAAACATCTTCCTTTTTTTTATCAGATTCCTCTCTTTTCCCATTCCTTTCTGTTACTTTGCCGTGTGTGTGTGTGTGTGTGTGTGTGTGTGTGTGTGTTGGATGGGCGGTTATAATATAATGAGATTCCCAGTGCCCAGGTGCTCTTTCTAGATAATTACTGAGTGTGTTTTTCTGTAGCCAATCTCTGAACTGAAGCAATACCAAATCTGTCAGCACACACACACACACACACACACACACACACACACACACACACACACACACACACACACACACACATGCACACACTCAGGGGTAGAGGGAGATAGAGCATCAAATTAAATTTATTCCCACTATCTTGTTTCTGATTGCAAGCTAGCTGTTCTTGTTCTTACTTGTTTTTTTTTTCCAGTCACTCCGTCGTCAATCCTCTATTTGTCTCTCTTCTCCTTTCTCTCATCTCTACTTTCGCAATTTCTCTACCCCACATCTCGTGTAGGTGTCTGCGCAGAAGACGAATCCACGAAACATTAGTCCGAAGTCTGGAGAAAAAAGGGGAAGAATCAGAAAACATTGATTCCCCCCCCCACCCACCCACACACACCCACCCCCACACACACACACACACACTCATTTTGTTTCAGAACACATCCATCACTGATTGGCTGAAATGATTTATTAATAAGTGCACTGACTGTAGCTGAGGTGGCCTGTGGACTGGGCTGACAGGACCAGAGCACTGCAATGCGTTAAAGGAGGATACTGACTCTTTGCCAAATGAGCTTTTTGGATAACGAGGAGAAAGCTGCAGTTTCACCTCCTGTCTGTCCTGTCTTCTCTGTGGTTTTATGGTGCCGAGCTACTTGATACTGTCCACTGAACATCCACAGACTGCAGTATATTAAATAAATTGTGGCGCAAACACCCGTTACACAATTCTAAGCTGAAGCAAGTGTCTTTCTGTAATCGAGGAAAGAAAATAAGCAAGTACTCGGCTCAGTGTAACTTTGTACTTTTACTCAACTATGTGAGAAGTGACAATGAAGTTTCCAGTTACGCTGTTGTCAACCCCCATCCCAAATTATGCAAATCCTGTTTGCCGCCCTCTTGTCCAGGTGAATGAATGGAGGATATACTGTGAGTTTATACAAATCATGATAACTACATTTTATCAGAGCAAATAAATGTGTAGAGCTACAGTCAAACATCACCAGTCTGACAAGCCTGGGGGTGAATATTAAACCCGTAACTTGGCGTTTCATTGCCATGGTAACACGGCTGATGTAACCGTGATTTTAAGGCTTTCCATCCTAAAAAGCAGAAACGCATACAATGTTTCACACAACATACAAGGCCCCTGTGTTCATCAACACACTTAAGCTGTATCACTTTTGGATCGTTTGATGGAAGATGAATAAATTCATAGCATTTAGAGCTATAAACAATATTGGATCCATATTCCCTCTATACAATATCCCTAAACACCTTAATAAATTGAGTAGATAGTTCATTATGCTAATTGACTATAATGCTGAAATGTACTTGTTTAATTCCCGGGGTTTGCAGAATAGTCTAATATCTCCTTGAGAGCAGGTTTCTGTGCACAGGTTTGACTTTGTGTTAACCTCACTTCTGTCGTGTTAGAGGCAAAAACGCTTTCACTGCTTTTTAAGAGCATCTCTGAGTAAAGTCAAGTAGCAGTACTTCAGTACCCGAGGAGGATATTCTAGCACTCGTTCCACGCTTCTCCTTAATAATACCAGAGGTGTTTGTGTGTCTCAGCAATAGAGAGCACTTGGCATCTCTCCGAGCCTCAAACAAAGCATCCATCTCTGGAAGCTGCTGAATCTCTGCCTGGTTGTGTTTGAATCAATGAGGGATCGCGGAAGAGAAACAAAATCAGTGTTGAGTCTGGGATTCGGAATGTAAACGCTGAATCAACAACGCTCTCCAAATCCATCAGGAACTGCTATCAGACTGTGCACATAGCTGCTGGGCAGCTGCTCGAAAAAAGGCTTTCACACTCTGCTAATCTTTGGATACAAAAGGGTTAAAAACACTTCTGTGGCACCGTATCTCCGGAATTTCATCCTGCATATTTGAACACATGCGGCAGCATATATTTCACATCAGCGTCTCTCCCGAAGCCGAGCTGCTGAGTCGTCTGTCAGATGCGCACGCCGCTTGAATCCAGATCAGAATTGGGTTATTCATTACATTCAATGAATGTACAGGGATCCGTCTTGTTGGCATTGGAGCAAGGACGACTGTATACCAGCAGCACCGTGACAGCAGGGCCTCTTATAGCTCTTTTCGGCTCTTACTTGTTTTTTTTTTGTTTCATTCACCTTTTGTGATTTGGCGGTATATAAATGAAAATGTACTTTTTCATCTTGTTGCGGCATTATAGCAAAACAAACAGTGACTTTGTGTGAAGATTATTTTGTAAAAACGAGGTCAAGAATGAACTTTCACACTCTACAAGGGCATGTCACGTCGCTGTTTTAAGGCAACTTAACTTCTTGCTTTTTGTAATTTATCCCTTTTATAATTTACATATTTAGTTGACCTTTTTACATGGGTATATAAGACACCACTGTTATCAATCATGACATTATTTATACATCTACATAACATGTATTACATTTCAGACCAATTTTAATTTGAACTGTAATAAATAAATAATCTTCTTACTTCTTTCTCCAAGTAACTCAAAGCTTGCGGCCTTTGGTGAGGAGGGTTAAAGTTCTAAAATGTGCCGCTGCAGTGACAGGGGACACAGACAGAGGGCGCTACATCACTGAAACTCACCACTGACACACTGGACACTTGAGAGAGAAGGAGGGAGGTGACAGGAGAGAGAGAGAGAGGGGAGGGGGGGGGAGAGGGGAGGGAGACATAGAACTGGGGAGAAGAGAAAAAGAGAGAAACTGAAGGAGAGAGAAAGTTTGGAAGGGAGAGTTGAGGAGATAAAGGGACAGATAGCACTTAAAGGCGACATTTTAAACACAGGTGTGAATTCTTCCTCACATCCTTTCTCTCCGTTTCTCTTTCTTCTTGTTTTGACTGCTTTCACAAAATACATTTCACATGACACAGCCATCTTTCTTTCTTTGTCTTACTTTCCTTCGCTTCCTCTCTCCCTCCATCTGACCACTACCACTCGTCTCTCCTCTCTCCACCCCCTCCACCCCCTGTTCCATCATGCATGGTTGGGTCCAGGCCATTTGCTTCCACTCCAGCAGGGCTGTACCATAAGTGGCCAGCAGGGGAATTGATGTTCTTTTTATGCAGCTGGGTCCAGGTGTGTGTGTGTGTGTGTGTGTGTGTGTGTGTGTGTGTGTGTGTGTGTGTGTGTGTGTGTGTGTGTGTGTGTGTGTGTGTGTGTGTGTGTGTGTGTGTGTGTGTGTGTGTGTGTGTGTGTGTGTGTGTGTGTGTGCGTGCTGACAGCATCAGTTTCAGTGTAGTCACTCATAGTTATGCTTATATCAGGTATAATGAGGGGATTTTAAAGGATAATTCCGGTTTATCACAACTTGGATCTTGAAGTTTCACTCCCATCAGTAACAATCCCAAAATGTAATTGCTGAGATTTGGGGACACTTATTGATCATACAGGGTTGTCGAACTTGTTTGAGAGACAAATAAGAGACAAATAATGACGAAAAAACGATTTGTTCACAAAAAGAAATCACTGGTTCCAGCTTCTCAAATGTGAATATTTTCTGGTTTTCTAAGTCTTTGATATTTAACTCATTGAACTGTATTGCAATACTGAAATGACCAAACGAAATGGGAGTCAAAGCTACACAAATGCAGGGTTGTAATAAATCAGAAGGTTGCTACATAGTTTACTATCATATAAGTAAAAGCAAACACACACACACACACACACCCACGCAGTGCTGTTTAGCCACGATCTCACCACAGCCAGCAAAGCATGACTCAACAGAAATCTCTGTCTGTGTCTCTTTCTCCGTCTCTGTCGACAACCCCCCTTCTCATTTTCTTTCATTCTCTCTTCACTTTCTTTCTCCCCCTTTCCCCATCACTCTACACACCCTCACGCCCACACAGACCCCTCCAGCTCCCCCTTCAGCCTTGCCCATCCTCTGTGGGCACCGTGCCCAGAGACGGGCAGCATGAGCTGGGCGAGGAGCCCCAGGCGGAGCCCCGCAGCCGCACCAGTCCCCTGGAAAACCTAGAATACCTCGTAAAGGAGGGAAGTGAGAGGGAGACGATGAGGTGTGGGAGGAAAAGAGGGGGAAGGGTTAAAAGGAGAGGAGGGTAGATGAGGAGAAGCACGAGGAATCGAGCGGAGAGGATGAAGAGATAAGAGGATGCAAGAGCAGGGGAGACATGCAACAGAGGAGAGGATAAGGGGGGGGGGGGGGGACAAAAGGAGATTAGAAAAATAGATAGATCAATAGATAGAGAGATACGGAGAGAGGAAGAAGAAAGATACAGCGCAAAAGGAAAGTGTGAGGCAGGGAGAGAAAAAAGAGGGAGCTGGGCAGACAGCCAGCTCTCCCAGGAGAGAGAGAGGTCAGAGCAATGGACACATCTCTGTGTGTTTGTGTGTGTGTGTGTGTGTGTGTGAGAGAGAGAGAGAGACAGCGGCGAGAGATGGAGGGAGGAGGAGAGAAGAATACAGAGGAGGGGGAGAGCAGTGGAGCGCAGACACAGAGAGGAGGACTTGTATAAGATACATACTGAATGCTTGAAATGCGACCTTGGAAATCCATATCTGTGTATTTGTGCCTGTTATACATTTAAAGGACAAGGCTGGCTTTCTCTCCTATAGTCAACAAATATCACAAATAAAAGCCCAAACCAACAGTGTTTATAATATGTCTCTCAATACTTTCTAATACTTCGGACTGATGCTTTCACCCTCAAGCCGCATGGTTCCTCCTAAAGGAATACATCTCTAAAATAATGTGTCTCATAGAGAGCAGTGGTTTCCTAAAACAGCTGGGCACTGCCGTGTTTAGCAAACGTTTTCCCTTCGTTCATCCAGCCTCCCATGTTGCTCTGTTTAGCTACTTGTTCAGGAAGGGCCGGGAAACAATATATCTGTCCCGCCTCCATCTTTTTCAGTTGCCATGGAAGCTGTGGTAGCATCTGATATGAGCAGTTGACGTGACGTCTTTCCCACCGATCACAGAAATATGTCGATTGATTATTGTATCGTCGCTCTACAACGATCTGTGCAGCTGTGCAGCGATCTCAAGCGCACTTGTCAACATTTTCCTGCGGTTATTTTTTACGAGGTAGCTAGCTAGCTAACCATGAAGATGATGTCCACCTTCTTACATGTAATTCCAATTCTTAACAATCCTTGGACCACAATGGAGCTCTATGGCACAGAGGAATGAGACGTATCAGCCTTTGGCTACACCGGCAAGAGGATCAATTTACTCTTGGTTTTAGTCTCTTTCTATGATTTGTTGGTAATAAATACAATTAAGTATGTCACCAGCCAAATACTTTAACAAAAAAAGACAAAGAATTGTAGCATTCAAGTCCAGTTTTAACCCGTGTTTCTGTCGTTGATAACACTGAGGGCATTGTGGGTTATACGAGGACATCTGCGTGTGTGCGTGTTCATGCAAGGGCAGCGCAGGTCATAGAGCGCTGTGTGTGTGTGTGTGTGTGTGTGTGTGTGTGTGTCAATAACAGTATCTGGAGGCCACAGGATTACGTGACCTTGCATGCCACATGTGCTGTCTCCCACTCACTCACTCACTCACACATACACACACACACACCAACACACACACACACACACTCGCTCAAACACAAAGCCCCATGAAATCCTCTGACTCCTAAGGGTCTTTATGAGGCTCCTGCATTGGTCATGGAGAGCTCGGAGACGACGACGAGGAGGAGGAGGAAGGGGTGTACGAGGAGAAAAGACAAGAGGAGATGTTCTGGGTCGTAAAAGACGAGAAGAAAGGAATGAAGGACGAGGAATACATGTCTCGAATACATTCTACATGTTTATGCTTCTAATTTGATTTAATATGATGGTGGAGGACTCGAATTTCTGCCCTGAATCACATTCACTGGAAATGTTATCTTCCCATCCAGGAAGTGTGACGTCCTCATTACACTCGTTATTTGTTCATGAACGTAGCTTTTAGAACACAGGGTTTGGAGAAAGATGAACAGCACAGGGAGACAAATAAAGACAGAGCAGGTGGAGGAGGTGAATTTAAGGACATGGTTGGGTAAAGCTGAGGCCCTGAGGGCTATGCACATTATTTCTTCTCCTGTGTGTGTGTGTGTGTGTGTGTGTGTGTGTGTGTGTGTGTGTGTGGCACAGGGACAGGTGAGCATCTTTCTGTTATCCCTACATACATCTCTGTTATCATTCACCCTCCCTCTCAATCAATCTTCTGTGTCTTCAGATCGTTTCTGGTTTGCGCGTGACTGTATGTGTGAGAATGTGTTTGTGTCGTGTGCATTTTTATCAGCACAGTCGACACACCTGTACTGGCTGTTTGCGTGTGCTAGTGTGTGTCTGTGTTGTTGCATTTGTTTGAGTGTGTGTGAGATCCGTTTTGAGTCTTTTTATTTGTCCGTGTTTGTGTGTCTGTGCCCGTGTTTGTGTACGTGTGGGCCCACGCTATCCCTTGGTGTGTGTGTGTGTGTGTGTGTGTGTGTGTGTGTGTGTGTGTGTGTGTGTGTGTGTGTGTGTGTGTGTGTGTGTGTGTGTGTGTGTGTGTGTGTGTGTGTGTGTGTCTGCCACAAGCCCCAGTGAGATCCAGCGAGCATGACGGAGAATGACAGGTTGATTTATGGCAAGGCTATAAGTAGAATGACTACTGCTAGAGAGAGAGCGTGTGTGTGTGTGTGTGTGTGTGTGTGTGTGTGTGTGTGTGTGTGTGTGTGAGGGAGAAAAACACGGCAGAGAAGGATGCAAAAACAGGCTTGGGAAGGAACGATGGTGGAGAGAAAGAGGGAGCGATGGGGATGATGAGGGGAAAGAGGGTGCAGAGGAAGAGAGGGCTGAATGACAGAGCTAAAGATGACAGAGATGGGGAAGAGCAGGACAGAAAGAGAGAAGAAAGTCAAGAAAGGGGTCTGAAAGAAAGACGGGATTAAGACGTCTATTTGCATATTGCTAAGAATGACAGAAAGAAAGAGAGGAAGATAAGTCCAATCTGCAAGCTGCTGCTGGCATGAATAGATGGACAAGAGGAGAAAGAGATACTGGCGGAGAGAAAGTTTACTTCTTGTTCGCGAGGGAGCCCCAGCGAGTCGGTTTAATGACGAGCAGCGCCGGGCTCGGCTCACGTAGTGCAGCATTCTGTGAGTCTCAATAGGAAAATAACATTATCTCCACAATTACATTTACATTTTTAGACATTTAGCCGATGTTGTTATGCAGAACGACAAACACGCAGTGGAAATGAGCTTCAATTCCCAGATCAGCAACAACGCGGAGCGAACAATATCCAGGAGAACGTTCAAGAGCGCTGACGATTACCGTGGCGGCCACGGAGGAGGAAGATGATTGTTGTTATTTCGTTACACACGCAGCCTTTATATCAAGCCTTTTTGCAGCAGCAGCTGTCATGTAAGTGTGAGATGGAAAAGTAGATTTTTAATAGATGTATTCAGGGCCTTGCGCTGCCACATTATTATTCATCTGACACTTCTATCTGGCATTTGGCTGATTCTTCAAAACAATGATTCATACGTGTTACTGATCCAGAACATGGACATTGTTTTGGACTTTTACCCCATTAAACTGAAATTCTACTCCTCTCCAGCTTAAAGATACAGTATTGTACATGGACTTACAGAGCAGGTTATTGCATTAAAGGGGCATTCCAACAATTATTTTGTTCATTCTTCAGACTCAAGTACAAAGAAGCCTTTGAAAACACTTGTTTAATGTCATGTGGCTCTGCAGGGAGCTTTCTGACGTTTGAAAAAGGTCTAATAAAGAGGCACTACTGAGCTGCATGAGGGGGGGGGTGTAGGATCTTGTGTTTTTGGAGCTTGACCCAATCTAGGTACTATAAGTCAGGATATGTCTTCCTCTTCTCGTCTGATTTTGATGAGTCATTTCTCTCACACGTACCCCCAAATAAATCAAATAAAGAAATTGGTATTACAGTGAGAAATGGTTCCGTTTAAGGAACATTGTCTCAATGAGGCCATAATAGTTTGACCAGACAGTGAACCGACGATAAAGCAATAGGTTTGCCTTAGATTTGATTTGTCAATTTACAACGGGGCTTTATTTTGAAATGTCAGAGATAACAGAACGGAGGCATGTATTCAATCACAGCAGACAGCAGACGTTCAGTTCATTCTTTCACGGGCTGATTTGATCTGAGCTGTGCGTCCGAAAAATCAAGTGTTGTCACGAGATTCATCTGGTTTAAAGAGAAACAAGAAAAGTCTGAAGCGCACACACACACACACGCACACACACACACACACACACACACACACACACACACCTGCCAGAACAATTGCTCCCATGACAACCTGGCAACCTAGAGGGCTTTGAAGCACAGGTCAGTTGTGTGTGTGTGTGTGTGTGTGTGTGTGTGTGTGTGTGTGTGTCTTAACATCAGTGCAACAAACAATTTCTTTCTCTTTCCACGTCGTTTCTTTTGGTCGCTTGGCTCTCTTTATCCCTTTATCTTTTCTTTTCTGTTTTGCATAGGGAACTGCTCTCCTCGCTCTGCCCTCAGGTAAAATACCAAAAGTGAGAGAATGCCGAAGAAATCCAGAAAAGCAATAACGAGTGTTTTCAAGAAAGGGGGAGGAAGGAGTGTGAGAAATATGAGTGAATGAGAGAGAGGGAGGGAGAGACAGAGAGAAGTCTTTGATCTCTCTCCTGGTGGGAGTTGGTCTTGGCATGCAGCCAGAAAACCCAACGGCGCTCGCACACACCAAACAGACACACACACATATTTAGGTCTAGCTTGGCCCGCTCCAGGGCTTTGTTGATTATTTCTGCTGGGAGGATCAAAGAAGTCGAAACCCTCCACCCTCCTCCATCCATCTATCCATCCATTCATCCATCCATCTTTCACCTATCTGTCTGTTCACCAGTCCACCTGTCCAGGCATTCATCGGTCGGCCTTCTATCCGATGGATGGATGGATGGATGGATTGATTCAGTTGTCAGGATGGCCGAGCGTTCCAAGGTGCCAGACTCAAGAGTTCACATTTTCGTTAAAAAAAAGGGACTTGTGGTCTCTGAATGGAGGCGTGGGTTCAAATCCCACTTTTTGACAGAGATTCTGCATGCAGGGTCATCCCTGCTGTGTGAGGACGATATATAGAGATCCTTTTGTTTTTGTGGAAAACAAGTGGGAGTGGGAGCCTTTCAATGAGCTGATGAGTCTTCTTTTTAGGACAAAAGACACATTGAAGTTTTGTTGAATATAAATGGCATTGTCTTTTACATTCAGCCACTGTGTTGGATGTTGTCTATTCTCCTGTTCTATTGTAAATAGAATTCAAATAAACAAAAGTACATTTAGAATGTTGCATTGTGCCTTTATGAGTCGTCTTGTTTCGCCATCAGCCTATAACCTTCAGCCATGTAGCTTCTTAGATCCTTTTCTCTTTTTCTAGTTATGGAAAATCTCCTGAATAGTCTCCAGATCAGAACATGCGAGTCTTTATAAGGACTTTGTCAAGTGACGAACCTCGTTTTTTACATGTTCTGTGCCGGGTGCTTTTAAATGACATTGTAGAGGGTTACAGATCAGACATCCTACAACCAATGAGCTTCCAGTGGTCCTGAGCAAATCACCAGTAATAGTGGAATATCTGCATCGTGATACCGCTTTGAAAGCAGACGATGAACTCCATCTTAATGGGTGCTTACATACACATACATACATACATTTTCTAACTTTCCTAATACTCTGTATACATGTCATTTCGGTTTACATGTACATTGTGAAGTCCAGACCACGAGTGGGATGTCAGTTGTCAGGATGGCCGAGCGGTCTAAGGCGCCAGACTCAAGGATGCAATCCTTCCTCAGCAAAGGGACTTCTGGTCTCCTAATGGAGGCGTGGGTTCAAATCCCACTTCTGACACAATTTTGACCTGCAGGTATCAGCTCTGTGTGTTCTTGTGTAAGTATACTATCTGCAGTCAACCTTGGACGCTATGCGTGTAACGAGGGTATGCTGACATGTCATCACTGAGACTTGCAAAACCGACGCTAGAGGGGTCGGCAGAGCGTCTCGGTTGAAGCTCAGTTCCACTGACTGAGCTGTGTTTTTGAAAAAACACAGCTCTATAAAAAAAACTATTATACGCAAGGTTCATTTTAGGTTTTGGCCTGGATTTAATCTGTGTTTTGTTTGTGTACACTGTTTATCCAGTGTGTGTGTGTGTGTGTGCATAGTTTGTGGCTGTGGATGGGGCACAGAGTGACGTCAACAGCTGCCATTAACAAGGTCAGGGCCCTGTGTTTGTATGAGAGACAGTCTGGAGACACAGTAACATCTTCAGCTGTTGCTTGAGTTGTAACATAGTTGGTGTCACTCACTCAGTTCTTTCTTTCTTACTTTCTTGGTCCTTCATTTTTTCATTTTTCCTTCAATCTTTTTTCTCCTCCCTCAGTCTCTTTTCTCCTCTCGTGGTGTTCCTCCTATTCTTGAATTCATTCCATGTTCCTGAAAATGCCCTCTTCCTTTTCCGCCTGCAGTAATCGCACCAGTCACTGGCACGCTGAATCAGCTGCTTATGAATTCTCTCTGTCTCTCTTTGAGCTGTGGAGCCTGAAGGTCTAACCTCCAGTTGAACTCGCATAGCTTTGTTTGTGTGTGTGTGTGTGTGCGCGTGTGTGTGTGTGTGTGTCAGGCCCGTGAACCCTCACCTCTGACCCTCGGTGCATACCTGTCTAAAGTAACAGCTCATCTCTGAGCTCATACTACACTGACTATCTATCTCTCTATCTCTACCCCTCCATCTCTTTCTCTGTCTTTCATTCTTTTTCCCTCTCTCCAGTTTCTTTTCTCTCTCTTGAGGCCCCAGTGCCTAAGGCCGGATATAAGGGTCATTAAATGAGATGTGTGTGTGCATGTGTGTGTGTGTGTGTGTGTGTGTGTGCACAAACGAGGGCATTGGCCATTCCTCCCCTGTCTAAAAAGGAAATACCAAATTATGAGGGTCTCTCTCTCTCTTTCTCTTTCTCTTTCTCTCTCTTTCTCTCTCTCACATATCAATTTTTCATATGAACTTTCTGGCAGTTTTGTCAAATAAGGCAAAAGAGAATTCTTCAGTTCTTACATCGGAAAATCAAACTGTTGCATTAACTTTAAATGTGCTACATTCTGTATTCTCTCTGTTCTGTAATTTTCTTAAGAACATATATTTAAATGGATATATTCTCCTATTCAAACAGAAAAGTTAACCATACAGTGCCATTTTCTGTGTATGAACACACTATATATACATAAATAATAGATCATGCTTTCGTACAAAAATTCACATTTGTCATTCGCTAGTCACAGGAGTCGTTATTCACCAGATAGTTAACTTAAATCCTAAAAAAAGGGGGTTTTGTTGCCTCAACCTAAATTCCTTGAAAAGACACTATGCATGTAGAAAATGACGCTCCGTGACTGACCCGTCCAAAACTGATGCTACAGCTGCAACTAGAGCTTTTTAAGAATATCTATCTCTAATCTCTACATTTTAAGAATCTCTATCATCCCACAACATTCATGATAAAAGAAAAAGAATTCCGAGAATGTCTTACGGGGAAAGTTTACTATGTAGCTGGCTGATAACAAAGAGAGAGGTTGTCGGAAAGAAGCTGGAGACCTTTTTTTTTCTCCTTATTCTTGCCTTTTTAGATTGTCTAGGTTGTGATAATTTGAAAAAAACTCTTCTTATACTTATTATAGTGTATGTAGGAGCAATTTAAAATGAAGATGCTGATATCACTACTGATAATTCCGCCATCGCATAGATTAGGTCATAAAGTAAAAATAAAATATTCAGGTCTTGTTTGCAGTGAGGTACTTTTAATCTTTGAGGGCAATCTCGTTGCACTCAATGAATATCAGAGATGCATCATCAGACATCCCTAAATTTAGACTGAGATAATAGAGGAAATGAAGGAAAGGAGCAAAAAAGAAAAGTGCTAAAAACGAGAAGAAAGACTGAAGGCAAGAGAGGCTGAAAGAGACTGTGAGAAAGCAAAGGGAAAAAAAGCTGTGTGTGTGTGTGTGTGTGTGTGTGTGTGTGTGTGTGTGTGTGTGTGTGTGTGTACACATGTGTGTGTCTGTGTGTTGGAGTTGTGCCAGGGAGCCTGCCAGCTAGCAAGGCTGAGCTGCAGGGCCCCTGCTGGGGGTGGAGGGTTCAGTTGAGCCCCCTGCCTCCACTGGCCTACTAGAGCATGCTGGGAAAGAAAGATAGAGGTGGGAGGAAGAGGGGGAAGGGAGATATGGAAAGAGAGAGGGAGAGAGAGGGAAAATGAAGAAAGAAGGGATTGAGGGAAAGAGGTGGAGGCGGACAGACAGATAGCCATGGGTGGAAAAAGGAGGAGGAGGTGATGTTGATGTAGGAAGAGAGGTCGAGAAGGTAAACCCAGAGCTGGAATGTGTGAGGAATGCGGGGAATGGAGGAGTTTTCCTCTGGCTGGAAAGAGAAAAGGAGAGAAACAGAGAGGTGGAGAGGGGGGGAGGAGTTGGGAGGGTGGGAGATCCTGGAGACCTAAGGCCCTGCAAAACTCTCCCTTATTCCCTTCCTCCCCCCCTCCCTCCCTCCTTCACCGTAACTCCTACACTGTAGACACTCAACAGATCCAGATGTGTTAAGTGACTTTTTCACCAGGCACTCGAATCGGTAACAGATATGAATACGACTGATAGTCTTCCTCTTCGTCTGTTGAGTCATTTATCCGCATCACTCATCCACACAACTGTAAACCCCATTTTGATATTATTTAAGTGCACCGTAAATGTCTTTTCCCACATGTTTTATTTTAAAAATGAAGCAAGAGGGATTCTTTCAGAATTTACTTTAATAAAACAGAAGTTTGACCACCCACAGTTATTATAGAAAAAATGTTGTTTTTGTGGTTTCTTTTAGTAAAATGTAGCCTCTACTTGGTAATAGATTACAGTGTAACTACATGCAGAGTCTTTGTGTGTGTGTGCACGTTGTGATCTTCTATTCCGTGCTGTGTTAAGTTGAAAGACAGTCTTTAAAGATGAATTGTCAAAGAGCGATAGAAGTGTATGTACATGTGTGTTTTCTGATCGATCCTAAGGTATGTGAAGAGATGTGTGTGTGTGTGTGTGTGTGTGTGTGTTGTTGTTGCTCAACATTTCTTCAGCTACCTATCGCACCTTTTTCAGATGTCTGCACATTAAACCTTAGATCTCCACATGTGCGACACATAAACATTTACAATCTTGCCTCTACCCACTCACCCAACACAACAGTAGTAAAGATGTGGTGAAGCCGACACAACAACCTGTACAGGAATTATTTCCTGAAAAAATACTTTCTGTTTAAATTGAGTTATTTAATCAGTTAGTCTTAGTGAGACCAAGATCGAAAAACACTCGCAGTCAGAAAATCGTTAAATCAAACATATCGTTCAGTCTGACAGTTCATTCTTGACTTTGGAAACGGCAAATGAGAAAGTAATTCAAATTCACTTACTCGCTTGTTCCAGATCTTTCAACCGTGTCTGTCATCAGCAGATGGAGTTGCAGACTTGTCATGAAGCTGTAGATGTTCAAACTTTCCTTTTACTTCTGAGCACTTTTACAGCTTTCTCGTCCACGTTGGCTTGAAAGTTGAATTCGATAGAACATTCTTGGACGATTCAAGGCTGTGTGATCGGGTCAAATACTCTGGAACACGTTTTAAACGTTTGAGACGGGAGGTAGTTTGAAAACGTTGACAGTTGAGCTTTAGAGATGATTGTTCCTTCTTGTCAATAAAGAGGTTCATGCTTTAAGAAAAATAGAACTATGATGATTTAGCAATGTGTCATTTGTGATAAAGCAGAATGTGGTACACCGGATTCCACTGCTCGAGTGATAATGGGGCAACAAGACAGTACAGAAGATCTCTGCAATCAAGTATAGACGTGAAAGTTAACTGAAAAATATATTTACAGGTTAGAGAAGACAAACGGCTGTTTTATTCCAGACGGAAAACCGTTTGACTTCAAAATGTCTGGTTTGATCGTTGAGTATAAATCTTCGGAGCAGAAATGGACGTTGAAGATCGATGTGTTCATGACGAATAGGGTTTAAAGTGTGGTTTAAAAAATGTTCTATACCAGTACCCTTAAAGTGATACAGATAACAATAGAGTACTTCATTCCATACCCATCATGAGTGGAAGCTATGTGTGTGTGTGTGTGTATCCCGCTGGCTAGCTAATCGCCGCCGCTCTGCACTAAGCTCATACGGCGGCGGGTACTGCTGGTGTTGCAGAAGACTAACGCCCATCCCCCCCCCCCCCCCCCCCCCCCCCCCCCCGGGTTAAAACTGGTAGCTTTGTCAGCACTGTTGCCGTTGTTCTGTTAGCTGCTAGCCACCAGCTCAACAAGCAAACAAGGTCGGGAATCACTCGTATACAGTGACCTGGTTGAAGGATGTCATGTCTTATGATGATCAGAGACTGCAGCTCACCGTTTACCCACCTTTTCACGCCGCACTACATTCCTGAGTATACACATGTCATTTATTCAAAGACAAACTACAGTTAATTGAGTTTATATTCAAATCACACCGCTAAAGGATTAAACTAGTTGGCTTGACGACATGTAATCACCAATTTCAGGCTCTTTCTCTAATCTTTCTGCTAGTTACGTGTACTCTTAGGCTACAGCCACGCTACTACGTTCCCATTTTAAAACGCATATCTAGTGCTACGTTTGCACTGAGCGTCCACACTAATCCGGAGTAACAGAGGAGTTTTAAAAAACGCTCGGATGAGTTTTGGAAACGCCGCGGTTAACTCGCGGTTAACTCGTAGTGTGGACAGGCCGAACGTAGACGTAGACACCTCGCATTCACTACGTGGAAAGTCATGTGATATTCGTTTTCAGGAAATGCTAGAAGGGCGGACATCCTTTCTAAAACGGTGCTGAAACGCCTGTGTGGAAGGAGATCGTTTTGGTTTTAAATGAAATGTAGTAATGTGGATGTAGCCTTAGGCAATACTTTCACTGCTGAAATACCATTTACTGATATACTTAGACTACCGTAAGACATAACCACAGTTGTAATCAATCTTTAAGGTTATTGGAGCCTGTGAATGTTTTTTAGCCTTTTCTTATTTCTCTCTTTGTGTCTCTTTATGTCTGTATTTTCCTATTTGTGTCTCCATCTTGTTCTTTTCTGTTCACGTATTGACTTGACTGTGAAGCAGCAGTGCCAAAGCTTCTGAACACAGAGGGAAATCTGTGTTTCTTCCTCTTCCTCGCTCTCCGGGGGATTGGTGAGGCGTTCTCTTTTTTTCCCTTTTTTGTCTGCGTATGTATGTTGTGTTTTTATATTTGTGTTTTTTTTCATGTGCGTGTTGCCCGTGCAGCATTGGCAAATCAAAAGGCCCCCCCCCCCCCCCCCCCCCCAACTCCTTTTCCCCAATCTCTGCCTCTCTCATCCTGACAATAATCCTTTTAGGAGAAAAAGGGAAAAGGGTGCAGGGTTGGAGGGAAGGAAGGGAAGGGAAGGAGGAGGGTTTAGGAAAAGGTGGGAGAAAGAGGACTAGTGGAGGGAGATGAAGCTGGAAATGAGCAAGGAAGAGAAGAACTAAGAGGGTGTAGCAGGAGCAAGGGAAGTGGAGATCGTAATGAGAGATGGAAAGAAAAGGGGGGAGGTGGCAGCGAGGTGAGGGGGAGGTGAGCAGTGTCAAGTGTCACATTTACACATGTGTGGGAGGGGAGGAGGCGGGCGAGGGAGGGGAGGTCACAGAGGTAGACTCGCACTGTATGTGGTGACAGGACAGTGTTACCACGAAAATCAATAGGCCTGTCTGCAGTATGTGTGTGTGTGTGTGTGTGTGTGTGTGTGTGTGTGTGTGTGTGTGTGGCCAGTGAGTCTGAGTTTTAATTGTCTTGTGTCAGCGCCATAGTAACATGGGACTATGGGAAGTTCAGTAGATGTATTAACATTAACTTTCACCACACAGAGCGTCCTATTATGTGTACATTTTGTGTCCTTTTAACTTGGATGGGGCAATATTTTTGCGTTTATTGGACAGATCAAGAGTGTAAAGAGTTTAGTAGCAGACAGAAAACGGGGAGAATTAGAGGGGTATGACATGGTAACAATTCGGCTACCAAGGCGCGTCTTCGTTTATTATCCTTTTTATTCAGCTCAGGATTTGGAGAAGGGAGGAAGGTAGGAGCAACTGAAGGAAAGAATACTTATATCTGCACTGAACGTTTACTATCTGATTCATAGATAATCTTCGGAGGTGGGGCAGGCAGCTGGTTCATCCTCCCCTTCTTCTTATTTCTCTAACACCAGTGTTTAATCCCTGTTATACTAACATCTCACTGTTGTGCAATACCACTCTGCCCATCAGTTGTCTCCTTAGGGTTCCCAAATCAGCCACACCTGACCCAGTCACAGCTGCGCCTCACCCCCCCCATCAGCCCCGGCATAAATACATGTGTTAAGGAGCTGTGATGTAGATACGTCTGTCTAGCGTTGCAGCGGCGCCATCAATGGGGGGAAATCTGTCGCTGAACTAAACCTACGCCTTAGCTATCTATTGTAGGATTCCCGTTAACACCTCGCGTAGAACAAACTAGATCATAACACTGCTTTCTTACCTCCACGCAGCTAGCCATGAAGTGGACATGCTTGTCGGATCGGCAACTTTTAAGTTAAGACTGATTGATTTGATTCAGCCAGTCGTCAAAGAAAAAGTGTGAGGAGGGAGTTCTAGATACGACTAAACAATCTGACAAGAACCTCATTTGAAGCGTATTGAGGCCCTCAGCATTTTCTCATCACCAGGTCATCTATTGGCCCACCCAAAAGTCCCTTTTTGTGCTCCACCACATTTGAGGGGCTGTGTTGGGATTAGGCAAATTAGACTAATGATGGATCGCTAAGCGACAACTTTGTTCGAGACACAATGAGATGTTCTCTGTAATTTTCTGCTCTGCGTCTGATGTTTTACTGGCTGGCGGCAAGAAGACAATTAGAAGTATAAAGACAGTTTCAAAAGATAAAAAGTCGAGGTGCTGCCTGCTGTTTTTAGCATTGGGGAAAAAAAAAAAAAAAAGTAAAATTTTGCCAACATGCTTGCTTTTAACCTTACTCTTTCTTTTTAGCTTTGTCTGGTAATCGGGTACAACATGTTCAAATGTCAATTCTTTACAAGGAATTCACTCAGTCTTAATATTGATACTACCTCCAGAGCTTGCTTACACTCTGAATCAATACTTTAGCAGTCTTGTGTTTGACCATGGAAAAGTCCAGAGCTACAAACTCCACCACATAAGTTCCAAGGACTGTTCCAGGAACCAAAACTACCTTTACCGGCTCTGACTGGCTCATTGTCCACCTTCTGACTTCTTACCTGCTTCACCCTTCTGAATCTGACAACTGACAACTTGCCATTTGACAAAGTAAAGTCAGTTTTGCTACACCTGCTCCGTCTCTACACTCTGCTGTTGGATCTGTATTCAGTTGTTTCGACTCTCTTGTTACAGCTGAGCTCCCCTCCACTCGCCTCTGTTTCGCTTGCCGATCTTGCATTTTCAGCAGTTATGGAATGAAATATTGATAGATTTCCTTCAGGGAGACACTTCCCTATTGATGTAACCGTACACCAAGGACACAAAGCGTGGAACATAAAAAACACACAAGGACGTCGAAAAATGAAGAAAGAGGTAAAGGACTTTTGCTGCGTGTGGATGTAAGTCTTGAGAAGCGGTCACATGTAATGTGTGTGTGTGTGAACGTGAGAGTGTGTGTCTTTGATCCAACTCTATTTGTCAGTAAAGCTCTGGAGAGACAGATTTTTTGACAAAGCGAGAGAAAAAGGGAAGGCAGAGGAACGGAGTTTTGATTCAACATTCATTCATAGCATTTGCATGCAACATTTATGCCGTAGTGGAGAATACTGAAACATAAATTAGAAGAAGGAAAAAAAAGAAGATAAAAACGCATTCACGTCAAAGTGACTCTTTCTGTTCTAAATTCTTTCCATCTTTTCGTTTTCTTCCAACTCGCTCGCTTTTTCTCCCAGTTTCCCCCGCTTTCATTCCTCTTCGACTTCTTCCCTCCCTCATCCCCCTCCCTCTGCCATCCATCTCTCAACCTCTGTTTCACTCCGACTCCCCCTCTTTTCTCCCTGCTTGTCACACGCACACACACACACACGCACGCACACACGCGCGCACACACACACACTAAGCCATGCTGACACTTAAACTAAGTGCACTCACACACACCCTGTTCCCTTACTCCCTCCTCTTACCACCCACACAGAAACGAGGACACATACGGGCCACAAAACACACACACACACACACACACACACACACACACACACACACACACACACACACACACACACACACACACACACGATCCCCCCCACACACAGAGTACTTTCAGCACTTTCTTCTTTACCATACTCAGCAAGATCAGATGTCAACTCGACTGACACAACACACAGAGGCTGTATTTTTCTTTTCACCACGCTCTGTTTCCTCCTCCCTCTTATAGAATATATGCATTTTAAAAAAAAAAAGAACTCCCCCACACACAGACACACTCACACAGGGTGAGAAACGCTGCATGAATGGTTAACCTCTCCACACAAGAGTCACGAGAGGGAAAAAAGATGAAGAGACACAGATATTTAGGGCAGTCAAGGAGAGGAGATATGGCAAGGAAGAAGGGAGTGAGGGTGAAGAGGAGTGTTTTAAAAGGAAAAAGTTTCGAAAGAGAAGAGTAAGGAGAATTCAAAGATGATACTTGATAGCCTAACCTTTAGCTATACACATGTAAGCAAAGAACATCTATTAGAGCATGCAAGACACAAATGGCTGGAGTGGAGAGAATGAAACATGAATAAATGATTTTCAAGCACTGACAAAACCACCACGAGCCAAGACGCCTCTCACACAAATGCGCTCGATGTGTGTTCACATGCTGGCAGCGCACGCAGCACGCGCAGCACACGCATGCATGCACAATTAAATGACATGCATGTTTTCATGCAGGCGGCATGCAATGACACGGACATGGACGCGCACACAGAAACACATGCGTAGCCCGTGCTCACTGACACAAGAGATGTTTGGACATTAGACACACATACACCCTCGTCACAGTCACATACACAATACATGGAATTGAACAGCATGAGCAGGGTGCAACACTGTCAGCCTTAACATTTCTGCATGCAGACTAATCAAAGCACTAAAGCACACTTTTCCTGTGCCGTAAAGGATTATAAACACCGTTTTATCTCCAATTACAGTGGTGTGGAAGATCCGACCAAACTGTTGGATTGTTTATAACCTCTCTGACCATTTGACTGCCTGCCCGGTCTGCTCTGTTCCTAGATCAGCATTTACTTTGGTGTGCTGAAGCAGTAGCAGCTTAAGTGCCTTGCTCAAGGGCACAGTGACAGTAGCTGGTGAGGGAATGGAGAGTGGTTTTCCTTCATTCGTTTGGTAACCTTCCAGTGAAAACCACCTACCTTAAGGCAACCACTGCCCCTGATATATATTTAAGTGCAGGCTGCCTTCAGCGACACACACACACACACACACACACACACACACACACACACACAGGGCAGCACGGCCACACACCATGTGTACGAGCCAGATTTGGCTCCGTCCTCATGTCTGCCATACGGTTGATTCCCCCCCGCTGTGCACACCCTGCAGGCCAAACACCAAGCTCTCTGAGTGTGTGTGTGTGTGTGTGTGTCTGTTTGTGTGAAACTAGGGGGGAAACATATTTTACCACAAAACCATGTTTTACAAGGAAGTAACATTGTTTTCACTGTTAAACTGTTACTATAGTTTTTCCTTGTGGGATGAATTGACCAGTGTACTCTACACTAGCTGTAGACTAATGGACATGGATATGTTAGAAACTAGAGTAGTGTTTTACACTTTGGGAGCAACAAATTGATTTTCTCTCTTGGCATGTGGTTTGATGGGATGGGTATGTGTTTTCTTTGGTTTTGATCTTGGGAAATGTCAAGGAAAGTGAATATTGCAGCAGAAAACCAGCCTTCAAAGACAATTTAAGACAGAGATTCCTTTTTAATAAGCATGACAGGTTTTAACAAGACTCCATCGCTTTGACAGATGACAAGGAAACGGGTTGTAATGACCATAATGGTCTCACAAGTTTTAGAAATTTGAGAAACACGTCTTTCTGCATTTTGGACTTCCAGCCACATTCACCTAAAAGTTGCTCTCAAGAATAAGGGACAAGAAGGACGTCTACTCAGACACTGTCCTGTAACAGAAAGAAGAAACCAGCTGTCTGAGAGACGACTCATTTTGATGCCAGTGTAGCCAATCACACGGCACAGATGTTGTTATTAACCTGCATTCATGTTGTAAGGCGACTTTGCCAGAAGAGAATAATGATTTGATCGATGGATGCAGGACTTTTCTGTTAACCATGCTGAACTGACAATTAGATATGTCAACAAGAACTACTAAATTGGTTGTTACTCTAGTTCACAACTCTATTGAAGCACAAGACAGGTGGAGAAAATGATGGAACGCTTTTGCTTTTTCAGTGTATGGACAACATTTTGTGAATGCACGTGGTTTTCACATGTAAACAGCATTTTCTAAATTATACTCAACTGGATTTACCTGCCTCAGTGTGGACGTGACCTGTGTGAAAACCTCAACAGGTTAAGAGCCAGTATGCAGCATTATAAAAGCTAAACATACTGCATTTAATTCACACATCTTGATTGATGACCTAATACACTAGAAAAGGTACATACATTTACAGATATATATGCAGATCCCGGTGTAGAAGAAGACAGCAAGAGACAGATAGAGAAAGCAAAATCAAGATGCTAAGATACACAAATGCAGCAGAGAGGAAGAAGACAGGAGGAAGACAGAAAGAGAGAGTGAGGGTGGATAGACAGCAGTCTCTGTGAACCTGCATAGACAAGCTCAGTCAGGCTGCTTTGGTGAGAGAGAGGGAGGGAAAGCAAGGATGTTTTGACAGCTCGGAGCCATCACAGCAGCAGAAGGCAGGCTGTGTGTGTGTGTGTGTGTGTGTGTGTGTGTGTGGGTGCAGGCGTTTGTGTGTCTGTGCACGTACTGTATGTGTGTGTGTGTGTGTGTGTGTGTGTGTGTGTGTGTGTGTGTGTGTGTGTGTCTGCATGCACACAAAAGAGTAAGAGAGGAGGCAGACAGAGACGTTTCTCCTGATTCAGAGACAAAGAGGGTTAAAGCAAGTCTAGCACAGAGCCTGGATGAAGGACAAATAAAGTAAAAGATGTGAGACTGTGCGTGGTGTATATACATTTGGTGTATACATATTGATCTGCCTCAGGGCGCCTGCCACCAGGTCCCATCATGCATCATTCCGGTCACGTCAAGTAAAACCTCCTCGTTAGAGGGCTGTTGATGAGCAGACGAATTTTAAAGGCATTTTTCCACATTATGTCCTCTCCCTCTCGCCATTGCGGCGACGGCCCTCTTTATCAGCCTCGTCCCTCTTCACCTTCACACAGCTCCACGCAGTCACACTGGGGGCTGCTCTGAACAAATACAGTCTTCTGCAGCTGCCTCTGAGCAGCTCAGGAGCAGTTGGAGGTGAGGTGTCTTGCTCAAGGGCACCTTGACTTGACTGTATGTTTTTTTTTTCATGTGAAGGAGGGGAGACTCATTCACATCCACTGCATTTTCCCAGCCGGTCTGGGGATTTGCACCTTTGACCCTCCAGTCTCATCCCTGCTACTTTTTGGTGCTGGCTTCAGGCTACTGTTGCTGCAGCTGTCTGTAACTGACAGCTAATGTTTTGTGACCCAAAAGTTTTGGAAACAGCGGCTTTCGAACATTATGCGACACGACGGCTTTTTGCAAAACACATGCAACCCAACCGGAACTGTTTCACAAATTTAACAATGTGTTCAAACGCTACCATGTGCAAACCTCCTGCGTCAAGATAGAATGCAAAACTTCCAAAACGACAAAATACGACAAGCAGGGAGGAGATGACGTTTTTATTTATTGCTGAAAACAGCTGCCTGTTGGGGTAGAAATTGAGAGTGGTGGGAGTGAATCAAACCACTGAAGTTGCGGTCCCCCGAGGAGCTAGTGCTGCTACTCTTTGTAGGTTTGTCACAGGAGAAACCCTTTCACATACAAGTAGCCACGTGATCCATATAAAGGTTTTGATTACAGGCGCTTTCAATTTAGGCTCAGCTTCATTCAAGCTAAACTGATCTCTGTACATATGGCAGTTGGTGGAAAATCAAACGATTTCCAGAGAAACAGGCGAGATTTATTAATAATGTTTGTACGCTGAGGTTTCTACTGACGGTCTGTCTCGCAGATTCTCCTTGTGTCTCCCGTCTGTGTGCCAGACAGCCAATGCACATGAGCAAACAGTGTTGACGTGTGTGTGTGTGTGTGTGTGTGTGTGTGTGTGTGTGTGTGTGTGTGTGTGTGTGTGTGTGTGTGTGTGTGTGTGTGTGTGTGTGTGTGTGTGTGTGTTTGTGTGTGTGTGTGTGTGTGTGTGTGTGTGTGTGTGTGTGTGAGAGAGAGAGAAGATGGTTGTCTTTTTAAGAGGCAAAATGATAGGAGAATTGCATGTGTGGGTGTATGCTCATGCTTGCACGTGTGTTAACAATGTACCCCTGTGTCCCCTGTGTCAAAGCCCGGCTAAATCAAGTCAACCATGCTGCGTGTGTGTATATTAGTGTGTGTGTGTGTGTGTGTGTGTGTGTGTGCCAGTCCAGATCAATAAGAACTAATCAATAGGAGAAGACAGCTAGAAGGACCTTGGAGACGGCAGATACACACCCCCCCACCCGCACACACATATATACACACACACACACACACACACACAGGCCCTCTTTGTATTCCATCCTGACTTTCTCTCTTCATCTTCTCTCACTCCACCTCCCCATGTCTCTTTTCACAATGCCTCTCTCTTTTATTCTCTCCGTTTTTTTAAGACTCTTACTCACACAAACACTCAATTATCTCACTCTTTTCTCTTTCGCTCTCTTAAGGCTACGACACCAGAAGTGTCGTTATTGTCTTGCTCGTTCTCCTTTCCTCCTTTTGCTTTTCTTCTCTGTGAGTTTGTTTTGTTTGAATTATGGAGGCTGGTTGCGTGAGGGACTGAGTTTACACTGCTCAGGTCAGGTCTGACTTCACAACCAAGATTCAATATTAGAGACACGCTGTTCAAGTAGCAAACAAACCTTGTACCGCTGGTTGTTTTTTTTCCCTTTCTTTTCTTTAAAAGTCCGATCACATCTGTTGAAGCAGCAGTGGAAAGATGAGGTGAGGAAAGTTCAGCTGCTGGCACACATCTGAGTGCAGTCTCTAGCGCGTGTGCTGCGTTTACTGTATGTTGCATGCTCCAAAATGCTTTTCAGAAATTAAAACACATGTATGGAAGCAAAGTAAGGCTGTAATATTCATTTTATTTTGAAAACCATCTGTCTGAGTTTACATGGTTTGAATTCCCCTCCTTGAAATGCCCAGTAGGTCTATTGAAGTTTAGAAAATGTCTGTCTTTTTAAGGTTTCTTTTGTCTTAAATAGCTCCGATTCAGAACATTCAAACATCGTCTCTTTCTTGGATCGTGTGGCGGACCGAGCTAACCTGACAGCTTCAGTTTCAAGGTGTCGGCAATCAATCAGTTACTTAATTTTTGACTTGATTTCTTGATCTGAAAGTGAGATTTTAGGATTTTACCTATTGGATTATTCAAACTAAATGAATTCAGATGATTTTCAAAGTAAAACATATTTTAATGCTATGCATTATTTGAATTCCAACACACGGTATTTAGTAGTAATTCCATTTAACAATCACTTTCTTATAAGCTTCCATACACGCCCCTCTTCCAGCATTAAAACGGAATTGATGTCAACTGTGAGAATATTTGCCACCAAGAGTCCGTGTGCTCAACCCTGGGCCATAGACTTCTTACAGATCTTCACACCTACGGGTCAATCAAAAGAAACGGACCTTATTTTTGCACAAGTGTAAATCTAGCTTTATGCCAAATACTGAAATGGCAGCCTGGTTATCAGCAGGCACACCACAGCTCTGGTGGACGCTCTGGGTCTGAAGCACTTTCAGTTCAATTCACTCAACATGCAAATTGAAACTGTAATTCATTTACTGGCAGATAAGCACGCTACTCTGTCTCAATAATGCCTTTATAGATTGAATATTAAATAACCTTTTGATGGGGATTTTCTTATGGTTTGAATGTCCACTTCCTGGGTTAATTGGATTGAACGGAAAGTGACCTAACTCTCGGGCTCAATCAAATTCAGTGCTGGTGCAGACAAGTTCAGACCTTCATTTTATTTATCGGTTTACAGTAAATCAGTTTATTGATATAATTGGTCTAACTTAGAGCATGTGAAACGCTGCGTTTTCCTTTCTGTGGCATATAATTCCTCCAATTTATATGATCCGGTTATGAAAACTAATAATTCAAAGAAGAACAAATTTGTGTCGGTTTTGTTCATCTGATTTTCACAATTTCCGTACGGTCACGGCCGTTAGAAATTATTAATATTTTAGGGCTCCAAAGATTATTAAAGTTCAATGCAACCTAATCACATTTTGACAAAGGACATTTCATTTTAAACAAACTGAAATTTCTCTTCTCATTTTTTTTGTGTAAGGAAATATAAACGATGATTATACTGCAACTATTGTGTTGTGAACATAGTTTGTAGCCTCTCAGTGGGCTGTTTCCAGTTTGGGAGCTGGTGTTGGGACCTGAGCACGTCTGAGCCCTGCATAGCCTACGAACTATATGATAAAAGACATTTTCTATCCTTTCCCAAGAAGCACACACACAACGTTGTGTCAGCTCAAAAGTTCAATCTATTCCTTTAACAGCGGCCCACAACTTATCTCAAGTGAATGATGCTGTACAATCATCAAATAATTAATTCCTGTCAATGTGGGGTTTGGTTTTTGGGTGAAGCTAGTTTCCAGTTTCAGCCTCCATCTCATGTTCCTTCTGTCTGCTGTTTTTTCTTCCCTCCACACTGTTGCCCTCCAAACACTCCAAACATCTACCCAAAAAAAAGGCCCTCCTTGTTAACGTCGTGAAATCTCTCTGTTCCAACACACGGCGTTTCCTGTCAAACATGTTGCTGCAGTTTTCTGTCTCCCTTTCTGTCCATTTCCTCTACATGACAAATTTTAAACAGAGTAGAAGAGAAAGGGAAAAAAAGTTTCTCTTTATTGATGCTTGAATGACAAGCTGAGCTGACAGGAAGGTACAGAGAGCCGGCAGAGATGCACTGACGCCACCTGACTGTCTACGTACATGCATTATGCACAGACGAGCACACACAAACGCGCCACACCTCCCACGCTACCAAAACACTGTCTCACCTGACAAATTAGAATGGGTGCGAGCCTGTCGGGGTTTTTTTTTGACATTGCAGGTATCTGTCACATTCCTGTCAGAGCTTCACGTGGTTTCATATCGAGACAAAGAAAGCCAAAAAGAACCCACATGTCATCCCCTCCTCTCTCTCTCTCTCTCTCTCTCTCTCTCTCTCTCTCTCTCTCTCTCTCTCTCTCTCTCTCTCTCTCTCCCTGTCCGTCCTCTCCTGTCTTTCTCCGCTGGGTACTGTCGAATGAAGCAGGAATATGGAGCAGAAGTCAACATCACATGCTGCATAATTCTCAGTTTTCCATTGTAATTGCTGAGGCTTTTATAAAAGATTCAGCGACAACGTCCATGGTTTGATTGTCAATGAAGCAGGGTCTCGTGGTTTCAAATTAAAGGTTTAGTCTGCTGTATTCTCATCCAATCCGTTGGATCCAACATTGATCCAGCAAAACTGCACAGAGCGGCTAATGCTCGGTGTATAAAATGCAACAACAACGATGATTCGAGCAACATGGCTCATACTAATGGCATAAATATTGAAGAAGAAGTCTGAGGATCTCTATCATGCTAATACAGAAAAGAATCTCCGGGGCTAATATAGCTGTGATGCTGGCGTGCGCCATAGAGGATGGATTAATATCTGCGTCTGTTGCCTAATGAGAAAAAGGCCTACAGCAGTAAATGACCTGATAGAATAATAAGCAGTTGAACACCCAGAGGAGCTAATGAATGAAGGGTTCTCCAGTCTAGAGGCTGGAAAATAGTGTTGAAACGATTCTATTTTGATTAGTGATTAATCATCATTCACCGTTTACAGCTTCTCAAATGTGAGAATTTTCACATTCAGAATGAACATCTTTGGATTTTGACTGTTCATCCCACAAAAACAAACATTCGTATGCGCCATTTTGGGCTCATGTGCCTTGTGACGGTGTTTTTAGCCAGGCTGTTATGATGATGACTTTTCATAGCTTCATCATCAGGTCAACGTTTTTAATTTACCCCGTACCTTTGTTTATGACCACATACCTGCAAAACTAAGGACATTTCCATCAGCCTCAGCCGTACTTTGCATTAATAATTAACAAATGCTAGCATGCTACGACGCTAACCTCAGATGGTTATTATAAACATGCTCGCATTATCGTTGTGAGCATGTTAACATGACGTGTAGTCTCAGAGTCAGCTGAAGGACAGTCATGCTGCCTAAGCTGCAGCTCAAACCACACTGTGGGTTGTTCTTGTAGAGAACCAGCTAATTGTGATCCACCTACTTCATCTTCAGAGGAAAATCATAAATAGTTAAATACTTTGGGGTTGGATGATGTAACTGTTCCTCCTTTGCTGCAGAGTTTTCGACTTTCTGAAATGGTGAGAATGATTTCTGACCTTCGCCTAAATTCTTACCTTTGTAGAAAAGCAGCTCATTACTTTCTGAGGAATGTGCAGCAGGGGTGTGTGCGTGCCTGGTGTCCGCCTGAAAATAATTAGCTGGTCTGTTGGGCAGCGACGTCTGAGAGAGGGAGAAGCAGGACTTTAGCATTAACTTTTAGTGTGTGTGTGTGTGTGTGTGTGTGTGTGTGTGTGTGTGTGTGTGTGTGTGTGTGTGTGTGTGTGTGTGTGTGTGTGTGTGTGTGTGTGTGTGTGTGTGTGTGTGTGTGTGTGTGTGTGTGTGTGTGTGTGTTTAAGTGTAGGTGAGTGTTGTGCCAGCCATTGTTGAGTATTAGGCAGATTTCTGTATTTTGGAAGAGCTTGTGCGTGTGTGGGTGTGTGTGTGTGCGTGTGTGTTTGTGCCCAGACGGTATTTTAACATGGCTAGCCGACTTTTAGCAGCCCACAGTTAAAACAGTGACTCACAGATTCCTCTCTCTGTCTCTCTCTCTCTCCCTCTCTTTCTCTCCAACCTCATCTGTTTCTCCCTCGATTCTTTTTCCTTTCTCTTCTTTCTTTTACCACTTTCCCTGGTTTTCTCTCTTTCTTTCTCTGCCTTACCGCCCCCTCTCTTTCTCTCCCTCCAGGTTGGGTGCTGACCATAGCAGAATTCAGGACAGAGGTGATTTTTCCTCTGCTCCTCCCCCCCCCGTCTTACTCCGACTGTTCCAGCCGTAAACCTAGTAAGTTACAATATGACCATACCATTATGGTCTTTTATAGTCTTATTTGAATAGAAAATGTACGTTTTATATCCCAATGGGCTCAAATAATCTAATCAAGCTCATTGTACAAGGACAAAAAAGTACATTACATTGCTTGAGTTTTTAAAAAAAAACTTGAAATATCCCTTCTGTCCAGCTTTGATTGGTTGAGAGGCAAAGAAAGAATAGTAATAGGGATTTAAATCCCCCTGCTACACATAATCAGGAAATACAGTATGTACAATCACTTGCACAGGGAAGGTCGTTTAAACGTTAGAGACGCCCAAATCAAAAGCATCGGGAATGCTCTTGACTGGAGCTGCTGATTATATAAAAAAAGCTTCCTGACACACACACACACACACACACACACAGCCCCCGGGGCCCCAGGGACTTCAAAGAGCCGTCTACTGTAGGCCTACCTCAGCGACACCTCAACACCAGGTGCCGCAGAGAGGAGGAGGAAGGAGGGGTGATGGAGGGTGGAAATGGAAATGGTGAGAGGGGGAGAGAAAGAGAAAGAAGAGAGAGAGAAAGGGAGTAGGAGGGAGACCACAGGCATCCGAGGAGGGTGAAAGAAATAACGTCAGAGGTGGAAGGAAGGAGTGAGGAGTTGAGTACTGCATCAGAGAAAAAGACTTCAAAATTAGAAATAGATAAGTTGAGAAGAAAAAGAGAAGAGGATGAAAGGATGAAAGCCAACAAACAGACAGGCGGAGGCCTAACACAGGCCGGACAGACAGACAACGTAGCAGACGAGGAGTTGCAGCCAAAGACAGAGAGATAATGGGGGTGGAGGGCAGTAACACTCAGCTGCTAATACCTCTACTGCTTTGTTGTGAACCCCAGTTCCCCTTTTAATGGTGAACAATTCCTTTAATGATAGCAGTAAAACATACACACACACACACAAACACACACACACTCTGCTGTTCCTCCCAGCCCGACAGGAAATGTGGTTCAGAGCACAACGTGACGAGTCACAGTTCAACTTTTACGACTTACGGGACCAATGCGCACTCACTCACACACCACAGTTCAAACGCAAAAGCAACATTTATAGCATGAAATGGTTTTGTTTCCCATGTTAGTGTCCTATATGGGGCAGAGATGTGGGCCTTTGTCTAATTTGGGTGCCTGTAAGCTTTTGAATTAACTTGTTTTGTGGGCTGTCAATCATGCAGACAGGCAGGATATGGGAGTTGGAAGAGTGACTCGCACTGAGAGCGAGTTATATTCCAAAGATAAAGCCATTTGGTGAGCACTTTGATCCCATGCAGCGACTTTACAAGGCACAGAGTTGTGTATGGCTGCCACAGTGAAACCTTTGAGTTACACAGGAAAAAAAAACAAAAAAAACCCAAACCTGGCAGTGTTAGTGCCTTGCTCAATCTGTTGGAATATTCATCCACATGTGGACAAGTCAAATGTGTTGATCCGTATGCGGTATTTTACACATTTGATCATCTCCACAACAAACTGTAAACACTCTACAGCTGGAAGACTTGATCCCCAAAGCACCTGGACGGGCCCAGTATGTCTTAAAGGAATAGTTTGACATTTTAGGAAACTGTGCTGATTCGCTGTCTTGCTGAGAGTCAGACAAGAAAATCAATACTGATCTCATGTTTGTATTGATATGAATCTAAAGCCAGCAGCTGGTTGGCTTAGCTTAGCATAAAGAATAGGTACAGGGGGGAGACTACTAGCCTTGCTCAGTCCATTTTATTTTTTTATTTTATTTGACCTTTGGTCAGAACCAGACTAGTGTCCCCCCCCCCCCTGCTTTCAGTCTTTATGCTAAGCTAATCGTCTCCTGGCTCCAACTTCACATTCAATGAACAGATATGTGAAAGTGGTATTAATCTTCTCTTCTAACTCTCGTCATTTTCCCCATTGGTTGGATTCAAAACTATTGAAATGTTGTGCTTGAATCCGAAAACTACATTCAGATGGCGTAATCAAAAGCTGAATTTCATCTGCAGGAAAGTGGATTTACTGGGTTTAAATTTGTGTAACTGTTACCAAAGGAAAGCGGAACTGTGCTAAAGAGGAGGAAGTGTAAAATTACAAAAGCCAAACTCCAAAGCTTAATTCACAATCAGCTCTCTGTATTCAAAATGCAAATTGAGACGGCAACCTATACAACAAGGGGGCGGGGGTTTTGCGTTCCCCTCACGGGGAGAATTGTGTCATCAAGAAAAGAGTTTCATCATTTTAGAATCGGTGCTTCACAGGTGGCCCCGCTCCACCTCCAAGGACTCACAAACGCACAGCAAGGGAGGACAGCGAGGCAAGGTGACCCAACGTAAAAAAAAAAAACATGACAACCCTCCGCCTCGCTGATGTGTCCTTGGATAAGACACCACCTCCCCGGTAGCTCCAGCAGTGGGGTTCTGGAGCCGAGCCTGACCCCTGACCTCCCTGTGGAGGGTGGCAGACAAAAAGAGATTTTCCCTATGGGGATTAATAAAGTATCACATTATCATTTGAATGCAGCTGATTGTATCTTTGTCCCGTCTACATTTCAGCCTGCGGACCTCTCTGTAGAAGCGCGTGACGTGACCTCGTCGCGTTAAGTCTCCTGTATCTGTTGGGAAAGGTCTGCAGACCCAAATGTCAAATGATAAAGAAACAATCGGCGACGTTGTCCCCCTCCCGCCGCTCTATTCATTTATCAGTATTTAAGCTCCAATTTTCTACGTCGCACAGCTTTCCCTTCTGTTTCTCTTTGTTGCCTTGATGCAGCGTTCAGGATTCAACCAAACCGACCGGCATACAGATTGACGATGTTTAGTCGGTAGTCATTATAAGGCTCGGAGCACTGTATGGGCAAAAATACATAAGCCTTCGTAGCTCAACTGTTAAGTCTAGAATGTATTCTTTCTGTTGTTCCAGACTGATTTTCAGATGTTTCTGGGATGCCACAGACAAATCTTTCACATCTTTGTGTGCACTCATTGCAGAGTTATTGCACAAGACCAAAGGCTAGCTAAAGCAAAGTTAAGAAACAGCAAACACTGACATTCTCTCTCTCTCTCTCTCTCTCTCTCTCTCTCTCTCTGTGTGTGTCCTCTTTCTTTCTGTCTCCCTCTGTCCCTGTGGTCAACAATCCCTCTGCTGGCCTTTATCCCCAAATCCCCATGGACAGAGTCAGGGGAGGGAGAGTGCTTAAATGCTTTGAATGATGGTGTGGAATGCTAAAAAGTGTGTGTGTGTGTGTGTGTGTGTGTGTGTGTGTGTGTGTGTGTGTGTGTGTGTGTGTGTGTGTTTGGTTGTCGGGGGTGTGGGGGGGGGGGGGGGGGGGGGGTTGTCTCCTGCCTGGTCTCGGATCTGGTATGCGTGACTGAACAAGAGGAGGAGAAAGAGAGGAAAAGAAAAAAAAAAATCCCCCACCAGAACCTGCCTTCCTAACTTCTAAAGACAGACAATGGCTACTGACTGGTCTGGCAACCCTCTGTGTGTGTGTGTGTGTGTGTGTGTGTGTGTGTGTGTGTGTGTGTGTGTGTGTGTGTGTGTGTGTGTGTGTGTGTGTGTGTGTGTGTGTGTGTGTGTGTGTGTGTGTGTGTGTGTGTGTGTGTGTGTGTTGTCACTTCACACACAGGACACGTCCTGATAGAAAGCAGAATGGGGGAAATCTGCTCTAACCAACTTTAGATCTCATTACTCCACACGTGCAGCAGCACAGATGCAGCTCTGCCACATGTGAAATAAAGCACTGCAAAAATAACCAAAACTAAAAACCAGAACCTTCCATGCAAACCACGAAATCCACCAAAACACAACCCCTCACCCACTTTGGGCTTTGACACTTTCGAGACTTAAATGTAAAACTCGACCACTACCAGTTGAGCTGAAACTCCTGCATTTGCTGCATTTACCAAACAGACGTTGATGATTAAAAAAGTCAGCAGGGTAGAACAGCTTCCTATAATAAACGCCCTGGTGATAATTAATTACACAGGCACTGCAGCCAAATCAAGGCGGCAAGCATCCATTTTGAATCTCCTCGTAAATAATAAAACAACACAACAGATTTTTTCCTTTTTTTTTTTTTGGAGAGGCAAGGCTGAAGCGTTCAGGGACAATACTCAGAAATGTGTGGGCGGCTATTAGGACCAATACATTACAATAACAGCCCTTATTGTATTAAATGCGCCGGATTATGGACAACATGATTGTAGAACAAGACCATAGCAGCACTGAGTGTCTTGTGGGAATAAACAATGTCAAAATGAGCATGTGGAAACTAGAGTGTTAGTGGAAAAAAACAAAAAACAGACAGCATGACAACACTGGAGTGCTAAAGCTACACAAAAGTAGTCCACACCGCTGTTTTCGTTCATTATATAAATATCTTTAATTGTTTTAACCGTAAGAATATAAAACAATTTAATTTTGGGATTCTGCATTTTTTTCTTCTTTACAAACACATAATATACAGTACATCTTTTTTATTTTTCAAACACACACACAGCTTTTTCAGCAGGACGCACATCCGTATATTAATTTTTCTAGCAGGTCATTGCATTACATTGAAACGCGCACACACAGGCCTCCGTGTGTGCATGTGTGTGTGTTAATGTGTGTGTGTGTGTGTGTGAAAGAAAGAGAGAGATGGGGAGGTAAAGAGACGCAGTCCGCTTGTAACCCGACACGGAGAGAGAGCAAGAAAAATAATCGATGGCTCCTTATTCTAAGCATGTCTCAAAATGGATTGGGGGGGTATTTTAATTCAGGAAGAGATGGAGAAAAAAAGGAGGAAAAGAAGATATTCTTACCCTCCTCTCTCTCTCTGTCTCTCTCTCTCTCTCTCTCTCTCTCTCTCTCTCCGGTGAGAGCAACATGAATATGAATGCGACCTGTGTTGCCGTTAACGTGGGAAAATAAAGCCATGAGACAAACCCTGATTTGTTTTCGATCAATAAAGGGTATAAGATATAGAAATCACTTCAATTTGAAGTACGGCGCTCTGAACAACATCCACTGACATTTATTTCCACCAGCATCCCTCAGAAGAAATACCGAATGTTCCTATAACATACTCACATGGATGTACAATGTGTTTACCAACGGCCCGATCATATTTTGTATCTCTCATTTTAGCACTAATATTCCTATACGTCTATTGCATTATTATAGGAGGTCTACAGGTATTTATTCTAAGGAAAAGCTGATGATCTCGTCTCCTTTTTATATCGACCAAAGCTTGAACACAACACATCTCTAAAGGGCGTGAAAGTTGGACTTTATCCCTAAGGATGAGGAAAAGAAACAATAAAAAAAAAAAAAAAGCTCTGGCACACAAGCGGATTTATGTTTAGCTTTTTGCCTTTTTTTGCATAAAGCGTCGTCATTAAAATCTGAATAGATTTTACAGCTTGCTGTCCCTTCTCTCTCTCTCTCTCTCGCTGGGAAATTGTTGCTGTTTATTGGGGTAAATTAACAAAAGGTAGTTAGATTGTGTCCTGGTCTCCTTTCTCCAGCTCTGCTCATGGAGGGAGGGAGGGAGGGAGGGATAGGGGGGAGGGGGCAGACACAGTCCCTTTAGGCACATTTTCTCCCAGTCTCTCATTCTCGCTTTCCTTCTGTCTTTTTTTTTTGTGTGTGTGTGTATTTTTTTTACAGTATACACCCTTTTTGAAAACATACGAGGTAGCCAAATGTTTTAGGCGTGATGGCTGTAGCGGAGATTAGTTGTAAAGGTCTCAAATCCAGGCTCACTGTTAAGAATAAAAAATAAAAAAAAGTTTTCAAACCTCACTGTGCTTTTAAAACTAAAAGATGGATGCAACTTTGGATGGATGCAAGTTTCACTTTTAAGAATTTTCTGGAAGCCAGTGCCAGTAAGCAGATTATTCAAATGACATTCTTCTTCTTCTTCTTTTTAAATATGTGAAACAAGCTGATTTGCATTGCAAGTTATTCCAGTTTGATGTCAGAATGTCTGAGATATTAAAACTCAATCACGAGATCAAAGCAATTGTTAACGGGGATTTTTCATGAGCTCGTAGCAAAAGTACGCTTTTAATTGCTTCCTACCAGGCAGAATATTAAGTCATAGAAAACACTAATTGAAATCCTGCAAGGCCAGCAGAGAGAAAAATAAAACATCTGAACACAAAATATTGGTGACATGGGAGAAGCACACCTTACACAACCACACAGAAGGGGGGAAAAGGGAGGTTTTTCTCTCTCTCTCTCTCTCTCTTTTAATAAGAAAAGAAGTTTACCCGCCCATCTAATACCCCTCCTCTTCCTCGTGTCCCTCTCTGTCCCCCATCCAAAAACAGAACAAAAACACGAAAAACACACTTCCAATCACCTCACTTTCTCACTCTCTGTCATCTGCCAGAGTCCCAGGTTCAACACTTTAAGGCAGGGGAGCTGCGTGATCCTCTCCAGTCCCCTCTTGGTGATCTTGGTACATCCATACAGGTCGATGCCCGCCAGCTGGGTCAGGTGGTCGGCTATGAGCTCCAGCCCTTTGTCCGTGATGCGCACACACTGTCCAATGTTCAGGGTCCTCAGCTCGTGCATCTGCCTCACCATCCGGTTGATCCCGTCGTCGGAGATGTGGCACGAGCACAGGGACAGGGACTTGAGCTGGTACAGCCCCTGGGCGATGTACGCCAGGGTCTGGTCCCCTATCTTATCGCAGAAGGAAACGTCGAGCCCGGAGAGCCTCAGGGTGCCCATGGCGAGGTGCATGGTCCCCGTGTCGCTGATGTTGTCGCAGGAGCGTAGGTTAAGACTCCACAGGGAGGCCATGTGGGAGAGGTGGATCATCCCTGCGTCTGAGATACCCCCGCAGAAGCTCAGGTTCAGTACCCGGAGCTTGGTCAGCCCCTTGGAAATGTGTTTGAGTGACAGGTCCGTCAGTTTCTGACAGTCCTGGAGGGTCAGGTACTCCAGGTTCAAACAGCCCTCCGCCGCGCTGCGGGTCATGCCCGCCAAGTGTCCAATGCCCACGTCCGAGACGTGCCTGCAGGACCTTAAATTGAGGCTCTTGAGCCTGTGGAGGCCCCAGGCTATCAACAGGAGCCCGGTGTTGGTGATGTTGCTGCAACCGCCGAGCTCCAGCACCTCCAGGTTCTTCAGATACTGAGCTATCCTGCCCAGACTGGAGTCTGTGATCTGCTTGCACAGACTCAGGTTCAGCACCCTCAGCGACGGGATCTCCTGGACGAACGCGTGACCCAGCCCGTTGTCCGTGAGGTTGTAGCAGCCGGACAGATTGAGGGACTCGATGTTGGGCATCCCCTGGATCACATAGCTCAAGCTGCGACGCAGGGACAGGATCTGGACCCTCCGGATGCCCCTGGCCTGGAGGCTGGGGAACAGGGAGGGATTGGCCCGGCGGAGGTGCAGCTTGGCCTCCACCCCCCTCCACACTGACTTGTGGTAGGATGCGTCCCTCCAAGTGATACACACTTGGGCTACCCTGCCTTTGTCCCTCACATCCAGATAGCTGAAAATCATGGCCAAAATTTCCGGGAAGAGGCACGAAATGTGCGTCTCCATTGTTTTTCAAACCCCAGGCATATAAGAATTAATACTCCACACCTCCAAGGCTGGAAAAAAAAAAAGAACCCACTCCCCTTCTCTTGTAATTATGCAAAAGTATCAACAGTACCAGTTATCCACAGAAGTAAGGGGAAAAAAGAAATAGGAGTAGTTTGTTTCTCTCTTTTTCTCACATTGAACTGTGCAAAATCGATCCAACTCTCTCCAACCCCACGTGATCCTGTCTCGTTGCGCAGTAGGATTCAAATGCATTTAAAAAAAAAAGGGGAAAAACAAAAAAAGCGTTTATTCCTGCCTCAACTTCTCTCTCCGCCAAAAAGAGGAGGCGAGGGGGGCGAAAGGAAGAAGGAGGAGGAGAGGAGGAATAAGCGTCAATCCTTCCCCCTCTCGCTCCCTTCGCTCAGACGACGCTTCCTTGTATTATACCTACAAAAAGCCTTCCTCTCTCGGCCGAGCGGGGATCCAGACGGTCGTACATTTCAGAATAAGAAAGTAAAAAATAAAACCAACACTCTTAACGCCGCCTATTAGAAAACATTTCCATGATAGAAAAGCAGTAAAGATAGAGCTGGGTTGGCTTTGTAGGCAGAGTGAGAGAGAGAGAGAGGGGCGTCCTGGGCTCAAAGCCTTTGTCTGCTCTTTTCAAACCGACTTGGCAGGGACCCCAGCACTCTGGCTGTACGGGAGGGGTGGAGGCAAGAAATAGTATTAATGGCACGTGTTAAAACATACTCAACAACAAATAACGTCGCGATAAGCGTCTTAAGTACACACTCAGACACGGAAAAGACGTGTGTTAATATTTTACAAAATAATGCAGTGCGATATTAATTCGTGATTCTATCAAGGCACCCCTCTCTCCACCATGTCAGGCAGTTGGTTTGTCCCGCCTCAGCTGGAACGGTGCGAACAGTTTCCCTTGGAAACCAACTTCTTACAATTCAGTTCACTTTGGGCTTTAACCCTTTGAGCGGACCACACAGGAAACACAGGAAAGCCAACTGGAGAAGCCCTTTTCACTCCGCGTACTTGGCATGCATGTGTAGTATTTTTTTACTGCGATGTTTCTGTTGTTATTGTTGTTGTGGAAATAGTGGTAGATTGTCTCCAGAACGGTTACAGAGCAGAATACAGTGTTGTTTGTCTCATGTAAACATCATGTTTTTATCCACTCTCCTCTTTCACACTTGCAAAACCTCCCCCCAAAAGATATTAAACCGTCTGACTGAAAACATGCAATAAAACACAACACTCGTTGGCTAATTGTGTTGATGTATAAATAAGTAAAAAGCTGTCTAAACTCACTTCAACACACTTTATTGGCTTGGTAGGCTGCTGACTGTTCCGGTGTGTGCGCAAATGTGAGTAGTAAGTATATATATATAAATCATAAAGTACCAAACTAATCACTTTGAAGCAGCTGCCTCACATCTGGCATTGCTTGAACTCATTTTTCTCAGCTGATAATACTGAGAGTGTTTATATGTGTATATCAATAATAGCTATTTATGGCAGATATATTTTCAAAATTGCTTGTCAAAGCATTGAAATGATCAAATGCCACAGAAAAAGATTGTGAGAACATTTTCTACTCACTCTACCAAGTTTTAACTGTCATCCCCTGCAGTGGGCCTCTCTCACCCCCATAGTAGCCTTCTTAGTGGGTGTGTGTGTGTGTGTGTGTGTGTGTGTGTGTGTGTGTGTGTGTGTGTGGTGTGTGTGTGTGTGTGTGTGTGTGTGTGTGTGTGTGTGTGTGTGTGTGTGTGTGTGTGTGTGTGTGTGTGTGTGTGTGTGTGTGCGGTGTGTGTGTGTGTGTGTGTGTGTTTGAGAGTGTGTGTGCACAAAGATAACATGTCTGTGCATATGTTTTTTTTTCTGCGTAAACAGTATATTTTTTATATGGTTGCAGTGCTCCCTCTAGCTTTTTGTAGGCTTCTCTCTCTCCCCTTCTATGTGTGTGTGTGTGTGTGTGTGCGTGTGTGTGTGTGTGTGAGAGATAATATGACAGGGGAGCCGTTTGCTGAAGCCGGTGAAGTGTGGCAGAGAGGTTGAGAAAGAGAGAGAGAGAGAGAGAGAGAGAGAGAGAGAGAGAGAGAGAGAGAGAGAGAGAGAGAGAGAGAGAGAGAGAGAGAGAGAAAAGAGGCAACAGTGATCAGGTGAGGATAACAGAGAGGGAGAGGAGCTGCAGAAACAGGCCTTTTTACATGGAAAGAAGCAGCCGAGCACAACTGACAGCAACTCTCCTTTCATCCTCTCTGTTCTTCTCTTTACGAATATATTTTTTTCAAGTCTCTCTGAAAGTAATAGTCAGACATGTAAATGTTTTTTTTTTTGCTTGCTGTAATCTTCCCTCCTGTGCATACTGGCCATTAAAGGATCCCATCCTAACAAATACAAATGTTCAAAGTTAGTCTTTTTAGTGAAAAAAAAAGCCTTATTTTGTATCTCTTAAAAGACTGTAAAGACCATTTCTTCATCTTCCTCGTCTGAACTTGTGTTTCTGTCTTTTGGTCCTCTCCTATAAATCAACTTGCTTTTTGCTTCTTTCTCCTGCATGTCTCTTATTTTCTCAACTCCAACTGATGGATGGGTCACGTTAGTATCTCCCTCCCTCTCAAATACAAATTATTGGCATTAATAATGCCCTCAATGAGGTCACAATATATTTTCATAGCAAAATGTATGAATAACAATAACAGGAAGAAAACATATATTCCACATTTACATTTATACTGGCAAAACACAAGTGGGAACTCTTATGTAATCAGCATGTGAGTCATATAAACACGTTTTTGCTTTACTGAAAACATGTGTGTTATAGAACGATTCATGTCGTTATCATGGTCAGATCTATCTGCACCGGAGAAACGATCTGACCACACACAAGGATTGTTTGTGTTTTGTCAAACCAATCACGACCGACCCTCAGCACAGGATGCATCGGCAGTGCAAAACAGTGACACGTATACAAGGAGGAGGATGCTGCATGAAAAAAGCCTTTTTTTTTAGATTAAGGACAATAAATGTATCACAATTAATTCAGCATCTGTTATAAAATGTAAAATATGTACTTTTTATTGAAGTTATTTAATGGAGGTCTCACAAGCTTTCACAAGTCTATAAAGGCCCATTTAGAGACTCTTGACGTAGTGTGATTTCTATTTCAGGTTGCCATAAAAGCAACTCCCTTTTATGGAAAGCTGTTGTTGTAAAAAAGCGTACAATTCTTTGGTGTAAACATGGATTTGAATGTTTCAAATGTATCAAAACGACCGAAACGTCTGGATTCTGAAGTGCAAGGATTCTAAAAATCGACTAAAATTGTCTGCTGACTATTTTTGATGCCCCTCTCTGCTTTTAACGTGTTTCCTGTAACTTCATCAAGGACACAAACCGAGCCGTTAACTTGACTGTCCCCTGTGGCTGCCAACACCTATGTCCTTGATGCTCGGGCGCACAGTGTGTCGTGCATTTTCAAAATAAGAGATCCTGACATGAATACCAAGCTTCATAAAGATTGTGTTAACGCCTCGAGTTACAAACAGAGGAGGAGATAAACACCAGCTTCCAGCTAAATGTGGCTAAATTATGACTATGGCTAGTCAGTCAGTTTGCTGTACAAACAGTTTGGGATTAAACAGAGGCTCAGAAAATAACTAGCTGATTGTGTGATTGTGTGGTAACTAGTGATTTGTCTCATCCAAATGTTCTGTTTAACCTAACTGGACACTGATTCGTGGCTCTATCAGCAGTTACCTTTTCAAGAATGTATGTTTGTTGGGTTCAAAATAATACCCAGCCAACGTGGGTTTGAGAGTGGCACCAACACTGTGTCGTGTTGGAGTTTAATAGCAAACTTTTGAATGTCTGTACAATGTCTCTACAGCAAGATGATTACAGACAAACAAAAGTAAAGGAAAGAGAAAGAAACGAATAGGAAAAAAGATGGAGGATGTAGAAACGGAGAGAGGCGGATCTATATGCCACAGGCTTTTTCTCTTCAGCAGCAGTAGCTGAGTCTCTCTCTGCATGACCTGCCTGTGTGTGTGAGTGTGTGTGTGTGTACTTGCACAGCATGCATTTTTTTCTGTTTTTCTGTCTTCCTCTGTCTGGCTCATATCACAGTTTGTGCGTGTGTGTGCGTGTGTGTGCGTGTGTGTGCGTGTGTGCGTGTGCGCGTGTGTGTGCACTGCTGTGGTGTGTCATACCTCTCCCAGATAACCTGCTGGGCCCTCGCTAGCATTCACACTGAGTGAGAGAGGACAGAGAGAGATGGATGGATGGGTGAGGGAAGGGAAGGGAAGGGAAGGGAAGGGAGAGGAAAAAGTGAGAGGGGTAAAATAAGAAATGGGTCAGAGAAAAGGGAGGGCGAGTATTTTTAGAGAATGTATCAGAAGTGATGGAGAGAGAGAAACAGAGGTGTTTGTGTGTGTGTGTGTGTGTGTGTGTGTGTGTGTGTGTGTGTGTCATCTGCCCAAAGTGTTCTCCAACCTCTCCTAAGATTCTACTTGTCGTGTGACCCACCGTGTCTCTTTGTGCGCACGTGTGTGTTTGTGTGACTAAATGTGTCCGTGTTTGATCATTCAGGGGAGGGCTCTAACTGCATAATTGCGACAACGTGCTTCATCTTCACCCCTGCAGCGACTGCTGGTTGCCAAGGTTACGTGGGCGTGTGTCAACACGTCGCCCTGAAAGCCGACACCTTCCTGAATAGATGTTACTATGACTCTGTAGATTCTCTCCCGCACGCACGCACACACACACACACACACACACTCACCAACATATGAAAGAGAAAGCAGACAGTAACAATGCCCTGAGGTGCACTAAGCTTTTGTGTGCGTGTGTGTGTGTGTGTGTGTGTGTGTGTGTGTGTGTGTGTGTGTGTGTGTGTGCGCATGTATGCACGCACATGTCCGCCAACTGGTTACGCTGTAAGTGATGAATCTTTTATGCTGTTATGGTGTTCCCTTGCTTCACCTGTGCAGCACTGAAACATGGCCTGTGTTCGTGTTTGTGTTGTGTGTGTGTGTGTGTGTGTGTGTGTGTGTGTGTGTGTGTGTGTGTGTGTGTGTGTGTGTGTGTGTGTGTGTGTGTGTGTGTGTGTGTGTGTGTGTGTGTGTGTGTGTGTGTGTGTGGGTGTGTACCTGCCTTCAAAGTTTCTCGGCTCTCGGACTTTGGTTCGAAATTTTGGTGACACTTGTTCAACACTTTTGATGAATGATTATGATTATTGCGAGATCTCGTTCAGAACTAGTTTGTAACCATTAATCAAAAGTGTTGACACAGTTCTGATGGAGCGGCCTGGTCACCCCACAATTTAAAAAGCAAAACTCCTCACCAAAGTCAATTCCCTTCAATAGAACCCGGCATTCGTGAATTCGCTCGACGAGGCAAAACAAGTCCGTGCTGAGCTTTTGCGTTGAGTTCAACTTGGGCGATGTATGACACGCGAATTTGTGCTGCTGACAAATTGCAAACCGCTTTGACAGAGCTGACCTTTTGAAGGGAACAGAGAGCTGGAGGGTCCAAACTCGAACAAGCTATCATATTTCCATCAAACTTTATACAACCCTGCTCTGCTGAAGTACAAACTGCTCAAACAAAGACGACGCATGGTGCGCAGGCACTTGACAGACACAAGCAGGAATATACACTGATACAAATGCGTCTCTTTTAAAAAGGGTGCGTTAACTTGTTATCTGTTTCGGGACTAAGCTAACTAGCTTGTCGTCCACTGAGCCGATCAGCTAAAGTAGCTCACATGTAGTAGTAGGGACATTGTAACATGTAGGGACACACACAATGATTTATGGGGCAGTTGTACATCCCCTTCTGACATTTTCACTGACTAAAAGATGTTGAGGTGTCGGTCAGCATGACAATAAACAGGATGACATTGAATCGTGATGTATTAGTTGGTGTAAAAAAAAAAAAGGCCGGTGAGAGGCACAAGAGGAAAAAGATAAGTGGCTGAAAAGACGGACACAGATGATGGAGGTTAACGAGAGGAGGAGAGCAGATGTGCACAAACGAAGACGTCCCTGCCGGGAGATTTCTCTGTGCATTTCTCTGTCTCTCTCTTTTATCCCTCTCCATCTAAATCTCTACTTCTGTTCCGTGTGCTTCCGCCTCGCCAAAAGCGCCTCACAGGCTGTATGTGTGTGTGTTTGTGTGTGTATACATATGTGTGTTTGTTATGCACTGCTGCCCTGCTCCAGTTTTTGCACCACACAGGCTGCCTAGGTGAATGTGCGCGTGTGTGTGTGTGTGTGTGTGTGTCCTCAACAATGCTTTTCTTTTCTGCCAGCTCTGCAGTCTGACACGGGAGATTTTTTCAGCCTTGTGCTCTCTCTCCCTCAGTAGTCAGCATTTTGGCATTTTCTCAATGCGCTCTGTCATCTGTTGGCAGGAATAGGCTGCAAATTGTGTGTGTGTGTGTGTGTGTGTGTTTATGTTTATCCGGCTGGTTTTAACTCTGTTTGTCTGTGTTTGTGCGCGGAACCATGAAGGTGGTAAACAGCTCTTTTTCAATCTCAGAAATGGCAGTCGGTAGGTTTTTGATGTGGACATACACATAGACCTCCATCACCAGAGTTGTTGGCAAGATCGCTAAATGAAGCTCAAGGCAAGTGTGAGACCAAGCAGAGGCAAGATTGATGGAAAGAATGGTCGACAAAGCAAAATCCAAAGGATTTAACCGGCATCTACTCGATAGGTTTCCTCTCTCTTATGACGGTGTCATGTCACCCTTGTGATTCACACAGGACAATGCATTTGATTTGAATACGAGATACAGAAATTGACCGAGGGCGTGGTCTCTCCTGATGTATTGGGAAATACTGTCAATTTAAACTCTAGACCGTGAGTTTTCAAAGTGTCTCCTCAGAAAAAGGCTTCAATGATTCCCTCATATGGCTTCAAAGAAGACACATAATAAACGTGTGATATTGTGAGACAGAGTGGAGTACCAGTGTGCTCCAGTGTGTGCGTGACCTGACACAGTACAAGGCTTCCTGGGGATTTATAGACCAAACAAATGAATTCAGAGACAAGAAGTAAATCAGGCCAGACCAGCGCAGCCTCATCCCCTGATGAAAGTTGCTCTGATTCACAACGTAAGTGAGCGTGTCCCTCTTTTAGTATAAGTATGTATGTTCATCTCTTTACCAGATGAGTAGGAGTGCAGTTTTACAATTTGTGTGAGGGTGTGTTAAGTAGAGAAAAAAGTTTCATATACCCAGGGCTGAGAAATTGACAATCATTTTCTTACTAGAAGCATAGTGTGTGAGAGTCTGTGTGTAATGGTGATAGAAGCAGAGAGCAAAACTGTGTGTGTGTGTCTCATTCAGCCAGTGTTTGGGAGTATACGCTTGTGTTTAAACATGTTTGAGCATGTGTGTGTGTGTGTTAATCTCTCCAGGGAAGGGATCAGGAGGCCAGTGTAGTTTGACCAGCGGAGCTCCGGGGCACCAGGGGCGAATCAGGGGATCTGGCTCAGCCTCAGTGGCTTCTCCTTCGGCTTGCTGATCAGGGACCTGTCTCTCCCATGGTTCCAATCCAGTGCCAAACAAGGGCAGCCAGAGCTCTCTCAGTTGCTTCGTTTCCACCGAGGTGCCAAACACGGCTCGGCCTGCATTTATTTATCTGTTTAGACTATATTCTTTGCCCTTTTGTCTGGAGACTATGGAACTTTTTAAAGAAGAAACCCTCACAGTCTTACCTTTACTAATGAAATAAAGAAGCCTATCTGGCTTATTTGTTGGCAAGCACCAGATAAAAAACGGCTCTACTTGTGCTGCTGTTACACTACTTTGACACTATCCTGTCAATGGAAGTAGACTGAGTTTTGTTTTCCATTTTCGTTGGATTGAAAGTGTTCTGTGTTAGAGTGAAATTGCATTAACCTCACATGTTTGAGTTTGTAACACTGGTGTAAAAAAAAGCTTAGTTTTTTTTAGCAAAAAGCACGTTTCATTTTGAACTGCATCATGAAAATAACCCAACACGTCATCTCCATGCAGCCACAATACCTCCCGTTCACGTTATAGATCTACAGTATGTTGACGTAAGGAATGTCAGTTTATCAGTAGCTCTCAATGCTCTCAAGATAGGAAAAGCCTAAATACATAGCCGCTATATGCAGACTTGTAAGGAGTGAAATACTATAAATGGGGAGAGTGAAACATCACAGTTGAGAGACGAAGGAGCGTGAGAACAGCCTTTTTTAGGCGCCTGGATGCACTATTGGAGAGAGAGAGAAAGCGAGGGAGAAGGAGAGGGACAGATAGAAACATAAATGGCTGATGAATCTGGCTTTCAGTAAGAGAAGCATGTGAGAAATGGAGAGAGGAAGGAGGAGAGAGCTTGATAGTAGAGCGACAGAACAAAGCAGAGAGACAGATGGTGATACAGCGCAGAGAGAAGGAGGGAGAAAAGAGACATAGAAAGACTGGGATGGAGAAGTAGAGAGAAGATATATTTAGAGGGAGAGAGAGTTTTAGCCTCCCAGCTAGAGGCATGACTCATCTTCTGCCAGCTGACAGAAGGATGGATGGAGGGAAGAAGGGAGGAGATGGACAGAGAGTCGGGTGGGGGGAGAGAGATGGAGCGGCTGAAGAGAGCAAGCTTTACGAAGAGAGGACAGAAAGGGGGGACAAGAGAATGTGGGAGGAGAGGAGGAGAAAAACAGAAAGAGGACTGGTTTCCATACGACATCGTACACACAACCGCACATGTAAATCAGAAAAAAAAACTAAGAGACACATAGAAAGCCCAAGGCCTTTCCAAAGCCCCTCTCAGCTGCTTCCAAGTCCCACTGCATTTCCCCCAGGGTGTGTGTGTGTGTGTGTGTGTGTGTGTGTGTGTGTGTGTGTGTGTGTGTGTGTGTGTGTGTGTGTGTGTGTGTGTGTGTGTGTGTGTGTGTGTGTGTGTGTGTGTGTGTGTGCAAGCAGTAAATTTCGCCGCAGGCAGCTGCATTTGGCAGTTTGTAGCTGCACGTGTGTGTGCGCGCGCTTGCATATGTGTGTTTTTGGAAAGGGAACAGACAAAAGGAGGAAAGACATGAGAGCGACCGAGAGACGGACCGAGAAAGAGATGCACATCGTATGCAGAAAGAGGAGCAGGTAGTTTCATCATCCCATGGGTTTGCTGCGGTCGCATTGGCTTCGAGTTCTTTTGGTTCTTACAAATGTATACATGTGTCTGCACAAACTTGGCATGTATCCCTGCGTCTGTTCTAAAGGATGATTTTAAGGATACAAAAAACACTGTGAACCCTTTTATGTTGTAGTTAGCATGTCTTTTGTGTGTGTGTGTTTGTAATATGGGAACGATTATGGATTAGACTTTCCCACAACTGGTGGTTGAACCCCCTCTATATACAAACATCTGCCCTACTGAACTGTTCTTGAGCAAAACCACGAATCCCTGCAGGTCCCAGGGTCACTGCCCTGCAGCTGTGCCTGCCCTTTGACCCTATGATGGAGGCCGCAGGAAAAAGACAGAAACTTGTTTTAAGTGTCAAATGCAAAAAAAAAAAATGATGTTCAGGTTGCTAGTTGTTGTAGAACATCACACCTTACATTGTATATAACCACTCAAATGTACAGTTTGTTAGCAGTGGTGGACATGTACTCAAGTACAGATTTGAGGTACTTGTATGTTACATAAGTATTTCTATTTCATGCTACTTCTACTGCGGAATAAGTACTTTTTACTTACTTATTTACTGATTTTTATTTCTGATTTACACACAAAACACAAGTTTATGATATATTAAAGTACCCAGCAGTATACAAACTTTTTAATTATTACCTCCATTTTGACCAACTACATCAGTAAAACTCTACTTCAATTTTGAGTAATATGATGTGTAATAGTAGGGCCATTTTTTAGGAAATATGAGTACTTTACTTTTTCATCTGTACCCACATATTTTCATATTTTCATATTATACTTTTGCTGAAGTAAACTGAATCATGACAAACTATAGACATTTCTGCCTAGAAGTTGCCGAGGACTGTGAGCAGGTATGAAGTGGATGCATTTGCCCTGACTTCTCGACACGCTCAGATGATGTTTTTTTTGTCTTTTTAACGAGAGGATGATCAATTTTTAAGTGGCTGTCATTTCTAAAAATGGATATATGGCGTTTTGGCACGAGCCGCTTCCAGGGGATTAGCTCAGACCTCATCAGCCGACCGCAGCTGGTTTCCCTGCAGGAGAGAGCTGGCTGGTTCTCCTGCTGTAGTCTGGCACCGTTCGCAATAAAAAAGTGAGGTTGCTGTTAATCCAGAGAGGAGCTGCCGACTTTCTCAGGCATTGCTCCCTGTTGCATGGCTATTGCACATATCCTCTAGGGACAAGTCCTCCCTCGCTCCCTCTACCTCTCTCTCTCTCTCTCTCTGTGTGTGTGTATATGTGTGTATCCATTACTTGGACACTCCCTCTCTCTTTCACCCTCTCTGTTCTCCCTCCTGCCTCTTTCTGTCTTTATCTCACTTGGTCCAAGTTTTCTCTCTATGCCCTCACTCCCTCCCTCCCTCCCTGCCTCAGTTTACCCCCTTTTCTTTGGCTGCTGGCTGTACTGCAGCTGAACTGCTCCTCCTTGTGTTTCAACGTGCACATCACAAGTTACCAGTAAAAACCAGCCGCTCGCAAAGTGTGGCTGTTCCAGTGCAGCATTTCTGAATCTCTGGGTCATGTCCCAGAATAAGCTGTTGGCCTGTTTCACTACGGTTCCCGAATGCTGAGACAATGAGCATTGTTTAATTAGCGGAGTTCTCTAGAGGAGAAACCTGTTTATTCCAGTTTGGCTCGCAGATGTTTCAACCAAAATACAGATGTTAAATTCATCAACTGTTTTCAAATCAGAATCAGGTTTATTGCCAGGTGGGTTTCCACATACTCCTGCAATTCTTCTCAACACCTATAACAAAGACTGTGTGGTAGGGTAACACTAGGGGGTGCTGTGGTGTCAGTTACAGATTGCTGATGAGTCCGTCACTGTCAGGAGTCACTGCTCCTCCACTCTTGTCATTGTGCAGAATGTTTCAGCTGCTACAGTGCAGGACATTGACCAAGGCGGTCAAGCAGACTTTGGTTACACCACTGTGATACAAGACAGACGACTACAAAAGACGATGCTGAAGTGAAGTGAAAAGCTGTGTGTTTTCTCAACATCAAATGTTTAATATTCAAGACATTTTGGACCCTTGTTGAATTATTATTCTGAACTAATAGGATGGAAATACTCAAGCAAAGTACAAGTACCTCTACATTGTACCAGCAATACTAACTGCTTCACCGCTGCAGGTGCAAACACCGCTGCAGGTGCAAACAATTTACAACAAAAACAGTATAATAAGCCATAAGATGATACTTTTGGTAAAAACTCCAATTAATAATCCAATAAGTGGATCCTAGTGCTACTGGGGGTTTATGGTGGGAGATGATAAATGTCTACGTTTAACCGGATGAGAGCGCTGTTGTCATATTAACCTCCTCAGCATATAATAGAGTGGTGGTGGATCGCCTTCTCGGCTGCAGGACAAGACGAAAGAAGCAGAACAGCCGCCGTTAGTTACTGAGTGATCGGTTGGACCAGTTTTAGCGTTGTTACATATTATAATTGTGTGTCTGTTTCCCAAAATGTATCTCATTGTTTCACCGTTTATTCACCCGCTAAACCCGACTTTGACCCGATACCTGCCCACTGCAGAATATCAATCAGATGTATATTGAATGCAGCCAGTTAGATCACTTAGCAGAGCTGTGAGTGTGTGTGTGTGTGTGTGTGTGTGTGTGTGTGTGTGTGTGTGTGTGTGTGTGTGTGTGTGTGTGTGTGTGTGTGCGCGCGCGCTTGTGTGCGCGCGTGCGTGGGGGGGAATTTAAATCCCCCATGGAGATGAAAGGTGTGCGGTCTCTGCTTAACATTGCTGCGGGTCTATTATCATGCAGAAGCGAGTGACATCCAAATCTCTGCCGCTGCTCAGTCGCCACAAATGTGAAATGCCCACATAAATCCAATGAAGCCCAAAATAACACACTTTACAGGAATATTGATGAGAAGTATATTGGTATAATAAACCCACATGGTAAAACTGTCCACTGTGATAATTTACCACACAAATGTTAAGCAGCAGGTTGTTAAAACAGACATTCTATATATATTTTCTTTTCAACGTATTCACGCACGCAAAATATGAATCATTGAAATCCAAATTGGATGATTATTCTCTCATTTGTATCAGTGTTTATAAAATTAAACAACGAAGTTCATAAACATTATTTTCAGGAGCAATATTCCCAAAAGTAAACTAAATTGATTACAGTTATTTGTGAAGTTGGTGAACTCCATGGTGACCTATTGCTTTCTTATTGTCGAATAACTGTTATACTAAATGTAATAACCTTCCATATTTATAGATTAATTTGTTGGGGGGGGGGGGGGGGGGGGGGCGCCTCTGAGAGCAATTTCTCCAGGTTTTGGAGGTTTCCGTCTAATCCACCCTGCGTCCACCGTTGGTTGCATATGGACGCACTCTTTTAAGAAGCACTGAGTCAGATCAAAGAGCCTGTTCCTCTGCAGGTTGGCCGCCCAGTTTGTCTTTGACCGGGATATGAATTGAGGAGAGCTCGCTTCAACACGCCTTTTCTTTACTCCAGGACTTTTTCAGGACTGCTGGCCGTCTGCGTGTGTGTGTGTCTGTATGTGTGTGTGTGGGGGGGGGGGGCTTTATTGTCGCTGACCAAAGAGGGGATTAGATGATTTTGAGGCACTCACCTTGTATTCAAACAAATTATTCACTTCAGCTAATGAAAGGAATTTGACGCACGTGAACTCTTTGGAGGTCGATGGGGGTTTTGCAAAACGTTCAACCCCCATCGCTCTCAAAACACTGCCCTGGCCATATTGTACCCACTTTAGTGACCATATGCATAAACATTGTCATACACACATTTCATTTTTAAGTTTTAGTATACGGAAGTAATGTAGGATCCCTGGATGGAAAATGATCGGATGACTGGTCAGATAGAAATGACGAAGAAGGCCTTGTTTGGAAACGGGTATCAGCTGCAGTGTAAGCTATTTAGTTTAGTTGTTCAGGGAGTGATTGCCCAGAGAACACAACTGAGTTTTATATTCAAAACCTTTGAAAGCAACATCACAGGTGCTTCCAGTCTTGACTCGGCATTCAAGTCACTGTTGACTATGTCGAATACCCATTTGGTTTAACTATGCGCACGCACATGCAACCATACGCTCCATGCGCGCGCAATGTATGGCGAGGGAGGGAGAGGGCACTTCTGAGGTGAAGTGGGGGTGAGAAGAAGAGTGTAGAGAGAGAGAGAGAGATGTGGAGTGGTCGTGAGGGGATAGGAAGGGAAGGAACAGTCGCTTTGCTGCTCAATTAGCGTTTTAATCTGCTTGTTAATCTTTTCTCAAGACAACAACGGGATCACACTTTTCCCATTGCAGCTTTGCTTTATTTTGTCTTTTTGAAGGGAGAAATCCGCTTGCACTTTGCGTAAAACCCAACTAAACCATTTTACGCACGACTTTGAACTGGAGTTTTCAAGCAGTAAACTGGATTCACGTTTTTTTAACAAGCAACTTCTGACCTTTTGGATTATTACCTCTGGCCTTTTTTTCTCTTGTCTTTTTGCATCTTATTTTTAATGTCAGTGTTGTTATATAGTTTCAAATCCTAGAGACTGGAAGGACAAGTGGTTCACAAGAAAATAGACAATACACAAGATACACTCGAGTTGGACTCCAGCTCACTGTATCGCCAGCACTTCAGGGCTTGCGTCCAGACCCAGCGGGGCCGAGCAGGGCGCCGCCTGATTTTATGCCCATGTCTCAACAGCAGAGCACTTTCCCCAGCACCGGCTGTGTGGCGGTGACGCGGCGGACCATGGACAACGGGCCTGTCCGGAGAAAGCGAACCGGTGCCGTTCGACATCTGCTGCTGGCAGCCGCCTTCCTCGCCTGCAGCTCCCAACTGCTGGTGGTGGATGCCAACTCATGGTGGTGAGTAATGACCACTGGCAGTGCATTGATTTTTTTTTTTGAAATTCTTTTGTGGGTTTGTGGCTCATAAAAAGTAGATTAAATATGGCCTCCATTTAGTGGTAACAATCGGAGTGTCATTTTCAGAATACGTTTTTTTTTTTAAAAGTTGAATATGTTATAGCCCTTCATTTGTATCTGAACGACTGCCAAAAGCCTTAAAACCTGTTAAAAAAAAGTGAACTTTCTCATATCCTCCATATCTTTTTGCGTATATGCTATTGATAAGATGGCAAATGGAAACATTTGAACTATTTAGTTTGTGTTGCCTCTTCAGTCTCTCTGTATGTGTGTGTGTGTGTGTGTTTTGGGGGTTATGTCCCAGTCTTGGGTTGAGCCCTTACAGTGAATGGAACAAATGTGAGGGCTCTGTCACAATATTTACCCTGGCTGAGCCCCAAATGGCACTGCATGGCGGCCTGCTGCTGTGCCTATAGCACCGTCAATTAGCCACACTTGTTCTTGCCTTACAAGACAGCTACGTATATGCAACAATGCCGTTCAGTTGGCTTTGTGATAATGTAGTGGAGGATGTGTGCAGGTCAGTGGAGTTCACCTTCCTGTCAATTTATGTAGAAGCAGGTAGTTCATAGTTTCCATTTAGCGGTGTACTTCTCCAACCAAATGCAATCTAAAGACACCACCCGTGTTGCCCAAATCATGCCATAGTTTCATGCATGCATTTATTATGATGCATGAACTGATCTTAGCTCTTCAGATAGGGACAATCTTCACACAATTTGATTTCCCTTTCTTTAGAAAGCCTTTAGGTGGCCATGAAAGGGTCAACAGTCAGATGAACTGTCACAGTATGTGTGTGGGAACTCAGTTCTTCAAAGCAAAAAGTGATTCAAATTGTATGATAAGGGTGCAACTGTTTGAGTGAAGAGTGCAGGAAAGGAAACACAAGGGGAGCGGTTGCAGAGATGAACACCAGAAGAGTCCATCTACACTTTATAGGCCAGTTGTACTAATAAACGTGTCTGAACTTTGTCCTCTACAGCGCCAACCTCCTCTCAGAGAGAGAGAGAGAGAGAGAGAGACGTTTATCGCAGAGATCCTGTCTCTAGCACTTATCTTTGATCGTAAGCGATTGAGTTTACTGGTTCAAATTTAGACTTAATATGGCGTCTGTCTCTCAGGTCACTAGCTCTGACCCCGATCCAGCGGCCAGAGATGTACATCATTGGAGCACAGCCTCTCTGCAGTCAGCTGTCTGGTCTATCTCAAGTAAGTTCCTATCTGCCTGTTTTAGACCTCTTTTTAATACATTTAAAATGTCGTAACAACTCCTCTAACAGCTGTCACAACTTGAATTCAGTGATGAATAGATTCTGAAAGGATTTAGAGCTCAGTTGTGCATGGTGTGGCTCTACAACATCAGCATCAACAAGAAGAATAACGCCGGATCTTCCTCCTCTGCACTCTGAGGAAATAGTCAAATAATGTTGAATAGTCCCACAGGGACCACTAACGTGTTAAACCATTAATGCGCTAATCTCTGCTAATCTCTCCTATGATGCTGTGCTGTCTGCAGGGCCAGAGGAAGCTGTGCCAGCTGTACCAGGACCACATGGTCTACATCGGAGACGGAGCCAAGACGGGCATCAAGGAGTGCCAGTACCAGTTCCGACAGAGGAGGTGGAACTGCAGCACTGTGGACAACACATCCGTGTTTGGACGGGTCATGCAGATTGGTGAGTTTATTATTGGACGGAATCAGGAGCAGAGTTAGCAGAGGTTGCTGCTATTGTCTTTCTCCCCTCTTAAAAGACCTGTCAATCAACTTGAGAGTGAGGTTTTGGCCTCCAATGGTGATTTTCTAAAAAAAAAAAAAATATGTTACACACAGACATGTCAAAACAGCAAGACATATCAAAAGCTGTATTGTGTTGTTGGCTATTTTGACATATAAAATAAGCAATGACAAAAAAAAGTTATAGGTGGCATGGTCATCACATGGGTCATTTGACTGGAATAATACTACACTGTTCACTGCATGTTATTGTTTAGATGGGAACATGAGTTGAACACTAGCCTGAAATTGAATCTAGCAGAGTAAGTAGGGTCGGTAGAGACGCTCCAATGAATAGACCGGCCATACAGCCTAAGAGTGAGGGACAATTGTCATAATATTCCTCTAATACTGATTTATGATGTCTTTGTTTGCAAACTTTATCATGTTTGTTTCATTTTTAGTGGCCCATCATTACAATATTCAGGGGCCACATTAACATTCACGTTGTAGTATAGTCACTACAGAATTTAAAGGAAGCTGTTCTTATTGAAGGGAATATTTAGTTTCTAGATTTCTTTTTTACTGTCGGATTGTTCCTAATTCCTGTGAGTATGTGGAGTTTTTCACAACATCCATTAGTCTATAGGATTACAGTTGATTCAGTGTTAAGGCCTATTCATTGTAATACTAATAACATTTGAGATATTGATTTTGTATTATGTGGAGATCCTGTGATTGTAAAAAAAAAAAGCACAGACATTTTATTTTGCCCCGACAGTTTAAACCACTTGTCGTTCCCACTTTACGCATGCGCAATGAAACTGATCACCTCAGTCGAGTAAAAGCGACGACTCGGAACATTTGCGCAAGGCAGTTATCAAGACGCATGGAAACTCGAACAAAAACAAGATTTGCAACCTCCATGCAGTAGTTTTAGTAAATCTCCACATGTAGCTCAGATCCTGGATCAGTTTCATGTGCGTCTAATTCCCAGCAGGCGATGTGGGAAACCTCTCATCAACAAGTAAGTGTCAAATCCGCTGCGGGCAGTCAGACGAGGTGTTTGCTGCTCTTTCTCTGTCTCCGTCCCTCTCTGCCCGTCTCTCTATTGACAGTCAGTCTATCTCCAGGTTTATATGGAGGTGTTAGTCGATCCATTGTCTCGCAGCTCCCCTTTTGAAATGCGCTGATGAGCTGACACCGAGCCGGCAGATCCGGACCTGCTATTTGAAGTCTGGTCTCCGCAGTCTCATAAACCTCTCTGGCCTCCCTCTCTCTCGTCCCCTGTCTCATTATCCTGCTGCATAATATGTGCATCAGCATCCTGACTGGGGAGAGAGCTCCTAAAAACCTTGAATGAATAGCTCACACGCCTCGTGCTCTGCATGCATACCTGCCTGTCTGTCTGCCTGGTGTTGATTCCAGGCTGGGGGGGGCGTCCTGTAATGCATTGAGGAGCGATACTACAGGCTGCAAAGTACCCAGTTCAAGTGCTAACCCGAACCTAAGCATAATAATATAACAATAAAATCACAAGCGACCATGACTGTTTAAAAGAAGCACCCAAAAAATAGAAAATAAATAAAAAGCCTAATATATGAAGCAAAAAAAAAACAACCTGAAGAATGATCTAAACCACCACACTCTGGTAATAAGGTGCAATTACAGCAATGTTAAAGCATTCAAAATGCAATACAGGCCAAACATATGACACTATATACAGTTCATAGAGAAGCCAATAATCATGATCATGTATAAGTGAATCACGGTGTCGGGCAATAAGGACGTTTAGTTGTGACCGCTCTGTGATATCATTTGAAGAGAGAAATGTCACCTTGTATTATACGACCTCACTGTGGTCTTTTGTAAATGCAGTCTCAACCAGAAACACCACGAGGCTGTTCACATGTAAATGTTCAGCTTCAGAGCACTTCACCTCCTACCTGTCAGGCCATCGCCTTTGTCCTCGTTTCCTCCTCAGCGGTGTGTGTGTATTAATGCAGTGAATAGACATGCAGGCTGTGTATTCCTCAGTGTTAGACGGTGTCGGTCTAGAGTGAACAGAAGTCCTTCTTATGGACTTGTGTGTGTGTGTGTGTGTGTGTGTGTGTGTGTGTGTGTGTGTGTGTGTGTGTGTGTGTGTGTGTGTGTGTGTGCATCAAGGCAACTACAAAGAGTAACAGCAGTCTGGTTGTTTATTTGAAACCGAATAGATTTATTCAGAATCCTTCCCTATGGTTCAACATTAACATTATAAGTGTGCGTGTAAGTACGGGAGATTGGCCATTTACCTGCACGTAGGTCTTTGCAGTGCAGCGAATCTGAATTAGTTTCTGGCCTGGAGCTCCCTTTAAAGGGTCAGTTCACCCAAATTACACTTCCTTCCCTGTAGTGGAGAATTTATTTGTCCACATTTCTGAATGTTCTGCCTTTACCCTAATTACAACAGAGGTGATTTTATTGGTGGTGCTCGCTGAATTACAATTATCCGCAGCATGTCTTTACTGAAAATGAGCGCTGTGAATAATCCAAAGAGCAAACTGTCAACAGAGCAACAGGAACATTTGTTTCCAAAAAAAAGAGGTTTAACATTCGGGTCGACTGGCCCAGAACTAGGACAGGTAAACCCACAGGCCAAGTACATGGGAACAAGGATTTACCTAATTAGCTGCTGCTGCATATATTTCATGGATCTGGTGTTTAAAGTGGCTGAGTTTGACCAGGGTCAGAGTTAAAATCTATTGTCTATTGTTAGGTGAAGTGGGTGTGGGGCTGTTTGCTGTTTGTGTGTTGGGGGGTGTGGGGTGTTGGGGTGTTTGGGGGGGGGGGGTTAACCTGAACAGTTACCCATGTTTCCTGTCAGTGAACACACACATTCCCCTAAACCCTAGAAGAAGAAAAAAACAGAGCACAGTGTTCCTCTACCTACTAACTCAAGTTTACAAGTTATAAATATCTATCATTTGAGTATTTATTTTCCTCTCTTCTCAGGCTCCAGGGAAACAGCCTTCACTTACGCCATCAGCGCAGCTGGGGTGGTCAACGCCATCAGCCGGGCGTGCCGCGAGGGCGAGCTCTCCACCTGCGGCTGCAGCCGTGCCGCTCGACCCCGCGACCTGCCGCGCGATTGGCTGTGGGGCGGCTGCGGCGACAATGTGCATTACGGCTACCGCTTTGCCCGGGAGTTCGTGGACGCCAGGGAGAGAGAGAAGAACTACCCGCGGGGTTCCACCGAGCACGCCCGGACACTGATGAACCTGCAGAACAACGAGGCAGGGAGACAGGTACGGAGGGACGCGACACACGCGTGCATTTAGATTTTGTCTTAAAAAAATAGAATTGATATTTTCGGAGTTCTGGAGGTGAAACTTTAGCGAAGAAGTGTGTGTGTCCTCGCTTCCTTAACCCCATCCTATATCTGAATTTATCCAAGGAATGTGTGTGTGAGTCGAGGTGGCCTGACCTGGCAGTATTTCTGAGTGTTATTTATTGGGAGGGTCCAAATGGTATAACTGCTAACGCCCTTGGAGTCTGGCTAGGTCGCCAGGTCAATGCACATTCCAGTGAAGTAACACACACACACACACACACACACACAAGGTCACAATACACACATATAAATGCAGCAACACAATGGACAACAACATGCTTGATTGTGTTAAGAGTTCAGAAGTGAAACGGAAAATAAATGTGCAAGAAAACAAGAATGAAAGTACTGGATGGATGAATGGATGTGGTATGTTTTAGTCAAACTAGCATGTTCTAGTTTCGGAGGTTTTTTGGCCCTCTCTAGTTGCCATACAGCAACTATTAGAAGCTCCAGACCTGATATCGGAGCTAAAGGTGTTTGGAACTTCTTTCAGGTGGGGAGAATTGCACTAAAAGAAACCTTTCACCTTAAAGTAGGCTACACGCACGCTGACACACACACACACACATGCACACCTTCCTCGTAAAAGGTCCATTTGCCAGTTCTGGTACACGCTGGATCAGGAGAATGTCTTTATCTTCAGTTAGAGGAGCTTTGTTTAAGCTGTTTGCGAGACAAAGACGCTGTGTGTGTGTGTGTGTGTGTGTGTGTGTGTGTGTGTGTGTGTGTGTGTGTGTGTGTGTGTGTGTGTGTGTGTGTGTGTGTGTGTGTGTGTGTGTGTGTGTGTGTGTGTGTGTGCGTGCGTGCATGCATGTCGTCTCAGCTCCATTTGATTTGTGTGAGAGACATTGAGCCTGGTTTTGTGTGCGTGTGTGTATCAGGGGTCAAAGGTGAGGGTCTGGAGAGGTTGTGTTTCTGCTGAGGGTCCCATTGGGGCTATAGTAGAGTGTATAAGAGAGAAAGATCTATTGCTACAGCCTTGTATTAACACACACGCACACACAAACAGTCCCTCAGCCTTTCTGTAACACACACACACACACTCACTCTTTTGAGTGACTTTTCCTCCTCTCTCCTGTTTGATCCCTTGTTTTCATTGTCGTCTGTCCATCGAAACGGAAGAGAGGAGAAGAGAGAGATGAAAAGGAGGAGAGCAAGTGAGAGGAAGACAGTTTTTCTTCTCCTCTTCATCCCTTCTTCTCTCTTTCTTTCGTGGACACGCCGGTTTGTCCCAAAGCGGGATTTGTCTTGCTTGGTTGAACAAGGCAAACCGCGGGGCTTTTGTGGAGGTGACAGGGGCGTGCCGCTGTGTGTGTGTGTGTGTGTGTGTGTGTGTGTGTGTGTAGTTGTGTGTGTGTGTGTGTGTGCGCGCTCAGCTTCATTTGATTTGTGTGTAAGGCGGATAACGTGGTCGTCTGTGTGTACAAGCGTCTGGAGACAGAGACGCAGGGTGAGGGATGGACCTCTGTCACACTCCCTTGACTCTGAAAGACACACACACACTCGCACACACACTCGCACACACACTCGCACACACACTGCCACCCAGGTCCACTGTCTCCGTTTCACACAAATCAAATGAGGCAGACTTGTCACTTATAGAGACCAGAAACAACTAGATGTACATTCCCAGTCTGAAGACAATAACAGGCCACTTTTGTGCCGCCTGTGCTCTGAACGCAGCAGTTAACTTTCAGATTCATCTCTCAACCCGTAGATCACTTTGTTGCCTTGTTTTAATATCATTACTTGAACACAAATTTATAAAATAAGGCACAAAAAATAGAGTTTTCTTTCTGTTTGGTGTAATGGTGTAGCTATTTGAAACGTCATCTTAGGCTTGAATATTTAACTCATTAGGAATGTGATACACAGTAGCTTCAATTAATTGATGGTACAAGCAGATACAGTCTATTTATGAATACATGTGCTTTGTCTTTCAGGCTATTTAAAGAGACGTTTTAGAGAAACATCTGATCCTTAGTTTGTTTTGATGTAATTTGCGGTCTTTGATCTACAGGAACAAGAATGAGTTACGAGCAGCATTCCACAACAAATGCTCTCGTCTCTATCTGCAATGCAGTCGGCTGACAAAGAGACGTCATATCTCCTTATCACGATCGCAAGTTTGCCTCAAAGGGCTTTACGATCTGTACAGCATGCGATCCAACAGATAAGGAAAAAACTCCCCAAAAAACTCTTTAACAAATAAAAGGAAGACTCATCAGAGAGAGCGACAGAGATGGGACACGCATTAGATGTTCACACAGAAAAGTGAAATGACAACATGGAGATACAATATGACAATATAAGGCAGATAGACTGCAAATATTTTATGAAGAATATGGCTTTAGGGAAGTGCTGATAATTATTTTAATTCCTGTGTTTATTTGAAAGTTGCTGATTTTAATCAGCACAGCAACAATCTGCGTGTAAAGTCCGTTTCTTTACAGCTGCAAAGTTCATGTTACTGAATTGAAGTTGCTCTAATGAACAATAGTAGAGCACTAGCTGTGTAAAAAAAAAGAAAGAAAGAAGCAAACAGCAAGTCACAAAATAACCTTAAAACAAAAGCTATAGGATTAAACAGGATTCTGACAACAAGAAGATCCGACAGGAAAATGTGTCTCTTCTTGGCGATCCTTACTCTTCATTCATTGCTTATTCTGTCACAAAGGATGAGCTATGTTCTCTATTTCTGCCTCATTCACTGCACTGACACACACACACACACACACACACACACACACACACACGGCTCCTAACCCCTAACCTTGTCTGAGCAGAAACTATTGTGCCTGACACAGAGACCGTGTCACCACCACGGATGACTGACCTTGTGTGTGCGTGTGTGCGTGTGTGCGTGTGTGTGTGTGTGTGTGTGTGTGTGTGTGTGTGTGTGTGTGTGTGTGTGTGTGTGTGTGTGTGTGTGTGTGTGTGTGTGTGTGTGTGTGTGTTTTTATCAGGTCCAGTGTCACTGTGCCCAGCAGGCACGACCCACCAAATTGCTCAGTTTGATGCAGGACACACACAGACACACACAGTGTAGGCATGGTTTGATTTTTGGGGTTAATGGCAGCTTGTAATATTGATAATAGGAATAATAATCAGCTGTTACTATAGTACCATGTTGCAATGGCAGTAAAGTAAAAACAGAAAAGTAAGTAATAAAAGAAAAGAATACTCGGCAAATCAAAAGTTAACTGAAATAGATCTTGTTGTGGGCTGTAGCTCAAACCTCCCACTGATTCCTCCCAAATATCTTTGAAAATGTTATCCACAATTTGGGGTCATGGATAAAAAAAGAGTTGCTATCCTAATTGTCTTATTACTGCGGTTCTGAGCCTCTAATAAACCTCACAGTGGGGGATCTGAGGAAACACGAGGGCTCGTAAAACAACAAGGAGTCATAAAATATGAGGATTTTCTCCTGATGATGTTTAAAACTAATTCTAACTTTAAAAAAAAATAAAAAAAATTTGCTCCCATTAACTCATCACACTGTGAGCAATATAGAGGTAAAAAGAGAAATACTTAATACTTTCCTAAACAGCAGAGGCAGCAATTAAGAAGATTGCAGGAACCTTTAAATGCTGAAAACAAGGCTTCTAGCTTTACAAAATGTCATTGTCCCCCTGCTCTCAGTGTCTCTCTGATGGGGGTCACGGGGGTCGAGTCACGGGATTGGAGGGTGCCGAGTGCTATGCCTGCTGGGTAGTAAAGTAGAGGAGAGGGGAGCGGGGGGTGGCGGGTGGGGGTCGGGGGGTGTTTGGGATGCAGGGGTTAACAGAGGTGAGAAGGTAATTGAGATCAGGCAATGTGAGGAGTGATGGGTTTCATTTGTGCGAGGGGAGACCGAGGAATCAGAAATAATTGATTCCGCAAGTATGGTGGGAATGGCATCGCTGCAAACACGAAACATAACACAGTACATGATTAGTGACATAGTACGTGGTGTGTGTGTGTGTGTGTGTGTGTGTGTGTGTGTGTTATGTGACTTGTTTATTGAATGCTGCTTAACTGGCCTGGTTTAGCTGCAGGGGTGTGAAGGGCTTCCCCTGAAGTCCACCGCTTGCCACGGCCATAAATCTTGTATTTCCTGTTCTGTTTTCTTAGCATAAAAAAAAGAAAAAGAAAAAGAATCATTTATAATGTTCAGACCCAGCCAAAACACGTGCGAACTCGTGTTGCAAAGAAAGAGATGGAGATGAAGATAATGGCGCAATCTGGACGTAATGGGTCGTTTTTTTTGTCAAAATAGGACGTTTAGTTTAAAAAGTATGGTACGATTTTTTGGGATCTGGAACAGCAAATTATGCTTTATATTTATATTTCAGTGCTCTTGTCTAGAATGTCAGTCTCATGAAAACAAAGTAAGAAGTGGCAGATCAGTAGATCTAACCTACGGTCTCTTTAGGGCGATTTCGCTGACTTTATAGCTAAACTAATTATATGTCATGTTCTACTTGTCTCTTTAAAATGACTGCTTCCTCGCGAGGAGATGTGTGGGAAACTCGATTTACAATAGAGCCACATTTCCTCTGGTTAGCAGCAGCCCGTCTATTCTCAGTCAGCTGTTTGTTTTAGTTTGGTGGAGTAGTACTGACAGCCGTGTCAGAGAACAGCATGTATGTATGGAGCAGAAATCTTTTCTTTGTTTTTCTTTGCTTTGCAGTAATCTATTTTTAACCGCACATTTTAACAGGAGGGCGTTTTTTGCGAAAGCACACAATGGTGACAGAAAGCCGGAGACGGGAACATTTCTAAATTTGTCGCCGTCCTAAGCTAATTTAGGAGAAAATACCCTCAGAAAGTGTAGCAATGCATGTATACGTGCGCAGCTGGCTATGGCGTCTTGCCTTTTAGCCATTATTCAATGTTTTTCCCTCATATTTAATTTAGAAGTTGTTTGGCAATTTAAAAAATGACCCAAAGTTCATAAATTAAAACTATATAAACTTTTATAGCGTTATGTTGATATCCCTTTTGGAGGGTCAGTGTTATTGAGCACATTTATTCTGCGTAAATCGCAGTTAAACATGTGGACCACTAGATGGCAGCAGTGTTGCAGCATATGTAGTAGATCCACAGCACGACATACAAGTTACAGACTTTAAGTCTTAAACTACCAGCTTGGATGCAGTCTATAAGGCCTAAGGTTTATTTTTCAGATTGTTTTTACATGTTCTGTTTTACTTTCCGATATACCATTTAATGTCACTGAGTCTACACAGTGGGAATTTATTGTGGGTTAAAAAAACAGGAGTTTTAGGAGTATAGATAAGAGAGTGATGAAATCAGGTATGCGAAGCACAACCACATCTGTCTAACATCTTGTCTTGTTCTCTGACTCCACCAGGCGGCCTATAACCTCGCAAATGTAGCCTGTAAATGTCACGGCGTCTCGGGTTCCTGCAGTCTGAAGACCTGTTGGCTCCAGCTGGCCGACTTCAGACGCGTCGGAGAGTTCCTGAAGGAGAAGTACGACAGTGCGGCTGCCATGCGCATCGGACGCAAGGTAATGAGCTCACAGCAGGAGCGTCTCTTTGTGTCATGAGCAAAACAATAAACAGAATTACACAAACAAACAAAAAATCCCCAAAATCCGATTCTTTCTACTTCTACCAGGGCAAGCTGGAGCTGGTAGACAAGCGCTTCAACACCCCGACCGCGGAGGATCTGGTCTACACTGACACCAGCCCCGACTACTGCCTCCGCAACGAGACCACGGGCTCGCTGGGCACGCAGGGCCGCCTCTGCAACAAAACCTCGGAGGGCATGGACGGCTGCGAGCTCATGTGCTGCGGCAGAGGATACGACCAGTTCAAGACCTACAAGCACGAGCGCTGCCACTGCAAGTTCCACTGGTGCTGCTACGTCAAGTGCAAGCGCTGCACGACGCTCGTGGACCAGTTTGTGTGTAAATAGCACTCTGGCAGATGATGGAACGGATGGAAGGGGATGGGGGGGAGAAAAAAAAAGGAGGAGAGGGAGAGATGAAGAGGGAGGAGGCGACGGGATGACGGAGGGTGAGGGGTAGATGAAATTTCAGGGTTTTGTTCAGGATAAGTTAAGACACACGGGGTCCGTTTTCTGACCAGTTTCCCTTCTCTCCTCCGTTTATACATCGCTGCCTTTTGCACAGGAAGAGCAAAAGCTGCTTTACACCTGTGTGGCCCTTTTTAATATGTGTGTGTGTGTGAATAGCACAATGATGGATTGATAGATGGGGAAAGAGGACCAGACGGATGTGAAGATAGACAAAAGGAGGGAGCAAGGAGGCATGTGATTTCTTCCATGTTTTTCGGACAACTCTGATATTTGTCCTTCAACGGAGATTCCCTGTTTCTCACCGCTCCAGCATCGCATTCTGCTTTCCTGTATAATATCCTGACCTCAAGCCTGAAAGGAACGGCGTTCGGAAAGGAAGGAAGGACAAAACACAACGGATGCCCACATAAGGACATCAAGGATAAATGGACCTAGGAAGTGGAATAACTGGATCCGCTAAAAAAGGGGACACATATGACTAGTGTGATGACAGAAATATGAGAGATGAAATAAATATATAAATAAATAATAAATAAGCATACAACTCTGATTGTTATTTAAAGAGACTTAAACGAACCTAAGGCACACTTTGGACCCATACAACTCATGTGTTCGGGAATCCCACCAATCAATACACTCCTTTAGGACTTTGAAGACATGTGAGTGCTGAGTCACCGTGTCGCTTTCACAAGACCTTTTGACCTTTAACCCCGCCAGACAAATCCTTGCATACGTGAGCCGTGCTGACACTCGCACTAAGCACAGAGAACACCCGAAATGCGTAAAAGTCCACACTGAAGCAGGCGAACGAGAGTGAGGAATCAGATATAGAAAGGGAACAGCAGAAAAAGGGAAACGGTTCGAATATAATTGAGAGGGATTATTTTTGCCACAAAATTCAAGAGGGACGGTTTCAGAAGCCACACCGATCAACTTCCGGCTACTTCTGTTCAATGACGTTCAGTTAAAAAAACACTTAATCTTCAACGACTTACAGGACACACTACGGTGTAGCTGCTGCTGTTAGAGCAGATTTCCAGCACCTGTGACCTGACAAGCGAGTCCTGAGCAGGGTAATGAGGTTCGTCCCGTTTCGGCCATCTTGGCACCACGTTCGTTTTAACAAGCAGCTCACACGTCCTTCATCTGACAGTGAAGCGAGCGCAACCTCCATTAGTGAGATTAATGTGCTTCATCTGCCTCCATGAACCCGCACTACGAGACGCGTTCACTGTGCGCGAACCTCTTCATCTCATGTTACGCAACTTGTTCAGTCAACAAAAAAAAAGGCCCTGTGGTGTCGCTTTTTTCATTTTTGGCAGTTTGGCCACCAGGTTTAACATGTTATAATGCTGGTATACCATGAATGTTGCAACTTGTATGGGAATACTTTTAAGTGTATAATGTAATGCAATCAATAGAAGCGGTTGATAAAAAAAAAACACACGAGGAGGACAAAGTGAACAGAAGAGGACTGAACATGCTGTGGAACAATGAATGTGTTAGCGTGGAAAAACAGAGAGGACTGCAATTTACTAAGTGCTACTTTGGGAAAAAAAAGTAGTAGATAAGAAAAGAAGGTATATTTTATTATTGTTTTTAATTTTCTGTTTTATATGTTTTATACGATGAGTATTATTGTGTATTCTTTTGATAAACTATAGTCTTCGACAACGAGGCTTTGTTCTGTTCTTGAGTGTGCTGCATTTGGAAACGTCTGATCCCGGAGCAACATCTTCAACAACTTGACAACGACAGACAAGTCTTTGTCATTTCCAGGGTGTCGTGGAAAACGATGCCTGCCAGTCGTTAAATGAGGAAGTAAGGCAGTACAGGGAACTGAATTACAGTAGTGCCATTCACAACAATGCCAACATTGTAAGTTGAATAACAAATCCACACTTAATAGAAAGTGATGCAGAATTGGCTTTTACGATCAACTCGGTTTAGTTTATGGTTTCTATAATTTCATCGTTTCAAAACGTGAAATTACAGCAAGTAGCGAGGAATACACGACACTACCACCACACCGTAGCAGTTATGAGAGTCATGTTTTAGACATGAACACTGTGAAGCTGAAACTTTTCTCTCGAGTCATCTGAAATGTTTTGTGTCGCTTTGTTGGTGTGACAAGGCCTCTGAATAACCTCATCACCTCCCGCTCACCTCAACACTCATATGTAACCAACTGTCCGCTGAAAGCTACAAGAACGTTGATGAATAATTGATGGTAATATATTTGATGTGGCTCAAATTCCTGTATTCTGGAGGAAAATAAATAATGTTTCTGTAATGTATCAAATACAATCAAATAATCCCAAAAATAGGAAATTGTTCAAACCTTTTACATATTCCTAGTTCAAGATTCATTTTATGGAGTTTTTAGTTTCAGTTCCTTATACCTGCTCACAATTTAGCATTTTTTCTTTACATTTACAGGAAATAAATCCCCTTTGAATCCATCCTTATTGATCATATCAGTATTACAGTCCGACTGTGTTTATGTTTAATACTACATCACATTGTGTTTATATGTATGTATTGTTTTCTCACATAAAAAAGTAAAATATGTACGTTCTTAAAGTTGTTCGCCGTCTTCTTGCACTAAAGGATGTGATTTATTATGGCATTTATTCTTTATTTTCTCACGCCTCTTTGGGACCTTTGACCCCATCAGATGGACAAACAGCTTGTCCACTCATTGAGTCCTAATCTGCTCCATGGATGCCAGGTTGCTTTTAACTCCCTGTGTACATTTCTTTGTCCATATCTTTAGACTCTCTTGTGGTTACTTCATGGCACAAGCCGTGTGACTTCAGCTCTTCTCTATAACATATGCTCTCTCTATAACTCTAGCACAATGCTCCTGCAGCTTTGCTTTACCTAACGACTTTTAGCACTGAAAGTCAAGTGCACATTCATTGTTAAGTAGGTGACCCAACTAACAATCCCATTACCTTTAGCCGCTCACAGTTAATTGGATTAGACCACCGACGGGTAGTAGTGTCTCTGTCTGTGTAATCCTCCTCACCTGAGAGAGGACCGTGTCAAGACAGCCCAAACTGCTGATTCCTGCAAAGACTTGTAGGTAATGTATGCAGTGTATTCATCTTACATTGATGGTTTATGCATGTGTTGCATGCATTGTTGTGAAGTGTGTCTGTTTACATGTGTGTGTGTGTGTGTGTGTGTGTGTGCTTGCTTGCTGAAGATCAGACAAGTGAAAGTGTAACCTGCTGGTGTCTAATCCTTTTCGCCTGACAGCCATCCGCTACTGTGACGCTGCTCATTTCATTGTGCTCGTCTCTGAAACAAACAATCAAACAAAAAGTCAGGTTGTCTTTCTTTCACCAGGCTTGCTCTGAGGTTATACTTATTTCCTTATAATTATAATGCTACTTTTTAAATCTGTTCTTCTGCAGAGGGAAGAGTGTGGCTGCGGTAGCCGACCGCTGTTGTGCAGGAATGTTGGCTCTAACATCAGGGATTTATGCCGACTTCACCATCAGTCTGTCTGCAGCTTTGGTGCCTTAAGTCAATCTTGTATACAAGTTCCCTAAGGGGGCACTTATTAAAAAGAAAAAAGGATGTTTCAGTCACCACGATACCTTGGAGTTTGACTTATGTCTCCTCAGGTGTTGGGTGATCTGGAGCTTGTCCTGCAGGTTAGACCTCATTAAAAGCATTCCCCTTATCTTTCTCTACGCGGCTTTGACTCTGCTCTCAGCTAAGCAGCAGAGTGGCATGAGACATGTCGCTGCGGGTCTCTTTAATTAAAAGGCCAAAAAGCATCCCCGCACATCTGCATGCAAACTGGCCTGGAACATTTGTACAGTGTCTCAGGATGAGTCCTGATCCGACCCCTCTGGTTCTTACCTGCAGGACATGTTAGTGTTTGACTGCCAGCTGTCTAATTATAAAGTCAACCCTGCTTAGTGGCATGAATTGCTCTTTTTGCAGTTGAACTATGTACATTTCTGCAAGACTGCCTCATACAATTTACCTGAACATCTGTTCTCATTTCTGTGGAGTTTTTGGCATTGAGCAATGTGCGATAATCCCTCCACAACCTGTTCTCCCATATGCTGGAGCAGGAGAGGAGCTCTGGTTTCTGCCCCTCTTGTGTCCAGCAGGGAGACACAACAACAGCAAAATAGATAAATGTCAAGAAGCCAAGATCTTCAGTTGTACTTCAAGTATTTTGTTTCCTGTAAGAAGTCATTGTTTGTATAAAAATACATAAGAATGTCATTGGGATACAGTTGTATTTTTGATACTACACTACTATATTTAACAATGCTGTGTCATAAGAATCAAAGCTCTTTTTTAACATTCTTCCTAGCTGTAGCTTTACATAACGCCGGAGGCAAACTGTACAATGGGATCTTGCATGCAATGTTTGTGTAGGTGTGTGTGTGTGTGTTTGTGTAGATTAACCAGCAGCTGTTGTAGTTAAGACATCCGTAGGCGAGCTCTCTGCTCCAGCCACATGGACCGTCTAATCCTGGGAAACCATGAATATATAATCTCTCCGGATGGTGCTGTATAAATCCAGTAAATGTATTGCAAGTTGCAATTGTGATTCTCACCTCAGCGCCACTTTATTCACCCTAATTAATTTCTTGTACAGTTTATTAACCCCCTCTCTTATGGAGAGATCACACAACTAGTTATAAGTCATCATACAAAGCTGCACAGAGAAGCTTAATGAATGTAACATTCATGTCCAGCACAGGTTTCTGATGCAGTTGGTGTAAAGTGGACACACCCAAAAACCACACACACACACACAAGCCACAGACAAATTTAGTCAAATCACTAAACAATGATGCGACACAGACTATTGCTGCAGGATCACATGAAACTTAAACCACAGTCATTTTCAAAACAGCTACATTTTTAGGGATTTTTCATTCATTCCTTTTTTTGGTCAATACCTAAAGCTATTTGTTAAAGGCTTCAGTTATTTCTCTCAACAATGATGCAGTCTGTTGCTGTTAACCAAACTGAATGTAAAGCCGGGTTGCTTTTCTTTGCTCACGCAAACAGCAAATTTAAATTGTTAACCATCGTCACCTGCAAATTAAATCTATTAATTGCGCTAACATCCAACCACTTCCCGGGCAGCGGCCGTGAGAAGATTATTAAAACTAACAGTGACACCAGGAGGTATGCAAAGACTCACTCCAGGCTTCGTAAAAAGAATCATTTCTGAACCATCACACGCAGGTGAAGACATGACATGGAGTCGTCACTGAACACAAGTGAATTAAAATAATGTACTTCAATGATTTTTAAGCATGATAGAAGGCAGAATTTGCATGTACTGCATTATTCATTTTAGCAACTAAGATATCATTAACAACAAAATGTACAATGTGTTCATCACGGTGTGACAACTCTGAGAAAAACTTGCCATGACAGGTGAATGAGATAATGAGGTAGGTGTGGACCTGTTCCCATCATCTTCTCTCATGTCACACCCTGTTTGTGTGAGTGTGTGTGTGTGTGTGTGTGTGTGTGTGTGTGTGTTAGTTTAGGGCTTTCATGACCATGTGGGATCATATGTGTTACAATCGGGCTCGTCTGGCCACATCGCTGCAGCTCCTTGGCGTTTACGGAAGGTGAATGGGGCAATTTGTTTTGTGCGCGTGAAGACAGACAGTTCCTCATTGCATTGAAATCTTCATAGCAACCATTCATTTGTAATTTAATCGAATATTTTATACTGATAGTTTGTTTTGCAGTATTTCGAATGAAATACAGGAAACACAGACATACGCCTAATGCCAGGTGTGGTCGACCTGTTTTGACTGTTCCCAGCAACGCACCAGTCTCTTTAACACACACCACTTACGCACATCACTGCCAGCTAATGGAAAGGGTACTCCGAGGGAAATTATTTATATTGACCTGGAGAAGAATTAAGTGACCTTATGTATTTATTCCCAATTTTGTGTTTTCAAATATATATATATTTTTTTTTACTGTAGACTGTGTACATGCAGTTTGTATGGACTTTCAAATCCTTTTAAATACTTGTGAATGTCTTTTTCAGTCCTCTTTGCATTTGTATAGACATTAGATTTTGTGTCCACTGTACATGGGGGCAATATAAATAGATGAAAGCAACACACACTGAACACATAAGGTTTAAAGACACATTGAACAGTGTTAATTAAATCTTTAAGACTACTTTAACCAAACCCAACTACATTATAAATAATCCACAAAGCTGTAAGCCTGATTTGTTGCTCCGGTTGGTACAGCAGCTGCTTATATAAATGACCACATTACCTTTGGAAGGGCTTGCACATAGAATGTGCCCACATACACACAGATAGAGCAACAAAGGAACATTTAAATATACTAGATTAGCAGTGAGAACATGGTGCAATCAGAAATCGAGGTTATGCAAACACCCTGCCAATTGCAGTGCATGTCGTTCACCGTGGGGCTGCAGAGCTGAAGGTCTCCCTTTAGTAACCAGCAGTTCCATAATGTTTAGAGACACATCAGATCATCTGGCAAAAAAAACTGACTGATGATCGAGAATTAGCAATTACCATAACACAGAATGACCCAGAGAACATACAAGTCTCAAACTCTACACTTTCACATTAAAAGCACAGAAAATACAGAGAATATGTTTTATAAACGGATGATGCAGTTTGATTACATTTTTTAATTCGGAGAAAATCACAATAACAATGATGCTGAGATTTATTTTCCTTCTCTGATATCTGGCCAACCAGTCAGTCTGCTGTTCTATTATCTATTGTTCCCAGAAGAAAGAAGGATAACTGAGACAAATTCCTAGAACAGACAGTACGCAACGTCATCCATTATTCACAAGCATCTTATCCTGTGACTTCAGAGAAACAACTGTTGAACAACGCCATCAGGACTAGGCCAGGTTACAATCACATCAGATTCTACGCTTTAGCACATTACTGTAAAAGCACATCAGATATGTTGTAGAAAAAAAATCAATGATTTGAACCTTGAGGGTGGACAAACTCCACGCCAGCCAGTTCAACCGATTAGCTGAAAAAAAGCGTTGGCTTAGCCAATAAAACCGTGTGTTGGGTGAAGAGGGAGATATGATGAAATCATTTTCAAATATTTGTAAGTTGTGTGAGATGCTGTCAGGAATAGAAAAAAAATACTGTGAATCTTTTGTAAATGTGTGGGCTGAGTAGGGCAGGTTTCCGTCTTTATCTGCTTTATCTAATCAGATTTATATAACTATGTTTTGTTTTCAGAGTTCTCTCCATAAATTAGATAGAGTACAGTCAAACAAACACATTAACTTTTTAGTTCAAAGGAAAGAAATCTTTACTCTCATCATAAACGATTCTTATCGATCAGATATGCTGATACGATAAACTCCATGCCCCAGCAGAACTCAACAATAATCCGGTCAAAGTACTGACATTACGTCACACACTATCTTACCAGAGATATATACAACTACCTGCATCGGCACAGCAATGGCAGCAAGATTTTCAAGATTTTCAGTCACCTCTTCCAAATGATATTTCTGAGGCCTCTCCACTGAAAAACGTGTTGAACTTGTTTTAGTGGTAAGATTGCCAACCTGATGAACCAGACCGATGATACTTTACTCAACTGAAAGGAGACAGGGAGTGTAGCAACACACCCTGCCAGAGCTTTGCATCACAATAAATCCATTTGCACAATCATGCCATCAGAATTAACTATTATAGCAACGCAGCAGGGTGTTGGTGTGTGTGTGTGTGTGTGTGTGTGTGTGCGTTTGTGTTTAGGTAGAGTACACCCTTGGAAACCCCAGGCCTGGGGAGCAGAGAGGGCATAGAGCAGCTGCTCCAATGGTGGTGTCATTTATATCACAGTGCAAACTCCCATCACAGATATGGTAGAGTTGAACTGTCACACCACATACACGTGTTTTATTTGTATAGCTGCTCATGTGGTGAGGATCAATGACCTGTCTGCAAGAATAACTAATGAACGTTACTAAAAATGATTATTATGACAATCATCAACTATTGTGTTTATTAATTCATCGTTTAAGTTGTGTATTAAGCAAATAAAAAAACGAGTATTTGCTCATTTCAGCTTCTTAAATGTCAGGAGTTGCTGTTTTTCTTTGTTTTTTGTTTTGGACTATCAGATGAAACAAGCAATTTCAAGACATACAATTTTAGGGTTTGGGGCGGTAATTTTACATTTGTTTACCCCTTACATTTTTAAGACTAAATCTTAATCATCACATAGGCTATACAGTGCTGTATACACATATTTCACCTACAATTCTTAATCATATTAGATACTCTAGGCATTCGTTGGCTGACCCAACATTATTGAAAGTTTCCACATGGCATTTGCAAAAAGTTTCTTACAGAAAGACCTTTGGCCACGCAACTAAAACACCATTGATATAATATTCAGAGTGGCACTGCACACATCATATTTCATAACCTCTCTCATATATTTGTTTAATCTTAGAAATGTTCCTATATCCACTCGTTTAACACACTTATCTATCATGTTATTTCACACCTCTTAGAAACTACAAACAACGTTGCTCAATTTCTGGGACGTCTCTTCCTGTTCCTGCTCGTTAGTGATTGGTCGTTGGTTATCGTCGAGTGATCTGATTGGATGACTGTCCCTCATGCGAGCAGCATCACGCGGTGATTGCCTCCCTCCGACGTCGCTGAGTCCAGTTTGGTCTAGCGGCAGTCAGAAAGCGTTCAGAGTACACAAGAGCAGAGCCGCGACTACAACTCTTCTAACTGCGTGACATTACGCAGAGGACGCGTTCATCTCCACACACCAGCACCAGGTGAATATCACAGCCGACATTGTCCGCTACTGGTTGTTGTTAATGTTTCGTATTTTGTTTCAGACTGTTGAGTTCGCCCTGTACTTTCCCTGCGTAGCGTCTGCGCCTCTCTGGATGTGCAACCTGCCAGCTAGCAGCTTTGCTATCCAGCTAATTCTGGCTGTCAAAACAACACAGAGAGGCATAATCTGCTAGCCAGCGAGAACAGACTGCTTTGCTCTCCGTCTGTACGAGGCGTTATCACTCACGCGGAGGCAGTGTTCTGGCGCATTTAAAGGCGGATAGGTCGATGTGGCGAGCTGTCAAAATGCACACGCGCTCCGTTAAATAGTTGCGTGGCTTCTTTTGGGATGTGGCAGCTTTTGTTAGCGGACTAGCCAGCGCGCTAGCTCGGTGTAAACAAACCATCATCGCAGCCTGTCGATGGGCTGCGGTCCGTGTCGTACTTTACCACTGACGACACAGATTGGGTGACGTGTAAGGTGAAATGTTTCAGGCCGAACGTGTAAACCCGCTTCTTGTGTATGCATGTTGAAAGTGAGAAATGTCGACAAGGAGGTGGTCTGACTGGAGTTTTTGGGGGTTTCTTTGTCTTGCTCGCTCGCCACTGGTTTGACTCCGTAGTGTCACTTTGTGTGACACACACACAAAGAGCATTGGTTGGTATGTCTCAAGTTGCTGCTGTTTTATTAAACGTATTTGTTTTTAAATGTCAGTGGTTGAGAGAGAGAATGTATTATTTGATGAACAACATGCTGCAAGTCGGAGCTGAGAATGGTTTTAAGACATACGTCACACAGTAAACTGCAGTGGTTTTATTGTTGTCTTGTTGCTCCGAGCAGAAGCTATAACATTTTCCTTAATAACCAGCCAGTATTCACTATTTCATCCTATAATTATGATGCTTTCTTTAATATTGCAGAACAAGTCAAGTCTTAGCGTCTTAACATTTATGTGTAATTGTGTACTGACTGCACATGCAGTATATTGCATGTGTGCCCATCCTATTTCAGTGTTCCTCTGCCTCAAAGCATGAGGTCATCTCATACATATTTCACGGGCTGGGTAGCTGATAGCCTATTTGTCTTGAACCCAAACTTTTTACATGTACAAAAAAACACTCCCAGCCACCCCCCACCCCCCCCCCCCCCCCCCCCCCCCCCCCCCCCAATGCATTTTTAATCAGTGGCTTCTTGTGCAGTTTGACCCGTTGGGGTTTCACATTGTCATTATGTCCCGGGGCGTTTGCTCCTCTGCAACCTACCCAACAGCACTGGACACTTATAATACCACCCAAACCCTGCTGTTATACTCAATTTGCACTTTGTGCGTGTCAATGTAGTTCCGTGTACATTGAAAGAACCCACACAGGGATGCAAAGCAGATCCACGCTGCATCATTTTCATGTAAAGCAACTGTGTTCTCACTCCCTTCACATTCATCAGGAAATTTCCTGTTGGAAGATATTAATACCCGCTCGAGCTGATGTGTGCACCGACTCTCACCCCGCTAGACATGGCTATCAAGAAATACGTCATGTTTTTTTTTTTTTTTTACTGGAAGTACAACTCTCCAGAGAATTTAACGTATAATGAAGTCAGTCTTTGACAGTGTGCCAAGCAGAAGAGCAGCTAAACTTAGGGTCTAAGAATAGTAGAGAGCTGTCAGAGCAAACTTGATTGATCATAAGACAGAGTTGCTGCCTCTCTCTCTCTCTCTCTTTCTTTTATATTGCTCCTCTTGTCTCGGCCGGAGCTTTCTTTGTTTCCCTCTCGACTCAAAAACAGGGCTGTGTGTGGTGCACAGAAACAAAAAAAAATGCGCTTTTCTCTTGCGGTTTGTTGTTATGTTGTTGCCTAAGTAAAAATGTACACACACGATTACACACGCAGGCAAATAAGCCTGTCACTGGTTAATTACTGCGTCCATATGGACAGTAAACATCTTATGCCCTAAACACTTCCGAGCATTAACAGATAGATGCTTCTGTGTGCACTAGCTTCAACAGCTTCTGTGTATTCACGTCGGTTTGTAAATATTTCTTTGTAAACATCACAGTTGTCTGATTAAAATGAGTTGGGTGACCTCGACCTGAAGCTGAATATTTGTTAGTGAACAAAATGTTCTGTGACTTTGCCCCCTCTCTGTTTTCCTTCATTTAGACAGAAGGCATTGGTATCTAAGTATAGTCAGTGGCTTAAAGTTCCCCTTTCATCTGATCATTTTAGGGGACCTATTTTTATATTTATGTGACGCACCTCTGGATTACCACCCAGGGCTTGAAAACCACTGCATTTGATTGCACAGCGTTCAGCAGCGGAGCCAACAGCGCGCTGACCTTGTTGTGGTCTGTGTTCAGATGGTTGGTGGTTCAGTACCGTTTCGAGACAAAGAGCAGTGTCTTTGCATGTTGTTTTAGTCGTAACTCGGCCAGGACGGAACCAGCTTTTGGGTGAGCCTCAGCGTTGTTACACATGTTCAGAGATTCACTGCTTTAGTTATGTGGGATTAGCTCAGAAAGACATTAAAACACTCTGCTGTATATCTCAGATATTACGCTTTCAGCCCAAACTGCAGTTGATAACTTGGTAAAACTAACAGGCATGGATGTTACATGGATGCCAGCCTGTAACATGGATGTTTGATATGGATCCTTTGCCTATGGATCTATAGCATCGTGTGTGTGTGTGGAAATAAAGCTGTGATTATGAGAGCACCACTCTCTACTGGAGGCACATCGGGTCATTTTTTGACATGTTTTGCCTTTTTAAGGATATTTTTTTTAAAGTAATATTCGCTATTTTGAGTGAGCCACCGCTTACAAAAAGGTGTTAAATGGGTTTTGAGGTATAGATGTGCTGTTAAACTGTTTGTTTAGAGTTTGGGAGAATGTGTAACAGAGCGCTATTTACGTGCGTGTGTGTGACATAGTGTTACACAGGTTGTGTGTTTGCATGAGTTTGTTACACATCAAACCATTAACTAGAATTGTCCCATCCCCCTGGGCGAAGGACACCTGAATGTCACCTATATATGTGTGTGTGTGTGTGTGTGTGTAATCTGTAATGGTTTTCTCGTCTTCTGATGAAATTAGGAATGTCTCGTGGAACATCTTGTTGTGGGTACATGTAGTTTTAGTTTTTAAATACCATACTTACAGAACATTAATGGAATAGGCATTTCTATGGTCAAATAATTCCCACCTGCCACCATATCTGTTGAGCAGGTACTCGGTAGTACTACGCGGTAGTATCTTTGCTATGTGGCTGGATGTTGTGTACACCGTGAATGAGAGAACCGTGAATGAGAGAACAATGTAGAATGAGCGCGGTTCACTTCACACTGGTTCTCTTTGTTTATCTCTCCATCATAAGACACGCTGGCATCAGTAACTCACTCACTGTTGTACCAGGACTGAGAAGTAACCGGGACACACACACTTAAACACCCAGATATGAGTTGTTATTGTCATAAATTATAGATGCAGTAAGATTAGTTTATTGATATCAGTATTTTATTTTAATACTGTCATTTGGTTAATGTGGTTTAAAAAGGCAACTAGGATCATTTTTGTTTAAAAAACATGCTAAACTGGCCTGACGTCTGACGTCTCCGTCATTCTTCATTTTCTTATTGCAGGTGTGTTTTCAGTAGCACCATGGTGGGGTGTGTGTGTGTGTGTGTGTGTGTGTGTGTGTTAAAGTGCAGGTCTCAGTGTGATTAGATTGTTCTATAGTGAACAGTAACAGCAGTCACATGGTCTCTAACAGCAGGTTTAAATCATTGTAAAGCTGCCCCAAATACAAAGGGAGGCCTATTCCCCACCATAGGAACACACGCAGCACAAAGCACCATAAGTCGACTGCGCCACCAAATGATTTGAGCTCGACTCTAGAGTGACTCATACCGTTTTGGGGAAATAAAATGGGATTGCCAACCCTGTAAAATAGCCAATAGATAGATGCCTTTTTCTTCCTACCGTAGTAAGCAAGATCGTGAAAACGGAGACGGACATGACGGCCATGTCCAACCTCACAGTGTTTGTTATATCTTTGTGGCTTTTGGACCGACGTTAACAATAAAAAAACCCGATACTGCTCCCTGTCTAAGCTCGAAGCGTCTGCACAGCTGATTTCACAGTGAAATTTAAGTAAATATGTTGGATGCCAGCGTAAGTCCAGATGCCGACTGTGAGGTTGTGAAACTCTTGCAAGTGTGATGGGTAAAGAAAAGACGGATCAGTGTAAACCTGTTTGGACTGATTTTAAACAGATAGGCCTTTGTATCCTGTTTTAACATGCTCCTGTTGACTCTGTCGAACCTGAAAAACCAGGTGGGATGTCATGGAAAAGTACGTAGGGTACAATCTGAAAATGTAACCGTATGTGTGTGTGTGTGTGTGTGTCAGAAAAATGGTGATCACAGCAGGTGAACAGGCCACAGACCATATCTGACGGAGTGACTCAGGGAGTGAGGCGAGGCATGTCGCTCGACAGCCATTCACACGTTTAGTACAGTGCAAACGTTCACGGGCGTGACAGATGGGCCCCCAGTCCGCAGTATGAGAACCAGAAAACGGGTCCTTCTTTGTTTTCACCGCTTCTAACAGAAGAACAAATCAAGTCTCATTGACGTTTCTTAATTTCTTTCTCTCCTTCGGTCTCTCTTTCCCTTTTCATCCGAGTTCCTGTTGTGTTTGTCTGTCGGTTGCCAGGATTGATTTTTTGTAGCCACCGATTCACGACTCGACAATGACAATGACTGACTCCACACTGCTTTGGAGTGAAGTCAGCTGTCTTCTGCGTTTGTGTGTTTGAGAGAGAGAGGGAGAGAGAGGGGGAGGGCGAGAGAGAGAGATGATGATGATGATGATGATGACATTGAGCCTGAAGAAATGCTGCAGCACATTGCTCATGTCTGTGTGGCATGATGCATGTGAATAAATGACCTTGTGTGTGTAAACTGTTAGCATGCTTATCTTAGCGTGCTGCGTTTGTGTAGTTACTATTCATCTCAAAGTGCAGGTTTAAAAAGGAAGTTAAAATGCATTTGATCATTAGTGGAAGATGTCTCCTGTTATGTGGCGGAGTGTACAATTAAAAGGTCACAAGATGATTGACAGATAATTAACGACGGTCCGTGTAAATATGCATTTTTGCCGTTTATGCCAGCTCAGATTTGACATTGTTGACTGGTTTGTACAATGTAAAGATGGCGTATAGGTGGAATCCTCTCATCCAACGTTTGGCAAGAAAGCGAAGCGTACTTATGATTTATATATATTTATTTTAATAAGAAGTACAAGAGAATGTATTTGTCCCCAAGGAGTCTTTTCATTTCAGTGCATGACACACATAATGGGTTTTAAAAAAATTGACAATTCACACAATATGCAATCACACAAGACATGCCCACACACACACACAGACAGTATTGCTGGTATTGACCTGTGGGTCAGATCAATAGCATCAATATTAAAAGCTCAATAGCTTTAAAGGAAAGCTATTAAAGGGCAATCATCTCGGAGCTGCTTCATGATGTCCAGAGAATAAAATATTGAAAATTAAAAAGAGGAATATACCGCTGACAGCAGACTGCCTTGATTGCCTGGTCTTTTGTTATTTATCTGGGGAAAGGTTGAGAAACAATGTCTATGGGGCAGTTTCATTAGCCAAGAAAGGGAAGTGTTGCTCGATTGCACATCAGTAGAGATGTTGAGTTTTTGGCGGATCCCTTTCTTGACCCAGCAGGTCACGAGCCTGATCCCCCCTCAGTCGCCTCATGTCCCGGGGTTAAAGTGTCACCGTGGGACAGACGCTAAACCTGTCTGCGTGATTGGTTTGCTTAACGGAGGTTGAGTGTGAAAAAAATAACTGAACCTCATACGGCGACTTTAATAGGGGGGGAAAAAAACCAAGGGCGTACATACGACATCCACGGGGCTTTTATGAGCCAAGAAAATTGAGATCAGGGAGCTGCACCGCACGCAACATCTTGATCAGTCATTTAGCATCCTGTCGTCAACAGACATTCAGTGTTTCGGCTCAGAACAGAACATTCTACATTTGGGGTTGGCTCAGACCCTGGGAAGCCCAGTTTGGTGTGTGAGATGTGAATCTGTTGTTTGGTATCTTATGTTCCATCGTGTTGAGTCCTTTGTCTCTCAATATGGGGTCAGTCTGCTCCGCTCCGTCCGTCCTGCTACTGCGGGGTTTGTTTTTAAAGGCAGTGCCAACGAGTGTGTGTGTTTTATTCTTTTTTACCCCGGACTGCAGAAGAGTACTGACAATCAAGCAGCTATTGTTGGAAGGACACCAGTGAACTTTGTTATAATTACATCACCACATGTGTTTGTCTATCCGGACTCCATCAGGGTGGTGTCTTGAGTTTGTTTCTGGCTTCCGTGTGTGTGTGTGTGTGTGTGTGTGTGTGTGTGTGTGTGTGTGTGTGTGTGTGTGTGTGTGTGTGTGTGTGTGTGTGTGTGTGTGTGTGTGTGTGTGTGTGTGTGTGTGTGTGTGTGTGTGTGTGTGTGTGTGTGTGTGTGTGTGTGTGTGTGTGGATGCAGAGTGTGGTCGTCTACTCAAGTCTCTTTAATGTTTTTTTCTTCTTCTTCCACTGCTTCCAGCCTCTTATCAGACCCGCACAGAACAAAACTTCTCAGCGAGTTCAATTGTCGGGAGAGCTGTTTGTTCTTGTGTGGCAATCAGACCACGAGACTGTTCTCGTGAGAATCGACTACAGCTGCAAAAAAAAAAAAGAAAAAACATCATCAAAAGTACTTTATTCCTCTTATAACAGGGAGCCAGCGTGAAATCTCACTTCTCATCGTGACAGAAAATCACGGTGCAGTTACTCAAAAAGTGTGTCGATGTAATTTTCCGAAATAGTCGATTGGGGACAAAGAGGAAGGAGGAAAAGTGAAGTGATTGATTGGACAGTCTCTGAGCGTAGAAGTGTTTGATTTTGATTATTAGGGAGCTCGCCCACAGGCCAGCCGTCTTCTTATTCACAATAGTTCATCATATCTGTTGGTCGATGGCATTATGAAACTTTCTGTATTTTTCCTGTGGCTCTATTAATGATTTTTGTCATTTTCCGTTTTGTGCTGTTGTCTCTTTCACTCTTCTCCTTTTTCTTTTTTTTTTTGCGTGACAATGTTCTTTCACAACCACCGAGCTGTGGTTTGTGGTTTCTTCTCTGGAATAGTCATCACACACACCTGTTCTATGTAAAAAACACATTGTTGTAGTAAGTAAGTGTTAGAATCAAACAGAGATTTGTGTTTTTTTACTAATTCTACCTCCTAATAGATAAAGTGATAAGTTCACTAATATGTAAACTATTGTACCTCATAGGATAATAAGTCTAAAGCGAATACATTACCACTGTCCTCAATGTCAGAATAATGTCTGTTTCCTAATGATATGTAGCTCATTCTACTTTTAGGATTGCTTAGTGTTGTAGGCTGTTTAAATGACTAGTTGTAAGGATTATATTGGTGTGACTCTTACACGATGTCCTCGTACCATATTTGTGGGTATATTATTAATATACTTTGTCTCGCAAAGTCAATGCTCTGTCCACACTCAGATGACTAGGTATGAAAACGTATGATAACTCTGTTATGGCCTCACACTCCCAATCATTTTGCACATCCAGAAATGGTGTCAACGCTATTATCTGGATGTAAGAACAAAATAAGATGCTTTGTGCATATTCAGAAATAGTCAGGTGCAGAGTAGCGTGTGAAGAACTTTCTGTTGCCTTCAACGCTCTCATGTGTGAGCTTGTTACCTCGTTCTTGAGCTGAAGCGCCGCTGCAGCTCTTGTGTTCCCTACATGCTTTGTAGGCCTTTTCACAAATTATGTTTTTAACGGTCCGTCTGTGTATGTTTACAAGTACATGCACAGGTGTGTATGTACATGTCTTTTGTGGTGTTGTTGTCCCCCCCCCCCCCCCCCCCGCCCGCCCCTTGAGTGTGAGTATAATCCCCTAATGTATGTTTGTAGCAGCACTGGGATGGTTTAAATGAAGTGGTCTGGTGCTCGGGGGCTTGTTCACATTGACTTGGCTCCTCTGGAGAGCTGTGTGTGTGTGTGTGTGTGTGTGTGTGTGTGTGTGTGTGTGTGTGTGTGTGTGTGTGTGTGTGTGTGTGTGTGTGTGTGTGTGTGTGTGTGTGTGTGTGTGTGTGTGTGTGTGTGTGTGTGTGTGTGTGTGTGTGTGTGTGTGTGTGTGTGTGTGTGTGTGTGTGTGTGTGACAGAGAAAAACAGATCTCAGCAGAGTTAAGACATGCTGACATAAATGTGCAGCTGCAGTTTTCATCATTTACGGTACATTGAAGCTTCGGCCGTGCTACTGAGTGAGTGTTTGGAAACAAGCTGCAGCACTAACATGCAGATGTGAATGGCTCTAGGTCAGGTGACCATGAGCCTATTTATCCGTATGAAGGCCAAATGTCTTCAAAAGGAATGAAAAAATAAACCTTAAAAAACAAGGACTTTTTAGAAGGCTAGATTTAGAAAGGATTCATGTTAGAGTAGCTTCGTAGCAGACAAACTGTGAATGTTTAGAGAGCGATGAAGTAAAGAGGGATCTTAACTTCTCAACACGTCTACTTCCTGCGTGTGCATCTCTTGTTCCCGTCCTTGACACCTCTCGTCGCTGAGCAACTCGCCATGACAGCAAGTTGGCAGCGGCACCCAATTGGTGTTAGTCGCTCCAGTATTTTAAGTCCTTGATGCCACGGGTAACTTTTAGAATCAACATAAATAAACCAACGTCGTCTTTATCTCTGACGCAGACGAACTTGTGACCTTCTAGTTTATGCCTCCACCATCATGTTTTATGGCCGGGCATTCAGGCCCAAATAAAAGACGACCTAATGATACGATAAGCAGGTTTAAAGCGGTGTTTGACATTCATTGGTTATATTATGGGCTTGTTTTTTTCATTGTTTGGGAAACTGCTCCACATTGTTATTTCAAATTTGAGGATTAACAAAATCATGGAGATTAACTTCTTTTTCTTTTTCTCTTCCTTCTCTTTTCTGCCACACAGTCCAAAAAGATCCAAAGGCTTCAAGTTTTGTCTCACCTGGATTTTGTCATCGTCATCGTCCACTGAGTCTTCTCTCCGCGGAGGCCGGTCCAGCGTTCCAAGCTGGACGGAGGAGAGACGAGTGGGGCCGAGGGCCCGGGCGAGGGCCCGGCCTTCGTGCTGCGACACAGAACTTCAAACCTCGTTGAACGCACGACAGATAGCACGCCTACAGATCCCATGATCCCCCGGGAGAAAGCCGACACGGCCACCTCAGGTTCTCCAACCAGTCACCTCAACACCGCAGAGTGCAACTCCCCCAATGGGGTGAGTATCCATCACACACACACACACACACACGCTGTCATCTGGTTGGTCAGGGCCATCGGGTGCTGTATGGGTCGGCTGGTCACAAACACACACCCTCGCATAACTAATTAAGTAGGTGCTGTTAGCTGGGAGGTATATTGTTTCACGACAGATGCTGACCAGCGAAATCTTTCATTATAATAACAGAAGCATAAACTTAAACTATATTCTTTCCCATGTTAAGAGTCACTTAAACAAATTTTGGATTTAACGTTAGTTCACGGATCTTTTTGGACAACATGCGAGACTTTGGTGGGTGAATTATCATCAGATCATTGAGAAATACATTCATACAAGTTTGTGAAACAGTGCAGGTAGTTGTGTAACACATCGTCAGAGATAAGACACTCGTGATTAGACTGAAAATAGGCACGCAAACCGATCTTGATTAAATGAAAGTACACTCAGTGAAAAGAGCACCTTTGTGCAGATAAAAGTTCAAAACAACCTAAAATGCACCGCGACCAGCGCAGTAGGGTGTTTAGCGCCTTGCTCAGGGGCACGACAGAAATAGTTACTGAAGGAGAATATGTCATCGGTTTTTCAACCTGCAACATTCTCGCCGCCTTCAAGGCTTTTCCAACTTGGCGATGAGTCATTCTGTGCTATAGTAATTAACGGTGTAATCGTGATCGGGTTGGCTCAGCTTCGCCTGATGTTTGGTTTTTAGTTCCGCTCGAAGTCTAAAGTGATGTGGAGACGGAACGTGTCCAAGATTCACTGCCACTAAAAATAAGCATCTACATACCGACGTCTTCCTGGAAGCAAAACAAACCAAAATATCTGCGTGATTAGCATCCCAAGAAGGCAACCTATCGCTCCGATCAAACAAATGTGCCAGACACTCTCCCTCAGAGGCATCACTTGTGTTCCCGTTTAGACTGTGTGTGTGTGTGTGTGTGTGTGTGCATGCAGACAAAGCTGCAAAGTCTGTTGTTCAGTGTGAAAAGCTATCAGCATACAGCCGTTGAGCTGAAACATAATAGTGTGTGTGTGTATTGTGTCTGCTGTTGTTGTTTTTTTACCTGCTGTAACACGACTCTGACACCTGAGAGGACGCTCGGGCCCCTTTGCCCTAATCAGCGAGGGCAGGCTGTCTTTACACCCCGCAGGCTGCTCTGTGAATCTTTCGGTATTTTTGGGGTAGGTGCTAGTGTTGCGTCTCGAAATGTGTCTGTGAGCGTGCGGTACAGCTTCGGGGTTGGTATCACACTTACAGCGAGGCTGTAAAAAGCTACAGGGACGATGTTTTTTTTTTCAAAACAAACACGTATTTGTAGCAAGTTAAAGTAAGTTTCCTGTTTTGCAGACCTTTCTGAACTTCTCCCTGTAGGATTGTGCCGTTTGCGTGTCTTCCTGATCACACCCTACAGTTGCAGAAAGGAATTTCCAAACAATAGCGGTTTACCTGCCAATAATCTCAGCCTATCCGTAAGAAATGTCTAATATGGGAACTTGGTTATCAGACGCGTTTCAAACAGGCCGTTACACTTGAAGCGTATCATAATGATGCCTCTAAAAGTAACACTCTAAAACACGAGTTTTCAGTTTATATCTTCAGTGGGGATCCAAAAGTGCCAAACGTTCAGTGTCATTAAAGTTCAATCGACTGTCTTTTACGGATTGTTTAATTCAATTTAGGTTATTAAGACTTGGAAGAATTGTTGATGGCGAGAGCTTTAGGTGAGTCGGCTTCAGTGCAAAGTTTGTGCTCGTACAACTAATGCAAATTAGATTTTCGGGAGTGTGGAGAAAAGCTCCTGCGGAGTTCTAAAGATAGTCAAAGAACTAAATGAAGTCAGATGATGTAACCCTGTCCTTTCTAGAGGGGAGACTACTGTGTTACAGAGACAACAGATGCTCCTCTGTGAACATGCACCACAGACAGTGAAACAAGCTCAACACACACACACACACAGTGTAAAATCACGTGGAACTCTACGACACACACAACAAAACAAGGGAAATACCAATAAACGGTGAACAAATACCAGCAAACAATGCTTGAGATTTTGGACCTTTGAGTCCTCTCAACATCCTCTCTTGCCGAAGGTTTGTCTTTTATTGCTTTCGTGCATAAAGCCCAGCCTCCGGTGGATCAGACGTCTTGTTTAACTTCCTCCTCGGTTCCTTAAGCTCCTAGCTTCCTAGCTTTCGTGTGGTCAAAATGCATTAAACCCTCGGACAGTGTCGGGCGAAAACATCTTCTAACGCTGACGTGCTGCTACAGAGCAAAGAGGAACGTGTACGTTCATTATATTTCCAATAACAAAAAGGAAATCAATTATTGCCATTGTTTTTGAGGAATGAACTGAAGTACGTTTCCCAAAATGTTGATTTATTGAGTAAAATATCTTAAAGGTTTATGTTTTCAACGTATCTCCGCCTTTGTTGTTTGTATAAATACAGGAATTCAGAAAGGGACAGCTGATAGTTTTTGATAAGTCGTTTGAAGTAACAACTGAGATCACACCTTTAAAATCACTGCAGGTTGATACCTTGGCCCAGTTTTACTTCCCTCGTCTTATCCAGTGACGCAAGAAAAACAAACCAGCACCTTTTTGAAGCGGCTTTAAAAAAACCGAATATCCTTGATTTCAAACCCTCCAAACTGTGAACAGTTAAAAATCTGTTTCATTACCCTGCTAATGCCGATTCTTCATGCCCTCCTCATGGTCACGGGCGAGAACAGAGAGAGCAGTTTGTCTTGTGGCAGCCCGAGCGCTCTGTGTGCGTGTTTTGGAACATACTGTCTGTTTTTTAGGGCGGTGGCGTCTTTTTTTCCAAATTCGTACAATCCCAAGAGAGCGTCGTGCATGACTCACATGTGGAATCTCTCCGTCCGTGCTGTGCAGGGGTTTTTGTGTACAAGGGTGAGCTCTTTGGTCCGTTATTAGTTCAGATTGTGCCGTCATTGGTCCACAGGGTTTCAGCTGTATTCTGGTTGGCCGGCAGCTGTTTCCTGGATAACCTCCCTCCACCAAACTGCCAGCACGCGACTTTGTCTACGTCGAGTCTAAAGTTCCATGTTTCGTTGGAAGATTGGAGATTTTTCCTCGAATGTCTTCCCCTTCCTTGTTTCCTTAAACTTATCCTCCACTGCACAGACTGTAGAGCTCACAACACACACACACACACACACACACAGAGTAGATCAGGTGTGTGTGCATGTGAAGAGTCATTAGTCAGGCGGAAGTCATTAGCCAGGTCTACATACAGAATGGTAAATGAGTCTGAGGGGAGCTGGATGTATGTGTGTTGGACAGAGGGAGAGATTGGTCTTTAGTGGCTTTTAAGAAAAATTGCCTCATTTAATCTTAAGCAGACCGAGCGTCTCCGGGGGTTTCCTCGGTCCGCTCTTGTTCCCGCGTCACGACTCGCTGCTTAGCTCGTGCTCATGTGAGAAGTGTTGGAGGTCTTGACTTTGTTCTCCTCTGAGATTGTATATCTTAAGGTCGGTGTTATTAACTTCCAATCATACTTATTCAGATTCCTCCGACCTCCACTTACAGCCAAATGTTTACTTTAATAATTTACAGGTTTGAATATGTTATATAAATGTCCCTTCAGGCTTTTCCCAGAAAAAAAATGTCTGCCTAGAAAACTGCTGCTCCACCGAAGTACGACAACAACTGAGATCCTGATCACTCGACGCTCGTGACTGTGGCTTTGTGTCAGACGAGCTGTTACACGATGAGCTGTTACTGTACATAGTGATCTCTCAGTGCTGAGAATGGAAACTTCCCATGAGGGACGCGGATCATATCCTTGACCACATGGCACGCTTTCACACAGAGAGGAATTTGACTCCCAAACCTCGGCCGTAATAACTCGTTGAAGGCCGGGCAGCAGGGGTTGAATGACGTGCGTCTAAATGTGTTAGGGATAGCCGCACTTCCAAGAACCGTAGCCCCGCTTCACTCCTACGGTCCTCTGTGCATCTTCACTCTTGAGTGGTTATTAGATCCGAGTACAGCAAATTCAGCAGAGCAGTTGACGGCCAGACTCCCTGCGTCACCTGCTGCTGAACGTCAACTCCGCGGCTTCCACGTACTGGATTAAGTCTGGTGCGGCCCGAACAGACGTTTTGCGGGAGAAAATCAGTTTTTTCTTCCTTTTTCAAGCTGACGGCTGAATATTTCTCAGTATAGTCGTTCTCAGAATATCCGCAAACAACCACGTCTTCCTCTTTCCAGCTAAAACCCTGCGTGTCTCATGTGGTCCTCCCCTGAGGCTTCTAGGCGTCAGACCGATAGCCGACGGGGTTCAGAGATTGAGAGTGATGTGACTCATTTTCAGCAAGCGCACATTTTGTCTTTCTATTTCTCACAAACCTCACGTAACAAAAACAAAACCGAGCGTGACTCTATAGTGGTTCAGCATTAAGGCTTGTTTTCATTGAGAAGGTGGCTGATCGTAAATCACTTAACAGTGCAGGTTTGTAGGCTAAATGCTTTCTATCCATCTCAACCTCTCTCTCTCTCTCTCCCCCCCTCTCTCTCTCTCTATCTATGTGAGTGTGTGTGTGACACACTGTCCTCTATTCCAATCCGAGAGCATTTACTGTTACAGGGCAGTAGCTGTCATCCTATGTCCCTGTAGGTATTGTGGGAACATGATGTGTATATGATGTAGTGGTAGCATCCCGTGTCCTAGAGGACACCCTAACGTCCCCCAACAAAATCACACACACACACACACACACACACACACACACACACACACACACACACACACACACACACACACACACACACACACACACACACACACACACTGGTATTCACACCCTTCAACAATAACCTCACAACCCACAGCGAGACTGGCAGCATCTGGATTTTTTTGCATCCATGCATGGGCACACACGAGAGGCTATTATTACTGATACACACACAAAGACTGCAGAGCACACGTGACTACTTGGCAGTCACACAGACACACAGACTCACATAGTATACTCCATCACTGACGCTCACACACACACACACACACGCACGCACACACACGCGGGAATCAATGGCCGGTTTCACCTCTATCTCAGAGGCCGTGGTTTTGCAGTCGCTCGCCTCCAGGTGTGTTTTTCAGCTGTTTGTTTGTGTGTGTATGCAAGTGTCCCTTTCTTACTATATATACACAGCTGCAGACTGAGATTCATCCTCACGCACGATTAAGCACAGACTATATACACTCGCACACAGGCAGATGTCAGACGAACAAAGTCTGACTTTAGGAACCTGAAAGTGTCGTCCCGTCTGCAGACTTTGAATATGTGAGACATAGTAAATGTCATCACAGTCCATGCAGTCTGAGTTTGCTGGTGGGTCTTTTTAAAATGGGTTAGTCATGCATGATATATACAACAGGACTCCTCTCTCGTTCTGCTCTTGTTCTATTATCTTTCTCTGTCTCACTGCTTTTATCTAATTTTCTCACTCTTGTCTGTGTGTTTTTCTTTTGTTGTTTGAGTATAAAAGCCCATCTTTTTCTAACCACTTCCTTTCAGCTGTGTGTGTGTGTGTGGTGAAGAGTGTGTGTGTGTGGTGAAGATTGTGTGTGTGTCTGTGTGTGGTGAAGATTGTGTGTGTGATTGTGTGTGTGTGTGTCTGTGTGTGGTGAAGATTGTGTGTGTTTGTTGGTGTTGCCTCCTTTTTGTGTGCCAGCACATTATCATTTAATGATTTCAAACACGACATCACCGTTGTTAGTGGATCAGTGCGTGCGACTGTTTGTCTGTCGGTTACGATGAACGACTGAGTGTTTAAAGCTGCAATAATTAAAAGACGAGAGAAAATGACCAGTCCTCTAAAATCACTCCGTCCTAACGATGTGTCCGTTTCTCTTCCTGTCAGAGGGTCCCGGAGGACGAGGAGAGAAGAAGAAAAAATGAGGAGGACGACAGAGGAAGCGAAGGAGAGGAGAAGGAGGAAGAGGAGGCGAGGAACAGTGATGAAGGATTCATGGGAATGACTCCGCTGCTGCAGGCTCACCATGCCATGGAGAGGATGGAGGAGTTTGTACACAAGGTAACGAACACACACACACACACACACACACACACTCACACACACACACACAGGTGCATGCATATTAAGTCATGTTACAATGATAGAAAGAAATATCCTTAACTTATCTTTACAGACGTTCCACACCTTTAAATCCACCGCCCACTAAATGTGATTATCGTCCCGAGAGAGATGTTTGTTTTACCAATGTGGTTTTATACAAACACTCAATAAACCACATGGTAAAATAAACCAATAAACCAATAAAACCATAAAAAACACAACGAAAACAGAGTTTGTGTCCCGGACAGACTGCATATGCTGGGGGTTTTGCATTTCTTCTTTTTTTATGCTCTGCTTTATCTCTTATACACAACATGTTTAGTGAGTCTGGGTACGAGCCAAACTGGAAAATGTCCAAAATACACGGCAGTCACTTGCAAAAAACTGATTACTAGTCACAACAGTTTTACAGTCATTTGAGAGGGCAGAGTTACTAAAAAAACAGCACATTATTGGTTTGCTCTTCTCGCGTTTACTTTGCCAGAACATCATTATGGTTTGATGGATTCCACAAATGTCTTGTAGGCGTTTTCTTTATCAACTATGGGTCATTATTTTGAAATGAAAATGAACTAAAAGGCAGACGTTAAGCGTTAGAGTGTCTGATTGTAAGATGATACTGCTGGAATGTTGACTTAATACAGCAGCTCGAGCTAATATTCACACACACACGCACGCCCACACACACACACGCGCACACTGACTCTGCTGAAATTGCAAACAGCAGGTTGTAAATTAGGGAAATTAATCACTGGAGAGAAACTGTCAATGGAGCCTCTCTCTCTGTTCTCTTCATTAAGGGTGTTTGGAGTGGTGGACTACAGTTTATTTATTTATTTACATCACATGACCCTGACCCTATATACTACACACACTCGTGATCACATACTGTACTCCCCTCCACACACACACACACACACACACACACACACACACACACACACACACACACACACACACACACATCCTATTTCAAGGACATTCGGTAAACAACCAGCTGCTTCTCATGAAAGGCAATTTGATCAGGAGTTACTTTTTAATTAACTTTTACCTTTCACACCAGCCTTTAGGCTTATTTATAAACCCTCAGTATAATCTTACTATCTGTGTCCTTTATTAACCAATCAGGTGTGGGAGGGCCGGTGGCGCGTCATGCCTCACGACGTGCTCCCCGACTGGCTGAAGGACAACGACTATCTGCTTCACGGCCACAGGCCGCCCATGCCTTCGTTCCGCGCCTGCTTCAAGAGCATCTTCAGAATCCACACAGAGACGGGGAACATCTGGACACATCTGCTAGGTATTCACGAATGCGTTTTAATTTCTAAACTTTTTAGATAATCCTCTTTGAACCAAACGCGTGTACAATTTCACACAACACGCAGCAAAACCAGGCTTATTAGCTTTTAGAAGCACTGCAATGTCAAAAGCTAAGCTGCCAGTTTGTGTAAGAAAACAAAGTCCTTCATCAAATCCCTATTTTGACTGAGTGCCATTAGAATGAGTTGGATTCTTGTACTGCCAACGTTGGTTTAAAGCTGCTTGTTGTTTCTAACTTTTGAGCCAGTTAAGTGTCTGACTTTGAAACAACTGTGTGAGTTCCTGCTGCCACCTAGTGGTTAAACAGAGATACTGCACCTACACGCCTTTGTGGTTTGAGTGAGACTGCAGTAAATAGTGAATACTATTGATGCTATTCTTCCTGTTTTGGTGTGTTTTGGTTTGAATAAACAAGTGATACGTATGTACCTCCTGCATTTAACATTGACATAAATTAGTACATTCTGATGAATACTGAATTCTCACTTCTTGTGTCTCCTTTTAATTTGCTTTCTCTGCAGGCTGTTTGTTTTTCCTCTGTCTGGGTCTGATGTACATGTTCAGGCCCAACATGTCTTTTGTGGCTCCGGTCCAGGAGAAGGTGGTGATCGGGGTGTTTTTCCTAGGAGCCATCCTCTGCCTCTCCTTCTCCTGGCTCTTCCACACAGTTTACTGCCACTCTGAGGGCGTCTCCCGAGTCTTCTCCAAGTAAGATGCACATCCTGTAAACTCATTCTACAGTAAAATGTCCTTAACCCTAAAACAGTTAAGCCCGTGGACATCTACAGTGTCTGTAATCGTCCACTCTGTGTTCCCCCGTGTCTAGGTTGGACTACAGTGGGATCGCCTTCCTGATCATGGGCTCGTTCGTCCCCTGGTTGTATTACTCCTTCTACTGCTCCCCTCAGCCCTGCTTCATCTACCTGATAGTGGTGTGCATACTGGGGTTGGCCGCCATCACCGTCTCCCAGTGTGACTTCTTTGCCACGCCGCAGTACAGAGGAGTCAGAGCAGGTAGAGTGAGATAGTGACATGATACAAACTTTATTTTGTACATTAAAGCTGCTCTAATCACAGTTTTAAATGTCAGCAGTGTTTCATATCAGCAATGGATCAAATGACCGTGTGTAACGTGAACGGGGTCGAATGTTTCGTTGTTGTTTTTTAGCTCGCAACTTTACTCTCACCGCTGTCATCAGCAGACAATCAGTTCAACTCAATCGATTCAGACAGTCTAAAGCTAACATGTTTGCTGTAACATTTTTCTGATGTGAGTATACTAAGTGGGTGTTGTGTTAACATCTTTCTGTGATTGCCCTCGAGTGGCCAAAAAACAGATCTTTTAACGCCGGTGTAAGTATTCACACAATCTGCCTCTCTCTCTTTCCCTGTCTGTGTTTTAGGAGTGTTTGTGGGTCTGGGTCTGAGTGGCGTGGTTCCCTCCCTGCACTTTGTCATCAGTGAGGGTCTGATCAAAGCGACCACCATGGGTCAGCTGGGCTGGCTGCTGCTTATGGCGACGCTCTACATCACTGGAGCCTGTCTGTACGCCGCTCGCATCCCAGAGAGGTTCTTCCCTGGCAAGTGTGACATCTGGGTAAGTGACTAACAAACACACACACACACGGGGCAACAAAATATTAGGGTTGCATTCTCAAAGTTGAAGCCACTTTCCGCTGCAGTAAAATGAGAGGCGTTCTAAAGGGGATTTACACTACAACTTTTGTCCACAAAAATCGACACAAAATGAAAGTTCCTTGTAGTAAAAGTTAAAGCAAAACCAATATCTATCTCTCTCTCTCTCTCTCTCTCTCTTTCTCTCTTTCTCTCTCTTTCCTAGTTCCACTCCCACCAGCTGTTTCACATCTTGGTGGTTGCAGGAGCTTTTGTTCATTTCCACGGCGTCTCTAACCTGCAGGAGTTTCGCCACAAGGCAGGAGGGGGCTGCACCGAGGACGGCACTCTCTAACGCACACAAACTGACTCAGTCATTCTCTTACACACATTTTATAGGGAGGCATGATATGATATGATATGCACAAAACTACACATATACACACACACACATAACCTACGATACTTACACACACTCTCCCCCTAAACTGAAGACCGACGTGGCTTGTCTGGTGTCTGTGTGCGTAATACACAGGATTAAAACTGACTGACGAGGGTTTTTGTTCTCTTTCTGTCCCCTCTGTCTATCTTTCTGTCGATCTCCACCTCTTCTGGCTTTGTTGCTTCTATAAAACCTCTCCAAGATGGTGTGTTTTATAAACCAGTTTTTGAGATTCTGCTTTCTCAAGAAAATATCTCTGTTTGTTTGTTTGTGAGGGAGGCAAAGAATTCAAAGCCTCCCTTCAGTGATGCTACATTGTGTTCTGTGTTGAGTTCAGACATTTAAGAGTTTAATGGTTTGATTTGAAAAGGAAAGCATACTTGTGGCTTTAAAAAAATACATTTTGAGGTGTTTTTGCTGATGCTGTTTTCTAAATCACTCTTAAGAGCATTAGAATATGATAAAAAATTAAAATAATTGAGTGGATTTCTGCCATGATTGTGAAGGTTGCAGGGTGAGATGTTGGGAACTGGGGTTAATAGTCACTTTTAAAAGTAAAAAAAAAAAAAAAAAAAGTTTTCCATGTAAATAAGATTTCTAAATTTTGGGTTATAGATTTGTATGAAATATATATGAAAAAAAAATGATGGAGGTGTTATATCTACACTTACTGAGGTGCAATGGTGAGAATAATACAATATAACTGCGGTTGCTGGGAAGCGCTTCATGTAAACTTCATGTAGTCTGTATATGCAAGGACGACTAGTGGAGGCAAGGAGGAAATATACAGCACAACATCAGAATCTTATTTAACAAACGGCAACTTCAAAAGTCGCTGATATTGACAACTTGTAGTCACTTTTCTGGCCTAAAAAACTCTAAATATAAACGAGGAGACAGCTCAGCGACTGTCCTCTACTCAGTATTTTCCACTTTTGTGTTTAACCGGCACCCTTGTGTTTGTCAAGCGTCACAAAGCTGGAGAACAGATCTCAAATCAGGCCTCATGAATAAAACGTTCCCATGTGAACATGTGTGCTTAAAACCAAATCTAAAGTCAAAACTATGATGTATAAAAGAGTCCTCTTGATATGTAGCCATTTTTGTTTATCTTCTTCTTGTAAATCGTCAGAAAGATAAAACTAATTTCCATGTCATCAACATAAGTTGACTCTTTTATACTACATGCCCTGAACTGATTTGTGAAAACATGTCAAGCATAACTTAAAGATATTTTTTATAACGAGGCCCCAGAGTCATATTTATGATTTCTTTTTTTTTTTCATTGTAGTCCTTTGGATACGCTCTTTTTGATTGGATTGCGTTTCAATTCATTCACTGCTGTTTTTGGTATTATTATTGCAAGCTTTCTTTTCTCTTTTCTACTATTTATCACTTATTTCTTGCATTTAGCCAGAGATCATGTGAGGTTAGCGTAGAGAGGCTCTGAGTACCAAGTCTCTCTCTTGCCCTAAAAATGTCAAAAAAAACCAAGTCTCCTCTTAAGATCTGATACCGTTAACTACTTTAAGGGCACATAAACTGCCTCATATATGGAGACTTGGTGATTAAAACGGGGAACCGTTTAAAAATGTGTTTTCTGGCAATACCAAAATCTCGCTCCAGCACAATGGAAACACAAAACGCAACAATTCTGAGCTTATCATAAACTGTATGTCTATGATTGTTTGAAATTGAGGTTTGCACGTTTCTATTTGATGGCAGCTTTTTCTGAACAGGAATTTGAACACAATTACTGAGTGTTTCTTTTCTGTTCTTCATTTTCTGTTTTTGTTTTATCCAGTTCATTAATTTATTTCTCTTGGTGAGCGCAAATTGTCTGTTGAAGAAGCACATGTTCCGTTATGATGGGATGAGTGTTTGATTGCAATAGACCTTTATATCTGCTGTATTGTTCTAATAAAAAGGTTTTTTAAATCTGTCATCTCTGTCTTGTTGGTGGTTGAAATGTGCACAACGATTAACCATGACATGAAAGTGCATGATATTATAAGCTTGTCACCTGTACATAATTCCCCCTATTATGAGTTAGTGTCAAAAAAAAACAACTAAAGGGCAGTATTTCCTTTTCCATTACTTACATTTTTATAACCAGGCGTCAGAATCTTGGTTGCCATTTTATATACAGTACATAACTTGGTTTAGTTAGCCAATTAAATGCATATTTTAAAGGTACATGATTTAATATGTGATACTTAATTTAACGTGTCATAGCGTGTCGAAGTCAGTAAAGCATGTCGAAAAAAAGTAAACAAACTCAGTAAAGCATGTCGACAAAAGTAAAAAGCCATAGAATAGCATGTAGAGAAAAGTCTTAGTCATAGTATAGCACTTGATTTCAAGTTTATTTTTTGTTCCATTTTTAACCCTTCATGTTCGAAGTACATTTAAAATGACAGACTGAACCCAAGTGAGCCATCCTCTTTGTTTACCTTTTTTTTTACTGCTCCAGTAAAAGTAAAAAACAGTCAGTATAGCATGTCGAAAAATGTTAAAAACAGTCATAGTATAGCATGTCAAAAACAGTCATAGTATAGCATGTTGAAAAAAGTCATAGTATAGCATGTCAAAAACAGTCATAGTATAGCATGTCGACAAATGTTGAAAACAGTCATAGTATAGCATGTCAAAACACACATAGTATAGCATGTCGAAAAAAGTCAAAAACAGTCATAGTATAGCATGTCAAAAACAGTCATAGTATAGCATGTTGAAAAAAGTCATAGTATAGCATGTCAAAAACAGTCATAGTATAGCATGTCGACAAATGTTGAAAACAGTCATAGTATAGCATGTCAAAACACACATAGTATAGCATGTCGAAAAAAGTCAAAAACAGTCATAGTATAGCATGTCGAAAAAAGTCATAGTATAGCATGTCAAAAACAGTCATAGTATAGCATGTCGACAAATGTTGAAAACAGTCATAGTATAGCATGTCAAAACACACATAGTATAGCATGTCGAAAAAAGTCAAAAACAGTCATAGTATAGCATGTCGAAAAAAGTCAAAAACAGTCATAGTGTAGCATGTCAAAAACACTCATAGTATAGCATGTCGAAAAATGTTAAAAACAGTCATAGTATAGCATGTCAAAAACAGTCATAGTATAGCATGTCGAAAAATGTTAAAAACCGTGATAGTATAGCATGTCGAAAAAAGTCAAAAACAGTCATAGTATAGCATGTCGAAAAAAGTCATAGTATAGCATGTCGAAAAAAGTCAAAAACAGTCATAGTATAGCATGTCGAAAAAAGTCAAAAACAGTCATAGTATAGCATGTCAAAAACAGTCATAGTATAGCATGTCGAAAAATGTTAACAGTCATAGTATAGCATGTCGAAAAAAGTCAAAAACAGTCATAGTATAGCATGTCGAAAAAAGTCATAGTATAGCATGTCAAAAAAAGTCATAGTATAGCATGTCGAAAAAAGTCAAAAACAGTCATAGTATAGCATGTCGAAAAAAGTCAAAAACAGTCATAGTATAGCATGTCAAAAACAGTCATAGTATAGCATGTCGAAAAATGTTAACAGTCATAGTATAGCATGTCGAAAAAAGTTAAAAACAGTCATAGTATAGCATGTCAAAAACACTCATAGTATAGCATGTCGAAAAAAGTCAAAAACAATCATAGTATAGCATGTCGAAAAAAGTCAAAAACAGTCATAGTATAGCATGTCAAAAACACTCATAGTATAGCATGTCGAAAAATGTTAAAAACAGTCATAGTATAGCATGTCAAAAAAAGTCATAGTATAGCATGTCGAAAAATGTTAAAAACCGTCATAGTACAGCATGTCGAAAAAAGTCAAAAACAGTCATAGTATAGCATGTCAAAAACACTCATAGTATAGCATGTCAAAAACAGTCATAGAATAGCATGTCAAAAACAGTCAAAAACAGTCATTCAATCAGGAGAGACTTCATTAGAATTTCATAACAATTTATTGCACATTGTACAAATATGAATAGAGCAATGTCTTTAGCGATTGGACTCCATCCTGAAGGAAGGCAATCGAGGACTTGTGATGCTGACGTCAATGAGGCATTATCCTGCTGGAGTACAGCCACTGGTCGTGGTGTTGATGAAGGGAGTTGCTGCAGCGTTATAAACGGCATAGTATAGCATGTCGAAAAACAGTCATAGTATAGCATGTCAAAAACAGTCATAGTATAGCATGTCGAAAAAAGTCAAAAACACTCATAGTGTAGCATGTCGAAAAATGTTAAAAACAGTCATAGTATAGCATGTCAAAAACAGTCATAGTATAGCATGTCGAAAAATGTTAAAAACCGTCATAGTATAGCATGTCGAAAAATGTTAAAAACAGTCATAGTATAGCATGTCAAAAACAGTCATAGTATAGCATGTCGAAAAATGTTAAAAACCGTCATAGTATAGCATGTCGAAAAAAGTCAAAAACAGTCATAGTATAGCATGTCAAAAACAGTCATAGTATAGCATGTCGAAAAATGTTAAAAACAGTCATAGTATAGCATGTCGAAAAAAGTCATAGTATAGCATGTCAAAAAAAGTCATAGTATAGCTGCTATACTATGACTTTTTTTGACATGCTATACTATGACTTTTTTCGACATGCTATACTATAGCATGTCGAAAAAAGTCAAAAACAGTCATAGTATAGCATGTCGAAAAATGTTAAAAACAGTCATAGTATAGCATGTCGAAAAATGTTAAAAACAGTCATAGTATAGCATGTCGAAAAAAGTCAAAAGCAGTCATAGTATAGCATGTCAAAAACAGTCATAGTATAGCATGTCGAAAAATGTTAAAAACAGTCATAGTATAGCATGTCGAAAAAAGTCAAAAACAGTCATAGTATAGCATGTCGAAAAATGTTAAAAACAGTCATAGTATAGCATGTCAAAAACACTCATAGTATAGCATGTCAAAAACAGTCAAAAACAGTCATTCAATCAGGAGAGACTTCATTAGAATTTCATAACAATTTATTGCACGTTGTACAAATATGAATAGAGCAATGTCTTTAGCGATTGGACTCCATCCTGAAGGAAGGCAATCGAGGACTTGTGATGCTGACGTCAATGAGGCATTATCCTGCTGGAGTACAGCCACTGGTCGTGGTGTTGATGAAGGGAGTTGCTGCAGCGTTATAAACGGCATAGTATAGCATGTCGAAAAACAGTCATAGTATAGCATGTCAAAAACAGTCATAGTATAGCATGTCGAAAAAGTCAAAAACAGTCATAGTATAGCATGTCGAAAAAAGTCAAAAACAGTCATAGTATAGCATGTCAAAAACAGTCATAGTATAGCATGTCGAAAAATGTTAAAAACAGTCATAGTATAGTATGTCAAAAACAGTCATAGTATAGCATGTCGAAAAATGTTAAAAACAGTCATAGTATAGCATGTCGAAAAAAGTCAAAAACAGTCATAGTATAGCATGTCAAAAACAATCATAGTATAGCATGTCAAAAAAAGTCATAGTATAGCATGTCGAAAAAAGTCAAAAACAGTCATAGTATAGCATGTCGAAAAAAGTCAAAAACAGTCATAGTATAGCATGTCAAAAACAGTCATAGTATAGCATGTCGAAAAATGTTAAAAAAAGTCATAGTATAGCATGTCAAAAACACTCATAGTATAGCATGTCAAAAACACTCATAGTATAGCATGTCGAAAAATGTTAAAAACAGTCATAGTATAGCATGTCAAAAACACTCATAGTATAGCATGTCGAAAAATGTTAAAAACAGTCATAGTATAGCATGTCGAAAAAAGTCAAAAACAGTCATAGTATAGCATGTCGAAAAATGTTAAAAACAGTCATAGTATAGCATGTCGAAAAATGTTAAAAACAGTCATAGTATAGCATGTCAAAAACACTCATAGTATAGCATGTCGAAAAAAGTCAAAAACAATCATAGTATAGCATGTCGAAAAAAGTCAAAAACAGTCATAGTATAGCATGTCAAAAACACTCATAGTATAGCATGTCGAAAAATGTTAAAAACAGTCATAGTATAGCATGTCAAAAACAGTCATAGTATAGCATGTCGAAAAATGTTAAAAACAGTCATAGTATAGCATGTCGAAAAAAGTCAAAAACAGTCATAGTATAGCATGTCGAAAAATGTTAAAAACAGTCATAGTATAGCATGTCAAAAACACTCATAGTATAGCATGTCAAAAACAGTCAAAAACAGTCATTCAATCAGGAGAGACTTCATTAGAATTTCATAACAATTTATTGCACATTGTACAAATATGAATAGAGCAATGTCTTTAGCGATTGGACTCCATCCTGAAGGAAGGCAATCGAGGACTTGTGATGCTGACGTCAATGAGGCATTATCCTGCTGGAGTACAGCCACTGGTCGTGGTGTTGATGAAGGGAGTTGCTGCAGCGTTATAAACGGCATAGTATAGCATGTCGAAAAACAGTCATAGTATAGCATGTCAAAAACAGTCATAGTATAGCATGTCGAAAAAGTCAAAAACAGTCATAGTATAGCATGTCGAAAAAAGTCAAAAACAGTCATAGTATAGCATGTCAAAAACAGTCATAGTATAGCATGTCGAAAAATGTTAAAAACAGTCATAGTATAGTATGTCAAAAACAGTCATAGTATAGCATGTCGAAAAATGTTAAAAACAGTCATAGTATAGCATGTCGAAAAAAGTCAAAAACAGTCATAGTATAGCATGTCAAAAACAATCATAGTATAGCATGTCAAAAAAAGTCATAGTATAGCATGTCGAAAAAAGTCAAAAACAGTCATAGTATAGCATGTCGAAAAAAGTCAAAAACAGTCATAGTATAGCATGTCAAAAACAGTCATAGTATAGCATGTCGAAAAATGTTAAAAACAGTCATAGTATAGCATGTCGAAAAATGTTAAAAACAGTCATAGTATAGCATGTCGAAAAAAATCAAAAACAGTCATAGTATAACATGTCAAAAACAGTCATAGTATAGCATGTCGAAAAATGTTAAAAAAAGTCATAGTATAGCATGTCAAAAACACTCATAGTATAGCATGTCAAAAACACTCATAGTATAGCATGTCGAAAAATGTTAAAAACAGTCATAGTATAGCATGTCAAAAACACTCATAGTATAGCATGTCGAAAAATGTTAAAAACAGTCATAGTATAGCATGTCGAAAAAAGTCAAAAACAGTCATAGTATAGCATGTCGAAAAATGTTAAAAACAGTCATAGTATAGCATGTCGAAAAATGTTAAAAACAGTCATAGTATAGCATGTCGAAAAAAGTCAAAAACAGTCATAGTATAGCATGTCAAAAACAGTCATAGTATAGCATGTCGAAAAATGTTAAAAACAGTCATAGTATAGCATGTCGAAAAAAGTCAAAAACAGTCATAGTATAGCATGTCGAAAAATGTTAAAAACAGTCATAGTATAGCATGTCAAAAACACTCATAGTATAGCATGTCAAAAACAGTCATTCAATCAGGAGAGACTTCATTAGAATTTCATAACAATGTATTGCACATTGTACAAATATGAATAGAGCAATGTCTTTAGCGATTGGACTCCATCCTGAAGGAAGGCAATCGAGGACTTGTGATGCTGACGTCAATGAGGCATTATCCTGCTGGAGTACAGCCACTGGTCGTGGTGTTGATGAAGGGAGTTGCTGCAGCGTTATAAACGGCATAGTATAGCATGTCGAAAAACAGTCATAGTATAGCATGTCAAAAACAGTCATAGTATAGCATGTCGAAAAAGTCAAAAACAGTCATAGTATAGCATGTCGAAAAAAGTCAAAAACAGTCATAGTATAGCATGTCAAAAACAGTCATAGTATAGCATGTCGAAAAATGTTAAAAACAGTCATAGTATAGTATGTCAAAAACAGTCATAGTATAGCATGTCGAAAAATGTTAAAAACAGTCATAGTATAGCATGTCGAAAAATGTTAAAAACAGTCATAGTATAGCATGTCGAAAAATGTTAAAAACAGTCATAGTATAGCATGTCGAAAAAAGTCATAGTATAGCATGTCAAAAAAGTCATAGTATAGCATGTCGAAAAAAGTCAAAAACAGTCATAGTATAGCATGTCAAAAACAGTCATAGTATAGCATGTCGAAAAATGTTAAAAACAGTCATAGTATAGCATGTCGAAAAAAGTCAAAAACAGTCATAGTATAGCATGTCGAAAAATGTTAAAAACAGTCATAGTATAGCATGTCAAAAACACTCATAGTATAGCATGTCGAAAAATGTTAAAAACACTCATAGTATAGCATGTCAAAAACAGTCAAAAACAGTCATTCAATCAGGAGAGACTTCATTAGAATTTCATAACAATTTATTGCACATTGTACAAATATGAATAGAGCAATGTCTTTAGCGATTGGACTCCATCCTGAAGGAAGGCAATCGAGGACTTGTGATGCTGACGTCAATGAGGCATTATCCTGCTGGAGTACAGCCACTGGTCGTGGTGTTGATGAAGGGAGTTGCTGCAGCGTTATAAACGGCATAGTATAGCATGTCGAAAAACAGTCATAGTATAGCATGTCAAAAACAGTCATAGTATAGCATGTCGAAAAAAGTCAAAAACACTCAGTGTAGCATGTCGAAAAAGTCAAAAACAGTCATAGTATAGCATGTCGAAAAAAGTCAAAAACAGTCATAGTATAGCATGTCAAAAACAGTCATAGTATAGCATGTCGAAAAATGTTAAAAACAGTCATAGTATAGCATGTCGAAAAAAGTCATAGTATAGCATGTCGAAAAATGTTAAAAAAAGTCATAGTATAGCATGTCAAAAACAGTCATAGTATAGCATGTCAAAAACACTCATAGTATAGCATGTCGAAAAATGTTAAAAACAGTCATAGTATAGTATGTCAAAAACAATCATAGTATAGCATGTCGAAAAATGTTAAAAAGTCATAGTATAGCATGTCGAAAAATGTTAAAAACAGTCATAGTATAGCATGTCGAAAAAAGTCAAAAACAGTCATAGTATAGCATGTCGAAAAAAGTCAAAAACAGTCATAGTATAGCATGTCAAAAACAGTCATAGTATAGCATGTCGAAAAAAGTCAAAAACAGTCATAGTATAGCATGTCGAAAAAAGTCAAAAACAGTCATAGTATAGCATGTCAAAAACACTCATAGTATAGCATGTCGAAAAATGTTAAAAACAGTCATAGTATAGCATGTCAAAAACAGTCAAAAACAGTCATTCAATCAGGAGAGACTTCATTAGAATTTCATAACAATTTATTGCACATTGTACAAATATGAATAGAGCAATGTCTTTAGCGATTGGACTCCATCCTGAAGGAAGGCAATCGAGGACTTGTGATGCTGACGTCAATGAGGCATTATCCTGCTGGAGTACAGCCACTGGTCGTGGTGTTGATGAAGGGAGTTGCTGCAGCGTTATAAACGGCATAGTATAGCATGTCGAAAAACAGTCATAGTATAGCATGTCAAAAACAGTCATAGTATAGCATGTCGAAAAAGTCAAAAACAGTCATAGTATAGCATGTCGAAAAAAGTCAAAAACAGTCATAGTATAGCATGTCAAAAAAAGTCATAGTATAGCATGTCGAAAAATGTTAAAAAAGTCATAGTATAGCATGTCGAAAAAAGTCAAAAACGGTCATAGTAGAGCATGTCAAAAACAGTCATAGTATAGCATGTCGAAAAATGTTAAAAACAGTCATAGTATAGCATGTCGAAAAATGTTAAAAACAGTCATAGTATAGCATGTCGAAAAATGTTAAAAACAGTCATAGTATAGCATGTCAAAAACAGTCATAGTATAGCATGTCAAAAACAGTCATAGTATAGCATGTCAAAAACAGTCAAAAACAGTCATTCAATCAGGAGAGACTTCATTAGAATTTCATAACAATTTATTGCACATTGTACAAATATGAATAGAGCAATGTCTTTAGCGATTGGACTCCATCCTGAAGGAAGGCAATCGAGGACTTGTGATGCTGACGTCAATGAGGCATTATCCTGCTGGAGTACAGCCACTGGTCGTGGTGTTGATGAAGGGAGTTGCTGCAGCGTTATAAACGGCATAGTATAGCATGTCGAAAAACAGTCATAGTATAGCATGTCAAAAACAGTCATAGTATAGCATGTCAAAAAAGTCAAAAACAGTCATAGTATAGCATGTCGAAAAAAGTCAAAAACAGTCATAGTATAGCATGTCAAAAACAGTCATAGTATAGCATGTCGAAAAAAGTCAAAAACAGTCATAGTATAGCATGTCGAAAAAAGTCAAAAACAGTCATAGTATAGCATGTCGAAAAAAGTCATAGTATAGCATGTCGAAAAAAGTCAAAAACAGTCATAGTATAGCATGTCGAAAAAAGTCAAAAACAGTCATAGTATAGCATGTCAAAAACACTCATAGTATAGCATGTCGAAAAAAGTCAAAAACAGTCATAGTATAGCATGTCAAAAACAGTCATAGTATAGCATGTCGAAAAATGTTAAAAACAGTCATAGTATAGCATGTCGAAAAAAGTCAAAAACAGTCATAGTATAGCATGTCGAAAAAAGTCAAAAACAGTCATAGTATAGCATGTCAAAAACAGTCAAAAACAGTCAGTATAGCATGTCAAAAACACTCATAGTATAGCATGTCAAAAACACTCATAGTATAGCATGTCGAAAAATGTTAAAAACAGTCATAGTATAGCATGTCAAAAACAGTCATAGTATAGCATGTCGAAAAATGTTAAAAACAGTCATAGTATAGCATGTCGAAAAAAGTCAAAAACAGTCATAGTATAGCATGTCAAAAACAGTCATAGTATAGCATGTCGAAAAATGTTAAAAACAGTCATAGTATAGCATGTCGAAAAAAGTCATAGTATAGCATGTCAAAAACAGTCATAGTATAGCATGTCAAAAACAGTCATAGTATAGCATGTCGAAAAATGTTAAAAACCGTCATAGTATAGCATGTCGAAAAAAGTCAAAAACAGTCATAGTATAGCATGTCAAAAACAGTCATAGTATAGCATGTCGAAAAATGTTAAAAACAGTCATAGTATAGCATGTCGAAAAAAGTCAAAAACAGTCATAGTATAGCATGTCGAAAAAAGTCAAAAACAGTCATAGTATAGCATGTCGAAAAAAGTCATAGTATAGCATGTCGAAAAATGTTAAAAACAGTCATAGTATAGCATGTCGAAAAAAGTCAAAAACAGTCATAGTATAGCATGTCAAAAACAGTCAAAAACAGTCATAGTATAGCATGTCAAAAACACTCATAGTATAGCATGTCAAAAACACTCATAGTATAGCATGTCGAAAAATGTTAAAAACAGTCATAGTATAGCATGTCAAAAACAGTCAAAAACAGTCATAGTATAGCATGTCAAAAACAGTCATAGTATAGCATGTCGAAAAAAGTCAAAAACAGTCATAGTATAGCATGTCGAAAAAAGTCAAAAACAGTCATAGTATAGCATGTCGAAAAAAGTCATAGTATAGCATGTCGAAAAATGTTAAAAACAGTCATAGTATAGCATGTCGAAAAAAGTCAAAAACAGTCATAGTATAGCATGTCAAAAACAGTCAAAAACAGTCATAGTATAGCATGTCAAAAACAGTCATAGTATAGCATGTCAAAAACACTCATAGTATAGCATGTCGAAAAATGTTAAAAACAGTCATAGTATAGTATGTCAAAAACAGTCATAAAAACATATAGTAAACATTCATAGTTTAGTAGGTCTGAAAAAGTGAAAGGAAAGTGGAAAGAATTTCTTTGTATAGCATCTCGAAATTAGTCATGAAATAGTGTATGCAATAAAAAGTTACTAAAAATGTTGTAGCATATGTCATAAGAAGGTCAAAGCAGTTTTGTTCCTTCATTATTTGAGTGTAGATAAGATATGTATATAGCAGAAGATAAGATATGAATATAATACAGAAAGACAACAAAACAATCATTGAGTCAACATCCATTTATTTTTATTATAAAAATGTAGACCTTGTGGACAGACCAGTTCACAAAAAAAAAGAAATCTAAACTTTTAGACTCACAACATCAGAGTCCTTTACTTAGATTCATTTTCATACATTTAAACTTATTTGTTCCTTAAAAACACAGTAAATCATGCCTCCCCTTTCCAACGAGCATGAGAAACAACCTTTACAGATGAACGAAGGAACAAAAAGCACAATGCCAAATAAAAACAAACAATACAACTTAAAAGGTATTTCCAAAGGGAAACAAATATATTTTAAAGCATAATGCTGCAAATACATTCTTTTTTTTCCAGCAGAGACAAACAAAAAGTAAAATAAGCACTTTGGTCTTCTCCCTCAAACACACTGAAGATGATTATGCTAGCAGTTAGCAGAATGCTAACTCATTAACTGAGGCAACAAAAGCATTTGTCACATTTAAGATATTTTCTGTGGGTATGAACTTCCTGTACCATGCGGGATTTACTTCAGAGAGTGATGTGAATTGTCAATAAAATATTCAAAAATTCAGAGCTAGCATTCGCTTGAACAGCATACACATTAAGCTGGTGAGGTACAAAAAAAAAAAAATCTCTTTTGACATTGAAACATGACGTAATTTATATACTTCCATTTTTAAATCGGATTTTAAAGTGCATATCTTCATTCAGACCTGCTTTAACTGCAGTGTTCAGAAACGTGTGACAGACAGAGGCTAGCCGACTTTCACTTTGTATTACCGTCAATTGTCAAGCACATGAACCACCCATCTAATTAGCTCCGTGATATCTAATTATATACATCAACAACTGAAGTTTTTCAAAACTGGTAGAGATGATGGAACCGTCTAATCTTGGCCGACAAAAACTGACCAATCAGACAGCCCCAAAAAATGTCAGGGGCTAAACTATTCACGCCATTATGGTATGTTATCATACGCGTCATTGACCCCTGGCTTCAAGGGAGAGAAATGACATTTGATGCTAAACTGCAACACAAGAAAAATATAAAAAATCCTTTTTGAGTCATATATTTTTTTCTTTATGTATGTGAATGTGTTGTTGTACGATATAATTATATATTTTAGAATAGAATAGGCCGTGTAAAAAAAAAAAAAAATCACTCCCTTGTTCACTCATTCACTATATTGGACACCAAATAGATATTCCATATCCGGTGGTAGAATCCTATTTCGGACAATTAGGAACCTTTGTCATTTTGCATCATCAACTGTAGACCAACAACAGCAACATTCAGATGATATATCATCACTTTCCCCTTTTGAAATAATTGGGGGCACTATATAGAGCAGAACTTTAACACTCAGAAATCACTCTTCTTTGAGTGTCAGAATTCTGACACAGGCTGTCAAATTAAACGACGTCTTCGCCTAACCCCGTCTCCTCGATCTCGATGAAAAACATCATGAGGTCAAGGAAAGACCCTGAAAACCACTGCGCTAAGAGAACACGACTGCACTTTATACGAGGCTACGTAAATATGCAATGGCGAATGTTATTGACATGGATTTGCCTCGAGGAAATTGGGGGACGGCATGATCTCCTTTTCTTTCATAAAGGATGTCTCAGTGTACCCTATGATAAAGGAGATAAGAAAGGAAGCATTGATGCACCTTTCCTTAGCATTTAAAGAATCCAACCAGCTCTTATCATGGCTGCCACTTAGTATAACCGAGTTAAATGATCTAGAAGTATCCAAGTAGAAAAGACTATTGGACCTCAGCCACAAAATCTGTTATTTTACACAGAAACAACAAATCGGGATCATCACGAAAACAAGAAAACCACATGTGACTCAGATCTAACCGGATACAACAGGAAGTGATCTTATGTTAAGTAATTTAGGAAGTAGCTTCGCGTGAGAGGAATAGGCGAATGTCCTAATCTGCCCTTAAAAGTTAAAAGTCGGCATGCTCTGCTTACAGTTATTTTAAACAGATCATATCTGTATTACACATGTATTACACATGTATTACCAGAAATACTGTCAAATCCGAAAATATGAAAGACATGAAAGAACTCAGTAAAAAAAACAATATATATAAAAAAGGGATGTTTCTAAACGTCAGAGGTTTGTGTTAATGTCACCTATTGTCTGATTGTTTCCATTAACTGGAGGATTGTTTCCTTGCATTGCTGATGTCATTTCACCTCCCCAGTAAGAACCAAACCTGGGAACAATTTTCTCAGGTAAGTCAGCAACTTAAAATCTTTAAATACAGAATGGTCTCATCCATTAATAACAGACAGACGGCGCTGGTATGAAGAGGGAATAGAGGTTATTTGTGAAATGCCAGGAATCACAGCAAATGTATATTTAATGTCGGTGGACCATTGTTTTCACCAAATCGGCCACGTGTGAGATCATAAAGTATCCTTGTAATTGTAGTTTTATGAGAATGCGCTCTGCTTGCATCTGTAAAGAGACGTTTTTATTATTTATTCAAACCATTAGGTTGCAATTCAACTGGAGACTCATCTTCCACCAAAATGTATTTTTTGTCTGAAGAAAACCATCGGAGTAGAATGTGTATTCTAAAACAAAAAGAAAAAGACTCACGGTTGTAACAGTTTGAAATTCAGTTTTAAAATGTACTTAACATATAAATAATAACTTTACGTTATAGCAAATAAAAACGTACAATAAAACGATAGCTGTCCCATCGGGCAGCTCGATACTTCGCCTTCAAATACGTGAATGAGCTGAAATGAAAACGGAACTGTTGCAAAGATCCTAAACCGTCACATTAAACATAACTTGTGCTTAGTAATAATAATACTAACACGTGTTGTAGACAGGTCAAATATAGCATCTGCTTGTGTCATAGAACACAACAGTTAAAACAAACTACAATTCAAATAAACCCTAAGTAGAAAACACTGAGTGGGTAAATAAATAGGTTTTGAATTGCACAAAGTGAGAACGTTGAAGGTGAAAGCACTCCAATAGGTCGAGACGTTCGGTCGGTCGACCATTAAATCAGTCAGACGAGCATTCAGTGAGTCAGTCAGTGAGAGTGAAGGCCCGTTCTCCGTTCACTGTCACGATTTAATCTTCCACAGCTGTGAATGGGAAGTAAGGAACAGGATTAACACACAAACAAGTGTTATCTGTGCTTGTACTAGTGAGACAAAACTATAAAGCACATTTCAACTGTTAAAGATATGAACCAACTAAAAACAACAACAAGTGGATACATTTCCACAACAATGGGCTGTGTCCACATAGCGTCGTTTACTGAGCGCAAGTGTCTTTGTTCCCCCAATTGTTCCCAACGAGGAACGTCACAAGCTTCCAGTACCGCTTTCTGGTCCGACCCGGCACACTTACCTTCAGGTTAAATCCTAATAAGTCAGATATGACTCCTGACACGGCAGACAGGATGACCACCTGGGTGATGTTGTAGAGCAGAGGGTTCATAGTCAAACCATACAGCCTGAAAGGAGTATCCAACTCCTGGAGGGAGAGAGAGGAGCGGAGTAAACAGTTTTTAAGGCATATTTAAAAGCTCATAAAAAAGACTGTTGGTGCCGGTATCACAACAGAAAGAGAGTTTTGGAGATAGACGGTACCTTGAGTAGTTTGGTAGCCAGTTTTAGGACGTTGTTCACCAGTGTCAGCTCCTCTTTCTTATTTGGCTTCTTCTCCATCTTCAGATACAGGTTGATCTGTGACACACACACACACACACACACACACACACACAATGGATCAGTGTCAGTGTTTTTGGAGACATGTCGGCTGTGGGGTTACGCATGTAAACTCTGCGTGTACCTGTTCAGTGAGCAGTATGGAGGTGTTGCTGTACTTCTTGCTGGTCTCAGAGCCCAGAGTGACGAACCTGAGCAGGAACAGAGACAGACTGGAGCACCAGATCACCAGCTCCCAGTTATAGTGACACTCCAGGAACGTTCCATGGATGTGGAGCAACTGGAAGAAGAGAGGCAAGTTCATTTATCAATCTGTAAAAGTGGTTATTTTGGTATAAATTGTCTTTTTTTTTTGTCTAAGGCGTCAAGGCTTCCTGAGCCGCTATGTGTAGAATTAAAAAATATCAGATTTTGGCGCCCTCTAGTGGTAAAATCAATAGAAACACCTGAATCTAGACTACGTCCTCGTGTATTTGCTGAATAGAGACTACTGCCACTCATTTACATGTTTTTGAGTTTGTTGCCACACGATGTGACGTAGTAATAAATGTTAACCTGTAATCCAGGCACCCCCAAAGACATCAGATTTAATGTAAAGCTATAATAATGTTTGGATGGTTTGACCCACTCAGAACTTACCTGGGCGCAGCAGATGAAGACGACAGACAGAGTGAGCAGGAAGGCAGACGACACGATCACATCCACTGAACGCTGAGGACCCCGTCTCTGCAAAAGCAACAGTACAGAGTTACACTCAGGTGTTTACGTCTATATATTTAAATCACCACAGCCGTGAATGCGCCCCCAACTCCCACATGAACAGATGTATTTCATTAGGGAGGAACCTTGAGGTAGGAGCGTAGCGACAGCCACATCTTGATGTTCTGCACTTTCTTCAGTCTAAAATGGGGGACTTCGGACTTCCTGGCTCTGCGGGCCGAAGTCAGGTGACCAAACAGTTTGGCAAACAGTAGCCTCTGAAACACACGTGTGTGAACAATAATAGGTTTGATCAGAACTGACAGGAGAGTTCATACTTAAGCATCCAGCTAAACTTCGTGCTCTTGCCGCTTCACCGTCAAAAGCAACAACTCAGAAGGTCTTTGCCTCACCTGTTTGTAGGTCCTCTCTGCCACACTGAGCAGGAAGAAGAAGAGCCATATAAGGCAAACGCGTACCAGGAAGCTGAGGGTTACCATGGTGATGACCAAGGCGTCCGACCCAGACCCGCCTCCCAGGGCCACAGACAGCAGCTCATTGGCCGAGAGCGTGGTCAGCTGATCAAAGTCGCTGTACTGAGCCAGCCTGCAGGAGACGGACACAGACTGACTTAAGTAAACCAGCCAACAGTTCAATTTTTCCAACTACTGACAGTTTGTAATCATTTTTAGAAGTTTTAATTTCCAGTGTTATTCCAGCTGTACCTGTACACAAAAGGTGTGAGGCCGAGAGTCACTGAAACCACGTTCCCAAAGACCTGGTAACCAATACCAGGGGTGTAGAGATTCACCTGTGTAGGGAGGGGGACAAACAGAGAAACCGTGAATCCTTCTTTGCCTCAGTTTGTTGTCTTTTTGCACAAACGTAGGTTATGTAAAGACATAAAATGTATGCAAATATTTTAGGACCACAAGAATCGTCACTCACTCGGTTCATGATCATCCCGCTGATCTCCAGAACGGACATGTCGGCCTTCTTACACTCGTTTCCCTCCCACACTATGGCGCTCACTCTCTCCAAACCGGGATTGGAGCTGTGCAGCCAGGGAGCGTGACCCTGAGGGCACAAAACACACACACACACACACACACACACACACACACACACACACACACACACACACACACACACACACACACACACACACACACACACATTACTATTGACCTGTCTATTTACTGCAACCACTCTGCTGTGGAGTACTACTCAAATGGGACTTTGGGGAAAGACAGAAAGAAAACAAGTCTTTGTGATTAGCAGGTCAGAAGGAGTCTGGGTTGAAACCAGACAGAATTAGTTGGAAAACTGAGACTTATGAAGATGTTTCGACAGCATTTAAATGACTTTTTAGTGTTAAGCAGGTCATAACTACAAAGTGAATATAAACATGTAAATGTGGTTGAAATAACAAAACCTAGACATCTTTTCAATCAAATTAAGCTCGGTTCTTATTTAGATTGCCGTTAATATTTAGAAGTGCAACTCATAACTGTCTCGCACCAAGCGAGCCACATGTTTTTACAGACCTGATGGAAGGGGTCGTCTCTGTATTCCTTTTTAGCAGGAGGACACACAGGCGTCCCTCCTCCTTCTCCCTCTGTAAAGAAGAAGGAGTCACAGTATTAATTCCACTACAAACACCAAAAGACTATCGACGAACAGGGACTTTAGCAGGTTCATCAAAACAACACAAGCATTTAAACAAACCGGTCACAAATGTTTCTTTAGCTATTCTATGCCAATCTCATCTGCAGACCTGTCTCCGACGTGCAGGAGGATCTGCACTCGGCACAGTGCAGGAAGTCTTCCCACATCAGGTCCTCTGTCTCGGACTCGTGTCGAGTGCTCTCCGAGTCCTGAGTCCTCAGACTGGAACATCTGGAGCTGCAGCTGGTGCCAGACTTGGGAACGTCCTGACAAGACAGCGAGGAGGATTGTTATTTCTTTAGGAAAGATATGAAACGATGCCTTTGTCCCGTTGATATAAAAGTCAACGGGTTGCCTTTTGTGTGCGTTTACCTCCACAGCAAAGTGTTTCTTGTAGTGGTGTGCGCTCTTGCGGTTTCTGAGCGTCGAGTCGCTGTTCATCCTTTCCACTCCCCTGCGGAGGGCGCTGTAGGACGCTTCAGGGTCCTCCTCGCTGGACGCCTCATCCGACGCTGGCTCCTAAAAGACAGAATCCACTGCATCAGCCACATCCCCGGAGAGACAGACACGCTGTGGGTCTGTCGCCGCCAAACAGTGCTTGATGGATCACCTTGTTTCCGCTGGCTAGCATCAGTCCCGTGCCGAGGGGTGCGTGAACGTGTGCGGGCGGGACGTGGGCGTTCCAGCACACCTCGTCGGCCCGGTTCAGCAAATCACACCGCTGCTCGGGGAGCTGAAGCCCCTCCTCGCTGCTGCGATTGGTCACCCGGCCGTCCAGCGACACGTAGCCGTTGTCCGTCTCGGTCGACTTGTCGATCGACAGCTTGGACTTCTTGGATCTGGAGGAGGAAGCAGAGGAAGGGAAGGAGGACAGGTCGAAGGACCGGCGAAAAGGAGAGATCGATAGAAAAAGATAGGACGTGTGTAGATGGACAGATGGATACAGACAGATATTTAGATCAAAAACACACAACAAGGCAGTGAGTTCAGTCTCTGAAGAAGACATGCGGTGAGATAAATCACACTAACACGGGAAGCATTCAACACATCACTGTGGAACATTCATACAAAACAAACACCGATATTTGGGACAAAATGAACGGATTGGGGGTTAAAAAAAAGCACTGACAATCAATTAACTATAGTATCTTCAGCGTGCACAGCCTAGTGTAACAGAGAAATAACTGACTGAGGTGGAGGCGTCTCTTGCACCGAGTGCTGAAGCGAGTGTGGCAGATAATCGATAGATGAAGAAACCAAATCAGGAGTCATGTAGTGCTGTGAATGTTCCACACTGTTGTTGAAGCTGGTCAAAGTAGAAGCTTGGGGCGTAAGCAGCTGTCTGAGACAGTTGAGGTCAAATTCCCTTTACAGGCGTAGAATTGTTTTAGAGAGCAGAACTCTCAGATGGATGATTTTTGGTAGATTTTTTTTGTCCCCCCCCCCCCCCCAGCAAAAACAACCACGGCCCATGCTTCTTTTAAACACGGCTTGGTCAGCAAGTCATGCACATCAAAGTCAGCCGCACGGTCCCTTCGTTCCTCACTGAAACAATGGGGCCAAAGACTAAAGATTGTTCTCATTGTTAGACTTTGGTGGTTCAGGAATTAACAGTTGTGCAGACAATGTTGCTTATCGACATCAAATGTGATGTGTATTCAGTCGACCTATGAGAAATTGGGCAATTTTTTTTTGTTTGGGGGGGGGGGGGTAAAAGTGAAAGATGTGATAAGAAAGGAAGAGACGTTGCAGCTGACGAAGCCGAGGTAAGGTCTGACTCCAGGCTGGGATTCAGTTCAAAATTAAGAGTTACCAGTAAGATTATGAGACAAAATGCAATTATTTGATTGAAATGTATTGATTTTAACCAACATTTCTTTTCATTATTCTCAGTAAAATTGACAACAAAACTAGAGAACTTTACACCTGGATCAATTGGCGAACTGAACCCCAGTCCCGTCTTTGTATATCATCTCGTTTTAGGAAGATGAGAAACGAAAATACACACCCAGCTTTACAGATATCATGCCAGAAATCTTGGAAGAGAGTGCCCAGGCTGTATGTGGTGCTGGCTGAGTGGGAGTGTGGCGCCCCCTCCTGTGTGTTATCGGTAGTGCTAGACCCGTCGCCTTCCCTATGCACCTCCATCTGAGATGCCTTCCTCAACTTCCTTCAGTTTGAAAAGAATAGAGAGTGGAGAGAGACTTAAAGAGGAGACTAAGAAGACTCGGAACTAAAGCAGTGTGTCCACCGGGAACCTGGCTGCATTTTCTTCTTTAAACTAGTGTTAGCAGTAAATTAGATTTTAACTTTAACACCCGCCAGACACAGACGCCGATACAGTAAAAAGGCAAATTCTACCAAAACCCTCATTTAGGTTGTTATTCTGCAAAAGTAGATATTTGAAGCTTTATCAAAGTAAACATGGGACATTTTACAATGTGATTAGAAAACATCACATTTCCACTTATAGCCTTTTTTTTGGTGTTATATCAACTTTTGCAGTATATGTACGTACAATTTAATAGAGGAGAAGTGAATCCTCGTTGACAGGAATTGTTGTATGAGGTCGTATGCATTTTCTGACCTGGAGACTGATTTCTCTGTTTGTCTATGAGATGAAATGTCTTGGACTACAAGACTTGGATGAGGAAGAGAGAAAGACAGATATAGAGAAATGTACAGAGGAACAGAATCTTGTGTAATCATAATTTTACCCGCGTCATGTTTTTTTTCCTCTTTCCTTAATAAAAAGAGACCCAAACATGTATTCACTGAAAGGAGCAAACACTATCACCTCGCTTCCTTCCAAAACTGTGGCATGGTCCAATTTTCTTCCCAAGAGTCTGAAAATTGTCTTAAATAATTGTGAACCGGAAACCACACACCGATGAGCTGTAAACCCACAAGCTGCAGGTCTAAAAACTACAAAAACACACCAAGTAAAGCAAACTACGTCCTACTTTCACACACAACGAATCCCATTTGTCTTTAACCAGTGGCATCATATTTATCATGGAGAGATTCCAAGGCTGGCAGGTGTTGGTCCTCTTGCCCAAACGTAAAAGATCCTTTAAAAGAACAAAACTGTCAAAATGACTAATTTAGAAAGATTCAATGAATACTAAATGAAGTCGGAAAGCTGATATTGACAGGAAGTCTCTCCATGATAAATATGCTTTTATTCAGTTTGAGTTTTTGTGAAAGAAGCTGACTGAGAACTTGTCAGAAAACAAACAGTAAGAACAAACGCAATCCTCCCCCATTTCTACATCTCTACATTCCCCTTCTCGTCTTTATCTCCTCCAGTGTTTCCCTTGCTCCCTTCTTTTTCCACTCTCCACCTCGGTTATCATTTCCCCTTTTCATGTTCTGCACCGCTTTCCCTGGACAGGTATCCACTCCTCATAAACACAGCATTCCCTCCGTTCTTCCCCCCGATCTTACCTGCGTCTCTTCCCCCCGCTGCTGGAGACCGGCTTCGGCGTCCTGGTGGAGACGATCTGACAGTGGACGGTGCCCAGCAGCAACATGAGCCAGATGGCTCCAAACACCTCGGTGGTCGGTATCCCATGAGGCTGGGGAATGATCGCGTACAGGGCTGCTGCTGCAACTGCACGTTTGGAAAATGGATTTTCAGTCACAATGGACCTTCCCAATAGCCTTGCACATATATGTGACGTGCGTATAACTTCAATACTTCTATGCAGAGAAAGTCTAGGTGCTAAAGGTCCAGATATTTGTGGAGACCAAAAAGGGGGTAAAAATATTCTACGTGTGATGCTTGTGTTGCTTCATCTGCTGAATGTGCAACAAATGAAATAACAGCTGCATCTTGGGTTTGTGCATCTGTCCGATTTTGTATAATTCAAAAGGGAAGGTTTGCGAGTGTTGTTACGCACCATGTGGGGGAAGTTAGCAGGAAGGGCGGAGGGTTAGAGCGAGAGAGAGAGAGATGAAAAATAAAACAACAGTCTGCCTTCGGCTGGGCTATAAAGGGCCTCATGGTGTAGGTGGTGGAAAACACTGTTCAGTTGTCTGAACAGTGATTGTGCAGATATGTAGGCGGGACCTGGGAGTACACTGTGCTTTCAAGATATTGTGCAAACTGCATGTGTATTCTAAGAAAAGCTGCAGATAAGACGCACAGCAGAAGCCGTTTCACATTTTGTGAACTTGGTTTTTCGGTAAAAGATTTAAACATTTAATGAGGTTAAATTCAACCTAGAGACCAGTAAATACTGACGATGACTGGACAATACTAAAACTAATAACTGTCGATATAAATGAAAGGAAACACAATTTTGCAACTGCATGACTTCAATAAACATATTTTGGTGCATAGTTTAAGAGAAATTTGATATTTCCGCTCCAGCCTCCATATTTGTCCAGTCTGAAAATAAGGAACAAAGACCAACGGCATAATCCCTCCCACCATGATGTGGGGAACACACACACACACACACACACACACACACACACACACACACACACACACCTTGCAGCAGATAGAGAGCCAGCAGTAAGAGGTAGATGGTTCTGGAGGTAACCTGGATCCACCATCGATAAAAGAACGGGAAGAAGACGACTCTGACGATGCCTTTTCGGGTCAGGGACGTCCACGGACTCTCTGGTTTGGCCTTGGCAAACGCTGAACCTGCGGAGGAAGAGAATAAAATACACACACTTAGTTTCTGGCTTAATTAGTTCTTCTCGTTAAAATGTATTATTTTTTCATTTCTGCAGATCTTTTTTCTACTTCCGTCTATCCCCCTCTTTCCATTTATCCTCTCTCCTGTGCGTGTGTTTTATGTTCTGTATCTTTTAGCTTCTGCAGGAAGCCTCTGCGGTATCTAAATCCAATTAGCTTGATGGAAAGGAAGTTTGCACACACACACAAAATATTGTCTCACCTCGAACCAAATCCACGTCTATAAGGTCTGGTTTGACATGTCCGGTCTTCTTTGGCTTGTTCCTAAAACCCTGCAGGGGGAGACAGAGCAACACAGAGTCAACGCCAGACAAGCAAAGAAATACATTATTGATGTACACAGAAACACACACACAGGAACTCAACTACAGGAGGCTTCTCATGCACTTTATGCCTTCATGAACACACACACACACACACACACACACACACACACACACACACACACACACATCAGTGTTTGAGGAGGCACACCGTGCATTGAGGCTCACACAGCTAACAGCTCTGAATTCACTGCATTAGCATCTACTCACACATCTACAAGATTTAACTCTGCACCACCTGGAAAAAGGTTTATACACATTAAAGAACTGAGTCGGTCTAAATGTTCATTCATGTCAGTGAGGTTTGCTGCTACAGCTTTAAAGTTGGTGCTTTGTGCAGTTTATGAGCCTGGGAGTAAAACTTCCCCGTGGCACACTGGCTTCCTGTACCAACCAGTCACTTCCTCCTATAATGCGTATTACACTCTGTGTGTGTGTGTGTGTGTGTGCACCACTGCTAGGTCAGCTGTGATGACAAACTGTACTGAAACTTTATGAGCAGCTGTAAATGATGAAATTGACATGCTATTTGGTGGAAGGACTGCCTTTCAGTCAGTGACAGCAGACAATAATAAATACAAATGAACAATTAAATGTGTGTGTGTGTGTGTGTACACACACACACTTGTACAGCTATCTTTGTAAGGACCAATTTGAGTTTTAGACCAGTCCTCACTTTGAAATAGACCTTCAAAGGCCTGTCTGAGGGTCTAGACTTGGATTCAAGGTTGAGGTTAGAATTAGTTTTAGGTTGAGGGGTCAGGCTTTGAGTTTAATTTAGTTTGTCTTCATTTGAAGAGGAAGAGACGGGACGGGGAGAGGGGGACGACGTGCAGCGAAGGGTCGAATCTGAACAACACCGCCCGAGTTACTATGAGCAGCCTGACAATAGCTTGGTTTTGATGAGGGGTTGATGAGGTTTCCATGTACTTCTTCTTTACCAGTCAGAATACCCCATTTTTCAACACTACATTTTCGGGGTAAGTCACATTCTACAGGACTGTGAAATAACACAAATCTGTCCACTTGTCGGACTGGCTCATTCTAATATTTACATACAGGCCAATCAGGTCTTGTGTTATCAGTAAATGGCTTGATGGGGGCCCTTATCTTCAAATAGCCCAACCAGCAAGCTATTATGCAGTGTGTGGCTAAAAGAAGCCGATCAATAGCTTCCTCTTGGCAGTAGATTTACCGCAGCATTAAAGTCCTTCACAAAGATCTGGCCACAGCTCTTATCTCTGTGAGACTCAGAGTCTCTTATCTTTATAAACTAGTTTCTCCTCCAGTTACAAGCTGGGATGTTGCCTCAGTGACCTGGTCCAACATGTATGAACGTCATTCATTATCGAGGAAACGGCACATATTTTAGTGTATTTTAGTGCATATAACAGTGAAAATATGAACACAAACCCAGCAGGATATACTGTAGTTTCCTGTTTGTACCAGCGGGTGGCGACTGATTTTCCTCATCGTTTTTAAGAAATTTCAAAAAAATAGTAATCTACAGCGTGATGAAGACAGCTGTATCCTCCACTAGATTAAAAGGCTCTAAACATTAGGGTAAACAGTTCACGTTGTGTATCCATACTATGCAAAGATAAACTCTGCTGTCTGCTGCCGATACAATCTGAGAAACCAATTACCCGACAGACGAAGAACCAAGGTCGCAGCCCGGTATTTCATATATATGTGTGTGTGTGTGGACTTTGAGCTCATTAAAGACAATGTCTCTCACCGCCGTTTACAGGACAAGAGGTACAGTAGGAAGGAAGGAGGCGGTAGACGTACGGGGACAGAAAGCAGGAATTGCTCATCAGAGGCCATCTTTATACAGATGTACACATTAAACAATTATTCCTTTCAAAACAATTAAACTGGGAATTTTGGTTCTATTTGACAAGGGAGGGATTTAGAGGCGAGATGTCACAGCAGACAGGTGACGAGGCTCTAATTTACACAGCTCTGCGCACACACACGCACACGCACACACACACACACACACACACACACACACACACACACACACACACACACACACACACACACACACACACACACACACACACACACACACACACACACACACACACACACACACACACACACACACACACGGCTAAGTTGTATTTTGGGTAATGTCGGCGGTGGAGTCCTCTTTTCAGAAAGTGGAGGAAGATTGACTTCTTCAATCTTGTTTTCCCGTTTCCTTGACAATACCTCTGCAGTTTCTCCCCTTCCTACTACTTCCCTGTTCCTGGTTTAACCTGCTTACATATGACAGTTTGGAAAATCATAGCGCATAAGAGATGCAGTGACATTAGGTAAGCAATTATAACTATAAATTTCATTTTCTTTCCTTTGTCTTTTCCTTCAATCAGAACTCTTTTCCAAAACTTTTTGGCATGTTATATTGTCTAATTAATATATGCCTTATTTTGTAGTGTTGCTATATTATGATATATTGTTATGTGTTAATGTCGGATTCAACAGAATAAAATATGATAATTAAACAAAGACGAGGGAGCAAATGCACATGTCTGCTAACTAGAAGCTGGGAATGCACCTCCCTACCTCAATGTGTTTAGTCTATTCCCAGAGGAACACACAGCGCTGACTGGCCACAGAAGTGCAGCCATATAACCCTGAAATAACAGCGTTGTCTTACGTCAATCTTTAAATTTGAGCTGACCTTCAAGTCCGCATTGTTGCAGTTCTTTACACCCTAAAACTGTCTGAGAGTTAAAGCAGACCAAAGTGTCGGTGCCACCCTGATCCCGTGAATCATGCCAACCCGTCTGTGAGCTCAGTTCCCTCAATTGTCTGGCTGAAAGTTAAAAAAAAATAAAAAATACACAAGTTCTTCCTGCAGCCAATCACGAAGCAGTGTTGCTACAGTGTGACTGCAGAGTGGGGTTAATAAACACATGGCGACTGAAATGAGCGATCAAACCAACCAATCACGGTCTAGCTGGCTACAGCGTGGGAAGCAGGTGTGCACTGTGGGACAACAAGAGGGACGTCCTCCCCCGCTGTATACTCACCAGAGAAATAAACTGCAGAGAGAAGGAGGAAAAGACGGATGGAAGAAGAGGGGGATGGAGATGAAGAGAGAGGAGAGATGGGTACGTGGACACCCAGCCGGGAGGGCAGAGAGGAAAGTGTTAAAAAAGAAAACATTGGAAAAGAACTGGCAGCATGGTGAGAGACAGCAAAGACAATAAAATGAAGAAGAGGGAGGAAGATGGAAGAGTGAAAGTCAAAGAGGAGACGAGAACAACTTGACAAAAAGGGAGCCAGAAGAAATAGAGGATGAGGAGAGACATTTAGAAGAAGCAGAGCACAGAAAGAAAAACACAAACAGGAGAAAGAAGAGAAAGTGAAATAACAGAAACACGGAGCAGACAATGAAACTAACGCACCTTTATTTCCCGCTGCTCCACTGACTTCTCCCATATCTGTTGGTCATAGGCGCCAATCTGGAAGAACAAACGAGAGGAATGATTACTGACGAGTTGGGGAGTTTCCAGATGCACACTTCATCTTCTAGAAACAGAAGGAACAATCCGAACCACAATAAAAAAAAAGGATTTCTTAGGACGCAGCAAAAAGCTTCACTTCCCTTTAATGAAGGATCTACGGAGAATTAAAAAAAAGTTTAAATAATCTCCTTGAAATCAAAGTGAACTGCCAACGCCCCGTAGCCGCATCATCATCATCATTTCAAGAAGGATTATATCCCCATAACAACAGATTTTCAGTATTGTGATGAGTCTGCAGGAACAGATCATTATGTCGGGAGTTCAGGATTTTAAAGCTCTTGCTTCACATCTGGAGCCGTCGGGAGCTCATAAAACAAGTCGGATATTTACAACCGTGTTGCTACAAGATTGCTGATGAATCATTTCACCACAAATTAGGATTTTAAATGTAGCAACGTGTTTAATTGTTACTGAAAAAAATTAATTAACCCTTTAAACCCAGTTTGTTCCCACAATACACTCCTTAAGTAGCTTAATAAAAATCCTATTGTGCCACAACTTTTGACAATATTACATAATTCGGTATAAACTTGTTATAAGTCACCGTTTCATCAAACATAAATATTCTGGATGTCTAGTGTATCATTTTATACACATTTCCCCAAAATGCTGTCTGATATTTTTGTGACTCTCTTTCTTACGCATTACTTTTCCATATTATTAAGGCCATATTTGGCATCTTTGAACTCTCTAAACTTCTCTTAGGCTGGAGTTGAAAAGGTTAAAATAGAAGTTATCTACAGTAAGCCTTCTTTCTCCGTCTCTACTTCATGCTTTATTGTCTCTAAAGTTGAGTTAAGAACCTGTGAAACTGGTCCAATAGGGTCATAGTCTACTGGAGGAAAAGAAACCCTCTCCGACTGTATGATCTTGTGCTAAATGTATCAACGGTACACACACACACACACACACACAAAATGAGACTCTGGGGAAATGCATGCAGGCCCACCCATCACTGTCACAGAGATCAATAGACCTGCAGAGTGTGAGTGTGTGTGTGTGTGTGTGTGTGTGTGTGTGTGTGTGTGTGTGTGTGTGTGTGTGTGTGTGTGTGTGTGTGTGTGTGTGTGTGTGTGTGTGTGTGTACGAGGCTAGTGGAGTGGTTAATACACACTTATGCAGAGTGTGTATTTTATGAGCGCAGTACGACACATACCTCGTCCAGATATCGAGCCCCGAGGACGCGCAAAACAAACACACTCCAAGATCAGACGGTGCCAATTTCACACAACGTAGCAACGATTAGCAGATAACATTGAAGGAGCAAAGAAAAAAGAAAGCTGGGAGGCATAAGTGCAACAAATTGGTTGCGTCTCATTTTTAATCGTGTTTTCACAGACTTAAGAGGATCAGTTGAGGATCTGACCTCAGCAGATCAGTGTATTCATGTAAGAGTGTGTGTGTGTGTGTGTGTGTGTGTGTGTGTGTGTGTGTGTGTGTGTGTGTGTGTGTGTGTGTGTGTGTGTGTGTGTGTGTGTGTGTGTGTGTGTGTGTGTGTGTGTGTGTGTGTGTGTGTGTCTCTAAGGCATCGAGTCTGGGTCAGCACGCGAGTTGGCCAGTGGAAAGTCTGCATGTTTAATGAGACGTCATTAAAAATGGATAGAAAGAGAAGAAGAGGAACAGGGAGGTCAAAGAAGAACATGAAGACAGAATAAAGGTGGAGAGAAGACAAAGTGTTCATAATGTCGGTTAAAAGGCTTCTTTTATAAATCTCTTTATATCTTTCTCTCTCTCTCTATAATAAGCGTTTGTGCCTTTACTGAAATAGCCCCGATGACTTGTGATATCACCGTGTTAACCAGCAGCAGCAGCAGATGTGCGTCACGTTGTGCTCGTGTCTGACCCTGATCTCGAGACGGGTTGTCCTGCACAGCTTCTATTTTAAAAGAGCGGCTTTCAATGCTTTCCTTTCATTTCTTTCACCGCCGCTCCGCAGGTCACGTGGACAATTACTGCTTTACAAGACGGAAGGAAATGTCATCCGATTGCTGCCAACGTCCCACAGAAACTATTCAACTCATTTTGTCTGAGAAAACCAAAACATTAACGGTTAAATAAGGACTATTTAATAGCTTTTAAGATGTAAAAGTTCACTCTAGAGCTCGACAGCAGAACTTGACAAAATCTCACAACTTTTAGACATAAACTTGGAAGCCAACTGTGAGCGTTGGAGCTTCTGAAACATCTCCAGTGTCCATGACAGCTGGGCTTCATGGACACTGTGGTGAGACCGTTTGGTCCAACATGAAACCCCGACCAACCTGTAACAATTAGAAAAAGTAACACTTCTCCTCTTCCTCCTTCGTTAGCAAAGCAGCTGCATATTGGACATGATGATGGAATCAAAACAACTATTTAAAGTTGATCTTTATTTATATATCAGGCCTTTGATTCAACACTTCTTCTAAAATTGACTCTTAAGTTATCATATCATCTACAACACTACAAATTAAAGCTCTCAGTCTTAATAGAAGTACTATTTCTGCAACAGGAACAGCTGATCTATGATCTATGCCCCCAAATGTACTTCTTTTAGTGCCGCAATACGTTCCGTTCGTTCAGCAAAATAACTTGCAATTTAAAAAATCTGACAATATGGCGGATTTATTGACAAACGTGGGTCCTGAGGCTCCACCCGTTGTGAACAAATGGGATATTCTCGGCACCGGAGAGCATTAAATCTGACGTCCGTCTGACTGATTGTGTGTGTCATTTGAGCGGGCTAATTTTCCACATCATTCAACCTATTAAAAAATACGCACACTGGAGTGTATGCGGAGGACAGCCAGAGGGCAAACATGAGCAGACTACGCAGCAGGAAGATGAAGAAGCAGAGAGGGAGAATATAAAAAGGAGGAGGGCAGCTATGGAAAGAGGAGTCATTTTCAGACAAGTACAAATCCCTCGTTACATCACGGCGTGATGCCGTAACTGAGATCTGAATTAACACTGGAGATCCTCTTATCCTCTTATCCTACACACACACACACATATACCCGATCACCACCTCTCAAAATAATCTGGTTATTACGCAACAAAACATTAAAAATGACAGTTTCTGTTACAGTTTGACAAGTAAATCAAGTGCAGAGAGAGAGAGCGAGAGGGAACCAGAAGGGAAGGCGACGAGGACAAGTGTGCCGCTGCGGCAGTGCTGGGGTCACCATGACGACGGATGGAGGAACGATCGGGGGGGGAGAGAGCGAGGGAGAGAGAGGGAGAGAGGGATTATGTCGGCGAAGCAACAGAGTTATATAACAACTGCCTCTGCAATGGAGGGTGTCTCTCTCACACAGCTATGCTGGTTTGAAGAGGTTTGTTTTGAAGCGCGTCTCCAGTAGATAATCACAAGATTAACACGTTATCACGCGTTCACAATTGTGTATCAGTGACAATTATTTCCATTCAACTGCTCTATGATGTTGTAGATTAGCTGGGGTTCAAACGCGTGGCTTCCTGTTAACCACAAGCTGGATTATCAGATACTAGTGGAGCATGTTGCCTTTTAAAAACACACACACACACATCTGTGCAGAGTGTTAACTCTAAAGCTGCTCTTAAAACTATATTTTAAAGACACACTGGATCAAAGGTGTCATAAAAAAAAAAAGGTGTAACTCGTAGTGACAAACCAATAGAGAATCCTCACCCAGCTCTGCTCACAGTCACAGCAGGTGGCGGGGTTTTTTTTGCACCAATTGGCCGACAGACAAAGTCAGCAGCTGGTGAGCACAGAGGAGCATCTAGACGCTAAATCGCCAGATACTTCCCTCAGAGGCTGGTGTTGAATGTTTGACTTCCTTTCATCAGACGGATCAGAAACACGACTCCTAATGAATCCTCTGTGTGTGTCTGCTGCATGTATAGATAAAGTCATTCAATGTTGGAAACCGTGGTACTCTCCACTGTGGACCAGGTTGTGATGGAAAACCCCTCAGCTGCTCAGAGTCACCTGTGTGCATGCGTCAGTTGAGGTGTGGTGAGCTGGTGTGTGAACAAGGATACTCTTATTTTAGAAAGAAAGGAAAAATAAATCAAATGTTACATTTCAAAATCCTGAAACTTTCATTATCCGTCCATTTGTCTTTTTTGATGAGTCAATCCTTCAAGATTTCAAAGTCAAAGTCAACATTTTTTACAGTCCTTATTTCAGAGGACCCAAGGTGACGATTGTCTTTTGTTTGACTATCAGTCCAAAACCCAAATATATTCAGTTTATTATCACAAAAAGACAAAGAAAGCCGCCAAATCCTCTCAATAGAGAGGCTGGAAACAGTAACAATAGAATAAAGACGTATACAGGAAGGTGGAACGAGCCAATTTCTGTTCTTTTTGTTGCTTCAAAAGTGATTGAAACAATTGAAATTGGATTATCGAAACAGTTGCCAATTCATTTTCTGCTCATCTACTAATTGTTTCAGGTCCAATATTACTAATAATAACTGGAAGATTAGAGCAAATGAATGAGTCAACCTCAGCCAATAACTGTGGGTGCATTATCCAGATTAACAGACATGTTTTGAGGTGAAAGAAAGACATCTTTTGGTATAATAAAAGTATATAAATAACACAGGAAGCTACTTGATAGATCACGTGTTGTCTCTCTAAATACAGTCATGTCCTCTATCTATCTATCTATAGACTCTTCACAGCGAGACTTAACGTCCACAGATCTCGCCCATATACCAAGGATATGAATTAAAGGTGCTTATGTCCTAAAAAAAGGCCTTAAAGCCCCCACAGGAATAAACTATAAGCTGATGTATTTAAGTGCAGCGTTTCAAGCTCAAATATATCACCGACATGCACACAGGAAGCTGGCAACACTAGACCATTAGTAAGTGTGTCAGACATTTAAAAAAAAAGAAAAAGAAAAGTATGTCTGTCTGGTGCTGTAACAGATCTAGACTGCATGGTACGGTGGTGGGAATAAAACATAACACAGAGTCTATATGCAGCCGGTCTGCAGGAATACACTGAGTCATAAGAGCGCGTAGGCGGGAGAGAAGAGGATCTCTGCAACATCTTCAGCTCAGCGGGACTTCAGGTCCTATTTCAGGTCCTATCACAGCTCGTTGTTGACAAACCTGCCCCGTTTGGTTGAGACTTTTCGACCATAGCTCTAGTTTCAATATGCTAAACCAGAATACCTCCTGCTCTCTCGCTCTCTCTCTCGTGTTGGGCATGAACTTGATGGAATTTTTTAGAGCTGCAATGGACCCGCCTCTACCCGTCGAGGCTCGTCTACCGGCAGCGTTTTAGAGCGAAATCATTCCGTCCCGGTGCCTCAAACAGCACAGATGAGAACGCCCCGGTTATGACGTCCAGCAGAGAAAGTGTTTTCTAGCCAACTTTACATTCAGGAAGCTGAAAGATGCCCTGAGGACAGCCAGACGGGTGTCATCTGCTCATTACTCAGCGGTTGTTGTTACTGGTGTGTCTCTGCACAAACAAGCTCAGCTAGACGCACACACACACACACAATACACACAATCAAGCCTTATCTAAAACAATTAAGAGAAAACATTGATTTTCTGTTTTAGATCTTGGATCTGCAGAGCTGAAACGGCCTAATTAAAGACTTGAGACCTTTTTATTGTTACCTGCAATTAAATATAGGACTTCTTTAAGAACCATAATAAAGACGCAAAGCTGAGAAAACCTGCTATTTTCAATTGACAATGGTCGTTTGTCTCGAGCAGACAGCAGTGTTTAAGAGTTTAGACCTTTAATTAGAGGCTGTAACTTCTCATATGAGTCATCTTCAGAGCGATCTGATTCCAGCGAAAGCTCATGTTGACGTCCACGTCTGCCAGGTGCAAGTGAAAAGATCAGAGTGACAGGTTGTGACGATAGGACAAAAAGAAAAAAAGAAAGCAGAGACAGAGGTCGCGGAGGAACAACAACAACAACAGACGAGCAGAAAAGGCCCGAGAAGAGACAGACGGGGTCGTGCCGGACGGACAGACAGGTTCGTGACGGACAGACGGGGTGTGTAAGCCGAGAGCTGCAGGGGGAGCAGCGCTGGAGTCCTGCAGAGGATCTGATATCTGAGACCATGGAACAAGAAGACACACAACACCGGCCCGGTTTCACACTGTGCCGAGCGGCCCCGACTCCGCCGCTGCCGACAGCGCCGAGGAGGTCGCTGCCAAAACACTGCGTCAGAAAGAGTCTGCACGCGAAAATACAACGACATTTGTGTTAAGACAAATGAACAAACGTTTCAGCCACGGTTTCTTATTTTTCAACAGTGAAATTTCCCTCTCAGTAAAAATTGTGGTTTATGTTGTGCGTTAATGTAACGTACCGGCTTATACATATTATAAGGCTCTAGTGTGCAATAACAGACTGCAGAAACTGAATAAAAAAAGTATTTGAGTGTACAAACTTAGACTTAACATTAAATATGTAGCTTTTATTTGTTCTTAGTCGAGCACAAGGTTATTGTCTTGTACTTTTAATATTACATTAAGTTAAACATTTAACCCGTCTAAAATAGTGACAACACACTCTGCAAATATCACATTGCGTCCATTTGGGGTTTTAAAAAAAACTTAAGTAATATTATCTGACCCAATGATTTAAACAGGACTGGAGGCAGATTTTTATGACCTCAGTTCCATATTTAGGTCATGACAACTGAGCAAACTCAGCTGAAGACAACTGTGACGCAGCTGAAAGTTTACTTTATTTATGCAAAGACAACATTGACAGATGAAGGATTTTTCAACAGCTTTTTAAACTTGGAATCAAACCGGACCGTCCACTGTGGCTCCCTGGTGACCAAAGCCTGGACGCAGTGACGTCAAATACTAAACAGAACATACGTTGCAAAAAGACAACTGACACAGATATTTAAATGTTGTTTTCTTGGTTTGTGGCAGGCAAAAAAACAAAACAAACAACAAGCCAGCATGCCAATGCAAAAAAAGAAAGTACAGCGTCTTACCTTTTTCTGGTACCACACCACAGCATCTTTTACTTTGGAAGCCATTTACATTCCCTTCTCCCCGACTAGGGCATCTTAGACTGGAAACACACAGCGGGAGAGAGAGAGAGAGAGAGAGAGAGCAGTGTGAGTAATGAGGAGAGCGAGAGGACTGAGGTCTATATACCTGGTAGGAAGGTGTGTCCAACTGCTGAAGGAGGGAGGGAGGAGATGATGACAACCCCCCCACACACACACACCTTACAGAAACAAAAACTAAAGTCTATTAGCCAACTTGGTTGTTTCCACGGAATCACATTGTCTCTCTCAAATTGTCACACACACACACACACACACACACACACACACACACACACACACACACACACACACACACACACACACACACACACACACACACACACACACACACACACACACACACACACACACACACACACACACACACACACACACACACACACACACACACACACACACACACACACACACACACGTGAGTGCCTGTATGCAGCACCAAGCCAGCACCGGGTTAGCTTAGCATAGAGTAGCAAACAGCTAGTCGAGCTCGGTCCATTGGTAATAGATTCCACCTAGCAGCTCACTTATTAACACGTTTCATCTCGTTAGTTTGTTTCGTCGACGCGGATCGTTACTATTTTAGGAATAGATTGCGGTTTTATGGAGAATTAGCACATTAGGCGCTTTCTCCAAAATAGAAAATAGATGAAATCACAAAATGATGTGATGAATAAAATACAACAAAATATACGAGGAACGAAAATGAAGCCTCATGTTGTATTCAGATCAGTTGATCGGCCAGCGTTTATCCACGACGGCGTCCAGAGTGTACATTAGGCCTACAGCGCGTCACTGTTACAGTCCGAGTGCGATTACAGTAAGACGTCGTAGAAACAGGATCCTCTGGTGATGGGAGCTCGTTTGTTGTGGTTAGAAAAGAAGAAGAAAAAAGGAACCAGAGCAGACAGAGTTTTAACTGGATCCACTTTAAGAAAAACCTGAGCTTCAAATTGCATTCGACACAGAGAACAACCGAATAGGACTCATTGAGGTAATGTTATATTTGACAACAGCAAACTCCCACTGCTTGTACGGGCTCAAACGTTACAATTAGAAACCTCTCACACGCGGGTGGAGGTGGAAGACGAGGAGCCAAACATTTGGTTAGTCAGAGAAGCTGTAAAACATGGAGGCTTTGAGGTTATAGCCACTCTCCTTCCCTCTCGTCTCTGCCTCTCTTTGTTATATATAAGTGCAAAGTGTTGTCCTGCTGCGGTGAGTGAGATGGATGGAGGTCTAAGGACAGCAGCAGCTTACCGGTTTTCCCCCTTTGGCTTCGTCGGTTATCAGGAAATAACCCAACACATTTTGACATTTTCTTTTCTCTTATTCGTCGAGCTTTGCACTCAGAGTTCGAACCTTAAAGAGTAAAGACGTCCTGCTATGCATGTGGAGACTCGCCGGGTAGTCAAGCCTTCACGTTTGGCGTCTCCAGTGAATTATGAGTCACCCTTTTCCTTCCTAATATCTCTGTGCTTAGATGTGCTGCTACTCTATCTTTCAAAAGAGAGCCATCGATGAGTTGATTGCGTGGCCATCTGCAGCCTGTGCTGCAGTTTACTTTGAAAGGAAACGTGTGTGTGACGGTCACACTGCTGGACCGTTAAGTCAGCTCCGCAGCTTATCTGCCAACAACCAAACCGCAACACTTTTAAGTGTTTATACGTCGCCGCCACAAACAAAAAGAAGATTACTGCAAGTGTGTCACTGTCGGCGTGTCAAGAATGTGAGAATGAGAAGCTCAGAAGCAGGAAGGAGAGCGGAAAATGTCAGCTGTGAGCCAAGTGTGAACCGCTTTAACGTCGCGCACAGAAGTCTGCCGGTAAATGAACTAAACACACCCACAGACGGTACAGCACCAGCTGATCGTCGCACAAAACTCTAAAAATCCCTGTTCCTATATCGCTAAATGCTGCACGCACGCTGCTCATAAGGCTGCAGAGTCGTGGGTGCATTTCTTCCTCTGTGTGTCTGTGTGTGTGTGTGTGTGTGTGCGTGTGTGCGTGCACTTTTGCCCAAGAAGGCCAGAGACATTTTTAGCAACAGGAAGAGAGTATCTGGCTCGTCGTCTACGATTACGATCATCCCTCCTTCCCCTATCTTTCACTGCTGAACCACTCTATTCTTCACATATTTAGCTTTTACTCGTAAAGCATATTTTCTTCAACTTAACAGGGGAAGGAGATTTTAAAAAGAGAGGGAAAGCACTATGCTGGTTTGTCCTTTTTATGTGCTGTGGTTACACAAGTGTAATGGGTTGACAGTGTCAATAAAGGCCTTCATGTTAAAACGTTTGGAGAGGCGGCGATAGAGGCGATAGAGGCGGTGAAAGAAAGGGAAAATGGACAGACCAAGAAAAAGGGAGGAAGTTGGAGGATGCACGTAAAGACCAAACCCCGTATGGAGGGTGAGGAAGCAAGACATGTTTCCTGTCCTTCCTTTGTTCACATAAACACAAGAGACAGAAAAAAAAAAAGCTGGGGATCTGGAACAGGACAAAGCTGATTAACTTATCCATTAAATCGACTACTGCTTTCAGAATTACTTGGTCTGCTCATGTAATGTAAATACATCATTTTAGAGGGAAAATGAAATAACAAAAAGAGGTGATTTGGAGCATGAAAAACTACAGTTAAGCATTTCACTCTTCTGGGATTTCTGCACATAATATAAAATGTTTTGAGATCAAACTAACGTCGCTGATGAATCCACATGAAATAAATGCGTCGGTGTCTAAATACTGCAGAGCAACGACTGCCGCTTTGAGGAGATGCGAGATTGCGCAACCTCAAAACAACAATCGTAAGCATGACCAGAGAGAAGACAGACATTCATCCAGACAGACAAACCAATAAGAGCCACACCCCGTCATTATTGGAGAGTTGGACCACAAACAGCAATGTTTTCTGTTTTTAACTCTGTAAGACTCTCAGACAGCTTTAAGACTTCAAATCCTCACCACGCAGAGACGCGATAAGAAAGAAAACAGGCAGATCCTCCCCGCTCAAAGCCTCAAAGTCCTCTCATCGTAGCTCTGTGGGATGCCGACACTAATACACACACATTATCAGACAAAAACACACGCACACACTATTGCCTAATGTGACTTCATACACAGGATTAGCAGTGATGTGCCGGGGTATTATTTATGCTGGAAAACCTCAGGAGGAAATAGGCTCGGTGAGTTCTTTTTCCAACACACTATTTTTCCAAAACCGCACATTCACAGTGTTCCCAAAATACACTCTGGTTTGCTAAAGAGTATTTAGGGAACGGAGCCGAGACAACAGACGCACACACAGCTGTTATAGGAGGAGTTTTCTTGTGAACCTCCTAGATTTGAGGCTACATTTCTGACCCCAAACCATAGATTTTAAAACGGTTTTAAATGTGCTCGTTTTTTAATGAATTCCTCCCCAGCTCACTTTCGCACTGATTACTCTGCTCACGGCAAATTTGCGTCAACAAGAAAGCTTCACAAACGCACGACCGTTACAAAGCTCTCAAAGAATTCAGCGAGCACACACACACACACACACACACACACACACACGGTCTGCAGCCATCAGGCTGCCAAGTCTGTCCGACCAATAGTCTGTCTGAACTGACCCATTTACAGAGAAAGGTCAACTAAGACTGTGTATTATGAAGGCCACAGTTTATATGAGGACTCTTTTTGTGACTGTGTGTGTGTGTGTGTGTGTTCGTGGTCAGTGGACATGCATGCCTTTGTGTGAGCAGGAAATAGCAGAGTGTAATTAGTCATATCAGCCTCTGTATGAATGAAGGTGGTGTTTTGTGACTGTCGAAAAGAAAAGAGACGTAGAAGACCTCCAACAGATGGACCTTGCATATTATATTATAGTGTGTTTATAGTTGAATTCAATATAAAAATGTTGTTGTGAAGCTGAGCTCCCTCACACTGGAAACTCTCTTTTGGTAAATAAAAAAAAAAGCACGTTATTTCCTGAAGCTAGATGATTTGTTGGGAGCATCAGACACTCAGCCCAGTGTTCAAAGAGAGGACGACGTGGTTTTAGAGAGCAGACACTAACTGAGGAGACCGTGGGGACAAACTGGCAGCAGTTTGCAGACTCTTCTGTTCTGCGTTCATTAGATTAGATAAATCACTGTTTTCAGCATTTGAATGAGATACGAGCCGCCTGGCCTCCGTTTAAACATCACCTCGCTGACGGGCTAAATGAACCTCCGACGACTATAAAAAGGAATCTATAAAAGGCCGACGGTGGTGCCTTCAAATTCCCCGAAGTTCTTGACATTCCGCGTTGTGTTCGACCAACAAACCAAAAGATATTCAGTTTATTATCATATATGAAAGAAATGAAGCAAATAAACAAAATAATATTCTTCTTTTTCAGTTTTAAAAGAATCTAAAACGTTGATTCTATTGGTATTTTCCAGCCACACAAACATGCACAAAATCACTACACTAAATGGGTGTCGAGAGGGAGGGCGGGGCGAGTGTGTGTGTCTAATGGAAAGTAGGTGCGTATGTGGAAGTCATGCCATGGTTTTTTTTCCCTCCTCATTTCATTTAAGATAATTGGTTACGTAAGCTGCCACCCGTGCCAGACTTCTTAATCCGACACCTCACAGCTTCTCTCTTCTCTCTTTCACTCTCACACACACACACACACACACACACACACACACACACACACACACACACACACACACACTCTCGCTCGCTCTCTTTCAATTCTTAATGTCTCACATTATTGCAAATGACTCGGATTGGTTTCCCGTAACCGGTTACATTTTGCTCTCGGTTCCAAGTTGTTAAAAACACCTCATTTGTGAAGCTCCGACTAGAACGTAGCTCTTATTAAATATTTAATATAATTTGAGTTTAGAGAAGAAAGAAGATGTGCTTTAAAAAAAAAAAAAAAAACGTGCCACGTTAAGGTCGGTACGCTTCCTAAACCTTGTGATGTGCAACTGTATACGCTCCTTCGTCATCGGAGGTTTTAAGAAGCTGGGTAAACTTTTGACAGGAGTCTCGTTGGGTCTTAGATTTAGGGTGGTGAGAAGGCTCACGTGACAGGCTTCATGTGCTCTCTGTATGGAAGCAGGGGGGCTCTCACTGTCTGCTGACAGCCTCCACTCTCAGTGAACGGGTGGGCGACCTCATACATCTAACAGAAAATCATCACTGTGGGTTCATCCATGGAAGCGGCTAAATTTAGCCTTAAAAAAAAAAAAAACGTGGCAGTTTAGATGGAAACTGAGCATGAAGCAAATACTGCAGGAAGGTCCTCGGGCGCTGATCTCTATCAGAGGAACGCTGTTTCACACCGACCAATGACAGAGCAGCACTTTTTACACAGAACGTCAGAATAGAGAAGACTTCTTCTTCTGCTGCTGCTTTTCTATCAGTGTAGTGTTTCTCTGGGACGTCTGATGAAAACATGAGAGGACAAGAGGAGACCTCCTCCTTGAGTCTGGTAACTCGTGATGTGTAACACAAGCTGCTCTCTCTCTCTCTCTGGGTGCTCCATATTTCATGATGGGTGCAGGTTACATCTCTGAGTTGGGCGGAGGGGGGAGGGCATGTGTGTGTGTGTGTGTGTGTTTAAGTAAGTGAGTGTTTGTGACGCTGCTCAATCGACGGTGAAGGGTCGGAGTTGTTCTGAGTGTGTGTGTGTGTGTGAAGCAGAGGGGTGGTGGGGGGGAATCAGGTTTTCCATCTTGTAGGTGGAATCCCTGACAATCTCAACTGACACTACACTTGACCTATACAGGGCTTGATGATCATATAGCAACAGCGCGCACACACACACACACACACACACACACACACACACACACACACACACACACACACACACACACACACACACACACACACACACACACACACACACACACACACACACACACACACACAGTGTAACTCATGCTACACATTGTAATCAGGCTGTCAGCGCAGTCAGAAGCTGCTGCTAATGAACACTGTACGGATCAATTGACCTGATTGTGCTCACCACTGAACATAAACACAGACCCGGCCAAATGATTCTGTTCACTGGCAATTCCAATAAAGTCTATTCATACGAGATAACCTGTAATGAGCAGTAAAGCATGACATGAACTTCAGTCTTTAATCTCACCTAAAATCACAAACAGCCTTTTCTCTTCAGGGAAAACATCCCAGTTAAAGATTTTTAGCCCAATCATCATCTTATGTATATAATAATTAAGTCATGTTTCTATCTATCTATCTATCATTTGGAGGTTTTGTCAAATTTGGGACAGTAGAATAGAATACAATGAATTTCTGGAAACACTGAGTCATATCAATACAGGCATAACAAGAAAAAAAGCCACGACTCTCACGCTCCCTCAGAGGGGAAGTATGGCCTTTTCCACATTCTCCCATTTTTCAATCAATCTTTCTCACGCAGACATAATAAACAGTACTCATGAACTACTGTGTGTGTGTGTGTAGGCAGCGGACACCCTCTCAGCAACACAAAAACTGACTGTGGAATTTAATGAATATTATGGGGGGGGGGGGGCTACAAACAAGTAAACACACACCGTGTGTCTCTCACACACACACACACAAAGACTGGACTCACCTCGTGTCAGGCCGCGTCCTCACAGCCAAATCAGGACAGGAGCTGGACGTTTGGAAAATATGGAGACAGAGAGAGAGAGAGACGGTCAAGACTCTGTGGTCTGGGAAAGATCACGTTTGAGATTCAAAGCAATGACTGCATGTGTCGCACACAGACGAAAACATTCAGGAGAGACAGACGCTTCATTTGGTCAATAACTACAACTTAATCCTGTTTGAAAAGGGGGTTCCAGTGTGTGTGTGTGTGTGTGTGTGTGTGTGTGTGTGTGTGTGTGTGTGTGTGTGTGTGTGTGTGTGTGTGTGTGTGTGTGTGTGTGTGTGTGTGTGTGTGTGTGTGTGTAATTGGACTTTGCCGAGGTTGCACAGTGAAGCTTCAGAACAGCTTGTCTCTTGCTGAGCAACACGCGCACAGACACACACACACACACACACACACACACACGTTGCCTCTAGACACAGTATGAATTCTCAGAAACATTAATGAATAACATCAGGCAGCAAAGAATCCCAACAGTCGACCTTTTCTAACAATGTAGCTCTTGTGGATAGTGAGAAAAACAACCGGCGTCATCACTATCATCATCATCATCATCACCAACATGTCGTCTTTGTCGTCACCAATTATCCTTCACATTTCCTGATGATGACAGACTAACGGGGAGGGTAACTCATAGTCGCAGTGCACTGTACATCTCCTTAAAGCTACAACGAGGAACTTTCATTTTTGCCCCACGGACGAAAGCGGTTGTGTTTCCGAGCACCAGTGTCTTTAGAAAACCGTGGCTGATTTGGGTATTTTTTTTTTAACTCTGCTGCGAGGAGACGGTGCTAACCACTGCACCACCGTGACATGTCAGCATGTCTTCTGTGTGACGAAGGTCATCCGTCCACATGATCGTCAGCAAACCACATTGAAGCATTTCTACAGCTAACAAGTCCAGAGTCAAACCAGCTGCTACAGATTCCCACATCCCATCTCTCATAGACTTAAACCTGAGCAGCAATGGCTCATCCGAACGCAGCGCTCTCCCAGTTATCATTAACTCAACCCGTCACATCCACTGCAGCACCGCTGAGCTCTTAACGGGGCACTTCTCCGGTCGACTGCAAAGCCACTTGACCTTTCTGCCCGCGTGCGCGCGCGCCACACCGAAACGGCTATATATTTCTATGAAGTATATCGCTGTGCTGCAGGCCATTCTGCAGCTGTAACAACACAAGACGATATGGCGGTCCGTGTTGTGATGCAACCACAGTGCAGCGGGTGATGCAACCAGCTCTGCAGGCAGATTGAAGCTGCACAATGAACACAGCATCCTCAACGAGACAGGCAGAAAGAGAGAGAATAAGTAAAAGAGAGACAGACTGGGAGAACAAAGACATACAAAGGAACACGCTGGTCAGGCAATAGACTGTAGTCTGGCTCTATGGATGCTAGAACAACACACACACACACACACACACACACACAGAGCACTGCAGAACTGCTGCACAGCTGTGTTGACTGACAAGTGCTGGGCTGTCAATCAATCAATGTCTCAAAGGCTATGTAGTCCCATCCACAAGTGTGTGTGTGCAGGTGCACGTTAGGGAATTCCAGGTCTGTAAAGGAACCCGCTGGATGCAACATAATGCCGGTCTTGTCCACACACTATAAGCAGCAGCAACGGCGATTTCGTCTATCGACAAGTCACAAACACACTACCTGTGTGCGGCTTCCTGCTGTTTCCCACTGAACTATACAACATAAGTGGCACCTCGTGGCGTGTTACATACCCGACCGAAAACCATCTCTGATCACGCGTGTTGTACGTTTCTCTGAAGAAACGCAGCACCAAGTAGCCCAAGAAAAAAAGAATGGATTCAAAAAACAGCTTAAATCAAATAAGAACTTTGCTTCATTGTTCCAAAGCAGTGTTTGATTTTTAGAGATTGTTAAGTACTTCTTGAAATCTTGTGATTACACAACGCTGGCACACGCGTCTGATTTGCATACTTGACCGTATGCAGGTGACACGAAGGTATTAATAGATGATTGGCTACAGCCCAAGCCACAGTCTCGTCCCAACAACTGCGACAGCAGACCGTACTGCAGACGGTTAGTTTCTGCTTGTGTCATTGGTTTAGGAACATGATTTACTAATCTAATACAGTGGGATCTGGGTTTTCTGCTCTTTCCGCCTGTACGAACATATCTTGTGTACAAACTCCAGGTTGATTGGAATTTAAAGCTTTATATATATTTGTCTGTCCTGGCTCTACTGCACGTTGACATTATGAATTTGTACACAGAGCGCAGCCGGAGTAGTGAGGACCGGTTTATTTAGGGGTGAAATTATGATCGCAATGGAAAATGTGGATGAGCGATGACAGAGTTAGTCGGACAGGAGAACAGACGGGCTGGGCTGGCAAATCATGTTGGATAATCAAGTGACCTGCCAAACTGTGAGCATGACCGCCTGAGACTGTTTCCGCCTCACTGCTACCTCAGGGACACAAGATAAGTAGAGGAAAAAAAGAGATATACACACACAATAGAGTACAATTTAGACCTGAAATATCCTTAAACCATTAGTCGACTGACATAAAACCCATTATTTTAATAATTGATTGATTTTGAAGGTAATGTTTTTAGTAGTAATGCAAGCTTTTAAGATCTCCCAGTCTCTGAGGTATCCAAATATATTGGTTTTTACGCATCTCACCTTGTGACCAATGAAGTAGGGAGATGACAGCATAAACAAAACAGCAGTCATTACATAGATAGCATCTGGTGTGTGTGTGTGTGTGTTCCAGATTATCTGTGTTAAGATTGTTTTCTTTTAAATTATAAAACAGCTTTTAGATTGAAGGTGCCTCACCGTGGGGAATCCTGTAATGGGAATACTGGTTTGTTGCAGCTATAGTAGGATTTAGGTGAGACTAGATAATGGTAAATTAAAGTCAAGTAGCTGAGTCAGTAATGTTGTGCTGTGAAGTAACGTTACAGTGTCTCGTTCACTCCTAAATAGGACATCACGACCTGTGCGGAGCTATGAATCAGTTCAAAGGCAGCTAATCGCTTAGCTAGCCACCGTTAGGATGCATTCACGGTGTATTTTTAAACACTTTCCGTTGTTTAGTTCACACACACACACACACACTGCCCTCCTCCTGACGCTAGCTCAGGTCACGCTAACAACATATAGCGAGCTAGCGTAAAGCTACCCGGCAGGCACAAAGAGCCCCACACAGCTGGCCCCATTAAACACTAATCAACATGCAGCCGCTCAGTCTTACCTCGTTTGCTGAGACGGCGGCTCCCAACGACCCTGCACGGATCCGCACTGCGCTTTATAAACGTGATTTAACCCTGCACGGAGCTAGCCAGCCTGGTGCAGTGTCTGGAGGAGATGCTCGGTGTCTGCTCGCCGATGTTTGAAGAACTAGCTTTTCCTTTTCAGGCTCTCACTGCAAAAAAAAAAAATACAACTTCAGCCCTGGCCCGTAAAACACCATGTAAACGCGCCATGAAAAAAAAATGTAAGCCGATAAACGTCAGCGATGAAGTGTAAACGACAGAAAGCGGGCTCACGTGACACTCTAACGAACAAATTCACATAAACGCAAATAAATATCAGAGCCTAATTCCGCTGTTTTGTGTGGTGTCACGGTAAATCGCATATACACATACAACCACCGTGAGCGGTACATATAACTTCACCGACCTCTAGTGGACTTTAAAACACACTACAGGAAGAAAAACGAGTTTGCGCTTTTACAAAAATGTTACGGTAAGACCCTAAGCATGATGGGGGCTAAATACACGTGACGTAACAAAACCAGCACCAATTGTCTTCCAGGAGGCGTGGCCACAGATAACGGACCCTCCGTCTGTTGTCGTTAACGGACACGTCTGTTGACAATCATGTGAATTATCGAGAATCGGTGAGTTTTTGGTGTCACGTTGTGCCGCACAGGGAGACGGAAATGACGGCCACCGATGTAGAAACACGCTGAAGTAAGACAGACGATGTCCCGGTTAGCTTCATGCTATCGAGCTATAAAAGCTAGCTGCTAATTATAACACAAGCTAACTATCGATGATTGAAAGTAATTGATTTAAAATTGATGCTAGATAGTATTAGTGGCATGTGGCTGGAGGTGTTTATTGCGATAAGCTGCTGTTTTCTTGCTGGAATCACAGTCATGAGTGTCTGAATTGTGTGTCTCCAGTCAGTGAGATGTCTCTGGCTCAGAGGGTTTTGTTGACCTGGGTCTTCACCCTGGTCTTCCTCATCATGCTGGTACTGAAACTGGACGGGAAGGTAAAGGTTTTTCCTCTCCTGATGTCAGTCAGTGTGTCCTTGTAAGTCTCCTATTTGTTCACCCTATACTTTAGCAGTTTGGCCATTTACTGGTGCATTTACTCAACCCCATCCTCTCAGGATTCACATCTTTTCACCCAAGCATCAAATGGACCCATCCACACTGATACAAATGGTAAATAATCCCCTTGTTTATGTCTATCTTCTCCCCTGTCCTTCCTCTCTCCAGGTGCAGTGGAACTGGTTCCTCATCTTCCTCCCGGTCTGGGTATTCGATGGCATCCTCATCCTCATGCTCGCCATCAAGATGGCGGGCCGCTGCAAGCCCGGGTACGACCCGCGCAACGGCTCCCCGGACCTGCGCCTGCGTGCCTGGTACCTGACGGCCATGCTGCTCAAGCTGGGCTTCTGCCTGACGCTGTGCGCCAAGCTGGAGAAGCTGGCCGACGTCAAGCTGACTTTCGTGTGCATCCCACTGTGGACCATGTTACTGGGGGCGCTGGTGGAGCTGGGGATGAACATCTTCCCTGAAAGGAGAGAGGCCTAGGAAAGGATGCATCGTTGCACACCGACGCAATCATCAGTATTCATTTTAAGAAGAAGAGACTTTGTGTAGAAATACAAATCAAGTGTGTTCAGACCTCGGTCTGTCCATTCGTGTTCAAAATAACAAACAAAAAATGGCAAAGAATTTACGAAGAAAGGCCAAAAGGGGATCAACTGTAAATGTATAAGACTACTGTGAATGCAACACTGGAAGACACAATAAGCTCGTCTGATGTTTGCTTTTTGTTCTGATGTTTTCTAGTGTTTATTTTAACTGTATATATATATATATATATATATATATATATAGGCGTGTATGTGTATATATATATATATATATATACACGCCTGCTCTCGTAAAGAACACCACTCAGGGAGGAACTGAGTGGTGTTTAGTTGTGACTTCCTGTATTTAAGTTGCATAACATTGACTATCAACTCTTGGTACTCTTTGACATTTTGCTACGTATGCTTCAGGTATTGTGTGGCTGTATTGAAGCACAAACTTCTTTTCATTCCTGATACTGTGTGGAGATGAGTTGGCCAAATATTATTTCACAAGTTATAAATTAACTTGAGAGGTGTTGAAGCGACGACGGCTTGGATTGGCTGCAATTGTATAATTTAAGAAATTGTTGAGGACATAAAAGCATTTTTCCGCCGGCTGCCCTCCCTGCTCTGTACAAGGTCTGTTTTGTAAATCATCACGTGCTCCATGAAATTCACTGAGCTGTTATTACTGTTGGTCCAAGGTCCAAGGTCCCAAGGAAACATACCGTGACATGTATGACGATAAAGACCACGTTCCTACTGTATATTACGTTTAACTATTAGGGTTTAAATGTGCATCACAATACTTTTATCAGCAGTTTCTAGTGTTGTCATTATGGTTCCATATTTCAACTTTATGGTACGGCTGACACTGTGCATGAGTGACATTTGTTTTGTGCCATTTCATTGTTTTTATTAGTAATTCAAAGACATTATTTGCACTGTGTTGACATGAGGAGCAGGTGATTTGAGGTCTGAAAGTGTTTGATAATTTATGCACGTCTTATATAAATGGATAAATGGATTTGTGTACATTGAACTGTGGGTATTTGTCTCAAACGGTCATGCAAATACACATTCAAGTGTTTCCATACTCAGAAGGATCAAGTTAGGTACCGACTATAAAAAGCAAAGTATTGTGGGGTTAGCATGCTAGCTGCTAATGTAAGTTAACTTCAACCTGCTGCACTAGTCCCGCAAAATCTAGTACTATGCAGTAGTGAAGGTAACCAAGTACATTTACTCAGGTACTTTTTCATAGTTACAATCTTCAGGTATTTGTTCTTTACTTGATTCTTTATAGTTCCACTACATCTCAGAGTTAAATACAATACTTTTTACTACACTACATTTATTTGACAGGTAAAGTCACTGGCCTCAAATAAGTGAAATGAGCCAATATTTTTAAAAAGGAGCAAATATTAGTAAAAAGTTAAATAAAAAATATTATAAACTTTATATAAAGGAGTAAAAACCAGTTCCAAACGAGTACAATGCTACCTAAAGTACACATCGAAACATCAGTACTAACAGTTGAATAAGCTATTCTATAATGGAGACATTTTTCTACTTTTAGTACATTTCAGATAATACTATCGTTTTACTTAAGTAGGCATTTTACTGCAGGAGTTATACATTTTATATTTTAATATTTTTGTATGGGATCTTAATACTTCCTGTATTCAGTGTTTTAGCGGTAGGAAATGTAGTTAAGCCCACATTCACTTCACAGCTTCACTGTTGATGAGTAGGCTACTGTTTCTGTATAATTAGTACAATGACAGTCTGTGTATCTCAAGATGTTTTCCAAGTATTCCCTCCCAAACTCTCTCTCTCTCTCTCTCTCTCTCTGCCCCAACTTCCTGCCTCACTCCCACTCCCCAGTCTGTAAAGGTCAGCTGAGCTCCGCTGTTATTGCTGCTGTGTGTGAGTGTGTTCAAAGGATGAAAAGAGAGTAAAAAAGGCTGTTTTGAGTCGTAGTTCACCCGACACACACACACACACACACACACACACACACACACACCAGCCTTGAATGATGAGGCTCTACTGCACTGTGGTGTGTTTGAGTCGTCTGCTCACATCTCGTCGGGTAAATCTGCTGAGCTCATCGCTGCAGACTGCAGTGAGTGGGCAGCTTGCATAACAGCAATACACAACGAGAAAACAAAGGCGGGTCATACATCAGACAAAAGCGTGTAATTCATAGTACTTTCATATTTTATTTCTGTATATTTTAGCTCTCCATTTGAACTTGCACTATTATATTTTTTTAGATTCTAATTGTGCTTTTACTTGTTTTCTGAATTTCCTTTTTTTTTTCTAAACCGATGGCTTACATACGAATCAGGGACTCCGCCTGCAGAAGCATTGCTCTGCAGCAGCATTGCTCTGCAGCAGCATTGCTCTGCAGCGCTACTAGTGGTCAAATACTCCACCGAGTGTCTTTAAACCTCAAAAATGCATCAAATGTTTTGAGGATGTTTTTGCAGAGCAGGAAACACCAAGCCGTACCACAACATGTTCCATACATTGAACCTTTTATTAGCTAGGCTCATATTTAAAGTAGAAACCACACCACAAGTTGTTTTTTTTCCTCTTTACAAAAACGTCATATGTACACTCCAGTGCTGACAGTTACAAATCACAGAAACAAAATAGAAAAAGAAACAGCAATTTCTTGAGATAAATAAACTCTGTGAAAACAAAACGCCGGCCCGTGAAAACTTGTTTTCAACCATAATTTTGTCACATTTGTACAAAAAAATATAGACGTTCCGGTCAGGTTTTCTGTAACATCTGAAACCCAAAAGCATACAAAGAGCTGCAGAGCGCTCTGCAAACTGGCATCGAGTGCTTCATATCACCTCGCTCTCCTCAAAAGCCACGAGGGGAAGAGTTCTGTCTCTGAAATGCAGTCCTTGGAGTCAAGCTGACATAGAGAGCTGAAGTTTTAAGTTTCATTTTTCCAAGATTCTCCACGCTGGCGGTGAAACTAATCATCAGAACACAACCCTGCTTTCAGGACACGGGCTCGCCCACAAAAGTTTGACTCATCCCGCGTTACGCCGCAGATATTTGGAGACTTTTCAGCAGCTTTACAGACCAATTTAAGGCTTTGCTCTCATTTTCCAGGGAAAACTTAAATCTGGGACTCCTAAAAAAAAAAAAAAAAAAACTCCCATTGAAGGACAGAACTCCTTCTCGCTACGGCTCTGGACCATTTTAGTAGTTCACAGTTAAGGACAGGCACTGGGGAAATGTTGTGGGCTACATTAGCATGTGGGCTGTACTCCAATAGTGATGGTAAAATCAAGACATCAACGACAAAAAGAAATAAATAAAAAAAAGTTTTCAACATCAAAATGAGACAGATCTGACGTTAGCTCTCTGAAAAACATATTCATAGTTGTCGCTGAAACAGAATTTCAATAATTTATTGTACTTTTTAAAAACAACAAGAGGTCACTCCAGTCCCTGGTTGATAACTACAACATTACAACAGACAGGACGCTCCACACTGCTTCAGATAAATAGATAAATAGAGCTTTGGGAAGGAAGTCTCCACAGTGTAGCTTCTGTGTCCATAAAGAATAAAAGCATTTGTATCAGAGATGTCTGAGGCCGGAAGGATTTTAACATAATAGTGTCGTTGATCCACCGACATAATTAGTATCTTCAATACTACCAACTGTACTTTAAACAGCAGTGGATATACATCCATTTCTTTTTACAGAGTGCTGTAATGAGTTATTCGTATCCCTGAACAGTAACCTTAAAGGGAACTAAAGAGTCAGGGTTGTTTTTTAGGAGACCAGTATATTCGTGGATGTGTCCTGACTGTATTTCTTTTCCTGAGACTCTGAAGGCTCGTCTGTTTCACAGCCTTGGCTGGGTCAAATGTGTCCTTGGCTGAACAGCAAGTGCTCTGTTTCCAAAATTAGGAGAGAGCCTGGTGCACGTCCAACAGACACTAAACTACACTAAGCGCTCTGGTGTTCAGGGCTACCGCTACAAGACCATCGCAAAATACTTTTAGGGAGTAGTTTGACATTTATTGGCAATGTGCTTATTTGTTTTGTTTTTTTTAACGATTGTTACGACTCTGATGTCTGTGTGTTGAATATGAAACTACCGGCTGCTAGTTACAGCTTTGAATACACCACACAAACATCATAGGGACTGATTACAAAAATCCCATGATTCAATAGGACACTAAAGGCCTTTTATCAATAGCTTTAAAACTAGAATAAAAATACTGATTTGGGGAAATGCATTTGCATTTATATTCAGCAGATTATTGCTCAAAGTACAATATCAGAGGAACATACTGCGATATATTGTAATGTTTAAGGTGTATCCATACAATCTAGTCGAGGAACTGTCGTAACATTACACCAATACAATAGTGTGTATATCATTATTCCACAAAGTAAGAACTAGAAAAAAAGCCACGGAAATGGAAGCATTAGCTGCAAGTTTCACCAAAATAAATATCTGACACGATAATTACTTTTTTCCTTCCTACCTCCAGACAGCAGTTTGGCAGAACAGGGAGCTCAAACCGTAAGCTTCAATATCATCTACTTTAAAGACAAACTGGTGCCGCCACACATGAGATATCAAAACTACTAATAAATGCAATCACTTCTCAATATCTGTGACCCACAAAGCATTCAGTATAATATAAATCCGTCCAGTCAAGAGGTCTGAGGTGAATAAACGGTACACACCGTCTTCCTCGTCATTTCCTCTTTACGTCGTTATTTACAACACCACAACCAAAATAAAACCTTCTACATATACAGTCGTTTAAAAACAGCAATCGTTACGTACAAAACACGTCTATAAAATCTGATTCTGCTCCTCGTCGTGGTTTCGGGGAGGGAGGAGGACAGGAGGGGAGGGTTGAGGGGGAAGAGGAGGCGGAAGAGAAGGGGGAGGGGGAGGCGGCGAGGAGGAAGGAGGAGGAGGAGGCGGGTAAGGGAACGACGGAGGCTGGTACTGCGGTTGCAGCGGGTAAGGGCTGGGGGGCTGGGAGAGGTAAGACTGAGGGGGGAGGAAGTGGTGAGGGGACAGGTGGGGATGCTGAGGGGGGAAGAAGGCGTTGGCGTGCGGGGCGAACTGGTGGTGCTGGGAGAGGTGGGGGGGGAGAGACTGGGAGCCGGCGAGGGGGCTGTTGGGAGGCTGGTAGTACGGCTGAGACGGGGCGCCGATGTTCGGTTGGTGCGGCGGATGCAGGTGCAGCTGGCTCATGTGAACCGCTTTCTGACTGTGGTACGAGTTCAGAGGCTGAGCGGGATGACTGGACAGCGGATTCGGGGGGAGGATCGGCGGCCTATGAGGGAGATGGGAGTGTGGCAGGAGAGGGGAGAAGGAGGGCGGGAGCATGTGAGGGAGGTGGGGAGGCGGGAGATGCTGGGGCGCGTATTGCTGCATGTAAAGTCCTTGCCTCGCGGGGTCGTGCGGCGGGCGCATCTGCGGCTCCGCGGGCGTCCTGGCGTCATGACCCCACCTCTCGTGGAGCGCTTGCGTCCACAAGTCTGTCGCCGCTCGAGCCGCCGCGTGCGTCCGCGCGTCGGCTTGCGAACTCGCGGAGGTGCGCCTTTGCGCGTCCGCGGCGGGCGACCCGTGTGGCGCCCGAGCGTCTGATGGGACGTCCGGGTTCAGGCGGGGTGAGGCTTTCGGACAGTCCGACGGAGAGGAGGGAGGTTGCCGAGAAGTCGAAGACACGCTGGAGGGAGCGGGCGTGGAGAAACGCGAGTCCGCTGCGGGCTTGGGACGAGTCAGGGGAGATGGAGCGGAGGTGGACATGGAGGAAGATGGAGAAGAGGTAGAGCATGGAGGAGCTAAAGAGGAGCGCAAAGGAGTGACGGCTGAAGAAGAGGAAGACTTGGAGATGGGCGACTTAGGAGCTGAAGAGGAGGACTTCGCACTGGAAGACATCGTTCTACCGGCCAAATGGTGGTGGTGGTGATGATGAAGGTGCTTTGACGATGAGGCTTTGGGTTTTGTGTTGTGATGAGGAGGATGAGGCGCAGGAGGGAGCGATGAAGGCGATTTGTTCTTGCAGAGAGGAGGCGCCAGGAGTTCTGCTTTCACCTTTGCAGGAGGTGAATCCTGCCGTTTGGGTTTTCCTCCTTTCACCCTCTCCTTGTCCACGTCTTTGTCTCGAGCGCTGCTCGTGTTCGAGTCCACCGAGAGAGCGGGCGGAGACAAGACAGGCGGATGATGATGATCCCGTTCCTCCTTTTTGACCGCCGGCAACATCCCGTTTTCTGCCACACCAACCTCCTTCTTTATCCTCTCCATCAGTCTTTTCTCGCTCTTCCTTTTTCTCCTCTCCTCCTCTTTTTGCTCTGCCATTTTCCTCTCCTTCTCCTTCAACTCAACCTCCTCCTCCTCCTCCTCCTCTTCCTCTTCCTTCACCTCCTGCTCCTCCTCCTCCTCCTCCTCCTCTCTATCGTAGTATTGACTTAAGCGGACGTGCCATGCCAGGCTGCAGACGGACGACACGGTCTTGAACTGGTGGACCACGTTGCGAGGGATGAAATAGACGTCGTCGTGGCACAGGCGGATGCGGGCGTAGTGGATGCCCTCGCGACGCATCTGGTTCAGTTTGGCATCATCGACCCACTGCACACACTGTAGAGACACAGTACAGTACAGTACAGTACAGTAAATACATATTTTTGGAACAGAAAAGAGTTTGAAAAACAAAATCCTGAATCCTTTGAATTAAATCATCTCATCCTAATTTACTGCAGTTCAACTTTGCTCCACCAAGTGGCAGCATCCACAGATGAATTTATCTTTACACCTTAAGTCAGTGTTTAATTAAAAGGTAACACTGAGGAACGACCCGATCTGATTTGGGACATAATAAAGAGTACTTTACTGTCTTCTCTAATGTATAAGCAGCGCAATGCCTTCTGCCTTCTGCAATGTACAAACCTGAGACAGCGGAGGCTCGTATAGGTCCAGCTGCAGCCTCTCAACCACATGAGGGAAATCACCGGCGTGGAAACACACGACGTCTTTGGTTACACGAGGAGGCTCCGAGCTGAGAACAAGGGAGGCCAGAGTAAGAAGGGTTACACATCTCTTACTACCTGAGAGTGCGACAGCCATCACTACCTGTACAGGTGTGATGACACGTAGCTCCACCTCCTACCTTGGTCCGGCCCGTACGGCCTTCAGCACCCCCACCGCCGCTGTGGTCTGTCGTTCGAAGCCCTGACCGATGTGGTCTGCGTGGGCCCGGGTCCGGTCCTCAAACAGCATCTCTCGGGGCTCGCTGGCCCTCGGCAGCGACTGCAGCAGGTTCTTCACCTCGTTGGTGGAGCTGAGACAGGACAGAGAATAAACACTGTAGAACTGTGTGGAGACGCTTGTTGTGGTTCTCTTCAGAGAGATCCCCCTGTCTCTAGTTCCCTGCGGTCTAAATAAAGACTAAATATGACTCAAGGTGAGAGGGCAGCTTTGTTTATTTCTTTTGTTTCCTGTCTGCTGTGGCAAAATAAAAGCACCAGACTTGCTTTATTATTAAATGAATTCAATATCAAAGTAGTTGCTGATAAATTGTAATTTCACTACATAACAGCAACAATTATTGGGCGCTTTGCAGCAAACCAGGGCTAAAACTATTAATAATAAAAATATTTTTTTGTTTGAAGGAATATATTAAGCCCAAATGCCATGTGTTGGCTCTTATTTCTTAAATCTTTCTGGTGTAACTAGATGTTCCACAGCACACTCAAAACATAATCAACGTCTTATTTCAATTCTTCAAGAGACAAAACGCTGGTAACGGGGACAAGAGGACGAAAAACTGGAGATCAGTGGTATCCTCTATAAAATAAGCATTTTTAAATAATGAAAAGTAAAGTGCTGGAACACGACGGTGGTTTCACTTGATGCCTACAGACCGAGAAGCATGAAAGAAATGAGCGGTGTTGCCAAACAATAGAAGTACTGCAGTCAGCTCACTACTGGATCAGTGACTCACACTGGAGCTGCAGTCAGATTCAAACAAGAGTGGAAACACACACACACACACACACACACACACACACACACACACACACACACACACACACACACACAGAGTCTGTGAGAGATTCCTTCGAGAGTGTAACACAGACAGAACAGCAGTGAGACTACCCGTGTCGAACACTTAATTGTGCATTCATTCACTCAGAGATAAGAGCAGAGAGGCAGGAGTTGGTGGAAAAGGAAGAAAGAAGCAGAGGAAAAATAGTACAGAGAGTAGAGGGGGTGAAAACACACACACACACACACACACACACTCACACGTTCAGTGTGTGTGAGCTGACTGCAGGCCGACAGTAATGAATGTAAAACCAGGAAAGCCGGTAAGTGAAACACTGAAAAGAAGAGGCGGTAAAGGGAGGAGCGCTGAACGTGCACATCTAGAGAGATATTTAAAGTCGACTGTCTTCCTCCTCTCTATATATAAATATATATATAAATATATATTTATATATATATATAAATATATATATAAATATATATATAAATATGAGGTCCTGTTGTTCTGACTCAATGTGCGTCAGGATTGCAAGCAGGCAATCCGTCTCTGCACCAAGTCGTCGAGGTAGATTCCTGTACGTTTATGTGCAAATAAAGTGGTGGAGAGAGAGAAGAGAAGATGATGGAGGGATAAAGAAAGGGGGGGAGAGGTGGGGAGTGGAGGGATAAGGCGGTAAAGGGAGTGTAAAGACGGAGGAAGGAGAGACGGAAGGGAAAACGTCCTCGAACAACAAACACTGTTACAAGTCCATATTTAAATGTCTTGTTTTGCTCAACCAAAATAAACTAAAGATATTTAATTGACTTTTATACAAAATAGAGAAAAGCAGCGAATCCTCTCGACGGAGAAGCTGAAACCACAAAAAGTGTTTTCTTAAAAAATGGGGCTCAACTGACTGATTAACAGACTGAGCAGGCTGTGGTTTGACGTCTTACTGATAGCGGTCATGCAGCTTGTATCCGGACAGGAACAGCGCGCTCTGCGTCAGTTTGTCCTGTTTGAGACGGACGCTCGCCAAGGTTGCTGCTGTTGCTGCTCTGCAATTACTGTAAAAAAAAAAATCTCTGGCAGCGTGGCGCTCCTTCACTACGAGCTGAAGTTCTTTATTTTCTGTTTCTTTCATCGTCAGCCCACCATAATCAGAGTCTCACAACAGCTCGACCTTCTCACTGAAACCACACACACACATCAACATCACGTCCTCTCTTCTTCACAGTATTTCTTTCAAACAAAAACATTTGCACAGCTCTGACACACTCAGTCTGTGCTTCTTTTTCTTTAGCTCCTGAAAATAACGGCATAGTAACTCTACAATAAACCAACTTAAAGCAGGAAACAGAAGACGGACCGTAAGAAAAACAGAGAAAGAAAGAGAAGAGTGCACTTTGGTTTGTAGATGTCACTTTGTTTACATCATGGTGATGTATAATGAAGCGATGGGATGAGACACAGAAGAAGAGAATAGTTTAACCACCTCTCTCTATCCATCCATGTCTCTATAAAAACAGAGTCCTTCAGCCCCAGCTGTTACACAAGTGCTTCTGACAACACACACACACACACACACACACACACACACACACACACACACACACACACACACACACACACACACACACACACACACACACACACACACACACACACACACACACACACACACACACACACTTCTTTAAAGCCATCCCCGTCTAACACTGTGCACCCACCGATGCTTTACGTGTTTATGTCTTGACAGGCTGGATTCAGGTGCAGACTACTGATAGAGTGACTTTACTTCCTTTATCGCTTCCCCTTTTATTCACACGGGAACGTTTGAATGAATGATGCTCTCTTGGATGAATTTCTACATGATTTGAATGAAAATGAAGTAGCAAATCCTCACAATGCAGAAGCTGGAACCAGTGAATGCTTGGTATTCTTGCGCTAAAATCAGAAATTATATTTGAAGAAATCCCCAAATATCACTATTGATGTGACTACCAATCAACAGAGACGAGAGAGAAGTAACTGCTGAATGTGTGCGGTGTGTGTTGTCCCGCGCTTGGCTGGCAGCCACGTGAAGTAGCGTCTGATGTCGACTCTATTATCACAGCGATGATCTCATCCGAGCGGTGAGCCGCATACCGCTCACATCACACACACACACACACACACTCTCTCTCTCTAATGGCCTTGCTCACGGAGACCCCGTGCTTGTGAGACGGAGCTTATGTGTGAGCAACAATGAGTCTGTGGCAGACACAAACAGAGAGGGTGTAATTGCCTCGGCCGGCGCTGCTCCGCTACAACAAAGCTTCACGCTTCTACCGCGGCTGTTGCTTCAAATGTGCGAGCGTGCTTTGTTACTGTTTTTTTTCCCCCCGTAATCAGTGCTCGTGGGCTGTGCGGAGAGTAGAGAGGCAGGCCGGCTCAATAAGGTACAAAGGTACACACGTACACACACACACACCAGAGACTTGTAGCCCGTGCAAACATTCATAGAGAGCAAAAATCCCTGCTAATTCTGTCTCATTGCAGAGCTTAAGGAGGATTAAAAATATTGTCTGGCTTGGTTGTGTGTGTGTTTCATCAGTATGTTTTGTAAAGCGTGGTGTGCTCACCGTTTCCTTTTAAAAGGGGACTTTGGTATATCGGCTACAGGTATCATCTGTTCTCCCGGTCTGACCCACATTATCGGACCGTCGTCACTCTCCGTGGGATCCATCCGCCTCAGACTGGAGAAGGTTCCCCACGGGAGCGTCCGCTGCAGCCAGACAGAAGAAGAAGAGAGAGAGAGAGAGAGAGAGAGAGAGGAAGGGGGGCAAGTTAGTATTCTATTTATTCCAGAGACACACTTTTGACAAGAGAGCCAACTTCCTGAACGGAAAGCTGGATGAAGTCGCTGACACACCTGACAACTCAACAGCCGTCACTTAGAATATTAGGCGCTCCGTTGATGTTTGTGTCGAGCAGTATTTCTTCCATCTGTTCAGTTTCCACGTCTGTGTAAATGCATTTAAAACGTTCGGTCGCATCATGCTTATAGTCACTCGCCCATCCCACAGCGCTCTGTTGCTACGTAGAATCACCGCTGTTCATCCCGTCCCGACTCACCTTCAGGAAGGGCGACTCCGCCAGCATGCCTAGGAATTCTGGGAAATAATCGCCGACCTCCTCGTCCACGGCTCCCACCAGGCTGATCTGTCTCATTGCCCCGGCTCTGTATGTTCCATTGCTGAACGTCTTCGTCACCTGCAGCAGGAGAAGCACAGCATTAGACGAGGACATCGGGATGTTACTTTAACACCACGGCAGCAATGTGAGATTGATAATTGTTTGCAGAGTACATACAGCGTATCAGAGTACAATCAGCGGTACAGGTTGCAGTGTAAAGTATAAATGTTTACACAATTCAAATGCATTTAGTATTGTTTGACTGCAATAAAATCCAGAGGATTAATACAAAAACAACCAGACACTGACATGGAAGCTGTTAATCTCTACTGGGTGTCAAAACAGAAATAGTGTGTGTGTGTGTGTGTGTGGGGGCGGCTTCACTTGATGTTTCTGCTCCACTGGCATGACTCAACAGACTGTTTGCTGCTCTTTACTTGGCTGACAGAGCATAGTGTGTCAGTGTGTGTGTGTATGTGTGTGTGTGTGTGTGTGTGTGTGTATATGTGTGTGTGTGTGTGTGTGTGTGTGTGTGTGTGTGTGTGTGTGTGTGTGTGTGTGTGTGTGTGTGTGTGTGTGTGTGTGTCTCCCATACCCTTGGCCCTCAACAGCGTCTTTGTGTGTCTGTGTGTGCAGTACGTGCAGCATGCTGTACTCTTGGCTGATCAGTGTGAGTGTGTGTGTGTGTGTTTGAGACAGTGTGTGTTGGCCAGATCTTTGGCTGCACGCCTCTAGTGAGTCACCACTTGATAACAAGGCAGAGAGAGAGAGAGAGAGAGAGAGAGAGAGAGAGAGAGAGAGAGAGAGAGAGAGAGAGAGAGAGAGAGAGAGAGAGAGAGAGAGACGGACCAGAGGGAGGAGAGCGCGAGGATCCACTGGAGGGAAGGAAAGAGGGACAGATGGAGAGAAGTGGGGAGAGGAAGTTTAGGAAGACAAGCTGTCAAAGAGACAGAAAGGGGAGGATGGAAATAACTCAGAGGGAAGAGCATCGAGGGAAGAGGGTAAGCAGGTGAAAATGAAGATACCATTTTTGGGGGGAATATATAAGACAGAGCAAGGACAGGAAAAAAAAAAAGGAGTTGAAGGAGAGAAGAGGACAACATCAGATAAGAGAAAGTGAAAAGACAAAAAGGAGGGAGGCGAAGCGAGGGAGTGTGAAAAGAGATGAGGGCAGGTTAGACAGGATGGGAGGAGGGAGGTGAAGGAGGAGAAATGAAGATGGAAACGATGGATTGTAAAAAGACTAAAGGGGAAGGTGCTCTGAGGCTCCCAGGTGAGTCCTTGAACAAGACACTAAATCCCAAAACAGCTGCTCAGAGGCCAATCATGCAGGACTGCAGCTCATGGCGCGTGTGTGTGTGTGTGTGTGTGTGTGTGTGTGTGTGTGTGTGTGTGTGTGTTACTTTTAATAAGGGATTGTTGTTGGTCCAGTACCGTGTTATTTATACAGGCTGGATAATTAGGAGAGAATAGTCGTAACAACTGGATTACAGATCACTGTACTGTTTAGCTAAATTAAAATACTTCAGCACTCATAATCATAATCAGCCAACATAATTATTTTTAAATTATTCACGTAATGTAAACAAACATTTCGTTCGTTCACTTCATTTCACTGCGTCTGTGTAATATCCTCCTCAGATGATGATGACTAAAGGCTTGAAATACTCACTCTCTCCACACGCGTACACACATCACAACTTTAAACAGTCTCACCGAGTCAATGACCTAGATACTGAGAGGAAACTGTGTTTGTGTGCACACATGGGTGCGAATGCCTTCATGCTTACAAGTGTGTGTGTGTGTGTGTGTGTGTGAGTCTCAGCCGGTGTAGTCATACGTACGACTGTGTGTGCTCATGAGCGCCTATCTCCTCTTCATCAGTGTGTGTTTACACGGTGCATAATTAAACAGCAGAATAACTCCCACGTCGTTAGCAAAGGGAAGGCTCTCTCACTATCACGGGAGAGGTATTAAATAAATGGAAACATTTAACAGTCGGCGATTCGCTCACACACACTCGTGTACGATAAGTGAAGACAAACAGAAGGAAACAGGAAATGTGACACTTCCTCTGAGAGGTACTGTTCAAGGCGCACCAGTGCTTCCTTGCCTCAGCGTACGTGCACGTTGCACAAATGACCAACAACGTTTAGGTTACATCTACGGGCAAACGGGACAATGGGCTTTGTTTCAAATGGGCGACACTGCTGCACACGTGCAGAAGACGTTGAATGAATACGAACAAGTAACAAAACACTACAAATCATGTACAAAACAGATTAAAACGGTTTATTTACATCCATCTAAAATATACCGCATCTCGTTTGGTATTCAAGGGCCACAGTTTTAGCAGATTAAAAAGCCGACATCATTATATATAATTATCATTAGTGTCATCACTTTATTTGGCTAAAAGCAGTAAGTCTGCCTCCTCGTCTACTTCTTGCTCAGATTATCTTTCTCAGCCTCTGCAGCTCCTCCTCGGCCTCTCTTTCACCTCACAATACTCACGTCCCCGTTAGAGCGGGCCTGTCTCTGTGCTGGTCTCTGGTGCAGCCCCTGTGACCACTTGTTAATTCTATAACGAGTTTCCCTCCACCTCGCCCTCCGTCAACACATCCTCCACTCTCTCTCTCTGGCCGAGTTCGTGTCATGACATCATCTGGCGGCTCTACCTGACCTCAATAAGACCTCTCTACGTCCGTCCGCTTCTTAACTCTCTTTCTAAGTCATTATGTCCACTCCGCCTCTAGAGCACTCTGTATATTAACTGTGCCTGCATCACGACTAAGTTATCTGCTGACTGGTGCCTTACACACAATCGCACAACTTACATTATCTCTTCCTCAGCTGACCCACAGACACCGGCATGTGAGCGCACAAACACAAAGATTAAAAACCAATTTATGAGTTTAAATAATGTAACGGTTGCTTTCCACCTTCGTTGAAGTCCAAGTTAACAAAACAGGGCTGTGTCCACGCTAAAGAGAGAACACACAAAACACACAGAGACTCACGTGCACCCATGTAAACAAAGCACATAAACTCGGATTACAACACGCAGCAGGAGAGTGACTTCATCAGTCATCACGTCATCATATCGTTACATAGGTGATAGTAGTTTGTTGCGATATCGATCCTCTGATAATTAGCCTGCTTGCAACTGTTTTACAAGCAGATTTAGTTATTTTTCCTGCTTTCTTCACCTCTTCGGATAACATTCTGCTGATAAATCATTTCCAGTAAACGTATCAGTGAACTGCTTGGTGCCTCCATCAGAGTACATAAAGCCATGTCCCTAAAGACCATTGCTGTGAATGCTCTTACACAGCTTTGAGTATGAACATCAGTACAATGCGAGCGTAGATTCATATCAAATTAAAAACAATTAAGAAAAAAGCTGCCGGCTGTTCTGAAGCCTGATCTGACGTCGTTAAAAAATAACGACTTAGTGACTGAACCGGAAAGACCAAACGACCTCACTGCTGGAGCACATCTTGCATCGACTCACCCTGAGAAAATAGAGTGCCGTAATCTTCTATAATCCTGCCTTCAGTCAGGCACTGAATACAAAACACTCACAGGGCAGCTCACATTCTGAACACGCCCGGCTCGTTATCGAGTACAAGTGATTGTGTGTTACACTCCAGCAGCCCAACAATAAGCGGAACTTTACAGCAAACGCAAACACCGAAAGAACAACGCAAGCCTTTCCCCTCTCGCACACATTTACAGAAAGCAGCTGTCCACTCGTTTGCATCTGGAGCAGAGAACCAAACAACAGAGAAGAAACATGAAGAGGAGAGGGATAAAAGAGAGAGAACGGCAGAGGAAGAGCCGAGGAGAGAGAGCGAGAGGTGAAGGAAAAATATGTGAGAGAAATCATTAATCTGTCTGTGTGAGCGTACCTGTGGTGTGTGTGTATATATATATATATATATCAGAGAGGATGCTCACATCTGTTGGTGTGTGTGTGTGTGTGTGTGTGTGTGTAGTAGACTGTATGTCTGCTTCCCAAGGTCACTGCTGAGAGCTAGGAGGGAGGGAGGGGGGGGAATTAACAAGACCAGTGGACAATGACGTTAGCTCTGCAAGGAACACTGGTCTTAAAGGGACAGCTCGGGACACAGGCTTGCAGGGGAATTTAGATGTGTAATTCATTCATTGTCTTGGTTTCATTAATGCAGAAACATGCAGACATCAAAGGTGCGTTTGTTGAAGCAGAGCTGGGCGAAACTGAAACAAACACACAGAATAACGTCATGAATATTTCATAAAAAGAAAAGAAAAGCCAGAAGGAGAGCGAAAGAGAACATAAACCGCTCTACCCCCCCCCCCCCCCGTAGTAACACACACACACACACACACACGCGCTGGTATTGACCTGTAAGTCAAATCAATAGCGTCAATAGTAAAAGCTCAATAGCACCCGTGGTTAAAGGACAATCATCTCACAGCAGACAGCCTTGATTGCCTGGTCTTTGTCTGTTATTTGGGGAAAAGGTTGAGAAACAACGTCCACGGGGCGGAAAGACTTTAATAGGGGAAACATCAAGGGTGTATGTACGACATCCACGAGGCTTTTATGAGCCTTATTAGTGTGTGTCGGCAGTTCTCACAGAACTGGAAATTCAACATTTGGGTTTGGCTCAAACCCTGAGAAGCCCCATTTGGTGTGGGAGATTATTTTTTGGGGGTATATTATGTCCCATCATGTTGAGTCCTTTTTATCTCAATATGGGGTCCGGTGGTGGCGGCCTGCCCTCAGGTTGGTAAAGAGAAGGCTGTATCGCAATACGAAGCCACTCGGGGAGGTTTGAGGCAACAAAAGGCTTTTCATGAGTGAACTATGGACGTGAGACGGCTCTGAAGGAAGCGGAGACAATCCAGACACCAACAGCAATACAACACAGACACACACACTTCTTGTTTTTCCAGTTGTCCAACAAAAGGTTGTGTACTATGCGAGGAGTGGGAAAGAGGCTGCCAGGCTTTTGCTTTAGGAAAGAAAAGGAGAAAAACGACTTTTCGTGTTTGTTTTCAAGAGTCAAAACTATCAAGCGAGCCGTCCCCGCCCCCGTGTGCCCGGCACACGACTCTGCCGCCATTGTTCATGTTGACATTTACTCCGAGGAATCGGACATCTGTATAAATGCCAAACGCTGCTTAATGCGGGACAGATCGAGGCAGATGCACACACCAGATGGCCTCAGCAACACAACTTTGAATCTGCAGTCCTCCGGTCTTTTCCTTCAATCGATCTTGTTCCCTCCCCCCACGACATCCCGACATCCTCTCCCTCGACTTGTACTCCCCTCCCATCTACGCATCTCTCATCCTCTCTTTTCCCTTAACGTTTCCATCAGCGGTGTCTCAGCAGGTCCTGTTCAGCCAAATAGATTATACACAGAGGACAGAATGGAAGAGGCTTTGCTGCTCTCTGTGTGTGTGCGTGTGTGATTGTGTCCGACTGACCTGAGAGTAGAAATTAGCCATAGTGGTGGTTTCTATGTCCTTCTTGGCCAGTATTTCCATTTTGACCGGAGCCGATGGGAACTTGGTTGAGAAGTAGTCCAAGAAGTCCGGCAGGTAGCCGGCTTCCCCGTGGACGATCCCCATGACGTAATGAGCTGCCTGGAAAACGAGGACAGAAACAAAATCCAAATATTAGAATTAGAAAAATACAAATGAAACAAATTCTATAAGGTGAAAGCACTTGACTGCACTGAGCTCAACACCCATGGATCAATATGTCTGCTGTACCTGGGATGAGTCCTCACTGAACGCCAAGGTGACGAACTCCTGGGCAAACCTCTGCCTCTGGCTCATGGAGAGCGAGGACAGCTGGGACGCGTAGGCGTGGGCCACCAGGGCTCCTCCGTTAGGCTGGTGCTCGATGTGGATGTACGGAGCAAACTCCAGGCCCGCCATGCCGGGGTTGGGGCACCTCGGCTGGCGTTTGGTTTGGGAAGGCTGCGGCGTCTTCATGGAGGACGACGGAGAGTTGGGAGAGTCGAGGGGGCAGGAGTTAAAGGGGGATTTGGGGGCGAGAGGAGGGGAGGAAGGTAGGAGATGCGCAGCTTTGTTGTTGAGCGGAGGGTAAACCGGCAGAGGGGACTTAAACGGAGACAGGGCGGAGTTGTGGCCGGGATCAGAGAAGGAGGAGGAGGAAGGAGGTGGAGAGGACGAAGGGAGGAGAAGCAGGCCGGCGCAAACGGTTTGGCAGGAGCGGTGGTACATCTTCACCCGCTTGTGCTTCTCCCCCTCTTTGTGTTTCTTCTTCTTTTTCTTCTTCACCTTTTTGATTTGCAGCTCCTCAGAGTTGATCTTCGCTTTCTCCTTTTCATCTGGACGGAGAGTGAGAGAGAGAGAGAGAGAGTGGACCTTATTACTTGTTTTACAGGAGAAGACATTCTCACAAGATCAACACAGAATAATTGAAAGAAAATGTAATTTTGAAAAGGCTTTAAGGGAGTAGGGAGACAAATCATTCATGCAAGCTTTGTAAAAAAAAAAAAGAAATCTATTCAAGCCTGCTGTGTGATGGATCGACAAACCAACCCTCAGCCCTCTTCTTTCCCCCGCTGCAAGAAGACCATTTTCACTGAATTAAGTCCTCTCAAAATGACGACAGCTCAGAAAAAGCATCTAAATAAGGTGAAGAGAATCAGGAAAACTGCAAATGACGTGCTGATTACGCTGAGTCAATAAAAAGAAACAATACGCAGTCAGACTTTCACCCAGATTGTTGCGTTATTTACTTCTTTTTTTTTTTTTTTTAAATGATCAAAACAAAACGTGATAATTCCCTATTTAAAAACCCATCAAACCAAAATAACTCCTAACTAGTTGTAGCGTGGACAGATGACTCATAGCTTCTCCCAGATGGGGTGCTTCTCCTGGGGGTGCACGCGGTGAAATAAATGGCATCCCTGGAGAAAAGCAGATACGGATGAGCCAGGAAATACGCTTTCCAGTGACATATCTGAGCGGAGATAATAGCGTACATGGTGGACCGTCTCTACGAAGCCTGAGGATGGACAGAGCGGAACATGCAAATTTATGCACAGCGCTACTGTGTGTGTGTGTGTGTGTGTGTGTGTGTGTGTGTGTGTGCACGTGTGTAGAATTGGGTGTGTATCAGAGCTGTTCACATCTATTTGGAAAAGTGTTGCTGGCTGGCCAGGAGCGGTTGTGTAAACAAGTGGACATAGATACATTTACAGGGTGTGAGTGTGCGTGAGTGAGTGTGTGTGTGTGTGTGTGTGTGTGTGTGTGTGTGTGTGTGTGTGTGTGTGTGTGTGTGTGTGTGTGTGTGTGTGTGTGTGTGTGTGTGTGAGAGAGTCGCTTTGATAGCTGCTGCCTCAGCATAATTCAAATATCAGATATCATCTCATTCACACACACACACACACACAGAGCTTCTGTGTAGTTTGTACCCCACACACGTTCATCGCCAGATAAGGCGGGAATGAAAGACAATGAAAAAGAGCAGAGTGTGTGTGTGTGTGTGTGTGTGGAAGCAATAAAGAGGGCAACAGCGAGAAGGTATTTGCAGTACAATACCTAAGCTACTAATCCAAAAGCTCTTTAACACACAAGTCACCCCTCCCCCCATTCACTCTACACACACACACACACACACACACACACACACACACACACTTATTCACAAACCTTAACCTTCAGCAATCCACAGAAGAGCAGTGAGATATGGAGGAAATGTGCGGGTTGTGATAATATTGCGACGGTGATATAAAATGTAATAAACAGATATAAGGATGCAAGTCTCACGGCTCGTACAAACTTCAAATATAGATACGGATAATAAATCATTTCTTTTAAATGGAATGAAAAGATCATTTCAAACTTAGGATCAGATTACAATATTAACAACATACGACAACAACTACTTATCCAATATTCAGACGCGCACTAAAACGCACTATACAAATGTACAAATACAGATGTTGTCAAACTACTTAGCGTTGACTAAGTTAAACATTTGTTCCTGCTAATAATAAACCTTCCAGCAATGGCTCCTTCGTGGCCAATTGATTGCATGTAGATGGAAAAACCTCGACAGCGAGGCACATATGTTGCGTAAGAGGCACACAGCAGGTACATCTATACGGTCTGATGGGAGCTTCACAATATGTTTTTACACATTCTTATCATGTGTGTTACGTAAACCCAAGCTGACATCGTGTTTATCATGTCCAATGGTATTTGGAAAGTGGAACAAATCTTCACATTTTAAAAGCTGGAACCAGCAAGTAGTATCGCAGCGTCTTCCATTATCGTTACGCAACAGCAGACAATAATTCACTGCTGTCGAAAGGTTAACAATGAAACTCGCCGCCGCGTTCACAAAACCTGTTTGTGTAAAGGTTGGCAGTAATGCACACAGGAATTATTGTGCGTTCATGTTTTATAGGCTACACCTTTATGGATTTCTGAGCTCTATTTTCTTAAGTTAAACCCGTCTCTAAACGTCAGTTCCTTTTTATACTAAACCGAGATACAGTTTAATAGTTGCACCAAAAATTTAAACTTTAAACTTGACTTGAGAAGGTTCAACTAGTAGAACGACTTCCTTTTTGAGATGGATTGAGCAAAATAATGAAGTTCCTCGAACAGACTGAACCCAAGTGCTGCTGCTGAACGTCTCTCCAGGAAATTGTAATCGAGATGAACAGGAAGACTGGAGCAACAGGCCGTCTCTCTCTCTCTCTCGTTACTGCGCTGTTGTCTGTTGTTCATCTTCTATTATTCGGCCATATCGCTCCATTAAGTCTTTCTCAAAAGGAGGAGAAATCAGAGCTTCTCTGCCGAGTCATGGCGGTCATGTTTTTAGTGACTGGACTGAATGACATAAATGCCTCCAGTGTTTGGTGTGCACTAACTGCATTTTATTCTTCCTAGCAGTACATTCTGTACATTACCTCCTAAATGTACCTCCACCTGGATCCAGATAAGCGGCCTAAAATGGATCGCTGGATTAACCAATTCATTGCTTTTCATAAATTCATGCAGCACCTACATTATAGCTCACTTTTACACACAGTGTAATTGAATTTAGGGGGGGGTCACATATATCTAGCGCTTAAAAAAATTGTAAATAGACAAAAAAAAAAAAGAGGAAGGCCACAATAAATGACAGAGTTCTGGAAACAATAAGCAAATGAACCATCGTTTTTTTTCTGTCACGCTGCTGTTTCTAAAGTCAAAAAATAAATTTTAATTCTAATGAACTGAATAAAAATACTCTTCCAGTCTAACATAAATCACATGGTCAGCATGAATGTGTGTGTGTGTGTGTGCGTTTCCACCAACCTCTAATCGGCAGCTTGACCCCTCCGTTCTCCCTCTTGATCTCGTTTATCACTTTGTGCTTCTTCTTCTCCCCGTCTTTGACCTTCGTCTTCTCGCTCTCCTCTCGGCCCCTCTCGGTCGCCTCGTCGGAGCGCTCTGTGGAAGCAGAGAGAGAGAGAGAGAGAAAAAAGAGCTTTCAGGTCTCGATGGTTGAAACGCTTCAAGATTTACTCACTGCTCACACACGCGCGCTACGCTGAGCTGCACATTCGATTCACTTTGATTTTCTTCCTGTAACCCCTTAACTAAACGCTCGCCAAGTGCTTCACCTTGGCCATCACCCTCTCCCTTAATCTTGTTGGTCTTCCCGCTACAACAAATCCATCTCTCCACCGAGCCTCTGCTCTTATCTCTCGTGTTTCCACGGCGCTGTAATGACCTTCCGATTCCCTTGAAGACTGCAGCAGCAGTCACTCACAACCGTGAGAGCTACAGCTCGTCAATACACACACACACACACACACACACTTCACGTGTCTTCGCCCTAACTTATCCCCGTCTCGTGCTCTCTGCCTCCGCTAGCTTCACGATCCAACATAATGTTGCACTCACTGCAAATTGCTCTGGATGAAAGCATCGGTTTAAAATGTATATATCTCACACACACACACACACACACACACACACACACACACACACACACACACACACACACACACACACACACACACACACACACACACACACACACACACACACACACACACACACACACACACACACACGTCTTTAGTGCTTTCTGGAAGGTGTGTCCGAGTGTGGATGGGTGTAAACCGTCATCTCTCGCCTCCAGCTGAGCTCAGAAAACATCACCTTTCTTAAAATAACTTTCATTTGATCAAATCTTTTATACATCTCCTCCTTTGATTCTTTATTTCGTTTCAAACGCAGATTCAAAAAAAAAAATAAAAACTCCATTATTTTTTCCTCAGCAGCTCTTGTGCTGATTCTCTCTTTCTTTCCCTTTCCAAAGAACTTTTTGTCGCTTTGAACTCAGTCAGATCCGTCTTTTAGAAGAGGAAGCGTGTTCTCTCTCCTGTGGACGTGTGGAGTGGGCAGAGTGAACACAGTGGGGTTGGATGTGTGCAGGATCAAAAGAGAGAATGCTTTGAAAGTAGAAAAAAAAAGGCTTAAAAAAGGAGCAGTAGGACAATTAGAGGTATATCGACACTCTTACATTTAAACAAACACCTCGGCATGCTGAAGCTCAGTAGTGGATATATAAAGAGGAGAATCACACGTTCCAAACATGTAGAAACTATTTTAACTTTTGTCGGGGCAACGTAACGCAAAACCAGAGGTGTGAATGAATAAGAGATCATCGGGATCCACGCAGGTGAAACTGCTTCACTGTGTTTTTGATTTTGTTTTCTGACTTTCTTGCAGCGGCCGGCTTTTGAAGGGGAACAGCGGGCGACTCTCGCTGTTTGGATGATCACAGGAGAGAAAAGACTTTGAAAGACGGAAGGCCAGAGGCCGACACTTCACTAACTCCAACCGCACTGGTCCCCACCGCTGTGAGACACGGGGCGGAGATTCACCGGGGTATCCTCATTACGTCTATCTTCCTCCAATCACCAGTTCTCAAACTTAACTAATGAATTACATGTAACCTGTGTTTACAGGAGCGGCATAGCGTTTCATGCTGTGGCCCAGCCACTGGGTCAGCAAGCCAAATGCATGCTGGGATACGAGAGACAGGATAACCTGATCAAAACAATAGATTCAAGATTTCTATTAAACCTGCGAGCGGGAAGGTTCCAATGCCCTTTTAATATTATTAACATAACTTCTATTTAGCATATTCTGAGTGTCGGATCTTATTATGCGATTTAATGATTTGTGAATGTTAATTAACAAATAGAATGATATTGAGGGTTTAAAACGGTGCCACACTGTAGGAAGATTAAACTGAAGCGGATGTATTTAGAGATCTTTTGGGGTTTTTTGGACTCGCTGTAACAGGACAGGTAAACCTGCCCGCTGGGAACATCCTGCTAGTCCAGATGGTCAGGGATTCTGTAAGCACGGTGCATTTACACACACACACACACACACACAAACTAATTACTGCAACTCATCCAATAACTAAACCACTAAAACAAACTAAACAGCCGTATTACTCATTTAACAAGCTGTTTTGCATCAGGAACCAGCTTTAATCTCTTACAAACGTGTAAATGTAAGAACATGTAAACACAGCGGGCGTCAACAAACAGGTCAACTTGGTCTCAGAGGGGATTGACCCTGTAACCTTTGAGTTAAAATATTTCTTTCACGCTAGATCCACCGGCCTAATGCAGTAATGCTTCCCTGTTCACGGTACTTAGTAAGGACTGGTGTCTCTTATTTCAAGACCAAATAACCAGGAGTCACTGCTCCCTGCCAGTTTGGCTTAAGCCGTGCTCCAACCGCCAAGCGAACACTAATAATATTACTGAGATGATGCTCTTTTGATCCCTGTGGGAGAAGGTCAGGGCACCATCATCTTCAGAGCAAAGCCGTGTCCACACGCTGAACAGCCGTCTGACTAACAGGTGTATATTAGAAAACATTACAATTGTGTTGTTGTGTTTTTTCCAGCGTCACTTTAAGCCTGAGGTGTGTCAGAGTCGAGGAAGAAGACTGACACACTGTTACCGGCAGCTCAGAACGGAGCTTTTTTTTAATCTTCCAAACATTTTCTTGCTTCGGGATTAATGTGTTTTTTCCAGCAACACATTCAGACGCTTTCTCATCTTCACATTCACAAGCCACTCGCTGTAATTACAGTTTCCCTACTGCTGGCCATTGAGCGGCTCACTACGGCAATTACAGGTTCAGTATTTTATTTTGCTCAAGAGCACCTCAGTGGGGCTGTTGAATGAGTGCAATTATGTATTCTTACTCAAGGCTGCATCTCAACCCCCCCCCCCCCCCCCCCGTCAGGTTCAGAGATGAGGTCTTTTTTAGAAAATATTCTCAACACGCTCGCATACAGCATTAGCAGTTTAAAAATGAACATAATAAGACTGCACTAATTGACTTTTAGTCTTGTGATTGCTCAGTAGAGAATGGATTCTTTACAGAGTTAAAAGACACGGTTTATTTAACGTCAACATTATGTTTTAAATACCCACTGTTGTGTTGTGATTGTGTGTAAAGACTAACACCAGCCTCTACCTGTTTGGATGTACATCCATCACAGGCTGTTCACTAGACTGTGTTTGTGGTGCGTTGGAGAGCATGTTGTGACCTCCGAAACTACCCAACTGGAAAAAAGGGGTGACATCATACACTCACACACTAGTGTGTGTGTGTGTGTGTGTGTGTGTGTGTGTGTGGACTCAGTGCCACCGCTCATGTCTAAAAACACTTGCACACGAGTAACGTTCACACAAAGCAAATGCAGAGATTTTGAAAACACTACACTGTTGTTGACAATGACAAAAACAAGACACAGAAAATAAAACAGCTAAAATCAAAATGCCTACAAATGAGGCTTCAGCACTGTGACCCTGTTAGACATTTTAAATTATTCCTCCTCAAAAACAAAAAAATATCTTATAAAATAAATTATTTGTAATTGTATTAATGAGCCAGTGTACATTATGTCTATGATGCCACATGTATGTTGATCATTGGCAGCATATTTACTGTATTTACTGTATAATATATTTATAATCCATAATAGATGTAGGAAAAAAAAAAGATATATACGATGACTATAAATATTTTTTCTTATTTTATTCTAATGATTAAATGTCGTCTTTTCCTGTAAAGTAATGTAGCAGTGGTTGAATGGATCTGCTCTGCCTGTAGAACATGGAGTACCAACAAGCGGTGGCTCTCCGTCTGTCTCCATACAGCCGGAGGTTACAGAGGGGGGCGTGGTGCTCCACCAAAACAACACTTACCCTATAATGGCGGGCGGCTGTCATATTGTTATGACAGCAGCGTGCAGGAAATAAAAAAAATACACAAGGCGCATAATTGTAACATGATAACTAACAATTTTCCATTATTATAGCTAGATTATAGCTTTTCTTTATGCCGTTTATAACACATTTGATCGACTCGGTTACTGTTAAACATATAGGAACAACACGGGTTATATTTTTGCAGATACGACGTAACTACGTTAACAATTCCGCAGCAGCTGGTTGTAATTGTAATGGCCAGGTCGCGCGACTACTGCCCTGGAACGCCGTCGTGGAGCTCGAGGGGTTCACGAGCGGGTGAACACGCGACGAACGCGCTGGCAGCCATAGCCCGCAGAAAACATCGACTGAACCGGGCTTTGTAGAGTTGTGTTTATTACCTGGTTGTAATAAACACAACTCTAACTTTATGAACTCGCTTTTAAGTACAATTTAAAGAAAAATAAATGCACCGATGGCCTACCTTTCGGTGGCAACATGACATCCCCATTCTCTCTCTTCACTGCAGAAGTGTGATTAATTCTGCTGATGTCGGTGTGGTTGTTGTTACTAACATAACTCCCGGGTCCGGAGGTCACCAATACTTTATTATGTTTCCTTTTCTCCTCTCCGCCTCCTTTCTCCTTCTCTCGCTGTTTATCTCTACTCGGTTTCTTGGGTTTGTGGAGGAAGAAATCGCTCTGTTTGAAGACTTTATGCGTGTTAGTCGGAGGTTGGAGTCCACCGGTGGCAGGCACCGGAGGATTGTTGCTCGTCTTCACCGGGCTGAAGCTCCACACGCCCGCCCCGCTGCTGCTGCCGTAACTCTGCTGGAGTTTCTCGCCTCCGTCCCCGCTGAGTTTCTTGGGCTTAACACTCCGCTCCTCGACTCGGATCTTCTTGGGCGGCGGTGCGTTTAAATCCCGGGAAGACAGCGAGCGGTTGTCCGGGGCTCCTCTCGCCTCGGTCGGCTTGACGAGCGCGCTTCTGGCGGAGGCGACCGCCGGGGCTACCGCAGTAGCAGCTCCGGTGGGGTGAACGAAGCCCAACGAGTCAGCCATCTTGAGGCTTCTCTACTATTTACTCTCTTCCCCCCAACGGCCGCCGCTGCTGTTTTTTTTTTTTTTTTTGCGCGACGAGCAAGGAGGCAGTGAAGGGGCGGTGCTTAATTTGATAGACAGGCAGTCAGGGAAGGGGGCGGGGTTGAGGCTTGACCAGAGGCTTGACTGACAGGCAGGGAGGGAAAAACTATAGGCGGGGCTTAGCAGCAGTGTGTGTACTGTTATTGTAATTTGAGAACATTATAATGAGGAGCAAAGTAAATAAAAAGCATCACGAGAAACAATTTTGAAGATGTATTACATTCTAAATGTTATTTAACAACCAAGTATTTGTAATCCATATTATCTGTTCTGGAGGGAAGGATCTTGTGAATACTACAAACAGTTTTGGTTGACATCCGAATCATTTAGTTTGCATTGAAAGAAAATAATCTGCAGATTAAGTGATAAAACAATTAGATGCAGCTATAGTTCAAAACACTCAATCTCATTGCAAAATAGATGACCAAAAAGTCCAAAACATTTTGTTTTATTTCAGTGTCAGTTTTACATCCACGTTCACCTGAACACAACCCTAATAAACAGTACACTGCCCACACCTTATTGACGGCACATGTAGAGAAGTGTGCTGGTGGCAAAACATGGGTTCACTGAAACATTCCCATCAAAGGGACAAGTCTGCCTTTCATCTGATCTTCATAACGGGATGTGATTATCACTGTCGCACACACACACACGAGGAACACATCATTATACATCACTGTGTGGATCCTCCGGAGCTGTAAACACTTTGATTTATCGACATGAAAACATTTTCCTTCCCTCAGACCGATTGGCCGAGCTGTCGGCGCGAGGCCCGTCAGTGAGTGACAGCCAATGTCGTTAGTGCTAAACATGATGAGGATCACAAACACTGTGACAGGATCATTGTACGACGCTATTATATGGCCTGCGTGAAATAGCAACCATCTCTAGAAGAACGCCGTGAAGTTAGTGTCGGCATCCCATTCTTCCAGCATATGTGACTCATACGCCTAAAAATAATTCTCACTGTGAATTCGAGGCTTTTTAAGCTGACATAGTTTTCAGTTCCTTTCGGATGGCGGTGCTGCCTGCTGCTACTGCTCACACACACCCTGAACACTGATTGGCTATATTTATGTCATTACATAAGATGTTAAACTGCTCCATGGGAAAACTGAGGTGACCCAGTTAAAATAGCAACCTGGCTTAATTCATACAACACAGGCAGAGAGTGTGTGTGTGTGTGTGAAAGAGTGTGTTTAACACATCTCCGAAAAGGCAAGGCGTGAAATACAGGGAGGAAGTTTAAAAACTGTGCGGGTGGAGTGGTGAGACGCCTGTGGACTTAAAGTACTGGATCCTCCCTTATAATGCAGAATGGGTGTGAACTGTTTTCATAACACATTCATTTATAAGAGTGTTGTAAAGTCGTTCTTCTCAGACGGAGTGTGCCTTTTTTTGTATTTTTCTTGTTGGATGGCTTCAAGGCTTCAAATGATGTCTCACTATTAGAGCAAACTGAAAATCCATCAATGAATGTGTTTTCCTTGCATCGTCACTCGCGCTGTGCAACTGCACATCCAGTTAATCAAGACCTATACTTTACTCCAAACATCCCCGTACAGAAGGGTTGTAGGTCTGCAACAGGTGCTTTTACTCAATGGCCGTTAGCAAAGAGGACCGACACAAAGCGGCCTAAACTCCGCTGCACATTAAATATTGTAATAAACTGTATAATTGATCTGAAATGAGCATTGGCTACGTGTCAGCAGAAGCAAATAATTACAGTAAGTCTTCCCACCTGCTGTGCCTCAAATGTGAAACCTTCAAGGTCTCTTTGTAAGACGGTGAGCGACTGTGTTTATACCACCTACAGGGATTAATTAATCGGCATATTAGTGTGTGTGTGCATGTAGATACATTTGTCTCACGAGATCTTCCAGGCGTGAGAGGATCTCCTGCTGTGACCCCCCCTCCCCCCCCACACACACACACACACACACACACACACTGCAGAGCTATCAGCAAGTAGACAGAATAAATTACTTCATTCCTTGTGGCTTCAGAGACAAGTCAAAGTGATTTATTAACCGATTATTAACTGATCTATACTGTAAATAAGCTGTCTGCACACACACACACACACACACACACACACACACACACACACACACACACACACACACACACACACACACACACACACACACACACACACACACACACACACACACACACTTTTTGTGACATCATCTCACACGAATAAAAACAAAGAGGCGTCTTTACTTAATGTTGATTTTTTTACTGATTGATTTCTGCAACATACAAACATGTGTGTGTGTGTGCGCATGTGTGTGTGTTTATGTTTGTGTGTGTAAGGGAGGGCACGAGGTGTGTGTGTGTGTGTGTGTGGGGGGGGGGGGGGGCTGAACAAGAGTCCCACAGTAGGCGTTGAGCAAGCAGCAGCGAATCACATCGTTCACGCTCACGCCGCTAATGATGATTGGAGGAAATGGGACACAAGGGGGGGGGGACGGGGGGCGGGCTCTCACTTAAAGGCACAGGTGGGCTCTTTTCTGAGATCAAGGCTAGTGTGCATGTGAAGGGGTCAGGTAGCTAGAGCAGTAGGTGGTCGGTAAACAGAAAAACAATGGAGAGTTGGAAAAAACGTTTCAATGAACGTTTTCCCTCAGAATGTCTATTCGTCAGTTTTATTTGGTTAAGTTGACCCACTGACTAGTTAGAGATGCATTTGCTGGAGTGAATCGATCTGATGGCACAAAGATAGGCAATGTTGAAAGCGACAGACGTTTAAAATTAGAAGAGCAGAGAGGACGGTGGGAGGGGGATGAAAGAGAGGAAACAGCAAGAGGGAAGTCTGAGCGAAGCGTAAAAGAGTGCGATGCTCCTCGTCCAGGACAGGAGATCCATCTCTGTTACATGTTCTACATCAAAGAGCTGAGAGACAGAAACACATAAATCAAAAAGTGGAAAAGAAAAAGGAAATGACGAAGAGGTGGAGAAAGCCTGTGAGAAGAGAAGAGGGAGTTTGGCTGGGGAGCAGTGGACTTGTGACGCAACAAACAACCGTGTATACAAAAATAACTTTTTAAAATACCATTTACAAAAAAAAACACCATTATTATTATTATTATTATCATCATCAATATTATTATTACAATCTTATTCGAAGCCCGTTGTAGCTATCTTAAGGGGGCCTGGATGGCAGTCAATGCTTCTCTTCTGCCAACCAATTAAAACTACATTTTTTTAATCTTTTGAAGCATAGAACTCCAACATAGGAAATAAAAACAACCCTGAAATATTTGCCAGAAGCAAAAAACACAAACGGGAAGCAGAATAATTTACAGTTCGAAGGGGAAACACTGCGCAGGGGAGGAATCATCATCATCATGCACTGACTTTCTTACATCTTCTGTTAATACGAATATTTAAAGAGATAACAAAAAATCTGAAATATTATATACCGAAACTGCCCTGTACAGTTTTTTTTTTAATCTTTATAAAACAATGCATATACTGTATGGTAGCTAATGAAGTTAGCAGAGAAAAACAGTAGTCCTGGGTCCCTATCATCATTGTCTCACACATACAGAAGCAGATACAGTTTGATTTCTTAAATTTGGCCCTCAGATGAAACACCACACAAGTCGGATTTGAAGAGAATTGGTTGTTTGTGGGGAAACCAGACTTCATATTAATCTGTCGAGTCCCATAAGAGTCTCAGGTGAGGTGCAACGTTCCTACTCCCAAAAACACCGGAGGTCCAGCGTGAGTAAACCGGCTGCTAAAATAAAAGATCATTGACTCGCATGGTCGATCATCCAACAGGAGGAGAATGAGAACAGAAAAAAAAAAAAAAAAACAGGATGGTGCTGAGGACAAAAAAAGAAGAAGAAATAAACAGGAAATATGAGTCGCATGTAGCAACCAAGACAATAGACACAGCGAACAATGAAGTGATGAGAGAAGCCAAATTAAGGAGGACTGTCGTTGGCCGTCTCCTCTGAGAGGCAGACTAAGGCAGGCTCATGTTCCCAGCAGTGAGAGCCAGAGTCACAGAGATGAGTTTGGCCATTACTTTGCGTTTTGAGGTCATTTCAACCCCGTCTGGCTGGAAAAGGGCGGAATTCTTGGAGACGCAGTTTTAAATGTTGCCTTAAATCTTTGAGGATTACAGGTCTCTGACATGTTTCTGCTTTGCCTTTCTAACTAATCTTTGCTTTGTATTGTGAGAATTTGAGAAGGGAACGTCACTCTTTGGTTCAACTTTTTGCAAATCATGCATGAAGTGTGACGAATCACCGGTCACAGAACTCCGAGGTTTCAATTGGCAGCGTCTCTGCATTCAGCTTTGTTGTCTAAAGACGTCAACATGAAGATTTCACAATTAGCAGATATTCAAACTAGCAGTTCGACATTTTGAGGAATAGGCTTGTTTCGTTCCCGCCGAGAGTTAAGATGACAAGATCGAAATCACTTTCATGTCTGTACGGTAAGCTACAGCCAGCAGCCGGTTAGCTTAGCTTAGCATAAAGCCTGGAAACTGGAGGGAAAATGCTAGCCCGGCTGAGTTCAGAGTTCCTAAAGCCCGCCGACCCACAATTCCACAAACTCACTAATTAACGCTTCACATGTTATTTATTTTATAAGTGCAAAAAAACTGAAGTGTAAAAACAAAAATGTACACCTGTCAAGGCTAAATGCTAAGCTAAGCTAAGCAGCTCCACACAGACATGAGAGTGGGATAAGACTTCTCAACAAACACTCGGCAGGAACGCGAACAAGTTTATTCCCCAAAAACGCGGAAAACAATTCCGTTAACAGCCAGTTAAAAAAGGAGCCAGCTGACTACCGCAATGACCAAACTACTTCAACCTATGACTCTGGTAAACAGCGAGGTCAGCATAGAAATATGAAGTACTAGAGCTGAAGTCACTGCAGCTAATACAGGAATAAATCCTACAGGAAACCATAACGGAAGTGAGGAACAGGTAATAGGTTGTTAACATTCAGCTTTAGTGCCTCCGTTTCTATGCTGGCCCTTTGTAATGTAGCACCAGCACACTGAAAAAGGGGGGGGGGGGGGGGGGCACCCTGGCAACCTGTACATACCCAACAGAAAAGGTTGCATCATGGGTAATAGATTATCTCGGCTTGCTTTGAAGATTGTTGCTCATTCAGAATATGGAAGCAGACACCTGACGGGAGTTCAGTCAAACCCCAGGAATCAGCTTCCCACAGTAGCTTTTCCGATTAAAGATAATTCCTGATTTATGATGAAAAAAAACGTATTTTTTTTTCTTCCTCATTTGGCGTGAAAGACAATTTCTATTGAACATGTCAGGGTCCCTCTTCATTTTGCCACACGCATTTTTCATGAAAGCGCGAGAGAAAAGCAAAAAACGTTTTCTTTTTTTAACTCAAGTCACCAAAACAGGAATTATTCTTTAACCGTTAACAGGAAACCAGCGTCTAGAGAAGTGAAAACCTAAAACATCAGCAAGCGGAGCAGGAAAACGTGGACGAGCCACTTGACCAGTAAGTGTTCATCTGCTTTGCACAATGTCACTTTGAAGGAAGGACTGAGGAGGAGGAGGTGTTGCACAGAGTAACACAGAAGGCGTTTTCTGTGTAAAACTGTGCTTTCTGTCTGTGTAGCATCTATCAACTAGGTTGTTTTTTTTTTGGACCAGCCAGGTGAGATCGGTAGCGTCCCATCTCTCGACAAGGGAGGACACCCGTTGTGTGGACGGGCAGACGGGCCGTCCCATCATGTCCACTCCAGAGGGGGTTCCCGAGGGCCTTTGGGCTGAATGCAGCGGTTACCGAACCCTGACAGGAGACGGAAAAGAACAGCTCAGCTGGGTTTGTTTTGCTCTAAACTGAATAAAAACACATCCGGGAAAAAAAAATGTCTTCCGATGTGCCGTCAACTGTTGCCTGGTCTCAAAAACATTTTTCTGCACATGCAGCTAATGCAAAAGCAACGCCGCACGTCACGAAAAAAAAAAACACGTTTGTCAGCAAAGTTTCCTGCATAGAGACTATAAAAATCATTACTTGTGCAAATAATGTTTCTGAATGGAAAGTAGAGACCTGACAAACAGGCACAGAGGGGAATCATGTCAAAGAGGTAAGACAGCAGACTTACCCACCCAGGTCTGCCTTGCTGTCCGTTGCTGTGGTGCCAGCAGATGCAGGGTCAGCTGGAGATGTCTTCTTAACACACTCCGACACGTCTACACACACACAAACACACACACACACGGATGAATGGGCCGGAAGCATTGTGTGAATATCAGCGGTGTTAAGTGCTCAGGAGGTGCTGCATAATAGTGTTAGTGGTGCACGAGATATTTAAACTGCATTAGTTTTACTGAGAGAGCTCCTAAGTTTGATATAATTACTACCAACCTATTAGCATTGCTATTTCTTTACTTCAGTTTAACGTGGTCGGTACTGGAAATACCAAACGCCAGATCAATCAAGTGTTCCACTCACAGATCATTTCATAATTAGGTTTGAATTGACGCCCGTTTATGTATTAGTGCGATACATTTTGGGATGATTTAACACACGTAGGAGGAACATATACATTACTATGTGGAGCTTTACACGCTGATAAAACAAACTTAGTTAATGACAACTGAAGGCCGTCGGCCAGCAGGAACAGGAATGAAACCACATTTGTATTCTTTATGAATCCTATCGAGTTACATTCACAGCTAGTAAAAACAATTCATTGCAGAATTCAAGTCTAACCGTTTCTTTCGATTATTCTCTCTCTGTCACACACACACACACACACACACTCCGGCACTGAAACTACTGAAGCACTAAATTGGCATCATCACACAATCATTGCGTGACTCGGCACACACACACACACACACATTTTTCATTTCACCTCTCGACAGACATGTTTTATCTTTCCCCCCCTTTTCTGTATCTCTTCCTCTCTCGTTATTACTCTCTCGCTCTGTCAGCTGCCCTTTTGACAAATGCCGTCTTATCGTGGACGGGCTAATTTGTAAAAAAAACACTGAAGGTCCGTCTCCCGCTCTGCTCCGCTGACTGACTACTGTGAACGAGCATAAACACGACGGCAAAAACAAGCAGAGACTCCGCGCAGACGTCCGTACCTTTATTTGAACCGCTCCATTCAGCCGAGGCCAGCGTTTTCACTTCCAGAGGGTCTGGCGGAGAGAGAGCGACACAAAGAGTGAGTTTCACAGAGAAAGGACGGATGTCAAGTGAACAACTTCACCTCAACACACACATTCATACCTCTCACACACACACACACACACTCCTCCATTGAGCCACCCTTTCCTCAATACAGCGTCACATTGGGGAGAAAATCCTCCACTTTGGGGATAAAAAAAAAAGGTGAACTAAGGCCTCATACTCATCTGTATTTAGACTGAGTCAGTGCTCACAAGTCAGAGCTATGATCCTTCTTGATCATAAAACAGCAGATGATGAAAATACAGATGGTGCCCGTCAGTCTAAAATCTAATTTTTGTATTTCAAGTATGCATGCTGATGGTTTTGAGTATACTTTTGGGACACAGTTTGACACTAGCAATAGTCTTTCTATTAAGATGGTCTCCACAGGAACCCTGCAGGTCTGAAATGCAGTCTGCCAATGGTGCCCCCTAGTGTTGTAAAACTGGTAAAGCCTCTCACAAAAGAAGTGTGGACACAGGCCTGATACCTGCAATGTGTGTGTCCATCTGACAGCTTGAAGCGAGGATGAGAGAGACTGCGGTCCTACCTGTTCGAACATGGTAAGGTACCAGATAAGAGGAGCAGATACAACGGGAATAGAAAACCTCCCTTTTCAGCTCAAATCAGGTTCAGACCACCGACTGCGTACCAAGTCTCAAGTCAAAAAGCCTCATATATTCAGTGATCCATCCACCTTCTTGTGACCAGCCATAAAGACACACACCAGGTCCGGGAGGAGACCCAGTGGATCCACTGCGCTGGAGACACACCTGTGAATCTGGACCAATGCAAACGCACCTGTGGCCAGCAGGAAGGACTCGGGGGTTCTCACGGGGAGGGGGGGAGGGGAGTCGTCGCTGTCCCAGCAGTCTGGGTCAAAAAGGTCAGAGGTCAGATGAGAAGCAACGTTAACAAGTGGCCCGGGAAAAAAAAAGAAAATATGACAAGAGATCGATCAGTCAAATGTTAACGATGCAAAGAAAAGCTCACGAGCTGAAACCGTTTCCTTGATTCCTTCTCTAATGATAGCGGATTACTAGAAACACAAAGTGATACAAAAATCTGTTTAGTCTTCTTATACATTTAATTTAAAACGAACAGATTTGACTGTTTATTTTTATTGCAATTTTGTGCTGTTTTCAACGACAAATAAAGTGAAATCAGCTGTTGAAAAGCACTTAAATTACTTTTCATGAATTGTTAAATAAACATGTCGTTTTTTCCTTTTTTATTTATTGACAATGTTCTCAACACAACATACTTATTGCTTTGGTAACACAGCATCCGAATATGTTCAATACTGATATTGATTGTTTCCTTCCGTTAGTTTCAGGACTTTGTTTGACGCGTAACCATAAGTAATAATTCACATTTAATTTCTGTGACTTTTACTGGTTCATAAATAAATGAACAGTGTGGTTAAGTTACAAGTTGATTGAGTTGCAACTAAAATCCTTGACATGCTCCAGGCAGCCATGATTATATTTCCTTATATTCTCCTAATTTTTATCCTTTCAGCATTTGACAATATCTATGTGGCCTTTAGATAAATCACCCATGGGTCACTGCTGTTATGATTAGTTCCTGCTGTAGCATCTGGAAGCAATGCAAGAGGGACGTGCAATAAGAGAAAATATGATTCTGGTTCAGTGCAGACCAGTAAATGTGCTACTGGTCTGTTACCTGTAGAGGGTTAACCATTACAACTGAATTATCTGGTACCGGGATCATTATGGGGCTCACAATAATAACTGTCAAGTAGTTATATATATATATATATATATACATACACACACACACATACACGTGTCTGGTTGGTCTCTCACTGAAGCCTGGCCCCTTAATTATATTCTCTCTCGCTCATCCCGAGGGGGAAACGCAGCAGGGCGCCACAAATGACCTCCGAGGCTCTGAAGGGTCGAGGTATCGCCTTTAAAGAGGTCTTCGCCTTCGAGTATAATGTCGCCATTGAACATTTTTTTTTTTACCCTCATTTAGGGCAGAGACCATCCATCGACTCTGAAATAATGGCTCTTTTATGGCTAATCGTCTGACCTGCAGTCGGTCGCTCACGCTGTGGTGATTATATCTTGCTGGGTGATTTAAATAAAACAGGAAGTAAATGTTCATTAGGTACGGCTAGCTGAGGCTAACGCAGACAGATGCTAGGTAATGTAGCTCTGCAGCATTTCTTTTGGAAACGTAGCGTTCACATGCTTTTGTTGGGATGTTGCTTGTATCTCAAGATAAATTGAATATCTACAGTAGTTTCAGCCAACAGTGGAATTACTAGCAAGTGAACGTCTGAAGCTACTAATGATAACTGAATACTGAGCGTTAAAACATCTATTACTAATAGCAACACACGTGTTTTGACTAGCATGTTTAAAAGATCATTTTTAATAGTTTATTTCATTGTTGTACTTATAATTGTTCATTACATTTTCAGACAGGTGAGGAAGAACTTTAGTCATCCCATAATTTTAATATTGTAGCTTTATATAATTGCAATTTCTTGTAATTTGCACACATTGGTTTCCCACTTCTTAACAGTTTATAATATTTATTCTAGTTAGTTTGCCACTGAGTGCTAAAGCCTCTTGACCTGCACTACCCCGTATCAAATGTGCAATATAAATAAAGTTTGACTGATTCATTGACAATTCAACCAACAGAACAAGCAGCCACCAGCCTTCGCTTGTCAACAAGCAGTCGTTAGATTGTTGCAACCAAACAAACAAGCAGCCATCAGCGTCTCATGACCGACTCCAAAGCGCTACCGCAGCCCCAGCACATGAGCCAGAAAAGCCAAGCAGACCAAAAAAAACGCAAACCAATTTTCACAGGAGGCCAATTGGTTCAAATCATGCACCTGCACAGTAAAATCCAAATATCAAAAAAAATGCAGTTAGCAACCCATTCAAGATCAAAACCGTTGCAAGCCAAAGTCCACTTCAACCACAGCAAGAAATCTCTCACAGCTAGATTTCGAAATCTCAAGATTTTGAAATCAACGAAGGATGAAGAGGAGGAGGAGGAGGAGGAGGAGGAGGAGCGATGTCACACACCAGAGGATGAAAACAACATCTCGGGGTCGCGATGGTGACAGTGAGGCCGTTACCGAAGCACAAACAGCGTGACGCGGCTCTGTTCAACCCAACGTGCGCAGAGTCGGCCAACGTGTGTTTATCACTCTCATGCAGCGTTGATCCTTCACCATCCAACATGCGCACACGCACACGCACACACACACACACACACACACACACACACACACACACACACACAATGTGACAAAAACACTCAGGAAATAGGATTTATTTCGTTCTCTCTCCCGTTGGAAAATCCACTCACTTTGACAAAAACACATACAAGCTGAAAGAGAAAGAGAAGGTTCGACAGATGTTTGCCCGTTAACATTTGCAGCATTCCTCGCAAACTAACCAATTAGTCACACAGCCATGCTTGAAATGAGACTGGAACTACCTCACTCTGTTTCTCCGTCTCTCTCACTCTTTTCTTGTTATTCCTTTCTTCCTGGTCTCTCTAAGCCAAGCAGTATAACACAGTGTGTGTGTGTGTGTGTGTGTGTGTGTGTGTGTGTCCACAGACATAACTTATCATTAGCATGTGGTCTGTCTGAGACCTCTCGTCTCCTTACTGACCCAGATTATGACTCTACCGTGTGGTTTCTCTGACTGTATGTATGTGTGTGTGACTCCTCAGAACTGAGCTGAAACCCCTTCGGTGTTTAGTTAAGTTAGTCAAATGTTTCGCGAACAATCGATCTGACGTCTAAATCTGATTTATTTAGTTACTCCAGACGCTTATTTATCGGACTTCCTTCTAAGGTTGTTAATTGATTTTTGTGAGGAAAGCAGCCAGTTTGTTAAAGGACTTAGATCGAGGCATTAAATAAAAGCAGCTGACATACTTGCAGAGCTCTGCCCTGCGATGGACATGGGCAACACCTTCCGCACCGGCTGCTGGTCTGCGTGGTGAGACGATGTAACCATGGCCGTCGCGGTGGACACATTCGTACGACAACCCTCCTTTCCTCCGGTCATCTCTCCGTCCCCCTCCTCGTCCGAATTATCCGAGTGCAGGGGGTTGGTGAAACTCAGGGCAGTCCTAACGGGTGTCGAGGAGGAGGAGGACGAGGAGGAGGAGAGGTGGGAGGAGGACGAGGAGGATGGGGCGACGCGGTCCGAGGAGGACGACGAGGAGGTGGTTTTGGGGAAATGTTTCTCGGGGCTGCTGCAGGCCTGAGCCCACGCCGCGTGGCCGGCCTTCACCTCCACCATCTCCCCTCCGTGCGTCTCCCCCTTCTCGCTCTTCACGGGGAGGTGGTTCGGTCTGGCTAGGACGCCCACGTCTGCAGGACTCTCCCCACACCCGCCCGCTCCCCCCTCCGTGCCCGAGTCCTCCGACAGCGAGGAGCTAGACGTCAGCAGGGATTGGCCGGAGCGGGCTTTGAAGGCGTGGGTCCTCTGCAGCGCCGCCGCGCTGTTGGCGGAACCGCTGCCCACTCCGCCCGGTACTACGACGGGGGAGGAAGTGTCAAAACTACGAGGCCCCTCCTGCAACGGCACCTTTTTAATCTCAATGCTCAGCTTCCTCTCGATCCGAGGGGCCCCGGAACATTCAACAGCCGGAGAGAGGGGCGAGGAGGGAGTCTGAGTCTGGCTTTGGCCCGATTCGGATTTCGTCGATGCCGATTTGTTGTTGTAGTTGTCATTGAGGTCCAGGTTTGAGACCTGAGTCTGCTGCTTTTGACTTAGTAGATCTGGGTCTTTCTGCTCTGCGGGACTGGTCTGCTTGTTGGGACTGGGTTCTGACTGCTTCTGCTGCTGGTCCGCGTCTTTATTCTGAAAGGAAAAGTAAATTTAAAAAAAATGTAAGCACCTTTTGCACACGCAGGATCCCCAGGTTAAGATTGTAAAAGGGCACTACAGTGAGATCATCTTATTTCACATGTTTTTAGTAATTGCTAACAAAAAAACAAAAACAATATTTCAGGATTATCGTTTGCAACAGTTCCGTTAAAATGCTATAGTTAATTATTGAGCTGGAACTATTAGTAATTAGCAGATCTTTTACGTCTCTGTAGAAGTAACTCACCTGTGTGGTAGCCAGGACGTGTATGACAGGTTTGGGGTGGTAGCGGTCGTTGTCCTGCCGCACATTGGTGACGGTGGGGAAGGCTGAAGGTGGAGACGGGGTGAGAATGGGGGGCACGGGGTGAGGCTCCGGGGGCTGGAGTATCTCCTCCTTCACATCACCTTCTGCCTGCGAACTGGACAGAGACGGAGAGATGGAGAGAGAGATCATTCATTGGCACGCTATTTTAAGTTTACGCTATAAAATAAGTGGCTTGAATGTTTAAGCACAAATCTATCGTATTTGCTTGAGAGAGAAAGAAAGAAGAAAAAAGGTTTAAAGGAAATTCAGGAATTGAAAATGATGAAAGAGCAAGAATTACATCATACTGGTCTCACAACTTCCAGACACTTTTTTCCCCCCAAGAAAGTTCGAAATTATTCTCGGTCTAAAAATAAATGATGAAACTAGGATGATGAAATGTACTTATACTAAATGTATTACATTTACGCCAATGAAACTAAAAGGTAGGATCTGTTCTTGTTGTGAAGCTTCCCACCACTAGGGGGCAGAATTAAAAAGAATTGTCTGAGACAAATGACATGTCTTCAGACATTACTTTATGTTTCACTCATATTTTGTTGATTTGAGGCCCGACATGATCCGATATTGTTAAACCAACTGATAACAGACTAGTACAGTATAGTGTCTGCAGTACTGCATAAAGATGTTACATTAAATTACACTCATTGTTCACACGCACAGTAATAAACCACTTATAAACACACCTATAGGTGAACAGTGTAGGAGGTGTGCATTATACACAGGATACTGAGGTTGTGACCACACAGCAATGGAAAGTTCAACATTAAGATAATGTTCCACTCCACAGAATGTATACATGCATGCAAATATATACACACACAGTAAAAAAAACTAAAAGGATGTGGTGGTGTGCTAAATCAGAAGTGCATGTCTAAAGCAAGAGATAACGTATGACTGCACGTGTGTGTGTGTGTGTGTGTGTGTACGTCAGACACACAGAAGACGTTGAAAGCTAGAAGGACAGGGGACTTCCTTTTGTTGAGCAACATTGGAGTTGCAGTCACTTCTTCATGAAGCCACAGAGCGGCTGCCATTGGCCGACGCGCCTCTATGACAGAGGCTGCGATCCGCCGTGTGTATTTATTGCTTATTAATGGAAAGCATGCAATGATTAACACTGAATCACCAGACTTGTATCTTTTGTTATAACGTCAGTGGGAAGGTCAGAGGTCATGATTGCCGGATTCCTGTTGAGATTAAGCTCAACTCAGGAGCTTTTCGAACGTAAAGTTTTCATGAACGAAAAACCTAAATGACTCTCGACAGTTTCTTCCTCCATATACCGTCTTCATCGCCCGAAGCAGGCAAAAGATTATTCACAATATTTAACAAGAACACAGATGATTCCCACTGGTGCCGATTGCTTCCATGGGGATATGAATCATTTATTCTCTAGGATGAGATAAGATTCAATTAAAATCTGTCCTGAAGGAAAGCCGAGCGATCACAGCAAAACAAATAAGCAGTAAAAAAAAAAAAAAAAAAGAGAGTAAAGCACACAAGACATCTGAAAACTGCAACACGAGGCATCCATGAAAGATGCACGTAGGTATCAAAATATAACGGTTAACATAAAGTGTATAAAGAAGTAGTGATTATATTATATATTATTATGTGTACGTGTGTGAGTGCAGCCAAACTAGCAGATTAACTCTTCACCAGAATTACCTGACTGATGTGAGACATCCTCGAACTGATTCCCTCACCTTTGAAACACGGACACTAGAAAATACTAGAAAATTGATGAATGCTCATCCGTTTGTATTCATTGCATCTGCATAAACAAAATGTGTGAGAAATGTTGGCAACACTTTGCGCCCCTTATCTAGCTTTCATTACTATTAAAGACGTGGTTTGTGGTTTATCTCGCACCATCGCTCATCACACACACCACGATGTAGACGTAAGCAGATAAAATATTAATGCATTTGTCAACAACCATAACTCCTCCTGTGGGCGCCAACAGTGGAGGCTGGTGCATGACAACGTGTTGTAATATTACTATTTAATGTGTCTTTATAGGATAATTTATAATTGTTGTAAAACACTGTACATCAACAATAACTTTAAAATGTTCTTATATCTATCTCTCACTTTATTACACTGTTAAAACCTTTATTAAATGTTTATAAATGCCATATAGCGGGATCTCTAAGCATCCGCGACTATTTTAAAACCAGATTCTAAAAAGCATCACACGACACTAACCATGCACTCCGTATACTTCTACCTAAACTCACCCGTATGTATGCACTGCAAACAGATGCACGCCTTCACAAGAACTTGAAAATGATGCACCACCCACACAACCACACAAACACACACCACAAGCACACTGTGCCCTCAACACGCATGTACTCCAGATTGAAGATGCTGCATTTTTAACCAGTGTTGGGTCACAGTGGCGAGATGCGCGAGAAGGTGATAAAGCTTAAAGAGACGCTTCGTGGTTTCAGGTTGTGCAGAGGACAGATTCATACGGACACCGAACAGAAGAGAAGCAAACCTCAAACCACACAGATCCAGATCACGTCGTAAAACAAATGTGTGTTTCGGCTTGCTAGATTAGATGATTGTCAATGTGACGGTCTGCAAATGATGAGAATGAACAACTCTCTCTATGTAACAAATAATAACAAATAACGTGCTGTATATTCATTTCTGAATAACGAGCCTTCAAAGACGGGCGTGGTCCAAAGAGAGGGCGCCGGAAGTAGCTCTATAAATAAAGCTGCCGTGCCACATTTCTGCTAATATGTTTTCAGGACAGATAACTAAATGATTGAGTCACTTCGAGAAATAGCAACACGTTTGTCTACAAAACCCTTTTTAAAATGTAACAAAATAGCAACATTTTAATGTCGTCTTAATACGCAGCAACTGTGCAAAAACAGACTAAGAATCTGATTAAACTTTATGTGCCACCTTTTGGTACTTGACAAGTTTCTCGATATTTGAGACGCTACAGACACATTCTGGTCTGAACGTTTGGAGGATATAACTCTTCAGGGTGTGGCTGTGAATGTGTGTGTGTGTGTGAGAAAGCCATGACTCAGTATCTGCAACCTTGATGCCAGCCTCAATGGAGTTCCTGCAGTACGTTTCTTTCTCTAACACACACACACACACACACACACACACAACAAAAATGTCCTCTCCACACACGCACTGCTGAAGTGACCCAGGGGGAGTGTGGCCGACAGAATGTGGACTATGTCGGTAAAAATAGCTCTTACCATCACTAAAATACTCCCAGGCTTAACGTAGGCCCTATTATTCCTCTAGGAAACTGAGGGACGACACACGCACACACACACACACACACACACACGCTGAGATTTAGGATTGAAGAGTCTTCCAGGGAAGCCACGTATTTTGGCAGCAACTCAGAGCTCAAATGTGTCTTGTTTTACTTAGAGCAGGAAAGAACCTCTTCAGTAAACAGATCGCTTGCAGCTACATCCCAAAATTAGGACCTCTGAAAAAGAAATGTGTGTGCTTTCCCATGAAAGCGGCTGGCACGGAAGAGAAATAAAAACGCACAAAAGGTCATATTAGCTGCGATACATGTTTGTTTTTTCCCTATTATGAAGAGTTAGAATTAAAATATGTAAATTACATTGTTAAGCACAGAGCCAATGATTCACACACGGACACACAAAATGATTTCAAAACTGGACCTTTTTAGACAATGCTTCTGGCAACAGGTAATTAAGTGAAAGCGTCTCCTGGCAACAAGATGTCCCCTGTGACATTAAAGCCACAGCACCGGGGCAACACATTGAGCATCAACCCGGCTTCTTTCAAAAAAAGTTGTAAAATGTATGTTTTTACAACCTTCTGTGGATAAATCACAAGAAGAGGGAAAGAGGGGGGTAACGATGAACTGGCTGAGAGAGAGTGGAGCTCAACCCCTGCTGGGCACGTACAGTACAATTTAAAAAAAAGAGGAGAGGAGAGGGAGGAAAAGGGGGCGGAGAGAAGAAGAGAAGGAGAGGATAAGAAAGGAATGAAGAAATGTGGGACGTGTGCCAAAGAAAGAGTTAAAGAGGAAAAGAGAGAGAGAGAGAGAGGGTAAACTGTGCGGTTCTGCATATGACAGATACCAACCAGATGCCTGCAAGTGTGAAAAAAGCGCATATTTGTTCTCAAAGGAGGAGGGGGAGGAGGGGGGGGGGTGGATGAAAGCAGATAGAGCAGTTCTACTTCAACTAGCCGAGGGTCGTGGTACACGCAACACCACCGAGTGTTGCAGAGTATTCTTAATAGTTGCAAAATGATCTCTGAATACGGCTCCTCCTCAGGCCACGGCAGAAGTTAACTCCAGTGAAGTGGAGGCTGACGGGGGAATGTGTCAGAAAGCTCTGCTTCTGTTTGGACAGTTTAATACGTTTCCATTGTGCGCTTCACACAAACTGTTGTGCCGTGATTTTTTTCTGCTGCTGCTGGTGCTGCGTTCCTCTCACGAAACACAACACCCACTGTGTTCGGTGACGGGTGCCACCTCACACCTTCTGCGTGTTTTGGGAAGTTTTCGGAGCTTTAGTGTGGAACGTGTCTTACCTGCGCACGCGGGGAGGTTTTGGAGGAGGGGTGTCCCATCTCTCGTCATCCGACTGCTGGCCTGCTTTATCTGGACTGCTCTCGTTCTGGACAATTCACACACACACACACACACACACACACAAACAGAAATAGACACGCAAGTTTTGAGTTTCATGTGCAACTCTGGGTTTTTAAATACACAAAAGAGTCAGAAGTGCTGCTACTAAATAAAAAGAAGTTGCGGTTTAGAAATGTCAAAGATTTGTTTTAGGTAGTTTAGAAACAGTGTTTCCATTAGAAAATGTGTCCCCCGCACTGTTTATGTCCCAGTTGGCACATTCTTTAATAGCCAACTGAAGCATTGGAAAGTATAAAACAATCTGCGTACACCAAATTAAATTGAGTTTGGTATGTTCTAATGGGCGAAATGGCTTTTTATTACCCAAAAGTAATAAAAACATCTGGCTGCTCAGCAGTGTGAGTTTCTCTCAGATTTGTGCCTCTCTTATACGTTGTTGCTCGGGCCACATTTGTACATTTTACTTCCAAAGTTTTTATGAAAATTCTGTCGTTTTAAGAAACTTCTGGGTCGGCTTTGAGTCGCAAATGAACACACCTGAGCTGCAGTCAGTGTGTGTGTGTAAATATAACATCTCCCGAGGAACTAACTTGAAGGAAAGACAGAGGATGTGATTACATCTCATTCAGCTTCATGTGTTACGAAGACTCAATCTGGTAGGACTAGGCTACTTCCTGCAAAAAACGACAGCGCCTGCGTGCGAGCAGAAAAACCCGTGTGTGGGGTGTGTGTATGTGTAGGCTTATTGTTCGTACTGCCATTGAGAGCACCTATGTGGGTGTTTTAGTCACCAACAATGGACGTGAGTCAATGTGTGTACGGACTGAGTCAGTACAGCACACTGATGTTTTGTGTGGAGTGCGAGTGCGCGCCGATGGACTTGCAACTTTGTGAGATAATGACAAGGTTATGAAGAGGAGAAACAAACTTGCATGTATGAGTTGTCGTCTTCCTCCATAAACACACGCCTACTCTGAACAAATGATTAATAGCACAAACGTTTAAAACAAAAAATGCAGTACGTTAAAGTTCAGCAGACTCTCCTTGCTTTAAAGGTATTTAAAGATTTTAAGTAAGAGTTTAGAAAGTATGCGCGAGTCTTTCCTGACGTAAACACGGCTGCGTGTGTCCCTGTGAACGTCTTCTGCAAAGATCTCCCTTTCCCAAACGGATGCGCGTCTATTCTCAGACTTCTCAGAGTGCATCATGGGAGAGGGGTGATGTCATCGGGGCTTCCTGGGCAGGAAGTCGACCCCTGGGTCGCTGCCAACGCACTCTGTCATCGCCCCTCCGCGTGCTCCGCCTTTAGTTCGGTCGGTCTCAGCACACTGTCTCATTGATGCTTCTGACCTCTGGCTTTTGTCTTCTCATATCTACATGACAGAGTTGGGGAGCAGCAGCTCTACGACTTGAACTATATTTTACAGTAGCAGTGCGGTTTGGAACCTTTCCAGGAAAGAGACACTTCTTTTGTTACCAGGTAGCAGGGAATCCCCCAAATTCAACAGCCATAAAATAAGCATTTGTTAATCATAACATTACTTCTTGTAACGCTTGGTGTGAAACAACTAAAGTGTCGCGTTTCTGCAGCTCCACTTCTTCCAACGGAGACTAGCTAGTAGCCTCGGGACTTTCAAAGTCGCTTCCCCAGCTCTGCTCCATAACGATGTGGGATGACGGACGGGAGCCGTGGCTCAGTGATCAACTACAGATTCAGGTTTTTCCCGTCTGTCTGTCACATGCAATATTCCAACACCAGATTGTGATGCAATCCTTACAGCAGTGCCGTTAACACCGGGGCTGCTTCTTTGTTGGTTCGGTTGCACTTCTGGTGCGATGGGAGGAGGAACGGGGACAATTAAGGACACTTCGTATACGGTGTGTGTGTGTGTGTGTTTGGGGGCAAGGGAGACTAGTGTGTAAATGAAAAAGGGGGGCCGTGGTGAGTGACATAGCTAAGCTTTTGTCTAGCTCTTTTAAAAACAGGTCTGACTGTATGCGGTCCTCTGAGAGCACCCTGCGGAGGACCGATCTCTCATTTTGGCACAAACTCGGCAACTCTTCTTTTTCAGTCTGTGTACAGAGCAAACTTTCCTGAAGGCCTCTCTTCCCTCTCCTCTACTCCTCCTACCCTCTCCCTCCCCTGTGACTAATTTACTGTGAGTTTTCTTTCTCCACTCCAAGTGTGTTACTCAGCAACATCCTGTCTTTCTTTAAACACCAGACAGCGTGCACGATATGCTGTGTTGTGTGTGTGCGTGTGCGTGTGCGTGTGCGTGTGCGTGTGCGTGTGTGTATCTGTGCGTGTGTGTCATACCATGGCCTCTTGTATCTTCGTGTTGGTGGGGCTCTCCAGTAGCAGCAGTTGTTTCTCAAAGAGCTGGGCGATGGCTCTGTGAACTAACTCGTACTGCTCCTGGAGAGACAAAGACGAAAAAGACGTAATGAGATAAAACGGAGGAGAGATGAACGAGGAAAAAAACGAAAGGTTTCCAGCAAATCAATAAAAATGCAAAAACATTATCATGCCTACGCTCAAAAACATCCATTTACAAGGCTGTGGAATACAACCTGTGTGAAAACAAGAGAACGGCGCTTCCCTGATGCACACTGATTGAATCTCATTACTCTCCCCCGTAAGGCAGTAAGTGTATTGCTTTTTCAGAAATTACATTAGAGTTACCGGCTTCCAGCGGTCTCTATCAAGGCAATTCTATCATGTACCTAACGGGGGCTCGGTTTCCCTCTCAAAGTCGGGACACGTGTGAGGGAGGGGAGATCATCAAACAGGTACAAAAGCTACAGAGGAGGCTGGGTGCTTCGTTAAAGTCAAGACCTTCATCATATTTGAATGGATGCTCGTTAAAACGGTACAAATAGGACGGGAAGATGTAAGTGATGTCCAGCTGAGGCGACGAGAACAAACCTTGGTCTGTACAGCGGAGTGTCGTTGCGTCCTCATCTCTTGGATCAACCGGAAAACATTAAAATCTTCTGGTATTTTCTTCAAAAAGCACACAAAACATAACACAGAGTCATTCTCACTTGAACCTAAAAAGGTATGTTTTAGATATGCGTTGGAGTGTGTGTGTGTGAGTTTACATACCCCAGCTTTGAGGAGGTTCCACGTGTAGTCGATAGCACAGATAGCGCCCGTCCTCCCACAGCCGGCACTGTGCAGTCACATTAATACAGATTAGATTCAACAGAGGAAGAGCACGTGGAAGTAATTGACACAAGACACACACACACACACTCTCTCGCTCTCTCTCCAGCTTCCTTCCTCGTCGCAAACATCAACTCTGGATTCAACTCTGTTCTCAACCACATGTATGAACGTTTTGTTTGCAACAACACGTCTCCTAGACAGGATGGAGACAGGAGCCAAGCATCATGTGGCATCACGCATGACGCATAAAACTTTATCTCATGCTGCCAGAGAGCCTCTGCTACTCTAACGAGCACAGTTTCTACACACACACACACACACACACACACATCAACCCCACACTTCCGTACGGACGCAGCTTTAAGTCCTGCTGTGTAACAGAGGAACCAGGAAATGTCCTCCGGCTGCTCGTTAGAGTTAATTACACACACACACACACACACACACACACACACACACACACACACACACACACACACACACACACACACACGTGCGTGGAGAGGACTTAAATCTATAGCCTCATGAATCAGTGAGTTTCATTCCCGTTGACGACTTCGCCATCGAGTTGTTTATTGGTGGTAACGGTGCAGTCATCCTTTGAGGCCACTCTGCCCTGCATGTAGCATTGCTTAGAAGAAGAATCTTATCTAATAACTACAGCTGGTGTTAGATTCTCAGCAAGTAAGTCAAAACAATGAAATATAAAATCTAGCTTTTGCCAGGAGTAGATGTGTCGTAGTTGATGCATGTCGGGTTTAGCCGCTGCTGCAACATTGATTTAAAAAAAAAAAAAACACACACCAACCAACCGGCCACCTGTTGCACATTCTTTACTGCCTCCTCACAATAAAAACACCGTCAATCTCATGAATCATTCAATTCGAGAGCACGTGAAAGAAAAAGGTGCGATTCAAGAGTCAACTAGAGCCAGCGATGCCAGTGTGAGGCATCATTTTATGCATAATATACACAACACTTTCTCATCCGTGTCTTTTTTCAGACGTTGTCTTAGTTACAGTACGTGCGTACATGTGCGGATTTGTGTCGGCGTCTCTGCGGAGGACGTTCTGCACTGTACCTACCTGCAGTGCACACATATAGGGACGTCGTCGTTCTCTTGGTATTCTCTCATTAGTGCGATCATATCCAGTATGGAGTCAAAGGACGAGGGGACGTCGTGGTCGGGCCAGTTCATGTAGTGGAACTGCGTTATCCTCCGAGTGTCCTGCAGGGAGACACACACATGGATGTTTTTCAAAAAGGTTTAAAGAGGGTTGATGGAAGCTCAGCGAATTGAATCACAGGGCCAAGAGGAGAAAGTGAATATGTGGGCGATATTTAAATATTAGCATTTATTAGCTTTTAGTGGAGCTGTGCGGGGATGATATTAACATAGTTCTGTTTTTGTGCAAAATGTCGTTGCCCAAATGTATTTCTGCATCGTTATGTGAGACATAAACACTTTTAATATTGCAATATAGATTTTTTTTTTGACAGTGAGGACTGGTTTTATAAAGATGATTTGATCAAGTACAGTCTGAAGAGCAGACTGAGCAATAAATCACAGAACTTACATTCTCATTCTCCACCGTCAGAGTCCGGAGAAAGTAGTCTGTTCTGGTCTGCTCCGATTCCTAGAAAACAGAGAACGTTCACACAACCCTTGACTGAAGCGGTCATTAGAACGAAATGTGAGAAATGCGGGAGTCCAGAACAACAGACCCCCCCCCTCCTCTCCTCACACACACACACACACACACACACACAGCTGTGATATTAGAGATTGGTCTACTCACACAGGAGATTCTGAAAGGGCCAAAACTCATGGGCTCCTCCCCGTGCAGCGGGAAATACCGCTCACACTTTTTCTAACCGGAGAAGAAACAGGAGTTAGCTTTGGCTGAGAAACAACATACCAGACACACATCAGAGCTTCCTGTGCGCACACACACACACACACACACACACACACACACACACACACACACACACACACACACACACACTTTCTGGCTTGAAATAAACAATTAACGTTACATGTGAAACGGTGGCATTGACAGAAGGACTAAATACATAGGTACTATACTTTACATACATACATGTGCAACACAGACAAGTATAGAGGCATCAATCAAGGCGATGATAATTATATTATCCGTGTTAAGACAAACAGACCGATGGGGCGGAAGACATACCGCGACCTTGGTGGAGATGATAAAACACAGACGCGTGTACAGACGCATGAACATACACATTCATGCACGCACTGACGCAAACATACACCAAAGGGATTAAACACCGCGGCCTTACCCTTCCCATCTCAAACTCTCGACAAGCCATCACAATAACCTGCGGAGAGACACACACAGGAAGGATTACAGTCGATATTTACAGCCAGCCACTCACAGGTAAATCTTACACGTCACTAAATGTCTATATTTTACACCGCTACAGTAGCAGAGCGGACTTCAGATCTTTTCGGAGCGTTGCGTTTCACTCTTGCATCTTTATCTCGCATCATTCCGATCCTACAGGAGTAATTATCGCAGCTGCTACCTCGCGCCTTTCAGAGGGGCTACGGTAGTTAAAACCTAATCACAGGCCCCTCCCCTTTCTGCCCATCTGGTTCAACCTATAAGCACTCCCCATCTGCTGCCGACAAGCATATTAAATACTTATTTATATTGCTTTAATCATCACGCCCACGCCCGCAGTGAGCAACAGTTTCCTGTTGCTATTCAGCGACGTGCGACCGTGCCAACGAGCCACACTCACAGCTACGTTGTACTCCCAGTTCATCCTCCAGAAGTCGATGACGGTGTTCTGCAGCGGGCCCTGAGTTGCAATGTAGGCCTCTGGGCCGTCCATACCCTGAAGGGAGGGATGGGGAGAAAGGGGGGAGAAAGAGGGAGGAAAGGGCAAGATCACAAATCTGCACCGGTTTTTTGAAATGACATATTCTGTAAAGACACTTTATCTCCACGCCGGATGTTCCTGTGATTCATGTCGCACTTTATACGGCGTACATTTCCCCAGCGCTGTTATCAAAGTGTCACACACAACAAAGCAAAGGAATTTTTTTGCAGCTTTTTTCTTTTTTTCTTTACGTTGATGAACCGTTTTTGAAAATATATATTCTGTAAAAAGGCACTTTATCTCCACGCTGGATGTTCCTGTGATTCATATATAGCACTTTATACCACCAGAATGTCTCTAGCGCTGTTATCAAAGTGTCAAACAACAAAGCAAAAGGAATTTCAGCAGCTTTTTCTTCTTTTTTTTTTTTTTTACCTTGATGAAGTTCGCATTGACGTAATCTGTGTCCTGATTGGTCGTTTTTAGCGTCAGCTTCACCCTGGTGTGATCAACTGGGGAGAAAAAAGGAAAAAAGAGAGAGAGAGAGAGAGAGAGACGTATTTACTTTGACTCATTTGAAATATTTTCTACTTGCAGAAACGGATGATGAAATAAGACGAGAGAGAAAAGAGCAGACGGAAAGACAGATAAATGAAGAGGTTAATGGACACACACAGCTACATCCTCATCCTAAGTGTGTGCGTGTGTGTGTGTGTGTGTGTGTGTGTGTGTGTGTGTGGACACATCTGTTACGGATGAAGCGGTTCTTCCTTTGCCTTACCAGCAGCTCATTCACTAAAAGCCTTAATGAACGGATGAATGGATGGAACGACGGAGGAGAAGAAGAGGATAAAGATGTAAAGAAGGAGGACAGATGTTGGGTCACGGGCCCCCCCTGAGGTCATTAAGTACAGCGAGACCATTACACGACCTATCACGTACTGGCTTATCGGTGCATGTTCTAAATGTATGTGCATTTGACAATGCTGGTATTATCATGCAGGACACATGCTTTCATGCAGATTATATTGTGCGGGCGCAGCATAAATCAAAGTGTTGCAGTTACTAATGGCAGCACGGGAAGGTTAGGTTCAGTCGTTGCTTGATGACATGTGGTCTAAAGTCTAAATCTACATCTTGTGAAAGGTCTGTTGTCGGGAGGATCTTTTGGTGACACAAGATAAATAAGATAGCAACAGAAAGTAGAAGTGAAACGAGACACCGGACCACACCGGCTGACACAGCCAGACATGATGCGACGACGCATGTGATGTGACGTCGCATGCAGCCAACAGATGCATTGTTTTCATGGTTGGACTTAACAGCACTTGCAGTGGGAGTTCTAGAGGCCACATGCTACAGACTAGACGTCAGCATGCATTTGTACTTACATGGCAGTATATCTTTATATCTGTTCTTCTTGACATTCTCCTCCTTCTCTCCTATGTTGGTGGGGAAGATCTTGTCCGTCCGATATTTCGTCGATAGCCGTCGTAACCGCTGGAATAAACAGCACAAGAGGGAATGTATTTAGCAGGAAGCAATAACAAGACGCAAGAAGTCGGTCTTTATCAGAGTATATTATCAGAGCACTAAAGATACAAAGAAAGCTTCACGACAGAGATTCAGAGAGAAAGTGTTACTATTAATCTGAGTTTCAATTAAGCTTTATCTAATGTATGTTTCCTCTGAAGCGTCCTGGCTCACACATATGTATTACAGTGGTTAAACTCTTCTGACACACTCATCCATCAACATTCACACCACCGCTAACACCACAGCACCCTAACCCCCCCCCCCCCCCACACACACTGCTGCTGCTGCTGCTCCTCTTTGCATGATAGCGCATTAAGATAAGTGCAGCCAAATCTAATAGGAGCTGACATTGATGAAGACACATGCAGTTAATGGGAGGAGAGCCTGACAGCAGGTGTCTCAGACCAGTGCAAGTTCACGTTTTTAGTTCAAATCCTTTCTCACACAGAAGCGGTTCAAGGTGCTTTTTTATGGCAGTATTTGATTTACAGGATGTTTTTTGCATCAATGCGATGAGGTGATTTGTCAGATATTTGATTAGCTGCATGAAAGGACTTTTCAAGGCCACTTTCTCTCTGCTAGTCTCTTTGTGGAACCTCTACTGAATCACCAGAATATTCACCATAAACACCACCAGGTCACACTGCGACATTAAATCACATAAAGCAGGAAAGCAACAATATACCAGGAAACAAAACAAAAAAAAGCTTATCACATCCTGCTGAAGTCGCCACTTAAAACTGAATCAGTGTGCTACAGATTTCTATTGTATTCCCTGCATCGAGCATCCTTATGAGAGGAAAGCTGAGCACAGTTGGGGTGCTGAAAACATTTTTGGGATCAGATATTAAGGGTGCTTTCACACTCGGGTAGTTCGGTTGATTCGGGCGGGTGTGAAAGCTGCCAAATCGAACCGAGACCGCCTGAGAAGGAGGATCTCGGTCCGCTTCACTCTGTTGAGCGTCCTATGAGATGTGAAAGCAAATGAGCAGCAGGATTTTATGACATCAGATGTGTGATTTTTAGGCCAAACTACTAATAAAAACATCTGTTCAGGAAGCGATCTTACCGACCTGTAGAAGGCCGTGCATATAACCTTCACACAGCAGCTGTGTTTGCATCCGTCTCTGTCCTGACAGCTCATTAAGTCCATTAAAAAGGAGCGTGACGGCCATCAGTAACAGGCCTCATGCACAGGCCTGTGTGCTCACCGGCATTCGCATCTGTGAGTCGACTTAGTCTAATAATATTAATAGTCAGTTATTTCTCGGTGGGCTTTGCGACACCGAGTTAAATGGAATTTGATTCCCCATGCGGGTCCTGGCGATGCGGGACGACAATTTGGTGAACTCCAGCTCAACTACAAACGTAGGGGACTTTCTGAAGCTTCCAGTGAATTCTATCACTCATTCACGCCTTCACTGTGGCCTCGAGTGTCACAGCGTCACTTTCAAGACACTTCAAAAGAACAGCGAGACTTTTGCGCCATTAAAAAACTCCAGCTGCTCGACTCTGATAGTGTTCACACGATATCTCTGTCAAATGATTTTTTTTTTTAAATTCTCTCAGTTGCTTCAATCGCTTCCATCTCTCTCTTTCTGAGACAATTAAGCATCACTCTACTTTTTCCCTCTCTCTCTCTCTCTCTGAGAAAGTCAGTGTAGGCGTTCGGAGCCTCGTGTGAAAAAACGGTCCCACCTCTTCTCTCTGGCACCGACTGCAGGCTTTCCTCGTGTTGCTGTGACACAGACACACACACACACACACACACACACACACACACACACACACACACACACACACACACACACACACACACACACACACACACACACACACACACACACACACACACACACACACACACACACACACACACACACACACACACACACAGAGTACATCCTGGTTTCCTGAGATCTCTCAAACCTCAAGACTCGTCTTCCTGTCCCCGTTCCTCTTTTCATTTTTGTCGTAACTTTGTAGCTATTGCTGAGGAATACGCAACAACACGCACACAGACAGCAATGCAAAGACACACTGACAGAAACTATTGCAAAAAACATGGAGGCTGTGATGAAAATGAGATGATTTCCAGAAAACACCACAACTCTCAGTTCCTGTCCGTTCAGTTTTTCCTCTGAAAGTTATCTTTCTGACACGGGGCTTCAGTGCTTTCATAAACTGACGAGCTGACTGCTGTACTCACTGAATACACTCCTGACACACACACACACACACACACACACACACACACACACACACAAACAGCTTAGACTCGAGGCACAGAGGCACCCTAAAGACATAATGAGTTTTTCGGCTTTCATTTTGCATCACTCGTCTTTCTAAACCACCACGACGACGACGACAACGAGCTGAGGGAGAGGAAACAAGGGAGAGGAAAGGAGATGGGGGAGGAAGAGAGGTACACACCGAGACTGTGGGCGGCAACACAGCTGTGCATGAGTTCATTTGTGTCTGTGTGTGTGTGTCTCTGTGTGTGTGTGTGTGTGTGTGTGTGTGGTAATAGCATTAGAGCTCCTCTGGCCCCATGTGAATTACATTTCTAACAGAGGTCTGCTTCTGTGCTGGGCCAGAGCCCGAGAAGAGACACACACACACACACACACACAAACACACTTAGGACCCACAATGAGCAAGAGAAGGCAGGCAACGGGGATTCGTGATGGTTTGTGATTCTCCCAACCCACTAAAACACATTACATGGAGACACTGTAAAGATCACATGTACTTTATTTCCCCTTTGTAGCCCATTTACAGCAAACTGGGAAGCACGAGGCGAGTCCCCCATTGAAGACCATGAAATCTGACATTTCGCAGCACCTAATCAACGATTTGTTTCAGCCCTGAATCGCTACTTTTGATCTATACATGATACGACTACGTCAGCTCACCACTTGTATAATCATGGGGTCAAATTGAGGATTAGCAACAGAAAAAAAAAATTACTCGGAAACAACTTCAGTACCCCGCTCAAAGACGAGAGAGGCACAGGTGTGTCAGCCTACCGTCTGTTGAACGGCTGACATCAGGTTAAAAAGCCACATCAGGAGCAAACAATGCACGTTTTGCTTCTACGCATCAAGCGGTGGCTTGAAAACTAGAATTGTTAAAAGCTCGACTGGTTTCGCGCCTCCGTTTGTGCTCGAGCAACAACACAAAGGTGGTTAGAGTTGAGTTCCATGATAATGGAAAATAAACATCGCATAAATAAAAGCTTTATTGAATTTAAAGCTTTTTTTTAATTTCATACATTATGAAAAACAAACTTGGATGGAGACCCAGCTACCTTCTGTCTCGCCATTTTTCTCTGTACTTTCCATTGTCACGCAGACAGACCCTGTTTCTAATTACTCTTACTTCCTCTGTTACGTAAAACACACACGCGCACACATACACACGCGCACACATACACACGCACACAAAAAGACAAATAATGGGTAAGCCTGGAGGATGCAGAAGAAATAAAGCAGAGGGAGAGAGTTCCTTTTTTTTTTAAACAAACCAAGAGAGATGGGGTGTATGGGAACGAGGAAAGGAGAGATGAGGAGGAGAGGTGTGGATATTGAAGATAAAAGGGGTGATATGGAGAAACAAAGGGGAGGTGAACAGGGAGGAAAGAGGGAGAGCCAAGGCTTTTAAGAGGCTCCTGGTTACTAAGCTAATGGGTTTTTTTACTCCTCGTTTCTGTCGTCCATTCACACGCTCTCTTTACACACTCTGTCGCTTCGCACTAGCTTCTGTCCTCAATGGGGGGGGGGGCAAGGAAAAATAAACATCCTTGTATTTATCGACAGACAGTGGTGTATACATTTTTGATCTGCAACTATTCTCATAATGAATTCATCCTTTCAGTCACTTTTTTTCCAAGCACAATTGCCAAATATGTGGCGGTTCTAGCTTGTTGAATATGTGGATTTGATGCTTTTCTTCATCATGTGCGATAGTAAACTGAATCTCTTTGACTTTTGGATTGTTAGTTGCATAAAACACAAGTTTGAGCTCTGGGGAAATTGTGTGTTTCTGATATAAATCCTCTTATTTAACAACAGTAGAACCATTGAATGTTACGTGTGCACAAACAAGTAGAAAACGTTTCTCTTCACAGGAAAGGGAAGTTACTGAAAACACCATAAAACCCATCAAACCGTTTTCTATGGTTTTCACACAGTAAAATACTAGAACGCACTGAAACCAACTACACTGCACTGTTGTGGTCTACTCTGCAAAAAAAAAATGTGTGAGGCACATTACCCACATTTAAACAGCTGATGGACATCATTAGTAGAAGATGTTCACTTGCACTTTTTGTCAAAAGTTAAACTAGTGTTCAACTTTTCGGACAAACTGAGTTGCAGTAGTTTGGTCAGCCGAGGTCATCTACCGATGTATCAATAGTGCTTTTTATCTCTCTTTTGGCCTTAGAATAAAAGCAACATTGATAAGAGTGTGGAAGGAACAGGAGCAACGTGACAATGATTTTCTATTTCTACCTTTCTACTCCCTTCTGTCCCTATTATTTTGCAACTTCCCATCAGTCAGAGGAGTAAAACAGCATGACTGAGTTGGGCAGTTTCCTGTGAATGCTCAACTTCCACCGTCACACACACACACATATAGGGCGTTGCCCCCGAAAAGCCCAGTGCCTACTTCACAGACCCCCTTCAGGGTGTGACTGAGTCATGTGTGTGTTCGCAGACACATTTCTTCACAATGACTTGACTTGGCCTGAAATAGCTCCGAGGATGCCGGGCCGGTTACTGGACACAGAGCGAGACAGATGGAGAGACGACGGAAAAAGAAGATTAGGAAAAAACAAAAGAAGAAAAAAAATGTCAAGAGAGATGGAAGGAGCACCGGAGAGGTAGAGGTAAAAGAGAGAGAGAGAGATGTAGCAGTTAGTGGGTCTAACCTACTTTCTGTCTCCTGGCTGAATAAGTCAGCATCGCTGTACTTCCCTGGCACACTGAATTATTCACACACACACACACACACACACACACACACACACACACACACACACACACGCACACACTTTTTTTGAACTCAGCCGTAAGCTCTGATCGGCAGAAAATATGCCCTCCCTGCAGAAGCGATGGGAAGAAAGTGTGTGTGTGGCCAGGAAGTGAAGGTGTCGAGTGCCAGAGAGAGGCCGTGCTGACGGTCACCTTCCATGCAGACACGCACGCACACACACACACACACACACACACACACACAAGCTAAAATAGGTCACCTCTTACAAAGCACTCAGAAAAATCAATCTCCCGCGCACCGAGCATGCAGGGAAAAGATGCACTGCCACAGCACAGACACTAAAAGGGTCGGTGTGAAATCAGACAAAAAGGCTGCAAAGTCATGTTTAGTTGTACAGAAAGAAAGTGCCCGAAAACAAATGTGTAGTAGTGACAGGAAGGGGTTATGATATAAATAGGAATATTCTCCTTCTTGCTAAGAGTTAGGTGACAAGTTTGATACTGTGTGTGTGTGTGTGTGTGTGTGAGACCTCCTCGTTAGCGAAAGATCCTGACAAAGATAATGTCCAACGATCAGCATCAGTTGCCAAGCTGTACACACACACACACACACACACACACACACACAAAAAAAACACGCACACACACACGCAAACGTGCATGCATGCATTGTGCAGTCATTTCCACTTCATGGCTACTGGCCAATGTAGGTCAGTGGAGCACTGATAGCATGAGTGGGCATGAACACAAGCACACACACACACACACAGTAGAATGTGCTTTCCTTTAATTAGCCATTGGGCTTCCCTTTATCTGTAACCGTCACTCTTTCATTTTCAGTTCCTAAACCATCCGAATGTCTGACTGTTATACAAATCACTCAGGCAGAGATGTGACTACAGTCGCTGTGTGTGTGTGTGTGTGTGTGTGTGTGTGGAGACACCAACTGCTGGAAACACCTGGCCTGAACCGAAAGCAACCGGTTCAACCAGCCATTTAAAACCACCGTCAGTGGAGGAGAACTGGCAAGGAGTCAAAAGGGGTCTTACGAAATATGAAGCACATGGAAGAAGACACAAAAACACATTCATAGTCATAAAACCACACGCGTCCTCGAGTGAGACACTGAAGCCCCCCAGTAGTGCCATTCTGCAGCTGACCACCATGTGACTTTCCCTGTGAAGATCAGAATGTCATTATTTTTCACAGCGTGACCTCCCCTCTCTCTTCGCCATCATGTCCGTCTCTGAAAATGAGCTCAGAAACAATAAACGCTCTCTAAAGCTCACTGCCACATTAAAAAACAACACATTCAATATCACCCACGGGGAACGCATTACTGAGCGAGAGCGGAGAGAAACCCACGACTCTTAGCAGTCCGACGTGTTGGATTTTCAGTTAACATCGTCGACTCCGCGGCCATACTGAAGCAAACAGTGTACATTTTTTTTCGGGTATTTGCCCGGTGGTAGTTTCCCGCTCTTGAGCTCGGCCTGCAGCAGGAAGCAGATGTGGACAAAACCGCATGTAATCCCAATCACCTGGGACAGGAGCTCATTGTGTGTTTAGTGTTTGTGCGCATGTTTTTAATCACTTCCCTGCTCTGATATTTACAGTCCATATATGGGGGTCAAATATATGTGTGTGTGTGTGTGTGTGTGTGTGTGTGAGAACTGCCACGGCAAAGATGACTCTCCATGTAGCCATTTCTTTTCACCTAACACACACACACACACATGGGGTATTACTGCAGTGTTTTGAGTGTGTGGTCTCCTTATCTTGATCAATAAACTTCTTCATCGTTGTTGGTGGCTCAGCTAGCTTTCATCGTGCATGGCGCCCCCCCCTCTCTCTCACACACACACACACACACACACACGCGCACACACACACACACACAGTCCAGAGCGGAAATATTTTGCTTTCTTCTGAGAAACACCCGGCTCAGGGGCAAAAGGCTGGTTTCTGGGTTAAGCCGTGGGAGGAAGGGGGGGGGAGAAGGAGGCTTGTGACACCAGAGGAAATTGGGAAGTCGTGTTACAGTAACATGAGGCGCGCTTACAGTGGTTGCCACACACACACACACACACACACACACACACACACACACACACACACACACACACACACACACACACACACACACACACACACACACACACACACACACACACACACACAGCAGCCGACCCCTGCAGTGTACCCCTCTCCACCCACGCACACAAACTAATAAAAGCGTACAGCCGTACAAACACGCACACCGGGTTTCTCATTTCGTAGCCAGTGATGGAAGACGGCAGATTTGAACAATTATGAACCCAAATTAAAAACGTAGGATGTATCATTGTCTGAAGATAGATGTACTGAAACCCAAAGCCTTAGACTTCAACTCTGAACACAAGTCCACTCTACTCTGGAAAACACACACTATATAAACTGGCACTTGCCTTCCATGCTGATACACACCAATGGGGTCCTTGCATCCCTGACCAGTGAGATGTGTGTGTATGTGTGTGGGCTTGTGTAATACATGGGCATAAAGGCTTCCAGATCATGTGCTGCAGGCTGAGATATGTGTGCAGCCACTTAAAATGCAGACACAAAACTCACAGAGGACGAGGGGAAGCCCCCTGGTGACTGTGGAAACAGCGACTACACACAAAGCCACAAGAACACACACACACAGAAGAACACACACACACACACAAGCATGTTAGGCATCGTCACATCTCATTTTCTTGCCTCCCCTCTGAGTGTTTTATGTCTGCCCAACAGGACACACGTTTAGAGAAGCGTGTGTGTTTGCACTTTTTCGCTTTCTTTGATGTGCGGCTCGGGAGTAATCTGCTTGCAGAAGTGAGGCAGGAACACACACACACACACACGAACACACACAGATCACATATGCCTAAACCCTTTCTAGACTACAATGTTGAGCCCAGTGTGCCCAAAAGCAGGTACGTTTATTCCAGTGTATTTAGAAACAATATCACGCATAACTGATCACACAAGTTAGATTGTATTGTTAGAGTGGTGTATTTACATCATGCTCTTTATTTAATCTCTCCTCATTTCCAACTTGAACCACTTACGTAGCTACATTTTACTGGACCTGTGAAATGATTCTTAACACCTCTATAAAAGACACGCAAAGTGTCTCCTTCTATCTTATAAATGGGTCGCAAAATATCCAGGCATCTGTTCGTATGCAGACGTCTGCTCGTGTGCCACACGGGGACGCATGAACAGACGCCAACATCTCAACGTGTTTGGAGAAATGTGTTCTCAGCTCCGTGTTGTTTGACAACAAGTTCGATTTTGCATAAGTTTAAATTAAAAAAAGAAAGAAAAAGGTGCTATGTACGAGAATTGGGCGCGTTTCTATTGCTTCTCGACTGCTGCCAGCTAACGGTGCTTACAGCGCTAACAGCTAAAGAGCTGACACAGCAGTGTTCACCTGAGGGTGGGGTGCCACTCATTCGTGACACATTCTTTTTTTTTAAGTCTTCTGTAATAGCACGTTTCTTTTCGGGCTGCGTGGTGGCCTGGTAGTTACAGAGGGTTTCTCATAACACTGAGGTCACAGGCTCTACCCCTGCAAGCTTGCACGTCTATCAACAGCTGTGTGTTCAATCAACCTGGTCTCGGGCTAAACTACACCCCTAACACCTCACTCACTGCCACCTCAACACAAATACAGGACTCTTTATAGATCACCGTGTGCTCTTAAATGTGCCGTTAGTTGGATGCTAGCTAGTAGCGTAGCCGATATTAAAGGTTGTCTTGTATTCAGGCCAGTCGCAGTTTACCTCAAGCAATCTGACATGGCCTTGAAAATGAAAACTGTTACATTTTCTGTTATATTTTTGACAGAAGAGGATACATTTATGTGAACCCAAATGTTGAATCTGGATGTGCCCATATCGTTGCCTCTGCAGCTGGCCATTTGTCTCGGGCTCTCTTACATAAGCGCACTAATAGCTGGTTTGGGAAGTCGTGGGTTGACGGAGCCGGTTGATAACCACCCTTGTGACACAAGTAAGATCGCCATTGTTTGGTTTGGTGAAACCAGCGACTGCAGAGATGCCCCGTATTTTACAGAACCTGCGTCATGAGACGGACTCCGGGACTCGACAGTACACGTTTGGCCTTTCATCCCATTTGTATCCCTTAAAATTAAGCGATCGTCGTCGGACCAGATTGGTCACAATGATCCTACGTTTTAGTGATGACATGCTGCGTGACGTCATTGCCGAAGCTTAAACCTTTTCACTGCCATTTGGATCCACCCACATGCTGCAAAGCGGTTTAGTTAAACCCGAAAACAACTCGACAACAATACTAACAATGTGGATGGTCAAGGAAGAAATAATAGACACATAGCTGGGAAATAGGGCGGGGCGATACGGGCAAAATCTCCTCTCAACGATAGAGGTCATTTCATATCTCGATAACAATATCTATATTACGATATAGCACGTTCTAAGGTAATTCAATACAATAATAGTACATGTGAAAAAATAAAAGACACTTCTCACATTTGGTTGTGAGAAGTGCCATCAAATAGCTGCAGAAGGACTATCGAACGACGCATATAATATCCGACTTGTTGCCCTTTCCAGCGCATTGTAATTATGCCAATAAAACATTCTATATTTAAAACAACAATAGGCAGTCAGAGTGGGTGTTCTGGTGACTCAGTGTGTGCAAAAGGAGCACACCCCATGCGCTTGTGGCGTTGTCGAGCTCGACTCCAGCAATTGAGAGCTTCACGCCAGGCTCGAAATCGGTCCGACAGACCCGGCAGCAACCAGCCGAAGCACCAACTTCACACGCTGGCTGACGAGTCTCGACCGCGCTCGGTACAGCAGGTTATCCTGTCTACATAATACAGATGAAAAACTCTTTAATTCACCGGCAGATGTTGCCGTCTGAAAGCAAATTGAACACCATGAACATAAAGCGTCCACGCACAAAAATATAACTGGATTACTAGAAATGTATTTCAGAAATAGTTCAAATTGAAGCCTTTACGCGGCCTCAAAGACGACATTTACGCGAGCAGTGTTATAGTCGTGTTACTATCTGGAGGGATGTGTGATAGCCGAAAGGCTAAAACAGGAAATGTGTGTCTCACTGTAGAAAGGAATTATTGTGTTTCATGCCAGTAAAGCTAATTTAAAAAGAAACTGAACAGATATCACATGAAGAATCTGGAGGCATGACGAGCAGTCGGCGGCGTCCGGCAAGTTTGAAAAAAAGGGGATTTCTGATTAAGGCTGCGATTTTTCAGTAGCAACCCGGGCTGAAGGGATCGCCTCTCCTACGGTTCCTCCCAATGTAGAACAGCACAGGACTGTGTGCAGCAGGCGGTTTGACAAGGCGTGGATGTGTGTGAAGTCATGAATGAGAGGTGCTTAAAGAAGAACCTACGTTTACCCACCAGTCAACTCTGCACGAAGAATGTACGATTCAGAGGAACCAGGAGCCAATCAAATGTTCTCTTAAGAGATACTATAAGATTATTCCATCTATAATATAGAAGTTCATCCATAAAGAGCTTCCTCAATGCCTCTCGCACAGCACCAACGCCCCTCGTAGTCTAAGGTTGAAGCGCAACATACACCACCTCCCTGTTTTATGACACACGCTCATCCCCACAGTCGTCAGCACACAACTGGACACAAATAAGAGTTTATCCTTATTTTCTGAATTTGGTACGGCCCTATTTTCAGTGTGAGAAGCCTGACAAATGGTGTAGCTTTTATCCAAAGTGTGCCCGGGAGTTGATAAAGCTCCGGGTTTAAAGCCAGGACAAAATGTTATGAAATGGGCCAAGAAAGAATGTTGCAAGCTCCAGCAAGCAGCTCGGATGAAGCAGGGAAGTAAGGAGACTGAAGTGTGTGTGTGTGTGTGTGTGTGTGTGTGTGTAACTGTAGGCAAGGTTAACCCAGACACTGATTCGCCTCTTTCACAAACAATCAAACTTCAGTACAAAAAAAACCCACCAAACCAACATTTAACTTCCCTGCAACATGATGTGAATCAGAAAGGAAATCCAAATCTACGGTCTGCAGCTACAACTAGTTCAGCCGTTTCTTTAGAGGCTTTGCTCGGTTACATTCATTTAAACTCACAAATGAAGTGTGCACGCGTCCTCCAGCTAGCACATCATTCCCCAACGTATGCCCAATCAACACCACGACCACCTAATATGACCGCATAGTGACGCAAATGGTTGTTACAGGAGCGCCGTGCTGGTTGTGGCTATTTCAGCAATTTCACAAGCCCGGGACGAGTCCCATTTGGTGTCCTGGAGTTGCGCAAAACAACATCATCCAGCGATGCATTGTGGGTACGACTGCAGGTCAGCGGTCATCATGAGGCAAACAAAATATGTTATTGTCTCTTCCCACATGTGGGAAAGTAGTAAAGTAACTGAATACAGTACAATAGAATTTGCTATTATATCCTTGTCAACGTTGGCTAAAACATTGAATCATAATCACAAACAGGATGCATGTAGCAGACCACAACTATGGAGGGACAACAAGAGAAGAGAGACAGATTAGGTTTTGTTCTTATCCCCTCGAGGAATATACACTTGAGTTTATCATCATGGCCGGTCTAATACCCCTGCTCTCAATCCAACCCTCATGAAGGCTAGGATGTTAAACCTGAATCAACTTCATGGTCATTTTGGAGACTAGATTGTGGTGCAGTTCAATTTCATTGCATTATATTGTGTCTCAAATATGTTGTGCACCCTATAAACTGAGTGTATTGAGCCTGAGCGCTGGGGAAAAACTACATTTAGCAAATAAAGCTATCGATTCAACCGGCTTTAGGTTAGATTTGTCATCCACTACCGTACACATCTGCCCGAAACCTCTACTAAGTAAGCAACTGCAGTCATTCCATAAATATTTCATAGAGATTTTCTAGCAATAGGCTAAATGAAAAATGATGCATACTACAGGTACACCACAGGAGACAATGCATAGAATTAGGCTCAGTGGACGGTCACTGCTCATTGAGTGTGACAGAGGACAATGAATCACTGCACTGTATCCTAACAATCAGGCATGGTTATCAGACAGTAAGCCATAATAACTGCACTTTAGCACCTACAAGCTAAGCTATCCCTAGAATAAAAACAGCCCAGGGGGGGCTGAGAAGTGACGTGAACGTGTCTTGTTTTTGCCGTTGTCTCTTTATTTTTAAAATTAAAAAAGGAGCCGGTAGTGTTTCTATGGTTTGGGAGACAATGCTAGGCCGCCATGTAAAGCCTGGAAACGGGAAGGGAAGAGGAAGAGGGCAGTGTGGCCGCCCCTGCCTCACCTCCTGGGGGACACGGGAGACCAGGAGACGGGAAGGGGGGGGGTGGGAGGATATGGTGTGGAGGAAAAAGGGTGGAGGTTATGATGGGAGAGAGGTCTGGTGGAGGTGGGTGTGTAAGGTAATAGGAGGCTAAAGGTAAGCTCGTGTAAATGTTGACCCACCATGAAGTCGCTGCCGAAGTTGTCCTCTCCCCTCTCCTCGTCCCCCTCGCTCATGGCCTTCACCCCCTGGATAAACTTTCTCAGGATGCCGGCTTGGTCCATCCTTCAGTCCTCTTGTAACGTGTCCCGTTGCCTTTTCCTTCTTGTAAAAAAATATATATCAGCCTCCCAAAGTAGCAAGGGAGGAGAAGAAAAAATAAAACAACAAAAAAGGGACACAAGGGAAAAGGGGGGGAATAAATAAAAATAAATAAGCTTCACGGATCTTCCCAGAGACTCATCGTCGGGTCATAACACAACACCTTCTTTCTTTCTTTTTTATTATCGCCCCATGTTGTTTCTCCCTTTCCTTCTTTCTTCTGGGCTGTTTTTCCACAACGGTAACGGTTCGTCCCAAAGAAAAGCCGCGGCGGCCGGGCGTTCACGTCCACAGACAAGTGTGCAGCCGCGGTGTCACATAAAGAGTGCACACTGGGCTCTGTGGGAAAAGAAAAAGAAAAGAAAAAAGACAAAAACCTTCTGGTCTGGTCAGTCTATCTACCCCTCCCTGTCTACCTCGGTTGCCACATTCACACACACTGCTGCTCGTTATTCGCTACTGGGGAACATCCGGACTGGGCAAAGCCGAGGCGGAACGCGACCCTCCCCTTCCACTCTATAGCTGTCTGTGATTGGACAGCCGACAGCAAACAGTGGAATTCCATTGGCTGACGTAGATGCAGCTCTGCCAAAGCACCGCGTTTGATTGGATAGAATGCGTGTCTGTCATTTTGACGCGGTTCGTCCTCGGCACTGGTATAATAAACCACATTTTTGTGAATAAAAAAAAGAACCAAATTACTGTAAAAAAAACCAACTAGATACTAAGAGATATATCATTATAAGAATATGTACAGTAATCCTTTTTTTCTTGAAAGTCTTTTATTGCTTGGAGTATTTATACTTCAAATGTTTTGTGTTGTGTGTGTGTGGGTGTGTGTGTGTATGTGTTAATATGTAATTAACTGCCAGATAGACCAAAGATCATTTTCCACCTTTCCATAATTTCTACTCAAATATAAAAGTTTTGTCAATATAGGATTTTGTTTTTGGAACAGATGTCAATCGTGTTAATTTTCCAGCCATACGTTATCCTATGAAAATACTGCATACATTGTTTATATATATGTTTCCATATGTATAGTAACTACTCAAGTTACTTTTTGGAGTTAAATCTGATTGTTTTAAACCTGCCGTGTATAATTTAAATGTTCCCATTAACCTCTGGTCCAAAAGTAATCCTGACTAACTTCATACTCTTACATCTAACCTTACTGTCATTTGTCTAAAACAGCTGCTTACCCAAGTAGCAATATTAGTTAACCTAAATAACGAAACAAGCAGTAAAGTGTTCTGTGCGTAGTCGTCAGTGAGAATAATCCTTTTCATTTACTGTAAATCATTAATGCATTAAAGTGAAAGCATTTCTGTTATGTAAGCGGTCCAGGTGGCGCTCTGTCTAATTCCTTCAAATCGTTTTAGTGGTGGTGGGAGTCACATGTATACATTAACACATTGAAGCGACTGACCTGCTCCCCTATCTTCAAATATTACACAAACATACACGTTTGTCTCTGTCAGGAGATACAGGAGAGTACAGGTTACAGTAAGCCTCTTTCTACAGTTTAATAATCCGGTCATTCAGCCATTGATTTAATAGCACTAACACAGATAGATGGATGGATGGATGGAAGGATGGATATGTGAAGGCCAGAGTAAAGAAGCAGCTAACAGATTAGTAAAATATATAATCTGGATTAAGATACAGACAGAAATAGAAACAAACAAATTCATCATGAAACATCCCCACCGGTGGTCACTCTGTCACATACGTAAAATATGTTGTTTTACACGAAAGTTATTGGTGTTTCGCAACTATATTAATGTATGCTAATTTTGAGCATCCGGGTCATTTCATTTGAATGGAATTGAGAAACTGGTGAGAAAAACAGAGCATCGGAGATGGAGAGAAGAAACAAAAAAACAAAAATGGTAAATTGGTATTCTGGATGGAGCTTCCGGGGGACGGAAACTCAATAGACACTTATGCATGATTAACTCTCTTTCGATAAGCACACACAGAAGGGGAATCAAGTGACATTGTTTTCCTTTAGTTCTACCAGTGACAACAAACAAACCCGTCTATTCAGTCTGAGGAAGAAGGAGAAGGGGACGCTGTCACTGAGCCAACAAGCTTTCCACACACAAACTGCTTCTTGTTGCTCTCGTCTTTAAACGTATTTGCTTGTTATCCTCGGTAAATATCCCAAGTTTTCTTTCTGCGGTTCTGTCCTCTCTTCATTTACCAGACATGAGCAACACAGCTGATTTTCCCGTCTGACAACAGCAGAGCCTTCATCCCAGCCAATAATTGTACAACGTGAACATTAACAAGACGGAGAGAACACACAACACGCAGTCTGTCAACAAGCGCAAGGTGACATATTTATGTCTTTTGTGCAGCCGGCAGTCCAAAACGCAAAGATGTTCAGTTGACTATCACATAAACAAACACAAGAGAAGCTGAAACTAGGGAATGTTTGGCCTTTCTAGCAACGTGATCTCTTAATTCTCTAATTCATATTTATAGCCACAGACAATACAGCCTTTGATAATTTGCCTGAAAATGTAATTTAGTAATAATATTCATGTGCAGACAGAATTGCTTAACGGGCGCTATTTGGACATAATGTTTTCATTTGATCGCTTAAGTTATTTCATATTTTTGTGCCAATAAACTCTCTAACTAACCGATTGCAGTGAGGTGAGCTCTGTCTTAATGTCACATTTGTGTCCATACAGTGTCTGTACAGAGGAGTGCAACCATGTGACTGAATCATTATGCGCGTCCGTGTTTGGAGTGAGATTTGTTTCTTTTCTTCCACAGTTCAGTGGAAACAGGTCAAGCAGACTGAAGCGATGAACACACACCGAGTACTCTACTTAGTGTGTGTGTGTGTGTGTGTGTGTTATGGTTATATGGGGAATAATATTTTAAGAAAAGACCTCGTGGCCTCCTGAGATCCACCCCCTTCTCTCTGTCACTTCCTGTTCTCAGCACTGCTTCTGTTTTCTCCGTACTGTATCTGACCCTGACCTTTGACCTCTCGGTGGAGAAGAGGGGTCACATCAGGCATTAATTAAATATTTTATTAATATCCTCGTTTTCTTCCTTAACCACTTGCCCCTGTCTATCCTCTTTGCCTCAATTACCCTTACTCTTCCCCTCCCTCTCTAACTCCCCCTTTGTTCTTACTCCCCGCTTTTATCTCCCCCTCCTCTTCTCTTCCTCCTTTTCTCTCCCCTTTTACTCCCTCTCTTTTCTCTTTCTATCTCTCTCTTTCTGGAATGTGCTGCTCAGAAGCAGCTGAGTGGAGGAATGTCGCTGTAACAAGCCCATACACAACCCCGAGGGAGGGAGGCTCCCTACACACACACACACACACACACACACACACACACACACGCTATCTTTCTTCTTCCTGGTGTGTGTTCTTTGACTTCTTAACCACTGCTAAACGATAAACTCCCTCCTTCCTCTCTCCCTTATGTTCTGCCTTTCACACATGTGTGCCTGCAATGGAGGGCAGAGAATGAAGCTGCATTTTTGAGGACATAGCAGGATGCGTATATCTGGCCTGGGCACACAGACACACACACACACGCACTCAAAACGAGAGAGAGAAAGAACGTGAGCCTGCCTGTTGCAGTAATGAAGTAGGGTGTAAATGTCTGCCCTCAGGGAGGAATGACTCAGTTGCATGTTACACAACCCGGCATGCCCCCTTCTGTTGTAGGCTCACTCAGAATTCACTCATATACATAGTCAGAAATAAGAAAAAGAATAAAAGAGGCAAACCATAACCGATGATGCTTCCATACATGTTACCATCCTATCGTGCTCTGTGACAGGTGACCCCATCCACAGGGCACGAAGGGTCACTGAATGGTTCGATGAGTATGAAAATCATAGCATGTGGTTTTCATGCTATGGCCTCAACATATATCAACCTAATTGAACAGCTATTTTGGAGAGTACTGTAAAACAAAACAGCAAATGACGAAAAGAAGCAGGAGCACAGAGCTCCAGAGGCTTGGAGAACGTGTGTTGTGCTGGCCAAACATTTTATAAAGACACTTTGTGTTGTTTTTTTCCTTAAATTCCTTAAAAGGAGAGGAAGAAACTGGAAAATATATTTCTATCTGGAGGCCCAGAACGTGCAGATGTCAGGTCGAATACCAAATGACTGAAAGCAGTGGTGGAAAAAGTATTAAGATGCCTCACATAAAAGTAACACATGCTGGTAAGTCTAAAAATACAATATTTCCCTCTGACGAGTGGTGAAGTAGAATTAAAAATGGAAATCTTCAAGTAAAGCCGGAATACCTCAAATTCTACTAAAGGACGGTACTTGTTTCAATGTAGTTTGATTGCAACACATTAGCAAGTAAATGTTAGCTGGCAGTATCTGAGTATTACAGGGTTCGAGTCTTTTTAAGTACGCTGAGCACTGTGGTGCCACGTGTAATGCCAAAAATTACCAAAACAATAAAATATTTATATATATATATATACAACAAATACACATATATATATTGTGTCTATATATGTATAAGTCAACATTACTGGAGTTACATGGACTTATTTAATGGTATCACATGTTTGAATCTCAGCCGTATTATCTATTATATTATATAAATCTATTATATGTGTGATGTGAGTGTAGAAAACAGTGTGTGAGGGTGAGGTGGGTGATGTGGCACTGCTCGGCCTTCTTGTATGTGGTATGTGCATTTGTGTGTGTGTGTGTGTGTGTGTGTGTGTGTATAACCCTTCCCTCAAAAGATTCCAGCCAGCCTGTCTCTGTCTTCACCAACGTTACACACACAGGCATAAGTACATACACACACACACACGCACACACACACACTGGCAGGTAGCCAGACATTGGCGGTTGGACGCTCTGTCAGATTTAGACACGTAATTACTGTCCTAGCATTTTGAGAGCTGCATGTGTTTGTCTCTGTCTGTACTGCATGAGTGTTTTACATGGAGTGTGTTTATGTCAGTGACACTGGCACACAGCTATCCTGCTTGGATATCGACACATTATTGTAAATGGTCAACAGTACCTGAAGTACATTCTCACGTACTGTTTTAGGTCCAGTCACTGTAGAGTAACTAGTTATCCACTGGCGCCACCCAGTGGCAACATTTTGAGAGTTGCAGCGCAAACGTCACTAATAGATGATGTTTCAATGAGGAAGATGTGACGGCACTGAAGTGAAAATCAGTTGGTTCAATGAGATCCAACATCACAAATGATCTTTTGTAATATTTTTTCATTATATCGGTGGAACACTTCTCCTTGAATGAACAGCAATTACAGTATCTGACCCAACGTGATAGACAACATTTCTAATCCCCTCCCTGCAAATGTGGTTTAACTGATAATGATACTGTAATGAGAAGAGGCATAATGATATATTGTAATATAACTGTGATATAACTGTAATAATAGAATACTTTGAAACATAGATGTCATTTAGAATAGAATGTACAAATGGAATGTACAAGTGGAACTGGGATTACATAGAATGCAGAGCAGCAACTTCATGTGTTCCAAGTTTCACAGTTCATTAGACCAAATTCACAACAAGCCGGAAACATTTACCTCATCTACTTCAGTTCGCTGTATTGTCAGACTGAAGCCATGAGCGACCAGAAGCAAAGGTAAGAAGTTCAGTAATTGATCTACAAGGGCTTAATCCTTCAATATCACAGTAACACGGGTTAACCTGTAGGAACTTTCTCACTAGGCGGCTGCCAAAGATCAGGGAGAAACACGGGAGGAGAGTGGACGGAAGTGATGTGAACAAAAGGGTTGGTACAATATCATATCTGTCACACACTTTACATACATTTCTATCAAAGTACCCTTTTCCTTTTTTTGTTTCAATTTAAAATGACATTTACTAGACCAATTAAGAGCAATTTGATGTCTTTCTTTCCTACCTGTAACTTACAGTAACACACACTAACGTTAAAAAGGGTCAAATCAACTAAAAGCGCACATCAGTTGTTGAGTTGTGTTGTGTTTTATCCCCATCAAATCTCACTCTGAATTATGTTCAATATTCTGACGTATAGCTTCATGCAGATGACCTTTTGACATTACAGAAGCCCAAGCCTGCTGTACACGGATGCACCCTGCCACCAATTGGCAATGGCCAGCTGATGAAACGACAAACAGGCAACGTAACGGTTAATCCGAATCATATTTGGATGGTTTCTAATATCATTGTGTTTATCATTACTAGTAGTATCTAGTTAGATAAGTTAAAGATGTTATTCTCAAAGAAAAGACAAGTTTTGCAAGTTGTCCCTCCCGCTGACTTTCCCCCTCTTCCTGTATTTCTGCTGTATAACATTTCAGCATGCAGCTAGTGGCAAACTGGTTTCCACCCATTCACCTGTTAAAGCTGTTGGCCAGCAGCAGTTCCAGCTGTTGAGCAAACGCTACTCAGCCTCCGGCCACAGGTTGGACTCGCAGCATGCACATCAGGACAGATGTGGTTTTGGGGGACTGCCCATGTTACCTGCAGGTGAGATCTGTTTAGAAGAGCTGTCTGATCATGAATCAATCTGAAGAACTGAGCCTTGACTTTACACATTTTACCAGAGGGACACAAATCTAGCCTGTACATTATCTCGTGCAAACTGAAAGTTACAAGTCGACCACTGATATTAAGTAGCTTTTGCTCTTTTTTTAATCTACAACTTTCTTAACTTACTTAGTTAATTGTTTTGTTGAAGCATTCATTGTAGTTGTCTTCTGATGCCACATTGTCCAGTTTAGACAGCTCAAGTATGACCTGAACCAGGTTACTTGCAGTATTTAATACTTTAATACTCAGTCAATCTTGAGTTTTACTCACTTATTTTGTCTTTAATTCTTGTGTCAAATAAGACCGCAACAACAAGGAGGGCAGTTGGCTGATACAAAACAGACTGACCCCCGTACGTCTGCCACCGATTGAAAACATTACCCAGTCCAGGTCCAGCAGCCCCTGGTCAGTCGGACACAAGCCTGAGACTTCTGTCCTCAGGCCAACCACAGAGCTGAACTGCTACAAAAAGCTGTCTGATATTAGGACCGCTCAAGTTAGGCACTCCCAGCCAGAGACTGGGAATCTGCTCAGGCTGACATGTGTGTTGTCGCCTGTGTCTGAGGGGAAAAAGGGACAATAAGTACCTCAAACTGTCCACAGTTGCAAACGTGCAAACCAAAGATATGAACATTTAAATCATTAAACTTGTCCCATCATCTTTGAACTTTCTCACTTAATCATGTCATGCATTGTTTATAGATGAAACATGCATTACCTGAACAAATGTACGCAAAATACAGATTCATCACATCATTCTTTTTTAAATCTTTTTTAGGTTTAAAACTTCATAACTGCGGAACTCCATGTTCGATGATGTTGTACCAAAGAGTCTTGATGACCTTTGAAAACATGTAGTCACTAATAGGCACACTGTGTAGGATTTTGAGGCATCCAGCGGTGTTGTTGCAGATTGCAACCAACTGAACGTTAGCCGCCGAGTGCAGAACCACGGTAATGCAGTTTGCCTCGCCCAGAGTCCATCATTACCATAGTAACACTACGTTAGGAGCAACAAAAGGCAGGCGTCGGCTGGCGGTACCACGGTTTTGCAGTTTACGGCTCACATTACCGCAATTTTACAGATGTATCGGAGAACCACGGGGGCCATCAGGTAACATAAAAACGCAAAGGGCCCTGATTAGAGCCAGTGTTTGGTTTGTCCATTTCGGGCTACTGTAGAAACATGGCGGTGCATCATGGTGGACTCTATGAAGAGGACCTGATCCATATGTAGATATAGAGGGCTCATTCTAAGGTAGCGAAAACACAACGATTCTAGTTATGGAACATAACATAGCTATGGATATTATATTCCATTTTGGCTTTCTGCTAATAGAGCCCTCAAATGCAACACACTGTGCCTTTAAAGCAGGATAAGACTTTTCTTGGCAGCGCACAGGCAGAGCTGTTGTTGGCATTACTCACCCTCCATACAGAGGTGGAGTCTTGATGGTTAGGGACGGTTGGTTCTCTTTTTCTCAAAACAAAACACCTGTCCAGGGTCATTCTGTGGTTGTTTTCCTCCTAAAGCAGCTGGAGAAGTCAAATTGTGAAAACATAACTGCTGAAATGGGTACAAACAAATTTGAGTTACTTGGCTCTGCTGCCTCTGACAGGTTCACCAGGAAACACACAAAAACAGTCAACTGAATGTGGAGGGAGGGTTACAAGAAGAAGCAGAAGAGGGCTGGGATGACAACTCGCTGGGAATGATTCCTCTCGTCAGAGCTGAGGAGGAAGAGCTTGACCCGCCTCCTGCTCCAACGCCAGGTTCAATGTTCAGTGTGACGTCTACACCATCCTGTCAGAGGAAGGTTCCTCTGGTACCCAGTGGTGCTGGGCTGGTTGATGCCGGCAACCCGACATCATAAATGAAAGCCTGTACCTCTCTGCTGCAGTGTCCGATACACTATTAGTGTGACTATGGTTACAGCGCATGGGAGTTTGTCATGTTTCAACATGTCAAACTCATGGCCTTGTGGCGGGAAACGCTAGCGTGTTTAGAAGACGTTGCCTAGCAACCCCTCTCTGATTTTCCATCACTGTACAACTAATCTGATATAAGCAGAGCAGGAAGCTCGGGTTGACTGCAGCAACAGCAGCGAATTCTCATGAGAGTCTGTGTGGGTGAGAGAGATAGATAGCATGGACTTCATCGCCATGGGCTAATAATATATTCTAAACACATTTTCTGTTCATTTCTACACATTAGTTACATTTAATTTGAACAATTCAGGTCCAAAAGAAAGTTAGCAACTAGCTAGCTTCTGTACTTTTATTATTATTATTTTGTTTCCATTATGGTTTTAGTGTACAGGAACAATCTCTAACACTCTTGGCTGACACCACAACAAATCACGGAAATGAAACCTCAATCAAACATTTGAAGTTTCTTTTAATGGGTGTAACAAAACCTTGACACGTTTGTGGAAAAAAGAAATGTGCTTCAATACAATTTGAAGTGTAACATATGTTAAGGAAATTATAAAACTTTGGAGAACATGCGTAAACAATAACTTAAATAAATACAACATTGGACCAGATCAACTCATACCGTGTAAAAAATAAGAATTAGCTTCATGAACTCAACTTCCACCACTCAGATTCAAACATTGTAAACGAGTGCAAAGACAGAAGATTTATGTGAAACGTAAATTAAGACCAAAAAAAGCAAATGTACACTGTGGTTACAATACAAGAGGCCTGGCGTATATTTCTTTCTTTGTGCGTGTGCTTCGAGTCACTCACTATAGTTCAAGTACAAAATAAATAAATACTAGCAAAAACAGCATTTTCTTTGACTCCCACTACATCAAGATCAGAAATTACTTTGTGTCCCTGGAGCCCTGAGCTTCCTGGTTTCAGTTTCATGGCTCTATTGTAAATAATACAAAGACACTCTGGAGGAGGGACGCGGACACACACACACACACACAGACACACACACACACACACACACACACTACAGCCCGTGTGTATGAAGAATGTTAAAGTATTTGAAGTACATACAGAGGCAACCGTCATCTGTAAACAACTGCACACCACAGCTCTTAATGTTAACAGTTCCTGCTCGAGTGTCCTTGTTTTTTTCCCTTCTGGATGTTCCCTCAGTCACTCTGCAACTGCTGCGTCCTTGTGATTTGACTCTACGATGACGGACAGTTTCAGGTCTCTAGATCTGACAAGTACATTTCAGACAAACAATTTTGATTATGACTCACAAGCGATGACATTTTGAGAAATGCAGTTATTTGTTTTCGTGTTGAGAATTAGATGAGAAGATCAATATATCAGGTTTTTATGTTGACTATGTAGCTAGAGCCAGCAGCCAGTTGTCTTAGCATAAAAACAGAGGGGAACATCAAAGCCCACCTCCCAGCACATCTGTAGCTCACTAATTAACATGTTATGTCTCTGTACAAAAAACACTACATAGCTCCCTGTAAAACCCCAGATATCGCATTACTCTGACAAGATGGACAACAGTGAGGCAATGTGGCTTCTTACCTCCGCCATCGGCTGTATCGTCGGCCAGGGGGTCAGAGTTTATTACATACTTGCTGCCAAATATCTGCACCAACTGGTCAAAGAACTTGCATTCCTGTTTCTCTCCTCTGGAAAACAGAATTTCAGGGATTGTTATAAGGAGACAGCAATTTTTTTTTCCCCCACAAATGAAAGTGTACAACTGCAGTGGATCGAATGTCATGAGGTTCGAAACGTGCTTAAACCGTATTAAGAATGTAGAGGCTTAGACCTGCGGCCTGATCTAACCCCCCCCCCCCTCCGCAATGAACAGCGGTACTTACTTTCTGCCTTCTAGGAAGTGTCGGAAATTGGCCCTCAGCCTCTTTATTCTGGTCTGACACTGTTCAGGAGTGCGCAGGTAGCCCTGGCTCGCCATGACCTCGGAGATCTGGATGAAGATGTGTTTGTTCTTTGTGCAGCCTTTCAAGGTCTCCTGGATCTCCTCGCTCCCCCATATGTCCAGGAGGACCTCGGTCTCCCCGTCGCTCCAGGCCAGCTTCGAACTGTCCGCCACCCACTGGGTACCTGAGGTTACTAACAGAGTGGATGTCTCAGAATGAAAAAAAAACAATCTGTACAGTTTATAGAAAACAATTACAATAATGAGGAAAGCTATACAGGCGATTGCATACAGTTATAGATCTACCATATACCTTAAAATGTGTATTATCTGGCATGTAGAAAAGGACAGGAGACAGGATGAGAAGCACAGAAAGCTCCACAATAACACTTACACAAAGAGTACTGTCATAGGGTACATTTCTTCACTTCTTCTGCAATATATATGAAACTGCATCTGTCATACGTTTAGTTTTAGGTCGGGAACGTAATGTATTTTGCCTTATAATCTGTTTTGATTCAACTTTTCACGACACAAACTAAATAAATGAAGGGAAGCCTGACATACCACTCACATGAGAAACTGTCATGACTGTAATATCTGTATTATAGTTAGTTTGATGTTGTTGTTTTTTTAAGTTTCACCTTTCTTTTGGGTGCAGTCATCTGGCTCATCTGGGACTGACGTGTCCGGGACCAAGTCGTCCATTTTCAGCTCCCTCCCGAAGATTTCATTCATCTCGTTGAAGAATTTATATTCCTCCCTGAATTCAAAGTGAAACAAAACAGTTAGCTTGTGGTTAGCTGGCAACGCTAATCCTAACCAAAAACATTTAAACAACACAGAGCAAATATTAACAGTTAAAGTTAGTCAAATTCAAATACTTGTGGTCACAAAACAAAACATATTTAAAAACTGCTTTTAAAGTTTGTTTTAAATCAATGGAAACTACAGATACAAATGAAAAGCTGCATGTATGCATGTATGTGTGTATGTATGTATGTATGGCTCTGTACAGAAACTGTACAAACCATCAAAACCAATAATATAAAGAAAATGATTCATAGTTTTTGTCATCACTGACTTTTCATGGAGGAAGCCATGTTTAAGGCGTTTGATGCGAGTGTAGCACTGCTCCGAGGTCCTTATGAATCCTCCGTCGCTCATCTTCTCAGAGATGTACTCAAACACGTGGCGGTTCTTCAGGCAGCCCTTCAGGGTGAGCTGGACGTTGTCTTCACCCCAGACCTCCAGCAGGGTGCGTGTCTCCAGGTCGGACCAGGGCATCTTTCTGCTCTGGTCGGCCAGGAGGTGGCTGGAAGAGGGCTGCTCGTCTAAGTGGAGGAACCACAGATTTGTTATCGGGCTTGGATCTTTGAACGGAATGCGTCATCTGCACAATGACGCGGTGTACAATTGCAGAACTGGTGTGGTGACACAAATTGATTGATCGTAGTTGAACCTACACATGTCAGGATCCGTTTCCATCAGGGGTTGCAAGGTGGCGTCAGCGGCAGCGCTCTCCACCTCAGGACACACAGAGTTATCACCCAGCACCGGAGCCAGGAGGTGGAAGTATCGGAACACCGTGGGCCGTCCTCCATTTCTGGAAAACGCAAATAAAACGCAAGCTGTGAAACAGCCTGCTTTGCGTGGTGGGAATGGCGGTCTTCATTTTTACGAGGCCATCTTATTTACCTCCAGCTGTTGCAGTAACGCCTGTAACTCTTCTTCAATCTTTTGATCCGGGAGTGGCACTGCTCCGCCGTCCTCGGGTATCCCGTGGCGGCCATTTTCTCCGATATGTCGGTGAATATGTGCCCGTTGCGGACGCACGTTTTCAGGCTGTGCTGCACGTCGTCTGCAGCCCACACTTCAACGAGAGCGAACGTCTCCTGCTCCGTCCACGCCGTGTTCACATCCGCACCTATTTCAGGTTGATGCGGCCGTTAGAAAGACTTTGTGTCGACACAGTGCTGCTGTGTGAATGAATGGAGATGACTGTACCTGGGTCCTGGTCTGCTTGCTCGTCTTTTTCATCATAATCATCAATAGAAACCGCCTCCGGACCGAGTATTTGTTCCAGCTGGTGGTAGAATCTGTAATCTACTCTTCTTCCAGATCTAGACGGCACGACCAGACGTAAATATGAAGAATTAAGAGTCATGCTGGATTATACGTGCAAACAGACAAACAGGCAAACTGAAAGAGTGACCTCACTTCTTCCTGTCGTAGCACTGTCGAAAGTTGTTCCTCAGTGACTTGACCTTCCAGCGGCACTGCTCCGAGGTCTTCGAGTAGCCGAGGTCGCGCATCCTGTGCGAAATGTCGGCGTAAACGTGCCCGTTGTGGACGAAACCCCTCAGCGCACTCTGAACGTCTTCGTCGCCCCAGATCTCGATCAGCACCAGGGTCTCCTCGTCGGACCACGAGCCACTCGCCGGTTTCTCCGTCGACGTGCCGATTTCTCCATCTTACAGCAGAAACACAGCACTTGTCACTCTCTTGTATCGGTTTTGGTACGAATGCACAATTGTTACTGTAGTTGCAGCCAAGAAGTAGGTTTTTGTCTTTACAACTCCAATGATTCTTGTTTCTTTCTATTCATTTACGAATGCCTTAAACAACAACAAGACAAGTACAGTTTGACAGATCGTGCTGTTTAACTCTTTTCCACTTCTGCTACATTTTAGCATTCACCATAACATAAGTGTCACATGTTCAGATACAGTTTTAGCCTCCTCGACACAAGAACAACCTCAACGCAGCAAGAATGCAACACTAAAATCAAGCTAATCAGCATGCTAACATACAGAAAGCACACTGATATTCTGTAGGAAATGCTTTACTAGTTGTGTAGTACTTCTTTTGTACTTGCACAACATTTGAAACGCTACATATCTCCATATCTCTGGTGTAAAACAGTGTGTGAGAAAGAGAGTAATCTTGTATAATGCTGCCGTACTATTCACCGCATGAAGTTGATGAAGGAATATTGTGTATTTTACCCGTTTCCGTCACCGATTCACCGTTGGAGTCTTCCGATATTTCGATGGAGTCCGTTACCACAGTGGAGGATGTTGACGGCTGCTTGTCCAGGATTTGTTCCAGCAGATCATAGAATTTAAAGTCGACTCGGTCGGTCCCCGATGAGCTACAGGCAGTAGAGACAGCTGCATTAACACACAGATGTCCCGCCAACAGCACAGCGTACAAAAGGAGTGTTCGGGTGCTGCTTTTACTTCAGGTTTTCCTGACAATGCCGGTAGTTGGCTTTCAGGCGCTTGATCCGGGTGTGGCACTGCCCTGCACTGCGGGAGTAGCCGTTGGCGGTGAGTTTCTCCGATACTTCGGTGAAAATGTGACCGTTGTGTGGGTAGCGTCTCATGCTCTGCTGGACCTAAATGTGGGGGAAATTCTTAGCAAAATGTGGCAATATACAAGAAATATATATATTTAAAAATGACTTTTAACAATCAAACGGATGAGGATAGCATGCACATAGAGGCTCTATTTAAGGACTGGATATATATCGCTCTCATTAAACGTGTTATTTCCTTTGTGGCCGCAGACTAGAAAGCCATTTCTTTGTAGGTCCTTGTGCTCCTGGAGCTCTCTGTGTTGCTAAAGAGTTTCGCTTTGATTTTGAACAGAAGAAAAAAAGCATCCTGCATGATCAAAGCTTTAGGAATGATGTTTTCATCAATTCCAAAAATGAAGGAACTGATGAAGTGAAGTGAGACGGCAGTTCAGCCTGATTATCAGGATAATTACCGGCATCATTCATTATTATATTATTATTATTATTACTATTGCTCTACCTGTGGGTCGCCCCAGATCTCTAGAAGGATGACGGTCTCTTTGTCCGACCAGGGGACTTTCTTCCTGTCCTCCTGAACACCCACAGCAGACTCTGATGCGACACAGATAGAAAATTAAACACTTTATGGAATAACTTCATTGAGACTTCACTACTACTAGTGTTGATGTTACATTTGACCATTTTGTTTTGTACTAGCCACACTGCTCGATAGCTGTATTTTTGTTGAATATGCCATGATGTCACTTGTTTTGGACGATAAAGATGAATCTAAGTATAGTGTGCATGCCATTAAAGTTCCATTGAATCATTCAAAGTTATCATTATAATGGTGTCATAATGTTATAATTACACTATACTTGTTGTAACTAAACAATAAGTAAATAATTGAGACATTGAGAACAGAACTGTTTTGTATTCAATTCAGGTTTCTAATTTATATAAATGAAAAATGCATTAGTTTCTATATGTTTCTGTTTTTACAGATATTGCTGAATGAACGGCACACAGGTAACAGTCAGGGTATAATGATTATGTGGCAGGCAGGGTGAGGTAGTACTAAAAACACCTCAGCTTGTTATCTGAGCTCCCTTCCCTCACCTCCCGCTGTCAGTAGAGAACATTAGGGTTTACCGATATCCTGATGGGGAAAAGGCGGTGAGTCGTTGTCTTCAGGCTCTCCTGGTATTTCCTCCAGCTGCGGCGCTGACGGGAAGTCCTTCACTAAAAAGCTTCCCAGTTCATTGTAAAACTTGCACTCCACTTGCTCCTGTCCCTTCATGCTGCATCGAGGGATAAGAAGAGAGCAGATGTATACCGTTAATCAACGAATACCACAAACGTTTCCTTTTCGCTGGAAGTATACATACTTGTTTTGGTAGCATTGCCTGAAATTTGATTTCAGCCTTTTCAGCCTCGTTTGGCACTGCTCTGGCGTTCGGGAGAAGCCCTGGGCGGCCATCTTGTTGGATAAGATGGAGAAGATGTGTAACGTCCTGTGCATTCCTCTCCTCTCCTGCTGCAGCTTTTCTTCCCCCCACGTGTTGATGAGGGCCAACGACTCAAAGTCTGTCCACGGGACGCTTCTAGTTCCTTAAACGAAAAGATGAATCACATTGTTTGTGAGTATAATCTGAGAAACAGTCCTTTCACTGTAACATGTCATTTTAATACAACCCTGTGTTATGTTTGTCATTTTTGTGCTTTGGGAAGCTTATATGTACTTTGGCGCATTCGGCCATTTAAGGACAAAAATAAAAAATAACTAATTTGGGAGCCGGGTGAGGGGACAAATTATCTTTAAAAAATATATCCACGTTTTTTTCCTCCTATATTTACAATTTATATATATATATTTTATATTAGCACCCCTCCCTAGGCCTTGTATTATTATTTATTTAGTTTTACCTAATTGCCCTAATAGGCCGTTGTATATATGGATATATAGGACAAATAACAGACAAATACATAATGCCTGCTTAGACTTGAAATGTTTGATAAAATAAAATAAACTGGAGCTGCAACAATTGGCAATTTAATCAATTGATGGGTAAAACAGAAAATCAATTGGCAGAAATTGATATTTGTTATTTATCAAGCAAAAACATTATCTGGTTGCAGCTTCTTCAATGTGAAGATTTGATGCTTTTTTTGTCATTTATGATAGTAAAATGATCAAACTCAAGGTTTGTGATGTTGGTTGAACAAACAAGCAATCATGAATACTTATATAATATACTACATGCTGTAAGACATTATAACGGGTATCTTTCTCTATGTTCTGCTGCTTTCCTAAACTGAACCCCCCCCCCCCAATAAAATGAAATTGTACCAATTTCCAGTCGGCTCGTATGGCCGAGAAACTGCAATTCCTCATCGCCGTCTTGTGACTCATCTTCATCCATGACCTCTTCGACATCATAGCTGACCTCGGGAACAGCTGAGGGAGCTGAGGAGCCGAGTACCCGCTTCAGCTGCTCGTAAAATTTATACTCCAGTTTGGAGTTCCTTCTGGTGTTAGAAAAGGAAAAAAAAGGCGACGGGCATTTTGCTGTTTTACAAATTACAGCTATGACATTTTCGGAGGGAAATAAAAGTTATCTGATAAACTGCAAATGATCGGACAGAAAGACAAGCGGAGAGGAAGGAGGACAGTTCATTTAACACCTACTTGTTGTTCTTGCGGAAGCATTTCTTCAGCCGCTTGATCCTGGTCTGGCACTGTTCGACCGTTCTCACGTAGCCCCTCTCTGCCATCTTCTGAGCGATCTGCGTAAATATGTGACGGTTTTTCAAGCAGCCCTTTAAAGCCCGCTGCACCGAGTCCTTCCCCCAGATGTCGAGCAGATTGAGCGTCTCCTCGTCCGACCAGGGAACTTTTGTGTCCGTCACAACCGGGAGAGAGCCTTCCTGAGAGTCTAAAATAAAACGAGCAGAGTCAGTCAAAGGCCTACGTTTAGATCGATCTGACTGATAGCATCCACTGATCCGTCAAAAAAAAAGAGCACAAACCTGTATATTCTCCCCATATTGAGATGAGAGGAGATTCACCTGAATTCTCATCATCCACTGACGAATCCCTGTAAAGGTGGAAAAACACAAAAAGGATCAAATTGACAGACACTTTTTTCACATCGGCTCAAAGTGATTCCTCTAACTTTGTGATTCCAAAAAATCTTTTTTTGTGAGCATTAAACCGCTCCACATTAAGTATTTTCAAAAAATGACAAGAAGTACATGAAGTAACACACATGAACCACAACAAATATTCAACAAGACTTAAGAGTCGACAGCATGTTGTCGTGCTGATGTGTAGGCGTTATAATGTTTACTATGTTCACCATCATAGTTTATGTTGGCGTGCTAACATGTGCTAGTTAGCCTTTAAACACAAACTACAGCTGAGGCTGATGGGAATGTCATTAGTTTTGCAGGTATTTGTTCATAAACCGAAGTATTGGATACATTTTTACATCATCACGGCGCTAAATGAAGAGCCAGGGGCTCACTAACGTCATTGGGACGTCATCGTCTGGCTACAATGAATATCTGTGCCAAATTTCATGGCAATCCATCAAATGGCTGATGAGATATTTCAATCTAGATCAAAGCTGGTGGACCGACTAACGTCCTTAGAGCCATGCCGCTAATATGGATAAAAAGGGAATGGAACCCCGAGTGATGAAAATAAAAACAGAAGTGATTCCTGCCCCCACTGAACCAATTAAACACAACGTTTCTGGGAATCTTACAAGAAAGCCGACGCCTCCGCCAGCTGTTTTGTGGGAATTTCCACGCCTCCGCTCAGCTTCCGCTTCCTGAGAACCCGCCCTCCTCTCAAGCTTTGGCTGTTGTCATTGGCTGCTGAATCCTTGTTCGCAGTCTCGTTAGGCGTAGTGAGGTCTATGGTTTCGTCGCGCGGTTGTGCGCTAACTGAGTCTTTCCCGTCTCTAACCTGCAGCTGCCAGATGCCCGAGTCTCTCGTCTCCTCCAGCCTTTGTCTCACGGTCTCGGAGCTCCTCCTGATCGCCCTCTCCAGGCTGCTTGTGTTGAAGAGAGCGTCGAGCTGTCCTTTGTGCTCTGGAGGGTTTGAATCTTTGGAAGCAGGTGTGCATGAGGCGGTGGCGTTTGTGACAGGTTTGGTCCCAGGAGGCAGAGACAGGGAGGAGAGGATGCAGTCATCCATCGGTAAAAATCTAGATTCTACAATTAAGAAAAAATAAGGTCGGTTCACTCATTATTTAACTGACAAGAAAAACTCTCAATTCTATCAAAATACAAAGAGGAAAATTAGCGGTTGCTCCAAGTGCATCTTCGCTGTCTCTTCCAACCTTTTATAAGTAATGCTTTAATAAAAACAAAAACAAAATGCTAATTCCTGAGCATTCGTACAACGAGGACGAGGTGGAACATTTGACAGACGACAAACAGACTTCTTCTAATCTGCGATTACATCCCTTTCTGTTTCAGTGTTGACCGTACAGTTGCAGTGCACTACCCGGGGGGGGGGGGGGGGGGGGGGGGGGGGGCATACAGTACCTTTCTCCGCAAAATGGCCGAGGTTTCTGTGATGTTCAAGTACGCCCTTCATGTCCTCTGGCGGGAAAAAGGATTGTAGACATTCGTCTAGGAATGACGGAGTGTCTCCAAGCCAAGCTGCCAACTGAGAACAGAGATCAAGTTCCTCCCTTTAGTAATCCTGCACTCATTATCTTGTATTTGTACTGCCAAATGACTCACGGTGAGTTCAAATAAAAAACAAATCAGTATCAAGAGGGGTTGTGCATTTTCCTTGACATGCATTCATCATTTTGTGTACCGATAAGCTTGAGTGACCGCCAGGAACATGAACCTCACGCAGCCTTGCTGACCCAAATAAAAAATAATTAGCGCGATGGCCTAATGAGAACTTATCTTATAGTGTGTAACAGCTACTACTCTTCGTTATATTGCTCCTCTGCCACTGCTTGGTACAGAACAGGAGAAGAGCACCTGTATCCAGCTAACCCTCCTCTATATCTGTCAGACAGATGAGCCCCTGCACTGAGCCACAGTCAGTCTAAGAATAATGCCAGAGCCATCTCCCCGGTGAGACGCTTCTCTGTGTTGCATTTGGTGTGTTGTGGTGGGGGAATAAAAGGCGGGAGGCAAAACAAGTAGTGCAGACCTCCCACAGGGCCTGGCATTCTCCCCCGGTAGCCTCACATCAACACTGCAGAGGGCAGGTCACACAATAGGGATATAACAGAGGCCAAGATACGACCCGTTACATAATGTCAGCAGCAGCGTGGCTGCAGAAAGGCCTTAACAGAAGCAATAGAGTAAGGTCGTAGGGCCAGTAATGTCCGCTTTGAGTCTAAATGTAGACAGTGTATTTCCTGCAAAGTTGATCAGACATGTCGGTGACATTCAAACAAATAAATAACTACAAGTTTATTCCAACAGGACTAATATGATCAGATGACCTCTGTGTTTGACGGAGTACAATATGGTAATTTGCAGCGGCAGATTCACACACGATTAAGATCACAGACGACTTCTGCAATTATAAAGAATTCCTAATATTAGTCCCGTGCCAACAGGGCTTAAGACCAACCAAGACAAGACTGGTTTAAGAAAAGTGTAACACAAATAATTCAAGGTAGATTATTATTATTATCATGATGTCATTTATGTAATGTGGCACCTGTGTGAAGTCTGGAACTGGCAGCAGCTCCTCCAGTCTTGATATGAACTCCCACACCAGCATCTCAAGTGCGGCGTTATACTTTGGCCCAAAATACACGGGGAATATTTCCTGCAAATGAGAAAGAGAGGCAGGCGGATTAAGAGAGCGAGACGGATACATGTAGTTAGTGTATAGTGGACAGGACAATGTGGAATCACGATTAAAGTAAAACAACGCAATAAGGTGTCGTCTCACTTGGAAAAAATATTTTCTTTCCGAGGGATCCTCCAGTAATGAATGAACCAACTCCACAAAGTTCACCTCCGATTCCTCCACCTGGTTTATGGTTACCTGTTTTACACACACACACACACACACACACACACACACACACACACACACACACACACACACACACACACACACACACACACACACACACACACACACACACACACACACACACACACACACACACACGCTCAATACAAAATTCAAGAAAACAACTGCTCCCACCCGTCGTGAGACTCAATCCGTCATAACTGAGTAAACGTCCACACCGGAAAGAAAGCCCGCTGTGTGTTTGCCAGCGACAGTTTACTTACATGGTGATCCTTGGCAGTGCTGACGGGAGCTTTAATCCTGTCCAGATGTGGCTGAATGGTCTGCAGGTCCACTGGGAGCTCCCCTCGACACATCTCCAGAACCAGCTGGATGTGCGCACACACACACACACACACACACATATAAACAATAGTCCTGGTTCATAAAGCTCCTGGTGTAACACCGGACTACCACTGAAGAACTTTCTTTTATCGTTGCCGTGTTGGACCTGTTGCTACTCTGCCCACCTGATTTAGAGGGGAGTATACGAAATAAATACATATATAAGTGAGATACTATACTCACGTCGCACATCGTCTACTTAAAAAGCTTGTTTATACATTTTAAACCTGGCTTTGACCCGAGACAAACACCTAGAATAAGTACAAGCGTCACCTCAGTGTGGTTGAACGGGGATTATATTACTGACCCTGGCCCTGAGTCCCAGGATGAGCTGAGCCCTCTGACTGTAGCTCATCAGCTCTGGGACCAGTTCCGTCACCATGGTAACAAACTCCTCCAGCATCCCATAGTGGTCCACAAGTCCCTGCTGCACTACTTGCCACACTGCGGCTGACAACAGCTGCAAGGGCGGGGCGAGGAGGCGCAGATAGTGGACTGGAAGATCATTACCTGAGGAGGAGGAGGAGGAGAGAAAAATGAACATGTATCTACATTTCATGTAACTGGCAATTAAAGTCGTTTTGATACAGCCTGTTATTACCTAAAAGAGGATGAATGTGCATCCACAAGCAACAGTTTCACATTACCCACAACCTGATAGAAAACCAGAGCAGGAGTAAACAGCCCACTCAGGTAACCCAATAACCAGGTAACATGAAACACCTGCACGCGTCTCTACTGACTGCTTTTGTTTTAAGGTTCACATTCCATATCAAGAGGTCTTTAATAAGGTCAATATGATGATTGACGATACGACTTTGAGAGCTTTTTTTTGGGGGGGGGGGCAATATTGGTTTTGAATACAACTTTTGCATCCGTGTGACAAAAGTGCTTTTATCAGGCACACGCAAAAAAAAACAGACATCACAAAATGTAATTGGCATATACTGTAATCTTACATTTTATCTGGACTAAATATGTATTCCACTGGCTCACATATAAAAGGCTGATGGCTACATAATGTCGCTTCTCTAACGTGCAGTACTGGATTATTATGCTGCGGCAAAAGGGAAACTGTTTCATGAATATCATCTGCTGTGGTATACACATCAAACACTGACCTGCTGGAACCTCAGTCTGTCTGGTAGGAGACAGGCTGCTGTGTTGTTTTCTACCCGCTAAGATGAATTGTGTTGCTTAAGACGAGGACGAGTGATCCAAAGCCCACTTCAGAAATGTCACAATTCAACAAGCAATCTGTGTCAACAACGACACATTACACACTATGCACGAGCGAATAAGATGCACTGTGGCAATATGACATGACACCGACAAAAAACAGCATCCATCAAACTCACAACAAACTCGCATCTTGTTGAATGCTGCAACTACAACCGAGCAGGAGATTGGATTTCTAACAACATTCAGATCGATGTTAAAAAAAAAGCAAAACCATGCCGGCAGATCAACGAGCATCTTGATGTGAGTGATGGAAGTAAATCAGCGCTGGAGATGCTCATTTGTGGTTCGGGTTGACTGACACGCTGCAGGAACATGTCACAGAACACGAGCACTTCATTTGAGGTCACTGTGAACTCACTGGTAACACACGAGATCGTTATGAAACGTGATTTTTTTTTTCACGACACGCACCTCGACTGGTTCCACTTTCAGTTCCCCGGTTTATTTCCATTTAGCAGCTGACAGAAGGAAGAAAAACAACCCCGAGCCGATGTCTCCCCCCCCCCCCCCTCTCCGGGTTGTAGCGATGAGGAAGAAGAAGAAAAAAATGTATAACAACAGCTAATAAATGAATTCTGCTAATTTCTGATGAGTGAAACATCCATGAGCGATCGCCAACCCGCAGAAACGCGATAGCAGTTTTGCAGGAAGCATTGAGAGGCTCCTGTTTTTTTCAAATCTCGCTTCAGGAGGAGATACAGAACAAAGGGTTCTGGTCTCATCCGCCTCAGTCCAGATCACGGCAAGCCCTCTTTCCTGGTTGGCTGACGAAGACCGGATCAACTAGGACGTTCAGATAGTCGGACTAGAGGGCGCCATTGTCTCTCCATTTAGCAAAGGTCTGAGGTGGATGCTTCCTTTTAGAGAAGTATGCAACCATTTGCTGAAGTAAGGGCACCAGTGCCAACATTTAATAGCACTGCATTAGATCAAAACACTTAAGTTAAGTGCATTAATTAAATGTACTTAATCACTTTCCACCACTGTGTGTATATATGTATGTGTGTATGAGTCAGTCATATGTTTGCTGTATTTGTTAATTATTTTCTTATAAATTAACTTTTTAGATCCTGAACTCCACCTCCTCAGCACCTGTCTTGCTAATGTCCCCCATCTATTTATATGAGTGTACATACATATATATATATATATATATATATATACATACATACACAAGGGTTGTTATGTGTGACACAAATGTAATTCACGTTAATATTACGCTACTTGCCAGGCCATTCATTGCTCTTCATTATCTTCAAGTCAGCAAAATGAGATGTCAACTTCTCACTGAACTCTTATTTTGAAAACAAGGAACCGGAAGTGCTAGCGAACGAGTTTTTGTTGTTGCCTAAAACGTTAGCTAGAGTAGTAGACTATCCTCAAAGCATAACGTTAGGTTAATGGAGTCTGATGGAATGAAACGTACAGGTTTACTTACAAGCTCTCAACTAAATAAATAACCTGCTATAACGGTTAGCAAAGCTAAACTAGCTTCCGCGCTCCTGACATGGAAAAAAGTCCTAGTCTGTAGCTTAGCTATAGCTACTGAGTAGCGTTATGAGTATAGCTAGTTAGCTAACTAATGTTAACACTACTTATTTGAGACCATTTAGTAACGTTATGCGGTTCTTAGCAGTTCTGCTTGGCCGCGGTAGAGCTCAATCTGGTCGTAATGTAGCGATCAATTCAGAGAGGAGTTGGGGTTGTTGTGACATTGCTGCTTCCTCGAGTAAACACTGACCCCTGTTGGACAGGAAAACACAGACAACAAGCTCATAAGGCTCATTACCGCCCCCTGCTGCTTCGGAGTGTGGACCAGAAACTACCCATTAATAAACCATCGATAAACCATCACAGTGTCACAAAATGTCGTTGAGAAAAAAAGAAATTTCACTTCACCATTCTTTGAACAGGAATCAAACCCATGTCCACTACACAAAATCCCAAAGTTGGCTTGGAGTTCAGTACCTTCAAATTAGAAGGTACTTCACTTCACCTAAGCATTCTTTGAACAGGAATCAAACCCATGTCCACTAAACAACATCCCAAAGTTCGCTTGAAGTTCAGTACCTTCAAATTAGAATTCCCTGACCGGGAATCGAACCCGGGCTGCGGCGGTGAGAGCGCCGAATCCTAGCCACTAGACCAGGGGTGGCCAACCAGTCAAAGACCAAGAGCCACATTTTTTACTGTGTTACCGCAAAGAGCCACATCATACACATGGGCACACATGAACATCACCCTATCCCTTCCTCACACACACACATATCTTTGCTCAGCCAGATTTATTGTAAATGTCACACACCAACATGATAATGACAGAAATTGACTCCTAAGACCACAGGCCAGTCATTTTCAACAATGAACATTGTGTACACTGTCTCACACAGACAAACTCTCAGTTCAACCAAGTCCACAAACAAAAATATAATAATTTACAATAGTGTTTTTCTTTTACTATGCATGTTACTTAGTGGGACTTCTGGCATTCCTTGCCTTGAACAATCCTCTTCAAATCTGGCTTGTATTCCGTTGTTGCCACTCGAAGCAATTCTTTCACATGGGTGTCAGTCAGAACAGATCGATGCTTTGATTTCACGTGTTTCAGGGTAGAAAACACAGACTCGCAGACGTATGTTGACCCAAACATTGACAGTATCTTAAGCGCAGCCCGTTTGACATTGGGGTATTTTTTCATTGGCACACTTTTCCAGAACTCAATGGTCCCTTCCCTTAAAGCAGGTTTGAGTTGGTCCTCCTCACAAAGATCGATCATCTCCAACTCAGCCGCATCCTCATCTGTGACTAGCGGGGCTTTCAAACAGTCCATCTCGGCGTTAAATGGGTCGACGAGGAACGTAATCTGTGGCCGCACATGCGCGTTTGACGAAAATACCGTATTTAACTCAAGCGAAGCGAACACGAACATTAAAAAAACACAAATACAAACTTCGATATGAACGTAAGAGCCGCATGAAACCGGGCAAAGAGCCGCATGCGGCTCGGGAGCCGCGGGTTGGCCACCCCTGCACTAGACCATCAGGGACACATTTGCAGAAAGAAAAACTATGTGAAATGACCTTAATAAACCATCAATAAACCATCACAGTGTCACAAAATGTCGTTGAGAAAAAAAGAAATTTCACTTCACCATTCTTTGAACAGGAATCAAACCCATGTCCACTACACAACATCCCAAAGTTGGCTTGAAGTTCAGTACCTTCAAATTAGAATTCCCTGACCGGGAACCGAACCCGGGCCGCGGCGGTGAGAGCGCCGAATCCTAGCCACTAGACCATCAGGGACACATTTGCAGAAAGAAAAACTATGTGAAATGACCTTAATAAACCATCAATAAACCATCACAGTGTCACAAAATGTCGTTGAGAAAAAAAGAAATTTCACTTCACCATTCTTTGAACAGGAATCAGACCCATGTCCACCACACAATATCCCAAAGTTGGCTTGAAGTTCAGTACCTTCAAATTAGAAGGTACTTCACTTCACCTAACCATTCTTTGAACAGGAATCAAACCCATGTCCACTAAACAACATCCCAAAGTTCGCTTGAAGTTCAGTACCTTCAAATTAGAATTCCCTGACCGGGAATCGAACCCGGGCCGCGGCGGTGAGAGCGCCGAATCCTAGCCACTAGACCATCAGGGACACATTTGCAGAAAGAAAAACTATGTGAAATGACCTTAATAAACCATCAATAAACCATCACAGTGTCAAAAAATGTCGTTGAGAAAAAAAGAAATTTCACTCCACCATTCTTTGAACAGGAATCAAACCCATGTCCACCACACAATATCCCAAAGTTGGCTTGAAGTTCAGTACCTTCAAATTAGAATTCCCTGACCGGGAATCGAACCCGGGCCGCGGCGGTGAGAGCGCCGAATCCTAGCCACTAGACCATCAGGGACACATTTGCAGAAAGAAAAACTATGTGAAATGACCTTAATAAACCATCAATAAACCATCACAGTGTCACAAAATGTCGTTGAGAAAAAAAGAAATTTCACTTCACCATTCTTTGAACAGGAATCAAACCCATGTCCACTACACAACATCCCAAAGTTGGCTTGAAGTTCAGTACCTTCAAATTAGAAGGTACTTCACTTCACCTAACCATTCTTTGAACAGGAATCAAACCCATGTCCACTAAACAACATCCCAAAGTTCGCTTGAAGTTCAGTACCTTCAAATTAGAATTCCCTGACCGGGAATCGAACCCGGGCCGCGGCGGTGAGAGCGCCGAATCCTAGCCACTAGACCATCAGGGACACATTTGCAGAAAGAAAAACTATGTGAAATGACCTTAATAAACCATCAATAAACCATCACAGTGTCACAAAATGTCGTTGAGAAAAAAAGAAATTTCACTTCACCATTCTTTGAATAGGAATCAAACCCATGTCCACCACACAATATCCCAAAGTTGGCTTGAAGTTCAGTACCTTCAAATTAGAAGGTACTTCACTTCACCTAACAATTCTTTGAACAGGAATCAAACCCATGTCCACTAAACAACATCCCAAAGTTCGCTTGAAGTTCAGTACCTTCAAATTAGAACTCCCTGACTGGGAATCGAACCCGGGCCGCGGCGGTGAGAGCGCCAAATCCTAGCCACTAGACCATCAGGGACACATTTGCAGAAAGAAAAACTATGTGAAATGACCTTAATAAACCATCAATAAACCATCACAGTGTCACAAAATGTCGTTGAGAAAAAAAGAAATTTCACTTCACCATTCTTTGAACAGGAATCAAACCCATGTCCACTACACAATATCCCAAAGTTGGCTTGAAGTTCAGTACCTTCAAATTAGAATTCCCTGACCGGGAATCGAACCCGGGCCGCGGCGGTGAGAGCGCCGAATCCTAGCCACTAGACCATCAGGGACACATTTGCAGAAAGAAAAACTATGTGAAATGACCTTAATAAACCATCAATAAACCATCACAGTGTCACAAAATGTCGTTGAGAAAAAAGAAATTTCACTTCACCATTCTTTGAACAGGAATCAAACCCATGTCCACTACACAACATCCCAAAGTTGGCTTGAAGTTCAGTACCTTCAAATTAGAAGGTACTTCACTTCACCTAACCATTCTTTGAACAGGAATCAAACCCATGTCCACTAAACAACATCCCAAAGTTCGCTTGAAGTTCAGTACCTTCAAATTAGAATTCCCTGACCGGGAATCGAACCCGGGCCGCAGCGGTGAGAGCGCCGAATCCTAGCCACTAGACCATCAGGGACACATTTGCAGAAAGAAAAACTATGTGAAATGACCTTAATAAACCATCAATAAACCATCACAGTGTCACAAAATGTCGTTGAGAAAAAAAGAAATTTCACTTCACCATTTTTTGAACAGGAATCAGACCCATGTCCACTACACAATATCCCAAAGTTGGCTTGAAGTTCAGTACCTTCAAGTTAGAATTCCCTGACCGGGAATCGAACCCGGGCCGCGGCGGTGAGAGCGCCGAATCCTAGCCACTAGACCATCAGGGACACATTTGCAGAAAGAAAAACTATGTGAAATGACCTTAATAAACCATCAATAAACCATCACAGTGTCACAAAATGTCGTTGAGAAAAAAAGAAATTTCACTTCACCATTCTTTGAATAGGAATCAAACCCATGTCCACCACACAATATCCCAAAGTTGGCTTGAAGTTCAGTACCTTCAAATTAGAAGGTACTTCACTTCACCTAACAATTCTTTGAACAGGAATAAAACCCATGTCCACTAAACAACATCCCAAAGTTCGCTTGAAGTTCAGTACCTTCAAATTAGAACTCCCTGACCGGGAATCGAACCCGGGCCGCGGCGGTGAGAGCGCCGAATCCTAGCCACTAGACCATCAGGGACACATTAGCAGAAAGAAAAACTATGTGAAATGACCTTAATAAACCATCAATAAACCATCACAGTGTCACAAAATGTCGTTGAGAAAAAAAGAAATTTCACTTCACCATTCTTTGAACAGGAATCAAACCCATGTCCACCACACAATATCCCAAAGTTGGCTGGAAGTTCAGTACCTTCAAATTAGAAGGTACTTCACTTCACCTAACCATTCTTTGAACAGGAATCAAACCCATGTCCACTAAACAACATCCCAAAGTTCGCTTGAAGTTCAGTACCTTCAAATTAGAATTCCCTGACCGGGAATCGAACCCGGGCCGCAGCGGTGAGAGCGCCGAATCCTAGCCACTAGACCATCAGGGACACATTCGCAGAAAGAAAAACTATGTGAAATGACCTTAATAAACCATCAATAAACCATCACAGTGTCACAAAATGTCGTTGAGAAAAAAAGAAATTTCACTTCACCATTCTTTGAACAGGAATCAAACCCATGTCCACTACACAAAATCCCAAAGTTGGCTTGAAGTTCAGTACCTTCAAATTAGAATTCCCTGACCGGGAATCGATCCCGGGCCGCGGCGGTGAGAGCGCCGAATCCTAGCCACTAGACCATCAGGGACACATTTGCAGAAAGAAAAACTATGTGAAATGACCTTAATAAACCATCAATAAACCATCACAGTGTCACAAAATGTCGTTGAGAAAAAAAGAAATTTCACTTCACCATTTTTTGAACATGAATCAGACCCATGTCCACTACACAATATCCCAAAGTTGGCTTGAAGTTCAGTACCTTCAAGTTAGAATTCCCTGACCGGGAATCGAACCCAGGCCGCGGCGGTGAGAGCGCCGAATCCTAGCCACTAGACCATCAGGGACACATTTGCAGAAAGAAAAACTATGTGAAATGACCTTAATAAACCATCAATAAACCATCACAGTGTCACAAAATGTCGTTGAGAAAAAAAGAAATTTCACTTCACCATTCTTTGAATAGGAATCAAACCCATGTCCACCACACAATATCCCAAAGTTGGCTTGAAGTTCAGTACCTTCAAATTAGAAGGTACTTCACTTCACCTAACCATTCTTTGAACAGGAATCAAACCCATGTCCACTAAAAAACATCCCAAAGTTCGCTTGAAGTTCAGTACCTTCAAATTAGAATTCCCTGACCGGGAATCGAACCCGGGCCGCGGCGGTGAGAGCGCCGAATCCTAGCCACTAGACCATCAGGGACACATTTGCAGAAAGAAAAACTATGTGAAATGACCTTAATAAACCATCAATAAACCATCACAGTGTCACAAAATGTCGTTGAGAAAAAAAGAAATTTCACTTCACCATTCTTTGAACAGGAATCAAACCCATGTCCACCACACAATATCCCAAAGTTGGCTTGAAGTTCAGTACCTTCAAATTAGAAGGTACTTCACTTCACCTAACCATTCTTTGAACAGGAATCAAACCCATGTCCACTAAACAACATCCCAAAGTTCGCTTGAAGTTCAGTACCTTCAAATTAGAATTCCCTGACCGGGAATCGAACCCGGGCCGCGGCGGTGAGAGCGCCGAATCCTAGCCACTAGACCATCAGGGACACATTTGCAGAAAGAAAAACTATGTGAAATGACCTTAATAGACCATCAATAAACCATCACAGTGTCACAAAATGTCGTTGAGAAAAAAAGAAATTTCACTTCACCATTCTTTGAACAGGAATCAAACCCATGTCCACGACACAATATCCCAAAGTTGGCTGGAAGTTCAGTACCTTCAAATTAGAAGGTACTTCACTTCACCATTCTTTGAACAGGAATCAAACCCATGTCCACTAAACAACATCCCAAAGTTTGCTTGAAGTTCAGTACCTTCAAATTAGAATTCCCTGACCGGGAATCGAACCCGGGCCGCGGCGGTGAGAGCGCCGAATCCTAGCCACTAGACCATCAGGGACACATTTGCAGAAAGAAAAACTATGTGAAATGACCTTAATAAACCATCAATAAACCATCACAGTGTCACAAAATGTCGTTGAGAAAAAAAGAAATTTCACTTCACCATTCTTTGAACAGGAATCAAACCCATGTCCACCACACAAAATCCCAAAGTTGGCTTGAAGTTCAGTACCTTCAAATTAGAAGGTACTTCACCTAACCATTCTTTGAACAGGAATCAAACCCATGTCCACTAAACAACATCCCAAAGTTCGCTTGAAGTTCAGTACCTTCAAATTAGAATTCCCTGACCGGGAATCGAACCCGGGCCGCGGCGGTGAGAGCGCCGAATCCTAGCCACTAGACCATCAGGGACACATTTGCAGAAAGAAAAACTATGTGAAATGACCTTAATAAACCATCAATAAACCATCACAGTGTCACAAAATGTCGTTGAGAAAAAAAGAAATTTCACTTCACCATTCTTTGAACAGGAATCAAACCCATGTCCACTACACAAAATCCCAAAGTTGGCTTGAAGTTCAGTACCTTCAAATTAGAATTCCCTGACCGGGAATCGATCCCAGGCCACGGCGGTGAGAGCGCCGAATCCTAGCCACTAGACCATCAGGGACACATTTGCAGAAAGAAAAACTATGTGAAATGACCTTAATAAACCATCAATAAACCATCACAGTGTCACAAAATGTCGTTGAGAAAAAAAGAAATTTCACTTCACCATTTTTTGAACATGAATCAGACCCATGTCCACTACACAATATCCCAAAGTTGGCTTGAAGTTCAGTACTTTCAAGTTAGAATTCCCTGACCGGGAATCGAACCCAGGCCGCGGCGGTGAGAGCGCCGAATCCTAGCCACTAGACCATCAGGGACACATTTGCAGAAAGAAAAACTATGTGAAATGACCTTAATAAACCATCAATAAACCATCACAGTGTCACAAAATGTCGTTGAGAAAAAAAGAAATTTCACTTCACCATTTTTTGAACATGAATCAGACCCATGTCCACTACACAATATCCCAAAGTTGGCTTGAAGTTCAGTACCTTCAAGTTAGAATTCCCTGACCGGGAATCGAACCCAGGCCGCGGCGGTGAGAGCGCCGAATCCTAGCCACTAGACCATCAGGGACACATTTGCAGAAAGAAAAACTATGTGAAATGACCTTAATAAACCATCAATAAACCATCACAGTGTCACAAAATGTCGTTGAGAAAAAAAGAAATTTCACTTCACCATTCTTTGAACAGGAATCAAACCCATGTCCACCACACAATATCCCAAAGTTGGCTTGAAGTTCAGTACCTTCAAATTAGAAGGTACTTCACTTCACCTAACCATTCTTTGAACAGGAATCAAACCCATGTCCACTAAACAACATCCCAAAGTTCGCTTGAAGTTCAGTACCTTCAAATTAGAATTCCCTGACCGGGAATCGAACCCGGGCCGCGGCGGTGAGAGCGCCGAATCCTAGCCACTAGACCATCAGGGACACATTTTCAGAAAGAAAAACTATGTGAAATGACCTTAATAGACCATCAATAAAACATCACAGTGTCACAAAATGTCGTTGAGAAAAAAAGAAATTTCACTTCACCATTCTTTGAACAGGAATCAAACCCATGTCCACCACACAATATCCCAAAGTTGGCTGGAAGTTCAGTACCTTCAAATTAGAAGGTACTTCACTTCACCTAACCATTCTTTGAACAGGAATCAAACCCATGTCCACTAAACAACATCCCAAAGTTCGCTTGAAGTTCAGTACCTTCAAATTAGAATTCCCTGACCGGGAATCGAACCCGGGCCGCGGCGGTGAGAGCGCCGAATCCTAGCCACTAGACCATCAGGGACACATTTGCAGAAAGAAAAACTATGTGAAATGACCTTAATAAACCATCAATAAACCATCACAGTGTCACAAAATGTCGTTGAGAAAAAAAGAAATTTCACTTCACCATTCTTTGAACAGGAATCAAACCCATGTCCACTACACAACATCCCAAAGTTGGCTTGAAGTTCAGTACCTTCAAATTAGAATTCCCTGACCGGGAATCGATCCCGGGCCGCGGCGGTGAGAGCGCCGAATCCTAGCCACTAGACCATCAGGGACACATTTGCAGAAAGAAAAACTATGTGAAATGACCTTAATAGACCATCAATAAACCATCACAGTGTCACAAAATGTCGTTGAGAAAAAAAGAAATTTCACTTCACCATTTTTTGAACAGGAATCAGACCCATGTCCACTACACAATATCCCAAAGTTGGCTTGAAGTTCAGTACCTTCAAGTTAGAATTCCCTGACCGGGAATCGAACCCAGGCCGCGGCGGTGAGAGCGCCGAATCCTAGCCACTAGACCATCAGGGACACATTTGCAGAAAGAAAAACTATGTGAAATGACCTTAATAAACCATCAATAAACCATCACAGTGTCACAAAATGTCGTTGAGAAAAAAAGAAATTTCACTTCACCATTCTTTGAACAGGAATCAAACCCATGTCCACCACACAATATCCCAAAGTTGGCTTGAAGTTCAGTACCTTCAAATTAGAAGGTACTTCACTTCACCTAACCATTCTTTGAACAGGAATCAAACCCATGTCCACTAAACAACATCCCAAAGTTCGCTTGAAGTTCAGTACCTTCAAATTAGAATTCCCTGACCGGAATCGAACCCGGGCCGCGGCGGTGAGAGCGCCGAATCCTAGCCACTAGACCATCAGGGACACATTTGCAGAAAGAAAAACTATGTGAAATGACCTTAATAAACCATCAATAAACCATCACAGTGTCACAAAATGTCGTTGAGAAAAAAAGAAATTTCACTTCACCATTTTTTGAACAGGAATCAGACCCATGTCCACTACACAATATCCCAAAGTTGGCTTGAAGTTCAGTACCTTCAAGTTAGAATTCCCTGACCGGGAATCAAACCCAGGCCGCGGCGGTGAGAGCCCCGAATCCTAGCCACTAGACCATCAGGGACACATTTGCAGAAAGAAAAACTATGTGAAATGACCTTAATAAACCATCAATAAACCATCACAGTGTCACAAAATGTCGTTGAGAAAAAAAGAAATTTCACTTCACCATTCTTTGAACAGGAATCAAACCCATGTCCACCACACAATATCCCAAAGTTGGCTTGAAGTTCAGTACCTTCAAATTAGAAGGTACTTCACTTCACCTAACCATTCTTTGAACAGGAATCAAACCCATGTCCACTAAACAACATCCCAAAGTTCGCTTGAAGTTCAGTACCTTCAAATTAGAATTCCCTGACCGGGAATCGAACCCGGGCCGCGGCGGTGAGAGCGCCGAATCCTAGCCACTAGACCATCAGGGACACATTTGCAGAAAGAAAAACTATGTGAAATGACCTTAATAAACCATCAATAAACCATCACAGTGTCACAAAATGTCGTTGAGAAAAAAAGAAATTTCACTTCACCATTTTTTGAACAGGAATCAGACCCATGTCCACTACACAATATCCCAAAGTTGGCTTGAAGTTCAGTACCTTCAAGTTAGAATTCCCTGACCGGGAATCGAACCCAGGCCGCAGCGGTGAGAGCGCCGAATCCTAGCCACTAGACCATCAGGGACACATTTGCAGAAAGAAAAACTATGTGAAATGACCTTAATAAACCATCAATAAACCATCACAGTGTCACAAAATGTCGTTGAGAAAAAAAGAAATTTCACTTCACCATTCTTTGAACAGGAATCAAACCCATGTCCACCACACAATATCCCAAAGTTGGCTTGAAGTTCAGTACCTTCAAATTAGAAGGTACTTCACTTCACCTAACCATTCTTTGAACAGGAATCAAACCCATGTCCACTAAACAACATCCCAAAGTTCGCTTGAAGTTCAGTACCTTCAAATTAGAATTCCCTGACCGGGAATCGAACCCGGGCCGCGGCGGTGAGAGCGCCGAATCCTAGCCACTAGACCATCAGGGACACATTTGCAGAAAGAAAAACTATGTGAAATGACCTTAATAAACCATCAATAAACCATCACAGTGTCACAAAATGTCGTTGAGAAAAAAAGAAATTTCACTCCACCATTCTTTGAACAGGAATCAAACCCATGTCCACCACACAATATCCCAAAGTTGGCTGGAAGTTCAGTACCTTCAAATTAGAAGGTACTTCACTTCACCTAACCATTCTTTGAACAGGAATCAAACCCATGTCCACTAAACAACATCCCAAAGTTCGCTTGAAGTTCAGTACCTTCAAATTAGAATTCCCTGACCGGGAATCGAACCCGGGCCGCGGCGGTGAGAGCGCCGAATCCTAGCCACTAGACCATCAGGGACACATTTGCAGAAAGAAAAACTATGTGAAATGACCTTAATAAACCATCAATAAACCATCACAGTGTCACAAAATGTCGTTGAGAAAAAAAGAAATTTCACTTCACCATTTTTTGAACAGGAATCAGACCCATGTCCACTACACAATATCCCAAAGTTGGCTTGAAGTTCAGTACCTTCAAGTTAGAATTCCCTGACCGGGAATCGAACCCAGGCCGCGGCGGTGAGAGCGCCGAATCCTAGCCACTAGACCATCAGGGACACATTTGCAGAAAGAAAAACTATGTGAAATGACCTTAATAAACCATCAATAAACCATCACAGTGTCACAAAATGTCGTTGAGAAAAAAAGAAATTTCACTTCACCATTCTTTGAACAGGAATCAAACCCATGTCCACCACACAATATCCCAAAGTTGGCTTGAAGTTCAGTACCTTCAAATTAGAAGGTACTTCACTTCACCTAACCATTCTTTGAACAGGAATCAAACCCATGTCCACTAAACAACATCCCAAAGTTCGCTTGAAGTTCAGTACCTTCAAATTAGAATTCCCTGACCGGGAATCGAACCCGGGCCGCGGCGGTGAGAGCGCCGAATCCTAGCCACTAGACCATCAGGGACACATTTGCAGAAAGAAAAACTGTGTGAAATGACCTTAATAAACCATCAATAAACCATCACAGTGTCACAAAATGTCGTTGAGAAAAAAAGAAATTTCACTTCACCATTCTTTGAACAGGAATCAAACCCATGTCCACCACACAATATCCCAAAGTTGGCTTGAAGTTCAGTACCTTCAAATTAGAAGGTACTTCACTTCACCTAACCATTCTTTGAACAGGAATCAAACCCATGTCCACTAAACAACATCCCAAAGTTCGCTTGAAGTTCAGTACCTTCAAATTAGAATTCCCTGACCGGGAATCGAACCCGGGCCGCGGCGGTGAGAGCGCCGAATCCTAGCCACTAGACCATCAGGGACACATTTGCAGAAAGAAAAACTATGTGAAATGACCTTAATAAACCATCAATAAACCATCACAGTGTCACAAAATGTCGTTGAGAAAAAAAGAAATTTCACTTCACCATTTTTTGAACAGGAATCAGACCCATGTCCACTACACAATATCCCAAAGTTGGCTTGAAGTTCAGTACCTTCAAGTTAGAATTCCCTGACCGGGAATCGAACCCAGGCCGCAGCGGTGAGAGCGCCGAATCCTAGCCACTAGACCATCAGGGACACATTTGCAGAAAGAAAAACTATGTGAAATGACCTTAATAAACCATCAATAAACCATCACAGTGTCACAAAATGTCGTTGAGAAAAAAAGAAATTTCACTTCACCATTCTTTGAACAGGAATCAAACCCATGTCCACCACACAATATCCCAAAGTTGGCTTGAAGTTCAGTACCTTCAAATTAGAAGGTACTTCACTTCACCTAACCATTCTTTGAACAGGAATCAAACCCATGTCCACTAAACAACATCCCAAAGTTCGCTTGAAGTTCAGTACCTTCAAATTAGAATTCCCTGACCGGGAATCGAACCCGGGCCGCGGCGGTGAGAGCGCCGAATCCTAGCCACTAGACCATCAGGGACACATTTGCAGAAAGAAAAACTATGTGAAATGACCTTAATAAACCATCAATAAACCATCACAGTGTCACAAAATGTCGTTGAGAAAAAAAGAAATTTCACTCCACCATTCTTTGAACAGGAATCAAACCCATGTCCACCACACAATATCCCAAAGTTGGCTGGAAGTTCAGTACCTTCAAATTAGAAGGTACTTCACTTCACCTAACCATTCTTTGAACAGGAATCAAACCCATGTCCACTAAACAACATCCCAAAGTTCGCTTGAAGTTCAGTACCTTCAAATTAGAATTCCCTGACCGGGAATCGAACCCGGGCCGCGGCGGTGAGAGCGCCGAATCCTAGCCACTAGACCATCAGGGACACATTTGCAGAAAGAAAAACTATGTGAAATGACCTTAATAAACCATCAATAAACCATCACAGTGTCACAAAATGTCGTTGAGAAAAAAAGAAATTTCACTTCACCATTTTTTGAACAGGAATCAGACCCATGTCCACTACACAATATCCCAAAGTTGGCTTGAAGTTCAGTACCTTCAAGTTAGAATTCCCTGACCGGGAATCGAACCCAGGCCGCGGCGGTGAGAGCGCCGAATCCTAGCCACTAGACCATCAGGGACACATTTGCAGAAAGAAAAACTATGTGAAATGACCTTAATAAACCATCAATAAACCATCACAGTGTCACAAAATGTCGTTGAGAAAAAAAGAAATTTCACTTCACCATTCTTTGAACAGGAATCAAACCCATGTCCACCACACAATATCCCAAAGTTGGCTTGAAGTTCAGTACCTTCAAATTAGAAGGTACTTCACTTCACCTAACCATTCTTTGAACAGGAATCAAACCCATGTCCACTAAACAACATCCCAAAGTTCGCTTGAAGTTCAGTACCTTCAAATTAGAATTCCCTGACCGGGAATCGAACCCGGGCCGCGGCGGTGAGAGCGCCGAATCCTAGCCACTAGACCATCAGGGACACATTTGCAGAAAGAAAAACTGTGTGAAATGACCTTAATAAACCATCAATAAACCATCACAGTGTCACAAAATGTCGTTGAGAAAAAAAGAAATTTCACTTCACCATTCTTTGAACAGGAATCAAACCCATGTCCACCACACAATATCCCAAAGTTGGCTGGAAGTTCAGTACCTTCAAATTAGAAGGTACTTCACTTCACCTAACCATTCTTTGAACAGGAATCAAACCCATGTCCACTATACAACATCCCAAAGTTCGCTTGAAGTTCAGTACCTTCAAATTAGAATTCCCTGACCGGGAATCGAACCCGGGCCGCGGCGGTGAGAGCGCCGAATCCTAGCCACTAGACCATCAGGGACACATTTGCAGAAAGAAAAACTATGTGAAATGACCTTAATAAACCATCAATAAACCATCACAGTGTCACAAAATGTCGTTGAGAAAAAAAGAAATTTCACTTCACCATTTTTTGAACAGGAATCAGACCCATGTCCACTACACAATATCCCAAAGTTGGCTTGAAGTTCAGTACCTTCAAGTTAGAATTCCCTGACCGGGAATCGAACCCAGGCCGCGGCGGTGAGAGCCCCGAATCCTAGCCACTAGACCATCAGGGACACATTTGCAGAAAGAAAAACTATGTGAAATGACCTTAATAAACCATCAATAAACCATCACAGTGTCACAAAATGTCGTTGAGAAAAAAAGAAATTTCACTTCACCATTCTTTGAACAGGAATCAAACCCATGTCCACCACACAATATCCCAAAGTTGGCTTGAAGTTCAGTACCTTCAAATTAGAAGGTACTTCACTTCACCTAACCATTCTTTGAACAGGAATCAAACCCATGTCCACTAAACAACATCCCAAAGTTCGCTTGAAGTTCAGTACCTTCAAATTAGAATTCCCTGACCGGGAATCGAACCCGGGCCGCGGCGGTGAGAGCGCCGAATCCTAGCCACTAGACCATCAGGGACACATTTGCAGAAAGAAAAACTATGTGAAATGACCTTAATAAACCATCAATAAACCATCACAGTGTCACAAAATGTCGTTGAGAAAAAAAGAAATTTCACTCCACCATTCTTTGAACAGGAATCAAACCCATGTCCACCACACAATATCCCAAAGTTGGCTGGAAGTTCAGTACCTTCAAATTAGAAGGTACTTCACTTCACCTAACCATTCTTTGAACAGGAATCAAACCCATGTCCACTAAACAACATCCCAAAGTTCGCTTGAAGTTCAGTACCTTCAAATTAGAATTCCCTGACCGGGAATCGAACCCGGGCCGCGGCAGTGAGAGCGCCGAATCCTAGCCACTAGACCATCAGGGACACATTTGCAGAAAGAAAAACTATGTGAAATGACCTTAATAAACCATCAATAAACCATCACAGTGTCACAAAATGTCGTTGAGAAAAAAAGAAATTTCACTTCACCATTCTTTGAACAGGAATCAAACCCATGTCCACCACACAATATCCCAAAGTTGGCTTGAAGTTCAGTACCTTCAAATTAGAAGGTACTTCACTTCACCTAACCATTCTTTGAACAGGAATCAAACCCATGTCCACTAAACAACATCCCAAAGTTCGCTTGAAGTTCAGTACCTTCAAATTAGAATTCCCTGACCGGGAATCGAACCCGGGCCGCGGCGGTGAGAGCGCCGAATCCTAGCCACTAGACCATCAGGGACACATTTGCAGAAAGAAAAACTGTGTGAAATGACCTTAATAAACCATCAATAAACCATCACAGTGTCACAAAATGTCGTTGAGAAAAAAAGAAATTTCACTTCACCATTCTTTGAACAGGAATCAAACCCATGTCCACCACACAATATCCCAAAGTTGGCTTGAAGTTCAGTACCTTCAAATTAGAAGGTACTTCACTTCACCTAACCATTCTTTGAACAGGAATCAAACCCATGTCCACTAAACAACATCCCAAAGTTCGCTTGAAGTTCAGTACCTTCAAATTAGAATTCCCTGACCGGGAATCGAACCCGGGCCGCGGCGGTGAGAGCGCCGAATCCTAGCCACTAGACCATCAGGGACACATTTGCAGAAAGAAAAACTATGTGAAATGACCTTAATAAACCATCAATAAACCATCACAGTGTCACAAAATGTCGTTGAGAAAAAAAGAAATTTCACTTCACCATTTTTTGAACAGGAATCAGACCCATGTCCACTACACAATATCCCAAAGTTGGCTTGAAGTTCAGTACCTTCAAGTTAGAATTCCCTGACCGGGAATCGAACCCAGGCCGCAGCGGTGAGAGCGCCGAATCCTAGCCACTAGACCATCAGGGACACATTTGCAGAAAGAAAAACTATGTGAAATGACCTTAATAAACCATCAATAAACCATCACAGTGTCACAAAATGTCGTTGAGAAAAAAAGAAATTTCACTTCACCATTCTTTGAACAGGAATCAAACCCATGTCCACCACACAATATCCCAAAGTTGGCTTGAAGTTCAGTACCTTCAAATTAGAAGGTACTTCACTTCACCTAACCATTCTTTGAACAGGAATCAAACCCATGTCCACTAAACAACATCCCAAAGTTCGCTTGAAGTTCAGTACCTTCAAATTAGAATTCCCTGACCGGGAATCGAACCCGGGCCGCGGCGGTGAGAGCGCCGAATCCTAGCCACTAGACCATCAGGGACACATTTGCAGAAAGAAAAACTATGTGAAATGACCTTAATAAACCATCAATAAACCATCACAGTGTCACAAAATGTCGTTGAGAAAAAAAGAAATTTCACTCCACCATTCTTTGAACAGGAATCAAACCCATGTCCACCACACAATATCCCAAAGTTGGCTGGAAGTTCAGTACCTTCAAATTAGAAGGTACTTCACTTCACCTAACCATTCTTTGAACAGGAATCAAACCCATGTCCACTAAACAACATCCCAAAGTTCGCTTGAAGTTCAGTACCTTCAAATTAGAATTCCCTGACCGGGAATCGAACCCGGGCCGCGGCGGTGAGAGCGCCGAATCCTAGCCACTAGACCATCAGGGACACATTTGCAGAAAGAAAAACTATGTGAAATGACCTTAATAAACCATCAATAAACCATCACAGTGTCACAAAATGTCGTTGAGAAAAAAAGAAATTTCACTTCACCATTTTTTGAACAGGAATCAGACCCATGTCCACTACACAATATCCCAAAGTTGGCTTGAAGTTCAGTACCTTCAAGTTAGAATTCCCTGACCGGGAATCGAACCCAGGCCGCGGCGGTGAGAGCGCCGAATCCTAGCCACTAGACCATCAGGGACACATTTGCAGAAAGAAAAACTATGTGAAATGACCTTAATAAACCATCAATAAACCATCACAGTGTCACAAAATGTCGTTGAGAAAAAAAGAAATTTCACTTCACCATTCTTTGAACAGGAATCAAACCCATGTCCACCACACAATATCCCAAAGTTGGCTTGAAGTTCAGTACCTTCAAATTAGAAGGTACTTCACTTCACCTAACCATTCTTTGAACAGGAATCAAACCCATGTCCACTAAACAACATCCCAAAGTTCGCTTGAAGTTCAGTACCTTCAAATTAGAATTCCCTGACCGGGAATCGAACCCGGGCCGCGGCGGTGAGAGCGCCGAATCCTAGCCACTAGACCATCAGGGACACATTTGCAGAAAGAAAAACTGTGTGAAATGACCTTAATAAACCATCAATAAACCATCACAGTGTCACAAAATGTCGTTGAGAAAAAAAGAAATTTCACTTCACCATTCTTTGAACAGGAATCAAACCCATGTCCACCACACAATATCCCAAAGTTGGCTGGAAGTTCAGTACCTTCAAATTAGAAGGTACTTCACTTCACCTAACCATTCTTTGAACAGGAATCAAACCCATGTCCACTAAACAACATCCCAAAGTTCGCTTGAAGTTCAGTACCTTCAAATTAGAATTCCCTGACCGGGAATCGAACCCGGGCCGCGGCGGTGAGAGCGCCGAATCCTAGCCACTAGACCATCAGGGACACATTTGCAGAAAGAAAAACTATGTGAAATGACCTTAATAAACCATCAATAAACCATCACAGTGTCACAAAATGTCGTTGAGAAAAAAAGAAATTTCACTTCACCATTTTTTGAACAGGAATCAGACCCATGTCCACTACACAATATCCCAAAGTTGGCTTGAAGTTCAGTACCTTCAAGTTAGAATTCCCTGACCGGGAATCGAACCCAGGCCGCGGCGGTGAGAGCGCCGAATCCTAGCCACTAGACCATCAGGGACACATTTGCAGAAAGAAAAACTATGTGAAATGACCTTAATAAACCATCAATAAACCATCACAGTGTCACAAAATGTCGTTGAGAAAAAAAGAAATTTCACTTCACCATTCTTTGAACAGGAATCAAACCCATGTCCACCACACAATATCCCAAAGTTGGCTTGAAGTTCAGTACCTTCAAATTAGAAGGTACTTCACTTCACCTAACCATTCTTTGAACAGGAATCAAACCCATGTCCACTAAACAACATCCCAAAGTTCGCTTGAAGTTCAGTACCTTCAAATTAGAATTCCCTGACCGGGAATCGAACCCGGGCCGCGGCGGTGAGAGCGCCGAATCCTAGCCACTAGACCATCAGGGACACATTTGCAGAAAGAAAAACTATGTGAAATGACCTTAATAAACCATCAATAAACCATCACAGTGTCACAAAATGTCGTTGAGAAAAAAAGAAATTTCACTCCACCATTCTTTGAACAGGAATCAAACCCATGTCCACCACACAATATCCCAAAGTTGGCTGGAAGTTCAGTACCTTCAAATTAGAAGGTACTTCACTTCACCTAACCATTCTTTGAACAGGAATCAAACCCATGTCCACTAAACAACATCCCAAAGTTCGCTTGAAGTTCAGTACCTTCAAATTAGAATTCCCTGACCGGGAATCGAACCCGGGCCGCGGCGGTGAGAGCGCCGAATCCTAGCCACTAGACCATCAGGGACACATTTGCAGAAAGAAAAACTATGTGAAATGACCTTAATAAACCATCAATAAACCATCACAGTGTCACAAAATGTCGTTGAGAAAAAAAGAAATTTCACTTCACCATTTTTTGAACAGGAATCAGACCCATGTCCACTACACAATATCCCAAAGTTGGCTTGAAGTTCAGTACCTTCAAGTTAGAATTCCCTGACCGGGAATCGAACCCAGGCCGCGGCGGTGAGAGCGCCGAATCCTAGCCACTAGACCATCAGGGACACATTTGCAGAAAGAAAAACTATGTGAAATGACCTTAATAAACCATCAATAAACCATCACAGTGTCACAAAATGTCGTTGAGAAAAAAAGAAATTTCACTTCACCATTCTTTGAACAGGAATCAAACCCATGTCCACTACACAATATCCCAAAGTTGGCTTGAAGTTCAGTACCTTCAAATTAGAAGGTACTTCACTTCACCTAACCATTCTTTGAACAGGAATCAAACCCATGTCCACTAAACAACATCCCAAAGTTCGCTTGAAGTTCAGTACCTTCAAATTAGAATTCCCTGACCGGGAATCGAACCCGGGCCGCGGCGGTGAGAGCGCCGAATCCTAGCCACTAGACCATCAGGGACACATTTGCAGAAAGAAAAACTATGTGAAATGACCTTAATAAACCATCAATAAACCATCACAGTGTCACAAAATGTCGTTGAGAAAAAAAGAAATTTCACTCCACCATTCTTTGAACAGGAATCAAACCCATGTCCACCACACAATATCCCAAAGTTGGCTGGAAGTTCAGTACCTTCAAATTAGAAGGTACTTCACTTCACCTAACCATTCTTTGAACAGGAATCAAACCCATGTCCACTAAACAACATCCCAAAGTTCGCTTGAAGTTCAGTACCTTCAAATTAGAATTCCCTGACCGGGAATCGAACCCGGGCCGCGGCAGTGAGAGCGCCGAATCCTAGCCACTAGACCATCAGGGACACATTTGCAGAAAGAAAAACTATGTGAAATGACCTTAATAAACCATCAATAAACCATCACAGTGTCACAAAATGTCGTTGAGAAAAAAAGAAATTTCACTTCACCATTCTTTGAACAGGAATCAAACCCATGTCCACTACACAACATCCCAAAGTTGGCTTGAAGTTCAGTACCTTCAAATTAGAATTCCCTGACCGGGAATCGAACCCGGGCCGCGGCTGTGAGAGCGCCGAATCCTAGCCACTAGACCATCAGGGACACATTTGCAGAAAGAAAAACTATGTGAAATGACCTTAATAAACCATCAATAAACCATCGCAGTGTCACAAAATGTAGCTGAGAAAAAAACTAATTTCACTTCACCTTGCCATTCTTTGAACAGGAATCGAATACAAGTCCTCTACACTAGTGCTGCAAAATGCATGTGGAAAAATATACATCAAACAATCAAGACTCTCTCCCAAAGTTGGACACGGCCAAGCAGTTCATTACACTTTTGCATATCCTGAAGAGGGATTCAACACAGACCAGTATATATATATAACATATATCTTCAAATAGGAATTCCCTAACCGGGAAATAAGGCTACTGTAACAATGGCTATGATATACACAGTCATATCGGGGATTTACATTTCATTACAAACAATGAAACAAATAACTCCTCAGATATTTTTACCCTGCCTGGCAAGTCTTCAAGTATACCATTACATACCACTTCAAATATACAAGTTCTTAAATGCACCACCAGAGGGAGACACACACCTTGTTATATTCCAGCCAAACCTTGACAAACACGCCGACAAAGGGCCCTATAAGAAATTCACTTGCTTAAACTTCCCTAATGGTGTCCCTCCCAGGAAACAGAACTCAATAATTCATAACAGGCACTCATACATTTCAATGAGTTCCTAATTAGGAGGAGCCTACAGTAATTGTCTCTAAGGCGCTTCTAACAGGAGGAGAATCAACCGGACAGATTGACAGAGTCCTTGTGGCAGATTGCAGCAAATCACCTAATTATAGGAAGTCAAACTTTTGGCTTTTAATGATGATTGTCTTGGCTTCATTGGATCATTTTAAAATCAAGGATGAGAAAGAGTGTGTGACAAATGTCCAATCCATTAATCCAACATTTTCATCAATACAATATATTTTCAAGACTTTGCAATAACGTGTTTTATTTGAAAACACGTTATTTTATAAGCCCATATTTTAATTGGGACTATGTATAAATTAAAGATAAAACTAATAGTTTAGTTCATTGACTTAGTTAGTTTGTGGTTTCCAAATTAACTTGCTTGAAATAACTCCTCATAGGATACAATTTGGGGGGACTAAATATTTCTAAAACCTGGCTCTGACAATACGTTCTTCTAAATTTCAGAATACACTCATTTTTTCATAGAAAAGTTTGACATTTTGTGCTTATTCGCTTTCTTTCCTTGAGTTAGATGAGAAGATTGAGTCTACTCCCAAAATTGTCCGTTCCGTGGAAGCTGGAGCTGGCCAGGAGGCAATTAGCTTAGCATAAAGAGTGCAACAGTGGTTAGCTAGGTGAGGATGTAAAATGGCGAGTTGACGTTGTCACTCTCAGCAAGAAAGCGAATAAACGCATCTCCCAAATTGTCAAACTATTCCTTCAAAGATGCCAGAAAGATGATAACCTCTGATGATGTAAATATTCATAGCGTCAACCCAGAAATATTGATATTAGCATGCCAGGCACACATGCTTGGCTGAATTACTGCTCATACCTCGGGGAGAACAACATCCTAGTGTGGTAAAGCAGACAGTGTAATAAAAGTAATCACTTAGTGGAGTTCATTTACAGCAGTAAAACAAAGGTCAGTGACATCCCCGTTCGGAGTGTCTCATGGATATTAGGCACTATTTACTGATGGTAGATCATTTAGTGAGATAACCCTTAAGGACGGCGGCTCGTTGCTGTGGAGGGACATCCAGAGGTATTTTGTATGTGTGTGAGCACATGAGCTTTGACTTGGCAAGAGACAACGGACAGGTGGATGCTCAGCCAGCCAAAGTCCCATTACTTGCTCAGGGGGCAGCAAGTGTGGGTGTCAATGAGTGTGTGTTTGCGCGCGTGCAATCATGTGGTAATTACTTTTTCTTTGTGTGTGTGCATGTTTGTGTGTGTGTGTGTGTGTGTGTGTGTGTGCAGACCGGGTGATTAGAGATGGGTAGCGGGTGGAGGGCTTGTCAGAAGTTATCTTCCCATCTCATCTCATCATAGGCAGTCTGGCGGATTCCCTCGATGGCTCAACAGCCCGACGCTGCCGTGCTGCTGTCAATCGGGCCGTCAACGCCTGCAGAAATCGATGCCAATCTCCCTCAGTTTCTATTTTTAACCAAGGCTCAGCACCCAGGCCTTTGATAAGGATGCTGCCTTCTTTTGGCTCTCCTCTTTGCCTCGGATGAGCAGCCCCCCCCTTCCAACGTCTTTCCTGCTGATGAGAGGTGATAAGAGACAGACGAGATGGAGCTAAAAGCATAGACCTGTCTGACACTCTGAAAAAGGCTTTCATGGTGATGATTGGTAGCACTATTACGAGTGCCATACGGGTTGTAATATTAATAGTCAAAGACATGATTGCATTTAAATTGTCACTTTTATCAGTGGTAGTACTATTACCACTGGTACTTCTGATACAATATGCTAGTACCTTTACTTAAGTCATATAATATAATAAATATAAACTTGGAACACAGATTATTTAGATTGAGTACAATAATTAGTATTGGGAGTAAAATGTATTTGGGTATGAGAGTAAAAAGCGCCCGCTCTTTCAGGATGTGAAGATGTTTTTAAAGTATTTTATAATTTTTAGGGGAAAAAATGGAAATTTGAACATCAACATTTTGATGACAACAGCACCGGTGTAACCTCCTTAGGGGCCTCAGGGCAAATATTTGCTGTTGGGCACCTGCTGTCTCCAAGTTCCCATCACGAACAGTAAACACAGCACACTAGATAGATAGCATCTTTATTATTTTCCGAGGGCCAGGGACCCCGCAGTATTACTGAAATACCTGGCTTCTTTTAGTTTGTTTGTTGTAATTTGATGAAACACAATATTATTGGGGAAAATACACAATGTGAGAACATTATAAACTAGAACAAAGGTGGTACAACTAGATTTTGACACGGGTCCCTTCTTAAAAATAGGGCCATACGATTCCATGAGGCAGGACCCAGATCCTATCCTACATTAGAGGTGCACATTCACCAATGTGTTACTCCACACATACATGCAGTTAGCAGTGACTTTGCAGAATTGAGCTTTAGATGAAAACACATACATTAAACTGATTTTTTACACTTCTTCCATGATTGGATGGTATGGTCAAGTTGCCTAAAATATGAAAATAGTTGACAAAATGTCCACTGGAGCTTTCGATCATGTCACATGATCTACATCAGCAGATGGAGTTTGCCCACACTGTACACACTGTACTCCATCCCCGTGTGAATCACGGCCTTTGCAGTCACCACATCTCAACTGTAGGAACACCACGAACTATGTTTAGTTCCTTCACTAAGGTTTGAGACTTGTAGAAGCTATACCACGAAGCTGTTGTGGAGACACTGTATGTTGTTTTACCTATAATTTAAAACCATCTGTATATACTGGAGTGGAACATACTCAAGTAGTATAGTGTTAGCATCGCAGAACTTTGATTAAGCACAGTACAAGAAACATTTTTATTTATCAGCACCTGGCTTGTTTCTCCTCCTCTGCTTGTACTTCTCTGTCTGTTTCCTAGATGTGTTTCGTCTACAGACTCGACGGTGCTCTGTCACCGCTCAGTCTTCATTACAAAAGGAACTCCTGAAAAATGAATCCCCCCTCATGAGCTTAACTTCAGATGTTGCACATTAATAATCACTATTGCCCTGCAAGTTCTGCGTCGACAGCAATCATGTGCTGACGAGAGTGAAGTTGTGCTGGGAGTTGTTAGAAATGTGTCTCCGATTAATCGTGTTTGACACGACGCCGATGGTGAGGTGTGAGAACGGTTTTGTTTTCTAAGATTTGAAATTCAGGTCATTAGTTTTTAGGAACTGTGGAGGACGTCACTGCTTTGAGAATACTCTCTTTTAAGTTTCCCTATGTCAGGAATCATCTTTCTCATTTGACAATAACTCACAATTGTGTTGAGATCCCTTATCGTGGTTTAAAGTAGAACAAAAACGGACATGCACTTACTTTGTGTAAGTCATGTTAGATGTTTTAACAGTGTCTCCATCTCTGACTTTGATGCAGGCTCAGCAGCAGCAAACAGGAAAGGCGCCCTGCAAGTTAGACAGAGCATTATGTAACTGAGAGGTCACACATTTGACCTTCATTATAACCCAGCGGTCAACAACAGCTATGTGTTTTGAGCACCATAACCAACGCTGTATCACAGCACCATCCTAATATGTAAGATATAATAAAGAATCATGTGTTTTCACTGTAAAACGGGATTATCCCCAAGCTTCGGCTATCACCTCCATTTACTTTACTTTGAGGGAAATATCTTCAAGCGTTTCTTTTAGTGCTTGTCTATTCTGCCTTAAATTTGTTAGTAGAACTCGATTCAAACATTTTCCCTCTAATTGGGTGTTTTTGTGGATGCCGGATTAATCAGCCGCAGGGTATTTAATGTTGTTTGGGCAGCTGAGAGGTAATACAGCCAAGCCATTAACATATCATTAAAGAGTCCTAAGCACTGTAATTGCAGCCAGAACGCTGACGCTACACTCTCATTAAGTGGACTCTAAGAGAGGAGACGTCTCGTTGTGATGGTATTCAGTAAGATGTTGAGAAAAATCTGTGTAACTCAGCACACTGTTGTCACAATGGGACGTCCTCAGGTCACACTGTGAGCAGAGATTGTTTCCAAAATGCCATGTAGGCTTCTGCATCTGAACTTTCATCATTCAGAGGTTGCAAAAAAGAGAACTACAGGTGCTTGCTACCATAACAGGTTTTTGGCAGGCAATGGTGGTCTGTTAGTCGGTCCATCACTTTGGTCCAAACTAAAATATCTCAACAACTATGGACGAATTGCAATTGAACAGAAATTCATGGTCCCAGAGAAGGAGTCCTCTTGACTTTGGTAATCAGCTTTACTTTCTCTAGCGCCACCACCTGGGTAACCTCTTTTTTTGTGGCATCTCTTGACAACCATTCCTTGGATTTCCTTAAAATTTGGCACATATCGACAATCCCAAGGCGATAATTAACATTTGGAGTCTTGAGTAAAATGTCTCAACAACTAAAGAATAGATTGCTGAAATTTGGTACAGACCAAATGGTCCAAATACTGGTCCAACACTTTGGTTTGTGACCAAATAACTGCAAGACTAATGATATTCCCATTCGTCTTAGCTGTACTTTGTGTTTATTACCAAAACCCAGCAGTATTCAAATACTAAAGTGTCTGGCTTCTGTATGTGGTAATTTGATGAAACACAACTTTATTTCGGAAAATACACCATGTGAGAGCATTATGAACTAAAACAATGGTGGTACAACTGATTTTGAGACAGAGATAGGGTCATATGCGGCACAACAAAGGTGTATTTTCCTAAATAAAGTTGTAAATGAACATGGAGACAAGTTCATGTGGTGGTCTTTTGAAGCTTAATGAAACGAACAGATTTTTCAAAAGAATGTTCATATTGATATTAGAATGATTGGATTTTTCATCTATTTTATTACAGAAACTAAACTTTATGACAAAAACGTCATTATCTGCCCATGGGCATCTAACTTTGAGAAATGTTTGAAAACCTCCACAATAATGTTGACTTATCCTCTGTATCTGTACTCTGCAGGACTCATCTGTGTCAATATTTGACAGACTTTCTGGTTTAATTGCAGATTCCCTTTTGTGCACCCGCTCAAATTCCAGGGATTATCCAATTACTGCTTGCGTGCCGACAAACAAGGGGGCCTCTTTGCCTTTCGCTAATTGGAATGAGGAGTAGTGCCAGTGCTCAAAGGAAAGGCCCATCACTGAGAATTATTGAATAGAGAAGGAATAAAAAAAAGAAACGGATATGTGGTCTGCCTTGGGCTGCTTGTGGATTTCCTCTGATTTCATCAGAAAAAAGATGGCTGAGGCGATTCCCCCAGACAACAGTCAGCTGGTGTGTGTAGGCGAGCTTTGCTGCCCAAAATCTCTGAGAAAAGAAAGTGAAAGAATCACGCTGTGCCTCTGCAACTCATCACCTAAACAATCCTTCAGTCCGCCCGCTGCACCATGTGGTATAACATGGTGCAGTCAGAAATCATCTTTATTTTTCAGTGTGCAATTGTGTTATGTATGGCAATTTCATGGCTTATAGCCGATTTTAATATACACTGAACATGAGCAATTATGCCAATGAAAGGCAGTTTGAATTGCGCTTATAACTTATAACTATAACTACAAATATTTTTAACATGTTTTACTGCTGTATTCCTGCTATTACATGTTGTACTCCATGAGTTTTTATTATATCCATAGAAAACTCATGTGTTTATTGGTGCGTACATTTGGGGTGTGCCTGCGTGTGGCATTAGAAACACACACACACACACACACACACACACACACACACACACACACACACACACACACACACACACACACACACACACACACACACACACACACACACAAACTTTGACAGACAAATGAAACAAGAGATATGCGGCAGGTTGACGAGGCGTGATTCATAATTTATTGAGCAGCACTGACGTTACAACAGGGAACAAATGAAGCAGAGAACACAAAAGAGCATTATTTATTACAGAAAGAAAGTGTAGCCTGAGGGAGGTGGATACAGTAGCTCAGTACTCACACTACACTGTACACAAACACGCTACATTATCGCAGCTGTCAGATGAAAAATCCCATTACTCCATTTCTGACAATTTTCATGTTTTTACCTGAACTTGATGATTATGTGACCTTGTATTGCTCAATCAACTTTCAAAACCCGAGGACCCAATTGCATAATTTAAAAAAAATGGTACGGCTTTTGAAGTGAAAATGAGTCTTACTTCGCTGAACATTTTGACATTTTGAGAATATGAGGTTTACAGCAGAGTCTAAAAGGCGCACACGACCTTGGGAGAAACAGCGGATGGCAACAATCTATTCAAACATAACTTCCCCCTTCATATGTTTTAAATAATGCAGGCTCTTTCCCACCTTTAGATTCCCATGGACCCCCACTGGTCCAGAATCGAATCCTCTCAGCTTCCTCTCTTGTGTCTTTTCTGCTCTAATATTCTCTCAGACCTCCTCATGTCTCTATAAAGAACTCTCTGTCGGAGTGAGAACCTGAAAAATAAATTAAACCGAAAAATGCAAGCCAAAGAAACTTCCCATTCCACCCCGCCGAATTTTAGATCATAACAATTTACAGCCTTGAATAAATCATTAAACCTTAGTAGACCATATCAATTGCAATTTCATCTTGAATAATTATCCCCCCTCATATCGACACAGAAGTAATGTCACACAATTGCAAGCATTTGTCAAATTCTTGTAATATCCAGGGATTAATAATTCAGTTTCTGGTTTACGACAACAGCCCATTTAGGCATTATTCAGATTCCGCTCAGGAGGAGAAAGCGAGGAGCTTATTTTACAGCAATTACAAACAGAGGGTTGACATTTAAACCCAAACCCCACAGCACCCAACTGGACCCTTACGCAGGCAGGACCATTTGAATATCCTGCTTAATTGGTTGGTACCAACTTCATTTCAGCCAGAAGGTTACTGCAGATGAATACCATTATAGGCTATTTTGAGTTGTCCTGGACCTAATTTATGATTGGACAGGAATTTAAGGGGTTGGCACTGAGCGGAGTTACATTTTTCAGACTGGTGCTAAAAGCTTTACAGGAACAGTGTTGGTCTGATGAAGAAGAGTCCTTACAAAGAGTACATGTGAAAGGGATGACCAAAAAACAAGTGGAAGTATGAATTGACAAAAACAACAAAACAAACTAACAAAAAAAAACACCATCCAGTTGCTGTCCAGTAAAAAACACAATCAAAAGCCAAAACTGACTTCACACTAACTGCTACCAAACTGCAGATATACACAGTAACTAGCTGATGAACATGGTGCAGCATTTAGCAGCCGTATATTAGTCTCTGGAGTTGGTGGAGACCAAAACAGAGCTAGTATTGAACTTGCACTCCTAAGGTGGACACAAACACAACTTTACAGCTTTTTTTCTGATGCTCTCAAGTAACCAAAAACTCCGTTAATACAGGTTCAAACAAAGTAAACTATAAAAAAACCACTGGACTTTCTGGAAAAAATAAATCACAAAGCTAGGCTCATGAAAAGTTGTCGTTTTGGAGATGCTCAGTTTTTACAGGACAGCAATGTTATATGAAGTTGATTTTGTGATATGCAATATTTCTAAATATGTCCAAAATGATATTGTTTTTGTGAAATGTGTTTTATGTTTAACAAATTCACAAGAGAGGTATTATTTTCACACTTTCGTAGGTCACGGAGTATCCCGTGACAGGTGTCTGTATGTTCTCATAGAGGATAGAAGGTCCCCTCACATTCTGTACATTATCACACAACATAGGTGACCTACCTCTGCAAGTGCTTTCATTTTAATTGTGGCATCCACTCCTCCTGATCTCTATTTTGAGAACTATCCAGCTCCAGTTTTGCACAGCGACCTCGGGGTAGAGGAATGCAGGAATGAGTTTTAAATTCAGGGCACGTTGAGCCAGCATGCAGGTGGGAAACCTTTGTGAAAAAGTAGGTCTATTCACAACTTCAAATTGATTTGTCAGCCCACACGAACAGCACCATTCTGCTCTATTGTCCTAAAACCCGACTGTTCAATTAAGCAATATAACCATTTGAAGAAGTAATTTCACATTTTTCACATTACAAATCTGGTGTGAAATGATAACCTGAAACAGTAGCCACTCCCTGCAGTGATTACCCCATACTAGTTTTACTGTGTGCATACTCTTGATAATGGGCGGGACCATTGATGTGAACATGGCAGCTGTCATATCCACAGGAAGCTTGCGGTGTGCGTTGGCCAGCGTGTTGAGCACTCACCGCGTGTTTAGTGGCTTCTACTCCTACATGAACCCATCTACCATCACGTAGGAATAAAAAGCCATAAGACACAACAGCAATCTCACAGGAGGGAGGATAGAGAAGGAGGGAGGAAGGAAGGAATATTAACGGTGGGCTCTCCAAGTCGCAGGAAAAAAGGAGGGGTTGTACTCTCATCAAGAATACTTGGTGATGGTTGAAAAAACAAAGAGGATTTGTAGAGGAAGGGAACAAGGGAAGGAGACAGAAAAAGAGCTGATTTCATAGTCATTCAAAAGTCAGAGGTAGCCCACAGGTGATACAAGTATTTATAAGACCATGTCCTCTGTTTGTCTTTTCTCTCTGTTTGATTATGTGCTTCTGAGTGCAGGAAATGAATATGTATTGCAGGCATTACTAGACCGAAATTCCTCTGTGTGTAAACTATATTTGATATGCTTGAAGCAAACTGCTTTGATGAACCTAACCAAGCTCCATCTGCTCTGTTTCCAAATACACACATTTTCTCGGTCTTACAGGCAGCTGCACATGTTTTAATGTGAAGTTTATGGCAAATGCCAGCTCGTCTTTCTTCAGATGTAGCATGAATAAATATCTGCCCCTTAAAACTGTGCGTGCTTCTCGTAACATCCTCTTCATAGGGTCTGTTCTCGGCTCTACTGCAGCACGAAAGACAGTCACGCCTGTGTGTAAAGGGGTTACAGTATGAGTGTATGCACGCACAAGTCAGGCACGTCCAGATAAATATGTATGACTCCACCGCGGTAGGTTTCCTGCTTTGTATGCTAATGATCTTATGAAAGTTTAATAATGCAACTGTGGTGCACCGAGGGTGGGGAAGTGGAGATGGTGGTGGTGGGGAGCTGACACACCGAGGAAAGGACCTGCAGATCCTTCGCAACTCCTCATGGAGGCCTCGTGGCACGAGGAGTGAGCACTGAGGTAGCAGATTACATTAAGCCGTACTAATTAGTCCGCAAAAAGGTCGGATTTCAATACACTTGGTTTAACGATTGTGAGGGTTGCAGTTCCTCTTGATAGAATAGTGCCATTTTGTTATGTATTTGACAGAAAGCATAATCTGTTGATGATTAAATATTGACCTAAAAATAACAGTTCGGTGCACTTAGGTGATTTCTATTACACGTATACACAACAGATTTCTGTCGGAAGAGGAAACAGAGCATGATGCCAAGATCGTGTTATTCATCGCATCAGTGATGGAAAGCAAGTAAGAGGACTCATTTAAGTACAATCAAGTACCCTCTCCTTCTACAGCACTACACTTCAAAGAAAATATAAAATGAATACATTTATTTGGCAGCTGTAATTCATATTTAATGTGCAAATAAAGATTTTACATCTCTTGAAATACGATGCTCTCTTATGAACTAATCTACCTCATAGTATATAAAGTAGATCAAATTGGTTACACTTCAACCAGGTGCAACATTTAAATGCTGGTACTTTTGCTACTTTAAGTACAGCTTCCCGTCATTCTTACTTTTACAGGACCTGCATACTGTCATGTTATATGATGCATTATTATAGTGAATCACTTTTACTGCTGATAATTACATTTTTATACTTTTACTTAAGTAGGATTTATACTGCATGACTTCTATATTGCAGTATTGCTACTTTTAAGCAAAAGATCTGAATACTCCTTCCACCTCATGTACTTTACTTCCATATTTGCTACGTTTCAACTACAGTACATTTCAGAGGACTATATTGTACTTTTTATTCCACTACATTTATTTGCGAGTAATTGTATAACCTGCGCAAAATACTTTGAAATTAAGATTTGATATACAAAACATATGATCTGGTGATACTTTGACGAAGCAGAAAGCAGAGGCTTGTCAAAGAGAAAAGCGATGGAAAAGATTTGAGTTGGTTTGGTTAAAGGGAAGGAAGCATGACGAGTGAGGGTTCACGTTGGTGGGTGTTTTATCTGCACACTGTGTTATCTGAAACACGTCCTCGGTGTCAGGTGAACATGGACGGCAGCGTTCAGGCTCCCGGTTGTCGCTGGTCTCTACGCATCAACTCCTGAAGGATCCTGCGACAGAAACAGAAGAGAGGAGACGTGAGGGGAGTTCACAGAAGAAGAAGAAGAAGAAGAATTCAACCTAAATGAGAGTGAAAAACATATTGCACCACTGCAGCTGTTTGGTTATCTAATGAGTCAATCTTATGGCTTCACAGTTGAAGTGAGGGTCGTTAACTTTTGTTTGTTAAGTATCCACACTGCCAAGCACACCCTTGAAGACATTTCTCATTCAGCCGTCAACCCTTAAAACTTTTTCCTTCTTCCTGAGAAATATGAAGTCTCATAGAGCTCATACAGCGATTTTAGAGACACACCCAGGACTAACAGCTTCAAACAGCCATTAACCACAAACCAATTATGTCCCTTGTTGAGCAGCAGCTACTTCTTGATGACAAGTGCGGTTTACCTCGCCTAATGAAAAGTTAATAGTGAGCACAATCCTGCACCTGCTAACGTCTCCACTGAGGTGAAAATTGTTGACAGTGGGTGAATTCAGGATTAAAACTATCAAGCATGGGTGAAATACTCCATTATTCTGCTTCTAAAATATTGGACCTACACATTTTTCAGAGAGGAGCCAACCATCCTCATGAACAAAAAAAAAAAAGTTTAGCTTTTCATTTATCATCTAAAAGGCTCTGGAAATTGTTTGGGATAACACTCCACACAATGAGCTGTGACATCTTCATTGAAAAATGATTGATTGGGCAGCCAGGGAGAGAGGCTGTTTGAGAGACAGATCACTCAAACAGTCAAGCTGTAAAAGCCCAATAATATGATGAATGGTCTATTTACCCAACAGATGAGGAGAGACTTGCATAAAGATTAAACGTGTGGTGTTGGACGTGTCCTGGTCAGAGAATAGATAGAAATTTGAATAATACGTCTGTGTTCTCTGGCAGGGAGCAAGTTGGAAATAAATTTAAGTAGCGCGTGATTTTCAACTTCGAATAACACAGCTTGGCTCGTTTATCACCTCGGATTGTCTTTCAACAGGAAAAAAAAAATGGGTTTATTGATCCCGACGATACTCTTCATACCTACACAAATCCCACAAACAAAAGCCACCAACGTTTCTCAAAGTTCATAAAAAAGAAATGAAAAATGACAAGTTTAAGACACATTATCATTATGGCAAAGCCATGATTAGTCACACATTATTCTCCTTCACTGGAGGCCCTTGTGTCTTTATACCCATGTATCATGAGTGGACTATTTAACACGTATAACACGCACAAACCGTATCTAAAGTCAAGCCACTAATCACTGAACCAAACAATGTCTCTGAGGATCGAAAGCTAGTGCTGATATAGTGACCCAATTTTTTACCCATAGCATCTATAATTGATGTGAAATAGATGTAGCAGCCTCAGATCTGATAAGGGCTTGGCTCTGATGGATCTCCAGATAGGCTTTCGTGGGGGGAACAGATGTAGAATCGTGCATCAGAGAGGGATGGGGTTGCCTGTGATCGTTTCCACCCTGCAGCGAACAAAATAGCCCTCATATATCCCTGTAATCTGCATTAGTGGCGGAGCACAAGCCAGGAGACAGCACAGGGGGGGATGAGTAATGGGGCTACCGCTGATTTGGCAGGCCTATATTACACCTCAAAACTGAGGCATGCCCAACTGGCGAGAATATGAAATGAGGATGTCACAAATGAACATCATTCCCCCGGAGCGCAGTATTTATCAGCTGATATTACACCCAAGGACATGTTTTTAGCAAGCTTACAGGCCGTTTTTTACTTTTTCTATGTTCTTCCAGTGGCTTGAGCAACATTTAACTAAAGAAACTGTACTTTGTTGAGAATATGGGAGCTTTGTCTTCAAGGTTACAAAAATAAAACACTTGACTAAGCTAAAGGAACACGATCGTGGGATCGTGCTCATTCTTAAAAAAGACAAATGTTGGCTGTCGTTTGGTTTTCGAACCATCCATCCACCTCAACACAAACTTTGTTGCTCTATAACACCACCTGACTTCCTCTTTATATAGGTTTTGGTACTTTTAGGGCTTGAGTACTTGTGTTTCCTGGCACATTTCTGCTCGCTTTCTATTTCTGCCCAGTTCTCAGTAGGTTGTGGGATGAGTAATTACCTAACATTGCTTTGGCATCTTCCGTCTGTATTACAACCAAAAAAAATGGAGCCACGAGCAACTCTCTGTCTGGCGAGTGTACGTACATGAGCCCGGAGCCAGGGCAAGAAACAAATGTTTCTGTCCAGCAGCCACAGTGGTGTGTACATCCTAAAATACATCACATCCAAAATAAAGTGTATAACACACCAGACCCAGAGGGGAAAAGCTATTAGTTACATCTACTTTATGTCTATATTGTCCATACTTTCTACTCCTTCTTCTGAGTCAGCCTTGACAAAAGGAGAAAGAAGCAGTGAAGTTTGTTTTTTTCTCAACTGAATATTTTTAATTATGTGAGCAAATTTTGTAAGACAAGAAACTCTATAGCTGTAACCCAAATAGCAGAAATCTTTTCATCTCATCTCAAACAGAGCTGAAGCCTAAGAAGTGAAGATGTAAAATGAGAGCATAACAAACACAGCGCCTGGCGTTAAACTCTTGTAATGGCTTGTAACAGGATATGCTTACTTGCTATCTGAAATTAAAGCGTAGATATTACATCCCTTGGGGCCAATCAAGTAGTTATGTGTGTATTCTGCTGGGACCTTAACGTACTCCCACAAACCCTGTTTGTGTGCTTAGTTCCTCTGTGTTTCTGTGTATGTGCTAAAGTAGTTTAATTCCCTCTCATAATTCATGGTTTCCCACATTAATAGATTGATTCTAGTGCACTCGTGTTTCTATTTACAATTAAAATATCTCATAAGCAAAACACACAGCTCAGGGAAAGAGTACAGTGTCTACACTCTGCTAATGTTATTATTTGTGCTCCACTTTGAATAGAAATGCGATTATCAAGAAGAGAGATAGCACGGCGCAACATATCAAACGGTGCACAACTTTTTACTTCTTCATCTGATACAAGCAGCTCATTTAATCAGCATCGGTGCCTGAAAACATCGGCATATGGTGGCATTAAATCTACATCATGGAGTGATGTGCAGGAGCATCTGTATGCCGAGCCACCAGTTCCTCTTCAGCCTTTACAGGATGTGTACGCATGCAGGCCGCTGTTGCGTGGCTTCTCATTATCTGAGCGACAAATCAGCAAAATGGAAATGTTGAAAAGCTGCGAATCAGAATAATAATAATAAGTCCAAACAATAAGAGCTGAAGTGCTACCTCAGATAATACGTCCATGGGGACGAATAAGTGTAGGATTGTGTCCATTTAAACCTCATCTTTTATTGTGCCTTTGATGTTTCAAGGACTTTCATTAGCATCCTGTTTCTGGAACAGCAAATTCACCCTTTATTGAGCTTTGTATGCGCAACATATTCCAAAATACAGGTTCTGGTGTCATTAGGACACCAGGATTTTCATTAGGTTATTGTTAAAGTGTGAATGTGAGAAAGCACCTCTCCAGTAACCTTTATATTCCCGCTGATAGCCTCTAAGTTCCTGCTGCTGCAGTTTTTTTCCACTGCAGGGTATTAGAAAATTGCTTTTTCCATTTCATGTGTCTCTACGATAAAAAGTGCTTGTGGAAGCATTTTGTAAGCGAGTAGAAGATTAACTCCAGATTCCCTGTTCAAGTGCAACAACTGACCTGCAAAGGTGAAAGGTGTTGTTAATGTGTTGCATTACTTTGGAAGATGCCCTTTAGTGAGAACGCAGGTGTTAGCAGTAGCATTGTCAGCTAATTGGATTGAGTCATTATTGCTGATTGGATAATTGGATGTTGTGTTGATGTAACACAGTTTACAAAGACCTTAAAAGTAAAAAGCTAATCTCGCAGAACTAATTAAGAGAATGCCCTTGTGCCTTTCTTTTTTTCTGCTTTTTATCCTTCATCTTCATGTTTCACTGGCTTTTTTGTTTGTTTCTATTGTTGTCTTGATGGCCAGCCTAACATCTGGCTCACTTTACTCTTGCCAGTGTACATTCTATACTGTAAAGAAAGGATGTTTGTTTGTTGGGCCGCAAAATGAAGAAATTATTAATGGTCTAGAAATTGAAACCATCCTCCCAAGTATGCAACAAATCACCCTTATCTACGCCGTCCTTTCTCTTCGTCTCTTCGTCTTTCATTATTCATTGAAGGTTCTCTCTCTCTCTCCCGTTGACTCCAAAGTGAGAAAATTTTCATGAAGGCAATAAAACGCTCATCGGCCGAGGCCTGAAATTATTTTTTAATATGACGACATTTTAATGAGGACTGAAGGAGATGGCTGGTTTGGCTGATGGCAGCGCCTCTTTATCAATGAGTGGCAGGGAGGAACTAATGGCAATAAAAAAAGACAGGCAGCTATAGTCTCCCTCTCTCTCTCTCTCAGTGTGTCTCTATCTCTCTCTCTCTCACACAACACATTCTTTATAATCTTTATTTGCAGGAACTACATAAAAGTCAGCCAGCATTCAGGTATTAGTGAGATACAAGCCGTTGCCAAGGCCTTTATCTCTATAACTGTAGTTGGCCATACTTGACCTTTTTTTGTGGACAGTTACACACTCCATCTGTCCTTTCTCCATCCCCCTCTCAGTCCAAGTGTTTACCCGCTTTGTCATCGATTGGAATATAATCTGGAGGATTTTACAGTGTAGTTGCTTGAAAAAAATCGGACAGATGTGAGTGCTAAAATGGAGTGCGTTGGCAAAAGGTTGTGTTATTGGGCCGGAGAGGTTATGGCCTTCTCTGTCATCTACATAGATATTCAGGGTTTACAAAGTAGTTTGTTATGTTCAATGCAAATTGCATGCCCTTTGTAAAGATGACCCAAGCCTCAAAACTGTAATACAGCTGAGACATGTTGTAAATTAATGTCACAAAAGGTGAAAGTATATATAATACTGTCAAGATGTGCTAAATTACTGCTAGAATGTGTTCTTGAATGTGACTTTCACTTGAAGCCTTGAATTTAATAAGTTGTCAAGCAAAAGAAAAACTACAGGCTTTGAAATTGTAGTAAAGTTATGATAAGCAGCAAATTAATGTCACTCACTGAGATGCTTTGCTCAACACAGTGTGATAAGTAAAATGCTTATGACCTATATTACACACTGCGTTGCTTTTTTTATTTCTTAATGAGACTTTTGCCTTTATGATCGTAGTCCAGTGAGTGGTCAGACTTTGGCTGACTTTGCTGCCCAAGGTCAGGAAGAAAGCGGTTTGTGGAGGAGAGACCCCTGCCCACCAGACGCTAAACTAAACCACTTCTCTGCATCCTTCCTCTTTTTGCCATACAAGGTCGTCTCATGCTGGCTACGCCTCTGCAATTAGCATGCAGCCTGTGGCGCGGCCTGTCTGGCGGCGAACAGGCGAGCACGGCGCTCTGCTCCCCTAATGAGATGCCAGTCAGTGAGGGCCTGCGGGACTGTGAAAGTAAAATAAAATATATAAAAAACCTCCCGGGGTGTCTGTGCACCACCTCATGGGTGGTAGAGGAGACTATTGAAGTGCACACAGCCGAGCTGGACGGGCCAGGGCCGGCCACTCATTTTACATAACACACTATTTGGCAGATGCTTTCATCCAAATGGTGGCACTCTACCATGAATGCATGTATTTATAGCATGTGTTGCCCCGTAAGGTATTGTAGCCCCTGCACTTGCTTTGCCAGAAAGAGCTTCAAAATGGCCGTGGATGCAGCAGCTGTGAGCACAGAAAAGAGCCAGTCGGAGAGTTTAAGAGTTGCTGGTTCTGAATTTCCACTGTGAAATTGTCTTTAAACAGAATCTTCAGTTCATCTTGCACGGCAGCTGGATTCTCGCAATGTCACGAGAATGTGCAAGAATTTCAGGATCATATGTCATACGAAAAAAAAAATACGAAAATCGATCTTGTGAGGCTACAAGTAATGAGTTTGTGTCTTGCGAGACAGAGCACGGACCAATCAGCGTCCTGAGCTACTGGCAGCTCCAGGATTGATTTAGGTGTAGCGAAAAGACACAGAGAGGCCACTGTGTGTTCCAAACAACAATGGCGGCTCCTAGAGAGGTTAGCGTAGACGCTTCAATAGCATCAGTTATATCTGAAGCGGAGAATATTTCTTCATTGGAAGAAGAGCAACGGTACTGAAGGCTTTTCTTGATGTAAAAGATGTTTTCAGTCTTCTACCCACTGGCTTCGGCATGAGTTTGATTGAAACATGGTTCATCCAATTGCAATAGTTTCCAATGACGGCTTCTCAGATGGTTCTGTGGAAGAGACCATCTGGTGGGTCAGGTTACTGATGTAACAATCACACTTCTGCTATGACTAATCTCATTCAGGTGTTTTGCATCAGTTTGGCAGTTTTGTACTACCCATGAGCCTCGGCTGTTGGAGAAGAGGCTTGTCAGAAGTGTGGATCAGAGCGGTAGCAAATTCAAAAGGCTTTGCTGTTGAACGTGGTGCATGTCGTAATTGCTGAATTCGACCCAGAATCTAAAAGTAAAAAGATTTAAGCGGCAATTTTTTCTCAACCATGTAGAGTTTACCCTCTGCCTGCCATTAGTGCCAGCGGTATGGTATAATAATTTTAAACCTGACGATTGGATATTTCTTACCAAAAAGCACCTTGGGAGTTATGGTTTACTTCATTGATAACTTTCATTCACAGTCAAGCCATCTGTGAATAGCAGCTGCTAATTAGTTATCAAGAGCAATTTAGCAATTTATAATATATTATAACTAGAGTAGATATGAGTAAAACTGAGAATATGAAATTAGTATTATTTGGTGCAACCTACAGCATCAACAACAACATCAACCACTGGTTTTAACATCTTAGTTGGCATTTGACAGTCTTTTCACCCCACAATAAAAAGAAATATGGAGGACACATCAATGCACCCTGGTGATAAAATATTCATGCCACCACTGGTTAAGTTAGCTTTTTACTGCATATTAATGGTGCTTCTGTGCAGATCCAGCAACTTACATACAGTGCATACTGTTCCTCGACCCAGCATGAGGCATAAAAATCACAAATCACATTTTCATACAGTGAGGAAGTCATTATAATGCAGCTAGTCTCTAGTGCTGCCTACAACAAATAAAATAAGCTTTTAGGACGTGTGCATGTGTATAAAAACGTAATCTCACTGCAAAAAGGCTCGAAATGGCGGCTATTAGGTGCTATTAATATAATAGCTATAATATGAACACTACCTCTATATGAAATTGAAAGAGTAGTCTCTCTTCACGGTTTCTGAGTCAGATCTGGGTCTGATCCTCTGAGGCGTTGTGTACACAGTGTGCCATGTTTTGACCCAAATTGCTATTTTTCTGCAAAGGGGATTGATGTAACTAGGACTTTGGAGGGATGTGTACTCGATGTTTTACCCTGTACTGTGAAATATTCTTTGAGAGCTTGCGGTTGAATGAAAAGCTCATGTTTCCTAAATGCTTGCCATCCATCCATATAAAAAAAAAGGTAAAAAAAAAATAGGACAAACACAAAGGTTGAGCAGTGTACAGCTGATCATACACATCTTAAAACAGCCCTGGGGGTTAAAAACGTGAAACAGCGACAAGCCTCACAAAGCCTCGGTGCCTGCTAATGGCCCCCTGTTTGTAATGGCATCCGTATAGCACCGCTTGACGAGCTGCCAAAGGGGGTGTTCTGTTATTGCGGAGCCAATCACCCACTAAGTATTTGCTGGCTCCTATTTCCTGCCTGCTAATGTGCGAACCTCCCCAATGCCGCAGCTAAATCGACTCTTTACGCCTGACTTGTCACCCTGCAGCGACGCACGGAGAATCCCAGAGATGCATCGTCGGAGGGCAGCCCGACGTCTCTGTTGCCATGGATACGTCTATGGGCAGGGATGCGGTTGGGCGGGTTATGATGCTTTTACTGCAACCCTAAATCATGAAAAGTGATGGTGTTCGATGATTAGGATGATGAAGCTGAAGTGACCTTTGCAAGGGTGTTGTCAGGCCGTGATTGCTCACTTTTATGCGTCTTTGGATCCAATGTGTCAGATGGTGTGTAGGACGGGGTGTGTGTTTGTGCTTCAGGAAAAGCAAGATTGAGTTGGTCATAAAGAAGTCAAAAGGTGGAAAGAAGACCGTTCAAGTAAAGGTATTCTATCGTCAGAAAAGGAATCAGTATTACTTTGGTGATTAAAAAAATACTTTCAGGATTAATCAAACAAAATGCCAAACATTCTGGTGTCAGCTTCTTCAATGTGAGGATATGATTTATTTGTCTTATAATAATAATAAATCTTCTGCTAAACTGAATATTTTGGAGTTTTGCTGTCACTTTGGGCTCTGGGATATTGTGATCTTCATTTTTCACTGTTTAATATTTGACAGACCAAACAAGTAATCAAGGAAATAATCATTTATAGCCTACCTCACAATATTTTTGAAAATAAAGTTGCTAACAAAGGCTAGAATTGTACTTGAAATTAGCTTTAACTTAGCTTAGCTTTTTAATTCTAAATTCTGTCTTTAAATTAAGTAATTGATGCAATAGCAGACAAGCTCGCGAGCAAACACGATTAGAAAAGTAGAAATAGGTTTTTAAGTGTTTTCATACCAACTTAATGATGTTTTCAGAGCTACTGGCCAAAAACTTGATCAGAGAAAAACAAATGAATCCCTTTAGTTTAGATTGGAGTGTTTAGCAAGCACAGACGTGTGGTCTCTTTCTTGACTGTAGCAGCTGCTAACTTGCTGCTTGTAATTAGTTACTCTCTACAACTGCAAAAAGCCATTGTTGTTCATGAGGCTTGGGCATCGTTATAATTATATAAAGCTTAATCAGAACAGTACACTGAAATGCAGTGCTGTGAAAGGCCCAACAGACATCCAATGAGACAGAACACTAATGAGGATAACAAAAGAAATGAAAGCCAATTAAGCAAAGTTACATTCCTACACTGTCACTTTGTTCAAAGTTAATGGCCACTTCTGGATAACTTTCAGTACGGCCTGAAAACCTCATGAAAGCTAAAGTTAATACAAGTCTGTGATGAACTATGGTAACTGCCCTTTTTCAAATGGAGCGTATCTCATGCTGGAAGAAAAGTTTGTATAGATTTTTTCCAGCCAGGCAGTCATGTCAAACTGAAAAGTGCACCTGCACGGTAAACAGAGAGGTTCCCTGTTGATAAGAGCAGCAAAAGGCAAAGCTATGAAAGTGAGAGGCAAATAAACCCTGAAAGATGTGAGTCCTCAAGAGGTCTGTGAGGGAATGAGTAATATGAGAAAGCGAGTCGACGGCTAGAAAGCCCAGACATACTTTGCCCCCCGTTATCGGCCTGCGCAGATGTGCCTTAGCCTCCTCTGCTGCGCTCCCATTCGCCACATCCATCACAGAAGTGCACCTGGGGAGATTGAGAGGATGGTGCAAGCGCCAAGCTCACCATCTGCCGTCGTTTAGAAATAAATGACAGGCCCAAACCTAGTGGGAGCCCGTCTCATTCCGCTGCCAGCCCCGGTGCGGTGACGGGTCCGCCCAACCTTCCCTTTTCCCTGAAATCGATGTGTGAGACCCCTGCCAGTCATGCTGGAGTGTGCCTCGGAGAGAGACTTGGAGTGGATTTGGTCGCTGAAGCACAGCCCTTTACTCAGGGGAGCGGGCAGGTGGAACAGCGTGGTGAAACCAGCTGTCTCCCCAATGATTACAGCAGCCAACAGGGAGAGTCGGAAAACTCATAGACTCGAGGTGGATCCGACTGGAAAGCAGCTCAAGCTCCACTTTATTTGATTAGAGGTTTATTGATGATCTACGATAAAGAAACTCTCTTACAACAAGCTGGGAGTTTTATGGGCTGTCTGCAGGTAGCGTTTTTATTCCAACATATTTCTACTAATTGATGTTTCACACACATGCAAAGTCCACTGCAGAGGGAAACAAAACTGCAATTTAGCAGTACTCCCAAGGTGGAGATTAAGGAAAATTAAGTAGTCAACTGAACCAAATGGACAATCCAGCTACTGTGCGAATGATAAACGATGCCAGAAGAATCATAAAACTAACCCAGAGACATAACCCTCATCAGGGAGAAAAACTACAGCCCAAATATCACGTGCCTAAAACACAAAAAAAAACCTTCCCCTCCTCGTCCTTCATCTCCTGGAGGATGATTCTCTCTAGATTTTCTTTGCCGACTGCAAGAACGGGCAAAGTATTACTTCAGAGTTCTCGTACGTGACAGCTAATATAAGTTTGGCCCCAGAACTGAGACGAGAGGTAGACTTTATTAATTTCATGGATTTAGAAATGAGCCGTGGTGATAAGGCTATCACTCTCTTATCTGGGGATGGCGGGGGCGTAATTAAGCCGATAGCCGGCGATGATGAGGATGTGGTGTGAAAAAAAAAGCCTTGGGGATGTGAGGGCGGAATCTTCAGGGCTCGTTTAACAGAGGGATGATTAGATTGGCACTTAATTGCCACCTTTTCTATTTTTAGGGGTGGGAGGTTTTCTTATGAGCCTCCCATCCCCACTTCTTCGATTTTCTTTCTTCTTTTTTTGTGGTCAAGGTCAGTTTATAGAATAGTTCGAATGTTTAATGGGCTGAGAAGTCAAAAGGGCACGTGGCAGGTTAGATTGAGGAAGGGGAATGTGTCCACCTTCCTTGCCTGTGTGGATATCTGGGAGATTGGGGTCAAGAGTAGTTGGACTGCAGTGTAATGGCACAAGACAGCGTGTTTGTAAGAGATGGCGTTTCATCTCTTGAACTTTACCAAGAGCCTCAGACTTTGATAATTGTTTTGCAGCAACAAAACTGGCTTACAAATCAGTTTTTATTGATTCCTCGCCTCACTGTCTCACTCTACCAAAGAACCTAACTCAAAGCCTGGACATCTTCTGAATCCTATTTCATGTCCGATAATGACCAAGACGACCAGACCAGAGCTACAGAAAATAGTTTCAATATTTGCTCTCCAGTGGCGGAGGTATAACACATAAAATACACTCAATTCAGTCTTCACTAACAAGTGATTCAGTGATTTAAAGTTTCTGATTGAATTCAAGGTTTGACTGTTTGGCTTCAGGCGCCATTCAAATTGTTATGTAAAAAAAGTCTCCCATTTCTAAATACAACGTTCACAATGAACAGCATCATCATCTACATACTATAGTTGTTTACCACTCCTAAACAATTACCGATTTTCAATAAAAATGCAGCCTGGGTTTATATATCTAGTATCCTTTAGAATTAGGAAATAGTGAATCTTTATGCAACGAGGTGGAAAGTAAGGATGTGGACGTTGGGATGGTGGGTAGACGTGTAGTCCATCATACTTTCATAAAATAGACCAGATTCCTGTCATATCCTTGTTCTTGTCAACAAATCACCATAAAAAAAACCAACAATACATTAGTCTGCCTCACAATACTTTGCGACTTACCCAACCTGTCTGTGGCACTTTCATTCCTATTGAAGATACAAATCTTTATAAAAATGTGTCATGATATATTGACATATAAAAGGCGAAGTCATTTCTTAAGAACAGCTGGGCACTGTAGTTTTTGGCAAACGTTTCTCAAACATGAGTAATTGGTGAATTTGTTGGGGACTACTTTCTGCTGCAGATTGATACCCATTTGGAGCTATAGTGCAGATTTACAGCAGCAAGACAGTGCGTTCGACATCAACCCAAAATAAACTACAGTGCCCATGTTCAATACGATAAAAGGAAAATGTCAGCCTGTGCACTAGTGTGGCTCATTGATGTGTTTTTGGACAACCATGGAGCTCTTTGGCACAGAGGAATAAGCTGTATCAGGGCTTTGGCTACTTAGACAATACTTGACGAAATAATTGTTGGTTGTGTTTTTCATGGGATTTGTTGACATTTGCCAATTGCAGTGTCTCTAATTCTGACTGCCATGTAGTTGTGCAATACCTTTGAGTTGTTAGACAAAACAAATTATAACTACAGCCTTGAGTACAATGGCATTTCCTCAGGATTTTGTTGTATCCTAGGAGAGCAGTAAGCTTTCATAGGGTGATTTTAAATTACCTGTTCACCAAGATATGTTTGCAAAACAAGAGGCAATGCTCAAAACTAATGAAGACCTTTGTGCGAGACAGATGAGAGAATATTCCTCTGGTGCCCCCTGACACCCACAATACCTTCCAGTGTAAACATCTCAGCCTGCAGAAAGGGGCTGCGAATCGGCAAAGCCTGCCTGTAAAACCATAATCCCTGCTCCTTCGACAGATGCATAGGAGAATAGAGTGTTATCACCCTGGTTGACACACTCCTGTGTTTTCTCCCAGCATCCTCGGGGGGTTTATCATTCCAGCATTCATTCCATTATCCCCAGCACACTGGGGCTGTCCTCGGAGCAGGGGAACGAGACGACTTGTCAGGGTCGCAGAACAAAGAGGGAGCATGTCGAGTAGCGGATTAGACTGGGAGAGGAAGTGCGGGGCTTCGGGGGATGGATATCAAGGAAAAAGGGATGCAGGAGGAGAGTGAACGTGAGGGATGTACAAAGTGAAAGAAAGGAAGGGGAGAGAGGGACAACTTGTTTCTTGTTTCACAGCTACAACGTTGATTTCTCCCTCTGCTACTTGTACCTGATGAAACTCCTGTTTTGCATTTACAAAAACGTCCTTTTGTTCTTCGGAACCCTTTTATGTTGCATACAAAACCCCGTGAGGAAAGGGGTTATTCTTTTTTTGATTCTGTTGTCTGCAGTGGACGCTGCTTGTGTTGATTTGTGCTCCACAAGAGGATGGCTGGCATTGTACAAAGAAGGGAAAAGTTACTGACCTATAAAAGGAGGCCTGAAAGAATGACAAGAACAAAATGACCTTTTAATGTAGTTTGTTAAATGGACAACTTTTTGGCTTTTTGCCAGGTAGATTTTTTTCCCCCTATTCTTTACTTCCTGTCTCATCTAAAATGTCTGCTAGGGTCTTATATTTTTACTGGATAAAAATGACTTTTTGTCAATTTTCAAATTGTCAAAATGGTTGCTGGTAAATGTTCAGCAAATCAACTGTTCATCTAATCAGCTAATTGTATTACCTGCAACACTACTATGATGTTGCAGATTAATACATTTGAGCTTATTCAGCTCTTTCACTTACTAAAAATGCCTAAAATCTGATATAATTCAGTTGTGGGCAGATAGATAATGAATATAAATTAATCCCCCTTAATGCTGAACCTGACTACAGAATGAGGGTTTTTTTTCCAGCTAATCTGTAACCTGATACTCTAAATTTAAATTAGTAAGTGGTATGAGAGTGTTTGATCTGAATTTCAAACAGGACTTTTGGGTCTTTAAATATTAATGCGTGTCATTCAAATTCAATTTAAAAATATTCTTTGAGGTAAGATACAAGACCAGCTTGCAAAACTATTATAAATATCTTCAACATAATTCCAAGGTTTGTAAATACTGTAATCCATCCAGGTAGGTTGTGTTGCGATGCTTCTTATAGTCAATCAATTACGCATTCAAGCGAAGCATCCTGGTGACAAAGACCTCATTTTGTGTTTAACCACAGCAGATTAGATTTTACCATCTGCATGTAACACACACACACACGCACACACACACACACACAGGTGACACGTCATCCCACGATACATCCAAAAAGCTATAAGGCGCAGACAAGCTCGTGCTGCAACCCCTAGATCCCACACTTCATTACCCGTCCAGCCATCCCTGACTGGATTAAATCGATGCAGGATAATAGCCAGCGCCCTCACTCCTGCAACACTCCATCTCTCCCTCCTCCGTCCCACTATCCCTCCATCCATCCACCCTTTCCCCCTTCATACCACAACTCATCCATTCGTCTTGCCGTTTCTACGTCCACTCCTTCCCCTCTGTTTGTTCACCTGTTCTTTCTACTCCCTCCGTCCGTCCAACCCCATATCCTCACTTTACCCCTCTATCCTGCAACCCCACCATCTTCACACTACCCCTCCTCTCCCTCCGCCCCCACCCGTCCCCTCTTCCCTCTCCATCTCAGCTGTCTGTTTTCATCACATCTGTGGATCATTCCTCTTATCAGGTGCGGCTCCTGTAATACCGCTGTCTTATATAACATGTCTGTTGTGATCACTGACAGCTTGGCCGTGCTGCATTGGCAGTAACAGGGATAATAAGCTCATTTTGCATGTGGTTCTATGTCACTTCTGTCTGTCTGGGCTGCTTCCTTTAATTTAGGTCTGCTGCATCTCTGGGGAAGGAGGCGTTATTAGTCTGCAGAGGATTGGCCGAGTGTTTAAAAATTCCATTTGTTAAGGGTGTCGGTTTACATGCAAGCAGAGAAGTTGGTGCTGTTACACTTTGTAATGGCTACATTACCTTCATTTAACACTCTAAATTGATACTGGCTGCCAGCGGGGGGGTATAAAAGCAGCTGGAATGGTCAAAGTTTTTACAATTCTTCAAACTAGCAAATCATTTATTGTGGTTAATGGCCCACTGCAGGCTTGTTGCATACAATTAAAGCCGTGATCCATTATCGCTAAAAACAACAAAATGGCCTGTCATGCTTGCTTTATTCACATTCATGAGGTCCAGAAATATTTGAACTGACTACTATTGCACTATAATCCGCAAGAGGTAAAGATGATTGCCTTTTTTACTTGGACTTTGTATTTTCAAACACATTTTGCAACTTTGAATAACCCAAGTGCAATACTGTTACCTTAAAAGGCCATGTAAAGTCAAATTTAGGCTTTAAAACCACAAAACATGTTTTCTAACGTGACAGCACTATCTAATGCATATGCCTTATGAACTATTAAAAAATGTGAAAGTGCTCTCGCTTCATGTCTACATCATTCACAGCAGGAGAGCAACAACTTCACTTCTCTCTGTCAGTCAAACCAAGTACTCAAAAACACTGAATAATTAATGATTAAGCTTTAAAAAAGGACTTGATTTGTGATTTGTAAGATTTTCTGGTGACTAAACAATAACAGTGTTTGAAGGGGGGGATAAAAGAAGGCGCATAAAATATTCAAGGGGGAACTGTGATAAAGTGAGGCTTGAGCAAACGGATCTATTTCACACATTCAGAGAGCACAACATTCTTGTGACCTGAATCGAAATCACTGCACACCAATACATCTACAGAAATTGGTGCTGACGTACTTTGCCACATGTGAAATAGAGCATGAAGAGATAAAAAAAATCTAACAAGTTAGCAGATATCGGAAAACCTCAACGTTAATGTCAATCTTCAGTTCTTTTGCTCAATAACAGTGCGTTTAGAATCTAGATCATGAATCAATGATTACCGATACTTGTTGTTACGACGCATTTCTTTTCCAATCTTAAAACTATTCAGAACGTCATTCTGAAAGCATCATTTTGTTTTCTTTTGTCTTTTTTACACCAGACAATGTAACTTGTCATACTAAGAAAAGAACAGGTCCCACTCATAACATTAGCGATGGCTAGTTTCCCAGTTTCCCAGTGTGCACAATACCAGGACCCTGAAACTTAAGCAGCTAAATGTCCAACATTCACCCTTTAATAGCTCTGTTTTTGGTCTCCAAGTCCTGAGGGAAATATCTGCCTAATTAGCTGCTAAATGCTCCAGTATATTCATCACCGAGCTGCTAACTGTGTCTGCGGACCAAAAATTGCAAGACGGACAGTTCAACGATGAGCTGAAACTCGCTGGGAAATCCAGAGGTGTGCTGCAGGTTCAGGTGCGACCCCTTTCATATTGTTACATTGTTTGCACATTGTCGCGATAAGTTGTTATCAGACCAATATTTTAACAACGTATAGCTAATTTTACATGCCGACGTGGAAAGTTTTTCTGACTCGGCTGCTAATAATTATCAACATCAACATTTTACAACATGGTCAACATTGTAGTGTTAGCTCCTTACATGCAAAAGTACAGCCGGACAGAGTTGCTGTGGTGTGGCTGTACCGTAGACTCGTGTTTTCTTGTGAAATTGGACGTCCCTGTGAACCATATGGTTGTATTATAAATACTGCAACACTTGGCTAAACAGTTTAACACCCTCCTACAGATTGTGCCAGATCAGACTCGAAATAAGTTGAAATTTTCATCCTGTACCAACAGCCAAATATCTACTTACTCCCACCAGTGTGTGCGCCTGAACTTAAACCATCTGTTCAGATAACCGAGGCTCATGATATCACACTTGGGGTCTCTATGAGCTGGAGCCAATTTTAGGTGACACTATTAGAAGCCTTGAGTCTGAACGTTTTTTAACCAAACTGAAAAAGTTTATTTTCTTCAACGTGAGATTTTTCAAGAGTTATCACGAGTAGACATCTTTGGAAAGGAAAAGTTGTCTGCAGCCGAACTATGAAACATCATTTCTCATCAGTCCATCATGTGATGAGCCGCACACACGTGCATTTCCTCATTTACCGCCTGGAGTCCACAGCAACACTGACTTCTACAGCTGGCAGCTATCAGCTACCTCAACTCAGCCGGCGTGTTATACAACAATGTGAACACCACTAGCTGTCTGGAGGAGAAGACACATTCGAGTTTACAGTGGAAGTCTGTCGAGAATAGCAGGTGGATAAAGTGACAAGAACATTTCTGGAAATAAATGAAGGCAGATGTGGATGCACGGACTGAAAGCTCGACTCGGATGTCAACACCATATATTTTAGAATTTATTTGGAATCTCTTGTCAGCTCTAAAGCCCATTTCTCAAAGCAAACAGACTACAAGATGACACTGATGTCTACTTTTTCTAAATCTATAGGTCTCCGCTGTCTTAAGATTTAAAAGCAGCCGCCTTCTTGTCAAGACTGAAGCGAATAAACATGACAAACGGTGTGCAATTCTTCATTTCAAGAATTATTCTACTTTGAAGGATGCAGTTAGAAAGGGCGGTGGACCAGAAAAGATGACACAACAACCTCTTTCACTATAAATTTCAAGAAAAATCCAGATACTCGTGCCAGAACTTAAAAATGAACTCCAAACATGTATGGAGTCGACCTGCAGCGCACAGAGAATCAAATATTTATGATCTCGCCATAAGAGCAACCTGCGGATCGGTCACAGTGATGCTAACAAGGGGGAATATGAAGTACATGTAACAGACGGAGGGTGAGGCAGAGCAAACACTGCGGCAGCAGCTGCTCGCTGCAGTACAACCATTAAGACGGGAGGAGGCAGCGCTAGGAGGAGGCGCATAATGAATGTGCATTGGTGGTGCACCTCAACATCTGTGCACCCCGAAGCCCTGCCATACCTTCACCTTCACGTTAGATGCACTCATCTCTCACCAGATTTTTTATTTTTTTTTATCCGCACCCTGCTGCTTCATTTGTTCATGTTTTTTATTCCGTTTGTGACATAAAAAAGGTGGAGGTGAGAGAAAGTTAAAACTCAAGAGACAGAGGCGGGGGGGAAGTGGGAGGAGGAAGAGCATCCCCATCCTCCTGCCTCCTCGCCTCCTCTGCTCTCCACCCCCTTACAACTTTTCTTTGGGGGCTGCTTATAAACCAACCATCTATCTCCATTATGCCCCCGAAATTGCTATTTGTCGCTTTGCGGGGAAGAAATAATCAATATGTCTTGTGGGGGCAGCGAGCGCATTAGAGGAAGCAAATTGATGTCTCTCGCCCCAGCGCTCCTCATCCAGCACACTGCACCACAGCTAATGGGAAGCCTCGCTGGCTGGCAGACAGGGAGCCAGCATGTGTGTACCTGTGTGTGCGTGTGTGTGTGTGTGTCAGTGCACATGAGTGAATGAATGAGTGAGTGGTCAGGCAACAGGGAATTTGTTAATGCAAAGTGAATGCCAGTGTTTGGCTGTGTGTTTGTGTGCTCGTGTGTGTGTGTTTGTGCCCTGTCTGTTTGTGTGTGTCCAGTGCCGACAGAGCCGTATCTCTCCCAGCCATCCGGTTTTAGGTCTTTGGGCTGTCAGAGGCAGATAGCCCTGTCACTACCGTAGCATCCCCTTTCCCCGAGAGCCTTGAAGGCTTCCTATACCGACTGACACTTCCAGAAAATCCCCACCTGATAAGTGCATTGCAGACGGACGTGACTGGCCCAGTCGTCTATCTCCTCCGCCTGGCTTTTATTTCATTACACTTTTCAATCGTTCTCGATCGTGGGCCAGAGAAAGTAAACATCCTTTTCTTGACTTCGAAAACGTCTGTTTTTCATCTAACAACTGCAAATGGTTTAATCTGTTGTCTCCCTTTTGTTGTTGCTTTGACCATCGGAGTCAGTATTGGCTGTGTGTTGCCGTGGAAGAATTTTTTTTTTTTTTTACCCATCCGTTTCCTGCAATCTATCGACATACTGTATGGAACTTAAAAAGGCGACTGCAGCAGCTAACACCTGAGTGCTGGGTATTAATCAGGAGTTACCACAGTCATTATTGCATTTATAGTTTTTTTTATTCACTACATTTTCTATTGCATTGCACCCAAAAATCTGTCTTTAGTCTCTGGATTACACATAAAGCATAAAAATAACAATTAGTGGCAGCTCTCTAAGTGTGTCCCTCTCAACATATCAATTTCTGTCCGAGTGGGTAAGACAGCAGAGATGACAAAATGCGACGGGTTTAAGTTTGAATCCCATGACGTGTGTCCCTGCCTGTTCTTCAGACGTCCACCGTAAATGCAAAAAGCACAAATGCAAAACCGACACCACAGAGGCAGCAACAGAATAGCATCACTGTCACAGCATTATAATATGAGAAATGAATATATAAACAGTGCGACTGATAGTACGAGAGCGAGAAAATAAATTCATCTTTCTGTCATACTCTCACACACACGCACAAAAATCAATCTCTGGCTGTGTCATCGGGGCGCTCAGATGGCTATGTGTCTCATCTCAGACACAGGACGGGGGGCGTCACAACAGGATTCTCAATTATCCATTTATTCGCTGCAGAGGGCATTAGGGGCCTGTCAATCCTCATTTACCCAGGCTGCACTTGCACAATACTAGATCCATGACCACACATACATTTGGCGTTGGCTGGTTTTAGCCCAAAAATGGGCCAGCTTGAGATTTCATCTACCAAAGCTATATCGACCTTTCCTGTTCTTTTTCTCATTGTGATGTGTTGTAAATTCAGAAAAGAGTCGGTTTAAGATATTTAAGGTATAAAGAGATTTAAAGTGTCAGAAAATTGTCCTTATTGTAAACAAATCCCATGAAAAAAACAACCATTAAACCATCGTCCTGTCAGGAGCTACAAACTTGACTTGGGTGTTGTAAAATACCTTTGACTACTGCAGTCATTTGTCCAGGCTGAAGACAAAAGCCAGATGTTAGCAGTTGTTTTGTCCAGTGGGAAGTGGTTTTGCACAACAATGGAAGTCTACGGCACAGAGGAATATATCAGGTTTTGGGTTGTTTTTTTTATGAGATTAAAACATTTAACATTAGTATTGAATACAATTTCTGGCATTGGAAAATGTTACTGGGGTGTATTTTTGGGACCATTAAGCTAAGCAACATCCAGCCTTTTTCTTTGTTGCGGAGTCTTTTCACTGCACTTCCCAGTGTTTACCTGTCAGTCCCATAGTGCCTCCACTACTGCGCCGTCTGTCTCTTTGGCTTCTCCAATGATGAACTGTCTGTGTGGAGTTTGCCTGCTAGGTTTCCTGCGAGGTTTCCTCCTGGTGCTCCTGGTTTTCTGACACGCGGATTAGGTTAATTGCTTAAAGGTGTGAATGTGAGTGTGAATAGGCCTTTTTCTTCAGCAGGCGTTTTAACTAGTCATGTAGCACAGGTGTTACTAATAACATTAACGATCGCTCTGCTCTATTCAAGTGCTAAATAGAATTCAGGCATCATTGACGATTAAATACACCTGTGCTTCTCCCACTGCGAAATGTCAAAATGTCCCTCTCTCCCCTCTTTCCTGTCATTATTCCACTGGCTCATTCACCATCTCCTGCATAATAAACAGTCTGTAGTTTAGTCCACTGTGAGCAATAAACTTAAATTTCCGACACAAATCCTCCTATTGCGTCAACATTGACAGGTATACAGTGTCACATAATGCTATTTATGCATCGATCAAAAAGGTGCAGCTCTGTGTTGTAGAATTTCTAGCAAGAAAAGTAATGGGCGCCCCATTTCTGATTCCAAATGCATTTTCGGGCAGATAAATTATTGTAACTGCTGCTTGTATAATGTGGCACTTCATGGGCTCATGTACAAGTTATGAGAAAGAGGTTGAATCACTTTTATAATAGCAAGTCATTCATTTATACAAAAAATAATGAGCCCACAGCCACGCCAGTGGCTCAGTGAGGTTGTTACTTCAGAACAGTGGACATATTTTTTAGATTAGCATGTTAGCGTTGTCACAACCTGGCTCAAGGCCAGACAAAGGCGGGGAGATCGCAAGACCAACACCAAACAGGGTCACAACCAAGACATACTGGCTCACTGACTGTCACCAGCTTATATAGTCTACAGGCCAGGTGAGCTGAATCTCCCTGATGCCCCGACTCCACCCACCAGGCTGGTGGAGGGAGAGGCCTGATCAGAGAGGGTTGTCACAGCATGCAACGTTACAGTCTCGGCCAAACTAGACCCTTAGTACAAACAAGGCTAAACATATAGAAACTACTTTTAAAATAGCTCACTAGAACTCCTGTCACCTTTAAAAATGTTGTTATAATAAGCATTTTCAAGGCAGTACAAATAAATCGAGTTGTATTTGCAGGTAAGGGGGACGGGCTCACTGTCAAGAAATTCTCTCCATCCTACTGTAAAACTCACTCCAGTATCTGCCACAATGTAACACAATAGTGTTTGAGAAATAATTCCACTACCAGCTGCATGTGACAAACATAACAATCGCGCGGCACCGCAGGTTTATTCCCTGCTTTGATGGATGCCGAATCGAGGCTGTCGCTGCAAGTGCAGAAGAAACCGTGGCAATTAGAAAAGCCCTGTGTGCGAGAGTTGGCTGCTGCATGCACCGCTGGGCATAAATGAGTCTAGCAGCCCGGGCGACGTAGGCAGGGCTTTAACACAACACCGCAGACACGCCTAAGACTCCCATTGTGCCTCTCGCTAATCCATTTCCACCCTAACAAGCTGCTGCCTTCGAACCCAGCCATCCAACAGCAAGCCTGTCCACCGTCTGCTGGGCTTGGTTCAGCTCCACTATTCTGTCTTTCAGCAGCCATTTTAAGCTCTCTCTGGCAACACTCGGCCTCCTCTGTGTTGAAACAAAGCTGTGATGTTTTTAGCATTGAAGTGCTGCTACTGTACTTGTTTGAATGCATTTGTTTGAAAGCGGCGTGCGGTGGTATTTAGTGAGTGTGTGTCAATTAATCTGGCTGTTTTTGGAGTATCAAAAATGAAATTCTGGCATGTAGGAAGTCAGTGTCACATTTGCAAAAGATGTAGCCTCGTAGAAATGTACATTTGGAGATTGGCTTAGGTACAAAAAAATGATCAGAAAATGCAGACAATGTTATTCTATATTATTATACCAGAAGAGAAAGCTGTCGTCGGCATCACCTTAAAGCAGTATTATATTCCTCCCTCGTGGAATGCAAGTTGATTACTTCTGTAACCTCCGGATATTCATACTCTGTGTGGAGCTCAGGAGACTGAGTTTTTTCTCGAACAGAGGTTCAAACAGAAGGACAAAAATGCCCCTTTTTTGCTAATAAAGCAGCCGCGACACCGCAGAGAAATCAAGACTGCATTTTCTCTATCGAGCTGGAACTCGAACAGCACTAATTATTGTCCTCGCAGCCGAGAACTTCACCTCAGGTGGAAAAGAGCTGACTAGCGGACAAATAAACAAAATGAATAAGAGCATCCGTTCTGTGCTGCTTTCAATAACATTGTCATTGAAATCTCGGAAGAATTGAAGAAGACTTTTTGTTTAATTTCTTTTAAAACTCTGTGGTTTAGCAGCGGTTTTGTTTCTCTGCCTGACTGCACTTCTTATCCCGCATGTTATCAAAGTGAGAAACTTCCCTTCGGGCATGAGCTCCGACATATGCGCCCACACGGAGACACTGGGTGTGATGAGATAAAATGAGTTGATACAATGTGATTTCAGAGGCATGCAGGGGGACGCAGCATCAGGTGGCTCGTTTATAAGGTGTCTACAATGTAAATGCAAAGTCTTAAGAGAAGAATGTTTTCTTTGTTACGTTTGCTCTTTCTCTTATCAATATAATAATATAAGGCTACAAACTAACTCAAAATATTCTCTCGAAGGGCAGTTTCATAGAAATGTTAGTGTGTGTGGGGGAGTTGAAAATGTAAAAATGTAGTTTGCAGATCTCTAATTAAATGGGGTCACTCTGTATGTATACGTTTTATTTAAAATACATGTAAAGCACAAAATCTGCATATGTAACAGGAGCCACAGTATAATGTCCTCATGCCTAAAGGACAGAATAGGTCGTTTCACCAATGACACCCCCAACGACTGAGCATTAGAGAGTACCAGCATCAGGCGTACGTTGTGAAACGTCACAGTTTAAAACATCTGGTCAGCCTTGCTGAGGTTTAGGAAGCGTCATGGTTTTGGTTAAAGTAAATATGTTTGTTATGTAAATTTACATGTGACGTATGTCACGCAAACTAAGGCTTTCGATTCCAATACTCTGCTCCTGAAAATGGAGGGGCGATTAAGAATCAGTATAATGACTTTCTGGCCTCCTGTGACTCAAAATGTGACTCATATTGAGACTAAAAGCACTAATTAGATATTAAAATGGAAGCAGGTTCCATTTTAAACTAACATTTCATGTGCTGCTGTATTCCTCTGTTCATTCAAATGAGCTGCAAATATTCTTCTGCACACATTGTTTCGGAGAAACAGAAGCAGTTTATGAATTTATGGAGAAGATATTAATAAAAGTAAAATGCTCAAAGCTGACCAATATAAGATGTAAAGGAGAGGTAAAGCTGGAATATGGTTGAATAAATGCCTTTCAGTCCCTTTTAGCTAGAAACTCTCGTCAGTGCCTGGCTGTAATATATCTTCAAAAGGTTTTTCAGTTTGAAAATATCCCGCAAGTTTTTGACCTTTTCAAAAATGTACGCGCAAACTTGTATCGCAATCGGAGAATTTCAGAAATACCCGAGTGCTAAACAGATATCAGAGCATTACTGTGACATCTACAACATATTTGTTGCCTCAAATTCCACAGCTGCTCTGGCGTCTCGGAGCCCTTCAGTGTCAGCCTGTTTAAAGTAACTTCTTCTCGGCACAAAGGCAGACACAGTGAATATGAACAGAATAAGCTTCCAGACAATAAAAAGACAGCACATCAATAACTGCTGGGCTGGGCTTTGCAGGGGGGCTTATTGGTTTAATTCTCAAAATACACAGAGATGGGAGACTGCATGAGAACAAACAACTGAAGGGGTGTTCGTATGTGTTTATGTGTGTAAGCGTGTGCTCGAAATCCATTCTACCATCTTTTCCAACACGTACAGAAGGCCTAGTGCAAATATTAGCACTACATCTATTGGGAGGCAATCTGGCTGTCACCATATTGTTCTTGTTTTTGTTTTTTTTACTTTTTGCTTTTTAGCAGACGCCTCAGTAAACAGAGCCGAGCAGACGATGAATGTTGTTTTGCTGCTCTCGGAGAGGTTGTACTGGTAATGAGCAGTAAGTTCAATGGCTTCCATTCTTGCTGCTGATGTGCCCCGGCTGGCTTGTGCAGCCCACTGGAACGGCGGCGTGTGTTGTTTCAGTTGAATGTCATTTTGTTTAGTGTTTTAGCACAATGAGCACACCAGCATGGAGGGTGGCATGTTAGAGTAATCCCATTACTTCTGTGTGGCAGCTAATCACCCTCTGAATTCTTTTTATATACAAATGTTATATAAAAAAACACTTATTTAATCCAAATCATGAGCTATTCCAAAGCCTAACTAAGTACTTTTGCTGTGCATGTAAATCTATGTCAGAAGTTTATTTAGAGATTTGCATGTAGTGTTTGTGTCCTGTGACACTATGCATGTAACAAGCGGACACTGACACGCCGTCCTGACACGTCCAAAATGCTGGAGGGGTACGTTGACTCGAAGAAAATAACATTGATTGTTTTTAGATGCAGAACTAATGCAGAATTTAGGATATATGGGTTCTTTTGGGCACATTTGACCAGACTTTTTTTTTTTTAAACCTTGGCTACGGTCCAGTGGGCTGCACAAGATTACAACAACTTGTTACTTTGATAAAATGTATAATATTTTTAATTTGGTGGTCCAAAATTGGCATTGGTGCTTGATTTTTGCAATATTTGCCTATATTTCTATTTTGTATTGATCTTACTATGTTTGTGTTGTGCACCAATACACAAAAGTAAATTCCTTCTCGTTGAAAACCTATCTGGCAATATTTTATACATCTGAATATCTGATGTGAAACTTGTGATGGTTAACCATGTTTAACCTGCAAAATTAGAATTTGGGGCTTTTTCGGGGAGGCGGAGTGTTATTTGGACGTGTATTTTTGGACCACCTCATGAATATAAATCTAAGCTATTTGCTAACTTTGCCCGTCTACTGTTTGAGGCTGAACAGGTCGTGTACAGTCTGGTTATTATGCAATCTTTAATGGCAACACACACACACACACACACACACACACCTACACACACAGGGACATCTTGGTTGAGTCGTCTCTGTATTCTTGCCCTGTTGAACGGATGACTTTCTCTCAGTGATAATGTGAAGCCTCTATCCAAGGCGGGAGCGCTGACGTCTATTAGATCTATAAATCATGTTAGGAGAGGGGGGGGGGGGGGGGGTTGGAGGGTGTAGTTGGGGGGGGGGGGGGGGGCAGTGAGAGCTCAGGGTCGTAAATCTCATTACCTGAGACTGCTGCCGACCCTTCCCCCCCCCCCCCCCCCACCCTGTCCTCAATCTCTCCCATTATCAGCTGACCTTGACCGCCGACGCAGACACTTACACTCAATCAGGTCTGCAGTGTGTGTGTGTGTGTGTGTGTGTGTGTGCGTGTACGTGTGTGTCTGTTTACCAGACGTGATATTTGGAGCTCCCTCCTCCCTCTCCCGATCATATATGAGGCCCCGGGATTTTTTTTTATGAAAATATCATTTTATTCTCGCTCCTGTCATCTTGTCATCAGCTTGTTTCCATCGAGCTTGTTAGTCACCCGCTCTTAAAGGTGAACACACACACTTCCCTCTCTTATTTGTTATTTTGTCATCTTTTAGGAATGTATACTCAGTTCAGTTAAACTGAATGCTTCATTTGCTCAATAGTCAATATAGAATTAGTGGCACAAAATAAATGAGAGCACCTTTAAAGGCCACTAGTCCTTGATTGATAATTTATAATCAGTACCGACCTATAGGGTGAACTTCAGGTAATGAGATTTTTCTTTTGTTGTACAGGTTGAATTTCTATCAAAAGCACAAGAATAGAGCAGGCTAGCGAGGTGATAAGTTAAAAAAAAAAATCTGGTTATTGAATTGTCCTCAGTTCTGGTCTGCTGAGTCACTTTCCGAGCTGCTGCAACACGGCTCATAAACGCACACCTGTAAGCACACCATGGTTCATTTAAAGTCTAATGATCTCACGTTGAATCACAGACCTTTGATTGTGTGACACTCATGCTTCAACCAGAGAAGTGCAGCAGAACATGAGTGTTCTTATAGCAAATCATTCATTCATTACATGTTTTTGTATTGTATAATGACATTTTTGTACATACATTCATGGCCCCCAGAGGAAGAAACCATCCGACTTTGGTGACTTTTCCTCGGGTGCTAGCAGTAGGTTGACATTTGTGGTTTTAAGTGAAATGCCTTGCCAACTATTTATTGGGTTGCCATGTCATTTTGTAAAAACATTGGTGTCCCACTCAGGATGAATTGTGAAAAACTTTGGGGATCCTCTGAGCGCCATCATCAGGTCCACATTTTGAATATCTTGTTTATGTCCAAATACCTACAAATCTAATAACATTCCTTTGCTGTACTTGTGTTTAGTGCCAATTAGCTAATGTTAGCTTGCTAACACGACAAACTAAGATGGTGAACATAAACATTACACCTGCTAAACACCTGCATGTTAGCATTGTTATTGTGAGCATATTAGCATACTGGCATTAGCAATTAGCTCAAAACACTGGCGTGCCTATGCACAGTCTCACAGTGCTACTATGGCTGTAGTCCCTGGTTTCAATTCATTAATGATATTGAATCATGTCTTTTCTCTGAATTATTATATTTACATTTCAAACTTTGGCAATAGTTTATAATTGTACACCTGCTGTCATCAAAAGATGGACCACTAATCACCGCAGTAGCCTCCTCTTCCTTCTCAGCTGCTTTCTATATTTCTTTTGTGTTTCCTTGCTCGGTTTTTCTGCCTCTCTCTTCCTCTCTCACACTTAAAACCACACATTGCTGCGCTTTTGTGCAATTAAAAAATCATTCCACTTAATTTCCTGTGTCAGCTCAGGAACATGGCAGTATGTCCTTGTGTAATCAACTGTAGTTTTTTTAAAAGGAACAGAAATTATTTGAATGCCGGCACAAAAATCATTTCATTAGAATTAATCAAATTAGAAGTAGGCAGCCTCTTTTCCTCCTCACATCATTTCTTCAACTATGCTTCCTCCAATGCATTTTAATGGCTTTTCATGCCTGAAGCAGATTCTAGGCTGGAGCGGGAATCTAATGCATATCTGGGTGCTTCAATAATAACTCATATGACAACACTCTCAGCTATCACACAACCCCCAAACTGTCACTGTTCCACCGCTGTGCCTTAAGACAAGTTCACCCTGAATAATTTAGCCATAGTCAGTGAACGAGTTTCGCCCAGAGGAAGTTCCTGAAAAGTACATCATGTCTACCCCGAGGCATGCTTCATGGAATGGTGACAGCTTCAGTCATGTTTGATAGCTGAGGATGTACACAGCACTAATCACCAGTAAATCCAGGTATATCACAATGTAATAGGAGGACATGACCCGGGCGTGAGAGTCTCTGTGTGTTCACCAACGCCAGCAAGGGGGTCGACTTTGAAAATAAGTGTTCCACCTGGACGGAAACATCTCAATACAGCTGATGGACAAATATAAGGATATTTAGGCTGGAATTATAGTTCACACATAAACATCTCTGTCGGTCTATGCAGAGAATCCCAACTGTTCATCAATGCACCATACTTATATGGCCGGGGGCCATATAAGTATGGTGCATATAAGTACATTTCATATGTAGAACTACAATTTTGGACCACTGTATCATCCTGTTCACCACAAACCAGAATAGTCAATTATGAAGAGTCTCATGAGAAGCTAAAGGCTTTGTTGTGTCCTGTAGGAGTCAACTACAACATATTGATACTTCTATAGTTGACTAGTTTGACTTCAAAGGCACCTTTCATTCATCTGGAGTTTACTACTTTTCAAACTTGAGCAACTGGTATTTTTTCATTTTATGACATATTTTGACTGTGAAAAAGTAATATAAGGCCTTAAAGTATTTGTATACAATATTTACCTGTACATTCAATTAAAAATCATTTTATTACGTATTTTTTTTACGTGGCCCTATGTGAAACTGCGCACATTAATCATTACATTAGTTGACCATTCCATCAATTAATCTATATTCCATGTTTGCCTGTTCAGTGTCACTGGGGCCTTAAGCCAATCCCAGCATGCATTGGGCAAAAGATTCGCAAATCTCTGACAATAATAATGAAAATACTGATAACTTTATCTCCCTTTAGTCTCCTCTCTCTGTCTCACACACACACACGCACATACACACACTCCACCAGCGTCCTGTTCCGCTCTGCCAGTCTCTCAGGACCACCCGAGGGTGCCACATCACAGGTTTGTTTTTCCCTGTATCTGCTCCATCAGAGAGGAGCAGGCCTCATTAGTGTGTAGGCCCTGTAGGGTCCTGGGGCCCCTAAACCCACACAGCCAACCTCCAGCGGCCCCTCAGGACCTGAACCCCAAACACAACAAATCACTGAAACAAAAACGCGTGCTAGCATCCCTAATGCCCAAATCTTTACACTTCAAAAACACAATTATGCTAATGCCAGGAATCATTTGCCATTCCAACTCTGATTTAATGCGGCCTTTTAGTGGGGAAAGCTAATTAGAGGCTTTAATTAACATGTGCGACACAAACTGAAGAGAAGTGCGAAGGAGCCTGTCGATCATGGTGGAGCACAACGAGAGCGGGGAAAGAGAGAGAGAGAGAGCGAGAAAGGGAAGTCTGAAAGCTATGCAAATGAGGCAAGGGAGCGCCACGGGGAGGCGTGGATATCTGCCGCTACAACGGTTTCTGTAAATATCACCATGACCCGTAGACGGAGTGGAGTCAGCTCATTAACACAGATTGGAAGGTGTCACCAGAATTCAGCCCATGAGGGTCAGCGCTGATACGACGCAACCTGAGTTTAGTGAGGGTACCATCATTAAAACGGGTACAAAACACATGATTTAAGCTCATGTCCTGGAATGCAAATACTCCATTCCAGTCACATACTCCTTTCCTGTGTAAATGCCTCTAGGTGGATTGCCCAGAGCGCTGCTGGACACTCACCACTCCTCTATACTGTGCTTCTTTAGCTGCAGATATGTGTGCTGCCTGAATGCAAACCGTAACTGCATATAGACTTCTCATCGACACTGATTGGAAGGTGAACTCGGCACAACTCTGCATTATTGTTGCACAACTTGAGCTCAGGATATCGTCATCATTTCAACAGGTAAATACGAACAGATAGTGCGAGTAATCACCTTGGGGTTTTTGCAGCGCTGCAGCTTTTCCCTTGAATATAAACTGGGCCACAGAAAATAGAAAATTGATACAGAAGATTGGAGCTGAAAATAGGAAAAGTCACAGAAGTGTACCTATTAATGTCTGAGCTTTTATTCTGTTTTCACTTAGATTCACATTTTCACAAAGTTCTGCTGCTCAAGGAATGCACTTTAATATCGAATAGATGTTTCAGGGCTCCATTCATTTTTCATTTTTATTGGTGAAAGTACTGTCGTGCCACCAGTTTAAAGTGGTTCTTTCGGAGGTTTCATTAAGACACATGAGGCAGCTGGGTAGGATGTCATTTCCATACTTGATCTATGGGACAAGAGTTCTGCTTAAACTATTACCCCCTGATTAGATAATTAGATATTAGATTATATATGTTTTAGCCATTTTAACCATTTTCTATGTAAGTGTTTCCATTTTTTAAAAACAGTGCTTTTTATGTGACGTACTTATGGAGTGTTAGAATTTACTTTAATTTGTATTTGCACATTAAATCAAGTGAACGTTTCCTTTCTCTTGCAGTTCATATTTTTTTTATTTAAAAACCCACATTACTGTTTAGTTGATTCAGAGTTAACAACGGTGTTTCAATAAAAATGCCTATTTTCATCTATAAAGGCTATGTAATGTAGGAAATAGATTATTTCCGCAGTCTGAGTCTCTGCAAGCAGAAGTCACTTTGCTTCTACTTTGCTGAAGCTCTCAGTGTAAAAATCTGACTACACGACTTCAATCCTGCACGGGCTCTACAGGGCTTCCTCTTGGGAATCAATTCAGCAGCAGGGGAGTGGAAGAAGGAAGTGAAATGTGCAGCTTCTCTGATGGTTACATGTGTAACCACTTGAAAATTCATAGAAAGAACAGTCCAGCTAAGTCCTGGGTGAGGATTACTGTCATGGAGTATTGATCGTCATTCTGACCTTTTTCCCTTGGTTGGTTGACTTTCTCCCAATCATCCATGCACTGTAGTATTTCCAAATATACAGTCAATGAACAGTAAATGCATTATTCATCTTAAAGTTATACATTTCATGAAATCAAATCAGGTTATAGACATCATTTGTGTCATTACTTCTATTAGTAGTCTTCATTGCTAATGAAAATTGAACATTTGCTGCTGCCTAGCGCTTCACATTTACAGTGTTCAACTGGCTAAACACATGGTGGCTTTTATTGTCAAGCAGTCATGGAAATGCAGTGTGTTTGTCAATGTGATTGGTGCTAACCGCCGACATTATAATTAAAAATGGTGTCAACAAGTCAAGACATTTTGTTGCATTTTTGGGGAGCAGGTCAGTTTGATGTATTGATGTTTGATGTATTTCAGGGACTAATGAAAGAGCGAGCAACCACAGTAAACATCCAACTCCTCAGGAGTCCTGCTGTTGTGCTGAAAAATACACCCGCCGTGTGCAGCATGAAATCAGATGTGGCTACAGTCTCTATTGATTGACCTCTTTATTAAAACAACACGAGTTTTGCTGAAAGCTAATACCCCAGCTACTCTTCTGTAGTGTTTTTTAGTGAATGTATAGCATAGTTAAATCACGCTTGCTATGTCTAAATCAACAAGGACTGAAACATTGTAGGATTTAGCATTCTGTTTCTTCTGCAGTAGATCATGTTTAATAAAGCCATGACCAGAACGCCACTGTTACCACTGTTGTGAAGCGCCACAAATACACTTGGGGTCTCTTCATTTCTAACACGTCAAACACTCTTCATATTGGCTTATCTAAACTTTGGGTTGCCATCCATAATGTCAAGGATCTTTGCTTTTAATCTTTGACAGGAGACAGTAAGAGTAGCTAGTAATGCTCACCTCTGTGTTGAGTCTTCTGAGGTTCAGTCACAGCCAACAGTCTTCATGGCACATCATGTCCTCTTGACCTGAAGACAGATGTACAAAGGAAAACGGCAAGAAATTCAGTATCATTCATGTCATTCTAGCCAAACAAAACGACGAGTTTGTACAAACATTTGTCCCTGATGTTTGGGTAGACTATGAGCTAGTCTACTGTTTTGTATTCACTATCCATTAGCTAGTGAATGCAGCGAAGCATTGTGCAGCTGAAGAGTCTGAGATATTCTTTCAGAAGTTGGTGGAGACCAAAAGTAGAGCTAAAAGCAGAGTGAAACATGACTCCAAATGAATGCTAATGTGGTCTGCTGGATGTGTCTATAGGCAGCTGTCTGCTAACACGATTGATATATCAACTTGAAGGGTGATCACATGTCAATGGCTTGTTTCTACTGACTCCAAGTAGCTGAAAAGGTCTTAGAAAAATACACTGACTTGCCTGAAAGGAGTGCTAGAATCTTTAACTTGAAGGGCAACAGCTGCCACACTTCTGGTCTAATACGTTTAATTATTTTCAAGTTTAAAATTAATTATGAAAAGTCATTGACCTGTATTCTGTCGACTTGTATTTTCACACCTCACTGCAGCATTGTTGTGTTAGCTAGAGTACATGTCTGCAGTCACAATGTATCAAACAAGGTGCTCTTGTTGAGACACTCCCTGAATTAACAAGAGGGCATCATGCGTATCCACTTCAGAGCATCGCTCTCAAGGTCAGTGACTACAAAGTGGTTATGAAATATGTTTGTCACTAATATGATTCAGCAGAAACGTCTTTGCCTGAGGACATTAAGCAGTGCAAGAGGTGATAAGACCTATAAGAGCATTTAATGAATACAATTTGGAGGCGTTTTTCAAGCAAAAACTCTGAACAAAAGAATCTGTTTTTATCTCCTCAAATGTGAATATTTGATGCTTTTCTTTTGTCTTACGATAGTTATGAAATACTGTTGATTTTTGGATTGATGGTCAGACAAATCAAGCTGTTTTAACATGTCACGTCATGGGTGTTTTTCTCTACTTTTTCTCATTTCGTAAATATGATTTAACAATTAGTCCAGGAAGTAATTGGCAAGTTAATTGATGCTGAAAATAATCGTTAGTTTTAAAAAGTACTCATTAATAATGTCAACTAAAAGTGCATTTTCCTGCTAATACTTCTGTACTTTAAGTAATATATTAAATTCAGGACTTTTACTGTACTTATAATGTATTTTGATATGTGCTGGTACTTAAGTAAAGATCTAAATATGTATATAATGTGTCTAATTAATGTAGAAAACAATGTCAAGACAAGGGTCATGGACCTGCAGTGCTGCAACACTGGTTCTGTTGAAAAATGCTTGTTGCCCAGAAGTAGATGCGGATATTTGAAAACTGAGGCCTCAACTTAAGCTCACTTATATTGGTGTCTGTCCTGAAAGAGCGAAAAAAAACTCATTAGAGTTCTCATTATATCAGTAAACAGAGTTTCATACCGCTTCATGAAGAAATCAATATAATGTAGAGAGAGTTGAAGCTGAAAAAACAAAACAAAATGGTAGTGTTGCTGAGGTTGGCATCAGAGGGGCCTTTATAGTGAACTTGATTAAAAGAAAATTGCTTTCAAGTGCTCTCAGCAGGCTGGGAGGTTGAGTGGGAGTGCTCTTGTGTGCAGCGCTGGTGGAGTTTCACAAACTAGGCTTTCAGGGTGAGGAAACAAGATGAAGTAATGCTTTGAAACTGCCTGAGGACAAAGAACGAGGAGGCACTGGTGACATGGTGGCGCAATATTGCCGCTGTGATAATTTTCCTCTCCATACCACTTCTGAGACTGGTGATATAAAAATGAATTTCTGTTTCAAAAATGATTCTCTGTCACTAGGTTGAGAGGGTTGTTGTGTAAAGTAACTTTTTTTGTTGCACATTAAACTTTCTTTGTTGTCTTTTATAATTAAACTACACCTTTTCATGCTATAAATCAGAAATTAGTGTATAAAACATGTGTTGCTACTGACTGTAACTGTAAATGAAGCAAAAGAAAGATTATGTGGAAGATAAATAAAAAGGGGATTTTATCTTGTTAAGTATTCACTCGACAGGAGTGTCATATGGATTGGGGTCTTTAATTTTGGAGCTGTCAAATCTGTGTAATTTATTCCCTCTCAAATTCAAAACGACATCAGGAGATAAAACTCTGTGGCTGATTTCCATGAAACGTTCACCTAATTGGCTTTTAAAGGGTGGAGTGAGCGCCGGTGAATAATTTAACTACTTAGTTTTAAAGTCTGACTTTTAAAGTCTGGAAATCCATTACTGTGCAGGGTTAAACTTTGCTTTTTTTTTTTTAAAGCCACTATCAAAAAATGTAATTTGCAATTGATTTGAATTTAGTTTCTCATCCAGTAAGTCATCAAAACATCTTGTCAGTCTGGTCATGTATGAATCCAGAAGCAACGGGGGCAACACCAAAAAAATAAATGTACTTTAACATACGTACCATACCATTGTGTTTAAGGTTTTCTCAAAGCAAAAGTTGTTCTGCATTTGCTTTATAAGTCAAATAGATAAAAGAATCTGCAAATAATGAGAATGATTCACCTCTCTGCATTGGGTTTACTTTGATTCATACTAATGCTGTAGCACACTTTGTAAACATATTCTCTGGTACCTGAACATCAGCCAAAAGGCATTTGCATATGCACTGTGGTGTAGCATATAGTAAACAACAGATCCAGGGAGATTAAACTACAAATAATCCTCGAAGTGAATAATGTAACATGATTAATGAGCCTGTTACCACAAACATACTGGAGGTGTGTTTGATCTTTTGTCATTTTTTTGCAATTGAATTCATTTTGTTTGCATTATTACAAATAAAAAAACAGTTTTAAGAATAATGTGAATATAATGTGCTTAAAATGGAAATATGCTTATTTGCGGTCTTGCCACAGTTAACATGAGAAGACGATAACACTATCATATAAAGATGAAGCTCTACAGCCAGCAGCAGGTTAGCTTAGCTTCGCCGAAAGACTGGAAACTAGCGGGAAGCTAGCCTGGATAGGTCTTCCAGCAGCATTAAAACTCATGAAATAACACTTTGAATGTCTTGTTTGCTTACACAAACCAAAGTATAAAAAAGAATCCCTGGAGTCACAGCTGGTTGCCTTAACACTCCCGGCCAAGAACGTAAAAACACAATTTGGTGTTTTACACTTTGTTTTTCTTTGAATTAAATAAACAACATATACTATATTAATTCGGTTTAGGGGTACTGGTGAACAAACCCAGGCTAGCAGTCCCCCTTCATTTGTAGTCTTTATGCTAAGCTAAGCTAACCAGCCACCTGCAGCAACACACTGTTCCTTTAAATTTAAATATCTGCACCAACTTTTTTATGTTTAGTGTCACTTGTGTCTGGAAACAATCCCAGCATGCACTGGATGAAAGGCAGGGAAACACCTTTGGATGAGTCGCCAGCAGCTCTAACAGACTCAAGTCATTACATTTAATGGATCCAGTCTCTAAAGACTCTCCAAGTCTATAGTTCTAGTCTCCAATACTTCTTTTAAGTTGTTGCATCACTTATTTAAAATCTCAGTTTGGAAAGAAACTCCGTGAGATGCAGCCTGACAGATAGCTAGTAGTGACTTGGCTGAAAGACGGAACATGTAGCCCACAGACAGACACAGAGACAAGGCGGGACACTTCAGTGACCACGCTCAGATGGGTGAAATCCCCCGGTGTGACAAACTCATCCCATACGATCGATAGCTGCTGTGACAACAGCTCCTCTCGTCACAGGCTGGAGAACAAGCTGTTGTGAAGGTCTGAGAATGGAAGATGGGCCCCCGGAGGGAAGGCTTGATTTACGAGCCCAAGTCAAGATAGAGGCACAGTCGCCCACGTACTGTGGACGGCCTTCCTGCCGCATCAGTCTCCCTATCCTCGCCTGCTGGCCTGCCTGCCTGCCTGCCTGCCTGCCGCTGTACTTGTCCTCCTTCCTGTGTCTATTGCCTGCCTGTTGACAGCTAAAATGGGCTGAAATGACATACCACCCAGAAAAAAATATTTCTCTCTTTAAAGTGAAGTCCTAAATGTCACCTTTAGCCGAGTCATTTTTTTTGGCCAGACTGGGGGTGATGCTTGTCAATGTTAAGATAGATAATGGAAGAGAAAATGCTAATTTTAACATGTCATGTAGCCGTCGACCACTGGGAGAAACAAACTGGTGACATTCAGCAGGTTAACTGCGCTGTTATACAACCACCCTGCAAGAAACACAATGGCACAATCACCTTCAGGCAATCGCACACTCACACCCTATCTTTCGTAGCAGACATCGGGCAGAGAGGAAGTCAAATATTCTGACGGTACAGACTCGGCACGCTTCGTTTACCGACTGCAGTATAGTTAGTTAGTTCACAGAAATTACTGAAAATATAATTGCTTTTAAAAGTGTGGCATTTAGATGAGGTTTTTGTCTAAGAGAAATATTGTATGGTAAACAAAGACGAAAGAGGCTTTTGTATATCTATCTCAGATTTGCAGGCTTGTGCATTGCTTCAGACACGTCCTTCAGAATACAATAAAACAGACCTGATTTGACTATACGGCCGCAATTAATCATTTTCATCATCAAATAATCAACAAACAAGCAGCAGTTATTTTTTTAAATAATCAATTCATCTTTTGGCTCACTTGACTTGACTGAAACCCTCCGCCACGGCCTTTAAAAAAAAGCTTAACACAATCATCAGTTATTCAAAACCTTCGTGAGATCTGTCAGCCTGCTAAGCAGTGACCACACATTCTGGCAATATCATAAACCCCAAAGTCCTTCCAGCATACAGTTGCACCCCCCCTCCCCCTCTTTAATTCATCGGGCTGGCTGTTGAGCGGGTGAAGACACCCTGCCTCCATCTCTCTCCAGAGCCGTATCAATATTCATGGGTCTGCCGGGTGCGTTTGTGCGATGGCTGTCTCATTAGCCTTTGATCCCCTTGCGCGAGGCCTGTCGGAGCGTTGATGCGCCAACAACAGAGCAACGTTTGAAGTGCAGAGAGAACAGCTGCTTGCATTGATCTCCATATACTTTCTTTGCCATCCACACGTCCGCACATACACAGATGCTGCCCACAGGCACATGAATACATGCATCTACTACTACTTGGTACAGTCTGACCTCACCACTGCAACAATTGCCAGTGCATCGTGCTCGTACCTGCTTTATGGTATGCTCTGTCAAATATTGCGCTGAAAAAAGACAAGTTGATTGATAAAAAAAGAAATCGGCAACTATTCTATAAATCGTTTAATTATATGGTCATTTTCTAAGCAAAACTGCCTAGATTCAGTCCCTCTCAATTGCCAATATTGGCGGGGTTTTTTAAGGTCTCCTGTGATAGTAAACCGAATATCTGTGGGTTTGGATGATTGGTCAGACATCAGCTGGAGCGCTGTAAACTTGTAATGAACATGTTCCATATTTTCTGACATTTTATTAACTAAAAGATGAATCATTTAATCAATCATGAAAATATAATATAAATGAAAAATTGATAGTTGCAGACCTGGTATTAAAACGGTATGTGTTAATCCTCAATCATACAATTAATAAGTGGAAGGATAATGTCTGCAATCTGTAAAAAGACGGGCCGAATATCACAATTATCACATTATTATATCATCTCAGTCAACTCATGACGGATCTTGGACTTAATGGTCTTATCAACAGGTATTATTCAAAACACACCATCCCTGATTTTCATAGTAAATAAACACTGTTTGAGCTAAGAGTACACAAAGAATGATTCACACTGAAAATGAATAATGAGGTTCTTTCTCTAACAGGATAGGAATACTAATACTGAATTATACTGCAAGCTGGATCAAAGCGGTGAAAAGCTCGGTAAAAAAGCTCTTATTTGCTTCCACGAGGCTGCGGATATTATGGAAATGACATTAATACTTGTTGAAATCAGGAATAATTTGTCAGTCCCACAAAGAGCCAACAGAACCAAATGCAATTCTGGTTTTCAATTAATGTTAAATAGTATAATCAACCTTCTCTTCATTTATTACAAACAATAATTTGCTGGAAAATTTGTAGGAGCAGCCAACAAGACATGACATCATGTTATGCAGCCAAAGCACTGCTACTGCACTGAAAAACAAAGGCTCTGCGCAGTTCTCGACTTTTACTTGAAATCATCCGTACAAAGCACAAATAACGACCACACTTCAGTGTTATTACAGGACGCTTCACTTCCTCTCTAATATTAAAGACATTTTCTACTGTGCAGCCAGGATGGAGAGGGTCCAGTTAGTATGACATCATGACATCTGCACAAAGACGGACCCTGCGCTAGTCCACTCAATAATCCTCCTCTCTGTTCTGAAATAGTATATGCTGTATATGAAGAGCACAGTTGAAAATGAAGACTTGGAGCTTGTCCGGGCAATTGCCCCCCTGGGAACAGGTTCGCAGATCAATACCGCCAATGTGCCTGATAACATTAGACCATCCTTAATGGCACTAATGAAGAGAGTGGTTGACAGATACTCAGGGAGACTGAGGTCAGAGAAACAGTCTGTTAGCTGCAGAGCCAGTACATAAAATGGGGTTTTAGATGATTGTCACATTTCTAAATGTATTTCAATGACTGCAGTCGCATTAACTACTGGATTTATTCATTATTTCGTCACAGTTAAGGAATCGTACAAAGGTTTTCGACAATAGATCAAGATCACAAGAGCAGATTTATTAACTGATAAGGAGGAAATTCTGAGAGAATCCAAAAGGAAATTATCAGGAATAAGTATGCATTTGTGCAAATGATGAATGTGACCTTTTTTAAACGAGTTGAAAGCCGTAAAACCTCACGCCTATCAAAATATGGGAGTTACGACTTTTTTTGGCTTTGGTAAGAACAGCACAAGAAAAGTTTCACATTTTTAGAGTCTCAGTGATGTGTTCTGTCCTTCACACCAACTGTGAGTAAAAGGAAGAGAAGAATAGAAACCCCAGTGCCAGGTTTTTTGAGGTGATTAGTTCTTTTGAGTGTCCTTTATAACATCAGGTCACACGGTGCTCAGAAGGAGTCTGATTGCATGAAATGTTATCGGTCTTCAAATGTCAAAGAAACCACATCTCAGCAGAATCTCTGCTGACATTTCGATAAATCAGACCCTGTTTTGCTCCATGTACTCACACACATCCACACACATCCACACACACACACACACACACACACACATATCCACACACACACACACACACACACACACAGAGCAACCTGCTGCTGAAAAGCCTCAGCAGGATCTTTGCGCATACACTACTTAAAACCCAGCGCCTGACTGCTGCTGGTCCACAGTCCTAATAAAGACGAGGAGAGGGATGAAAGGAGGGGAGCCACAAAGTAGACAGTGTAACGTACCTCACAGTGGATGTCTTGGTTTTAACTTCAGGAGCTAATGGGATGCTGCAGCGAAGCGGGACTGTCGACTTCTCTCGGTCTTTCTTCCTCTCTGTCTTCTCTGGGATGGAGACTCAGGAGGAGAGCTGCTCCTTCGCTGCCTCCTCCCTGCCTCTGGCTCGCTCTGCCACTGTCTCAGCCCCTCTCACTATCATACCTCCCTCGCATGCTGCTCCCCCTCCTCTTTTTTACTCCTCCCCTTTCCTATAACCTGCTCCCTCCTGTCTCTCGTCTCTCCTCCACCACCCTGTTCCTCAAACTCAAGGCTGACAAAGGAAACCGAGGCTTTTATCGTTATTTTTTCCACAAAATTAGTTTTGCTTTTTTGCTTTAACGTGAACATAAAGTTACTGTTTTAAACATTAGGTAATGTGAGTTTTCTGTATTCCATGGATCAGAAAATGCAAAATCTGTGATGACATTACAGAATGTCATATTGCACAGTGGACTACAGTTTTGACTAACAATGATTTTCATTATCTGATTACATTTCCAATCAAACAATTGTTTTGTCAATAAAAGGTCAGAAAAAATGGAAAGATGCCCATTATTCCCGAGTGCAACTTGACGTATACACATGCTTGTTTTATGCAACCAACAGTCCAAAACTCTAAAATATAGACTCAAATATGATGAAGAAAAACCGCAAATTCACAGATTTAAAAAACTAAACATCCAAAAACATTTTGAGATGGATTGATGGTTTCAGCGCTATTGCGAACTCAAACGATGGTCCAGTGTTGCTCGCTTATTGCATGTGAGGTAAATTTAAGCAAAAGCCTCCATTATTCATTGATTTCCGCGATTAAAATGATACAAATCTCAGAGGGAGTGATGTAGATTGAGACAAGCAGTTGAGTTAGGGAATTATTTTTAAGATTTCACATAATTCATACAGCCTGAAGATTGGCAAAAGGGGCTGACACCCAATATCAAAAGGCTGTTGCTCATGTTTCGTACATCCAGTGATTATATCTCATCACATCTGGTGCATTACTCATAGCTTCCCCACTGTCTACGTGAAAACAAACAAGTGGATTTATGAACGCTGAAAGGAAAAAGAGAGGCTCTTATGGCTCAGTAAGGTGCGTTGAATTAAATGACATCACTCAGCTGTGTGTTTCCACCACTGACTGGTGAATAGGATTCATTTCTTATCTTTTTTAGTCCAGATGACCACTCGTGGATTCCTCAGCACTGGCCAGTTATCAGCCCTTTTCTCTCTTTCTCTCTCCATCTCTTTTTCCCTCCCTCCCATAGAGAGCCCTCCACTGCCTCTGCCCCTGTTTCCATAGTGACACTTTCCCCGACTCTGGCTCAACATAATCAAGTGAGCGGGATAGGGGTGGGGGTTGGGGGCGAGAGAGGGAACTGGGAGGCGGTTGAAGGAATGGCAAAGAGGAGAATGATAGAAAGAAAAAAAAAAGGCAAACAGCGAGAGATAAAGGAGCAAATAATGAATAAAGAGAATATCAATAAAGATGGTTTGTCAGTGGCAAACAGTGTCTTCTGCTCGAGTCCATCGCTGGCTGATGTTGGGTTCAGATCAGGTGCTTTGGAAAGCCTTGGCATATGGTGGAAATAATTATCGTGCTCATCAAACAACTGGAAGGCCACTTGTGCTTTGTGACGACGCTCCCACCAGAGCAGAAATGAAATATGGGATAGAGTTGATCAATCTGAATTTTAATGAGTGTGTGTGAGTGAGCGGTGCTCAGCGTGAGTCTACTGCATGATGCCGAGGCGGTGTAAACTGCCTCGAATGCTGGAGTAAAATGATGCACAACGTTTGGTCCAAATGTGATCCAGTTAATCCATTCTTCTACAGCTTTTTAGCCACGCCAGCGGCATGTCTCGAGGGTCGATCTGTCTGTCTGTCAGTCCCCCACTTTGATCCAGACTGCAATATCTGAGCATCTCTCGGGTGTATTGCCCATAGACTGTAGGTAAGAAGTGGACGTAGTTACATGACGTCACCCATTGGTTTGTGGACATGCCGCTTTGAAGCCTGGAGTTCAGCATTTTTATCGTCGCCATCTTTTGGTTTTTGCCCGTTGCCAACTTAGCTTTTTGCAACCAGGAGTGTCACGAGAGGTCGGAGCTTAGTTCGACCGAACGCTGAACAAAATGTTACGATTAACTTTCATGTATTGAAAACACACCGTAAAAGAGTTAAAGTTGCGAGAGAAAAACACTCTCAGACCAGACATCACCGTGGTTGAGACCTGTCAATCACAAGGTAGCCACGCCCTAAAGCACACCCTGCTTTATGGTCTATTTTACTCTAAATGGTACCATCATTTACTGAGAAACAGCCGGTCCTCCCTGGACGTGGCTCAGTATGAGGCATTTGAAAAACATTCAGCAAGTTCAATAAATAAATAAATAAATAAAGGTAAAATTTGTGCTCATGCTACCATCGTTTACTTTAAAAATAGCGAGAGTCCCCATTAGGCGTAAGAACGATTGTGTTATTTTGCTGTATTGATCATCATTGATTACCGTCTACTGCAGTTCTTCTGTGATCAACCAAGGGCAGCAAAATGCCTTGAGAACTTACTAATGCTCTATAGATCCCGAAGCAGTTGTGTTTCCACCTGCCTCCCTCCACCAGGAAGGTCAGATGGCAGGGTCAGCCACTCGTGGACCCAGTGATTTAGAGTTGTGATTAAAAGGACACTTCTTCTGGGTGGACACCGGGGGTCATGAGGATCGAATGTGGGACTTAATGGCTTATAGGTTGATTTCTCACAAGGCTTCTCTCTAATGTTGTTGTGCTAAAGAGAACATAAGACATTCACGCATTCAAGAGAAAACTTTATTAATGTTCTGAGAAGCAGAGCTGGATATTGTGCTACCATTTTGGAGAATATCTTTGTTCCCACCCAGAAAAAAAAGGAAAGTGATCTATTTTCGTATTTTGCATTTAATCAACACAAGTTCTTTTTTCTTTAACTCTGAGCATTTACCAAAAGGCAGCAAAAGTGCATTTTCAACCATCTACATTTTCTCTTTTAAAAGTGGAATAAAGGGCACGTCTACATCTCTTTATATGCACACAGGCAACATGTCAAACTGGAGAAATGGAGCCACTTGAAAAGGTCTGTTTCTGAAAACCACAAACATACTTGAACAGAGAGCAAAGATTGGCTTCAGTGCAACTAAGATATCACAATTCAGAATGTGCTCGATCAAACAGACCGGTAAAGGGTTAAATATGGTATTGTGTTGTGTGCCTCTTTAGGTACAAATACTGCAATAAGAGAGACTTGACTCCAAATCCCATATGTTTAGATTTATATATGAACGAGAGCTAAACATTTATTCAGTATTCTTATTAGGGATGTCTCAATGTTGTCACTTTTACATATCTGGAACACGGAAATTGTACATCCTGTCTCTCTGAAAGCCAAATTGGATGTTGGGCTTCCCCCTAACCACCAGGTTGGCAACATCCCTATCATCCAATTTGGTGATAGCCCTGCCTATAAGAGTACCTGGCCGAGCACAAACTTGTCGGAAAGATTTATGTCTCCCTAACTCTAAATTCCAATCTGAGCCTGTTAGTTATCCCCGGCTTTAGTTTAGTTGGCAGAATGATTGACAGCCAGCTGATTGGGGAGCTGTGGATTTTGGTGCCCTCAAGTCAGATTCTGAAGGGATTCAACCAATTATCGCTCAAGGGCATCAAGACAAGGTGCAGAGGGTGGACGCCAGTGCAGGTTGTACTCTAACCCCTCGTGGCGCTTGTGCACACCAGAGGGTACAGTAAGATGCAGAGACAAGGAACTGCAGAGATTACGGAAACACAATCAGACCTGGCAGGTTATGTCTCTCGTAATTGGAAGAAAAGGAACCCTTCTATTGTAGGAGGTGGATGACAAGCTGATGTCACTGTCAATGATTGTGTTTATTTCCTAAAAGCAACCTCACCGAGAATATCGACTTTCCTCTGAACAGCGTTCAGACTTTCCCCCTGTCATTAACACCACCAGGTCAAAAATACTTTAAATATTGCAGTTTGGAACACTAAATCATCTACTTTTACGATTCATTATTTTGATGACACATCATGGATCCGTAATTTCCTAATAATTTGCTGATATTTTCCTAAGAAGTTTTCTGGAAATATATGATTGATTTTTTGGGGGTAAATTGGAATTTCCATGAAAGAAAAGCTTTCTAGCTTTATTATTAGTACATATCCATTCTTTATTCATCTATTATTGAAAACTATACATTCTTTATATATAGGGAATATGGAATATGCTTGTCTTTTTGACACATTTGACATTTTTTTGTGTAACTGACCTGTTGTGAGCATTATCCCTATAAGTAGTACATGTATATGTAGTTTATTTGAGGAAACTTGTGACTTAATAGGATTTTTCAGAGATTACTGACCCTGAAAATAAAGCATGAGCATTATATTACATCTGCTACTTTCCCAATTATGAAGCCCTTTTCCTAAGTGAGCTAAAA